>NC_083503.1:0-2400000 GCF_905332965.1 Bombus pascuorum
CTCTCCTCTCCCTCCGTGGATCTGTACGTTATCCACCTCTCCCGGAGGTATGCCCCGATTATCCTCCGGAGGTACCCCGGAACCTCGAAGAATCGCAGGGCCTCTCTGATCTTGCTCCACGGGATCGAGTTGAAGGCGTTGGTGATGTCCAGGGAGACCGCTATCGCGATCCCTTCTCGAGCCACCACTCTCTCCACCCCCTCTCTCAATCTGCGGATCGCGTCGATGGTGGACCTCCCGCGACGGAACCCGAACTGGTTGTCGTGCCAGCCTGGTACCCTGGACTCCATGTGCGCCCCCAGACGGGAGGCGATTACTCTCTCGAAGAGCTTGCCCACCTCGTCCAGGAGGCATATCGGCCTGTACGCCGATGGGGACTCCGGCGGTCGACCCTCCTTCCTCAGCAGCACCAGACTCGCCACCTTCCACGCCCGGGGGTATGCGCCTTCCCTCAGGCACCTGTTGTACAGATGCAGCAGGCGGGGGGCCATGATGTCCATGGTCTCCGCCCACACCCGCCCGGGGATTCCGTCCGGCCCCGGCGCCACGTCCTTGGCAGCCATCTTCTTGGTGGCTGCTTCCAGTTCCTCCCTCGTTATGTGCGCTCCGGGTTGATCCATCGCCGGTCCGCCGCCGCCGCTCCGAGTGCATCCCCTCTCCTCTGGAGGGGCCTGTTCCGTATCCTCGTGGCGCCTCGGGGAGTCTTCCTCCTCTTCGCCTCCCTCTTCTTCCGGTCGTGGGAACAGCGTGTCGATCACCCGTGCTAGTAGTTCCCGATCCATGTTCTCGGTTATCGGGGGAGCCGCCGGCCTGAGTTTCCTCAGCACCGTCTTGTACGGTCTTCCCCATGGATCGGATTCCACGGATTCCAACAGCCGTTTCCACGACGCCTCTTTCGCTTCCTTTATGGCCCTTTGCAGGGCCATTCTGGCTTCTCTGTGGGCCCTGTACCTCTCGAGGATCTCCTCTTCGTTGCGGTTCCGCCCTCTTCTTCTCGCCCTAGCGAGAAGCCTGCGGGCTCTGTGGCAGTCGTCTCGCAGGTCCGCGATCTCCCGCGACCACCAGTAGACGCTGCTGTTGTCGCGCCTAGACCCGGCGCTGGTTCGCGGCATGGAGGCGTCGCAGGCTCTCCTCATCCATTCTCCCAATTCCTGCGCCTCCCCGTCCACGTTGCCTCGGTTCTTGTTCCTCTTCGCGTCCCAGCACCAAGCCGCTACGGTGGCCGTTGCCCGAAGCATGTCCCCGTCCCTCTCCTTCAGTTTCCATCGGCGAGGAGGGGGCAGCCCCGGGCGGCTCGATGTCCTTCCCTCGACGTTGTTGTTGTTGTCGCCGCTCGTGCTTCTCTTGGCGGGTTCGATGTCCATTAGCACGTAGAGGTGGTCCGCTAGCGTTTCCATCTCTACGGCCACCCGCCAGTTCCTTATTCTGGGGTGGAGCCTCTGCGTCGCCCACGTCAGATCTATGACCGACGCTCCTCTCCGCCCCACGTATGTGGACTCCGAGCCTCTGTTGACCAGCACGAGACCGAGACCCGCGGCCCAGTCCGCCAGTTCTCTGCCTCTCGTGGTGGTTCTGTCGTTGCCCCACGTCGTGGAGTGGGCGTTGAAGTCCCCCAGTACGAGCACCTGTCGGGGGAGAAGCCTCCTTACGCACTCTCCCATCTCGTCCAGTAGGTCCTCGAACGCCCGGATGTCGCAGTTGGGAGAGATGTATACCCCCACCACCACGAGGTCCGCCCATTCGACCGCCACGAACCCGTTGCCTCTTTCCGCGATTCGCCCGGAGACTCCCGAGGTACACGGCCAAGTGATGGCCACCCATCCGCTTAGATCTCCCGCCCATTGGGGGGATGCGGGGATGTTGTACGGCTCCGCCACCACCGCCACGTCGGTCCTGCTCTCCCGGATGGACTGGTAGAGCAGGTCCTGGGCCCTTCCGGCTCTGCCCAAGTTACACTGGAGGACCCGGAATTTACTCGGTCACCTCCATGGCCTCCCCCGGGCCACTCACTCCGATGGTGCTATCCTTCCCTCCGACTGGTGGGTTGCCCGACAGGCTGGCCTGCTCCGCGGCTCCGGTGACGCCCTTGCTCGTGGTTGTCGCCGTGGCCTCTGCTGCCTTGGCCATCGCCGTTCTCCGCGCCCTTCTCCTTCCGGATGGTCCTACCTCCGGTGGTTTGCACGCCGCGCTTCCCATCCTGTGTTTTGACGGGGCTCCTTTTGCCTCGCAGATGGGGCACCTCGGCGATGCGGCCGTGCAGTTCCTCGCCCTGTGCCCCTCTTCTCCGCACCGGAAACACAGGTGGGTTCTTCTCACCGGGGAGACGCACATCGCCGCCATGTGGCCCACCTCCAGGCATCGGAAACACTGGAGCGGTCTCCTGGGGAGTGCGATCACCTTTGCCCTGGTCCACCCCAGTGTGACCCTCCCCGCTTGAGCCAGTTTACGGGCTCCGGCCACGGGGCACTTGGCGTAGAATATCCCCATGCCGCTTCTAGATGTTCCCGCGCTCCATGCTCTGACGTCGCGGGGCTGGCAGTCCGCCGCCCTGGACAGCTCCTCCAGCAGTTCCTCCTCGTTCAGGGATATATCGACCCCCACCAATTTGATCTCGGCCGTCGGTACCGGGACTGATACTCTGACGGTGGAGGGGTCCAATACCCCGGCTAATCGCGACGCCAACTGCGTGGCCTTGCTCATGCCGGCGTCGTCCGGGATATTGATCACCATGGCCCCGGTCGCCGCCTTTCTCGTTCGGACGTACTCCAGTCCGCATTTCTGGAGGGTCTTGTCCCGTCTCGCCTCCGCCAGGATCTCCTCGTACGTCTTCGGAGCCCCGTCCCTCAGCGTGAGCGTTACCGCCGATGACGTTGGGGGGGGTCGGAGTGCTGGCCGCACGACCGCCGATCCCGCCCTGCCCGCCACCGTCGCGTACGTCCGTTTCGCCGGTTGGGCTCCTGTCTTCTTCTCTCCGTTTCTTTCTCTCCTCCTTTCCCCTCCACCTAATGCGGCGGGGGTCGTCCTTGGCGGTTGCCCGGCTGGTCCCACCGCCGATCTCGCCCTGCTCGTTTGTGGCGCGATGGGGAGGGGGGCGCCGTGGCCCGCTTCTTTCCTCCTCTGTTCCCTGGCCTTCCGTCTCGCCTTCCGCGAGACCATGGTCCTCCATTCCCCGTCCGTCTCCTGTCCCTGTCCCTCTTGCTGTTGAGAGGGTTGGGAGGATTGCGGGGGTTGTTGGGGAGGCTTCGGGCCCGCCGTCCGCGGCATCGTCGTCCGCTCTTTGTCGCCGCTGTTGTTCCCTCCTGTCGCTTGTCTCAGCAGGCCCGTTCCCCTGAGGGCTTCCCTGAGCTCTTCCCTCAGGGTCCCCAACAGGGATGGGCCGAGGCTGCTTATCGACTTCTTTAGCATCTCTATTTCTGCTCCGATGTCGTCCTTGGCCCTCCCGCTGCTCCGGGGAGCCTGCGCCTCCGTCGGGGACGGCGCCGCTGTCTCGGCCGTGCCTTTCAGGAACCTGTCTATCCTTTGTTCCAACTCCTCGTTCCTCCTCTTCAGGCATTCCACCTCTCTTTCCAGCGCCTCCCTCTTCTTCCTTTCTTCCAGGAAGTCTGGCACCCGGGAGGTGGTTGTTTGGTGGGACCATGCCGCGACGGTGTACTCGACCGCGTCCTTGAGGGTTTTGACGTACGTCCCCTTGAGGTTGGAGGACGTCGCCGCCACCTTCAGGACCTCGGCCTGATGTCGCCGTACTTCGGCGTCCACGTCTCTCGGTGAGGACCCTTGGATAACGTTCCTCATTCGGTCCGACACCTCTGGAGTCACTTTCGTTATTTTTCTCTTCTTGCCCCTCCAGGTGACCGAGGCCATTGACTCCTCGTCCTCCGATCTGCCTTCCGAGGTCGACTCCTTTCTCATCTGAGACGACTCTATCGAGCCGTCTATGGACCTGTGCCCATCTTGCGCTTTCACTTTGTCCCTGACGTTCTTGGGGATTTTGAACGTCTGGAACATGTTGCCGCTGTGCTCCGCTGCGGTTGGAAGCGGGGTTGACGGGACCGCGAGCGGGGCGTGCGACGGCGTCGGTGTCGGTTTCCCTCCCCGGCTGTTGCTTCTTCTCCTGTCCTCGGGTCCCGCCCTCTCCGCTTTTCTCTCCCCGCTTCTTCCGCGGTTCTTTGCCGCTTCGATGTTGTTCGCTTTTGTCCTTGCGGGAGGCCCACCCTCGCGGGTCTCCTCCATCGCGACGTCTTCCATTTCTTCACCGGACGCGTTTACGCGTATGGGGGCCCGGTGGCCCACCCCCACACGGCCACGGTCGCTAGCTAACGACGCAGTGGGGCCCGCTTGACCACCCACTCCTGCGCCGGTACTGGGGTATCCCTCCCCTGCACCGTAAACGTCGATTTCTTGGTTATCCTTCATATCCATATTTTTTCTTTCTTCTTCTTCCTCCTTCCTCCTTCCTTCTTCATCAGGTGCATGGTTGACGAGCCATGCCCTCGTTTGCTTTGCCACTCACTCTTTCGCACCCTACCCCGGTCGGGACCGATGCAGGATGACGGGGAGCCCCACGTGAAGGTGAGGTGAGTGGTCTTGACAGATATGGGCCCACCAACTTCTCCGAAGTTCTCCGCACCGGATCAGCGATCTGACGGGCGCCACAGCGCCGACCAGCCGCCACCCGACTATAGGTGAACATCAGATACATCGGGGTTTCTCAGGGCATGATGCTACGCACTGAGAACCCATACCCGCCTCGTGCTCCCCAACCTAACCCCAACCTAACCCCAACCTAACCCCAACCTAACCCCAACCTAACCCCAACCTTTTTTTTTTTTTTTTTTTTTTTTTTTTTTCGTGGGGAAATCCTCATGGACACCCTTCCCCCGATGGGAGTCGGGTAGTGTCGGACTCTTACCGACTAAAACCACCACGTGGCTGCTCGTACGCACAGGGAAGAAGAGGACCCAGGGGTATCACGGTTGAAAATCTCCTGTAAGCCCTCCTCTCATCGTCTTCCCTCCTAGTGCGGAGGGGATGCTTCGCTGTGACCCCCGGGGCAGCCAACCCCGAGGTCATATTCCTCTTCTTGTTTCCTGATCCGTTGGGGGAGATGGCGGTCTCCCCCCGTTGCGCCCACTTCTCTCGCGTCGTATCCTTGCCGGGTGCTCGGCTCGGACCCTGAGCCGCTCCGCCCGCTCCTTCGCGAGCATGATTTGCTCGCAAAAGTCCCTCACTGCCTCGTAGTCCGACCGGCTACGTAGCAGCGCCTCCACGATCCTCCTCGGGGACAGGTCGTCCCCGATCTTCACCGTCAGGGTGTGTCTCTGCATGGCCCACGCGGGGCAGTGCTGCAGAGTGTGCTGGGCGTTGTCCTCCGCCTCCCCGCAGTGGTGACAGATGTTGGTCACCTCCTTCCGAATCTTCTTCAGGAACTCCCCGAACACTCCGTGCCCGGTGAGCACCTGGGTCAGCCTGTAGGTCAGCGGAACGCCCCGCGCTTCCTTCCACCTGTCCCAGACGGGCAGGACCGCGTCTACCGCGCGGTGGGACGTCTTCCTCGCCTCCTTCTCCAGTAGGAGCCGCCATCTCTCCCATGTCTCCTCTTCTATCTCCTTCCTCACCTGCAGAGGGTCTTCGTCTCGATCCCCGTCCCTGACTCTCGTGGCTCCGTACACCTTTTGAAGGGCCAGGGCTTGCAACGCGTATGGAGGGGATGCCGCCAGGACGGTCGCGGACGCGTGCGACACCGTCCTGTACCCTCTCGCTATCCTCAGAGCGGTGGTGCGTTGAACCGCCCGCAGGAGTGCCTGACTTCGCCTGCTCGCGGCCAGATCCCTCGCCCAGATGGGCGCACCGTACATCGCTCGGGCTCTGACCACCCCGTCGTACAGCCTGCGCACCCCTCTCCCGGCGCCTCCGATGTTCGGGAGGATGCCGCACAGGGCGTTGGCCGCTGCCGCCACCTTTGGGGCGAGGCTCTCGAAGTGGGGCTCGAACGACCATTGGTCGTCGATGATGAGGCCAAGGTACCTCAGTTGGCTCCCCACCCGGACCCCTACCCCGTCCACGTCGATCGTCAGTCCATCCGGGGGCGGTCCTCTGCGTCTTCCGTCGTAGAACCCGAGCGCCTCCGTCTTGGCCGCGGCGACCTTCAGCCCCAGTTCTCCGATGGCCCCCGCCGCTCGCCGGGTGGCCTCCGTGGCAGCCTCCGCCGTCTCGTACCACCAGCGCCCTCCTGCCACGACCAGGGTGTCGTCCGCGTAGCAGATCAGTCCCGTGCCTCTGGGCATCGGGGTGCGGAGCACGTAGTCGTAGGCGGTTATCCACAGCATCGGTCCCAGGACCGAGCCCTGCGGCACCCCGCGCTCCACCGCTCTTCTCTCCTCTCCCTCCGTGGATCTGTACGTTATCCACCTCTCCCGGAGGTATGCCCCGATTATCCTCCGGAGGTACCCCGGAACCTCGAAGAATCGCAGGGCCTCTCTGATCTTGCTCCACGGGATCGAGTTGAAGGCGTTGGTGATGTCCAGGGAGACCGCTATCGCGATCCCTTCTCGAGCCACCACTCTCTCCACCCCCTCTCTCAATCTGCGGATCGCGTCGATGGTGGACCTCCCGCGACGGAACCCGAACTGGTTGTCGTGCCAGCCTGGTACCCTGGACTCCATGTGCGCCCCCAGACGGGAGGCGATTACTCTCTCGAAGAGCTTGCCCACCTCGTCCAGGAGGCATATCGGCCTGTACGCCGATGGGGACTCCGGCGGTCGACCCTCCTTCCTCAGCAGCACCAGCCTCGCCACCTTCCACGCCCGGGGGTATGCGCCTTCCCTCAGGCACCTGTTGTACAGATGCAGCAGGCGGGGGGCCATGATGTCCATGGTCTCCGCCCACACCCGCCCGGGGATTCCGTCCGGCCCCGGCGCCACGTCCTTGGCAGCCATCTTCTTGGTGGCTGCTTCCAGTTCCTCCCTCGTTATGTGCGCTCCGGGTTGATCCGTCGCCGGTCCGCCGCCGCCGCTCCGAGTGCATCCCCTCTCCTCTGGAGGGGCCTGTTCCGTATCCTCCTGGCGCCTCGGGGAGTCTTCCTCCTCTTCGCCTCCTTCTTCTTCCGGTCGTGGGAACAGCGTGTCGATCACCCGTGCTAGTAGTTCCCGATCCATGTTCTCGGTTATCGGGGGAGCCGCCGGCCTGAGTTTTCTCAGCACCGTCTTGTACGGTCTTCCCCATGGATCGGATTCCACGGATTCCAACAGCCGTTTCCACGACGCCTCTTTCGCTTCCTTTATGGCCCTTTGCAGGGCCATTCTGGCTTCTCTGTGGGCCCTGTACCTCTCGAGGATCTCCTCTTCGTTGCGGTTCCGCCCTCTTCTTCTCGCCCTAGCGAGCAGCCTGCGGGCTCTGTGGCAGTCGTCTCGCAGGTCCGCGATCTCCCGCGACCACCAGTAGACGCTGCTGTTGTCGCGCCTGGACCCGGCGCTGGTTCGCGGCATGGAGGCGTCGCAGGCTCTCCTCATCCATTCTCCCAATTCCTGCGCCTCCCCGTCCACGTTGCCTCGGTTCTTGTTCCTCTTCGCGTCCCAGCACCAAGCCGCTACGGTGGCCGTTGCCCGAAGCATGTCCCCGTCCCTCTCCTTCAGTTTCCATCGGCGAGGAGGGGGCAGCCCCGGGCGGCTCGATGTCCTTCCCTCGACGTTGTTGTTGTTGTCGCCGCTCGTGCTTCTCTTGGCGGGTTCGATGTCCATTAGCACGTAGAGGTGGTCCGCTAGCGTTTCCATCTCTACGGCCACCCGCCAGTTCCTTATTCTGGGGTGGAGCCTCTGCGTCGCCCACGTCAGATCTATGACCGACGCTCCTCTCCGCCCCACGTATGTGGACTCCGAGCCTCTGTTGACCAGCACGAGACCGAGACCCGCGGCCCAGTCCGCCAGTTCTCTGCCTCTCGTGGTGGTTCTGTCGTTGCCCCACGTCGTGGAGTGGGCGTTGAAGTCCCCCAGTACGAGCACCTGTCGGGGGAGAAGCCTCCTTACGCACTCTCCCATCTCGTCCAGTAGGTCCTCGAACGCCCGGATGTCGCAGTTGGGAGAGATGTATACCCCCACCACCACGAGGTCCGTCCATTCGACCGCCACGAACCCGTTGCCTCTTTCCGCGATTCGCCCGGAGACTCCCGAGGTACACGGCCAAGTGATGGCCACCCATCCGCTTAGATCTCCCGCCCATTGGGGGGATGCGGGGATGTTGTACGGCTCCGCCACCACCGCCACGTCGGTCCTGCTCTCCCGGATGGACTGGTAGAGCAGGTCCTGGGCCCTTCCGGCTCTGCCCAAGTTACACTGGAGGACCCGGAATTTACTCGGTCACCTCCATGGCCTCCCCCGGGCCACTCACTCCGATGGTGCTATCCTTCCCTCCGACTGGTGGGTTGCCCGACAGGCTGGCCTGCTCCGCGGCTCCGGTGACGCCCTTGCTCGTGGTTGTCGCCGTGGCCTCTGCTGCCTTGGCCATCGCCGTTCTCCGCGCCCTTCTCCTTCCGGATGGTCCTACCTCCGGTGGTTTGCACGCCGCGCTTCCCATCCTGTGTTTTGACGGGGCTCCTTTTGCCTCGCAGATGGGGCACCTCGGCGATGCGGCCGTGCAGTTCCTCGCCCTGTGCCCCTCTTCTCCGCACCGGAAACACAGGTGGGTTCTTCTCACCGGGGAGACGCACATCGCCGCCATGTGGCCCACCTCCAGGCATCGGAAACACTGGAGCGGTCTCCTGGGGAGTGCGATCACCTTTGCCCTGGTCCACCCCAGTGTGACCCTCCCCGCTTGAGCCAGTTTACGGGCTCCGGCCACGGGGCACTTGGCGTAGAATATCCCCATGCCGCTTCTAGATGTTCCCGCGCTCCATGCTCTGACGTCGCGGGGCTGGCAGTCCGCCGCCCTGGACAGCTCCTCCAGCAGTTCCTCCTCGTTCAGGGATATGTCGACCCCCACCAATTTGATCTCGGCCGTCGGTACCGGGACTGATACTCTGACGGTGGAGGGGTCCAATACCCCGGCTAATCGCGACGCCAACTGCGTGGCCTTGCTCATGCCGGCGTCGTCCGGGATATTGATCACCATGGCCCCGGTCGCCGCCTTTCTCGTTCGGACGTACTCCAGTCCGCATTTCTGGAGGGTCTTGTCCCGTCTCGCCTCCGCCAGGATCTCCTCGTACGTCTTCGGAGCCCCGTCCCTCAGCGTGAGCGTTACCGCCGATGACGTTGGGGGGGGTCGGAGTGCTGGCCGCACGACCGCCGATCCCGCCCTGCCCGCCACCGTCGCGTACGTCCGTTTCGCCGGTTGGGCTCCTGTCTTCTTCTCTCCGTTTCTTTCTCTCCTCCTTTCCCCTCCACCTAATGCGGCGGGGGTCGTCCTTGGCGGTTGCCCGGCTGGTCCCACCGCCGATCTCGCCCTGCTCGTTTGTGGCGCGATGGGGAGGGGGGCGCCGTGGCCCGCTTCTTTCCTCCTCTGTTCCCTGGCCTTCCGTCTCGCCTTCCGCGAGACCATGGTCCTCCATTCCCCGTCCGTCTCCTGTCCCTGTCCCTCTTGCTGTTGAGAGGGTTGGGAGGATTGCGGGGGTTGTTGGGGAGGCTTCGGGCCCGCCGTCCGCGGCATCGTCGTCCGCTCTTTGTCGCCGCTGTTGTTCCCTCCTGTCGCTTGTCTCAGCAGGCCCGTTCCCCTGAGGGCTTCCCTGAGCTCTTCCCTCAGGGTCCCCAACAGGGATGGGCCGAGGCTGCTTATCGACTTCTTTAGCATCTCTATTTCTGCTCCGATGTCGTCCTTGGCCCTCCCGCTGCTCCGGGGAGCCTGCGCCTCCGTCGGGGACGGCGCCGCTGTCTCGGCCGTGCCTTTCAGGAACCTGTCTATCCTTTGTTCCAACTCCTCGTTCCTCCTCTTCAGGCTTTCCACCTCTCTTTCCAGCGCCTCCCTCTTCTTCCTTTCTTCCAGGAAGTCTGGCACCCGGGAGGTGGTTGTTTGGTGGGACCATGCCGCGACGGTGTACTCGACCGCGTCCTTGAGGGTTTTGACGTACGTCCCCTTGAGGTTGGAGGACGTCGCCGCCACCTTCAGGACCTCGGCCTGATGTCGCCGTACTTCGGCGTCCACGTCTCTCGGTGAGGACCCTTGGATAACGTTCCTCATTCGGTCCGACACCTCTGGAGTCACTTTCGTTATTTTTCTCTTCTTGCCCCTCCAGGTGACCGAGGCCATTGACTCCTCGTCCTCCGATCTGCCTTCCGAGGTCGACTCCTTTCTCATCTGAGACGGCTCTATCGAGCCGTCTATGGACCTGTGCCCATCTTGCGCTTTCACTTTGTCCCTGACGTTCTTGGGGATTTTGAACGTCTGGAACATGTTGCCGTTGTGCTCCGCTGCGGTTGGAAGCGGGGTTGACGGGACCGCGAGCGGGGCGTGCGACGGCGTCGGTGTCGGTTTCCCTCCCCGGCTGTTGCTTCTTCTCCTGTCCTCGGGTCCCGCCCTCTCCGCTTTTCTCTCCCCGCTTCTTCCGCGGTTCTTTGCCGCTTCGATGTTGTTCGCTTTTGTCCTTGCGGGAGGCCCACCCTCGCGGGTCTCCTCCATCGCGACGTCTTCCATTTCTTCACCGGACGCGTTTACGCGTATGGGGGCCCGGTGGCCCACCCCCACACGGCCACGGTCGCTAGCTAACGACGCAGTGGGGCCCGCTTGACCACCCACTCCTGCGCCGGTACTGGGGTATCCCTCCCCTGCACCGTAAACGTCGATTTCTTGGTTATCCTGCATATCCATATCCATATTTTTTCTTTCTTCTTCTTCCTCCTTCCTCCTTCCTTCTTCATCAGGTGCATGGTTGACGAGCCATGCCCTCGTTTGCTTTGCCACTCACTCTTTCGCACCCTACCCCGGTCGGGACCGATGCAGGATGACGGGGAGCCCCACGTGAAGGTGAGGTGAGTGGTCTTGACAGATATGGGCCCACCAACTTCTCCGAAGTTCTCCGCACCGGATCAGCGATCTGACGGGCGCCACAGCGCCGACCAGCCGCCACCCGACTATAGGTGAACATCAGATACATCGGGGTTTCTCAGGGCATGATGCTACGCACTGAGAACCCATACCCGCCTCGTGCTCCCCAACCTAACCCCAACCTAACCCCAACCTAACCCCAACCTAACCCCAACCCTCCAGATCGTTGTGGAAGGCTCTCCAACCATTTCCAACCCCGTAGAATGGTTTTCCAACCCTCCACAACGTTGTGGCAGTCTCTCCAACGACTTCCAACCCCGTAGTATGATTTTCCAACCCTCCAGATCGTTGTGGAAGGCTCTCCAACGATTCCTAATTCCGCAGAATTGGTTTCCAACCCTCCACAAGGTTGTGGAAGTATCTGCGACGATTTCCAATCACGTAGAATGGATTTCCAATACTCTGCAACTTTGTGGATGGCTTTCCAACAATGTCCAACCCCGTAGAATGGTTTTCCAACCCTCTACAACGTTGTGGAATCCTCTCCAATCACGCAGAATGGTTTTCCAACACTCCACTTCGTTGTGGAACGCTGTCCCACGTCGTCCAACGACATCCCACGTTGTCCCACGGTGCAGTCCAGTCTAGATCATCCAAAATTCTTTTTCCCGGCTTTTGGTGACCCAAACTGGACTGGTGCGTAGTTCTCAGCTTGGTATCGTTTTCCAAAGATTAATCAACTGAATGATTTTTGGAAAACGATGCCAATTACCAGGTCTCACCACGTGGAGGTGACTACGCACGGGACCCGCCCATGATTTATTTCACATTATGCATCGGTCTCGACGTTCAACCCGTTGGCAGGAATGTCGAGTTCTGACTCTACGTGATCATGGGCCTGCGTAAAGAGATAGCTCTTTCGTAGCCTAACTGCGAAACATACATATATCTCCAACGCAGCGGTTACACTAATCTTTACAAACGTAAAACAAGTTTACATGACGCAATATCTATCTCCCACACAACGCAACATGTTTCTCACACACAAATATTACATCGATCGGTACAAACATCGTACAATAATTCGCAACCCTATAGGCAACATTCCGTATCAAAGATACATTTGCCTAACTTGGAACGAAAGAAAAGAAATGAGGCTACTGTGGAAAAGGAGCTCCTACAAACAGACTATGAAAGAAAACGCGATCTCTCGAAAGAACTAACAAACATACGCGTCGTACCCCCGTCCACCAGATAACCCTAAGGTTCAGCCTAACCCAAGCATTGACCTTCGCCCGATTCCTGTCACGCTGTTTGGATCTTATCACGGTCGATGGCACTTACCGATGATACCAGTGACCAGCAAATGGGCCTGCCATTTAACACACACCAACTGAGCATGTTGAACTCGGGGAGGGACCGCTGAACAGTATTACAAAGGCAAGGCCCCAGCAGCACAGTGGGGTCCACACCCACGCTTTCGATCAGAATTACGGAGGACGTGAAATGCAGGTCCCTGTTCAAGTACCGAAGTATCCAATCGGACAGCATTGCGGAGCCGCGACTCAATCGTCAACAGATTTACAGGTATCACCAGCGTGATCACGGTCGATGGTACTTAACGATGATACCAGTGACCAGGAAATGGGCCTGCGATCTAACACACTCCAACGAAACATGTTGAACTCTGGGAGGGACCGCTGAACAGTATTACAAAGGCAAAGCCCCAACAGCACAGTGGGGTCCACCCCCACGGGTTCGATCAATATTACGGAGGACGTGAAATGCAGGTCCCTGTCCAAGTACCGAAGTACCAATCGGACAGCATTGCGGACCTGTGACTCGATCGTCAACAGATTCACAGGTATCACCAGCGTGATGAGAACGCCCGCGTTTCGAGGCAAACGACGAGCAGTCGTCGAGACAAAAGTTGTCCTTGGGTGACCTACGAATCCAAAGAGTTGTCCAGTGCACGTTGACCCGCACGTACCCGGGATACGCTCGAGCGAGTACGCCACGCCGCAGTTTGAAAGAACTGAGCGATCGCGAACCGATAAATCGCGGGAACAATTTTTCCAATGTGGTAAGTGAGGGGATCAAGAGCGACGAGATTTATATTTTTCGTTCCAAGATGGATAAGTATCTTTGTACGGAATGAGCTTGCAATGCACATAACATAGGTATCTATCTTACGATTAATTAAGGCTAAAACGCACGCATCCCACGATGTCCCATGGTGTTCCTCGATGTCCCACGTTGTCCCACGATGTCCCACGATGTCCCCCGGTGCCCCCGCGGGGGGGTATTAGTCCAGTCTAGATCACCAAAACTATTTTGGATGATCAAGACCAGACTATATTCAAGTAGTTTTTAGCTTGATATCGTTTTTCAGATAATAATACTAATATTCAAAATAGTACGTGGTGTATTATTATTTGGAAAACGATACCAATTACCGGGACCCACCACGAGGAGGTAACTACGCTCGGGTCCCATTTACATAAACAGTTTTTAAGCATTGAAAGCAGAGATGTAAAATTATTTTATAACAAAGAAGTAGCGTGTATTGAAATTTATTAATTAGAATAGCTGTAGGACGTGGATCTGCAGAATCATACTTGATTATTGAACATATCATCGAAGAAACGAAACCATGCAAGATAACAATTGTAGTGCGAATGGGTGAATGGTGAGTTGTCGTTGCCTTCGATTAAATTGCACTTGCTTCCTTCGTTCCACGAATACGGGACTGTTTCCTTGGTTTCGAGCAGACATGGAAAATTACATCCCATCCATAGACACTCAATAGGTACACTCTGCGTTACCATTGTTTTTATATGAAATAGTGAAATGAGAAATTAAATACTATATTTAAAATTAAAAAATAATGCTGTATAGAAATAAAATAGCACTTCAGGGACTTGAAAGATTTCGTAAATATTAAATAAAACGAAATAAATCATTAATTTACTCACAACGAATTGATGGTATTCATTTAAATCAATGAATATAGAGTTGCTTCCAATTAGTGCTACAACTGTTATAAATTAAGAGCATCATTACTTTGAATTAATGGGAGGATATGGTTATAAATTATTCATATAATTGTTAAGAATTAATGGAGTAATTGTTTTAGATTAATGGATTAAATGTTAGAAATTCATGGCTTACCTGATTAAAATAACAGTTTAAATGCTATAAATTAATAGTTTCAATGTTGTAAATTAGTAGCTTAAATGCATAAAATAACAGTTTAAATGTTCTAAATAATAGCTTAAATGTTGTAAATTAATAGCTTAAATGTTGTAAATTAATAGCATAAATGTAGTAAATTAATGGCATAAATGATATATATTAGTAGCTTAAATGTTATAAATTAATTATTTAAGTGTTGTAAATTAATAGCATAGACGTTATAAATCACTAGTTGCAATGTTATTGTTTGGCTTTTTTTTATTTACCTTATATTCAAATTCTTCTTCGACGTTCACTCTTCGGGAGTTCAAGCGGGAAAGAGCTCGCGCGCGACTTGCGTGTTCCTTATATAACTTGATAAGGTGTGGGGGGGATGTTAATCAAACGATGTTAATCAAGAGCGACGAGATTTATATTTTTCGTTTCAAGATGGATATGTATCTTTGTACGGAATGAGCTTACAATGCACCTAACATAGGTATCTATCTTATGATTAATTAAGGCTAAAACGCACGCATCTCAAGTTGTCCCACGTTGTCCCTCGTCGTCCAACGACATCCCACGGAGTCCACGGTGCAGTCCAGTCTAAATCATCCAAAATTCTTTTCGCGGCTTTTAGTGACCCAAACTGGACTGGTGCGTAGTTCTTAGCTTGGTATCGTTTTCCAAAGATTAATCAACTGATTAATTTTTGGAAAACGATGCCAATTACCAGGTCTCACCACGTGGAGGTGACTACGCACGAGACCCGCCCATGATTTATTTGACATTATGCATCGGTCTCGACGTTCAACCCGTCGGCAGGAATGTCGAGTTCTGACTCTACGTGATCATGGGCCTGCGTAAAGAGATAGCTGTTTCGTAGCCTAACTGCGAAACATATATCTCCAACGCAGCGGTTACACTAATCTTTACAAACGTAAAACAAAGCTTACATGACGCAATATCTATCTCCCACACAACGCAACATGTATCTCACACACAAATATTACATCGATCGGTACAAACATCGTACAATAATTCGCAACCCTATCGGCAACATTCCGTATCAAAGATACATTTGTCTAACTTGAAACGAAAGAAAAGAAATAAGGCTACTATGGAAAGGAGCTCAAACAATCAGACTATGAAAGAAAACGCGATCTCTCGAAAGAACTAACAAACATACGCGTCGTACCCCCGTCCACCAGATAACCCTAAGGTTCAGCCTAACCCAAGCATTGACCTTCGCCCGATTCCTGTCACGCTGTTTGGATCTTATCACGGTCGATGGCACTTACCGATGATACCAGTGACCAGCAAATGGGCCTGCAATTTAACACACACCAACTGAGCATGTTGAACTCGGGGAGGGACCGCTGAACAATATTACAAAGGCAAGGCCCCAGCAGCACAGTGGGGTCCACCCCCACGCGTTCGATCAGAATTACGGAGGACGTGAAATGCAGGTCCCTGTTCAAGTACCGAAGTACCAATCGGACAGCATTGCGGACCCGCGACTCAATCGTCAACAGATTTACAGGTATCACCAGCGTGATCACGGTCGATGGCACTTACCGATGATACCAGTGACCAGCAAATGGGCCTGCGATTTAACACACTCCAACGGAACATGTTGGACTCGGGGAGGGACCGCTGAACAGTATTACAAAGGCAAGGCCCCAGCAGCACAGTGGGGTCCACCCCCACGGGTTCGATCAGAATTACGGAGGACGTGAAATGCAGGTCCCTGTTCAAGTACCGAAGTACCAATCGGACAGCATTGCGGACCCGCGACACAATCGTCATCAGATTTACAGGTATCACCAGCGTGATCACGGTCGATGACACTTAACGATGATACCAGTGACCAGCATATAGGCCTGCGATTTAACACACTCCAACGGAACATGTTAAACTCGGGAAGGGACCGCTGAACAGTATTACAAAGGCAAGGACCCAACAGCACAGTGGAGTCCACCCCCACGGGTTCGATCAGAATTACGGAGGACGTGAAATGCAGGTCCCTGTTCATGTTCCAAAGTACCAATCGGACCTGCGACTCGATCGTCAACAGATTCACAAGTATCACCAGCGTGATGACAACGCCGGCGATTCGAGGCAAACGACGAGCAATCGTCGAGTAGTCACCAAGACAAGAGGTGTCCTTGGGCGACCTATGAATCCAAAGAGTTGTCCAGTGCACGTTGACCCGCACGTACCCGGGATACGCGCGAGCGAGTACGCCACGCCGCAGTTTGAAAGAACTGAGCGATCGCGAACCGATAAATCGTGGGAACAATTTTTCCAATGTGGTAAGCGAGGGGATCAAGAGAGACTAGATTTATATTTTTCGTTCCAAAATGGATAAGTATCTTTGTACGGAATGAGCTTACAATGCACATAACATAGGTATCTATCTTATGATTAATTAAGGCTAAAACGCACGCATTCCACGTCGTCCCACGTCGTCCCACGTCGTCCCACGTCGTCCCACGTCGTCCCACGTCGTCCCACGTCGTCCCACGTCGTCCCACGTCGTCCCACGTCGTCCCACGTCGTCCCACGTCGTCCCACGTCGTCCCACGTCGTCCCACGTCGTCCCACGTCGTCCCACGTCGTCCCACGTCGTCCCACGTCGTCCCACGTCGTCCCACGCCGTCCCATGTCGTCTCACGTCGTCCCTCGTCGTCCCTCGTCGTCCCTCGTCGACGCACGTCGTCCCACGTCGTCCCACGTTGTCCCACGTTGCAGTCTAGTTTAGATCATCCATAATTCTTTTCGCGGTTTTTGGTGACCCACACTGGACCGACGTTGTCCAGCGTTGTCCACCGTTGTCCAGCGGTGTCCTACGGTGTCTGACGGTGTCCCATGGCGCAGTCCAGATTAGATTACCCAATATTCTCTTCGTAGCTTTTGGTGATCCAAACTGCACTGTATTGGCGTAGTTATTAGCTTGGTATCCATTTTTTGTACAATGTTTGTGCTGATCGATGTAATCGTTTCCCAAAAATTAATCAACTGATTAATCTGCGAAAGTTATTACATCGATCAGTACAAATATTGTACAATAATTCGGAACCATACTGGCAGCATTCGGTAACAACGATACATTTGTCTAACTTGGATCGAGAGAAGGAAAATGAAAATACCGATACTGCATATACAATTGAGAATCTTGCAAAATGAACATACAACTCGTTGTGCTAAACTTTTGAAGATATCGAAAGTTATAAATTGTGACGATGCCGTAATATACTTCTCTTAATAATGTGATATCAAGAACAATCAGACTATGAAAGAAAAATCATTTGGGCCTCTAGCATATATATTTAATATGCTATGAAACGTTGAAATATGTAACTGAAATGTATTTTCTGTAAATTAATAAATCTGAAACAAACTCATTTACTGAATTTGATACATATAAAAGAAACAGGCATCTTTAAAACGAGAACATTTTATATATGAAAAATAAACTACTAATAATGGTCAATTATAGATCAAATTACTATTGATTAAATTTTAGCAAATATAGAGAATCATTTCTATCTTTTTAAACGAAAGTAGGGTTACGTCGAGAACAAGAATTTTAAGTAATTGAATTTAAACTGAATTGAAACTTGAAAATTTCATATGCAATAACTAAGATGAGAGAAAATCCGATTATTATAAAATCACTTGTTTTGTCTTTTAACTTTCAACGGTATCTGTTATTTCCTACAACAACATTGTGACTTGCAACATAGTGAACCGAAAGATATGCGCATAAATCATATTTTGCAGAATTTTTGCTACAAACGTGACGATAATCGCGAATGAACTCTTGTTTCATGCAAATGAAATTCGAATATTTATAAAAATACTGTTACTCTCATGTTACTGTGAAAACATAGAAAATATCGCGGCCGAAAGGATTCTAACAGCTATGGTTCTAAGAACGAACAATCATCAGCATTAATTCTAATAGCAATGAATTAAATTTTTTAAAATATTTCAAGCCTTCGTAGCAATATTAAGATATTTCATTATAATACTTTGTTACGTGTTGAAATCGTTCACAATTTCATACATGTATATATATATTACATTCGTAATAAAGTACTATATTTTAACAGTCATGGTAACGTTAACGCTGATACAGAAATAAGTCTTTTAGCAGTATTTTCAGTAATAAACGTACTAATAAGGGGCGCTGAAAAAAAAAAACAAAGCAGTAGCCAGAAGGGCTACAAAGATTCGATCGTCTTCCACTCTATATAAACCCGATCAACACGCTGAGAGTGGAACTGAATGTTCTTGTTTCGCAACGCTAATTTACTACTAATATTTATGAAGCAGAAAATTCTCAAAATCAAACGCGAAGAGTGCTTTGTTATATCTGCAACATCAGTTAATCTATCATTAAAATAAAAGAAAGAAAAATCTGAAAATTCCCGAAACTTGAGACGCAACGCTAATAAATTTAAATCTACGCACTCGTATTTAAACAATACGCAACACTAATAGCGAGGGATCGTACTGCAACCATTTTGGAGGTTGCTGATGAACGATCACACTTGCACAGCTCTTGCAGCTGTACGTGTGATCCAGGAACAGTGTCCGACAAATGCAGTCGGAGGGTTTGGGTATTTTGTAAACGCAACTCTACTTAACAAAACGCGTTCATTCGTTGTCGCAACGCTAAAGGGAAAAATAAGTAGAACTCGCGATGGAACAATATCGCAACGCTAACTCTTAAAGTGAATTTAATGAAAATAATTATTTAATATATGAAAAAGCTTTTTTAAATATTCTGGTATTGCTACTTGCAATACTATAAAATAATGTGAACACTTTTATAATCTAATTTTAAACAATAGAAAACAGGAAAAATTCTAAAATTTGCAAAAGGCAATCGCGATATCGTAATTCGCAACTCTAAAGCAAACGCGATTATCATTTTATCGCAACTCTAATTCAAACCGTAATCATATTCTCGCCACACTAATGCAAAGCCGCGATGTTATTTCGCAACTCTAATACAACCCGCAATTAATTTATCGCAACACTAATAAGAAAAATCACGAGTGGAGGGCTGACATATCGCAGTGCAACCATTTAGGAGGTTGCCGATGAACGATCACACTTGCACAGCTCTTGCAACTGTATCGTGTGATCCAGGAAAGGTGTCCGACAAATGCAGTCGGAGGGTTTGGACATTTTATAAACGCAACTCTACTTAAGAAAACGCGATCATTCGTTATCGCAACGCTAACAGGAAAAATTAGTAGAACTCGCGATGAAACAATATCGCAACGCTAACTTTTAAACTGAATTTAATGAAAATTACTACTTAAAATATGAAAAATATTCTGGTATTGCTACTTGCAATACTATAAAAATAATTGAAAAATAACATTTTTATAATCTCATTCTAAACAATAGAAAACAGGATAAATTCTGATACGTATAGTTCTATAAGAAATTCTAAAAATTCATAATAAAAATTGCAAAAGGCAATCGCGACATCGTAATTCGCAACTCTAAAACAAACGCGATTATCATTTTATCGCAACTCTAATTCAAACCGTAATCATTCTCTCGCGACACTAATAAAAAGCCGCGATGTTATTTCGCTACTCTAATACAACCCGTAATTAATCTGTCGCGACACTAATAAGAGAAATCGCGATTTGCCCAATAGGACGATGGACCGATATATACATCGGTCAAAAAAACAAAAACTACTACTACGACTAAAAATACTAAAAGCGAGCATAGTGACAAAGTAGTAACAATAATGACTTCCCATGCTCTGGATGACCCAGAGGATGGGGAGCCATTAGTAGTTGCCCTCTTGAGTGGCAGTTTGCCGGGCCTCTTCGGCTTATAGCCTCTTCTTTCTTCGGGCGCAATGCCCGCTGAAACTTAAATCTAAGCTCGAGACTTCTAAATCGCAAACAAAAAAAAAAAATTTGAAAATAAAAATATAAACCGCGGAAGCTGATTGAAGTGCACATGGACTGACCAACGATCACAGCGGTGACCGTTGCTCACTCGCACGTGCGTGCTCGAGCGATAAACGTTCGTTTCGAGCCCACTCGCGACCGCGACCGCGAAATTCGAAAAATCGAAAGGAAAAACCAGAGACGAGAGCATGCTCTACTCGTGCCAGTTTCACCGTCGATTTTTCAAATAAATTTCCAGAAACAGGTTGGTCACACGAAAACGTGCCTACCCGACCAGAGACTGTGCCAACCTGCCCGGCCCTACCTACTTATAATTAACAGACATACCAGAAAGTATACTACCTATCCTACCTAACGCTATATTTAAAAATGGCAAAACAGGCACACCAACACACCCGCTCCACGGTTCTCACACAAACGCCCGGGTGCAAAGGTCCTACACTAGAGAGGACGTCCCGGGACGCCTCCGACACCCGAGCTTAACACAACATGCATACTCTAAGGTACGTACCGTTTTCCTGAAATCGACTGACGAAGGCTAGTGACCATTGCGTAAAACGTGATAAACACGTCTGAGGAAATGATATCGTTAAAATAAATGTAAGTAAACTTGGAATTATAATTGTAATTTATGGCAATATTAAAAGCGTGGTTGCAGTTAATCGCGTGGATGATATTATCAGAAATTATGATTGTATCGAGACGTAAATTGAATCGATATATGTCTCGACATTTTTAGTATTTGAGATTGTAACGAATGAGAAAAAACGACGCAATTCCACGGCCTAACAACACATATACATAATGTGGAAAATACGTCGTGCACGATACACTAACGCGTCGTCAGTCGCTGAGAAATTATTACATTACTTAAGTCTAGATCATCGTGCCCAATGTCTTTCTCCCATTCAAGTAGCACCTGGGCACGTGAATGAGATCCTGACAATGGGCACGGAAGGGGTTAAACCTGAAAATCCTGATCTAAAAAGATGATTAGTTTGTGTAATTTTTATTTAACGGACTAACGTTCTTTGATTTTATATTTTACTACTTCGTTTCTGATTAAATTTACTTTATTAATTTAATAGTAACAAAGTAACTTTATTAATTTAACAAATTAGAGCAAAATTTTAATATTGCAAAAAAGGTAGCGTTAATTGAAAAGGATTGAGGCTCGATCAAATGGAATTATTAACTCTAAATATATTATTGAAAAAGAAATAATCTCAGGCGATCTTTTTATCAAAGCATATATTCGAAAGTGCAGAAGCAGTGTTCAAAATTATTGCTTTGATTCAAAAATCTGCCTGTCGCGAAGTGCCTTTTTGCACGTAAAATATCACACATTCTTGTACGGAAAAAATGAATTTTAACTCATATTTTAAATTCTAGCTAAAGTGAAATAAACGAACGTGACTTAATATTGTCACGATCGATTCATAGCTAAAAATCAAGTATATTTATGTCATACAGGTATATTCGTGTAGATATTTGCCATTTGCAAATATTCATACGGAATATTAACATGCGTATTTATAAGTAACACGAATATATTTTCAAGTGCATATGTTGAACCTAATTATTAAAAAACTAATTATTATAATCGCTATGTGCAAGAAGACCTATCCTAAACTAATAAATTTGAAAAAGGAGTGTTACTACTCACGGGTATGAAGAATACCCGCGGTCACTATGCTCGCAAAAAATTCTACGTAATACAACCAGTCACTCGTGCCGATTCGGACCTTTCGTCCTACGACATGATTGAGTGACCGGAGGAACAGAAACGCATGCGACTCACCGTTCGAAGCGGAGAAACAGAGGACGAATATCATCAGGAACTGCGTAGGGTCCAGTGGTGGAAATGGAGGTTGCGAAGAATCTGCTACAGAACAAAACACGATGAGTGATTGCTGATTATTTAAAAAGTTGGAGATAATGAAAAATGAAAGTTTATTAACTGTAGTAACTTTAGTGATAATAAAGATTGAAATACTAATAAACTTTGGTAAGTATAAATACTGAAACTCTAATATGAAAGTAAAAAATCTAGAAATTAAGAATCTAATGATTTCTGAAATACGTTAGTCATTTGTTTCATAATTCGGTATTAAGACTTCAACACTTATTTTATTTTAATGAAAGAATTACCCCAGAAGATTCTAATCTGCCAAATTTTCAATCAAATTGTATTTCTTAATTAATAGTGATCAAAAAAAATATATAGAATAGACATAATTGAAATACGACATGTAAAGATACTTACATTCCTGGCTTTTGAGCCACTGTTAGAAGATTCCCAAAGAAGGTAAAGAAGTTGAAGCAGTGGTATGTCTATAACCAAACATAAGATATCATTAATATCGTTAATACATAATAACAAACTCGAAACTTTACCAATAATTAAGAATATACTCTAATAAGTATGTAAATTGGAACTCTAATATAAAAGTTTGAGAACAAAATATTCAGTGATTTTTTTATACGTATCAGACAGTTTTATTGTACTTTAATGCTAAGACTTTAAGACTTTATTTCAATTAAAAAGGACATTTACAGCTTTTTGAATTATCAATCATTTTTATTTTACAATTAACAGTATTTCAAACAAAATATACTAAATAGAACAAATTGAAATACAATATATAAAACTACTTACATTCTTGAGCTCCTGGAGAGGCTTTATCCTCTTGAGGGAGACACTGACTCTAATACCGGAAACGAATATTCAAAAGAATAAATATATAAAGAAAGGAAAATAAAAGACTACGTTACCGCGACCGCTTAAATTATGATCGGCGAACAAGAACTCTAATCGCGTACAAATTTGATTGATAAAATTTTATTATTTTCGCGTATGATTATTCGATCGAATTTGATCAAGACTATCGTGATTTTAAAATATTGAAAAGAAGCTATTACGTAGCAAACACTGACTCTACAACCGCATTGCGCGCGGTCACAAATATTCCCTGAAAATAAAGCAGTTTAGGGGCGGGGATGGGGGGGTGGAAAAGAAGCGAAACGTCGTTTCGACAATTTTCTTCTTTTTCCTATCGAACGTTTATTTAGAAAATACTGCTATTTCTTTATACTTAAAAATTATTATTAAGAAATTGGAACAAGTATGAAAATGTAAGTTGAAAATTGTGAGATATTTCTTGATAGGGAACAAATGCTTACGAATACCGTGAATGCATTACAGTCATTTGCAAGAATTATACTGTTCGCAATTAGAATATATACTGTGAATTTTCGTTATTAGAACACGAAATATACATTCCATTAATACATTATACTCGCGAGTTATAAATATTGGAAAATATTTGTAAGAATTCAAAAGTTCGCCACTAAATATACTTAAGGAATACTTGACAAACGCACGCGAAATCTTGTTTCGAAGTATTTAAATCTAACTGTTACCAAGTTGCAAGTTTATGACGTTAGCAGTAGCAAATTCACATAATACAACAAAAGAAATTGAATTTCATAAGTGATTTATTGAGATATAACTCAATTTAAAACAATAAGACAATTCGTTAAAAATTCATTTGAAATAAGAGAATGATTTCATAAATCGGAAATAGAACAATAATTTATTTAATCGAAGCTATTGACACAGCATATATAATTTCGCGTCTTGCGAAAGAAACATTCGAGTCATTGTACTAAACTGTTTAATATTCTCCAACATCACTACAATAATCTTCCCTTAAAAATGAAAAAATAAAAAGAAGCTCGGACAAAGAGACAATGAAAGACAAATCGCGGCGCGAACTCGTTCGTTCGCGATCTTTTGAAAGGATCAATGGATTCACGCGACGCACTCCCGTGCACAAAATAATCGCAAGACTCAGTGGCAAAGAAGAATCGATTTTTATATTTCATTCCAAGTCAGATAAGTATCGTTGTACAGAATGGACTCAGAATGGATTTGAGAGTCAAGACATATCCCACGTTGTCCCACGTTGTCCCACGTTGTCCCACGTTGTCCCACGTTGTCCCACGTTGTCGCACGTTGTCCCACGTTGTCCCACGTCGTCCAACGACGTCCCACGGTGTCCCACGGTGCAGTCCAGTCTAAATCATCCAAAATACTTTTCACGGCTTTTGGTAACCCAAACTGGACTGGTGCGTAGTTCTTAGCTTGGTATCGTTTTCCAAAGATTAATCAACTGAGTAATTTTTGGAAAGCGATGCCAATTACCAGGTCTCACCACAAGGAGGTGACTACGAACGAGACCGCCCATGAGTTATTTAACATTATGCATCGGTCTCGACATTCAACCTGTTGGCAAGAATGTCGAGTTCTGACTCTACGTGATCATGGGCCTGCGTAAAGAGATAGCTGTTTCGTAGCCTAACTGCGAAACATATATCTCCAATGCAGCGGTTACACGAATCTCTACAAACGTAAAACAAAGCTTACACGACGCAATATCTATCTCCCACACAACGCAACATGTATCTCACACACAAATATTACATCGATCGGTACAAACATCGTACAATAATTCGCAACCCTATCGGCAACATTCCGTATCAAAGATACATTTGTCTAACTTGGAACGAATGAAAAGAAATGAGGCTGCTATGGAAAAGGAGCCCCAACAATCAGAGGATGAAAGAAAAACCGCGGATCGCCCGGAACGAAAGTAATCGCGATCTCTCGAAGGAACTAACAAACCTACGTGACGTACCCCCGTGCACCAGATAACCCTAAGCTTCGGTGGAAGCTCAAGCATTGACCTTCGCTCGATTCCTGACACGTCGTTTGGATCTTATCACAGTCGATGGCACTTACCGATGATACCAGTGTCCAGCAAATGGGCCTGCGATTTAACACACTCCAACTGAACATGTTGAATTCGGGGAGGGACCGCTGAACAGGATTACGAAGGCAAGGCCCCAACTGAACAGTGGGGTCCACCCCCACGAGTTCGATCAGAATTACGGAGGACGTGAAATGCAGGTCCCTGTCCAAGTACCGAAGTACCAATCGGACAGCATTGTGGACCTGCGACTCAATCGTCAACAGTTTTACAGGTATCACCAGCGTGATGACAACGCCCGTGATTCGAGGCAAACGACGAGCAGTCGTCGAGACAAAAGTTGTCCTTGGGTGACCTACGAATCCAAAGAGTTGTCCAGTGCACGTTGACCCGCACGTACCCGGGATACGCTCGAGCGAGTACGCCACGCCGCAGTTTGAAAGAACTGAGCGATCGCGAACCGATAAATCGCGGGAACAATTTTTCCAATGTGGTAAGTGAGGGGATCAAGAGCGACGAGATTTATATTTTTCGTTCCAAGATGGATAAGTATCTTTGTACGGAATGAGCTTGCAATGCACATAACATAGGTATCTATCTTATGATTAATTAAGGCTAAAACGCACGCATCCCACGGTGTCCCATGGTGTCCCACGATGTCCCACGATGTCCCCCGGTGCCCCCGCGGGGGGTATTAGTCCAGTCTAGATCACCCAAACTATTTTGGATGATCAAGACCAGACTATATTCAAGTAGTTTTTAGCTTGATATCGTTTTTCAAATAATAATACTAATATTTAAGATAGTAGTTGGTTTATTATTATTTGGAAAACGATACCAATTACCGGGACCCACCACGAGGAGGTAACTACGCTCGGGTCCCATTTACATAAACAGTTTTTAAGCATTGGAAGCAGTGATGTCAAATTATTTTATAACGAAGAAGTAGCGTGTATTGAAATTTATTAAGTAGAATGGTTGTAGTACGTGGATTTGCATAATCATACTTGAATATTGAACTTATCATCGAAGAAACGAAACCATGCAAGATACCAATTGTAGTGCATATGGATGAATGGTGAGTTGTCGCTGCTTTCGATTAAATTGCACTTGCTTCCTTCCTTCCACGAATACGGTGCTGTTTCCTTGATTTTGAGCAGACATGGAAAATTACATCCCATCCATAGACACTCAATAGGTACACTCTGCGTTACCATTGTTTTTATATGAAATAGTAAAATGAGAAATGAAATACTATATTTAAAATTAAAAAATAATGCTGTATAGAAATAAAATAGCACTTCAGGGACTTGAAAGATTTCGTAAATATTAAATAAAACGAAATAAATCATTAATTTTCTCACAACGAATTGATGGTATTCATTTAAATCAATGAATATAGAGTTGCTTCCAATTAATGGTACAACTGTTATAAATTAAGAGCATCATTACTTTGAATTAATGGGAGGATATGGTTATAAATTATTGGTATAATTGTTAAGAATTAATGGAGTAATTGTTTTAGTTTAAGAGTCATAAATTAATGGATTAAATGTTATAAATTAATAGCTTAAATGTTATAAATTAATAGCTTGAGTGTTGTAAATTAACGATTTAGACGTTATAAATTACCAGTTCAATGTTATTGTTAATATTTTTTGTTTATTTACCGTATAATTAAGTTCTTCTTTGATGTTCACACTCCGACAGTTCAGGCACTAAAGAGCTCGCGCGGCACTTCCGGGTTCCCTATATACCTTTACAAAGTATCGAGATGTCAATCAAAGGGTAACGATCTTTTGACAAAGCAAAAGACGGTTTTTCCATTATAACAAAATCAAGTTGACCAATTTCTTAATTTTTATCGTAAATTGGCGTCCTCAACGATTCAATACGATGTCCATTTTTATCGTTTTAATAGTTTCTACAAGCTAAGACTATATTCACACTTCCTTGATACTAGGTTTCGACTATCAATAGTTTGAACAGAAAGGAAAAGAAAGCCTAATGACAGTCGATGACGTTACTGCGAAATAAGTTAAGGTGCTAAATAATAAATGTTCTTATATTAAATGTTCTTCTTTCTTGAATAACACCTACATCACTATATGCGATATTTAAAATTCTTATTTAATACTTACTTAAAAGTCAGGTTATTTTTAATTCCTCTCAAGTTAAACGAGTAAATTTACCCGTTATAGTAGTAACATAAAGTGGCTCTTTTTTCTTCAGCAGCACCTGCATCGATGTACGTGATACAAATATTAATTATATAGCGAATAATATTCTTCGTTAGATCTATCAAAGAATTTATTAGGCTATTAGCAACAGACTTATTGATTCCTTGAAGAATAGTTTGATTGTTATAAATTAATGTTTTAAATGTTTGTCGATGAATGTTCCTATTGCCATAAATTAATAGTTCATTTGTTATTAATTAGTTGCTTAAATGTTGTTAATTGTTTGAAAGTTGTTAATTAATGGCTTGATTATTATAAATTAATGGTGTAACTGTTATTAAGTAATGGATTAAATATCACAAATTAATCCTTTAATTGTTCTCAAGTAATGGTTTAAACGTTGTCAATTAACGGTTTGATTGTTATAAATTAATGGCTTAAATGTCATAAATTAATAGCTTAAGCGTTATAAATTAATAGCTTAATTGTTACATATTAATGGCCCAGATGTTATAAATTAATGACCTAAATGTAAAAAATTAATAGCTAAAATGTAATAAATTAATGGCTTGAATATTAGAAATTGACGGCTGAAATGTTATAAATTAATAACTTAAATGTTATAAGTTAATGGCTTATTTGTAACAAATTAATGGGTTAGACGTTATAAATTAATGGCATAAATGTAATTAACTAATAGCTTGGACGTTTTAAATTAATACCTAAAACGTTATAAAGAAATAGATTAAGGGTTATAAATTAATGGCTTAAATGATATAAATTAATAGCTTAAACGATTTAAATTAATACCTTAAGCGTTATAAATTAATAGCTTAAGGGTTACAAATCGATAGATTAAAAGTTAGAAATTGACGGCTGAAACGTTGTAAATTAATAGTTTAAGAGTTATAAATTAATGGCTTAAATGTTAAAAATTATTTGTTATAAATTAATAGTATAGATGTTAGAAATGGACGCCTGAAATGTTAGAAATTCACGGCTGAAGTGTTATAAATTAATAGTTTAAGAGTTATAAATTAAAGCTTGAATGTTAGAAATTAATGGCTTGGATGTTATAAATTAATGGCATAAATGTAATAAACTAATAGCTAAAATGTAATAAATTATTGGCCTTGTTAAGGTTGTTCGGTGTATGTGGAATTAAAGAAACGCGTGGGTAAATTGTAAGGTATTGTAAGTACATATATTGTGAATATTAAAGTTCAAAGTGTGGAACACAATGTAAGCTGATCCAGATCCTCACGCTAGCAATGTTACCCTGAGACTGAAAGAACCAACAAAACTAACGTCGCACGTGTACCGCTTATGGTCTGTCATCGACGCATTCTTTTGTCTACGCGCTATCGATGACCTCAGTGCTTGAGAAACCGAAGACCAGATGTAGAGTTTTCTTAGAAGTGGCGATCACTTCAATAGGCCTAAATGTTAGAAATTGATGGCTGAAATGTTGTAAATTAATAGTTTAAGAGTAATAAATTAATGGATTAAATGTTATAAATTAATTGCTTAAATGTTACAAATTAATATATTAAGTGTTGTAAATTAACGGTTTAGACGTTAACAATTACTAGTTCAATGTTATTGTTAATATTTTTTGTTTACTTACCTTATGTTTAAGTTCTTCTTCGATGTTCACTCTTCGGCATTTCAGGCACAAAAGAGCTCGCGCGTGATTTCCGTGCTCCTTATATACCTTTCCAAAGTGTCGAGATGTCAATCAAACGGTAACGATCATTCGACAAAGCAAAAGACGGTTTTTCCATTATAACAAAATCAAATTGAACAATTTCTTAATTTTTATTTTAAATTGGCGCCTTCAACGACTTAATACGATATCCATTTTGATCATTTTAATAGTTTCTACAAGCTAAGACTATATTCACACTTCTTTGATACTAGTTTTCGACTATCAATTAGTCTGAACAGAAAGGAAAAGAAAACCTAACGGCAGTCGATGACGTTACTGTGAAATAAGTTAAGGTATTAAATAATAAACGCTCTTGTATTAAATATTCTTTTTCTTGAATAACACCTACATCACTCTAGGTGATATTTAAAATTCTTATTTAATGCTTACTTAAAAGTCAGGTTCCTTTTTAATTCCACTCAAGTTAAACGAGTAAATTTATTGGTTATGGTAGTAAGAAAAAATGGCTCCTTTTTCTTCAGTAACACCAGCATCGATGTACGTGATACAGATATTAATTATATAGCGAATAATATTCTTCGTTAGATCTATCAAGGGATTTATTAGGCTACTAGTGAGAGAATTATTGATTACTTAAATAATGGTTTGATTGTTATAAATTAATGCCTCAAATGTTGTTAATTAATGTTTCCATTATTATAAATTAATAGTTTAATTGTTATGAATTAGTTGCTTAAATATTGTTAATTATTGGTTGGATTGTGATAAATTAATTGTTCGAAAGTTGTTACTTATTGGCTTGATTCTTATGAATTAATGGTGTAACTGTTATTAAGTAATGGATTAAATATTACAAATTAATGCTTTAATTGTTCTCAAGGAATGGTTTAAACGTAGTTAATTAACGGTTTGATTGTTATAAATTAATAGCATAAATGACATAAATTAATAGCTTAAATTTTATAAATTGATGGCTGAAATGTTATAAATTACTAGACTAAAAGTTAGAAATTAATGGCTGCAATTTTATAATTTAATTGTTTAAGAGTTATAAAAATTATTCTAAATAAAATAATTATAAATTAATAGCCTAAATGTAATAAATTAATAGCTAAAATGTAATAAATTAATAGGTTAAACGTTTTAAATTAATACCTTAAACCTTATAAATTAATTATACAACCCTGCGCAACATTGTGAAACGCTGCCCAACGATGTCCAACCCCGTAGAATGGTTTTCCAACCGTGCTGAACATAGTGGAACGCTCTCCAACGATGTCCAACCCTGAAGAATAGTTTTCCAACCCCGTAGAATGGTTTTCCAACACTCCAGATCATTGTGTAAGGCTCTCCAACGATTTCCAATCCCGCAGAATGATTGTGCAACCCTCCACAACGTTGTCGAAGACTCTCCAACGATTTCCACTCCCGCAGAATGGATTTCCAACACTCCACAACGCTGTGGAAGTATCTCCAACAATTTCCTACCCCGTAGAATTGCTTTCCAACCCTCCACAACGTTGTGGAAGATTCTCCAACTATTCCCAATCCCGCAGAATTGTTTTCCAACCCTCCAGAACGATGTGAAAGACTCTCCAATCATTTCCAACTACGTAGAATGGTTTTCGAACCCTCCACAACGTTGTGGAAGTATCTCCAACGATTTCCAACTCCGTAGAATGGTTTTCCAACCCTCCAGATCGTTGTGGAAGGCTCTCCAACGATTTCTAATACCGCAGAATTGTTTTCCAAACCTCCACAACGTTGTGAAAGACTCTCCAATCATTTCCAACCACGTAGAATGGTTTTCGAACCCTCCACAACGTTGTGGAAGGCTCTCCAACGATTTCCATCCCCGTAAAATTGTTTTACAACCCTCCAGATCGTTGTGGAAGGCTCTCCAACGATTTCCAACCCCGTAAAATTGTTTTCCAACCCTCCAAAAAGTTGTGGAAGGCTCTCCAACGATTCCTAAAACCGCAGAATTGTTTTCCAACACTCCACAACGTTGTGGAAGTATCTCCAATCTTTTGCAACCCCGTAGAACGGTTTTCGAACCCTCCAGATCGTTGTGGAAGGCTCTGCAACGATCTCTAATACCGCAGAATTGTTTTCCAACCCTCCACAACGTTATGAAAGACTCTCCAATCATTTCCAACCCCGTAGAATGGTTTTCGAACCCTCCACAACGTTGTGGAAGGCTCTCCAACGATTTTCAACACCGTAAAATTGTTTTCCAACCCTCCAGATCGGTGTGGAAGATTCTCCAACGATTTCCCTCCCCCTAAAATTGTTTTACAACCCTCCAGATCGTTGTGGAAGGCTCTCCAACGATTTCTAATACCGCAGAATTGTTTTCCAACACTCCAGATCATTGTGTAAGGCTCTCCAACGATTTCCAACCCCGTAAAATTGTTTTACAACCCTCCAGATCGTTGCGGAAGGCTCTCCAACGATTTCCACCCCCGTAGAATGGTTTTCCAAACCTCCACAACGTTGTGAAAGACTCTCCAATCATTTCCAACCACGTAGAATGGTTTTCGAACCCTCCACAACGTTGTGGAAGGCTCTCCAACGATTTCCATCCCCGTAAAATTGTTTTACAACCCTCCAGATCGTTGTGGAAGGCTCTCCAACGATTTCCAACCCCGTAAAATTGTTTTCCAACCCTCCAAAAAGTTGTGGAAGGCTCTCCAACGATTCCTAAAACCGCAGAATTGTTTTCCAACACTCCACAACGTTGTGGAAGTATCTCCAATCTTTTGCAACCCCGTAGAACGGTTTTCGAACCCTCCAGATCGTTGTGGAAGGCTCTGCAACGATCTCTAATACCGCAGAATTGTTTTCCAACCCTCCACAACGTTATGAAAGACTCTCCAATCATTTCCAACCCCGTAGAATGGTTTTCGAACCCTCCACAACGTTGTGGAAGGCTCTCCAACGATTTTCAACACCGTAAAATTGTTTTCCAACCCTCCAGATCGGTGTGGAAGATTCTCCAACGATTTCCCTCCCCCTAAAATTGTTTTACAACCCTCCAGATCGTTGTGGAAGGCTCTCCAACGATTTCTAATACCGCAGAATTGTTTTCCAACACTCCAGATCATTGTGTAAGGCTCTCCAACGATTTCCAACCCCGTAAAATTGTTTTACAACCCTCCAGATCGTTGCGGAAGGCTCTCCAACGATTTCCACCCCCGTAGAATGGTTTTCCAACCCTCCAGATCGTTGTGGAAGGCTCTCCAACGATTTCTAATACCGCAGAATAGTTTTCCAACCCTCCACAACGTTGTGAAAGACTCTCCAATCATTTCCAACCCCGTAGAATGGTTTTCGAACCCTCCACAACGTTGTGAAATGCTCTCCAACGATTTCCATCCCCGTAAAATTGTTTTCCAACCCTCCACAACGTTGTGGAAGTATCTAAAACGATTTCCAACACCGTAAAATTGTTTTCCAACCCTCCACAACGTTGTGGAATGCTTTCCAACGATGACCATTCCCTTAGAATAGTAGTAATGGCTTAAATGTTAGAAATTGACGGCTGAAATGTTATAAATTAATAGTTTAAGAGTTAGAAATTAATGGCCTAAATTTTAAAAATTAATTGTTTAAGAGTTATAAATTGATAGCTTAAATGTTATAAATTAATAGCTTAAATGTGACAAATTAATGGCTCAGATGTTATAAATTAATGGCCTAAATGTAATAAATTAATAGCTACAATGTAATAAATTAATGGGTTAAACATTTAAATTAATACCTTAAACGTTATAAATTAGTAGCTTAAGGGTTATAAATCAATAGATTAAAAGTTAGAAATTAATGGCTTAAATACTATAAATTAATTGTTTAAGAGTTATGAATTAATGGCTTAAATGTTACAACTTAATGGATCAGATGTTATAAATTAATGGCCTATATGTAATAAATTAATAGCTTAATCGTTTCAAATTAATACCTTAATCGTTAGAAATTAATAGCTAAAACGTAATAAAGTAATGATTTTCCAACCCTCCACAACGTTGTGGAAGGCTCTGCAACGATTTCCAATCACGTAGAATGGTTTTCCAACCCTCCACAGCGTTGTGGAACGCTCTCCAACGATATCTAACCCCGTCGAATGGTTTTCCAACGCTATCCCACGGAGTCCGACGCTGTAAAACGGTGTCCCACGGTGCAGTCCAGACTAGATCATCCAAAATTCTTTTCACGGCTTTTGGTGACCCAAACTGGACTGGTGCGTAGTTCTTAGCTTGGTATCGTTTTCCAAAGATTAATCAATTGATTAATTTTTGGAAAACGATGCCAATTACCAAGTCTCACCACGAGGAGATGACTACGCACGAGACCCGCCCATGAGTTATTTAACATTATGCATCAGTCTCGACATTCAACCTGTTGGCAAGAATGTCGAGTTCTGACTCTACGTGATCATGGGCCTGCGTAAAAAGATAGCTCTTTCGTAGCCTAACTGCGAAACATATATCTCCAACGCAGCAGTTACACGAATCTTTACAAACGTAAAACAAAGCTTACACGACGCAATATCTATCTCCCACACAACGCAACATGTATCTCACACACAACGATTACATCGATCAGCACAAACATCATACAATAATTCGCAACCCTATAGGCAACATTCCATATCAAAGATACATTTGTCTAACTTGGAACGAAAGAAAAGAAATGAGGCTGCTATGGAAAAGGAGCCCCAACAATCAGACGATGAAAGAAAAACCGCGGTTCGCCCGCAACGAACGTAATCGCGATCTCTCGAAAGAACTAACAAACCTACGCGACGTACCCCCGTGCACCAGATAACCCTAAGGTTCAGCCGAACCCAAGCATTGACCTTCGCCCGATTCCTGTCACGTCGTTTTTACCTTATCACGGTCGATGGCACTTGCCGATGATACCAGTGTCTAGCAAATGGGCCTGCGATTTAACACACTCCAACTGAACATGTTGAACTCGGGGAGGGACCGCTGAACAGGATTACGAAGGCAAGGCCCCAACTGAACAGTGGGGTCCACCCCCACGGGTTCGATCAGAATTACGGAGGACGTGAAATGCAGGTTCCTGTCCAAGTACCGATGTACCAATCGGACAGGATTGCGGACCTGCGACTCGATCGTCAACAGATTCACAGGTATCACCAGCGTGATGAAAACGCCCGCGATTCGAGGCAAATGACGAGCAGTCGTCGAGTAGTCACCAAGACAAGAGGTGTCCTTGGGCGACCTATGAATCCAAAGAGTTGTCCAGTGCACGTTGACCCGCACGTACCCGGGATACGCGCGAGCGAGTACGCAACGCCGCAGTTTGAAAGAACTGAGCGATCGCGAACCGATAAATCGCGGGAACAATTTTTCCAATGTGGTAAGCGAGGGGATCAAGAGCGACGAGATTTTGTATTTTTCATTCCAAGATGGATAAGTATCTTTGTACGGAATGAACTTACAATGCACATAACATAGGTATCTATCTTATGATTAATTAAGGCTAAAACGCACGCATTCCACGGTGTCCCACGGTGTCCCACGATGTCCCACGATGTCCCACGATGCCCCCGCGGGGAGGTATTAGTCCAGTCTAGATCTCCAAAACTATTTTGGATGATCAAGACCAGACTATATTCAAGTAGTTTTTAGCTTGATATCGTTTTTCAGATAATAATACTAATATTCAAAATAGTACGTGGTGTATTATTATTTGGAAAACGATACCAATTACCGGGACCCACCACGAGGAGGTAACTACGCTCGGGTCCCTTTTACATAAACAGTTTTTAAGCATTGAAAGCAGAGATGTAAAATTATTTTATAACAAAGAAGTAACGTGTATTGAAATTTATTAATTAGAATAGCTGTAGTACGTGGATCTGCAAAATCATACTTGAATATTGAACTTATCATCGAAGAAACGAAACCATGCAAGATACCAATTGTAGTGAGAATGGGTGAATGGTGAGTTGTTGCTGCCTTCGATTAAATTTCACTTGCTTTCTTCGTTTCACGAATACGGGACTGTTTCATTGGTTTTGAGCAGACATGAAAAATTACATCCCATCCATAGACACTCAATAGGTACACTCTGCGTTACTACTGGTTTTATATGAAATAGTGAAATGAGAAATTAAATACTTTAGAATTTTAAATTAAAAAGTATTACTATATAGAAATACAATAGCACTTCAGGGACTTGAAAGATTTCGTAAATATTAAATAAAACAAAATAAATCATTAATTTACTCACAACGAATTGATGGTATTCATTTAAATCAATGAATCAGAGTTGCTTCCAATTAGTGATACAATTGTTATAAATTAAGAGCATAATTATTTTGAATTAATGGGAGGATATGGTTATAAATTATTGGTATAATTGTTAAGAATTAATGCAGTAATTGTTTTAAATTAATGGCTTAAATGTTATAAATTAATGGCTTAGATGATATAAATTAATTGTTTATATGTTAGAAATTAATGGCTTACATATATAAAATAACAGTTTAAATGTTGTAAATTAAGAGCTCAAATGTTTTCAATTAATGGCTTAGATGTTGTAAAATAATAACATGAACGTTATAAATTAATAGCTAAAAATGTTAGAAATTGTCGACTGAAATGTTATAAATTAATAGCTTAAATGTTATAAATTAATAGCTTGAGTGTTGTAAATTAACGATTTAGACGTTATAAATTACCAGTTCAATGTTATTGTTAATATTTTTTGTTTATTTACCGTATAATTAAGTTCTTCTTTGATGTTCACACTCCGACAGTTCAGGCACTAAAGAGCTCGCGCGGCACTTCCGGGTTCCCTATATACCTTTACAAAGTATCGAGATGTCAATCAAAGGGTAACGATCTTTTGACAAAGCAAAAGACGGTTTTTCCATTATAACAAAATCAAGTTGACCAATTTCTTAATTTTTATCGTAAATTCAGGTCTTTAACGATTTAATACGATATCCATTTTTATCGTTTTAGTAGTTTCTACAAGCTAAGACTATATTCACACTTCTTTGATACTAGTTTTCGACTATCAATTAGTTTGAGCAGAAAGGGAAGGAAAACCTAACGGCAGTCGATGACGTTACTGTCAAATAAGTTAAGGTATTAAATAATAAATGTTCTTGTATTAAATATCCTTTTTTCTTGAATAACACCTACATCACTGTATGCGATGTTTAAAATTCTTATTTAATGCTTACTTAAAAGTCAGGTTCCTTTTTAATTCCACTCAAGTGAAACGAGCAAATTTACTCGTTATAGTTGTAACATAAAATGGCCTTTTTCTTCAATACCGCCTGCATCGCTGTACGTGATACAGATTAATTGTGTAGCGAATGTGAGCTAATTGGCTGTAATCGCGGTTAGGCATTTCTACGTTAGATCTATCAAGGGATCTATTAGGCTATTAGCGAGAGACTTATTGATTCCTTGAAGAACGGCTTGATTGTTATAAATTGATGTTTTAAATGTTGTTCATGTATATTTCAATTGTTATAAATTAATAGTTTAATTGTTATTAACTAGTTTCTCTAATGTTGTTAATTATTGGTTGGATTGTTATGAATTAATGGTATAAATGTTATTAAGTAATGGTTTAAATATTATAAATTAATGCTTTAATTGTTCTTGAGTAACAGCTTAAATGTTGTAAATTAATAGGTTAGACGTCGTAAAATAATACCTCAGGTGTTGTAAAGTAATGGCTTAAATGTTATAAATTAATTGCTTAAATGTTAAAAATTAATAGTTTAAATGTTAGAAATTAACGACTGGAATATTATAAATTAATGGCTTAAATGTCATAAATGAATGGCTTAAATGTTATAAATTAATAGCTTAAGTGTTATAAATTAATGTCTTAGACGTTAGAAGTTAACGGTTTAAAGATTGGAAGTTAATGGCTTGAAGGTTAGAGGTTCATGGCTTAAGTGTTATAAAGTAATAGTTGAAATGCTGTTGAGTAATAGTTTAAATGGCATAAATTAATGGCTTAAATGTTATGTTCTTGTTTCTCAACGCTAACTTACTATTATTAATATTTATTATGTAGAAAATTTTTTAAATCGAACGCGATGAGTACTTCGTTATATCTGCAATTTCAATTAACCTACCATTCAAAAAAGGAAATTCTGGAAATACCCGAAATTTGATACGCAACGCTAATAAATAGAAATCTATGCACTTGTAATTAAACAATACGCAACACTAATACAAGAGATCGCATTGCAACTATTTAGGAGATTACCGATAAACGATCGTACCTATACAGTTCGGCTTATTTCTACTTCGATACTTCGGCTTATGGCCCCTTCTTCCTTCGGGCGCAATGCTCGCTGGAACTTAAATCTAAGCTCGAGTCTTCTAAATAGCAAACAAAAAAATAACTTATGAAGGTAAAATAAAAATATACATACACACTAACGTTCGCAATAAACGTTCGTTTCGACCTACACTATAGAGAACGTCCCGGGATGCCTGCAACACCCGAACATAACACACAACATGCATGCTGTAAGGTACGTGCCTTTATCCTGAATTTCACTGACCAACACTACTGACCATTCCGCAAAACGTGATAAAACATGTCTTGAAGAAATGATATCGTTAAAACAAATGTAAGTAAACATGGAATTATAATTGTAATTGACAGCAATAACGGTTAAGAGCGTGATATTATCAGGAATTGTGATTGTAATTGACAATAATTCAAACAAAATTCAAAGAAGTAAACAAATTGAAATACGATATATCAAACTATTTACATGCTTCAACACCTCCTTTCTTTTTTTCTTCTACGTGGAGAAATCCTCATGGACACTCCGCTGCATTTTGGAGAATTCACGAAGTAGTGTCAGACTCCTACCGACTAAAACTCCACGGTGACCTACCTACGCGTTTGGCAGCAGCTCCCCGAGGCCTCTTGGAAATTACTGCCGGTGCACTTCCCGCGTCCCCTCGTTGTGCCAATCCTATGAACTAACTAAATAACTGTGGCGTTAGGGGAGACGATTGTCCCTCCCAACAAGTAGGCCTACCCAAATTACAATTAAAAGCGAGTGTGTGTTATGAAGTTATAAATACCCTGTTTCGATGAAAGTTTTTTTCTTTTTGGCGCAGCAGTTCGTTCAGCGGGCGTGTTGCGCCGGAGAAGCCGCCCATAACGGAAAGGGTGAACACGCCACAACACTCGCTCGGGCCTGCGACGTGTGGGTGTTTAAGCCATGTTGCCCTCGTCCTCTCTTCCTCGGGAAGAGTAAGTTTTTAAGCCACATCGCCATCCTTATGCAGTTGGCACCTTCCACCGGAACTGCCCTTCATAGCTTAAGGAAAGGATTGTGATAAAATGCAGAGGAAGGGTGTTTGGGATAGCCATTGCTCTGCTAGCCACTGGAAAGTCAGCGTTTATACCAGGCGCACACCGACTTGGAGGAGAGAGTTCGCACTTGGCACTGCTGGGCGTGAACAGTGCAATGCGACCCACCAGCACCTTTGGTGCCCAACCATTTTTATTTTTATTTTTTTTTTTTTTTTTTTTTCGTGGAGGAAACCTTCATAGGCGCCCCGCGCTCTCCGGGGAGAGGGCGCCGGGTAGTGCCGGATTCGTACCGGCTAAAACCTCCACGGTGGCCGTACTTGGCGCATGGCGGAAGGGGCCCTAGAACCACTCATAAGCATTACATCACGAGCCCCATCTGCGCCGAGTTCACCTCGAGTTATGCGAATATAACTAAAGACGCGATGCGCGGCCACCGCGCATCGCGCCATCCCCGACGGGCCGCCGTGCAAGACCGCCTGGTTCCCCGACCAGGTGATTTGGCGGCACCGAGGTGCCGAACTGGCCGGCGCCTAACACACACTGGACGACGAGGCGGTTCGAGCTCGCCAGGAAGTGGCGTGCGCCCGTTCCCCACCCCGCCGCCGTCCGCCTACCCTTTCGGGATGAGAATCCTTTTCTCTCATGCGCTCCGCCGCCTCCTTCAGCAGCATCACCTGCTCGCAGAATGTGATGAACGCCTTACGACTCTTCTCGTTCGCCAGCAGCGCACCGAATACCGCCGGCGGCGAGAGGTCTCCCCCTATTTCGGCAACGAGGGCACGGCGAGGTAACGCCCACGCCGGACAGTGCTCCAGCGTGTGCTGCGCCGAGTCCACCCGCTCGTTGCAATGGTGGCAACGCGCGGTCGCCTCTTTCCCGATTCGGTGCAGATACTCGCCGAAGCATCCATGCCCGGTAAGTACCTGCGTCGCCCTATACGTCAGGGCGGGCCCGCCGCCATCCAACCAATCGTCCCAGTTTGGCAGGACCGCCTCGACGACCCGGAGGCCCGACGCGCCAGTTCCCGTTGCGAGACTGGCCCGCCACGAATCCAATAGGGTTCGTCGAGCCCGCACCGCAGCGTCACCGCGTGCCGCCTCGTTCACCCCACCAGATGGTGCTCGCGTGTGTTGATAGATCTCGCGACACCGTATTGCCGCCAACTCGAACGGGGGGAACCCCGCGAGCAACGACGCCGCCGCAGACGAGACCGTGCGATACGCTCTCGTCGTCCTGATGGCCACCGTACGATGCAGTCTCCTCACCAGTAAGAGGCTGCGACGATTGGTCAACAGGCTCGCCGCCCAGATCGGAGCACCGTACAGGAGCTTCGATCGCACCACCCCGGCGTACAGCCGGCGCACCCCGACGCCCGGTCCGCCGAGCCGAGGCAACAGACGCCCTAGGGCGTTGGCTGTAGCCTCGGCTGACGATACCGTACGCTCGAAGTGATCGCCAAAACTCCAATGGCTGTCGAGCGTCAGACCCAGATACTTCATCCGGGTACCGACCTCGACATCGACCCCTCTACACCGCAGCCGGTAACCCGCCGGAGGCGTCCCGTGATCGGCCCTCTTGCACAACCACATGGCTTCGGACTTTTCCGGGGATACATCCAGCCCCAAATCCCTGATGGCGGCGACGACACAGGTTACCGCTAACTCCGCGAGACGGACGGTCCTACCCCACGCCGAGCCCCAGACGAGCACCAACGTGTCGTCGGCGTAGCACGTCAGCGCCGAGTCGGGGGGCATCGGCGCCCGCAGTACCGCGTCATACGCGAGAACCCACAGTAACGGTCCCAAGACCGACCCCTGTGGGACCCCGCGATACACAGCCCTCCTAATCATCCGACCATCAGGGCCGGCGCATACGATACTCCGGTCCCGGAGGAACGCCCGAACTATATCCCGCAAATAGGCGGGCACACGATGGTAGTTCAGCGCCTCGCCTATCGCGTTCCAGGGAAGGCTATTGAAGGCGTTGATCACGTCCAGGGACACGGCCAACGCCACCCAGCCCCGCCGCTCAGCATCCAACACCAGGGAACGGACGCGCGCTATAGCGTCGATCGCAGACCGTCCCCTTCGGAAGCCGAACTGTCCTTCATGCAGCCCCGGTGTACGTCGGGACAAATGCGACTCGAGGCGGGCCGCCACTATCCGCTCCAGCAATTTTCCTGCCTCGTCCAAAAGACACACCGGCCGAAAGGCAGACGCAGAGCTTGGAGGTCGACCTGGCTTCGGCAACAGGACCATCCGTCCTTCCTTCCACAGGCTGGGGAATTCGCCCCGAGCCAGGCAACCGTCGAACAAGCGCCGCAGCCTTGGGGCCAACAAACCGGCGATGTCCTTCCACAGGCGGGCCGGGACTCCATCGGGACCGGGAGCTCTCCCGACGTCAATCCTCCCGACGGCGCCGGCCAACTCCTCTTCAGATATTCCCAGCTCCGGGCACCAATGCTGCGGGAACCGCAATGACTCATCCTCTTCCGGGGTGTCCTCATCTTCTATTAGAATGGTATTGATATTTTCATCCATGTCCTCTTCCGTGTCCGGGAAAAGAGTGCCGACGACCCCTTCCAGAAACCGGGGATCCATACACTCCGTTACCGGGGGCGCCCACGGACGGAGTTTGTTCATCACCGTCCTGTAGGGGCGCCCCCAGGAATCAGAATCGAGGGTCGCCAGGAGCTCGTTCCAAGCCCGCCCCTTCGCGTCCCAAACGACCCGCTGTAGGGTCCTTCGCGCCTCGCGGTAGGCACCGTACAGACGGGCCACCAACTCCGTGTCCCCCCGTTTCCTACGGCGGGCTCGGGTATACCGGCGCCGGCTACGGATGCACGCCTCCCGTAGGCGCGCTATCTCCGTGGTCCACCAATACACTCCGCCGGCGTGACGGGCGTGGGACGCTACCCGCGGCATGCACGCGTTGCAGATCGCATGCAAGTCTCGCCGAAGTCGGATCGCCTCAGCCTCCACATCCTCTTCATCCGCAGCAGACCCTTTCTCGTTCATAGCGACAGCCGACGCCGCCGCCGCCATAAGATCGTCGTCGCGGCGAGCAGAACCCCACCGCGGGAAGATCGTCCGCGTACCCGATGAGCGACAACGCCCCCGCGTTCCAAATAGGCAGTCGTCTCCGACACCACCAACCGCCACGTCCATCAGAATGTAGAGGTGATCCGAGAGAGTCTCCTCCCGGGACACCTTCCACCTCGAAACACGCGCAACAGCGGCGGGGCTCGCCCACGTGAGATCCACGATGGACTCGCCCCGCCACGCCACGCACGTGCTAGATGACCCTCTGTTCAAGAGCCGGAGGTCGAGCGCGCCTGCCCATTCAAGCACAGCACGCCCCCTCCAGTTAGTCGCTCGGGAACCCCACGCCGTCGCATGAGCGTTGAAGTCCCCGAGAACCAAGTACGGAACACCGCGCAGACGAATCGCGCAGGCCGCTAATCCGTCCAAGAAGGAGTAGTAATCCGCCCGGCGTATGTTGGGGGACACGTAGACGGCCAGCACAGCCAGGTCGCCCCACCTCACCGCCACAAAGCCATGCCCGCGCTCGATAACCGAGTATGTGGGTCCTCCCGTCGTCCCGTTCCAGAAAACGGCGACCATGCCACTCAGATCTTCCGCTCCCGAAGACGCGTCTAGTACGCGGAACGGCTCGGCCGCCACCGCCAGGTCGACGCGCCGCTCCGCCAGGCTTTGGAACATCAAGTCCTGAGCCCGGCGGGAGCGGTTCAGGTTAGTCTGAAGAAGTTTTACGCGCGCGAAGGCTCGACATCCGTGGTCTCCTCCAGGCCGCACCCCTCGCGATCGGCCCGGCCGACTTCTTCTTCGTCCACTTTCTCTCTTCTTCCTCCTTCTCTTCCTCTGCTGTTGCCAGTTGCCTCCGCGAGGCCGGCCGACGGGGAGGGAGACGCCTCCACAACGGTGTCTCTCGATGTGACGGCGGTCATAGCGCCACCTCCGTTGCCGGCTTCGATCCTTCCCTTCGGTTTCATTCCTTTCCTCCGGCGGGCGGGCGGCTTGCACGCCGGCGAGCCCATCCGATGCGTCGCGGGCACCCCGAGCTCTACGCACAACGGACATCGCGGAACCTGCGAAGAACAACCTCTGGCACGATGTCCTGGCTCGCCGCACCTGTAGCATCGGTCGGAACGGTCGGCGATCGACGCGCAATCCCGACGCACGTGACCCGGCTCCAGGCATCTGAAACAATGGAGTCGGCGGGTTGGAAGAGCACGAATCCTCGCCGCGGACCAGCCCACCACTATCTTCCTCGTGCTACCGTTGCCGTCGCTCGTGCTATCCCCAGAGGTGCTGATCCTCCTAGCCGCCTTCAATGGACAGCGGAGCCACACCGAAGTGAGACCCCGTGGGGCTCTGTGTAGCTCGCCTACAGTGACCTCGTCGGTGCGACAGCCGCCAGCCTCGGCAACGGCGGCCACCACTTCGTCGAGAGTGACCGAATCGTCCAACCCGGTCACCCTCATTTCTGCCGTTTTTTGCGGCACGGAGACCCTGACGGGGATACCCCGAAGGATATCCGCCATGCGCTCGGCGAGGAGCGAGGCTTTACAACCCCCCTCGTCGTCGGCGATCTCGAGGATCAGGGCTCCAGTGACCGCCCTCCTAGGCCGCACTTCGGCGATGCCGAAATCGGAAAGTTCTATTTCTCGACGGACCCTCGACATCGCTTCATTGTACGTAATTCTCGAATCCTCCAGAATGGTGAGCGTCACGGCGGTGCACCGAGGAATCTTAGGGAGCTTAGATTCAATTTTCATGGAGCACGCGGCAGTGCGCGACCTCACGTTCACGACAAATTGCCCAGAATCCCTCGCACCTCGTTCTGTATTTATCTGTTTCTTTACTCCTCCTATTCCTTTCATCCTTCTTACCGTTGTCCAAATTCCACCGCTCTCGTTGTCTGCTCCCCTTTCACCGTTGACATCGAATTTCTTTTGCGTCGCGGTCACAGGGGATCGGGCGGCCACCTCGGCCAATGTGAGAGACCTCGCCGAGACAGCGGCTTCTCTTCTCGGGTCATGAGTGTCGCCGTCCTTGTGATCTCCGAGCATCGGCATGCCTTTACCGTCGCTACCGCTGGTAGGAGCAACTGCCACTGGAAGAGGACGCGTCTCCAACCTGTTATTTCCTCTCCTTCCTCTCCTCCTTCTGCCTCTACTAACACCTCTCGGGACGACGGTAGAGTGAAATTGCATCTCGTTGGTCGACGATTCAGCCGTCGACTGCGACATGTCCTCCCTCGTCCGCATGTTAGATATATTCGCGGTGGGAAGGGCGGTCGTTTCCGGAGATCCCATCCGATAGTAATAATTATTGTGCGAATAACTGTAGGAATTATTTGGCGACAGCTGCGACGGCAGCTTCTGCCTCACTTCCTCAATCTTATGGAGGAACAGGGCCTTGAGATCCTCCAATGGATCCCGAGACCCTGAACCACCGAATCTGTTCACATTTCCTTCACTTTCTTCGCTGCCTCCTTCGTTTCTTATTTGATGTTCATTAACATCGTTAGCCTCGCTCCCCATCTCACCAGCACGGTGGAGACGGCTCGACACCGGCCGGGTAGACAGGGGCGGCGATGGGGGAGGGGCGCACAGAACGCTCGTAGGAGCGGCGACTCCCCTCGCTTTTCCCACCGTAGAAGTCATTGGTCCCACCGTAGAAGTCATTGGTCCCACCGTAGAAGTCATTGGTCCCACCGTAGAAGTCATTGGTCCCACCGTAGAAGTCATTGGTCCCACCGTAGAAGTCATTGGTCCCACCGTAGAAGTCATTGGTCCCACCGTAGAAGTCATTGGTCCCACCGTCGTCCGTCCTCCTATTCCTCTTTCAATCGACGAGGATCTCAACATCCTCCTCATTCTCTCCATATCATCTCTCTCTCTACTCTCCTTCTCCTTGGTCAGCCGCTCCACAGTCTCTTGAAGGCGACTGACCTCACTCTCCAGGAAGCTCATTCTCTGCCTCTGGAGCGCGCCTTCCTCGCGTTCTTTTTCTCTATTTTTCCTTTCCTTGTCATCCTCCTCCTCACCTTCCAACGATATAACATCCATCCCGTCGTCGTCGCGCTCGCTATCATCACGGCGGCAGTGTTGGCAAAGATTGAAGTCGGCCGTGGTTCTCGATGTCAAAGACGATGTTGTTGTTATTGCCAAAGATGACGATCGGACAACCGTGCGCTTTTGGAGCTCAGCGCCGGCCGCTCTCGTTTTTCGCGACGCCAGCCTCAGCCTCCGCACGAACGTACCTTTTAAGTTCTTGGAGGTGGAGGCGATCCTTTCGACCTCCTCCATCTCTCGCATTATTTCCGCTCCGAGGTCGGCGGTCGTCTGTCCTATCATCAGCGTACTAAAATGCGTCAGAGACGCCAATGGTTCCGAACCGGAGGCGGTGGTGCTGGTTCTAGTGCCCTCTCTCTTCCGCTTTGCGGGGGTTATCTCGACAAACGAATTTTCGTTTCCCTTGCGTTCACCTCGAACGGCGCTATTACCGCCCACATCGCCGCTGTTAATATCACCGGTACCGCACACGCTCGGACCAGCGATCCTCCCGTAGGAACGTTTACCCAGCGAGGAAGCAGCGACGGCCGAGGTCGAGGAACCGGTCGACATCTTGTCGTCTGATCTCCCCCGTCCGCCGATACCACCACCACTGCTACGTTGTAACAGTAACTCGTCCCAGACGGAGGACCCCGAGTCGCTGACGGTCGTCGCATCGGAATCCTCTTCGATCCTTCGTCCACTTCTTCTCACGTTATTTCTCGTAACGTTCACATCCACATGTTTCTCCTTCGCTTTTTCGCCAGACGCATATACGCGAACGGGGGCCTGGCGGTTCACCCTCGAACGGCCGCGGTTGCTTGATGACGACGCAGCGGAGCCCGCTTGACGACTCGCAGCTGCGCCGGTACTGGGGTTTCCCTCCCCTGCACCGTAAACTGTTTTCATTCTTTTACTGTCCATTTTCATCACTGTTATTTTTAGTATATTGTTGATCGCCAAGGTCGTCACCGTCTAGTCCAGTCCTGGTGCCACTCGCTCTTTCGCACCCCGTACCAGGCACCCTCGAAAGAGAAAGAGAGAAAGACCGTGGTACGGGGCGACGGGGAGCCCCGACGAGAAGGTGAGACGAGTGGTCTTCGACCGGCACGAGCCCGCCAACTTCTCCGAAATTCTCCGCACCGCACAACGTGTGTCCGGCTATAGGCGAACATCAGATCCATCGGAGTTTCTCGGATCTACGCCGTCTCGAGAACCCGTACCGGTCTCTGCCCCCCAAAAATTACTTGTTCGCCTTCTGTGTATATATATGTCGGAGATGAAAGGACACCGGACCTTCCCCTTGGAATTCTTTGGAAAATCCCTAATACTTTAATCTTTATAAGTTAACCCAATTATAATTATCCGAGATTTGCGATAATGAGCTTGGGCTCGAGGCGACAACTAGTCGCTGAACGTAGCCCCGGTCACGGGATGAACGTTTTAGCTAACCGGGGTATAGAATTACATAGCTCTCCTTAAAAAAAGAAATAGTTGTACAGACACCTAACAGTAAACATTCCAACAGTCTCTGGCTCATGGCTCACCACACACAGACCCTATTCTTCGGGTAAGATGATTGCCAGATGTCGATGCATCATTCACAGTATATGTTCAGCTAGCCTGAGGACCCGCTATAAATTTTATGTGTTACGTCGGCCGGCTCTCTACCTAGACCAGGCCACACACCGCGGGCAGGATGGCAGCCAGATGTCCGCACATCCTTATTGCGTACCCTTAAGATTCTCAAAGACTGACCATAAATCTCAGAAAATCTTAGCTAAAGTCTTTCAGATCGAACAAAGATCTTTTTACGAAAGCGTTTTCTAACATTTATGGTTTGTTTCGGGAAAAACATGTGAAATTTAGTTTTTCACACGTGCGATGCTTCCTACTACCCACTTTCGAGGACGACTAAGACCCTTCCTAGTCCACCAACAGTCTTAATGGCCAATTGGAAACAATCAGTTCCCTTTTGACTGCCGAAGAGTGCAGACGTGCCGGGTGCCCGGAGAGGTCTCTCCCTCGAAACCGGACGTGGAGAGAAAGTGCTCCCGAAAGTGCGAAAAACAGGGAAAACAAAAAAATGCAACGAGTGCCACCGCTCAGGATATCAAACAACGGCGAAACATATGCCATACACAAAAACATGGAAATCCACGAATGTACAGAAACCGAAATGGATATCACTCGAATGAGCGACGATATAAACACCAACAACAACGAACTGACACAACAAGACGGAAGCTGGAAGGTCGTAACTCCCAGCAAAAGAAGAAAACTAACAACAAACGCAAACACTAGGAGGACTGCAGAAACAGAAAGGAGGCAATGGCTCCAGGAAATTCCTCTACAAAACCCCTTCAGCGCACTGCCACAAGAGAAAGAATCAGACACAACGGAAAAACCAACACACAACACGAAACCACCACCAATTTACATAGACGCACAGGTAATAGACCCCCTCCTCGAACTGCTAAACAACACGGCAGGCAAAGAAAATTACATCAAACAACTAAAAGTAGACCAAATAAAAGTGCAAACGAACACCCCAGATACCTATAGAAAAGTGGTAAAGCTACTAAAGGAAAAAAACGCCGGATACCACACCTACCAATTGAAATCGGATAAAAGCTACGAAGTAGTAATCAGAGGATTACACCCAAGAACAAACACAAGCAACATATGTGACGAACTAGCCAAAATCGGACACCAGGTAAGGGTAATAAACAACATAACAAAATTTGATACCAAACAACCACTACCACTGTTCCTAATAGAAGTAGAACCGAATAAAAACAACAAGGAAATCTACGACATTAAACAAATCTTATACACAATAATCACAGTTGAACCACCCAGACAAAAAAAAGACATACCTCAATGCATGCGGTGCCAACAATATGGGCACACAAAAAATTACTGCAACAAAAACTCGGTGTGCGTCAAATGCGCAGAAAAGCACCTGACAACTTACTGCCCATACACGGGAAAAATAAACGAGGTAAAGTGCTACAACTGCAACGGAAACCACCCAGCCAGCTACAAAGGCTGCCCAGCCAGAAAAATACTCCAACGTAAATTGTTTCCGCCGCTTAGAAGCAGGACATATAACTACCACCACACACAACAAGACAGGGCAGAAGCTGAGACACCAATAAAAGTACAGCACGTAATGAACCGCAATCACAACAATACCAACACCACTGGCAGTCGAAGCTACGCGCAAGCAACCAAGGAAATAACACCCGTAGCCAACCAAAACCACAACAACAACACCAACGACGCTACAGAAATAAAAGAACTATTAAAGCAATCCATCAAAAGCACCGACATGTTAACAAGAACGATAAGCGAACTAAACGAAGCATTCAAACAGCAATCATTACAAATCACAGCTATGATACAACTGATAACAAACATGCTAAGCAAAAAGTAAAAACGGACATACTAAAAATAGCTGCCTGGAACTCTAACGGCCTACAACAAAGGGCCATTGAAACCAAAGCATTCCTGTACCACAACAACATAGACATACTACTCGTATCAGAAACGCATTTCACAACAAAAAGCTACACAAAAATACCGCACTATACCATATACGATACCAAGCACCCCTCAGGAAAAGCACACGGAGGGACCGCAGTGATAATAAGAAACGACATTAAACACCACCTACACAGCCAAGTTAGTAAAGAACACATACAAGCAACTACCGTTACCGTACAAACTAGCAGCAATCGTCTACAGCTGTCAGCAGTATATGCACCACCGCGACACAAAATTACAGCACAAATGTGGGAAGAATACTTCCAACAACTAGGCGACAAGTATATCGCAGCAGGAGACTACAACTCAAAGCACACAACATGGGGATCAAGAATCACTACACCTCGAGGCAGAACCCTGGAAAAACACATCAGGAAAAACAATCTCAATATATTATCCACAGGAAGACCGACATACTGGCCGACAGACCTGAGCAAAATCCCTGACCTACTCGACTTTGCAGTCACAAAGGGATTAAATGGAAATAAAATAAATATAGCATCCAGCCTCGAGCTTAGCTCCGACCATACACCCATAATAATAACATACAGAAACAAGCCAATACTCTACAACAACTCAGAGACGCTCTGCAACAAATCCACTAATTGGCAAACCTTCAAAGAAATAATTGAAAGCAAAATCAACTGCAACATCCCACTGAAAACGCCCCAACACATCGAACAAGCTGTAACAACACTTACAGAAACTATACAAGAGGCAGCACGAGCAACCACAAAACCAGAAACTACCACTAGACAAACAAAACAAATCCCATCAGACATCCTCGAAAAAATTAGAGATAAAAGAAAAGCGAAAGCAAAATGGCAAAAACGTAGAACAAAAGAAAACAAAAACCACCTAAACAAACTCGCAAAGGAAATAAAAAACAAAATAAAAGAGCACAACAACAACGAATTTACAAAGTTCATAGAGTCACTATCTGCACACGAGAACTACAACTACTCACTATGGAAAGCCACAAAAAAAATAAAGAAGGCGATAAAACCAGCCCCAGCAATCAGAAAAGCAGACAACACATGGGCAAGAAGCAACGAAGAGCAAGCCGAAGAATTTTCCATCCACCTATGCAACACATTTACACCACACAACATCAATAACAGCAACCACAATAGCCATACGGACGACGACGCGATAGCCACTAGCACTGCAATCGACAAGCAATACACCGTACCCAAAACAACAGCACAAGAAATAAGAAACATAATAGAAGAAACAAAAAACAACAAAGCACCAGGAATTGATCTAATTAATGGCAAAATATTGAAAAACTTCCCTCCAAAAGCGATACGGCTAATCACAATAATATTCAATGCAATACTAAGAATACAATATTATCATACATTATGGAAACAGGCACAAATCATAATGTTACCCAAACCAGGCAAAGACCCACATGAAGCAACATCCTACAGACCAATATCACTACTCCCCGTGCTCTCCAAAATACTAGAAAAAGTAATATACGCCCGACTAAAACCAATAATAGAGAAGGAAAAATTAATACCAGACCATCAATTTGGATTCAGAAATAAACACTTCACCATAGAACAAATGCACAGGCTTGTCAACGAAATAATACACACAATAGAAAACAAACAATATTGTACAGCCCTATTCATGGACATAGAGAAAGCATTCGACAAAATAAACCACGAAAGCCTAATTCAAACAATCAAGAAACAATTCCCGGAAAGAATATACCAAATAATAAAATCATACATAAGCAACAAAACCTTCACAGTAAAAATCAAGGACGCACACTCCGAAGCCAAAGACATCAAAGCAGGTGTTCCACAAGGAAGCGTCCTAGGACCCATACTATACACACTATACAGGGCCAACATTCCAACAACTGCGAATAGCAAAATACTGACATTCGCGGACGACACAGCCGTGCTAGTCAGGCACACTAACCCTGTAACAGCAGCCACAATACTACAAGAGCACATCACAAAAATAGAAAAGTGGCTACAACACAAACAAATCAAAGCTAACCCCAACAAATGCAACCACATCACATTCACATTGAAAGAGTTGCAAGAGTTGTCCAGTGCACGTTGACCCGCACGTACCCGGAATACGCGCGAGCGAGTACGTCACGCGGCAGTTTGAAAGAACTGAGCGACCGTGAAACGATAAATCGCGGGAACAATTTTTCCAATGTGGTAAGCGAGGGGATCAAGAGAGACGAGAATAATATTTTTTGTTCCAAGATGGATCAGTATCTTTGTACGGAATGAGCTTACAATGCACATAACATAGGTATCTATCTTATGATTAATTAAGCCTAAAACGCACGCGTCCCACGTCGTCCCACGTCGTCCCACGTCGTCCCACGTCGTCCCACGTCGTCCCACGTCGTCCCACGTCGTCCCACGTCGTCCCACGTCGTCCCACGTCGTCCCACGTCGTCCCACGTCGTCCCACGTTGCAGTCCAGTCCAGATCATCCAAAATTCTTTTCGCGACTTTTGGTGACCCACACTGGACCGACGGTTTCCCACCGTTTTCCACCGTTGTCCAACGGTGTCCGACGGTGTCCAACGGTGTCTGACGGTGTCCCACGGCGCAGTCCAGATTAGATTACCCAATATTCTCTTCGTAGCTTTTGGTGATCCAAACTGCACTGTATTAGCGTAGTTCTTAGCTTGGTATCGAATTATTGTACAATGTTTGTGCTGATCGATGTAATCGTTTCCCAAAAATTAATCAACTGATTAATCTGCGAAAGTTATTACATCGATCAGTACAAATATTGTACAATAATTCGCAACCATACTGACAGCATTCTGTAACAGAGATACATTTGTCTAACTTGGATCGAGAGAAGGAAAATGAAAATACCGATACTGCATATACAATTTAGAGTCTTGCGAAAGGGACATACAACTCGTTGTGCTAAACTTTTGAAGATATCGAAAGTTATAAATTCTGACGATACCGTAATATACTTCTCTTAATAATGTGATATCAAGAACAATCAGACTATGAAAGAAAAATCATTTGGGTCTCTAGCATATATATTTAATATGCTATGAAACGTTGAAATATGTAACTGAAATGTATTCTCTGTAAATTAATAAATCTGAAACAAACTCATTTACTGAATTTGATACATGTAAAAGAAACAGGCATCTCTCAAACGAGAACATTTTATATATGAAAAATAAACTACTAATAATGGTCAATTATAGATCAAATTACTATTGATAAAACTTTAGCAAATATAGAGAATCATTTGTATCTTTTTAAACGAAAGTAGGGTTACGTCGAGAACAAGAATTTTAAATAATTGAATTTAAACTGAATTAAAACTTGAAAATTTCATATGAAATAACTAAGATGAGAGAAAATCCGATTATTATAAAGTCACTTGTTTTGTCTTTTAACTTCTAACAGTATCTGTTATTTCCTACAACAACATAGTGACTTGCAACATAGTGAACCGAAAGATGTGCGCATAAATCATATTTTGCAGAATTTTTGCTACAAACGTGACGATGATCGCGAATGAACTCTTGTTTCATGCAAATGAAATTCGAATATTTATAAAAATACTGTTACTCTTATGTTACTGTTAAAACATAGAAAATATCGCGGCCGAAAGGATTCTAACAGCTATGGTTCTAAGAACGAACAATCATCAGCATTAATTCTAATAGCAATGAATTAAATTTTTTAAAATATTTCAAGCCTTCGTAGCAATATTAAGATATTTCATTATAATACTTTGTTACGTGTTGAAATCGTTTACAATTTCATACATGTATATGTATATATATACAATGCACATAACATATATATATATATATATATTACATTCGTAATAAAGTACTGTATTTTAACAGTCATGGTAACGTTAACGCTGATACAGAAATAAGTGTTTTAGCAGTATTTTCAGTAATAAACGTACTAATAAGGGGCGCTGAAAAAAAAACAAAGCAGTAGCCAGAAGGGCTACAAAGATTCGATCGTCTTCCACTCTATATAAACCCGATCAACACGCCGAGAGTGGAACTGAATATTCTTGTTTCGCAACGCTAATTTACCACTAATATTTATGAAGCAGAAAATTCTCAAAGTCAAACGCGAAGAGTGCTTTGTTATATCTGTAATATCAATTAATTTATCATTAAAATAAATAAAAAAGAAAAGTCTGAAAATTCCCGAAACTTGAGACGCAACGCTAATAAATTTAAATCTACGCACTCGTATTTAAACAATACGCAACACTAATAGCGAGGGATCGTACTGCAACCATTTAGGAGGTTGCCGATGAACGATCACACTTGCACAGCTCTTGCAGCTGTATCGTGTGATCCAGGAACAGTGTCCGAAAAATGCAGTCGGAGGGATTGGGCATTTTATAAACGCAACTCTACTTAAGAAAACGCGATCATTCGTTCTCGCAACGCTAACAGGAAAAATTAGTAGAACTCGCGATAGAACAATATCGCAACGCTAACTCTTATAGTGAATTTAATAAAAATTACTATTTACTATATGAAAAAGCTACTTCAAATATTCTGATACTAAAACTTGCAATACTATGAAATTAATTGAAAACTAACATTTTTATAATCTAATTTTAAACAATAGAAAACAGGATAAATTCTGATACGTATAGTTCTATAAGAAATTCTAAAAATTCATAATAAAATTTTCAAAAGAAAATTCACAACTCTAAAACAAACGCGATTATCATTTTATCGCAACTCTAATTCAAACCGTAATCATATTCTCACCACACTAATGCAAAGCCGCGATGTTATTTCGCAACTCTAATACAATCCGTAATTAATTAGTCGCAACACTAATAAGAAAAATCGCGATTTGCCCAATGGGACGATGGACCGATATATACATCGGCCAAAAAAGCAAGGACTACTACTACTACCAAAAATACTAAAAGCGAGCATAGTGACAAAGTGGTAACAATAATGACTTCCCATGCTCTGGATGACCCAGAGGATGGGGAGCCATTAGTAGTTGCCCTCTTGAATGGCAGTTTGCCGGGCCTCTTCGGCTCATAGCCTCTTCTTTCTTCGGGCGCAATGCCCGCTGAAACTTAAATCTAAGCTCGAGACTTCTAAATCGCAAACAAAAAAAAAACTTGAAAATAAAAATATAAACCGCGGAAGCTGATTGAAGTGCACATGGACTGACCAACGATCACAGCGGTGATCGTTACTCACTCGCACGTGCGTGCTCGAGCGATAAACGTTCGTTTCGAGCCCACTCGCGATCGCGACCGCGAAATTCGAAAAATCGAAAGGCGAAACCAGAGACGAGAGCATGCTCTACTCGTGCCAGTTTCACCGTCGATTTTTCAAATAAATTTCCAGAAACAGGTTGGTCACACGAAAACGTGCCCACCCGACCAGAGACTGTGCCAACCTGCCCGGCCCTACCTACTTATAATTAACAGACATACCAGAAAGTATACTACCTATCCTACCCAGCGCTATATTTAAAAATGGCAAAACAGGCACACCAACACACCCGCTCCACGGTTCTCACACAAACGCCCGGGTGCAAAGGTCCTACACTAGAGAGGACGTCCCGGGACGCCTCCGACACCCGAGCTTAACACAACATGCATACTCTAAGGTACGTACCTTTTTCCTGAAATCGACTGACGAAGGCTAGTGACCATTGCGTAAAACGTGATAAACACGTCTGAGTAAATGATATCGTTAAAATAAATGTAAGTAAACTTGGAATTATAATTGTAATTTACGGCAATATTAGAAGCGTGGTTGCAATTAATCGCGTGGATGATATTATCACAAATTGTGATTGTATCGATACGTAAATTGAATCGATATAAATGTCTCGACATTTTTAATATTCGAAGTTTTAACGAATGAGAAAAAAGACGCAATTCCACGGCCTAGCAACACACATACATAATATGGAAAATACGTCGTGCACGATACACTAACGCGTCGTCAGTCGCTGAGAAATTATTACATTACTTAATTCTAGTTCATCGTGCCCAATGTCTTTCTCCCATTCAAGTAGCACCTGGGCACGTGAATGAGATCCTGACAATGGGCACGGAAGGGGTTAAACCTGAAAATCCTGATCTAAAAAGATGACTAGTTTGTGTAATTTTTATTTAACGGACTAACGTTCTTTGATTTTATATTTTACTACTTCGTTTCTGATTAACTCTATTTTATTAATTTAATAGTAACTAAGTAACTCTACTTTATTAATTTAATAAATTAGAACAAAATTTTAATATTGCAAAAAAAGGTAGCGTTAATTGAAAAAAACTGAGACTCGATGAAACGAAATGATTGACTCTAAATATATTACTAAGAAAGAAATAATCTCAGGCGATCTCTTTATCAAAGCATATATTCGAAAGTGCAGAAGCAGTGTTCAAAATTATTGCTTTGATTCAAAAATCTGCCTGTCGCGAAGTGCCTTCTTGCACGTAAAATATCACACATTCTTGTACGGAAAAAATGAATTTTAACTCATATTTTAAATTCTAGCTAAAGTGAAATAAACGAACGTGACTTAATATTGTCACGATCGATTCATAGCTAAAAATCAAGTATATTTATGTCATACAGGTATATTCGTGTAGATATTTGCCATTTGCAAATATTCATACGGAATATTAACATGCGTATTTATAAGTAACACGAATATATTTTCAAGTGCATATGTTGAACCTAATTATTAAAAAACTAATTATTATAATCGCTATGTGCAAGAAGACCTATCCTAAACTAATAAATTTGAAAAAGGAGTGTTACTACTCACGGGTATGAAGAATACCCGCGGTCACTATGCTCGCAAAAAATTCTACGTAATACAACCAGTCACTCGTGCCGATTCGGACCTTTCATCCTACGACATGATTGAGTGACCGGAGAAACAGAAACGCATGCGACTCACCGTTCGAAGCGGAGAAACAGAGGATGAATATCATCAGGAACTTTGTAGGGTCCAGTGGTGGAAATGGAGGTTGCGAAGAATCTGTTACAGAACAAAACACGATGAGTAATTGCTGATTATTTAAAAGGTTGGAGATAATGAAAAATGAAAGTTTATTAACTGTAGTAACTTTAGTAATAATAAAGATTGAAATACTAATAAACTTTAGTAAGTATAAAAACTGAAACTCTAATATGAAAGTAAAAAATCTAGAAATTAAGAATCTAATGATTTCTGAAATACGTTAGTCATTTGTTTCATAATTCGGTATTAAGACTTCAACACTTATTTTATTTTAATGAAAGAATTACCCCAGAAGATTCTAATCTGCCAAATTTTCAATCAAATTGTATTTCTTAATTAATAGTGATCAAAAAAAATATATAGAATAGACATAATTGAAATACGACATGTAAAGATACTTACATTCCTGGCTTTTGAGCCACTGTTAGAAGATTCCCAAAGAAGGTAAAGAAGTTGAAGCAGTGGTATGTCTATAACCAAACATAAGATATCATTAATATCGTTAATACATAATAACAAACTCGAAACTTTACCAATAATTAAGAATATACTCTAATAAGTATGTCAATTGGAACTCTGATATAAAAGTTTGAGAACAAAATATTCAGTGATTTTTTATACGTATCAGACAGTTTTATTGTACTTTAATGTTAAGACGTTAAGACTTTATTTCAATTAAAAAGGACATTTACAGCTTTTTGAATTACCAATCATTTTTATTTTATAATTAACAGTATTTCGAACAAAATATACTAAATAGAACAAATTGAAATACAATATATAAAACTACTTACATTCTTGAGCTCCTGGAGAGGCTTTATCCTCTTGAGGGAGGCACTAACTCTAATGCCGAAAACGAATATACAAAAAAATAAATATATAAAAAAAAAGAAAAATAAAAGACTACGTTACCACGACCGCTTAAATTATGATCGGCGAACAAGAACTCTAGTATCGCGTACAAATTTGATTGATAAAATTTTATTACTTTCGTGTGTGGTTATTCGATCGAATTTAATCAAAACTATCGTTATTTTAGAATATTGAAAAGAAACTATAGCGTAGCAAACACTGACTCTACGACCGCATTGCAAGCGGTCACAAATATTCCCTGAAAATAAAGCTGTTTAAGGGCGGTGGAGGAGGAGAGAAAGAAGCGAAACACCGTTTGCACAGTATTCTTCTTTCCCCCATCGAATGTTTAATTAGAAAATACTGCAATTTTTTACACTTAAAAAATTATTGTTAAGAAATTGAAAAAAATATAAATATATATTATTATTGATGTAACACATTATTATTAATGTAATAAGTATAAAAAATATTACTTGAAAATTGTGAAATATTTCTTGATAGCAAACAAATGCTTACGAATACCATGAATGCAATGCATTCAATTGTAATAATTATACTCTTTGCTATTAGAATATATACCGTGAATTTTCATTATTAGAATACGAAAACGTCTGCAAATTAATAGATTAAAAGTTAGTAATAAATACTTCAAATGTTTTAAATTAACAATTAGTTAAACATCATAAATTAGTGTTGCAAACTAATGATAAAAATGTTATAAATAATGATTAAAATGGTATAAATTAATGATTTGAATGCTTTAAATTAATAGTTCAAATGCTGTAATTTAATATTTTAAATGGCGTAAATTAATAATTTAAATTCTTTAAATCAATAGGTCAAACGTTATAAATTAATAGCAAATTATAAGAAAAGAATAGTGGAACGTTCTAAATTAATACCTTGAATGATACAAATTAATAGCGCGAGCGTTATAAATTAATAATTTAATTCGTAAAAGTTTAATTCTTCGATCCTGCATTGTACGGTGGTTGAAACACAACTGATATCGCGCGAGGGTAACGTGTTCTTAGCATTCCTGCCGGTATACACGTGGCAACGTCCCAACGGTCGATAAAACAGAAACGGTATGCAGATATCACAAATGTACCATCTAAATGTTGTAAATAAAAATGGTTTAAATGCTACAAATAAATAGTGTAAACGTTAGAAATTAACGATTCAAAGGCTCTAAATGAACAGCTCAAATGTTGCAATTTAACGTTTTAAATGGTGTAAATTAATATTTCAAATGCTATAAATCAATAGTTTAAATGTCATAAATTAATGTTTTAAATGTTGTAAAACTGTCTAAAAGATAATGGATTTGGAAATTTGTTCAATTAATTCATAAATTCTGTAAAAATGCAAAAGAACGAAAGGCCATTTAATCACCTGCGATTTATAAAAACTTTTAGTAGACCAGTTAAGAGGAGATGATATTGGACAACCGCGAGGATCGATCTTTGACATAGACTGCCTAATTGTGATGAAATTCGTTTAAATGGGAAGCTCCATGTAATTTTAACAAGAACAAAATAGTATTGTTAGGTGTGTTCTTACCGAAACAAAGCAGGTGAAAGACACAAAACAACTTACTGTTGCGATACTTGTTCCGACAAGCCAATGATACATCTTGACAGATGTTTTATAAATTATCGTAAAAAAAAAAGACAGAAAAAATATTAAAAAATTATATGTTCAAAGATGTAAATATATATGTAAATTATATTAAAATATAATGTCTTTTTAAATTAATTTTTGTATAAAATCATTTTATATTACCTACAAAACACTCGTTACGTACACGCAAAATCACCTCGAGTTGCTGCTATACCCAATCGGAAAGGCCGTCGACTGCGAAGGATAGTTAAAAAGTTATAAATTAATGTTCCAAATGTTTTAAATTAACATTTTGCGGACGAGTGTCGGCAAATAGCTGCCCAAGTCTTTTTACCGTTGCGGACACGTGTCGACATATAGCCGCTCGAATCTCTTCAAATTTCCAGACAGTTATTTTAAAGTGGCTGGCGTACGTCTATTTTTCTGAGCGAGATAATCTTATGCGTATTTGTTGCGCATGGGTATAGTAAACTGAACTGTATTATGTTACGAAGATTGTAGATGTTTAAAAATCTTATCTTCCGTTTAACGTAAACTCGCGACGCAGGATGATAGTCGAACGAGAACGAATTTCAACCTTTCAATGGCATTAACAGATGAATCAGAAAACTTTTTATATATTTTTTATAATACCTTATACACGATGCCTAAAAGTTCCAGAAATAACATGCCCGATAATGATGTAGTGATGACGAACATTATTTTGAACCTGTCGAGATAGAAGACGACGACAGTGCTTCAGACAGTGGAAACGAACTTCGTTCAATAATGAATCGGCTCAGACGTTTCAATATTTCTAGTAATAATGACAATGATGATGAATTAACTATTGATGAAAATAATAATAAGACCCGATAATGAATAACGCAAACGTTCAACGTGTATATTTTTTCAACTGCGTGCGCCAATACCTCTCGTCCACAGACGGCCCCGTCCGCAAACGGTTAATTGTTTAAACGTTATAAATTGATGTTCCAAATGTCACAAATTAATAGTTTAAATGTTATAAATTAGTGTTCCAAATGTTATAAATTAATAGTTTAAATGTTAAAAATTAATGTTTTAAATATTGTAGATTAATAGTATAGGATTATTTATTCAGAAATATTAGAAATTAGGATTTCCAATATGATTTCTATCCTATATGATAAATTTACGGTAGATGGATCTACTTACAGTGGAATGAACAGGAAACGATGGTTATTTAACGTGAACTTAATGTAGTAATACGATATAACTAAGACAATTAGATTGATAATTAATAACTCACAGCTAATAGTTTACAACTCATGACAACTCAGCAACTCTGTCTCGACTCAACTCTCTCAGCTCGACTCTCGACTCACAACTAACTACCTCCTCACAATTCGAATCTCAATTAACGACTGCCGATTAATTTGTCTTTCTCCCTTAAGCATCCCTTTGTTCTGCTCATACCCCCACCACGTACGTACCACGCGAATGTTATAAATTTGATAATTTAATTCGAAAAAGTTCAATTCTTCCATCTTCATTGTACGGTGGTTGAAATATAAATGACCTCGCACGAAAGTCGTGTGTTCATTGTATACCTGTTGGTATACATCTGGCAAGGTGCTAATCTTCTGTCAAAAGAAGATTATAAAAAGATTATCAATTGAAAAGTTTATTATAAAAGTATTATTATAAACGAGGAGATTTATAATAGATGGTAAACTATTCTAGTAATTTCGAATAAACTTAACACGTATAGAAGACCCAATCAACGTATTGCCCTTCTTACGTTATCGCATCGACATTGTCCTTTAGTTCCCTGTCTTCCACGTACTATGTGTCTAAAATATGTATACATTTGTACATATGAATATAGTTCGAAATAAGTATTTTAGTTCTTTAGACTTTTAAGTTCTTTCTTTATTATTTATTAAAGGATGGAAACAGTGCGATCTTGTGGTTGCAAGGGAATAAGATCTTGCCTTCTCTGCGAAACTGAACATAAGATTGTGAAACCCAATCTTAAGACTCATTTTGAGGTTATGTACCAAAAGTTTGTCTTTTTTACAAATAAGTTTTTGTCCAAGTATTATGTTATATACTTGGACAAATTAATAATTTATTTGGTAGCATTGCTATTTTTAATATTTTTTTATAAAATATTTAAATTATTTATTTATCATTTAAGTTATCCATCAATGAAAAGAAGATAAATAAGAATTTAATATTTTATATACGTTCTAAATGATTTCTATGTATTGCCCTGTATTATTCTTCAATGAATTTTTGATTTTATAATTATCTCTTTCTTGCCTTTTTATATTCAAAAATGTTCTTGTATATAAGTATATATTCGAAAGTATTACTTGCATTCCTTCCATTGAAAAATATGATATCAATATCAGTTTCAGTTGCTTTGTATTATACATATATACATATATACATGTGAAGTTTTTAAAATGTCATAATACAACTTTTAATATAATATAATTGTTACGTTGAATATTAAAGTCTCTTATTTTATTATAAAATTCTTACTAGACTTTGTAGAATGCATAGAAACAAATGATTTTCTAATGCAAGTATGTAATTTTTAATTTAGGCAGTAGCATAGATAGCATATATGATACAAAGTTACTATTTTATGTACAAAATATAAAAAGTAACATTGTTATTGAACTAGATAATTTACTTTCTTATTAAGTTTATGCACATAACATTTAAAATTTGTTCCTATGTCTTATTAACTATTATGGATTATAATATTTTAGAAATGTTCCAGTTATGTATATTGTCCAAACTGTGACAAATCGTGGCCTGGTTGGGACGCTGATCTTTATAAAAATCATCCATATCATCGAGGAACTGCCATAGAATTTTCTGGTGTATATATTAAGGTATTTACTTACTTGTATCTGATACATCCTTCCATTGTTTAATTTCTAATTCATGGTAATATTATTCATTAATTTTCCCTTTCAAACTAATTTACATTTAAGAATATAACAAGAGATTATCAATTATCAATTATTAAAAAAGAAGTAAAAGATTTTTTAGTGAAGAGAACTTGATAGAAAGTATTACTAGAATAATAATTTTATTATTATTATTATTATTTATATTTGAGATAATATTCATAAGAAATTAATTTTAACCCATTGTTTTATATTCACTTTTATACGAAGCTAGATTTTCTAAATCCTTGGGAAATTAATTCATTGAAGAACGCGCTTGAAAAAATACCTTGGGAAGTTTCTCAGAGTGGAAGAAGGAAACAGGTATTTCAAACAGAATAATATATAACTACATTTATTGTTATGAAATTTTGAAATATCGATAAAGTGTATTAATAGATAAGATAGGAAGATTTAAGACATAATTTAAAAACTCCAGAATTTTGGTCCAAAATGCAACTTCAAGAAAAGAAAGCTTCGATTGGGTTCCTTTGATGGTTTTCCAAAGTCTACTCAATTTGTGCAACAAAAATTTTGCCAAGTACCCATGCTTAATAATTTCCAAACGGTAGAACAATGTACTTTAGAGTATGATCCATTACGAGGAGCTTCGATAGATCCACATATCGATGACTGCTGGATTTGGGGTGAAAGAATAGTTACTGTGAATGTCATGGGTAACTCAGTTTTAACAATGAGTCCTTACCATGGTCCAGATACGAAATATAATTTAGAAAGCGTTGCAGAGTATTCCACTATACTCGAAGGCTTCGAATTTGATACAAATGATAAAAATGAAAGTAATAAAGATATCGTTGTAAGGCTCCCAATGCCAGAGGGATCGCTTATGGTTCTTTATGATAGTGCAAGGCAAGGAAATTTTCTTACAGACATGGCGAAATAGTACTTGAACATCTACATCGTATTATATTTCTGTGAAAAATTTTAAACTATATTGTATTAATTGTTTGGCAAATTTAGTTATATAATTATTTTAATTGTCAGGTACAACTTAAGAGAAAGTATTTTATAACATAGATAAAATAGAATATAATGAATGTGAATTTTATTGCATTATTTACATAATTACTAGATTCTCTTCTATATTTTTTATAGGTACAAATGGGAACATTGTGTTTTAAGAGAAGATATAACTTCTAAGCGAATATGTTTGGCTTATCGTGAATTAACTCCTCCATATCTATGCACCTCAACAAATAATGAAATAGTCAAAGAACTCTTAAAGAGAGCTTCAGTCTTTCAATGAAGTGTGACTAAGGTTTGAAAATAATTTATTCCAACAAAGTATGTAATATAAAATTTGTACGAAATATTTGTACGTTTCATTATGTATTATGAAAATATATTAAATCCTTCTCTATATATATAAGCAGATATAAGCACATATATATACATATATATCTACAGCTACAATTTTATAGAAACGTAATAATAAATGAAATTAGATATCTACTATTAGGTATATAATTTCTAAAAGAAACTGACAAAAAGAAATAATAAATTTAGAGCAATATATGAAAATCGATCTTAATTAACAAGAAACGAAGAAGGGAATATAAAAAATAATTTTCTTTACAAAATAAAGATATTGACTTTTAGAACTTCAAAAAATTGAAAGATACTATTTTAATATAAATAAAATTATTTTATATTAAGAATGTATAACAAAAGTAGAGAATTCTATGAATTCTTCAATGGTTCAGAGGACATGTAAACAACAGGGAAAGTGGTAAAGGGATCTGATTTTCCTAATGGCTGGTAACCATTAACTAAACTCTCTCTTAATTCCCATCGACGTCTCTCCCTTTCTGTTTTTTGTCTTCTAATTGCTCGGCCTAGCATACAGGCGAACATTATTCCAGTTAACTAAAAATAAATTAGAATGAAATGCTCGATTAAAATCGAAAAATCACATTTTTATTGATATGCCAACTAATTTATATTTATTTTAGATTTGTTAGAATATCGAACTGTAATAAAGTATATCTTAAATTATATGTCAAATTAGGAATAAACGTAATAAATACTAACCTGAATAAGAGCAATGGCTACAGCTCCAGTACCAATATAAAGGGCACTCCTGTGAATGATAATTGAAAGATGTTTGATACATCCAGTTGCATAAATATTTTTATTAATATCTCTAAAAGGACAAGATGAAGGAATAGTCATTCCTTGTTCTTCCCAATCTTCGTGTCCATTGTATCCACAACAATAGAGCTGTTGAATAATATATTCTATTATGTAAACAACATTTGTTAAATGTTTAACATAATCAGTAATTCTGACAGATGACAATTATATAATGTAGAAAAGGAACAGTTTTAGAAATATCTTTGAAACATTCTGTTTTAATTTTACAAAAACGTAACGAGATTGATTTAGTCTCTGCTTGTGCAAATAACTAGAAAAAGCTATCTATATATATATAATATATTATTATAATATATTATATAATATATTATTTATTAATTGTTTTTATATATGTATATGTATCCTAGAAATTGAAATATTACTCTTGATTGTAGAAAATCAATGGCACTCCTAGCTTCGTCATTTTTTTCATATTGATGCATGGTCACGTTAATTTTGTCAGCAAGAAGATCTTTTATTCCATCTTGAAGAGCATAAGCTGCAATCCCAGCGATCAATTCCAAGACAAGAACTAATGAAAGCGATACTGCAAACTATGCAATTATAGTGATATATTTTTATTATTTGTTACATATTAGATGAGAAATAAACAAATTAGCATTAGATAAATAAATTTAATAACGGATAAAATTGTTCCAGCAAAGTCGAAATATATAAAACAGAAAGAGAGAGATAACATAAAATTTAATTTATCAAATTTTAATATACGATACTTTCACATAATATAGAAAAAGAAGTATTAGGATGCTCACCACAAGAACCATACAGGTGCTCTCTCTAAGAGCTCCGCAACAACCTAGGAAAGCTATTATAAAAACAAATATCCCAACAACGATTAAGAGGGTTGCTGGAGAAAAATAGCTAGGATCCAAAAAATGGGAGAAATCTTCGTAGACAGCATAAATTGTTGTTCCAATGGATATTATCATTATCCCCGTTAACTATAAATAAATAATTTATATTATAATTTTATAAAAAAAATGTAGGATTTGTAAATTAAGATCTGGGTCTATAACATGATATAATAATAATATAAGTGAAAAATATTACTGCAGAAAATTAAATTATTTTTATATCTTTATTTTAAATTACGAGTTTCTATTTCATATATAGATAATTAATTGTAGTAAATATTTTACTAAGAATTATTAAAGCATTCATAGTAGTTGAGTACTCTATCAAATTGTTAATTATAAACACACACACACATACACAAAATGTATTTTCATATCAATGAAATTGAACGTAAAATTTTTAACTAATACTTAAAAATGTACACACATTGGTATTTTATATAGATACAAATAAATACATGATTGGATTTCAATATTTCATAAATATTTGTTAATTTTTAACGTCAATGACATAGTTTTTGGCATTGTTGATATCATTATAATGCCGTCGATGATAAATAAATGATAAATTTTCTTATTTTTAATATGATTTAAGTAGGCACACCCGTACAAAGTAGAGTCGAGCCGAGTAATCGTCGAAAGGGCTTTCATTGGAACCGACAATTAAGATATGATGTAACTCCTTTACTATAGTACAGCGCTATTTAATTTTATTGTAATCACATCCGTGCTTTATATAAAGTACATCTTTCGTTAACATAAAAATTTTATATTCTTACAAACATTCATTGTTCGTATTGAATTTTAAGAAATGTAAGATATTAAAACTATTGTACACGTAAAATCTAACAATACAAACAAATGTTAAAATAAATTTTCTTTTTTTTTTCTTTTTTTTTCCTTTTTTTTTTTTTCTTTAGCGATATACTACGAAACTTATATTTAATCATAGAGCAACAATCATTCTAGCAATAACTTTAATGATTTGGATGATAAAAATATTTGAACCTGCAACTTCCAAAGTGATTTAAAAAGTTCATTTCCCTTATGCACTATTAATGATATACGCATAAAAATGCAAAGGGGAATAATAATAAATTATATAGTATATCGATAAAATAAAAATTTTGCATGAAAGTTCCACTGATCGTCATATAATCATTTTTTTAGTAAAAGTAAAGTTCGGTTAACAAAGTTTTGTACGTTAGCATTTTATACGTCTACGATATTATAGTACAATATGCAGAAAAATCTTATTTTCTAACAAATCTGGGAAAACAATATGCATCACTTTTCAAAATGTTTAATTTACGCTATATAAAAATTAACAGTTGACACGCGTAGCAAAAATATTACAAAAATATTAATTTCAGTTAAACAAATTAATTAGAACTTTTGCAATTTATATGTGCATCTGAGTTCTTTATTGCAATTTCATTTTCAAAAACAAGAGCACGAATTTCATCGTTATTCCTAAAATAGGCGGAACATTTTAGGAGATAGCGAAAAATGATATAATGATCTAGATTTTACAGAATAATCGAGCAAAATGTTAAAATTATCACTTCTAGGTTAATGTTATTTTGGATTGAATAAAATTTCCGTTACATAAAGAAAAAAGTAGTCAAAGATATTTATTTTTTTAAAAACTCAATGAATTAATGATATCAGCTTTTAAAAGTTACGAAACGTATTAATGATACTAATGTGGTTGTATTTAAACGATATTTATGTAGTATATAGATCGTACAAATATATGTATGTCCATCAAATAGGGGCTGTCGAACCCCTTATCGTATAATATCAGTTAAAAAGTGTATACGTATTTTTCCGCTGAATGCAACATATTGCTAGAAAGAAAACAGTGGAATTCGCTTATCGTTACCAATGAGACTACCAAGAATATCTAAGCTGATAAGACAAGTCATTTACGTTTGCAAGATAACGATTACCAATTCTGATGCCAATCGCGGAGAATGAGAATTTTCATTCTATCACGAGACAGCAGATCTATTTCAAACAATTTTTTTATCGTTGAACAATGAAACCACATTATTTTCATTCTATGAAGGGGCGAATTTCCGTAGCTGGTAAAATTCATATCCTAGTATCTTGATGATTTTTATTCATATAGAAAGGAAAAACTGAGCAATGTATTGTGTATCGCTGTTTTTAGGTTATGTATTGCTGTTCTTTCTTCTTTCTTTCTTTTCTTTTTTTAATTTACCGGTTGGCTAGAGTTGTATAGAGTTCGTCGAATGTATAAGCGTGTAAGAAAATGACGAAAGAAAGGAAGAGGGGGCAAGGGACGGACATTGATGGTTCGCGACGTTGCAGATCTACTGCACGGTAATAATTCATCGGGGACAACCTCACATAACCGATATCGATCCTGTTTTACGTCCGAACAACAGAGTAGATCTATGATCCGCGTCCACATCGAGGGGAGGTCTATATCTAACTTGTTGAATCTCAGGGCCGAGTATAGGGAAAATCGACGTCGCCATGGTTATCATCGTAGTCAACCTCGACCCCGTTTATCGTTCTCGTTTTTTCCTCGCGATTCGATTAACGTGTACTTACTTATTACTTGCCCATTTAATCGCGTACATTTCAGGATGCAACTACTCAAGTTTCTGTTACACGCATAAATATACACGCAAATACATTAGCCAGCAATTTGATCAACAACCCAATAGGATACAGACGGCTGAAAAGAATAAAATCCACGAATCTAATGTAAAATAATTAATTAATTATACATTAAGTCTATTTCTGAAGGACTACTAAAGTAGGTGGCACCTTCTCGTACGCTATACTAACGTAAATCACATTTATTAAATGACCTATTATAAGTCAATTGTTACCTTACATACTAGGTTAGCCAATTATTTCCAGATATCTTGAATTATTTTGGTATTTTGTTTGTTTTTTTATAACAATTTTATAATTGATATATAACTGATCGTACCTTATTGGAAATTATATATGTATTATACTCCATATACTACATAAAGATTTTTCACTTTATGTTTGTATGAATATCTGTTTGAAGAAAACTAGAGAAACAAATAGAAATATGTGAAAATAAATAAATTGCATTATGTCTACCTAGCATTTGTTACTATTTTCCTATTTATTTGTTTCGTATTTAACCATAAATGTTTCAATATGTATACATAATATATATACCGACGGGAAGGTTACGTTGCATTAATTATCATCATTTTGATTAATTCGTAACTTGTTACTCGATTAATTAATTAAAGATTAAGAACGCAATATCGGTGGAAAATTACAAATAACGCACGAGGATGCATTTAGAATCGGAAAGAAAGTGAGAAAAGTGAACAGTTGAATTGACGATTAAATGGATGAAAAGAAATATCAATATCGATATGATCGAACGAATATTTACTTGGTTAATGGTCGAGGTAGAAATCAGTTTTGTATGTATTTAATAAACGCGACGTATGATCTTCGAAGGATAGGCGAAAAGAAAATAAAAGAATGTGGCTACAGACCACAAAGAGGGAGTTAACCGCGCAAAGCAGGTACTTGATGCAACGTAGGCCAACGTCGAGGTGTGTGGCAGCCATTTTGGTGTCCGAGAATCCTCTTTCACGCAGGTGCACTACGGAACTGAACGTGGAAACACCTAAACTTGATTCGATGTATCGTATTATCTACTGATAAAGCGGCATACGTACCGACGACACACGTAGCGCTGCTTACTTGTTTTTATAAGCATCTATCCGTTTATTTTCTTTCTCTCTCTATCTCTCTCCTTTCCTTCTCTTTACTCAACACCTATTCGTCCTTGTCTGTTTTTGTAGGTATTCGCGGGAACACACGTTATAATAAATATAACAGTTGATTTTCTGTTCCCTGTATTCTTCCTAAACTATGGTCGCGTAACAGAAATATGAGTTGGTGAAAATTTTTGCAATTTTTTTGCAACTGCCGCAAGACCAGTGAAATGAAAAATATCAATCATCTGTCATTAAGGGGTCAAAGGTTCAAGAATTCATCAAGTTATTAATCAACATACGTATAAAACACCAGCTTTTTACAAAAAATCGTTTAAATGGATTTTTTCTGGATGAATTAGAATTAGAATTGGGATTAGAATGGAATTAGGATAGAATTTCCAGCAATTTCTAAAATTGCCTTTTTACATAAACATGAACACGCTTATGACACTTTATATGTACTACATGTTTGTTGCAAAACGGCGTCTTTGTTATTGACGATTGAATTCTGAAGAACGTTGATATATTTATGTTATGCTTCTTTTTATGTATATAACGGGGTTTGCGTAAAATTTTCGCGGGTGAAACGAGGATATTAATAAGTCTTGGTATTCAATTTCAATGGGACCATTTTCAACTTTTATTTTCTTTCTTTCTTTTTTTCTTTTTCGTTAATTCCACTTACAGAGTTACAGTTTATCCATTTGTCACTAGAAACTACTTGATTTTACTTACTAGATTTTACATACTCTCAATCGTTTACATCCATTCTTTCACGTACCATTCACTCCCACACCTCTTTGCATGATGTATTGTATATAATATTATTCACAGTATTCAATATATAGTATATTGCATAATTAAAGCTTAAAGTTATAAATTGTTCATAATATTTCATTGTGTAACAAGATTTATCAGTCAATTGCCGTTTTACCAGTGTCATTATCGATTCGATATTTATGTTTCAAACTATGTTTTTTATATCTCCCTTGTAACAATACTAATATTCAGCGATTTTCAACTTTTATTGTATGCTTAGATATAGCTATATATATATATATATATATATATATATATATATATATATATATATCACGTAGGTCACGTAATCAGAAAATTTACATCGTGTGATATTTAGGAAAATATTAGGCGTCAAGCTGTAACATAAAGAACCTGCAAATGGTCGGCATTGGCACATCGACCGGCCGCTACGCCCATGCGTGAAAACATAGATCATGACTCATGCGTCCTATCATGTGGGTATGTAATTCAGCACACGTTCATTATTCATACTCTGAAAAGTATTACGAGCCGTGCTTGATTTTATTTCAAATCAAGATTCTTTTCTTCGTTCAAGTTCCCTTTAAGCTGCTTCAAGCGTTCTATCTGTCTTCTTTTATCTCAAATTCTTTTTTTTTTTTTTTTTTTTTTTTTTTAATAAACTTACATAATTCAAGTGAAAACGACCAGTAAAATAGCAATTATCTTATACAAGTAATAGAGTAGATGGTCTGAAACTAAATCATAATATACATAGAAACAAAGAAGAACTATGTCAAATATGTGATGAAAAAAAAAACAAAATTGATGGGAAAAATTGTAAAAGACAGCCCAGTGGCAAATTGTGTTAGATGAAATAAAATAAAATTTCATTTAAATTACTTTGCAACATCGAACAAATAATGTTCAAATTAAAAATGTAGATTTTTTTCTCTCCGTGTGCATATATTCATCACGCATACAAGGAAATACGTACATTGTACGTAGTATACAATGAAGTTTGTCTTTTTTTAATGAAATAACGGAAAATAATTTTCTACTCTTTTATTTCATGTACAAACTGAATGCACAACATTTTACGTCTTCTGATAGAGATCGCAAAACTTTTTTATTATATTTACCGAAGATATGTGCATCGGTAGACAGGATGGGATACTAAAACCCGAATATCTAAATATCTCCTTCGTTTTGAATGATATTGTCGGCAAATGTATAAAGCATAATCTGAGTAGTTCCGAAATAAAGGAAGGACACAATGTACGACAGAACTATTTCTGTGGCCATTTTTTCGAATGTATCGAGGCCATTATTACTATTATTATTATCATCTTTTTCTTTCTTCTTTTAGGAAAACATCCTGTACGTGGATAGGGTATGTCGCGTAAAATCAGCGGGAAGCTAAAGTTTTCACGTGCCCAGTGCTGAAATATATAATTTGTGGCACTTTCGGGAAGACAAAAGGTGCATGAGAGCCGTGTTTAGGCTCGATATGATGTCAACTTGGATTGTAAGTAGAATATTAATTTATATGTAACATTTTTAATCCAAGATTTAGAATGCCTAAATGCACGTCACTGGATCCACTTCGATTACAATGTACAATGTACAAGCAATGATCTTAATGAAAAATGTTTCAAATAAAAGTTAAATGGTTTCGAGAGGAACATAATTTGTCGTGATTAGCTTTTTCATTAAACATTAATTATTAAAAACAAAGGAAATATGTAGATATTTCAATCTTCATACCATATTCAATAGCCTCTTTGATTATAATATGATAGAAAATCCTAGAAACGTAAAATACCTTTTCATTTAACGCTTCTTAAGATTAGACTATGATTATAGCTTTCATTCAGAATTAATTTCTAATCTTCATTTTATCATGATGTACGTGATACGTTCTCAAATCGCTGAAAAGATATTAGACCGATTCGTAACTGTTTCGAATCGATCGAGCCAAGAAAACTGAGAAGCAGATTCCCATCGCCTGAAACAAATAACAAACTGACATGATGGACTATCTTCGTATTTGAAATTGACAAATATCTATCATACATAGAAACAAAATTATATCAATCTATAATCTTCGTTTAAATTTTCTCAATTGTTTCTGCTTTCTCGCATTTTACTTTTACTTTTACAAAGACTTTTACTTTTCATTTACACATACCGCTGCTTGACATTGATAGTGGCGCAACTCAAAAAATTTCAAATTCGCTATAATGGTATAATTGTTTTTATCGTGTAAAACGGCATTGTATTTATAATTCTATCAGTTTTGCGTCACAGGGTAGTTATATTAATAAGGCCTGTATTCAGTATTTTGAAAAATGTGAATTTTAAGAAGCGCCGTCTCGAAAATTTTATCGCTTTTCAAATGTATGGCACTATCAGAGTCAAACAGCGATGTAATGATTACCTGAACGAAAGCAATGCCGAGTCCAACTCCACCAAGTTGCATAGCATGAGATTTAACAAAAGAAAGGAACTTATTATAGCAACCCTGGTGTACCATTGCTGACGTAAGACTGCAATTTTTCGGTTCTACGCCTGTCCCATCAATACAACACGAGACAGGAATGTCCGTCTCGCTCATGTGCCCAAAATTTACCCAATCGGACGCGTTTCTTGTGCCGCAACAATCGAACTGCAATAATATTCGTTTGTATGATTGCCTAAATTAAAGCAAGGAACCTGATATGTATATTTGTTATTTAAGGTATTTGTAGCATAGTTAGCATAGTAGCACAGTACATCTAAGTACCTTAATTAAGCTTCCATAAAATTGATAATTTAAAGAATAAAGATAAGTATTAAGCTCGCTTTTTTCAAAAATTAGAATTTCCGTACAAATAACTAATATAAATATTATACATATACTGAGAGAAAATGAATGAAAAGGTTTAAAAAAAGATAAAGAAACTTTACGTCGCGCTGAAGATTATCCCAAACATTTAACACTTCTGTATTGTTTTTATACATTTTCATTGAATCTTCCATCTTATTCTGAATAATTGAGGACGCCCTGGCTCTTAGAACGTATCCAGATATACCACCTGAGAATTCCAAAATAAAAACTACCACCAACAATGACGTGAACTGAAATCAAGCAATTACATTTTATTATTAAACTTTAGTTTCATTTACCAGTATAAAATTTTCGCTAAACTGATGCTAGATGTCTCGTGACAAAAGATGTAAGAGAAGGAACATCGATAATATGTTCGTAAAACAAATATGTTCGTAATTATAGAGAAAGAGGCATGATTGCTACGCCGATTTCAATGACATCGCTCGGCCAACCTATAACGCATTCACTTATCTTTTTTTATTTATATTAAAGGTGATTAGCATCAATGAGCCAGAATATGCCAGAATGGAGGAGTGTAATGGTAATAAAATTTAATGCAAGATTTTTGCGAGTATCTTGGAAACAAAGGCCGAGTGATGGTTACATGTATGGAAAAAATATTGTTCACAATGTAGACAACAACATACACAACATACTTCAAGGTCATGGAAATCGGTGAGATGTGCCCTTTGCTGTAAAATTATCAACTAAATAAAAGCCCAAATTTATTTATTAAGAAACTATTCGTTCAGAGATTACCTAGAGTTACGTTACCTGTGGTAATCTCCGATTTTAACAGAAATTTGAAAAATTAATACAAAGAAGTATAAAAGTTTATTTAAATATAGATTACCGTAACTATCATGCAATAACTTTCGCGTACAGCGCCGCAACATCCGAAAAAGGCTATGAAAAATATAATTGCACCGATTGCAATCAGCAGAGAGGGAACAGATAAAAATTTATTATCCAGAAAATGTTGATAACTGTGATAAACTCCATGAATCCCAATACCAATGGATAATAAGATTATACCCGTGATCTGAAAATAAGAATACACACATATTTTCTACACATATCATCACTTTTCTCATTTCGAATAAATTATAATATAGGCTTAGATGAATTGTAATGTTATTTTAACATTAACGTTATAACGATCGGCGACGTTTTTCAACGATTAAAGCCTGATTCTCTCTAGCGGTCAAGGGTATTGTCAGGTCACGATCAATCGAAATCTAAGATTTTACCGAGCAATTCATAAATCGGATCACAGATTTTCATTTGACTCCAACTACCTACTACTATGAATGCTCTTGTTGGATTACGCGTAAGCGATTTCGCCCACTACCTGACTTAACATATACTGAATGTATTGTTATCGCTAATGCGAATGAAGCGCTTAATGATTGCCGACGCCACTGTAGCGTCGTGCGATTAAATTCGCATTTTCTAAGTTCTTAAAAGAAAATGAGAAAAGTTATTTTCGAAAGTGGCCGATCGTTTTAATTGTTATAGAAATCGATTTCTCCCAGAATACTTTTGTCTTCTATGAACAGCGGCTTATATAGTACTAGTATAGCTTATAGAGTGAAACAGATATCGATTTAAGTCCTTCTAGTTGCATATTATTTTTTCTAGGTATTATCTTTTGCTGTTCTTCAAGTTCTACAAAGTATCGTTTAAATTAGGGTCAGACTGTTCCGAGGTTAGGCTAGGTTGCTAGGCTATGGTTACAGTGGATACGTATTCTCGTAGATATATGTATGTCAGAATAATAAAATACCTATACAATAGACTTTTATGAGTATACACATACTTATGTTTTGATCTTCAGATATTTTATTCATTAGATAACAATTTATTTACGTTAGAACATGCATTTATTGTAACGGCAGTCTTAGTTATCTCAAATTCTTTTGTTATATAAAATACTCTGTTAGCTTATTGACGTTGCTATAGGATGTTGTCTTAAATTTTCCCTATGTCCCCATTTTAAATAAAAATTTATCCTTAGACATATTTTGTCATATATAAATTATTTACCTCTGTTTACATTACAAATTGAATCAGTAGAAAATCAGGTTAGAAGATCTTTATATCCAATTACTAACTGACAGGTGAACGAGGCTAATACGAAGCCATGATTTTAAAAAATGCGGTTGCTTTGGACGTTCATAAAATCCCTCTAGACGCACGTTGATAAAAATGAAACACTTTCACTAACGATTTGTAAAGAAATGTAAATTGTGGGGTCTTTAGGCGAAATGAATTTTAGAAATATGTGAAACGAAGGAAATTAGATAAACATTACTGTTTCGATTAACATTAAAATAAACACATTGCAAAAAGGATAATACAAATAATTATTTTAACAAATTTGTCAACTAATTCTATTACGTTTTTTATTACATTCTATGTAAAAATATTTAATTACTGTTTGTATATATCAATCCTACATAATTTCCCAAATAATTAAAAAGTATTTTGTCAAATTGCGAACGTTGAATTAATTTAATTAATTAATTAAATATTCATGTTAAAAATTTTATTTTGTTTCCAACCAACAAAAGCAGATCTGATTATAGAATTGGAACAATAGTATCGTATAATATTCAAATATTCGTTACTTTAATTATGTTTTTAATATTCCTATAAAATAAACGGAAATTTCAATGGCTGCGGTGTCCGAGCGGTTAAGGAGATGGACTTGAAATCCATTGGGTTCTACCCGCGCAGGTTCGAATCCTGTCCGCAGCGTCTTTTTTTTCATTTGTATAAAACGATTTTTTAGTATCTTTAAAAGTTTTAAAACAGATTGCATGTGAGTACGATATGCTGTCTCGTCGCATAACGTACATAGATTTCATAATTGAAAAGATAAATTTACTTCATTATGGTGTTGATATTAATGTCAATAACTCTATCCGCATAATTTGTCTCCGTTTATGACAATTATTGCAAACAAATATTATAAATATTTTCATACAATGAAAACAAGATATTTGTTATATTACACACACACACACTATATTACATTATATTATATTACACGTATACATATGTATGTAGATTGTTATATACTACTAATGTATATTTTTCTTTTCTTTCTTTTTTCATACAGGTTTCAACTGCACCCATGTTGTTATTAGCGACGATAATATGAACAGACAGAAATTTACTATTCAGATTTTGCTAAATAACATTATATAACGTACAACGCATGTAATCAAATCATAATGTAATAAAATTATTGAAAAATACAGATAAAAAATATCTATACGTATACAAAATAGCTCTGTGTGTGTATGTGTGTGTGTGTGCAGTTCGCGTGTTTTTCGTCTTTTCATCTTTTAACTGGTATTCGTGATTCATTGTATGAGTGCATTACGCTGTACTTTACTGCGACATATTTATATACATGTTTACCTGGTAGAAGTCTACATATATACGTACCTTAAGAACAGAATAACAAGACACAAGTATGTCATTATATAAGAAAAAAAAAATCATATCACTATCAACAGATCTATCAACTAATTTTCTATCAATATGCAACTAGTTTATTATACTTAACATATTTAATATATTGAGTATTAAAAATGAAATATAAATGTTAATTATTGTAATACGTAAATTATTCTATTATGATATTAAATTATTCTAATAGCATTCATAGAATTTAGAATCTATATCGATATTTATATCGATATATAGGTTATATTTAGGTTAGTATGAAATTAACGCGTCTCCTGTGGTCTTAAATAAAGTAAATTACGAAAAAGAACATAACTTTATATCGGATTATCACCTCGACAGGATTTCTATGATTTAAGAAATCAAAAGGAAGAAGTAAGATTATGCGGAACCAATTATGATAACTTTTTGAACTACGCTGTACTTTCAGTATGGTTCCCATAATCAAAAGATGTTTAAAACAGAACTTTTATCGTTTTCTCAATATAATAAATAATTCAATATCTTGAACAATTTTTGAGAAACGTTGTACAACGGTAAACTTGTTAAAGTACTTAAAAATTAAGGATTATTATAACAATGAAAACGCAAATTACTCACAACGAAGAGTAGATTGAAGATGAACATCAGATATTTGACACATCGTGAACCAAGAGATAATTTCATAGTAGTAACCATTATTTTCTTACAATTAAACGAGACTCTGTTTATTAATTTCGCAATATGTAACTATATACCTAACTACGTTATATTTTCTCCACTCTACCAACGTTAAAAAAAGGCGCACAAACCGGCTAACAACATCGCAACGATTCACTATGTTTAGACAGTTATCGCGTGGCTGCGTGTCCAAGCGCATGCGCAATCATAATACTCTTAACCAAGGTTACGAAACTTCAAAGGTTACCAACCGCAAAATTCATTTTATACATTTTATACATTTTTGTACATATACTAACTTCCATCATTCGTCCCGATTGAAAACCAATTAAATATAACACTAAATAACACTATATAACAATAAATCCACATGGGAACATAAAGTCAAATAAAAGCAAATTTTTATATATATGTACATATACGAAATAATTAATTTAAACGTGAATCCTGAATTATTTTGATTAAGATTCATAAAAACTATTGCACAGCTATTATACATTATATATATATATATATATATATAGAATCTTAACCAGACAAAAATTATTGGAACATCGAAATTGCACAGATTTTGAATCAATATCCTTATTACGATCATCATAATAATAATGAGATTTATCGTATCTAACTACTAAAATAAATAAAAAAGGTATTACAGTAAGTATACATAATATAATATTCATATAGTACAATTTTTCCATACCAATTGGAGCACCATAGTGTTATAAAAACACGAGGAAATACAGATTATGCATGAAAATATAAAATATGTATCTATAATAAACAAAATTTTCTTGATTATACTTATCTATTCAACATACTGTATGTAATTTACCATGTATGTAATTAGTGATATCATTATTATTATTTGGTAAAAATTACAAATATGTGTATATACAATATATATTACAAAAATATAGGGATGTTGCTTGCTGCTAAGATTTTTTAATTGATTTCTGAAATATATTCATGAGACTTAAAAAATTTCTCCGTATGTAGTAGGATAATAATAAAATACTAAAAATTCAAATTTTAACATGATAAATGCATACAGCAGTCTTATACAAGCAAAAATCAAAATAATTTCAAGTCGATAAATCGTAAAACAAGTATTATATCGAACTGAGGCAAGTAACATACAAACGCATCGTTTCTATTATAATGCGAAGAATCGATAGTAAGGGATTATAAGAATAGACTCAATTGCGAATGATATATCATATAACTAGCACTTCCAACTTCATGTCTGTATATCTCATTTAGAATTAAATATTTTCAAGAATGAAGTATAATAATTTTATATTATTTTATTACACTTATTCTGAAAATATTAATCTCTTTTTATCAGAAAACGATTGATATATAAATAGATAAATACGTACGTATAACTTTTACGTATTAAGTATAAAATAAAATAAGAAAGAGAGAATATTTAAATTTACTAATAATTATTTTTAATACCTACTGAAAATTTAATGTTTCGTGTTATTTTTATTAAATAAATATATTGTATTATGCTTCTTTATTGTATTGAGGTTTTTATCTATCACAATACAATTTTAGATATGTACACATTTAACAAATTTTTATTCTTATTAAATCTTATTACATTATATTCGCATATAAAAATAATTTGCAACATTTTATTAAATAAACCTAATTATTATTCTTTATGACTTGAAAAATTTGCATTTCTACAAAACTTTAAGTTAACGAAAAATTGTGTACAATTTTAAGAAATGAAATTGTACAATATATAAATATATTTATATAGCATTCTAAAGAAAAGTCGCTAAGGACATGTAAAACTTCTTTGGTATATTTTATTCTGATTCTGTTTTTATTTCCATTTAAAAGATTTTTAAATTTCTTCATTATTCTTTAAAAAGTATGATACGTATAACTCATATAATATACATTTACACGTAAAGTATTTGTATGTTTCATAGAATGTTGAATTCTCTATATATCATAGATTAAAGTTACACTTTGATATAATCAATATGTGACTTGTAAATATTTACTGTGTTACTTGTCTATATATACAAAGATACTTATATACCTGTATTTTAAATGCTAATAACGAATAATACATGTATTTATAATACTCATAATTCTAATTATAAACGATAATTAGAAAATAATTTTGTATACTAAATCTATATACATATTTGACAATAATATAATCACTTTAGAAATATTTAGGAAGTAAAATTTAAAGCTCGAGGCTCTTTGAGAAATATGGTCGGTTCTTTAATAAATTACCGGGAAGGTGCGCACGCATCTACGTCAGGCAGGGTGGATGGATGAAAATATGACTATTCTTTGGTGAGCTGTCGAGGTGAATAATCCGAGTGCATAATTTTGACACAATTCTATAAAGGACGCACGCAGCTTTCATACTATTTGGTCACATTGATATTTATCATTTTTATACTTGATTCTATCTTTCTCAAAGTCAGCGAATAGTGAATGTAAAAATGGTGTCCGGTGGAATGGCTTGCATCAAATACCTGACGTTTCTTTTCAACCTGATATTCGCCGTAAGTATTTGCTCCATGTTGTGCTCGTTACTTATGTTCTATTCCATAAGCTCCAACTGTGTTTGATCTCATTCTTTCGATGTTTATTTAACATTCATTTAGGACTTTCTTTCTTAAATTTCGATAAATACACAAATTAAAATGAAGCAAAATAAACGGCGATTCCAATCGTATTAAAAATAGAAATGTTTAGATGGTTTAAATTTAAAGTAGCTGTAACGTATGGTACCCATAATTGTCGTTGTGCGAAAATTAGATTCCCGAACCGCTGAATTCCTAAGATTAAGACCTAAAATTTTTAGATTCTAAGTGCTGAAAACTTTTTAAATGACAAATAAAAAGAGCAATAATTTTATGTCCCCTAAACCGAAGTTAAACCGATTATTATTTAATATTTTGTCGATTCTACAGTGAAATCCAAATATTTTATTTCCAATTCGTATATACCTACGTATTTAAATACCTGTCCTAAAGTAATCAAGTTAAAACTAAAATATCTATCAGAAACCAAAATTTTTTATTCAATCCTCTCTTAAAAAACAAAATTGAAATCTGCCTTTTCCTTGTTTGTATTGTTATCCAAATCGTTTAAAGAATTATTAAATAACCTCTACTTCTCTATATAGTATACTCATATCTGTATGAGTTACTCTTATATTTGCGTGGGTATTTATGGTTTCTTATGTTAGTCACGTTTGTATACGTAACTGCACATAACCTCATGAATTATTCCTTTGTAAACCTACTCGACGTTTATATATTGTTATCTATTCTTATAAGCACTATTTTGAAATGTGATGATATTTTATTAAATCATATTTATTAAATTTAGATTAAAAATAATTAGTATAATTATAATAATTATTGAGAATAATTTATGCAAAAAGCTAACCCGAACCTATTTTTTTAGTTCCATTTTTTATTGCAAGCGATAGTCGTAAATTAAAAATTGTAAAAATTTCACTTTTTATATTTTGATGACTAATTGGTAAATAAAATATTGTCGATCACGGATCGGAAGTAACGCTGACGCTCGCTCTGTGCAAACAATTCGAGAAATTGGTGGGGATAACACTGCGACTACTAAGCGAGATGATAACGTCTGTTAAACGAGAAATTAGATTCTGTTCCTGGTAAAAAAAAATAATTTCTGCATACATTTTAATTGTAACAAGAATTGTGTAATATGAAATAAATAAATTTTAAACATCTTCATTTAATTCCTGTTCTTATTAGATCCATCTATTCATTTATCATGTTACAAATGAATATAAATTATTTTAAAATTACTATTAAAATAAATGAAGTTACGCATTCATAAATAATATTAGTATCAATTAATATTTATTACATAAACATTACGGAGTATAAGCTTTCCAGTTTATCAAGAAATGCATATTCTTAAAAGTTTCAATATGTTTATTATATATTATTACGTAATTCCTCAATATTATATTATGTTATAATACATCATAAAAATAATATTATATTACATCATAATAATTTTTATTAATGTTATTGCTGTTATTGTCGTTGAAAATAACTGTTAAATTTTTCTGATTGCAGATTACAGGAATTGTATTCATTGCAGTTGGCACTGTGATCTTGGTGGTTTATAGTGGCTACAATAATTTTATGGACAGTTGGTTCTTTACAGGACCAGTATTGATGATTGTAGTTGGTATTATTGTGTTTATTGTGTCATTCTTTGGTTGTTGTGGAGCTGTCAAGGAGAATCATTGCATGATATTAACGGTAATAGCCTGCCATTATTTATACAATAATATTTACATAATAATTATTACATAATAAATTGTAAACAATTTATTGAATACAATTGTTTATTATTCAATTAAGATTAAACCTGAAATCTGATTTGTTTTTCTAAGGAAAAGTATTTTTTTTTTTTTTTTTTTTTTTGTTAATCTTAAATAACAATCTTTGTTTTCTTATATTTGTTCCATACAGTTTTCTGTGTTACTGCTTTTAATCTTTGCACTTGAACTCGGTGCTGGAATTGCTGGATATATGATGAGTGGAGAAGTACGTACAATGGTAGAACATCGATTGAATACCACTATGGAAGAATACTCAACCAATAATGATATTCGTAAATCTTGGGATATTATGCAACATGATGTAAGTATGCTTAATGATGCTTATTTTTACTAAAGAGATTTGAAATACAGAAAGAATAGATTTTTATACAAAAACTTTTCAAAGTATTTATGTTATATTACTTTATATTAATATTATTGAATGTAAATATGATGTATATTATTAATTATACTGATATTGAACTATTCAATATAAATTAGTATATAATAAATGTTAATGTCGCTAATTCAAAATCTCTGCTATATTTTCTCACTGAATTTTAATAAATATATGTTTCAAATAAACTGCCAAATTATAGTTGGAATGTTGCGGAATGGTTGGCCCTACTGATTGGGCTCACGTTGGATTCCCAGAAAATACTGTACCAAATTCGTGTTGTAAAGAAGTACCAGAAGGAAGTAAATGTGACTCAAATTCGATTCATATACATCCAAATGGCTGTATGGGCAATCTTCAGTCCGCTACTGAGCACAATGCTTTGATCTTGGGTGGTGTTGGTATCGGCATTGCTATTATTCAGGTAATTTTCATTATTTACTTCCTCTAATTTAGGATATTTTTATATTATTCATAAAAAATTAAACATTGTTCCTAAATTTAAAAAAAGGATATCAAAGAAATAATTTTATAAAAATGTACAAATCAATCATTGCAAAGATATATATCATTCAGTCGTAACATAGTAACCAAAAATTGATGCTCTTTTACTGTTCTATTATTATGCGATTTTTTATATTTAATAATTTAATAAGGCTATATTGCTCGCACATTTCCTGTTTGTTATTACATGACATTTATTTGTTAAATGAAGGTAATATATTATTCATTAATTTAAAAAAAAAAAAAGATAGGATTCATATATTAAAATGGAATCTGTTTGTTTCAGTTAATTGGAGTCGTCTTTGCATGTTGTCTGGCACGTTCAATTCGTCGCGAGTATGAGACTGTGTAAGCAGACAGATAACTCCAATTTTAATGCCTAGAAATTGCACTCAGACTTCAAAATATGATCTTTTCCTTTCACTCTTTTATATATGTATATTGTTTCTATGTTCTTCTTTAAGTAACAGAGTATTGCACAAATAGCACTTTATATGTTCCTTTTACCATGCTGCACAAAATAATATATAAAAGATCACTTCTATACAAACTAATTAATTAATGCTGTTATCAGTGATGTTTTATATTTTATATATACGTAAGTAACATCACTTTATTATTCCCCGTTATTATAACTATTTAATACTGCAATTGTTGCTATTGCTATTACTACTGATTGCAGATATTATTATTAAAATTAATAATGGTAACGAAAGCAGTATTACAACGTTTACTTTTGGTTTCGAATGTATTAATTCATTCTTAAAATTGCAATTTTGATATCAAATAAGACAAGTGTTTTTGTGCAGTATCATGTCTTTTATGACTGTTTCTTTAAGACTGACCATTTTTATTCCATGTTAATCGAGAAGAATCTTTTGTACTTTGTTTATAAACTGCACATTGAAATTCAAGAACTACAAACCAAATATTATATTTTTATGTTAAGAGATTTTTATGTCGAGTACATATATATTCACATGTTTGTTGTAATAATTTATTCATGGATAATAGTGTATATTATCTTAGTTTCTATTTGACCTTGTATGTATACACATGATATTATAGTAATTGTTAAAAGTATCGAGCTTCTTTCATCAAATAATTTTAGCTTTCTTTTATTAAATTTAAGTTTCTTTGTACTTCTGTAAAAAATAATTTAACACCGTAACTTCTTAGATTTTATGTGGTATTTTTCAAAATAGTCTATAAGCGATACATACAACTTCTTAAAAATTCCAGAACAAAGACACAATGTATGAAACAACAATTTTTAACTAAAACAGTTATGTTCAAATAAAGAAAGATATTTAAAAGGCATTATGGTCTAATCGTCAAATAAAATAAAAGTAACACTTATAACAATCACTTTGATTTATGTTGATTCATTATTTTTTATTTTTACTTTTTAACTTGATAGTTGCACCATCATGCCTTTTATTTAATCGAAATATTATCTTATTTAAAGATAATAGATAAATTATTGTCACAGAAAGATGATCTAAGAAAATCTCTATTTATATAAAAGAAAAAAACGTTCTATATTGTTCGTACAAAGTTTACATAATGTTGGTACAATAAATTATAATTACAATCAGTAAATATGATTATATGATTACACAGTTGTGTATATTTAAATAATTTCGGAGACGATTTTGTATTGAACTTGTCTTCTACACTGATACAAGTTCAGCATTGTTAATAAACAGCTGTGTTTCATTAATACTGATACTATATGATTCTTTAAAAATTTAGAGCTACGCTTTCCATTATCTGGATGTTACACTAGATTACAATAAAAGAAATGGAAAGGTTTATTTCTTCTCAGAAAACTAGCGCTACATATAAATAATTCTATTGTTGATTTTCAAAAAATATTAAAGGGAAATATTATCGTTTAAATATTCCATTTAATATAATATTTATAATTTAAATGAAGATATTATTTAGATATAATTGAAGGCATTTAAACGAAGATATTAAAGTAACATTCACATTGTTTTCGTATTTTTTCCCGTCTTTCTTATTGCCTTAAAATGAAATGTCTGAGTAATTATTACATGTGTACTGTGTATGTATTATATATGTATGTATATAGATTTGAATAACAATTAAATCTTATTTATTGTTATTTAATTTATAATTACATGAAGAAATGAAAGTACATAAGTTATATATATATATATTTTTTTTTTTTTCTTCTTTTTTTTCTCTTGATTTTCAATGTTAGATTAAGTTACGGGTCGCGGGACGTAACATAATAATGCAAGAATAAAAATAATCTTTATATCCTTATTTGTGTCAAAGACAGAATTCTCATAAGTTTGAAAGCTGCTTTCCGATAAATACATTCTGATTGAAATTTAGTATTAATAGAAGAACTATTCCAAATAAGTAAAAATTATACGTCCAAATTTCAAAACAACATAAATCTTTAATATTATCCATTTGAATAGTAATGCGATGAATAGCGTTATAATATGCAGTATGTAACGTAATATTAAAGATTTTAAATATAATTGAGATCCTTATTTTGGGAAGCGTAGGTATCTGTGCACCTTCTCACTTGCAACTTGAGGTATTCAACATTATCTATTAGAAGTTGCGTGTTATTACAGTCAACTTAATTAATTTCTACTTCCAGCGAGACTGCAGCGCACTGATTCAACACCCAATAGGAGGCATTATAACTAAATATTGTTCGTCGTGCATTCATTAAGAGAATAATTCTAGAGTCGTCGCAAGACCATTTATTTAGAATTTGGCTGTAGGTTAATCAATATTTATCTGCAGTCTAGCTTAAGAAGAAAGCAAATTATTGGAGAATACAATTTAATATACTGCCATTATCTGCCAAATGATTGAGACCAATTGTCTCTTTCTTAGACTGCACTGTATGTGGAATTAAAGTTTATGGCATGGGGATGTTTAAAAAAGAGATAGAATGGTCATAACATATTTGGCTTGACGTTTATTGCAATCTAAAAGGCTCTTTCAGAACTTGATTTCTTAGAAAGAAAAATTATCTTTCAAATTTTAACTCTGTGTAACATGTTAAATTCATTCTAACTATCGTATTTATATAAAATATATTTTTTGTATACACATAGGGTTGGGTAAATGTTCTATTTCTAAATATTATATCTTGATAAAGAAAATTTATTTAATAAAATAAGTCAATAAGTAAATTTGAATAAATGAAATTTTGTATTTTATTTTTTATGATGATTTCTACTAATACTCTATTCTATATATTAATGATAATGCAAACGAAAAACGTTAAATGCGTTGATGTAATGTACCATTAAAAGATAATTACATTTTTAGAAAATGATCGGATGGTAAGCTATATAAGATAATGTGATAGTATGTAAGAGAAGATTAAATAAATCACGTTATACAAGCACTGAAGCAAACTGATTATAATTGTTCATTATTATCTGATTACAATTTCATGATTTTAGTTTTGGAACAATGAAAATAGCTTTTACCCAACTCCAATATCTAACATGTTAACATGAAAATCATGCGTTACAATTTACTTTTCTTTGTAATCTCTTCAAAGAAAAGAAATTTATCACGAAGTACATTAAATATCTTTTTAGAACAGTTTAACAAAAACTAATTTTAATAACTATACTCTTTTATATGGTGTAATAATTCGTATAATTTCAGTATTAATCAAAGAATAATAATTGTCACTTTCCACAGAAATAAAAATTTCAAAAATGATATTATACAATAAATTAAATGAAGATTGAGTATATTAATTAATTTTTAACTTCAAAATAAAAGAAAATGATCGTTGCGCTATATTATAATTGTTTCGTAACTAATTATACGTTGGGACCAAAGTTTTAATTTCTGCAGTGAGAGAATTAAAGAAATTGAACGTATAACCACCTGACATGAACATTAAAGTTTGCGACGACTGGTGTCTTTTACCGTTGACTATTGGAACAGCTTCCAAAACATTACAAAATTTACAAAATAAAATTGCAAATTTATGGCATTGCGTCGATTTAACGAACTCTATTATAATTATTGCAATTGTTATAACTGTTGTTTTCGTTTGAAATCTCGCATATTTTAACGACAAAAAGAAAGTAAAGTTTGAATGTTAAAAAATAATTAATTGTTTGACTAGATCAAAAATAATTTTATCAAAATACTAATTTTAAAACCATTTAGTAACAAATGTAATTTGTTAAAATATGTAATATTTTGATGATTCCTTTTAAACAGTATATCACAGTGTATCACTAGTTTTATAATTATTGTAGGTAATTCATAAGAAAGATCTTTTACGTTGTTTATTTATAAATTATTTATTTTGTGTAATCGTTTAAGTGATTCAGTGTAATAATGTATTTTTCAAATTATGAGAAGGAAGGAATCATTCAATTAATTTTGTAATTTGTTAAAGGAAAATTTTAAATTTGAAAAATCTCGCCTTTGTTTACATCAATTATAATTTGTTTACTAAAGTAATCGTGACTAGAAAAAGTATGTTAAAAAAAAAAAAATAAGCGAGGTTTCAATGAGTTTCATTTTAAATAATGAAAAATCACAAGCGGAGAAAAATATTTCTCGATAGATAATACTGAAGCATTAAAGTGTGCCTAATTTCTTGCAACGTGTCTAAATCATTAATTAATATATTAGAATTGATCAAAGTAATTAATTTAAATGACATATTACCAATCATTTTAATTAAAAGTAAGCACCTAAAAGATTTGCTTTTTTAAGCTAAATAATTCAGTATGAGGCAAATCTTTCCCATTATATAACTTTGTGTTTTAATTATAGGAATTTATTTAATAATAGTTATTGTTTTAGATTATCTCCAAGTTAAATTTGTATTCTAAATTTCATTTGCAATATTTTCACTATATGATAATTTGTTTATTTTAAACATATTTCATTTTTACAGTGTCTACTTTTTAAATTTCTACCTTTTAAATTTATATAAGATTAAGTTGTATAAATTTTTTCTATAATTTAATCTATAATATTAATTAAGTTGTATAAATGTGTAGATGTTAAAATGTTTCTGTTACATTAATTTCGATACATGTATATTCATTTAATTTTAGACTATATTAGATTTTACACGATAATGTTATGTTAAATGTTACAACATTAAGATCTTTTTATTCGATAAGGAACGTTCTCATTTAATGGTAATATTTGATCTCTATCAATTTATGTATAATTTCTTTGAAAAATTGTAATTCATACTCTATGTAATGGAAACGAAAATTATCATTCGAATGTTACCTTAGATGATTGGCTGACAAAAATAGAAGACTGATAATAATGTAATAAAGACAAAAACGAAGTCAGTATTAAATGAGAAGTAAATAGTTGTTTTTTGTAGCATTTAGTCGCTTACAATATTTTTCTACTTGTAATTTAATTCATCAATTAATAATTAATATATTATTAACGTTCTTTAAGAGCTAACCACTTTAGCACATCTTGTACGTATAGCTTTTATCTATACAAATAAAATATATTAAGTAAAGATTGCATTTGTATCCTCAATTGACCATTATTCCCATTAATTGTAAATGATAATTATTAGAGTGAAATTATATTTCTTATAAGCATGCTTCAATTATTTATGTGTTTCACTTAAAAGAGAATTAAAATAAAAATAGAGGAAGATCAGTAAACATTCTATACGACCAGATTTTCTTCTTTTATTTTGTTCTATATTCACTCTAAGATTAGCAGACTAACATTTATTAATCATATAGGATGCTCTCTTGTAGCGTCTTACAACTATATGTTGAAAAGAAAGTAAAAGAAATTCACAAGAAAAAATAGAACAGGAATCCGTTTAAACGATCTTTTGTGCCATAATATTACCTTAGAAACATCAGTTATTATTGACTACTTATATATTCTCTAAATTCTTCTATCGCACTCTTACTTTATACGAGTTATAAAAAGCTGTTTAAATTTAGCACATTTCGGAAATTATTGAAACCTTCTTCTTACGCGAGTCTTCAAATGACTCAAAGAATCGTTTAAACAATCTCCTTTACATAATTCGTATGATGAAACACGCTTCATAAAAAATGTTTTTACTTTTTTTTAACATTTAATTACAAAAGAGCAAATTTCTACGTACGATCTATATACAATTTCAGGGGTCCAAAAGATCATTTTATCAAGAACCGCACAGAATATATTTACAAGAATCTCGACAGTAATTTCAATGAAATATAAAAACAAAATCCCTTTGTACGACGTAAACTGTACAATAATTAATGAATGAAATAACTAATTAAGACAGTGAATGCTCAGTTCGTTCTAGAAACTTTAAAATTTTTGTCTTTTGTTATTATTAATTTCATTTGTGGTAGAGGCTATGATGATATTAATAGCTGAACAATTTTTATATACGTTAATATATCTTTTAGTAAAATTAATAATTAATCGGTATAAAATGTATTTGAGTTCTATAACTTGAATACTTCGTTCATCTTCAATCTCATATAAAAAAATTGTACAACGGTGTTACTTTTTGAATTATTTGTTGATGTAATCAATACAAATTTTATGGAAACCACGGACCGTGACTCTTTATCGTTAACACAGAGAAAATTATGTTTATTTACAGTTACAGCGATTTAAGTTTTATGGGCCCGATTAAAACAATCTTGAAAAGCATATTGATTGCTATACAATTTTTAACAGATTTATCAAAGTTAATTTAGTTTTCATAGTTATTATTTGTTTCATATTCATATTCATAATCAATTACCAAATAGGTATAATCAAATAGATTAAAAACTACGTAAAAAATCTCTAAATAATACTATAATCTTTGTTAATTCGGTGGAATGAAATGTGTTTAAATGAAAATTAATTTCGATCAAATAACTTTACGTAATGCGATTAATCACACTTTATATGGAAATTATGTAAAGAATGCAAGCAACGTTTTAAAGGGACCCTTATGATAACTATCAGCCTAATTACTTACAGGTCAGATTATTTGTATTGTTCATAATATTGCTTAACCTATCAATATTATTCGATACTCTCAATGGGCATACCACTTTAAATACTATCTCATCGCAAATTTTTAAAACGAGCAAATAAACGAAAGGAACAGAGAAAACAAGAAAAAGATAAAGAAGCCCTCACTTTCACTTTTTCACCCCTGTGCCATACTTTTAAGAAAGTTTAAAAAACTAAAAGTTCTCTTTATTATAATTATGAAAATGTGTACTTACATATTACAGAAATTCATAATACCAATCTATTTCTTTACCTTGAAAAGTAAATCGCTTCTAATTCTGGAAGACATTGTACAATAACTTTTATATTTAAAAAATCTTGTATAATTTAAAAGAAAAATTTATCATAGATCTATGCTTTACAATAGAAAAGAATACTTTCTGTTGAATTTAATATATTACATTGGTACCAATTACTAATATCAGTACCAAACATATTTTGTAAAAGTTTATTGGTTAAAAGAATTTGTAATGCTACTATAAAAGTTTCGAATCTAATTGATGTAAATATTTTTCATACGAACAATTTATTATAAATAAAAAAAAAAAAAATGGATATTTGCATGAAGATCAGTACATGTAATAGAAAAAATGAATCGAGACTAAATATTAAGGCTAGATGTACATTTTTATGGCATCATTAGTCAATAGTATTCACAAGAATACGTTTTGGAAGATATAAACACGTTTTAAGAGCTGTAGGGTGAAAACGAGAGTAGTAAGGTGGCACATGCACGCACATTCATTCATCTTAGGCACATTTACATACTCGATATAAAAGCACATCACAATGATCGTATGGACGATCTTAAAGAGTCTTTCATTTAAAGCAATCCTTCGATAGATATACATATACATACGATAAGTTTTCGAAGGTGCAGAGAACCTGAATTGATGATTATTCGAATGATCACTTATAATCATTAATGGGATTTATTAAAAAGTATAATTTAAATATAAACAGAAATCATGATTAACAAGTACATTTCGATACATTTTTTCGAATAACCGAACATTTTTACCAGCTGTGAAGCATTTTTTAATGTGAGGGGTGACTTCCCTTTAATGCGGCTATATCTAATGCCGACTAGCGAAACAATGTCTGTAAAATAATCACTGTTTACACGGACAAATAATTTTAATTAAAATATAGTTTAAAGAAAAGTACCACTACATTAAGGCAATTTAATCTTACAAATAACGTTCGATTAATCGAGAAAATTTGATTATTTTCATTAATTTATTAAAAATGACTGATCAATCCGAATAATCAAAACTTTAGCATAGTCGAAAGGGCTCCCTTAAGTTCGCTTTGAAAGAACAAGGAGATCAGCTTTATTCAATGTCATTCATGTGGCATAACGCTTAGTCCAAAGTCGTGCTATGCGATCATGCTCTTCTCTATTTTGTAGATACTGCGTTGCTATACTTCCTACTAAAGGATCCGCTGAAGCACAAACAATATCATAAATATTAGTGTAATAGTAAATTTATTCATATTCCTATTTTATATAATATATTCATTCATTTAAGATGATTTTTAGGATAATATAAAATTGCACAACAACAAATTTGAAGATACATAAATACATATATTAATTTCGTTAGCTTTATTTAAAGAAAATATATTATATTAATATCTAAAATAATTTAACTATAATATTTATGAAGTTTATTTTACCTGGATTACAGTCTGTTAAGAGAGAACAGATAGATAATAGTACTTTTGAAATGGTTAGCGCGGGAGACCAATTATCCTTTAAAATGTCCAAACAAATTACACCCTGACTGTTGATATTACAATGATAGATGCGTGTTCGGAATGTAACCTAAAAACATTATATTAACGATTAATTATATCTTAATGATTTTCTGTCACTCTTCCCATTACTTTTAATAGACGATCCACAATGGACTGTTTTCTATTTGTACTATATAATAGAATACGTTCTGAAAGATACGCAGCCCATTAATGAGAAAAGACAGAGATTATAAACATTTTATGATGACTGCATAAAAGTCTCTTTTTCAAAGAAAATATGCTGTATTGTTATATTATCTTTATAAACTAAGTATCCAATATTGAAAAGTTAAAATCAGCATATAACTTTATCTTCTTTATTTCATAGCTATTTCTATATTCAGTTTTGTTACATTTTGTTTTTAATAAATTACAATCTAAAATTACACGTTTAATAAACAATCACTAAAATTTTATCGGGTATTATTTGCTATTAATTTTACAATAAATGTATATGATCAAAACATTATATAGTGAAAAAAGTTTGAATAATAATTTAATAACATAAACTTCGATTAGAACGCTAAAGCGTTAAAAATAAAATAATTTATTGCAAATTTCATGTCATCTTGTATATAAACAATTTTTCTTTCTTTTAATATGGCATTATTGCATATCAACTCTATAACCTTTATTGACATAAATTTCGTTATGAAATTTATCACAAAATTAATAATAATTAATTATGCGATTAACATACCTTTGGAGGTTTAAATGGATACTCTGGGGAAAAATGTATGTCTAAGAAAAATACTCCTCCCTCATAAACTGAACCAGGAGGTCCAAGTATTGTTGATACCCATTCATATAAATTGTCTCCTTTAGGTCCTGCACTATAAGATAAATACCAAAGTTACATAGATTATTTAGTAATATAAGAAACGAGAACAAAAATTCGAATTTTGGCAAAAATTAACGATTAGACCATTGACTGTAATAAAGCTTTTTTAATTACTAAAAGAAAGAAATTTGAAAGTCAAACTATTGTTTACTTTTACGTAAGTAAGTACTACAGTCGAACCTTGTCTTATATTATTCGAGACAATCCTAACAGCTAGAAGAAAGAAATATCGAATTTTTTGTTTCTCACGTTCTGTGACACATAGCGTAGCTATGGATATATTTCGAGTTGTAGAGGCAGTAGCGATAGAAATTCGACTTATGAAGGCAAACATCGACTTGTAGAGGTCCAACTATTCTAGATTCGACTTACAAAGGTAAAATAATGTATCTGGAAAAAGTAAGTTTTACTTCGACTTCTAGAGATTTTTGCACTGGAAGGGAAGGGAATGAACAAAATTGTAGTTTTATAGGGATTTCTGGATTAACCAGGTTCGACTGTATTATTGGCACAAACAGAAAGTTAGCCGAAATAAGCTTTACTGTGAATGTGTTAATATCACAAATAACATAAATGATAAAAATAATTAAGGGAAAAAATCAAACCTGCAATTTGGTGGTGGATCTAATGTGATTTCTGCCAATTCTTTTTGTATCCTGCGACAAGAAGATTAGTTTAAGCTCTTGTTAAGTCTCCATGGCAGAGTCTTTTTAATTTTGGATGATGGATGTGCTACCTTTTGGCGGATGTTCCTAAAGCTTTCGACATCTTTGGATTAGGCTTCGCTTCCTTGCTCTCTGGCTTATTGTCTGCCAATGACGAACCACGCCCCCGGCCAGTTCCACTGGAACCTGCGCCTGATGACATGGCTCTAAAATGATTTACTTAAGCTATAAAATATATTTACTTCAGAAATATATGTAATAAGATAGCATACAAGAAATCAAATTTAATAATATATATATATGTATATATCATTATTGTTACGTAGGTAATAAATAACAGACAAATATGTAGGTCTATAAATTATCAAAGATACAATAGAACAAACCTCGTGCCCTTGATTACGGACGTCGAGAACCTCTTTGGATAAGACGCACAAAAGAGAAATACTCTTAGTACCAATGATAGTATATTCTCACCAAAAATTATTAAACGAATGATTCTCTTCTCACCTAAAATTTGATAAAATACAAAAAAATAATTTCAGTAGAATTTATTTCTTTAACATAATAATATATAGTAATTAAGAAATATTCAAGTGATTACATGAAATTAACTAAAAGCATTAGTATGATAAATATAAATTCACGTACAAAATTGTATTTATAAATATATTTATAATTACAAACATTTTTCGAAAGATACCTTTAAAATTAAATATCACAATTAATATATTGTGACGTTACATATTTTATTATTGACTTTTTATTGATAGGATAAAAATTAGATTGGGAATATTGCCTTATGTGAACAACACTTTAGTGCTTAAAATCAAAATAAAACAAATCCACAAGATACAAAGCAAATGTTCGCGTATTTCTGTATTCTACTATACATAAACAAACATTACGTGATTAGTTGTACAACCTGAGTAAAAATAACGTTGCGTGACAGTTTCGTTAATTTAAATTATATGAAAAAAAAAAGGAAAATGATATGCATAAAAGAGATTAATTAAATTCTGTGATTTTATAAATGCTTGTAAAATGTGGGGTCATATATCTTAAACAAAAGTGAAAAATAATTGTCACAAAACTGAATCTATACAAATACATAAATCTATATAGAATAAGTGAAAACATATTTATTAATTCGTACTAGATAACTAATTTAATCGGTAGGATACTTAAAACATATTATCAACATTGAATAAAGGGATTTGATAATTAGACAACGAAAGAACGTACAATAATTATCAATAATTTCTATTTAAAAAGAGAATCATAGAACCATTCATGATTCAGAGGAAGAGGTGTGTTACCTCGTTGGTAGAAAAGTTAGCCTTTCGATCGTTTCAGAATAAACTTTAGGACCAAAAGACCGAACCTACGTAAATCCCAAGTGAACCGGCCGAATTCCTTGTTGGATGTACTACTGGAAGCGAGCGTGCTCCTCAGGTGCTGCTGTGTATGCTGGCGGGCTTCATCGTCGCTCTCATGTCTCGAAGTCACGATCGCGGCGTCCCTTTTCCCTCGGCGAGCGCCGAAACGTGCGCATCTCTGCGTCGCCGGATGTTGACTCTGTCGCCGCCGCGGCGGACATCGGTAATCCTAGCTTCTAGATGGATGCACTGTCTCCATCATTATTCAAAAATATGCAATACCAATCATTACCAATAAATTCCCTAAAATCAGTTTTCGTCTCTTTTTTTTCATTAGGTTAGGGGGTACGTTAACAATACGTCCACAATAACAATAAAAGTTGGTACTTTTTGTTTCATAATATACTTGAAATATATTACTTATATGCGTAGGTGATACAAATATGAATTTCCTTCAATTACTATTAGTTAAAAATCTAGTTATTTAAAAGTATAAAAAATGATAGCTTCATTTGTATGGTGTGTGTGTACAGTGGGTCGCAAAAGTTTTCGTACCTACACTTGGGCACAGAAGAGTTTCATTTTTATATTGTGCTTATCATATAAAGCGTTTTAAAACTCTCATTTTACTTTAAAACACTAATGAGACGCGATTACGTGATTATATCGGCAAAATTTTATTGAAATTATTATATATTATATATGTGCAAGATGTTTATTGCAGACCTATATTTAGTGAAAGCTTAATATACAATATGAATAGTAATACCGTCTTAAACGTACATCTAGTAAGTAGTAAAAATGGTCTCACTATATACTGAGACCTATTAATATTGTGGATAATTGCCGGTTTAAATATTTTTGTGATTGGAGTTAGGTTTCTACAAAATATATATATTTGTATTAAATATCTTGCAACCTCTGTATATTTCCAGAATTGTTAAAAATTTTACCGATATAATCTGATAGTTGGGTGTCATTACAGCGTTAATGGAATTTTAAAATGTTTCGTAGAATACACGTAATATGATCATAAAAAGCATACGCGCTGTATGTATCTGCTAAATGTACACCTATTTGAAGATTGAAAAAACACAAAGATGGGATATTAAGTATTTTGAAGACGTTCAACAGGAACTTTTAAATTCTAGTTTCCCTGAAGTTCAACAGAAATTTTTAAATTATAGGTTTCCTAAAGGCGAAATACATATGACAGTTTTGAGTTTATTTTCGCGGATGAATTTTTAATTATTTCAAAGTTTTATCGCGTGCTAACTAAATTAGGAGGACGCTACTGTGGACGAAAACTATGCAAAGATCGGTTGTATTCATGCACTATAATAAAGTTAATTAAATTGCAGTGTGATTTGTTATTATATTTAGTTTTAAAAGTCAGTTTTTTTTCTTGCATTCTTTTTAATTTTTTTCTGTTATTACAATTTACTATTTAAATTACGCTATTTAAATTTCTAGAATAAGCGGAATGCGTGCGTTGATTGGTCGATTAAATAGATAAGGAAGATGGTCGACGTGTAGATGGTCTACCAGAGGGAAGTTTGAACATATTTTTAAGAAAGGAAGACAGGAAATAATTAAAGGACGAAGAAGGGTAAACATACCGACTTGAAATAATCAAAACTCATAGATGAGGACTGGACATATATGCGAGGAAGTAGAAACGGCGACATTAAGGAAATATCCGCTGTAATTTCCCTTACTGTAGCTGGAAACACACGGCAGAAGAACATAACACAGGACGAATTCATCTTGGAAGACACTAAGAATAACGCATTTTATATTATTGACTAAATGAATTAACTACTTATTATAACAGCGATAAATATTGTAGGTCGATGAATTTGCCACTAAACGGTCGGCATTCCATTTAAACAACGAATTCCATTTGAATAACGAATAGTTTGGGAGATAATTGCGTGTGAACCTTGTGGAAATCGAACACCCTGTACACGTACGTAGCTTACTTCTTGAGTTATGGATGATTAAAGAAAGTGTTCAAAGTGTTTACCTCGTTACTCCACTAAAGTGAATGTTATTAACTGAATACGTACTTAAGCACATACGTTGTAACTCCGAAGTATGAGTTAATCTTTTCTAAAGTTTACAAAATAATACGAATCGATATGAATATGATTCGTTATTAGATCAAAAATGAAATATATGAGCTATATCTGGAATATCTCCGCTTGTGCGCACATTCAGCAAAAAAAAAAAAGATAAAATGCAGAAGAAAAAAAACATTAACGCTTTAGATTATATGAACTTTAGTCGGGTGAGATAGCTTCCAACTGGAAGCACATTTAATCACATATTTCTCTTCGTTTATTAATTGCTCCGCCTTTTATAATTGATACATCTGTTGAAATATAATAGTAGTTTATTGTATTTTTTTTATTTTTAGTTTATTTAGACGAATAAAGAACATACGGGTGCAGCTTTACAAGTAATCATACAGTTTCATTTGAATATTTAGAAGATGCAAAAATTGATGTTCACAATCTTTCTTCTCTTTCGTATCGGTGGTAAGTCGGTATTTAAATGTTATCGAAGATAATATAATTTTACTAAAAGCTATGGTAATAACTGTTTTCGAGAAAATATACTTGAAAGAAGTAAACATTTTACAAAATTATTCTGTATTTTCGACGTTATTCAACAATCGTACATATAGATATGTATGTACACGATGTTTTTATAAATTAAAAATAGAAAACGTATGTTTCTTAAGAATAAAGTAATATAAATTTTGCTTTCTCAGACGGAAACGAGAATTGTCAGATTACCAGACGGAGCGAGTGGGCTGATGTAGACGCAAAAAGCACAAATTATTTAATTATTCCCATACCATATGTCATTATTCATCATACAGTTACCGCAGAATGTGATACTAGAAGTACATGTACTGATCAAGCCGAGAACATTCGATCTTATCACATGGATAGTAATGGATGGGATGATATAGGATACTCTTAAGTATCATTTTAAATACATTACTTACCACATAACATGATCGTATAAGATCTGTAATTTAAATGTAGAAAAAATAAGCGACAATGAACTTTGAATAATTGGAAAAAGAATTTTAATCCGTTCTAGTTTAGTCTCTCATTAACTAGATTTCGGTTTTCAATATTTTACAACGATTCTAAAGAAATTTGTGTTCTTTATTCATTATTTTTATATTTATAGAGTGAAACTGACAATTAACGTTTATTACGAAACAATAAACGTTTTATTCTACCGTTTGTTATTTAATATTTTTACTCGATAGATTTCTAATCGGTGGAGATGGGAATGTATATGAGGGCCGCGGCTGGAATCGTGAAGGAGCTCATACCATTGGATATAATAAAAAATCTATCTCGATTGCTTTTATAGGAAATTTTCAAGGTACTCACACTTTCTTTCTTTTGTGGTTATATGTATTATACATTTGTATTTTTATATTATAATTATTTTATGTTAAATGCAATATCCTTTTTTACTCAGAAAAGGCCGCAAGTGATAAAATGATGAATGCTGCGCATAAATTAATTCATTGTGGCATATCAGAAGGAATACTTAGAGCAGATGTTCGTGTAATCGGTGCTAAACAAGTTACAGCCACTAAGAGTCCTGGATCGCAACTTCAGAAGCAGATTAGAAATTGGCCTGAATGGGTTTCTACTCCGTAACCGCAGAACATAAAAGTTTAAATGTAGTATTTGTATAGCAATAACAATGTTATACGAATAATATAATTAACAGGGAAAATGTTGATTTGGGTAATATATTTAGCATCTTTTATTTTATATTCGTTTGTTAAACACCGTTTGTCGTTTGTCGATGCACCACATAAAATTGAAGACATACTTTTTTATATCCTTAATTATATCAGTCTTAGAAAATATTTTGTACATTAATATAAGATAATAAAATGTTGCTATTAATGCTAATAAAACGATGAAATTCATTACTACTTTAATACTTGACTATATTCTTTCTTTCTTTCTTTCTTTCTTTCTTTTGCTTTCGACGTAGTATCGATGGGAAAAATTGTTTGTATTCCTATCTCGTCTCTGTCTCTTCTAATATTTTCAATAATCGATATTATAAATTCATACTATATATTAGAATGGTCAAATGCCGAATTTGTATCTGCCGGGATTTATTCTCAAAGTTAATGACGCAATTTGTCGATTTAAGTATGATATCGAAATGTTCTGCCCTTATTCCCAAAACATCGTTTTAGCAATCAAACATACATAGAATATGTTCGTTCTATTTTATCTTCGTTCTAAGATAGAACGTTCTAAGATAGATTTTTTGCTACTAGCCGGCAAGTTAAAAGAGAGATATTCTACGATTTTATAAAGGACGATATTAACGTGATATGAGATATATATATCATGCCATGTACGAATGAAATTTCAGTTTGCATACATACATTGCAAATAAAATTTATTTATAAAGGATTATTTATAAAGAATTATATATAGTGCTATAAAAATTATAATCATCCAGAAAGAGAAGCGACAATTGTTACGATAATTCTAAAGTTTAGTAATGTATCAGTTAATAATATCGAAGGCTCCTCGTATTTCTATCATCACCAGCCGCTTCTGCCTGACCATCCTCTTCCTCCCCAGCTATTACCGTTCCAACCGTTTCTACGACCACCCCAAGAGCCGTATGATCCATAGCGCCATGGATTTCCATAGCTTAAAAACGTTAGTAAAATTGTTATTAAATTCAGAGATAGAAATCTCTGCATAAATAATTCGCTAATACCGAGATTATGAAATTACTTGAAAATAATGTTATTTTTATCTTGATATTCAAAGATTATTTGATATCCGAGAAGCCTCAAAGCCAAACGGTATTAAGTCGACTAAAAAAAAAAAAAAAAAAAAAAAAAAAAAATGTCATTCTACATGTTTCTGGTACAAAATTCTTCACTTTTTCACGGATCTTGTAACTTTGTTTTGTTCTTCAACTTCAACAAACTCTAAAGTGTCAAACGTCCTGACCACGATCGATTTAATTTATTCATATTACGCGTACTTGTTGTTCTTAAAATAACGATACGATTGATCAACAATGTACACCATGTACACCGATGTTCTCTCTCACTGTCACTTAGAACCAAAGAATACCTGCGACTTCACTCTGGTTCTGGGTTCCAGACACAGTATACATGATTTTAAGGTATTCAAACATTCAATCGGTGAAATACAACGATTCATTAGACTCGCGAAAGTTTGCCAAAAAAGTGTTCCGAACAAAACTTTGTATGTATGAATTATTTTGATTTACCCATAAGCAGTTGCGTCAGCATTCAAGTCGTTGGCATTTTGTAAAGGGGATTGAACCTCCATAGCAGCAGGTTTTAAAGGCATCTCCAAACAGGATACCAAAACCATCATTGAGACAAGTAAGATCTATATACGAAAGACATCCTTTATTCTTTATTCTTTATTTATATGACGGAATATTATTAGTGATATGGTATATTATTAAGAAAAAGAATAATAATTTTTACTTTCTAAAGTATTCTAAACATATACATATAATGCAAACGTATCGTTCGTTTCATTACTTATAAAGTAATAATGTGATTTTTTCTTTTTAATTAATATAAAGAGAAACAACGTCAAAGATTTATTGAAATAAAATCGCAGTAATCGGTAAAACTGTATTCGGTACTCACCAAATGCACTGGTCGCAACATTTTGACAACTGAGATCAGATCGCCCAGGATCGGGTTTATATATCTCTCTCTTTAAACACAAAGAGTTGCGAAGAAGGGTTGACATCACACAAGGATGCGCACAACAAAGGATAAACCGGTAAATGTTGAGCCAATACGATTGAAAAATGTCACTAACTTATTTTTCTTACGCTAAGATATGCGTAATATGCCGTCTCATTTTCCTTATTATATAAAATAACTTTGTTGCAACAAAAATTTACTCCAAGCTTACAGAAAGTTATTAAAAGGATATTTGCAGTCTAAAGAAGCTGCGATTATTTGATATTCTTCTAGTTAATTGGTAATCTTATGCTTTATATCTTTGTTTAGTAAATTATTTGTCCACTATTTGATATCTTCCATATCTTCTATGTCTATTCTTTCAAATAATAGCACTGGTGCGTAAAGCCATCTTTATTTTACTGTGTCTTTAAATAAATAAAGAGACAAACGATAAACCGATGTTTATCCGTTATAACAAATTTTTATAAGAATATTATTTTGCAGGGAAATAATATCTTTCGAATATGTTCTGTGCGATACAAATAGATTATGCCCTACGGTAGTAACATTTTAAGAGCAGTAATAAGTACATCGGGATCTTAAGTTTGTAGTACGAGCGAAGTCGCAGATATTCTTTGATTCTAAGTGACAGTGAGAGAGAACATCGGTGTACATGATGTACATTGTTAATCAATCGTATTGTTATTTTAATAACGAGAAGCACGGCGTAATATGAATAAATTAGATCGATCGTGATATCTTCTGAGAATTTTTTCTGATAAACTAATACAAGTAATATAAGGAAAGCTAAATAAACACACGCGATATACAATTTGACTTTAAATGCTTTGTTTACAGAGGCATAAGCGTTAACTATAAAACGTATATAAAGTTAAGATTCCATTCTTTATTTATCGTAGAATATGAAAGATTGACACGTTATGATATGGCTAGTGAAGGTGTGTACTGTTAGTTGCATCGAATTGTGCATACATATGCGTATATATATATATCTACTAATCTACTAACTGTATATGATTTGATATACTAAACTATATATTACAAAACGCACAGTTCCGTTTTAAAAGATGCTGGTGACCTTAAAATGTTCTTCATTCCCTAATGTAAAAAGATTAAACTACACGAAACGTTGTACCCCCTACAATATTTTACATTTTCATTACGATACCCTTTTTCTATCATTTTGTATCATTATTTCCGACGATATTCAGCAGTTATGCTTTACATGCTTCACGCTGTATAAAATATCGAACGTTGTATGAAATAAATAACGAAGGACATTTTATCGTGGAATACGAATGTAATTACAATACTGTTTATTCGACTGTATTCGTATGATTAGAATGGCTCGATGTAAACAACAGGTCACACCTTCAATAACTATATCGTAATAAGACAACGTTTCATATCCTGTAATTAAAAAATGCATTCTTAGCTGCATACTTACTTATCAATATTTCCTTGTGACTTTGTAAACAAAGTATTTAAAGACAAACTGCGTATAATATGTAATTTATTTTTCCTTATATTACTTTTCTACTGTTTACCAGAAAAATTTCTCAGAACATATCACGATCGATTTAATTTATTCATATTACGCGTACTTCTTGTTCTTAAAATAACAATACGATTGATTAACAATGTACACCATGTACACCGATGTTCTCTCTCACTCTCGCTTAGAATCAAAGAATATCTGCTACTTCGCTCCAACTACAAACTTATGACCACCGTGTACTTATTACTGCTCTTAAAATGTTACTACCTATAGTAGGTAGTAACATATACCTACCTTATACTAGGACATAATCTATTTGTATCGCACAGAACATATTCGAAAGATATTATTTCCCTGCAAAATAATATTCTTATAAAAATTTGTTATAACGGATAAACATCGGTTTATCGTTTGTCTCTTTGTTTATTTAAAGACACAGTAAAATAAAGATGGCTCTACGCACCAGTGCTATTATTTTAAAGAAATATGGAAATATGGAAGATATGGAAGATATCAAATAGTGGACAAATAATTTACTAAACAAAGATATAAAGCATAAGATTACCAATTAACTAGAAGAATATCAAATGATCGCAGCTTCTTTAGACTGCAAATATCCTTCTAATATCTTGAGTAACTTTTTATTGCACAAAGTTATTTTATATAATAAGATAGCATTAAAATGCTATCCAGAAAATTTTTGTGTAAACTGTTAAAAAAAGTGATTCGACATTTTTCAATCGTATTTATACGATGTTTACCTTACTCTTCGCAATCTTGTGTGTCATCTCAATCCTTCTTCGCAACTGTTTGTGCTAGCAAAGACATATATAAACCCGATCCTGGGCGATCTGATCTCAGTCCTCAAAATGTTGCGACCAGTGCATTTGGTGAGTACTGAATACAGTTTTACCGATTACTGCGATTTTATTTCAATCTAAATCTTTGACGTTGTTTCTGTTTATATTAATTAAAAAGAAAAAATCACATTATTATTTCCCATGAAACGAACGATATGTTTACATTATATGTATATGTGTATAATACTTGAGAAAGTAAAAAATTTTTATTCTTTCTCTTAATAATATACCCTATCACTAATAATATTCCGTCATATAAATAAAGGATAAAGAATAAAGGATATCTTTCGTATATAGATCTTACTTGTCTCAATGATGGTTTTGGTATCCTGTTTGGGGAAGCCTTTAAAACCTGCTACTATGGAGGTTGAATCTTCTTTGAATAATGTCAAGGACTTGAATGCTGATGCAACTGCTTATGAGTAAGTAAAAATAATTCACGATATCAAACAATTGACGAGTTGATTTAAAAACTATTCGTCATTGAAAAATAAACACTTTCTATCATACACGATGATAAAAGTAACGGAATATAATCCATGTTCCCTAACTTTCTGCGGGACGCTTTCTGTTTTCATTGCAGAATGGATTTTATGATATATTAAATTAATAAACGATATTATTTCATGTTTCTCTTGGATATCTCGAAAGAAAAATAATTATTTTATTATTACGTCTAATTCAATACTGACTAACGCGCTAAGAATATTTTTTTAGCAGATTATCGTAAGTCTACAGAATCGAAGCATCCAACGTTTAGATACCTTAAAATCGTATTAACTATATATATATATATATATATGAATTCCAATGCCAGAGTAATGTAAACTTTAATCACACTTTTCAATCTTTAGTATAGAACAAATCACAGTTGCAAAGCCTTGTAACTAAAATCATTAGAGATATATACGTAATTTTTTGAACGCAGATAGAATGTTTATCGTTTTATTGTTTAAAAGTGAATTTGTGTACTGGATACTGTTGTGTTTTGAAATAAAAATAGATCGTTTTCCTCGGAACAAGATATGGATCTAATATCGTTTTTAGGCTATTATATTAAAAATTAATTCTTAGAATGAAAATATTGCTTATCTTCGGAAAGAGTGAGAAATCTAATACAAGTAACATGTAACATGTATGTAATTCGTCCCTTTATTAACGAATTATTTATGAAGAACTTTTTATTCCCGAATTTAATAACAATTTTATTAATGTTTTTAAGCTCTGATAGACATCATTATGGACATGGATGGAATGGTGGTGGCGGTGGACACGGAGGTGGTGGCGGTGGACACGGAGGTGGTGGAAATGGACATGGAGGTGGTTGGGGTGGACATGGAGGTGGTTGGGAAGGAAGGGGCGGTTGATGATGATGCAAGCATAAAGAATCCCCGACAGTATCCAGTGAAACATTACTAAAACATCGAATTATTGCAACATTTGTCACTTCACTTTTTCCATGATTATAATTTCTATAATATATAATCCTTTAAAAAAATAAATGTTATTTCCAATATATGTGTAACTTATATTTCGTTCGTATCACTACACGATACATCTCGAATTACATTAATATTATTAGTTGTTTGTTTCGTCACTGTGTTTTAAATTGTATCGAGTGAAAGATCATTAGCAAACTGGTATATGGTAAATATGAGGGGGAACGGGGGAGTGGCGGCATAGAAGATAGAGAAGATAGAAGAGCATAAAATATAATTAAGTGACATTACTTTATTTCAAGATATTGTCTTTAAATAATTATTACATTAGATTTTTTAAATAGTCAAGTGACTTTTCGTTGAATCACTTTGTCATTTGACTATCGAATGAAATAATTTTTTATTTTACTTGATACTCTCTATTTGAATAAATGTTTCTTGAAATAAATTTAATGTATGAAAGACAAGGGGAACATAAATACAAATTACACAAGCATTCTGCTCTGAGTGTTCCTTTCTTTCTCATATGCAAATTTTTACAAAATTACGATTGAAATATTTTTTAAGCTAACGATTGTTCAACCCAAGTATCTCGACACATTTTTACGGAGAATGACAAAATGCATCGAATAGTGCATCGAATAAAACAATGTATAGTTTCATTTAGAAAAATAGAGGTTAGCTTGAAATCTCTGAAATGTATTCACTTACGGAAAAGACAGGTGCACCGCGTGATGCATCACTCGAAACCATTTAATTTCTCGTAATGAAATTTTTCTCAACATTATACATACATATATCCCGTATCTTCCTTTCTTTCTTTCTTCCCCCGTATTTAAACAACCCCCAGCCACGGATTCGCATTTCTACATTTCCGCCATGTTTCTGACCACAGTGGCGGATCCAGAAGGCAATCACCCCTATCGTCCCTCCCCAAAAAGTAACGAAACACAAAAATATTATGTCACATTCTGAAAAACTTGTTAAGTATATAATCAATGTGAATTGAATTATTTAGGCTGATAGTATCGGATAGAAATATTCAAATAGAAATTACAAGCAAATTTTAAATCTTGTAAAAGAAGGTTCAAAAATGCACTTACACGTTTCACTCCACCTAACCCCCTCCCCTGACAATGCTCCTTGATCCCCACTATCTGCTCAAGATTACGCATTGCCTCTAGAATATAAACAATTCCTTTCACGGCTCCTCAAAGGTATACATATGCTCATTTTTTCTTTCAGTAGTACATTTATTGTAAATTTTCTAATATTTAAACAAATGCAAAATATAGATGAATTAAGCTGTTTTGTACAATGCAAGCCACTATTAACAAGGAAACAAAATTACAATATACAAAATTGAGCAAAATTTATTAGTTTCTTTTAATGGAACAATTATTTACTTTATACAAAACTCTTATATATATATATATATATATATATATATATATATATATATATATATATATATATATATATATATACACACGATAGTATATACGATAATACAATAAACGTATACGAGACAATACATTATTTATAGTAGTACACAATATTAATTATGGAATGAAATAGAACACTCATGGTTTCAAATTTAGTTTGACTACCTCTTGACGTATAACAGAAATCAGTTCTTGATTTATCAAAAATATAAATCTCAGACCTGCAATCTAAAAAAAAAAAAGAAAAAAAAAGAACATTGAAAGTATTATATGTCTTGTAGAAAGAGTATTAATAAGAGTAAAATGTTCTCTTTTATAATATAATAAATTCTCTTATATAATAAAACCAAACTAATTTAGTACCTCAATTACACTATTATTATTAAGCTTCATTTTATTTCCTGCAAGAATGGGCCTGCTGTCTACAAAAATTGGTCGCTTTCCCTCCGAGGAAAGAAAGAAATCTCCATTATTTCTTAACCGAATAGTTCCTTGTCTTCTTGATATTTTCCAGGCTGGCCCTTCCAATGTTAAATCTACATCCACATTGTGATCTTTTGTTGAACGACCCACAGTAATCTAATCAAAGAGTTAAGAGTTTAAATAGGGAATCAATTAAAATAATACAAGATAAGTTTAAGTGGAGATTTCTTATCATACAGTTTAAAAAATTACCTCTCGTGATCTCATTAAATATCTAACAAGCCTTCCCCTGAGTATTGCTAAAGTTTGATTATCAAAATCTGGTGGATTTACTCCCGTTACGCTATCAACTAGAACCTGCCATCTACACAATTCATTTTCTAACACCTTTATTTCTCTTTTATTTCTCCTATCTGCTGCAATAAGTTCCGCATCTACTAACTCATCTTTCTGTTCCATTAATTCTGTATCATTGATCATTTCTTCTGCATCAGAAAAATTAAGAACGTGTTCACCCCGTGGTAAACTTTGTACAGTTTGGTCAGGAAGAAGATGATATTGTTTCATTAACTGCCAATGAGCTAATAAAGCTTTTGCAGTTCGGGCAGAATAAAATGTATGAGCATTTGCCTCAAGAAGTTCTTGAAAAACTTCTACCGTTGGTTGAGTAATCTAAACAGATAAAAAAAGTTATCTTATTATGTAAAAAATATATGTATAAGAAACTAAAGCCAAAGATATTTTATATTTTATATTTATTAATATAGCTTAAAAAATATTTTATTAAATTAAAACATTTAATTACCGATTTTATTGTACCCAGAAGATCTTCCTCTGCTTTACTGTATAAAGTTCTTGCTTGCACACTAGCAATTAATTCCGGATGTAAATTACGCATAGCTTGTACTGCTACTCTTGAAACAGCACTGTCGTATAACAAAGCATACCATCTTTGTTGTATTTCTTGCAATGTGAAACGGCAAGAAAATTTTGTACCTCTGTGAACCTATTGGACATCAATGAGTTCTATGTATTACTACTACATTATTATTTTTAAAAAATATAAAAAAATGAGTGATACTAACAATACCTTAACATACTTAGTAAAACAGTATTTATTGTATTTCTTTAATTTTAGCTTGCAATGAAAAAAAAAAAAAAAGAAAATAAATACCATTCTTAAATCATTTGTCTGTTGTACACCAGTGATTAATGCTAAGTCATCTGTTGGTTTCCATCTTCCTAGATCTTTTGTTGCATTTACTGAATGTGAATGATTTTTATTCTTCTTATTTTTTCGTCCTGGAGCATTTGACGCTCCTGGTCTACTTGTTCGTCTGTTACATCTATCCGATTGAGAAACATTTGTAGAAACCTGAATAGGACTTGGTGCATTTTGTTGTGGAACAGCAGACTCTATTGGGGTGGTAGAAATTGAGACAGTTCTAGATCTGGAGGCAGACTTTGTACTTGTAGCTGGTGGTTGTAAGTTGAATGTTGTTTCAACAAGCTCGTCATCAAATTTTCTACGCTTTATTGTACGTGAAGAACTAAAAGTATAATACAAATGATATAGTTGAGATATATATAAGAGTTATTAATCTGTATTTAATTAATTTAATTAATTCTTTGAGTATTTTATTGATTATTTTTATTCTTACTTATTGTATGTCATCTTTATTGACAACTTCCTTTGTGTAAAGTATATAAAAAGTAATCAAACAAGTAATTCTTATATTGTATGCTTCTTCCTAATTATATTCCTTATTCTTTATATTATAATATTGTATGTAAGATGCGATTTTAAATTAAGTATGACTTCAATAACGCTTTGTGCATACAGTTGTTTGCATTTATATATGTACTTACACAAATGTATTTGTTTGTCCATCTTAACAAGCAAAATAAAATCTTATAGAAATTTTAAGTGTACAAAAAAGTTTTTCTATTATTATAAATGAAGGAATAGATTATAAATTTCTAATAACTTAATCATCTCATAACTCATAAATAAATAAAAACAAATTTAACAGTTTTTTTATTTGTAAATGTATATAATAAATGTTCAAACAATGTTAAAGTCATATAATATCACGATATCCATGTGAACACAAGTTTATTGAGAATTAAAGTTATTTTACAGTTGCATTAACAACAATTGCAATAAAGTGGTAGATTGATTTTGAAAGATAATTGCTTTTATTCGTTCGTATTTTACAGTCTTATGTGCTGTTTCACTTTTAATTTTAAAAATTAATGGCCACAAACATGTTTTATTAATAATGTTTGTTCTCGTTTGACCTCATATATATATATATATATATATATATATATATACATGCGTGCGTGCGTGCGTGCGTGCGTGCGTGTGTGTGTGTGTGTGTGTGTGTGTGTGTGTGTGTGTGTGTGTGAATTGCATTTTCTAGCATTGGTCAATTTATAAGGATATTATGTCAAAACAGCCTTCATATATATAAATATTTCATTTTAGATAATTCTTGCAAATGTTTGTTCTATTTCTCTAAATGTTTTCTCAAGTTATGTTATTATATATGTTTTATGAAGAATTAAACAAATTTAATTGAAGTTATAATTTACTCATTAGAATTTACTTTTTAATATAAAATATTATCTAATTAGTATTAGATTAAATGTTTTGTCATAAAAATGTATCGATAGAGTTAATAGTAATCTATTACGAACTACATTAATGAAAGAATTAACATTTATAAAAATATATACATTGTCTTCTCTACTAGTACTAATATTTATAATATTTACAAAATCAATTCTAGTTTTCTACATTATTAATAACTAATATAAAGTTAATTAACACAAACTTGTATAAGATTCTCATTTGATTGTATTAAAATAAAAATAATTAGTATTCATATTTTTAATAAAATAATATTACGTCATGTAATTATGTGGTACAATTAAAGAATTAAGCAGCCTTTAGATGTATATAATATACAATAGGATACAATATATGAACATAGAATCATTTAAATCTGTAAATACATCTGTAAGTGAAAAGTTAATATGCACCTTCTACGTTTTGTTGACAATGGATCCAAATTTGGAGATTCGATAGATATATTTAAAAATCCATCAGTATTATGGGAAAATCCATGATTTACATTTGAAGGAGTTGGAACATCCATAATTTGATAGGTTATATTAATGTAAACAACTAATTATTGATACACATAGGTGAATTATGTCATTGTACGGTGAATAATAAAACTTTCACAACATACTAATAAGTACTAGTTATGAACTAATTTCATTAATGTTTAATGTTCATTTAAATAACTAAAATGTTTTATACGTCACGTATTCTTTGTATTTATGTTCTAACCACGGCTTAACAGAAGAGTCAACCGTGGAAACAACTTTGATAGATATTATGTCAGTAGTGTTGCCAATATACGCAATAAAATAGAACTATAGAATATGATAATACTTCGTTGCTTTTAGCAGATTTTTATTATATTTTGAAAAAAATTGTTCTGTAATATTTTTACTCAAATACTTTTACATAAATACTTATAAACTGTCTAGTTCTTTGTTTAAAGGCGTCATACAAATATTTGAATTCGAAAAGAAATTTAAAGCTGAAAGATATATATTCACAAAATTTATGTTGATACTATTAGCAAATTAATATTAATTAACTAATATATAAATCTAATCGTTAAAAACATTTGTTTAATTAGACTATATTATTATAATTTTCGTGTATCATTTTACTATTATATGTAGACAATTCATTTTCAAGGTTTATCACTTACATAATATCAAAAAATGTATATTATAACTACATGTAAAAGTATATAAATTGCTAATTAAAAATGATATATATATATATATAAAGAAATCGATAATATTAATAACACAAAATTAAAATTGTAAATCGAATAACTAAGGATTGAAATAATTAAACTTCGTTGACACTATTTCTCTATAAAATCAGTTTTTCTGAAATTATAGTTTGTCAAATTATTTTTGAAATTCACTATACAGCTGGGTTATAAAATGATCTGTTGCTTCAATAATTACAATCTCGTACCTATTAGAATGTAGTTACATAAAAATTCATTATAATAAATTTACTTACTCTTGAAGTCAAACAATCACTTATAAATTCTACTTACTTTTTCTATTTTATTGTTTTGCATGCTAAATAATTATTTTAATATCACTAAAATTTAGTTATAGTTTAAATCATGTATAAATTAAATATTTATACAATATAAGGTAGAATTACGCAATTTGATTATTTTCTACACACATCTTTAAAACATTTTGTATGAAATAATTACAGAAATTAAAGCAAAAGAAGCTCAATCTTATTATAATAATTAAATGTACTGAGTACAAATGTTTTCGCATGTGTGTGTACGTATCTTTGAAGCTTGAGAAATGACGAAATACACATTTTAAAATTTTAGATACTTCTATCATCAAGGACAAAACTATTTAGTATGTTTTGTAGAGTCATACAGATTTTCATATTAACAAACTATGATATTGAAAAACACATATACTCATATTATTTATTATATCAAATTGATATTTCCAATACCGATAGAAGTCCGTTGCTAATATTCAATTACAAATGAATCAACATTAGTTTTCGTCTACAATATTCTCATGATCAAATTCTCTTTTCCTATGTGAACGTTTTGCAAATATGTGTCAAGCAATCATTTAAAATGGTTTTTTTCTTTAACAAAAAAAAACATTTGGAAATATTTTGGTTTATGCAGTCATTTTTAATTAAATTTTTTTTTATAAAAAGTAATCAGCCTGGGGCTTTTTACTAGGTATTCCTCGACTTTCCTGTGGTGCTGCTTCAAATATTGTGAATTCTCGCTGAAGGTGTTCATTTAATTCTAATATTGCAGCAACATTCCCACATCTATCAAAAAGGTATTATATTAAAAATATCAATTTATTAAAAAGATCAAAGATGTAATCTCTTTATGTCCTTGAAATATTCATTTACCTATAGCAGTAATTAGGTGCTGACCAAACAGTCAAAACAGTCTCATTAAAGTGCCATTTATATCCTTCCATAACTAATTGATGTGCTCTACAAATCATCTCAATATCATTTGCAGAATTAAACTGTGCTACAACATCACTTCCGAAAAGGTAACCAGCTCCACGTGGTGAAACTCCCCACCCTTGAGTATCTTCAGGATCTGACCAAAGTAAATCACACATTGGACCATCATGTGGCACCTATAAGAAGTTTATTAATATATATTTTATTACATTGTATTTTATACCATAAAATTTTATCTAATATATATAAATAGTTCAATATTTTTTATGCAAATTTAAGCATAGTTCCTACTTCTTGTTTTCTATCTATAGTCCTTATTTGATCAAGTGTTTGAATACTTGGAGATAATCCACCATGAACACAAAATATTTTTCCATCAATGATAGCGGAAAGAGATAAATAATCAAATATTTCAGTACAATATCGCCAAACTGTAATGCTGCCATATTTGCGTAAGCATTCATCGTAAAAACCATAAACTTGTGTAATCTGTCGAGATTCGTGATTTCCTCTTATTAATGTAATCCTATCAGGATAACGAACCTGTAAATATGTTCACATCCATAGTTGTCGTTACAGAAGTAATAATTCATTTCCTCAATGTAATTTTCAAAGTTAATAATTTTATTGATCATCATATTAATTTCTTATATTTTTAAGGCGTTATATCATTATAAAAATTTTTATAGTTACTTTTAATGCCAAAAGTAGAAGGAATGTTTCAACACTATAAAAACCTCTGTCAACAAAGTCTCCCATAAATAGATAATTTGTCTCTGGAACATCACCCCCAACCTTAAATAATTCTTTCAAGTCATAAAATTGACCATGAATATCCCCACATACCTGAAAATAAATCATGCCTTTTATAAACTATGATTATAATAATGCTTTACATTTATTCTAACAAAAACATACAGTAACTGGAGAGTCCACTCTTTGTACGTTACTCTCTTCGATAAGAATTTCACGTGCCTTGGCACAAAGAGCTTTAACCTCTGCTTCTTTGATGATTTCACATTTTTTTAGTTGTTCTATTTGCCGATCCAAATCGCTGGAATCAGCCATTTTAAAAAATAGTGACCTTCACTGAAAATAATACCAAAAATCTTTCTATTCCTTTTAAGACAGAAGTTACTTAACAATATAATAAACCCACATAATCGATTTATAATTATATATTATGAACAATATAAGTTTATGTAAAAGTATTAAAATTATCTGTTATTTACTGTATGATATACTTTCTTTGATATATATAATTTGAATTATTACTGAACATTTCTATTTTAAAAATGTTGTATAAATATGAAACAAGGACTTAAAACAATGCTTAAATAATGCCATATATGTAATTAATGTGTTATAAAACCACTAATAAATAACAAACTTGATAAGTAAAGTAATACAATATGATTCATAATTTCATACTTGTAAAGTTATTAGAGCATATATGATAAGGCTATAAAGAAACTTTTTGCTACATAGTCCTTAATCAAAAATCTCTATAATACATAATAATGTAAAAAAAAAAATAATACATCATCTAGCATTAAACATTTCTTTGATAATCAAGGGTTCAATGTTTTAGAACAGCTGTAATTCTATGCTGAATGTAGCAGGTATTACATTGTTTAAAAATGGATGTACTATGTTCCTTTTACAAATGTTTATGGATCTAACTGAATTATTTTTTAAATTTGTACAACAGTTATACTTTTATATATATACATTTACAAACAGTTGTATATACTGCAAATGTACAATCTAATCAATTACGATTGTGTGTAAAAATTTTTCTTATCTCAACGTAAAAGATAAAAAGTTAATAAGAAAATATATGCAAATAAATAGTGTGTATAAAAGAAACGATAAACGTACCTGGTCGTATAAAGGGAGCGAGGTTTGCTTCGCCTAATAAATAAAACGCATTTAAACAATGCACGTGCAATTAAAATTCTTTGCGGTTATTTCATAAGAGCTAAAACATTAATAAGTGATTAGAAACAATCCAAAAGTTCATTTCAACAAATATCAAACATTACGATGTAACTGACATTCAACATAGATTAAAGTAAACCGAGGAAAGAAATTTGAACAAATTTGTTGTTTCTATTCTAGATTTCATTCTATAGTGATATCGTTTGTTTAGCCGATTCAACGTGATGAGAATTCTCCTTTAGTTTGTATCTAGTAACTCAAAAAACATTGGAAAATACATATGTATATTTAAATTCAAATTTCCCTAGATTCAAACGACTGCGATATATTTCTCAGGATGCAAGATGATGTATATAAAAATTGCTTTCGCTTTTAAATGCGCAAATGTTTGAATTTTTGAAATAAAACTATTTGATAACATAATTATCAAGTGTTATATGGAAGAGACAATAGCTATTACGTGATCTCGAAGATTGGGATACGTAAGATATTTTTTAATTACCTTGAGGATGCTATAAAAACATTAATTATTCTTAATTTACTACAATTTATTAATATTATTAAAGTCAATGTTAATATTAACAAATTAAGATACGATGAAACAAGTTGAAAATCTTAATAGGGTTGAATAAAAATAATTTTCCAAATAAAGTAGTTGAGATTACAATTGTAACATCTTAGTTTATAAAGTAATCACGTGTGGTGTGCTAAATTTACATCTCCTACTATTAAGATACTATCTCTCTCTTTCTTTGTCTCTTTCCCCTCTCACGTTTCAATATCACACAGTTCTACTCTTCCTCTCGACTTCTCGAAGATTTCCGTGTATCGAGTTGTGTTCAATATTAACGCGTGCTCTTGAAAACATTCTCTATTTGTACAAACGATGATAGTGTTTTAAAAACTAAACCGATCATTATATTCATGATTTTGCGTATTATTAAGAAAAATTGAAAATAATTTATTTCCTCTTTGTCTATTATCTATTCGGGTGAATTCCTCTTTCTCTTTGGTGAGTACACAAGTGCGAAAATATCAGACAACGCAAAAGAGTTCCAACATCGATGTATCGATACTAAAGATTCCCGGGGGCGAGGTTTTGAGACAATAGTTTCTGAGTGAGGTTACATGGACTCATTGAAATGTCGTGGCTGCTCAAACAACGGACTTACGATTAGCTCAGGTGAGTCTAATAGAGATACAACATTGCTAAGAAGTTTTCTTAGAACAGAAAAATAGATGGTTTTCATTGGCTCGAAAGAGTAGGTTTGTTTGATTGTCGCTGGCCCGATTATTTTAGACGATGACGTGCTGCTTATGTATACTCAACACCTTGTATTCTTACTCTACCCGTGCCGCATTCCTTCGGTGCAACTGTGCGATATTTGTGTTAAACAGGATATTATCAGTTGTACTTGCTGCTGTTTCCATCGATATACACGAAACTGAAAATAAAAAAATATCTTTATAGATACCTACAACTATTTGAAAAATAATATAGATACTACAGAATACGTTATTTGATATAATTTTTATTTTAAGTAATAAACGAAATTATTATATTCTGATATAACAGTATGTTAATTTATTATTTGAAGTTATGAAATAAACGAAACATTTGGAAATCGTATGCTTAATTGTGATTATTCTAACTATTTAGTCTAACTGGTGATTCTTTTAAAAAAAATACCAATCTTATATTTTATTTAGATGAAAAAAGATGGAGGAAAACAGGTTAAGCTATGTTTTGTTCAATGCTTTAATTATATCATGGCTTTAATATTGCATTGAAGAGGATTGTTAAGTGAACATTTCATGTCAAATTCTTCATTGTTTACATGATATGATATATGTCGATATAGTATTATATCGAGATAAACATGAGATAAACATGATGTCAAAACATTCAACAAAAACGTTGTTCTTAATTTAACATTTTCATTAAATTTTTACTCTGTTAATTGCGTATATTAAATTACTGCAAAAATTTTTAAAAATACTCAAAGGTTTAATCAAACGATAATTTTTATGTCCTGTAAGAGAAAGCAAATTTATCGATGTTACGCGTATTCGTCGATTTTATCAGCTTTTCTTCCTTTATGAAACAATTTATATATTTAAGTATCTGTTTCACAACATTTTGTCTTATATTTGAAATTTAAGAATATTTAAAAATTCAGCGATTTATAGTTTTTTTATTTAAACATTTATATTATTTATTATTATTATTATTATTACTTATATATATTATTTATATTTATATTAGTAGATTTTACTTAATCTTAGAGTTTCTATATATTTGAGATTGTCAATACCTAATCAATATCCCGTTAACATTGTAACAGTATGCTGTCTTACAACGGAAGTATTTGGTTAATTATACGAGATTTTATAGTTACTTTTGGAGGAAAGAACCACCTACGTTCATTTCGTTCTTACAAATGATATTGACCATTGTAGAATTTTCTACAACATACTTTTGTTGCTTTATTTATTTTATTATATTTATTTCTTGACTCCTGCTTTTACAGAACTCTATTATTCATTATGTTAATTTTTTTTTCTCGATATATTTAAGTTGTAAGATTTAGTTTTCCTTAATTATCAATTTATGGATATTATACTGTATATTTTAGTTACGAAGTCATAAACGCATACTACAGATATCTATTAAATATTTACTAAATATTTTCCAAGTTTCCACTTGTTTCATGTAAAATACTTTCTTTGCTTATCCAACAAAATATTTTTTCGTATTAAGTTTGAAGGCAATAATTAAATTCATAATTATGATAAGAGCTGTTATATATAATCCTAAATATACATCTTTCTAATACATAACTTTTCATTCGTTTTCTAAATATTCTTTAACTAGAAAGTCTAAAAGAAAATACAGATATAGACAGCAGAATTTTTTCTTCGTAGAGAGCAGGTAGAGAGCTTGTTTCTTAGAAGCGAAGTGGTCTCCTAAGTATGTACCGACCTATTAGCTACAAATTAGCTTCGCGTTAGATCGAATAGTTCGGATGGCCGTGCATTCTTTTCGTACAATACAAAAACACTGCATTCTTCATGAAGCGTTATATACAATTTTCATTAATAGAATCACGTTTACACCATTATACATTACGTTTACATTTCTTTGAAACATTAATTATACATTTATTTAATGTACAAGCAGGCATAAAGCGATTTCTCGATTCCTTTCTTTCCTTTCGATTCCTTTCGAAAATTAAGCCTCGAGCGAAAAATTTTCTTTATTACATATTTTCTTCTTACTTTTTCATCAGGAATTACCTCATGTTCGTTTGTATATATTATTCAGCAGTACCCTGTATATCTAGTGTAAAAAGCTATATAGTTTGCATCCATAGATACAATTAATACAATAATATAAATAATACAAATAAATAACTTTGGAGATGTTGATGTACCTGAATAATAATTCTAAGATAAATTGCAAGATATAAAAAAATAAATTCTGAATTTGAATATCTATATGAGAAATATTTGCTTTTATTGTTTTTATTCTTTTCGCCGTATTATGTATAGAGATCATAAGTTATTGTAAGTGTTATTTACTATCTGATTAAATAGAACTATCGCTAATTAATAATGTATTATCAAAACAGTATTTAATTGAAATAATTGTACAAAACAATAAGAATATACGTATACTCACAGTATATTAACAACAAAATATTGGGTTTAATTCTTTGAAATACATTTATAATAGTAAGTTATTAACAGACATTATTATACTATACTTACAAAGACGTATCCTTCCTATTTTGACTTAAAAATTTTGAACCTTTAAAAGCCATCTTTTTTATTTACCTTATGATAAAAGATATTTAAATATCGACTAGTAATAATTCAAGGTACAAGGTTGACGTTGGTCATGTAAGGTTAATATTTCGCTTTAAGCATTATTTTAACTAACTTTTCAAAACGATAGAGAATTGTTTTATATCAAATAAATTTAATAAATAAGCTTAGAATCTGCTACGTTAATGAAACAAAATATCTCAATTTAAAAATGAAAACTCTTTCATATGTCTGATTATGGAATTACGTATCTAAATTAAACATAATATGTGATAAAAATGTTATCATTATACAAGGTTATTACAATATGTAATACATGCAATAAAAGTAATAATAATAGTATTGTATTGACAATATGTTAAAAAAATTTTCATTCGGTTTGTTTAATTTTATTTTCACTTGCTACATCTGAATTATAAATGTAAATAGCAAAATGAAAAAAGCAGTTTAAGTAGTTTAATTGTTTTTCAGATGGAATAGCTTTAAATTCGCGGCTAGATTAATCGCCCAATCATTCGGCAGCAGACGGCATGGCACTAGACTAAACCTTTCTGTTTCTATCTCTATCTGTAATAGAATGCAGGTCTGTCTCAGTGGTTCTCAAATTTTATATCCAACCATATAAAAATATACAAACATTTTACTTTTCATCTATTCATGCGAATAGTGACATATAATAAAAATCATTGGTTTCGAGATACTTGCAAGAATTAACAGTAAAAGTGAGCTATTTATGTACTGTTATGGAAATATTATAATATCTTTAGCAAAATTATATGTATATACTATTTAAAAAGAGCAATGTCATAATTCAAAATAGTCTTAAGACCATTAGTTAAATTATAAAAGAAAATAATTTTTTCATTGCTAAATGGTTGAGTAAATTAATAATTTCTACTTCAAACAATTGATCTTATTTTAAATTTACATTTCTTAATTGTATGATTATTTTAGCATCCAGTGATTTATGCGTGTATAACAATTTATGTTAAAATTATTTGTCGTTAAATAAATTTCTAAAAAAATCCGTATATACCTTTTAAACATATCTCTAAATGTTGTATTTTTAATTATCTATTATTTTATATAAAAGTTTAATATTTGAGTTTAACGTGTTATTTAAATTAATTATTTAATTCTTATCTCTATGAATTAATAAGATGATTATCATGAATTGACACATAAATATAGGAATTAATGCAAAATTGTTTTATTTCCTACAATTTTAACTTCAGCTATGAATTATCGAAGAGCATTATCAAATTTTTCTATGAGGAGCAAATGAAATTTGCAATACTTTCTTTTATGGTAAAAATTTACAATATGCAGTCATTAATAATTAATTTTTGACTATTTTTCTTAATTCTTCGTGTTACTATTAAAATATTAACTCGTGATTATATGTATAATTAAATTAGAATTATGTCTGTTTCATTATCCATTTTTAAATCTCTTTAAGGATATTTTCATAATTGACATACAATATCAAGGGTTTCATTATTTTACTTTTAGGGAGGCAACATCCGTGAGCAACGACATCACAATGCGCATGTTGCTGCCACTGAGATTGGTTTTAGTCGCAGCAAGTTTGCTGCTGGCAACTACCACAGCAAACATTCACTTGCATCTACATTCTGATACTGCCAAACATTTTGCTATCGGCGAACGTCAACAAGCAATTGCTGGAATTGAAGCTAGCCTTTTGTCCCTTCTTGGTTTCGCTAAAAGGCCAAAACCGCAAGGCCACGCTTATGTTCCTGAATCATTGAAAAAACTTTTTATCAAACAAAATACAATTGGCATGGCTGATATTGCTAAACCAGGAATTCATGCCAGATCTGCTAATACAGTGCGTTCCTTTTCTCATGTTGGTAAGTATATTTATAAAAAGTAAATGTTTCTAAAATTATTTTTGGCATTATATTAGTTCATAAATTATACTATATGTTTGCAGCTGAATAACGATTAAATATTACTTGCAATATAATGTAGTTAAGCAATACAACAAGTAAAATTTAATGCACTTTAAAATATAAATGTACATTACAATATATGTAGATAATAATAATAATAACATAATTAAAAAGGTTAAATAATATATGATAATTAAGATCCATACTATTATATTATTATTTGTATCTCAACCTTTTTCTTCTTTTATTTGTTTTTATGCAGAGAGTGAGGTGGATCATAAATTTCAATCTCCAAATCGCTTTCGTCTTTCGTTTGATTTAAGTAGTATACCTTCAGGGGAGAAGTTACAAGCTGCAGAATTAAGTCTTTCTCGTGTACCTATTTTAAATGAAGATGATTCCAATTCAAAATTGGGTAGAATACTTATATATGATATTTTACGTCCTGGTGCAAGGGGACATAGCGCTCCGCTATTGCGTTTAATTGATAGTAAACTGCTAAACACTAGGAAAAATGGCACACTTAGTGTAGACGTACATCCTGCTGTGGAAAGATGGATAAAAGATCCTAAGAATAATCATGGACTTTTAGTACATGTACGTGGAACTAAACAGGAGCATGTGCGTTTAAGAAGAAGCGCAAATGAAAGAAACGACACATGGGTTGTTAATCGTCCAATGTTATTTACTTATACAGATGATGGCAGGTACAAACTAGTTTCTTCATATATTTTTATTCCTTTTTATATAAAAAATAACTACAGCATTATTGTAGCCTCTTTTAATTATGCATTCAAACTGTAAAGCTTTTAATCTAATATATTATTTTACACATTTATTATTATATACATACACATGTATAATAATATTGTATTTAAATTGCATGTAATAACAAATTATATTATACATATAATATATTCATATTTTGATGATTTGATAATGAACTATAAGTTCACAGGAAAAATATTAATTATGTAGTATATAAAATAGTTTTCTATTAGTGATTAATACATAATTTATATCAATATAAAGTCAATAATTTACATGAATATTATATCAAGAATATTTATTATTTAGATATAAGATGTCTTCTGCAAGTCAAATAATGGACCGTCGTGCTAGAAGAGCAGCACTTCGAAAAAACCGCCGAAAAGATGGACGTGAAAACTGTAGGCGACATCCACTTTACGTTGATTTTGCTGATGTTGGTTGGAACGATTGGATTGTTGCCCCCCCCGGTTACGATGCCTTTTATTGCCATGGTGATTGCCCGTTTCCATTAGCAGATCACTTAAATTCTACCAATCATGCAATTGTCCAAAACTTGGTTTACTCAACAAAACCAAGTATGGTGCCTAAAGCTTGTTGTGTACCTACCGCTCTTAGCTCTATATCTATGCTTTATCTTGATGAAGAAAATAAAGTAGTATTGAAAAATTACCAGGACATGTCTGTCCTTGGATGTGGGTGTCGTTGACTATTTGCTATTTGGTTCAGTAAACTGTTTTTACAGTGAAGAATGTATGTGCAATAAAAATGAAAATAGTTAAAGAGACATTAAAAAATGAGGGAACAAAGAACTAAGATTTTATTACATTGAATAAATAGTAAATAATGCCATTTTTGGAGGGTACATTGAATTGTTTATTAAATGTTTAGGCAATTATAACACAGTTGAACGATTTTAAGTTCATTGTATGTGGAAATTTTAAACGATTGATTAATTGTCGGAATTTCAAATATTAGGCTAGTTGCTTAACTTGTTTGTCCCATGTTTATAAAATAAGAATCTGAAAATTTTGTATAATGTAATCAGATCAATTTGGTCTATTGATTATCATAGGAAAATTTAGATACAAGGAATAAAAAGAATTTACTATAAATAATTCAAGTTCTCCAAAATTTTCTGTGCATAAGAAATATCAATCAGTTCTTCTTGGACATAATGATTATTTTTATTAAGTCTATGTGGCTGTTTACAAAGGAAGAAAGATTTAAAAAATTAGGCATTTAAGATTTTGATCCTTGTTTGTACTTGTACCTTACATTAAAGTATCTTACAGTTGAGAAAGGAGAAAATATTTTCAAAGGAGGATTTAAATCGAGGTAAATGCGCGCGCCGAAATATTAAATACCCCCTTCCCTTTTGTTAAGAAAGATTCTAAAACAATAATTTGTTGCTATTGACTATTGATTAATTTTTTAATCGATTGTTAATTGTTCAAAATGAGAAATTTTTCTTTGAACAAGCATACAATCAATTTTTTTGACGGCAGGGATATATATTGATAAAATACTTAACTGAGAATCTTACATCCATATTTATTTATCAATCTAAAAAAAAGCTTTTTTATAATTTCTTATGCATTTCATTTTTATGTTTTATTTTATTAGTAATTATTTCTCTGTGCTATCTTAAAATTCTGTTACATTAATGTTAGATTTGCAATAGATTTAATACAATTTTTCAAATATTTGAACAAAGATATCTTGAAGGCGTTTATCAAACATTCCATTTTCCAATTCCATTTTTAATTAAATAACATAAAATGCTAAAATATGAGCAGTATTAAACAATACTGAATTATTATCAGAACGCATATATTTTGAAATATCGTTTAATCTCTTTACAATAAGATATTATCTTTTCATCGAATATACGTATAAGATTTTTGTATTTTATTGGAATTAATAACTAATTAAAACAAGGTAGTCCAAATGTTGTATATAAAATGTTTTTAAAGTATTTATACAATCTGTATCAAGTTTTATTATATATTCACTAATACTAACGGGAAGCAATTATTATATTTCCTTTCTTCTAATAAATACTGAATGTATTAAGGACTTGTAACAACTTGTTTAAGGACTTGTAAAAATTCTTAAAAACGCATATTTTATACCATAATTAGATATTGTACAGCTTGAAAAGTATAATAATAATAATTTAGCATTTTAAATAGGGTACACGATATTTTAAAATCTCTTTTCTCCTAAACTTAATTTCTTATTGCCTGAATTTGGCTCTTTATAGTTTATAGATTTGATTTGTTAATTCATTAATGTAGAAGGTATAAATATCTTGAAATAAATTCCTCCTGCCGTCAAGAATAAACCGTACCTGCCTGAGGAACAATTATTTATGTTAGCAGAGAAATCTGAGCATATGTATATTTGTATAAAAACAAAAAGAGACGAATATGATTTTAAGAATCTTTTATAGTTGTGGCGCGCGTCAGCCTGTAAAATCTGTAAAATAGATAGAAGTAAAAAACGACTAATGTAAATAGTGCGTCTGTATAGTGAATTAGTATATATAGTATTCTATTTGATGTTTTTATTAATATTTTTACATCTTTCGATTGTACACAAATATTGCGTGTGTAAATAGTGAATAAATTTTAATAAAAATATATGTTAAATTACACTTACGTACGTTTTTGTACCTTAATAGAAAAAATAAATAGCAGTTACAAGAAAATACGAGGAGATTGATTAAAACTAAAGCTTACAATTAATAATATATTTTTTAATTATTGTTAAAATGCACAATTTTAAAATTATTTCATCATAAAATAATAAGTATCATATAAAATATGTAACAAAAGTTTTATTCTTTTATACAATTATGCTACATACATAGGATAATACATATTTTTGTTGTAAATGTAAAAAAAATATAGAAGAATTATTTCAGTCTTTAATGCCAAACAAGAATAATAATTTAATAGAATGTATTTCTTCAAGGCTTGTATAATGGCAGTGCGAGGTAAAAATCATTTCCACATGACACATTGTACATTTTATATATACAATAATTTTGAATTTCATTTACTAAATATCCTAAATGTTGTATGGCACAGTCCGATTATAAACTGGAGGAACAGCATTACTTTATATCATTATTTAAAAATTGTAACTTACTAATTTTCATATGTTGATTAACTATTATATAGAAATGTAAATATATAAATACACATTTAGTAATTTTCACTTTCACGGTAGAGCCGTTACATAAAAATGCAAATAAATGCAAGAAGTACTTCTCATTTTCACAGTAAAAATTAAAAAATGTTTCTTTCTATAAACACACATTTTAAATGTTCTTAGATTATTTAATTATCATATGTCATTGCTTATTTTGATTTTATTCTCATTAGAAATAATTTTCAATTGTTCTATCTATTTTTAATTTGTAATATAGAGTTTGATATGTCTTGATTGTAAATATGAAAGTTACTCAACTAACTTCTACACTATAAATATATACGTACTTTAAAAAAAAAGAACTTTTTTTGCAAAACAACTTGGATTTCGAAAGTTAAAAATCATATACAACTTTTATACATTGTTACAATATTTACATTTTACGATTAAATTCCTTACAAATACATTACAAAGTTAAGAGGCACGATGGTATAAATTTTTTACAGAAATAAAAAAACCTATTCAAATATAAGTAACACTTTAAACAAATTTAATAATGTTGCAAAAAGGTATCTTTCCTCCAAAATCTTCTAAAAGAAGGTATCAAGTAAAATTTAATGAATGAAATTTAACTACAAAATGATAAAATTTTTGTCTTATATTATTTTACTTATTAATATAAATAAATAAAAATTGCTTAACATTTACTTTCTTCGATTTCGAATATTTTAAAAATAATGTTTTTACTTGTCCACTTATAAAATATAAACGTTTTAATAAAATAAATTTTCATATTTAAATTATTTCTAAAGACTTACCAAAAGATCTCATTTTTCAAAAAATAGAATATAAACAATTTCTAATATATTCAAGGGACAGGGGAAGGAGGTGGAGGAAGTGGACTAAAATACGTAGAAGATCGTGAACTAGGAGAGGGAGGACAACTAATTGCAGCATCACTTTGGTAAACAGATCTCGGAGTAGGAGGTGGAGGATAGGGTTCACTTTCATATCGATATCTTGCTGGGTAATTGCTGTCTGATTCGTCGCAAACATCTGTACTGCAAGGAGTTGGAGGCGGAGGCTGATTTATGCTCCTATAATGCCTATAAGGTTTATACCTAGATGCATTACTGCTTGAGCATCTAGTAGAATTGGCTGTTGTTGCTGGACTTGGAGGAGGATTCAATGTTTCTTGTGGATAACCTCCAGTGGAACTACCTCGAGTTGAACTGGAAGCTCCTTAAAGCAGAATATTTATTACTATAATCATAATAACGGATAATATTATTCATAATAATACATTTTCTAATCTAAATGTTTACAAATGTTTGTACTTAAATGTTACAAAACCAATTGTTCTATATATTGTTATAACAAATCATTTGTACTACTTTACTTACAATAATTGATTTATGATTTATTAATAATTATTCGCTATTTTGACATATTAAATATTAGAACCCCGTTGTTATTTATCAACTAATAATTTAATTATGATATATTAGTTTGTAAATTAACAGGTTACCGGTTATATGGCTGCGGTCGTAACTTGATCCTATACTGCTTCCATTTAACATTGACATTCTCACAGTTTCCATTCCAATTTTCAAATCTTTCCTACAATTTTTTTGCGCGAACATTGGTTTTGCTAATCTTACTGGTTTGGGTGATAATGGATCTCCAGCTGAATCATGTAAAATATCAGGCAATTCTTCATTGTTTATGAATTTTCTTCTACAATAATAAAATCCGAAAGCAATTGTGGCAATTGTTGCAATCAGTCCAATAGGTACAATAATAACATAAGTGATTTTTCCAGATTCTAATGAATTATTTTCTTGTCGAGGATTGTTTGCGGGTGTACATGCAGATGCAAGTTCATCGCTTCCGTCGGCACAGTCGTCCCAACCATCGCAAAGCGCTGAACCAGAAATACAAACACCACTTCCAATACACTGAAATTGACCTGGACGGCAACAATGAGCTTCGTCTAGGCCATCGTGGCATTGAGCTGTACCATCGCACACCCAGGACATGTCTAACAATTTTAATAATAATTCATAATTTCACTATATTTAATTCATAATTTGAATGATCTGATAGCTCAATATTCTTACCAATGCAATGGCCACTTTGACATTTAAATTGTTCACGACTACAAGCTGGACAACCTAATTCATCACTTCCATCAGGACAGTCGGTTTGGCCATCGCATTTCCATGTAGCAGGTATACAATCTTTTGTTACTGCAGAACTAGGTGCAGCACAAGTAAAATGATCTGTTCCACAGGCTGGCGCAGCTCTACAAGTTTTTTCATCTTCAGATAAAACCAAAGATTTTGGACAAGAACATCTGAAAATAATGTCTTTTATATACTTTTATTAATATAAAATTTTCTGTGCAATGATTCTCTCGCTAGAAGTTTTAAAAAGAGAGGTCGCCAATTCGTCCGATCGGACATTATTGCTATATAAAGGATGATGATGCCTATGTTGTCGACTACCGTTATGACAACGGCTGTTTATATGATCCATTTGAGATCATTCTGATATCCATACATTTGTTTCCAGTTCCCACATATGCAGACATACATATGTGACAGCTTCTTCATTCGAAAGAGACTTCCCCTCTAGTGAAAGAATCATCCTTCATATGAAGAGTCCATAGGATAAAGAGGGAATGTATAGTTTTAGCATTTTTCAGATAATGAAATTTTGTTTTTCAATATATGTCACAACTTCGTATTTCATCATACATAAAAAAAAAAAATGACTTTATTCTGCATCATTTCCAACATTTATTTATAATTTTAAGTAATATGTAACACATTAAACTCTAAAAGATAAGAAGTATTTAATTTTCGTGATATACCTCAATTTTTTATAACTACCGTAAAACTAAAAAAATTTTAATTCACAATGCGACATAGCCAGTGATAAAGAGCAGTATACGAAAAAATATTAAAAATTAACGTTAAAATTCGTTAAAATTGACATTCCCCCTTTTTTCCCCGTAGATTCTTCATATGGTATTTATATTTTATTTGCTGAGAAATTAAGAAAAATTAAAAATGTACCTAGAAGAAGTGATTCCTATACAAAAATGTGAGCATCCTCCATACTCCCGGAAAGGACTACAAATATGCGTTTTCATTACATCATCTTGTGGAGTATTTATGGCAATTAAATCTGTAAGTACTTTATTCATGATTGTTTTTCTTCCATTTCCAGATTTATTAATACGCTCTAAACTTGATGTTTCTCTATCAAACCAATAAATAAAATCAAGAAAGATAGACAAATAAACAGTTGAGCCTTGTCCAACGGGAGAAACCAGAATTCTTCTATTGTTCCCATCAAAATCTGCGCATTCAATTTGATTTCCATGTGCCCAATATACAATGCTTGAAATTGCATCTACTGCGATACTTGTTGGTTGTTCTAGATCAGTCGCTACTACAATTCTCTCTTTCCCATCCATTTTACTGCGCATTACTCTCATTTTTCTTCCAATATCTGTCCAAAAAAGTAATCTTTTTTCTGAATGTATTGCAATATTTCTTGGTTTCTCTCCATCACCTTTGACTACAACACCTAGAGCGGAACCATTGTCAAGTTTTGTAACATTGATCGCATCATTTATGGCACATGACCAGAATAGTAACCTTCCCAGTGAATCTAAAGCAAGATCCACTGGATGTCCCGAATTTCCAGAAATCATTATACTGGAATGTGTTTTATTTTCCAAAGTTCTCCTAACAGATAAAGTTCGTCCATCTATCCAATAAATGTGTTGAGTTATAGGATCAAATTCTATAGATCGTACATGCTTCAAACCTTGTATTCGGAGAACTACATCTGGACAATCATTTGTATCAGGAAGAAAGCGAAACATTGCATTGCGTAAACTATACATCATAAAGTTTTTTGGTGCTGTAACAGAATGAATAAGTTTTTAGATTTGAATTAATATATATCGCGCATATGTTATGATATAGTATATCAATAACAAAGAATTAATTAAGTTAATAATTTTATATTTATGTATTTACATCGTTAATTTAAACAATTGAATGTGATATCTTATATGTGTGTCTTCATTACTTTTGAAAATAGCGTTAAGTAGAAAAGGTACAAGCTGTGGCAGAAGTAAGACTTCTTCCACAAGGTATATTCTTAATTTTAATATCTTTCTCACATTTTACTAATCTACTCACTGTTAACTTTCGTTTGTACAACTACAATCCTATCAATTGTTATCATCTATTATTTAGCTATGTAACATGTATAATGTTTCTGGTTAAATAGCTTAAAATGCATGAAGCATTTAGGAAAATGTTTTGAATGGAACTTGTAAGGTATCAAGGAGTACAGATTACGCTGATATTTATTTGACCTTGTGATAACTTTGACAAAAAAAGGAAAAAAGAAAAAAAAGAAAGAAACAAAGAAAAGAGAAAAAAGAAAGGGAAGAAAAAGGCTACTTTTCAATTTTCAAATGGGAACCCATATTTTCTAGTGCATCAAGATATGAACTTTTAAAGTTGATATATTAACAAATGTACACTGTCAGAACATTGCTCGAACGAACTCTGTACATCACAGTTGTTTTAAAATCTCCGTAGTATATCGACTCTGAAAGCTCATATTTCGAAAATGACTCGTACAAAAAATATGAGCAGGTCAAATACGTAATACGTAGAGAATACGTAGAGAATACGTAATAAAAAATACTTTTCAAAACTATCGCAAAATAAAATAAGTATTCAGTATTATATAGTATATTCAGTATTGGTATTTAAGTATAGGTATTTCAGTATTATTTGCCTTCTAGATATCTTACAACTTTCGTTTGGAAATCTCGTCTGTATCTACTATATTTTGAAAAATATTTATCCGTTTCTATTATTTAAATTCAGACATGCTATGTATATTGTATAAACTTATATGCGCAATTTGACGTGCAGAACATTATTATATCATTTTACAATTAATGAAGAAATATTACAGAATAAATATTAAATATATTTAAACAATTCAAGGTGTTGTATTATTTTATCTAATACTGTTCGTTTCGTAACTCATATTTTTATTACAAGAACAAATTATATCTTAAATCATAGAATTCGACGAAATCTCCACATCTAATTGAAATACATTTTTTTTTTCTTTTTTATCACATCTACTGCATTTAATATTGAACGTAATCGAGAAAATTTAAGATAGTCTAGTATAATTAAAGATCTTAAGGAAATTATAAATCAAAATTTTTTAATTCAAATATACTGACCGATGCAAGTTTTATTATCCTCTGATAAATTGTAATGAGTAGGACACCCACATTTGAAAGAATTTGACATGCTTTCGTTATCTCCGGGTAAAGCGATACAAAGATGAGTGCAGTTGCCATTTTTTAATGCACAGGGATTCCATCCTGCTTGTCTAGAAGCATGGAAAACCAATAAATCTGTTACAGATTCTAACTTATTATGTATCTTCACTCTGCTTAATCCAGTAGTCTTATTAGCTTTCTCTATGTCACCTATTGATTAAATGGATCAACATCAAACTTTGTTCAAAATATCTATAAATTTCGGAAAATATCTAATGAAATAAAAATCGAAATTTATTGCAAAGAATAACGTGACGTATATGTAATAGTAACTAATAGTAAAAATAGTAATGTAATAGTAACATAGTTGATAATCTTATGTACTTTTTTACCTGTATTCCAATCTGTCCAATAAATGTAATCTTGATACTGAGTAATACTAAATGGATATACAATATTTTCTGTTATAATTGCTACTCTTTTTCTTGTACATAGATCAAAGCTATCAATAGCTGGAGTATATAAATCTGCCCAATATAATTTTCGTGCTGAATGGTCAATTGTTAGACCGTTTGCTTTTCTAATATTGGAAAGTATTATTTCACGATGCGTGCCATCTAAATATGATCTTTCTATACTTCCAGAATTTCCCCATTCTGTCCAATATATATGGCTAGAAAAACATCATGGTGTTAACTTAAACTTAATTATACAGGAAATATTTATTTCACAAACACTTTTATAAACACACAAAAGTTGTCACTATAATTACCCTCTGCTAGGATCAAGAGCTAAACATCTAGGTTCAAAGATGTTACTCCAAATGAGGACCTTTCTACTACAACCTTCTAGTCGAACCATTTCTATTCTTCGCGTTCCTGTATCACTCCAGTATAAATTATGAGCAATCCAATCAATTGCTAAACCTTCAGGTGTTTCTAAACCAAGATCAACGACTCTTTCTATATCGGATCCATTTATGAAAGCTCTTGTGATTGTTTTTAATTTAACATCCGTCCAATAAATACGATTGTCTACTATACTAAAGTCCAAGGCGCTAATAAAAATAGAATATATTGATAATAATAATAATAATAATAATAATAATAATAATAATAATAATAATAATAATAATAATAACAACAACAACAACAACAACAACAATAATAATAATAATAATAATAATAATAATAATAATAATAATAATAATAATAATAATAATAATAATAATAATAATAAATACAGTCTTTGACATATAGTTTTTATAAAAAAATTTTAATATAAACAGATCATAAAACTTCTGGTTTATAAGCATAAGCTTTACCTTGCATCTTTAACTCCAGTTAATGGAATAATATTATCATTATTTGCATTTTCAATGCTAATTCTGCCAATATTTTCTTTCCTAGCAAACAACATAAATGCATCTGGCACAACACAAGTCTTTTTATCTTTAGTTAACTCATATCCAATTTGACATGCGCACACATACTTATTTCCTGGTCGATTTAAACACAAATGACTACAACCACCATTACTTTTTACGCAAGGATTTGTACCGTTAACTTTTCCTAAATGCACTGCTTTTAAACCCATGACATTTGGAACTTGATCAACAATAACTTCTCTTTCACCACCTGTGAGTTTATGTGCTCTATCCACACTTCGTCTTTGCCAGTCAGTCCAATATAGATAATCTCCTAATAAACTTAATCCAAAAAGATGTGGAAGATTATCTGTAATTACTTCTCTTCTATCTGTACCATCCATGTTGCACACTTCAATCTTATCTGTTTTTGCATCGCACCAATATATTTTCCATCGTGCAAGATCTAGAGCAATTCCATTTGGCCAAACAATATCCTTATTTACTAAAAGAATACGTTCTGTACCATCCAGATTACTTCGCTCTATTTTTGGACGTTTTTCATTCCAATCTGTCCAAAACATCCATCCTAATTCTGGAGCTAAAGCAATTGCTCTGGGTTCAATTAAATCTTCATTTATTAATACCTTTCTACTTGTACCATTTAACCGGGCTACTTCAATTCGATCTGTTCCCGTGTCAGTCCAATAAAGATTCCGTGCTAACCAGTCAACAGCTATTCCATCAGGATTTTCCACTTCTGTTATTATAATATTTTCTTGATTGGAACCATCAAGTGAAGCTCTACGAATTGCACGAGCTTCTTCATCTGTCCAGTAAAGCATTTCTTGCACAGGATCAAAGTCTATTGCTATCGCATGTTTAATTCCTAAGTATATTGAAAAATTATAATATATATAAATTCCTTTTTAAAAAACAAATTAATCGATGAAAAAGATATTGAGGAATACCTGTTAATGGTAATACAAAATTAGTATAGTCTGGCGAATCTAAAGAAATCCGACAGATTTCATTTCTTTGAACTATTAATAACAATTCTTCTGGTCCTTCTGCACAAGTCAAATTATCCACTAATTTCACACCTGTAGGACATGCACAGCTATATCCAGGTTCTGTCATACTTAAAAGACACAAATGTGAACAATTTCCATTATTTTTTTCACAAGGATGACTCCCATATGGTTGTCTTCTAACATCCCAAACTTCTATGTCACCAGGTATATATTCTCCATGTAATAATTCTCTAGGAAGTGCTTGGGTTTGACGGACATCGTATGAATGTACACACCATGTTTTCCAATCAGTCCAATATAATTTGTGATCGAAAAATGTCACTGCAAAAGGATAATCTAACCCTTTTTCTATGACTTTCCTTCTATTTTTTCCATAATAATCCATCACTGCAATAAATTTAAGTCTTCCGTCTACCCAATAAACCAATTCATTTTCATAATCCACTGTTAAACCGTTCGGCCAAAATATATCATCAGAAATTATCACTTCTCTCGTTGATGGATCTCCATTCATTGCAGCTCTTTCTATTTTAGGTACATCACCCCAGTCAGTCCAAAATAATATACTTTTCATTGGTACAAGAGCAATAGCTCTTGGCTGATAAATGTCTGTCCAAAAAAGGACTTTTCTGTGACGTCCATCAATACTGGTTACTTCTATTCTATTTTTTTCTCCATCTGTCCAATATAATTTTCCTGTATACCAGTCACAAGCTAAACCATCAGGAGAAATTAAACTAGAATTTACTACAATTGTTTTTTCGCCAGTATGGGTGCCATTTGTTTGAATGCACTGAATTATTTCTAAACCACTATCAGACCAACACACTAGTTCATGTTCAAAATAAAAATCTACTGCTGCACCTTCAGACAAATCTTTTATAATAGTAGTTACTTTATTAGTACGAGAGGCATTGGCCATTCTAATATCTTTTTGTGTAACAAAGAGAAGAGTTGGCGATCCTAGAAATAATAATTCATATTATTAAAATTAAAAAATTCTGCATTGTTATTATAAATTTAGATAGTAGAAAATTGAAGATAAAATTCTGAAATTTACGACACAAAAATAATATTATGGGTCATAGTATTAAGCAATATTGTTAAATTTGAGTAAAAGAGTTGGAGCAGAAAGTTGGATAATAAATATTATAAAAAATAATATACACTAAAAGTAGTAGTAAAAAATTAACTTTATGTTATTGTAAAATCTAGATAATTCTTAAATTTTTTATATTTTACAATTAGTAACATATTATGCAGTGACATTATAATAAAAGAAATAAACTATAGCAAGATATTTAGGCATAATTGTTTAATAACAGATGACCTATAACATAACCTCTATATTAAAATCATGTAGAAAACACACTAAATGTTACTTACCATTAGAGAGGAGGACAAGTTTGAAAAAGCATGCAATCAGAATAATTATTAAACTGATAATAGCCATTCTAACAATTGTAAAAAGATCTTTAATTACTTAAAGCACACGGCCGTGACATATACGGGCATAGCCGATACGTCCGTCGTTTGCCAAATTGCTTATTTTAGTCATTGATCTTTACGGATTCAAGCTACGATATCTCATAAGAAAATATATATCTTATAAAAAATATATTACGCTCATTTTGATTATAAAAAGATTTACTCATTTTCTATCGGTAAACGGAAGAAAATTTGTACGTTAGGGGGTTAAATTATGGACATTACGAGGAGCACCTTCGGCGTCGTATGTCAATTTCTATTCATGACGAACGATCGATCCGCTCCTTATGCAATTTATATAATTTTCATCTGTTGAATCAGATTTACGTTGTCTTTAACTCAAGATAAACACAAACTTATTCTCTGTCGCTTATATAAACTGTTAACTAAGCAGACGCTTCCTTAGGAGCCAGCGGTTCCCGTAACGGCCGCAACCAATCATTACTATCCCTTGCATTTACGATTTCCAATTGACAATGAAGCCTAACTGAACTTGATGTCACGAAAACTGTATATATTAAGTTTTACTATACTATATATTAAATGTTAATACAAGTATTTCCCTACTGATAACATTTAAAAAGAAAATATTTATTTCTTGTTAAATCATTAAGACATTTATGCGCATATTTTGCACGATTTAAATTTAAAAAATATTTTTCTAGTAGATAAATAATTGAAAATTAATGTATAGTATGTATTTTTATAACCTTTTAATAACAACATTTTCTAATTGTACATTAACTTACAATTAGTTTAATCTTTTACTCGAAAATAATAAAGTATAGCTTATTATTTAATATTGCGTATGTATAACATTAACATAATGTTTCTTTCTAGTTTTAATGTTGCTTTAACATCGAAGATCATTGGCAACACTATCTAACAAGATTATAATCTTTGGCAGTCTTGTTTCGAACAGAAACAAAATTGTTCTGTTTTATTAATATAGTATAGTATAATATAGTAGAAAACTACTAATATTTTAGGATGAATTGTGTTTATATATACATGTATATGATCGTAACCATAGTGGCCGGTGACACCAAACTCCCTCTGTGTTCTTACCTATAATTAATTCTAGTTCTAGCAGCGACTCATAGATGTCGCATTTAATGTTTTGATTGTAGTAGTAAGCTTACAAATGGCCATGTTCTGGCGCACGCGGTTACGTTCTCGAGTTACGTTGTTGATAGCAGAATATAGAATTATTAAAGAGGCTAAGTAGTATATGATAGACAATAAGTTACAGAATAACGACAGATTATACAATTTTCCAAATATCATAATTTTTACATTGACTTTAAATAAAAAACAATGAAAATTATTAATCTAATGATTTTATTGTTTATACAACGTATTTATAACTTAGTGATATTCCAATTATTTGTGTTTATAGAGATTGATGTTCTCAGTGCATTTATTTTCTAAATTAATAGATAAGCTTATAGGTATACAACACATTATGTTTCTGCATTTCATAAAGATTTATGGACTGGATATATAATTGCTTAAAAACCACATTGATATTCAATTTCATTATAAACGAGGCTCAAACAAGATTCGAATATATATGTAGTACATTTTAAATAAATTATAAAGGCAGTATATTTTAATACGTTGTTAAATCAATATTAAGTGTGACTATATTAGTTAACAATTATTATTTATCTGGTTCTCACATGTTATTCACTTAATTACCTTTATTGAAGTTATTTACATTTTTAGTGTGGAACATGTCTAATATTACGCAGATATTCATATCCATTATAAACAGAAATCATTGTTTAAAACAAAACGTGTTGTTACAAACGCCTTGTGTAAGGCATTCAAGTTCTACAAAACAAACGCCAGCTACGTATTGTTCGGAATTGGTTAGGTATTTTATAGTTACTGAATAATGAATATATGTATAGTAGTTAACAGTTATGGTTATTTTAGATGTTTACATGCTGTTCATTTTAAATCTTATATTATTTCTAGCATTATTTGTTATTATATAAGTGAATAATTAAATAAATGAGAAAATGTTAATAATTATACTTTGAGGAAACATTAAATTTCCCAAAGTTGTAAACCAGTTAATAAATAATCAAAGATATATATATATATATAGAATGTCATTAAATAAATTGTTACTTTTTACATTTTGTTATTTTCTTCCAGAAAACATGATTATGAAAACTTTCTGTGTACATTGCTATTGTCAAACAAAAGTGAAGCGGCCGCATTTGCAATTCGTGCATTTAATGTTGAAGTAGCTCAAATAAGAGATCAAGTGCGTGATTATAAAATAGGAGAAATGAGATTACAATTTTGGTCAGACGCACTAAATAATACATATAAAGGAAATCCTCCAAGAAATCCTGTTATGTTGGAGTTACATAGAGTATGATCTTATTTTCTTATCTGTTCGGTTCTCTGTATTATTTATTGTCTCATAAATTATAACAATTGTAAGAGAAATCTTTGCAGATTTTACAGAAACATTCTCTTTCTAAACATTATTTCAAACGTTTAATTGATATAAGGCTTGATAAACTTCGGGATTATTCATTTCATAATATGAGTGAAATAGAAAAATATGCGGAATACAGTAGTTCTTCCATTTACTATCTTCTTTTACAAGCACACGGTGTAAATAATATTAATGCTGATCATGCTGCCAGTCATATGGGAAAGGCACATGGCATTGTTAACTTACTTCGATCGATTCCTTATAATGCCAGTAAAAGAGTGAATATGTTACCACAAGATATTTTAATGAAACACAGTGTCTCTACAGAAGCTGTATTACAGGGCCAATCCAGTAAAAATCTTCAAGATGTAATATATGATGTAGCTTCCTATGGAAAATTACATCTAGATGCTGTAAGTACATACCAAGTGCAGAATTAAAATGGAAATGGATAAAGTAGAAAATGAAAAAAAGGAACGGATTATATTTGATCTTTTAATATACTATAGAAGTTTCCTTATTTTTAGACAATTTCTCTTAAACATAGTATGGGAAAAGAAGCAAACTTAATCTTTTTACCAATTATTTGTTTGCAAAAGTACTTAAATAAATTAAGGAAAGCAGACTTTGATATATTTAATGCAAAACTACAGAAAAGAGATAATTTACTTCCTCTATACTTGTATTGGAGAAGTTTTATGTATTAAATTCGATATACTTTTAATTAAGATTATCTTTCGATTAAAGTGTTGTAAGATATTTGAAATAATAATTATATCATAATACAGTTGAACTAAATATTATTTTAGTACCTTGTAAGAATAAGAGAATTTCAACATATTATTAATTTTAACAGTTTACTTTTGTAATATACGTTTTAATTATTATGTTTATATAGAATATGTAGAAGGAATGGGATAATCGATTGACAAACCTTTTGATAAAAACTTTTCTCCATATTTTATCAGAACAGATTTGTAGGATTAAAATAATTAAGTAATTTACATTGTGTGTGTGTGTGTGTGTGTATTCTATTCATTTTTGCTGAACGTTACTTGCTTGTATGGGAACTTGTATTTTTTGAAAAGTGAGAGTAACAAAGTAATTCTGATTGTAAAAACCACCTGAAGGATACCGCAAATAAAAATTTGTATTGGACAGTGTAATATCGCACAATCTATTTATAGGAATTAAGCAACAGTTTCTAAAACTTCAACTAAAATATATCTGTTTTATGAATTATGGAAATAACTTGTATAATTTTCACACTCCATTTCTGTAGTATTCAAAGATAAGTCACCAGTACTACAAGGTATTGTAGGTATATTCGAACCTTGAACAGTGAAACCATGATAATCTTCTTGTTCTGATTCTGTAGAACATGGTAAATTCAAATGGGTAGATACTAGTAGTTCATTTGTAGATTTGTCCTGTTGTGTGTCAAAATCACTTTGTGTATCCAAACTTATAAGACTTGTTTCATCCTCTGCTTTGCTCACATCAAAACTGTCATCACCAATGAAAGAAGGAAAATCAAAAGTAGGAGACGGTGTAATACAATCTTCTATTAAAGAAGTTCTCACATCGTTTTGTGGTGTGGAATTATTAATTGTGGCAGGACAAACCTGTTGTTACAAGTATCTATTTATAATGAATTTGTTAATTGAAAATTTATTAATTAAAAAGATTTCTTACTTGTGGAATAATTGGAGGTGGTAACTGATAACTTTCAATATCTTCACAATCTAAATTAGTAGGCAATCTTTGGCTATGTGTAATTAACAATGGAGTTCTGTCTAAAACCGTGTTCACTTCCGACTTCATTTCATCCTGAAATTGTAACATCTTTTCTTTTAAGTTTAATGCTTCAGTCATTATTTCTGCAGTTTTGGCTTTCATTTCATCAAGGAGGGTTATATCTTCGCACATTAAGTGCAGACTCTGCACATATGTGAAAATGAATTATACTAAAAATATTTAATTAGTAATTTAATATCATTAAAGAATAATGTAGTATGTACTTCACATATCATTAAAGCAGATTCCCATGTATTAGCAGGTACACGTTCTCCAGACATATAAGCATTAAAATCTTTTTCGTCCATATTTAATGATTCAGCTGTCAAATTTTCAATAAAAGATACAGCACAACACTGAAATTATTATTATTAGTATTATTATCGTTGTTGTTGTTGTTATTTCATTACGTTAAATGTCATATAAGGGAAGCTAATTGTTTTTATTCATTGATTGTTTCACTATAAAATAGTAGTAATCTTCTTGATAAATATTAAAATAAATGTTACCAGATTTGTGAAGTAATATCCACCTTCCCCTGTCATTAACCTGCTTGCATTACAGAACCTAGTAATAAAATTGATGTTACTTTTAAGACGAGCAGGATTAGCTTTTAGAACGATGAAAATTAAGGCAGGAAGGAATTCATCTGCAGATGCAGGCCCACCAACAGATTGTTGTAACATTACAAATATATTGCGACAACAATAAATAACGCAAGAAAGCTTTTCTTGTGGAGCTTTTGCAGAATCCATATTTAATAAATCTACAACAAATTAGTAAGCTATTTTTAAATAATCGGTGAATAAATCTAACACATTCAATAATTGGAAATATTGGAGATTAACATAACTGATTAAAACTTTTTTAATAACAAACCAGTTATGGAAGTATAAACAAGTTCTCTAACTTCAGAACTGGTTTCATGTATTCGACATTCCAAATTTTTTCCGCTAACCCAGTTCAATTGCCGAATTCTGTAATTATCATAACTGTCATTCTATTTTATCTGAAATGTTATTAATTTGACTTATGAATAAGGTGAACCTTTTCTGTATTGCCAAGTCTTTCTCTTCGTCGTTTGTAAAAGGTGGACAAAACAGAATTCTGTACAGCAAAGTCATTGCATATCTTTCTACATAATCTAATAATTTTTCTTTAACTTCTGGCGATATATCTGAAATAGTAAATTAAAGATGTTCATGTTGTAACTACTTTTAAGACACTAATTTGTTAATGTCCAGATTATTTTAATATAAATTAATTTTTTTCAATACCTGCATATTTAACACTATTTTCTAAACGTTTAGCAAATACTTGATAAAATGTTTGTGTAATCTCTGAAAGTTCCTCTATTCTCTTCACATCTTTATTCTGCAGTATCTCAATTATAAAGGAGTGCATACACTTTCTAACATCCTTTTCTACCGGTGTTTTAGCAATTATACCTATTAGGTCGCGGTTGTCAGCTTTTACTTTTTCAAGATCAGGATTATCTTTTGTTAATTCATAAAGTAATTCTTGGTACCCCTGTACTTTAGTAAAAATCAAAACTTTCAGAATAATGTAAGTAATATAAATAATATTTACAAGAAATCTGATAAAAGAAAGTATACATAAAATAGCAGTTAAATTTTTTTTTATATATATTGAGTAAATGTTTTACAAAAATCAAATACAAAGTTAAATATACTATAGGACAAATGTACCTTTTGCAACTGGTTTACGAAAAGATATATTTAATAACTTATACTTTTTCTCTTGTTGTACTTTCTTCTCCTCATATTTTTGATATGCGCTAATTGCATTCTTGTTAGAAGAGGCACTGAAACATTAATAATGTTAATCAGAATGTATCGATAAATATAAAAAGTATATAAATCCATAGTATATCTCTCCTTATGCGAATAAGATATTCCTTGTTACATGTTTAAGAAATAATAAATAAATAAGTTATTAATTTTTACACGGAAATTAATATAACATTATATTAAAGCACAAAAAATTTGGCGAGGAAAAAAAGAAATGAAATCTAAATAGTACAATTTCTAATTGTTTTTCATGTATAAATATATCTAATTATAAACATATTTAATGTCGCTTGAAACGTAATTCCAAGTTAATTATCATTTTAATGCAATGTAATTGTTATCACAAAGTTCACAATATAAAAGAATGAAAATTTCTAAAATTTTTACAATTACATACACATACATGGCTTTAAAAATAATAAAAAAAAAAAAATTTGGTGGATCTAACTTAATATAAATTGATCAATAAACGTATAAATCGTACCTCTGTCCACAAACATTACATTCTGTTTCTGATCTTTGTTTTTGTAAATACTCTCGATAACATTTGCTACAATAACCTTCCCATTCGGCATTTCCATAAAATCCACAACCATTTTTACATTTAAGATCAGCTTCATCGATTCTTAAAGTGGGTGTTTTTATAGAGTACATTTTAACAAAACTTCTTGGATATTTTTACAATTCCTCTTTCTGTATAATTTACATTTTACTTGTACAACTCGGTTATTTCTATCTTTGACGCGGCATCATCAAGTAATACATACATAGTTAAAAATTTGGATATACGACAAACATGAAAACGCATGCGTAAACCTTTCTGAAAAGTATGTATACATACATATATGTATACTGTATCACTCATTTATATCAATATTTATAAATGTAATTCTTATCCAATATATTCGAAATTTTAATTTAACATTTGAAGTTATATAGACAGGTGAATTCAGAACTGTCAATTTGATAAAAACATAGTCAATAACGATCATCTTACTATATAAATATTTAAATTATTATTAATTTTATTTATTTATTAGAAACGCACAAACGATTCGTATATATGTACAGACATATATAATTAATATGTAAAGAATATGAATATCTATAGATATATAGATAAATACTTATCATAGTAATCATATTGTTTTATTTCATTTCTTTAATACATAAAAGCTTCAATGAAGCTTAAAGTAAAAAGTTTAAAACATTTATATTACATACATGTAAAAGAAAATTTCTGTATAGAATAAAATTGTCAGGGTTGAGATACTTATAATTAAATAAAAGATTTTTATTATTTTAAGGAACTATTTATAATTTTTAACGTATAGTAAGTATTTAATGATTAATAATTTTTAAATGTCTAAACTGGACAAGTTTACCTCTTAAGAAACATTTTTAATAAAATCATAAGAAATGCGATTGTTTCGAACTTTGCCGCGCTTTGTATTCAGGAGCATATGGAGAAAAATGCTTCTGCATTTAAAAAGACAACAGGGGTTATAATTTAGTTTCTCATTTAAAAAGTAAAAAGTTAAATGTCTTTTATATAGTGTGAAAAATTTTAAATATACATAGCAGAATGATGCACTGTGTAAGAACGTTTACTTCCAATAAGGTATATTTGCATTTATAATAAAGAGATGTTAATTTAACCTCTAATATTAAAAAATAATAAGTAACTTTAATTTATCATATTATAAATAATTTCTTTGATTATTGACAACTTTTGTTCTTTTACATATGAAATATTGTGACTTTTATTTATTGATTAGTTTTATATTCGTAGTAATAGTATTTGTGTCTACATAATCGATTATGATCTATATAATAATCTACTTTACATAAGTCTATAATTATATATAAATTTTAATAATATACGGAACATTTTTATATGTATAAATACTTTTAAATATATCTTATAATCTTATGTCTTCCCATTTATTTATTAGCTGTATTATTTTGATTCAATCTTGTGAAAATATAAATTCTAAATGTAACTGTTATAATTTTATATTTATGGTATCTAATTCAATTATTCTTTCTTGATTTGATGGATGATATGAAATATTTATGACAGAAGATACCATTAGTGTTGACATTAAAATATATCACAGAATACAAGCTGGTTGATAATAGTGGCATCAACTTTTTAATCAGATCTCAATCTTGTCATTTTCATAAGAATGTACATACATCTAAGAGTTTAATTAAACCAATAAGTCAAATTGGAATAATTAAAACATTGTCACATAAGTTTGATCTTTTTAAAAAAAAAACTGTGAGTATGATTATTCATTGTAATTTTAATATCTCCAAATATAATATCTATATATTCGTAATATTCATGTAATAATTATTTATATTTCTTTGTATTTTAGTATTTAACTGAATTGGGTTATGATTTGTATGGTGACATTCCTGATGGACTCAATTATTCGATATTTTACAAAGGTATGTTATTCTCCTTAATTTCTTATTAATTCCATTTGATGTGATTTCGTTAAGTGAATTAATTTTGTAATTATTTAATCATTATTTTTACTTATTAGGTTTCAATATGTCAGATACATTTTTCTCTTGGTTCCTAGTCACAGAATTGCATGTTTGGATGTTAATGGTACGTTTCATGGCTGAAGGAGAGAAGGGCAAGTTAGTTATAAGCAAAATGGTCGAGGCTATGTGGCACGATGTTCTTATAAGAGCAGAATTACTTGGTGTGAGTAGTCAATAAATTGTGTGATGTTATCTGGTTCTAATTTACCCTAATTTATTTTTTTTTTTTTTTTATATAGAAGTTTCATATCTCTAGTTTCATTTTTATTTTATTAAATTTAACTCCCACTAATCAGCTCATAATGTAAAATACTTACAATTTTTTTATCACTAGCCAATGACTCCAAGAACAAAGAAAAGACAAGTAGCAGATTTATCATATCAATTTAATGCAGCTATAGTTGGTTATGATGAAGGAATCATGTCAGATGACAAGGTATTAGCTAGTGCATTATGGAGAAGGTTCTTTTGCTTAGAATGTAACAATCCAGAACATCTAGAAAAACTTTTAATTTATGTTAGAAAACAGGTAATTAAAACATTGTCTTATGATTAAATATTATATTGATTAAATATTTATTAATATTATATAACTCGATCATTGTGCTTTTAGATTACTGTGTTCGATAAAATTCCATCAGAAAAAGTGTTTGATAGATCAATAGCAAAATGGGTAGATTTGTAAGGCGCCAAATGAAGCTCATTAATACTATTAAGAATTTGTAAATTTTAATTAGGTAAAATTCATATTACAAATATATTAAACTTACAAAACTATAGCAAAATTTGATTTTTTATTTCAATTTTAATTTCAATCCTTTAAAATGTTATCACACAGTTCAGTTCTTGAATGAACAATCATACGACATAAATACTGTTTCTTACAGTTTATATCACAACTTTCTTGCAATGAAGGTGCCGCTCGCTTGTAAAAGTTCCTACAATAAAAAATAAATTCTTACTATACGCATATAATGAACCACTATATAATGTACAATAATAGAATAATACTGAATGATATAACTTTTATTATAATTCTAACATACTTGTAATACTTATTTAACAGTGTTTCATTCTTTGCTGCTGTAGAGAGCCAATTATTTAAGGATTTAACAGATAAATCTGGAAGATCATATTCTGCTTTAAAAGAATATGATTTATACCAGGTTGGTCTTACATGGATATTTTTATTGGCAGAACTGAGATCATACATCCAATTTTGGTAATCAGCTACTTCCTGTAAGAAAAGAAATTTGAGCGTCTATTTGCTATTATTTTTACCCTAAATTAAAATAAAAAAAGTTATTTACATATTCTTATAATCCAGTTTATTTTTTATCATATCATAAATGAAAGAAAGAACAACTTACATAATTACTGCAATTTACTATATATATTTTATAATTCGGATTCAATTTTGAATAAGCTGTTACACTACCACCATTCCAGGCAACATTTGTTGCTTTCATATCAGAATTATAAAATATTGCTATTTCATCATTATGAGTATGTCCATTGAATTCAGCTTTAATTATATGGGAAAATCTGTTAACTATTCTTAAATATTCTCGTTTCCATGTTTTAAAACAGCTATTACTATTAGAGGGTATATGGGATAAAACATGTACAAATTCATCATTCCTCTCTGCTTCAGAAAGAATAGTTGCAAGCCAATGTAATTGATTATCAGGATCTTGCGGATTATACCAAAGCCACCTGTATAACAAAATAATTGAAAGAAATACGAAGAAAGTCAATCACAAAATAAGTTATAAAATAGAATATGATTCTGATATGTATTTTACTATTTTCTTTTAGAAAATTTACTTCTGATAGTGACATTCTGTATAATTAAATTTATACAATTATAGCATTGTATTCATTTCACATACCAATTGTAAGAATAACACACATTGCTATTTAAAGCTATAATTCTAAATCCTCTTTTTGGGACAACAGTGTAATATCCTCCTTGAAGTATAGTAGAACGAGTATGTTCTGGTAACCATCCATATGCAATCCATAGGTGTGCCATTAATTTATAAAGCCAACTTGTAGTTAAATTGTCTTGCGTTATATTTTTTGGTGCGAACCTGCATATAATTCAGAAAATCGTCAATTATAACTAAAACAATATTCATTTACAGATCTAAAATATTTTCGTAATATATAACTTCGTAATGTTTGTATGAAAAATACATTTAGAAAACAGTTCAGGGAATGAATTTCAAAATACAGAATTTCGTAAAAGCATATCTTATTTCGAAACACAATAAATAAAGGAACATTAATTTCATTAATTGAACGAATGTACATTTTTTTTTTTTTTTTATCTTATCGAAAAGAGTGAGTTTATTTTACATAGAATCATTTAGCTAATCTGATAAATTTATATACAAGTGTTATGAAATATTCTTTATGCATCGTAGAGAATTTCATTGGAGATTTCAATAAACTTACTGATTTAAAGGATTTGATTCATGATTTCCAAATATTGGATATATTATAGTATTATTAAAAGTATCATGAATATATTCATAAATTTTTACAAGACTTTGTACATTTCCTTCCTTTGAAGTTTCCCATACTCCATGGTCTATAACATCACCAGTAAAATATATGAAATCTATATCCTGGAAATTAAATTAAATTTGATTTAAAATTAAAATTAAAAATTCATTTTTTAGCCATATTTAATATTTTTTGCATAAATCTTACTATGCATAGTTATCTACAATAACTAATTTAGATTTGAACTAAAGTAGAAGAAAAAATAAAAGGAAGATTTTAAGATTATATGTATTTTAGATAAATATCTTATGAATACTAAATGAAGGATACATTAATCAGACATTAGCTGGATTTTGTTCCTTTTTTCTATACTAAATTAGTTGCATTAGAGATTACCTGATGTGTGTCTTTTATATGATTTAAGGCATCGGTGATTGCATGCCATGGGGTATCACAGGAGTTATAATCTCCCCAAAAGCCAGCGAATGAAGTCATGTTAGGTTCATTTTGTCCTTTTCGACAACAAACTGGTTCTCTACACAAAATCGAATTGCCATATGGTTCATAAAGGGGATCATAATGTAGGTCTGTTATTTGTAAAATTTTTATTTGCTTTTGTGTTTCATTATCGGTAATTGTTGCATTAGAATTGTTATCAACATGAATATTCCAATCAAATTCAGGATCGCTTAAAGGACATGATTTTGATTCTAGAACAATGCCACAAACTGTGTTTGCTGTTAAATTTGGTTTCGAATCTATTATATAGAGAATGATAGGCTATGAAAAAAATAAAAAATTAAAATAATTTATACATTAATTCTCAAATATTTTGATAAATCTAATTACATATGTACATATTACCAAGTTCAGTTCAACAACTCCTTTACAAACTCTTTCGGTTTGAATATTGAACAGTACACATAATTTTACTATTTTATCTTTTATATCTTCTTCTGACATTCCTTTACGTCGTAAATTGAAAAATGTTTTTAAAATTCCTCGACATATTGTACATATCTTAGTATCAGAATTTGCTGAAAAAGATCTCCAGTCAGAATTCTGAAGTTCTGTAGGAATTTTCAAGGATTCTATCATATCATTGAACAATTCCCCCTCATAGTCCAACTTGGTCCATAATTCAATTTCATTTGAAAACGAATTCACATCTATATCTGTTGATGAATCAGTTCGTTATTCTTTATTTTATTATATAAAGAAGTATTATAAATAATTACAATATATTGTTTTTATTGAACAATTGAAAGGAAGTTTATTCTCTTTTAATTTCAATTAGTAGAAGAAAATTAGGTTGAATTGCTAAATAATTACCACTTTACCGATTACGATATCGAATGCCGATACCGTTGAAATATGTTATCAAGATCATCATTCTGAACAACTTTTTCATATACGTACGACAGGATGATTCATCTAAGAGTTTAAGCTGAAATTATTTTTGATACGATCAATTGTATCAAAAAATGTTTCAGATAAAAGTAGAATGACTTCAAAGGGGACACAGCCTGATGTTATTAGTTTTTCTGTAGGTGGGCGCGTAAAGGATATGCGACGGTCCTGTCACAGGATGGTCAGTTCTAGTTCTCAAGTTGTACACAAAAGTATGTTTAATATCACATATGTGCATACTTCCTTTCCATGTTCTATACAAAATTGTAGATTAGATATTATAACTATTGCCTGTGTATATGTGAATATGTGTGTGTTTCCAAATTATAATTGTGTTGATGTAGTCGCGCTATTATCGGTACTGCACATGTACACATGTGCTACTATCCTTTAGATAGCCCAACCCTATCTATGTACCACCTTACATTTGGAATTCAGTGACTGGAATTTTTATTATTTTTTTCATTGTTTATACGTCACTATGAAGATATTTAAAAAAATCCCGCTAGAATTCACGAGGAGATAACAAATCGACTGTTTCACGCAGCTTGTACGATACCAAACATACTTTTATGTACAACTTGAAAACTAAAAACCGACTACCCGTTATCTCGTACGTACGAGAAAAAAAATTATTCAAAATGATGATCCTGACAACATATCTCAAGAGCAACATATCTCTATCAGGCATCAGTTAAATAGTAAACATTGTTATTTTCATTGAAAAATAAAAGCACTTTTATTATTTAAAGTATACTTAGCCAATGTCGAGTATTATGTTGAATAAATTTTCACTGAAATAATTATTTAAATAGAGAGTTCAAATAAAAAACGTAAATAAATTATTTGCTATTTGGGTAAGTCTAAATATGTTATTTAGAATAATGAAATTAATTGCCATTTACAAATGAAGTGTTATCTTTTATTTATGATTTTTATTTATTTTAGTTATTTATTACGCAAATGTAACATTTCAATCAGAGAAATTACTGTAAATTACAATGTTTAATAATGTACGTTAGCTGTGATGAATACATCAAAATGAGACAGATACGGCAAAATAGTTTATTTGTATATCATCGTTCGTTTTTCGATTAAGGGCAAATAAAAAAGTAAAATTTCATTTGCAAATAAGAAATAATAAATAGATTAATGTTAGAATCTTAAATTACTTTCGTTTAAATTCAATTAAAAGAAATTTAATTCCTATTTACAGCTAAAATATTATTTTAATATGTTATTTATTATTTAGTAGGTAAATAAAATGTTGAACTTGATTAACCAAAACTGATTTAACCCTACCTTCTGGATGTCGGACGAGACCATTTATATTTAAAACTAATATACTCAAAATTAATTGTTGAGACCACATTACTGTTGTGTTCTACGAACAGTCAACTAAACACTGCGTTCAGTTCGATATATTTTCAATCGTTTTCAGTTTTCTTTATCTCGTTTCAGTGATTTATTTTTCATTGATAAATATTGCAATTATCATCTCCTTGGCATGCCTATTTCCCAATGCTTGTAGAATAACTTTCTAAGATCGTGAAACAATTAGAATTTAAACGGAGAAGAAGAAGAAGAAGAAGAAGAAGAAGAAGAAGAAGAAGAAGAAGAAGAAGAAGAAGAAGTCCTGTACACTATATTGTATTTAATTTAATTTAGTTTGAATACTTACGTTCGAAATTCTAAGCTATTTTTGATAAGTCGGAGGAGACGATCAATACAATACAATACAATACAATACAATACAATAAAACATTGTCATGGCAGTATGTGGATTTTATCTCGTGAAGTGTTCTTTGTTTGTACATGACTTATTTTATTTTATGTGAAAAGATGTAAACTTATAAAATGATATCCACTTTTATCACAGAACACTCTGAAAAATGTGATTAGATTATTTCATGCAGACTCTTTAACGTGTCAATCTCTCTCTGCGTAAGCAATAATCATAATAGTAACAACTGTCAGTACCATCGAATGCTATATCTTCATGTTGGTTTGCGATAAGATAGGAATCAGATTCTTCTGGCTGATCGATTACTTTCTCTTAAGCGGACTTAGATATATCATTTTTTTTTAAACATAAAGCATCAATCGAAATCAATTTACTTGGCGTTCCATTTTATCTAAAATTAATCTATTACTTAAACAAATACATTGAAGCTTTAATTAATTTTTTAAACTTTTTTAACATGTACACACTTCATACTGTAAACAAACAGGTGTAAAGAAAGCGTAAAGTATTAAAATTATTTGACTAACAATAAGTACCGTATTTAATTTAAAACAGCGTAGATAATAATGAATAATCAATAATCGCGTGAATATTTATACTGGATATCGATAGACAAACATATGAAGATTAAGATTCCATTTACACACAACCGAACTATGTCCGTTCTGTGCCCCTGCCGCGCCCCGTGCCCGAATCGGTCACCGTAGTTTTAAATGTAGCAGTTTATACGTTATCAGTGTTGTGTCCATTCGTCATCCGTGGTCCGGATGTATCCCGGGCACATTTGGTAGTCTCCGATATTTTTTCTGTTTGCCGAACGGGCTCTAACTGTCACAGCCATAGCAGGGGCTTGTATGAAACTGGGTTTATACTAGTCAAATAGCATTCCAGTCCATTGTCAAATAGCAACCCAGCGATGGATCTTAACTGGAGTAATGTGAACAGAGTTTTCATTCGATCTCATTTCAAGCGATCTAGTTCAGCGACTGGATCGAACGTCTACTTTTCAAATCCTCGTCGATCGAGAACATGAGAGAACATCCAGCGTTACCGGAATCGTCTCGACTCGGTAGATGGCTCGGTATTTATGGCTCAGCGTGAATCCATTGTCATTACAGTTTACCACTTTCACGAAAAGTGGCACGAAAAGGACTAGAATAACATAGACAACCAATCGACCGATTGTCGTTCAAACAAATGGGATATAATGTTTGGACTAAAGTTGGGCTTACACTAATTCAGTCGATGGATTCAGCGATTGCATATCAATGGTTTAACTGAAAATTGTTCGATGTCTACGTTGTTTCGGTCTTTTTTGAACCGCTGAAAGTGGTAAATTGAAAGTGATAATGGATTCACACACACAAAAAAAAAAGAAACTGATAGAACGATATATGAAACATGATATCGCTATAATATAAAGTTTGAAGAATTATTATCCATAATTTCAAGTAACATTTAACGTAACAACGCAAAGAGATCAACAAAATTAATATTAAAAGTCACATCATCTTCCCTGACCACTGGAAGTAATTATAAAAAACCTCAGTCATTTCTTCCGGATATATAAATCCTCTACATAAAAATTTGTACCAGAGATCTGGCGCGAAATATGTACATCATTAAAAGGTTAGCTTGATCTGATTATTATTAATCATTGAAATAACGCAGGTCATTTAATCGATATTTCGTTATCACGCTTTGAATTTCTTCTTGAGCTACGATACCTTGTTCAGTTGAAAGTTTTCGTAATTGTTTTGCGACGTGCTTTCCGAAGATATCGAATTCATCCTCTTCTTCTGCTCTGCATATGTCATCTTGCAGCAATTTCGCGCTACTAACTATTGAAGATAGTCGTGGCATTTTATTCTTTTTTGATTCCGTTTTAGGTGATTCTATTCCAGAACATATAGTAGGGGCTGCAGTGACATTATTTTCTGATACAGACTGGGTACTGTCATTATTATCCTGAAAATACAATTTCTAATTTTTTCTTTTTTCTTTTTAATTAAAGATCAACATCGAACAAGCCGTGGAAATATTTCCTCAGGTGAAATTTTCCTTCGTGCCATAAAGCCATCGATGGAAAAGGTGTAAAAATTATCGGCTTTAAACAATATGGAAGCTTAAACTTCAACTACAAAAAAAGAGAACAGCGTTGTGTTAATAACATTAGTTGATCACGATCGTTGTTTCACCTACATACGATCGTATAAACGGGTCTCGATACTCATATACCTCTACTCTAAGCCTGTGGAGAAACGTTCGAAAGTTGACTCGTGGCTAGTTGTGAAAAATCGACATAGAAGGCAAGAAGGTTCTCGTTCTACGCATCAATGACATCCTACGAATATCTGACGAGACCGATACAGAGACACTCTACTCATCTCTGTCTATCTCGCGAGAACGACAACTTTATTGTTTTCCATGTTGATTTTTCATGACTCAATTTCCGGACGGTTTTCCCTAGCAGGTGCCGAGACCTGTTTACATGATCGTGCCCTCTGCAACTGGCTATGAAAAAATACAAGCTCATATATTACTACAGGTTGTGTAGTAATACGTAAACATGCCGGAAAGATGATACCATTATCTCTATTTTCATTCATTCATGGTGATTGGAGATATCAGATTAATCCTTTAGAGAATATCACTCATCAGGACAATAAAATAATTCTACTTTGCCTGTTGGAGAAAAAAGATCTCAGTTTACAAATTATTTGGCAATGACGGGGAAACTTCCATGGCAGAACAACATGATACATTAATACATATCTACATTTTTTCTTTTTTTTTTTTTTAAACAATAAATAATAAAGGTTATTAAGAATTGACTTACGTGCGTTTTTCTTTTGACCACCACATTTTTTATAAAAGAGTCCAACTCTGTAAACCATTTCATTTTAGGTTGATATACATTGCCACTAGCACCAGATGTGGTTGACCTTTTAATCTTGTCTAATTCTAAGTAGTAAGTAGATCGAATAGACTTTATTTTATTTTTAACATCTTCCACGCCAAAACCTTCCATTTGCATATCTTCGCAAATCTTTTTCAAGGCAAATTCACGCATAGCCCTATTTTTATAATCTTTAGACGCGATATCCCATAAGCATTCATGTTCTCTGTACAGAGTAACGAACTTAGAAGTTTGATTTTTGTTTAATTTTTTCACCATTTTTAATTAAGAACGCAAACTCGTGTACACTGTACTATGCTTCGACCAGCACTGGATATTGAACCGTCTAAACGATTCCAGTAACGCTGGAATGCCGTATTCTCGATGGTGGGGAATAAACTGGATTAAAAAGTAAACTTTAGAGCCAGTCGTTGTGCCGGATTGCTTACTGGAATGACGGCGCTCTACTGGAATGAAAAACAAATGGATCGTATTACTGAACTGGAATGCTACTGGGCCAATATAAATTCAGCTCAAGATGTGATAGTACATCAAACCGATTGCTCTTATCTAGATCTCGTATTTTACTTTTAAGTGTTGATTTCATATTAAACTGTTAAATAAGGAAACGAACACGATGTAACGACACTCCTTGGAAAGACGCGGAACGGTATTCTTGTATTTACGTTGTCTTTATCTTTTATACGTTAAATTTGACGAATTAAATTTAAAATATCTGCTAAATTAATTGTTTTCCAACATAAATAAGTATTGATACCTCCTTATAGATAATGCCGAGATGGATGGATTAATGTATTAAAAAAAAGAAATGTATGGTTCCACTAAAAAAGTAATGATGGCCTTGAAATCTTACTAAAAAAAAAAAAAAAAAAAAAAAAAAAAGATGACTTTCAGAGAAAACATTATATACCATTGCCTATGTCCAGGTGTGGGCTGGCCATCGGGAGTTTTGGGAAAATTCCCGGTGGACCGGTAGAGATCCGGCGCCGTTTTACACAGAATTTAATTAATCAATGAACTAACAATGCAGGGGCCGAATGAAATTTTAAGTCCTAGTCCGCCCCTGTCTGTTTCCCTCGAAATACTATAACTTTGAACTGTGGAACTTTTTCATACGACCATTGATAATGGTGATATGTAGATATCTCAATTTATATGCCACAGCCTGTATAATTGCTGTTCATACTATTTATAATTCAAAAGAAAAATTGGGTAAAATTATAGACTAACAATTATAACTAACAATAAAACTTACCCTAGGTAGTAAAACATTTGCAAATTAAATTCATATAAAAACAATGTACCTCGCTTAAATTGAACGTTGTTCACTAATTAATGAAAACAAACAATTAACTTCTTCATTGTCGATATATGAGCCATCGTGTAAGAACGTAAAGGTTGTGATATATTGATAAGAGCTCTCATTCTTCCGGTAAGAAGCATCATTCGATTCAAAAGATCAGTCAATTTCCATTCAATTGGAAATGAGTATGGAAAACGCATTTCATCATATTGATATATCACCATGCTGTAAATCTCGCTTTTTATTACCACAATGTGTGATTATTGAAAAAATTCGGCAGATTTTCTCGAAAGATTCGATAAGGATTGTATTGTTATGAGTTCCTAGAGTACTAGAACAAAAATATATGACTATTATTACAGTTAAATACAATTAATTTATTAAATATTAAATATTCTTATTAAATATTACAGTTAATATATGTGTGTGTGTGTGTGTAGGGGTACCCCGCTTAACTTTGACACCTTTAATTGCTTTCTTATTTTTCATGGTACAAAAAAATGTTTCGAGAGAATATTATTGTATTTTACGTGGAAAATTAAGCGGTAATTATTAGAACTGCCATTTTGGATTTCGATAATCTTTTAATACGTTGTCGGGGATATGATTCTAAACAACTTCGTTCTGTACATGTTACTACTGCTCGCCTTAATTTCCTAGATATTTATAAGACACTGTTAGTATAATTATAATGAATTTTACCTATAATTGTACGTCCGTGACAGCGTATGCGTTACTATTAGCTGTTAACTGTTATTGTTATCTCATTTGTAATTTCATAGGAAAATTTAGTTTTGATTTAAATCACAACAATACTGAATCGATAACATCGCATGCGACACGAGAATGGTAGTGGGAAGTCGGATGATCATCAGAATGTAGGTCATGAAATAGTATTGATTACCTCCTGTCACACCTATTCTGTAAATTTCTGTAGATTGTCGGTGGTGCTAAGCACGCGATAAACGCAAAGAACTCCAGTTATTAGCTGGCAGATGTTGACTTCAGGAACAAATTCACGTGAGTCATTGATATCATTGCTAGAGACATTGATATGCATACATATATATCAGTGACTAGTAGCTGGAGCCTCCCTCGACCTTTTGGGTTTACATAGATATACCTATTATAAAGATAGAGGAGTGGATGAACAAAGGCAATATAGAAATGAAAAGGTGATATAGGAATAGAAATAGAATACTGCTAACAGGCCTCCTTTGTCCTTGTCTAATAACACATGCACATTCATAACTGAAAGTTGTTATTTAGTTTGTGTTCATATATCTGTGGTATTTGTATTTATTTCATAAGTTATACAGGTTATATGGGTTAAATAATTTTCAGCATGACTAAGAAATGCATGATATGTAAAACAGAAGCGACTCCAATTTCCAACGCTAGACGTAGCTTTCACATGTAAGTGTATTTATGATTTCTTGCCTCAAAATTGAATAAAGTAATCCTTATTATAAACGTATATAGGTTTCCTAAAAATGAATTATTAAGAAAGAAATGGATGGATGCAATGAATTTATTGGCAACCCCAAACTTCAAAACTGCATATATATGCAGCGACCACTTTGATGACAAATCGTTCCATGATACTGATGAATTAAGAAGTAGAAAACGACTACGTCCAGATGCGGTTCCTCAAAGGATAAGTTTAAAAGAATCCGGTAATTATTCAGAGGAGGGTATATCTCGCAGATTTCACAATCTAAACTTCATTGAAGTTTTTCGCGAATATTTTGGAAACTAAGACTGAGCAGCGATTATACGTAAATATAGGAAAATGTTATTTGCAATATTAAACTTGACAACATATCCGAAGATCATTGAAATCAGTGAGATGTACCATTTTCGAATTAATTACCTAAAGTCCACCTCATCTAACAGTGGCGAATCTTGCAAAAAAGCATTAACCAATATTATTAATTCTGCAGATATAGATGATCCATCAGAAGAAAAAGATTTAGGGTCAGAAGAGCTGTTTGAAAGACCCGTTGATAAAGACCATTTTAAATCTGAGATGGTGACTGATCTTTCTGATACATGTATTAAAGCCATAAATGAACAAGATTGTTTAACTGGAGAAAAAAGTAACAGTAGTATGAATAATGTTCCAAACAGTGGTAACAGAAGGTAGATTATTCACTTTGTAATAATTGTACAGATGTTCATGATCGGACTGGTCTAGAGAGGGTTGTAGAAACTAATTTCGACCTTGTTGATATCACGAATTGTATGTGATTCTCTGTAAGAATATACAATTTTTAAATTGTTCTTTCTGATGTAATTTTAGGAAAAATTCATTCATCAAAGAAATACCACGTAAAAGAATTCGTTTTATGAATGGCTTTCAAACAGAACACATAACTCGAGAAGACTTTGTTTCTGATGAAGCTTGGAATCGCTTCCTCAGGTTAATAACCTATGAAAGAAATAGAATGGCAGCTGCTCATAATAGGAATTCACGTAAAGAGAAGAAAATAAAAAATTTTAAACTCTTATTGAGAGATTTGGAAAACCGTGATGACATTGATGCTGCTCAATACGTGAAGGTCGTTTTAAAATAACTATTTTATATTTCTGTTTTATTATTTTATTTAATTATTACGTAGTTCTCCCGTTTTGGGTTTGGACGGACTTCAGATTTTACGATATTGCATACTTTAAGTCTTTAATTCCCTCTTGTATTTTTATGTGATTTTATATTGTCATATATTTATTAACTTTCACTACAATTGTCTTCGTGAATAAAACGTGAACTAAATTTCATCATCTTTTACATTTATTTTAGCAGTATCTACCACCAACATACCCAAGAATTATTAACACTTTGACGGTCACGTTGGTCATGGGTGCATCTAACGGTGTACTGTGTTACAACACTGTGGCGTCCCTAAGCGAAACATGTGATTTCGGCGTAGCTGTCAAAGTGTTAACACGCATGAAAGAACATAAATTCACAACTCCCTTTCCTGTTAACCTCAGAAACTTTACTAGAATTCTTCACTTTCATTCACTGATTACATACAAATTTGTTACATGTAGCTTTTTCAATTGCTTACCTTTATCCGGCATTGTTAGGCAAAAATTAATGAAGGTAAAAAATTGTTTTCAATGTAACTTTTCATGAGACGAGCATTAAACTCAAAACTTTGATAGCATTGATGAATTTTTTCCAGTATTTGCATCTTTTTAATGATTAGAAATATGACTGAGAACAAAAATTTGAATTACTATTAATTTTGATAAATTTGCTAAATTGTTCTTTAATTAATAATTCAATTAAATAAAGAGGAGGATCTGTCACCATACTTTGGTGAATACCTTTTCAAGAGAAGATACAACCGTCTTGAAAGGATTAAGGCATTTTTTGACGTTGTTGTCAGATTTCAAAGTCATTTACGCAACAATACCAACGACACCGGTCCTAGACGTCGTCGTAATAATACACGCACGAGTCTGTTACTAGTGGATAATTGAATATGCGAGGCTGTAAGAAATGCCTATTATAATTAATAACTAAATGAAAAATAAATATTATTATTTTCTTAAACCGGCCGGCCGGCCGGCCGGCCGCCGCTATCGCGTACGCACGATAATAATTATTCTATCTCGTAAAATAATATCAATTATTCATTTGCTTGTTATTTTATGCAAGTGTTGTCGGCTACCTCGCGACTGTCCGATTGAAAAAATTAACAAAAACCAAAGCCCAATATATACATTGATGATATTGATTTTCAATTGAGTTATAATAGACATTTCTTAGAATATCCCACATGCAGTTGTACACGAGGTTTTAAACTTGCTCAACTATCGTTTATGGGTATGTATACATACTACAAGCAGAAGATAAAAGTTAGGTTTAGGTTTGTATTCGTAGGCGTCTTACGCGGCTGTTTACCGCCACCTTTAACCTCTGCCTCTACTGACTCGATGGCCTGACTGAATGGAGTATAGAGAAGAACATGACTATATAAACATTTTAATGCTTTATACACACACACACACACACACATATACACACTGAACAAGTAAATATCATATAACTAGTAAATATCAGATATTAAAAATGCTAAAACTAGCAAATAATAAACTAAATTTATTTGCTTCATAAAATACTATTATATTTTATATTCTTATGTTTTATAACCCCTAGGGTTATTTATAATTATGTCTAAACTATTCTGTTGAACACTTTAAACATACGAAGCACTATTAGAATAAGTTAAAACAAATTAATAGTATACGAAGTACCGTTACAAAACATGAGAAACTTCGATATCATCAAATACGAGATCGTCAAGCATTTCTTCAAGAGTAATTTGTGGACAATTGGTATCAGATAACTCATTAGTATCAACTGGAATTAATTTCCTAGAATCTTTGTAAATATTTATGTGTTGTCTCATTTCTGGATCTTCTTCAAGATCTTCCAAAAACTCATAGTAGTCACTAAAATAGATTATAATTATAAATGTAATTTTTCAATGTAATTTAAGAAGTAAAAGTAAACGGAAATATATAATTTCACTTTATACTTAGTTTTAAATATCTAAGAAAATAGTTATTTTTAAATAGAAAATTACATAACTTACTTATTATCTGTGACCATATTATCTTCATCTTGTATCATATGTTTTAATTTCCAAGCTCTCATTCTGCGACGTGCTGCTCTATCTTGCGTATAATTTTTTTTGGTTAAAATTACGTCCGGTACTACGTCTTTATTTAACATTTCGAAATTCTCATCGTTAATATTACTCTCATTAAGAGCATACCTAAATATAAAATCATCTTTTAATTTTTGTCAATTATATTATTTATTATTTAGCGCTTTATCTTTTTTTATCCTTTTTTTTTTTTACCCTAGGACAGTATCACCAGGTTTTAATATATGGCCAAGATGAGTGCGCGTATGAATTAAGTTCTCAGTTAGTCCCAAATCGCAACTTCTAACTACCCATACATCTGCTATTACATGCTAGAAACAAAGATATAACTGTAAGTAAAGATTTATAAATTTGTACCGACTGAAAGGAATATTACAAAGGAAAGTTTCCTCTGACGTTTTAAAATTTTGTTTGTAATTTTGTTAATAATTTGTTCATAGTACGTATATAATTTTATAACCATTTGGTTATTTTATATTATTTTAGTTTCGACCGAGAAGAATCCTTCCCATGTAAACATTATATTTTAGAGAAAATATTATAATTAGATTCATAATAGATACCTTATTTGAAATACTTCCCTGTCCAGGAAAAAATTTTCTATCCTTGAATTTTATTTGCTCAATATCCATTACTGTGTATTCTATTAATTGCTTTGGGTCACAAATGCTGTTGAAAGTATGTCTCCAGTAAAGTGTAGCGCTTAATTCTGCGACTAAATAAATAAATAGTATATTTTGTGAATTCAATTTTACTTTAGAAATCAGATAAATAAGTATCAAATTTTAGAGAACTACACGTACTTTGGCCAGTTGATACATCTATTAAATGTACAAAATTTGTAATTTTATATACTAAACAAATTGAATTTATCCCTCCGAGTTGATGGCTCAGTTTTCTTGGAAGACACACTATGCTATCTCTTGATATTGGAACTATTTCCACACTATAAGAGAAATTACAATTGCACATTGTTTAAAACAATTAGAGGATCGTTATTATGAATGGTTGTATTGCATGAACCAAGTGAACAGAAGCGGTGGAATCATGTAGGTGAATTGACATTGTTATTCATATGATACTGTGGTAAAGATTGGTTCTTTACGCAATTAGAAGAAGATATACAGACACAGGAACTGAATATAAAAAACGAGGCGGCGAGAAGCGATCTCCTATTAGATGTAAAAAAAAATGGGCAGAAAGGTATTTAAAAAATTGTAATGTATAAATAAAATTAAATTCTATCAACTACAAACAATCTAATGGTTAATTATATAATAAGGAATAATGAAAGTATTCATATCCAATATTTTTATATCAATTTACTAATGTAAACGATCTTTACCTGTATGTAACTTTATAATTGTAGATATTGCTGTGAATATCATGCGATATCAGTTTTTTAGAATGGTCATAGCGACAAGGTATAACGCTTGAAAGAAAATCAACCATTTTGCGCGCTGACGCTTCATTTGCATAAAAGAAATCTAGACCCTCTGTAAAAGTTCGCAATTCATTTAATAGATTATTATATTTAGTAAATAGAATCTTTAAACTCTTTGATAATTTATCTAATAATATTTTTAAATAATTCAGATTTCTTACCATGAATAGGTTTTATGCCCAAAGTTTGTTCATGTGCTTTGTACTTCAAAATTAATTGCTCTAGATAATAAAACGTTTTTTTATTTGTTGCTCTTTGTCGTACTTGTACCTTTGTAAAGTGCAAGTTATAAACAGAGAAAATAATTTTATTACTACAAGTGAAATTTACCTTGCTCTTATTATAAGACTAATTAAAGTATAATAGGTAGGAAAGATATAAGTGTGGTCGTAAATTAAAACCTAAGAGGGTACACTCATTGACATCATACCTAGGGCAGCAGCTGCCTTTTAAAGGCAATTTAAATTTCGAATTGTAAAATTTATTTGCATATTATATTCTGCTTATATTCTCGTAATCGTCCATAAAAACTATATGGCATCAAGTATTTGCCATTCCTTGGGTAATAAGAATTACTATACTGGTAAAAATTAGCCTGTTAGTTACCACGAAGCAGAACACACGGTTTTGAAATAGCTAAATGAATATTGTAACGCCTTTGAAAGTACTTGAGCAAATTACCTGTTTTGACACTCAAAAGCTTCTTCCCAGTTTTACGACCACGCTATATACCTTTTACGCATAGTACAAATCTTACCAATGCACGCCAATAATCTTTAGCTTCTGTTCGATGACAATCATTACACATTTGATGATTTACCGTATATTCAACTATAAATACTTGTTGCAAGACTGTTCCACCCATAACTTCAGCTTGCACTGTTAGTTTTACCTAAAGATACAGTGTAACAATAAAATGATTTTTTACGCAATAGAACTATTAAATAATAAATACCTTCAATCTCATAGAATGTGGTTCTGTCCAGACAAATCCAGCATCAATTAATTTCACTCGATTCAGACCTTTCAGCTTTTTTAAACATAATGTTAGTAACTCTCTGGATTCTAATGCCGCATGAATCCATTCCGCAGGTGGCTGTAGATACCTGAAACAATTAAACTTTCCTTATCTTGCAAGTTTCAGAAAGATAATTGAACAAATATATAGAAAGATTTAATAAACAGAATGTTCACAACAGCAATGTTATTACTGCAGTACTTTATAGTAATATAGGCTATAAATGTGAATATATACAATATAGGAATAACCGTATTATATATTTTTAAAAGCTCAACTTCAATTTTCATATCCATTAGATCGATGTATAATTTTGTTGAGAAAATAAAGATGAAACAATATTTTAAATAAGAAAGATTTTATCATTTCCTTTATGTTTATTTTTCCTACCGTCTTATTTAGAAATTAACAAATAGGAAAATAAATTGAATTATATTACCTCTCGCAGCCTTTACAAAAATAAATTGTTGCTTGCTTTGGAATATTCTCAGTGACATCTACTTGAGTTCGTAAACATGCTACACACATATTCGCTGGATTTGGTTCAATACCAATACCACAGATGCAACATAATCTGAAAATGTAATTATTCATAATTTTAATCACATACGGTAGCATTCCAGATAATTTGTCGAGGTTATGTTTTTCTATTTACTAGAAATAAGACAAGTATTTAATAGAGTTACATCATTTTAAAAACATTTTATTCTGACCTTCTTTAAAAATTTATAAATATAATAAAAACAAATTATGAAATTCATCTGTTTCTTATAATACCTAATTTAAGGTTATATTTACTTACATCATTGATTCTTGTCGAACAGGTTCATTTAATACTTCCATTATCTCTATTTATTTTTATGGAATTTCATAAATAATTTTGTTGAATTCAATAGAATTAAACGACTCAGAAATAACAAATGAGCTTAGAAATACACGTGACACATAAGCCTGAACATGTGCTAGTGGTACTATTGAATCATAAGCACGTGAGAATTGATGCCGACTTCAGGATTAAAACATTTATCTATAGCTATAATCAAACTATTTTTTATTTTTTAGTCTTCAATATGTGTGTATATTATGTTATAAGAGATTTTTAATCGTCCTTCCCTTTTCTTACACATGTCACAAATTGAGATAGATATCTATTTATTCATCGTTACTTTTTTACTGATGTTTTTAAATTGATATGAAATTGTGGGAAATAAACAAATAATACATAGTTGATAATAATATTAAATCTTCTAAAAAATTATGTTTATATATCAGTTGAATTTATAAATTTTGAATGTAAATTATTTTTGAAAATAATTAATATTTCTTAAAATAATTTATAACGTGTAATTTCATAAAAAATTTTAATAAGTTTCAAGATTGATTTTGTAGATGAATAAGTAAGGTAAATTAAATTAATAAAATGTTTCATTCGAATTTTCATTGGTATATTTAAATTTATATGTTTTTGCTAATAAACTTTCATTTTAATTTACTTTTGTGGTGGTAATGCAACGTAAACTCGAATCGAAATATGTAAGTAATTTGAACGAGCCATCATGAAAGGGTATCCCATCTAGTTTTCCAACGTTCGTGACATATTTGAAAAGTAGCTACTTTCACTTACTATTACATTATTATAGTGTATACGATCGAAAGGTAAATGTTGGAGGTGAAAATATGTTTATTTGATATTAATCTCTTTCTGCTCTGTTTGTTCCTTCACTGTTGATATATTTTTATTACATATATGTTTACAGGTATACTAGTATGAAAATGAATAATCAATTTTGTTATCATTTTTACACCTTCAAATAACCAGTTTGCAATTTTGATGCAATATATTGGAATTAATTAGTGTGACATAATTAATAAATGTTAATAATAATACTACAGACATATAGTATCATAATGTACGTATATTATATATAATACACATGCACATAACATATATACAAGTATTATATTATTGATATTCAAGTTAATATTTATAGATATCTACGTCCTAGTTATGTTAATTTGAATTTTGGATTTGTTAATTATAGTAGAATATAAAATGACTCCAGTACCATTAGAGGGTCATCAAACGCCTGTAACTAACAACATCCCACAGGAAGGAAATCGTGGTGGTTCTATTTCTCTTGGCATGCTCATTGATTTTATCATACAACGTACTTACCATGAACTCACAGTTTTAGCCGAATTGTAAGAATATTTACGTATACTTTTACATTGCATAAAGTAGAGATTCAGTGTATATGAAAATCAATATAGTTCAAACATAATTCAATGTAAATTAATGGAAGTAATATACATAATATATAATACATGAATATTTAACAATAAGAGTTAAATAAGTATAGTTAGGCAATCGTTTAGCTAGTAGTTAAATAGTCAGATGAGAGAAGCGTATAAATATATGTATCAGAAGGATGTACGGTTGAGAGTGAAGGACAAGTAAGAATAACAATTACAAATCAAGTATCTTTTCATGTCTTTTCATGGAAAAAAGTGAACTATTCTTTTTCTTCTTCTTATTGTTACTATTATTATTATTATTATTATTATTATTATTATTATTATTATTATACATAAATATTTTTTTTAACCAAAATGTAATATGTCTTTGCAGATTACCTCGGAAAACTGATATGGAACGTAAAATAGAAATTTATAACTTTTCAGCTAGAACTAGACAGCTATATGTACGATTATTAGCATTGGTTAAATGGGCTAACAGTGCTTCCAAAGTTGATAAATCTGCGGTATATTAAAAATTAATATTTCGTTTATTCATTGCGACGTTTTAAGCCTTTGATGTAGTTAATTTATTGTTGTTGAATGATTATTGACTAAAAAGGGATTTTTTTAACAGCATATAATGGCCTTTTTGGATAAGCAGTCACTGCTTTTTGTTGATACAGCTGATATGCTCGCAAGAATGGCTCGTGAGACATTAGTACATGCAAGATTACCTAACTTCCATATTCCTGCTGCAGTGGAAGTTCTTACAACTGGAACATATAGCCGTCTACCAGCATGCATAAGAGTAATTTTAATTCACTAATACTTGTAATTATACTCAGTGTACTTAGATTTAGTAGTAGATTTAGATTAGTATGATTGTTTCAGTTTCAAACTTTACTTAAATAGGCACGTATTCTTTCAATAGGAAAGAATTGTCCCTCCAGATCCAATTACACCAGCAGAGAAAAGAACTACCCTGCAGAGATTAAATCAAGTTATTCAACATAGATTAGTTACTGGAAATCTGCTTCCACAAATGCGCAATTTAAAGATAGAAGCAGGAAGAGTAACATTTCTTGTGGAGCAAGAATTTTCAGTATCGCTTACAGTAATGGGAGATGGTCCAGCAGTACCTTGGAGATTATTAGAATTGGAAATTTTAGTTTCAGACAGAGAAACAGGAGATGGAAAAGCTTTGGTGCATCCATTGCAAACTCGTTACGTACATCAAGTATTATCTCTTTTAACAAATTATATTATTTACTTTATTATTTATTCTTTAATTACTCAATATTCAAGTGAATAATTTTAATTGCAAGGTGGTTCAGTCAAGATTGGCAGAGAGTTCAAATCCATTATCTGAAGTGTACCATATTTTGCACTATTTCTGTCAATCACTACAGCTAGAAGTACTTTACTCTCAAACGTTACGATTAATACGAGATAGATTGGATGATCACATTCACGTGGATGAATATACACCAGGAAAATGTCTTTCTGTCTCTTATTGGAGAGAATTGACTAGTAAAGATCCTCGATCAGAGCTGGGTTATAAATTAACAGTTCAGGTTGACCAACATGATCCTGCAAGGCCTCTTGCGATAGTACATGTTCCATCCTTAGGTAGCAAAGAAAGTGAAATAGCAGACAGAGCAATTAGATCAGATCAATTGTCAATGGAATGTTTGTTAGTGCATACAATATATATACGTACCAGAAGTAGATTATTAGATTTGAAGCAAGAACTGCAAACAATGTTGAAAGATGTTGAATGTACTTTAGCCGGTTCACCTGCTATTCTTTCCGTTCCAATTTTGCAACCTTGTTTAAGAGCAGAACATTTATTAGTTACTGTTGATACACATACTGGAATGTTGCAATGTCATGTGCCTCAATATGAGGTTCCTTTGATTCCTGAATTAACTGCTGCATTAAATGGTGATCATTCTCGTCTTCCAACGTTAATATCAGAACTAAGGTAATATTGTTTTAATTTTCGCTTCATTATATTTCCTTTCCCTTCCTTTTGTCTACCTTTTAATATATTTTATTCTATTTCACGTCGCAGATTTTGGATAACACAAAGACGATGTGAAAAAACACTTCAGCATCTCCCAGCAACATCTCATGAACGTTTGCCAGTACTTCTTCATCCTGATCATCCGATGTCAAAGATTAGTAGACATCGTATGTTTGTTCAACTTCATCGACATCCTACAGTAATTTTAATAGTGGCATTTAAGGAAAAAGAAACTTCACCATGTGAGATCGAATGCTCGTTTTACCTTGCTGTAGTAAAGCATAGTTCCATAGAAGACGATCCTCATGATGATAGCATTGAGACAGAAATTCCGAAAATGTATTTGAAAGTTCAAAGCTTAATTGAGTTTGATACTTTCGTCATAACCCATGGTCCTTTCACCAGTGTTGATAATGGTCAGTATTTTAATTTGTGATGCTCTAATATAGTAATATTATTAAATTTTCATTTAATAGAAGAACAAATAAACAGTTTATATTTAATATATCACAGAAACTTCTGAGACAAATAGCCTTAAACGAAGAAGTACAGGTGCCAGTGGAAGATCTGATGCCAGTACTACATTACAGAACAGAAGATCCAAACAACCTGCATATTTTATCCCGGAGTTAGCACATGTGGTTGCACTTTGTGATGAAAGGATACCATTTGTAACATTAGCACAAGAATTAACTAGGAGAGATATAGCTCATCAAGGACTTCAAGTAGAAGCAAATGCTACTGCATTAGTTTTAAAACTGGTTCAGTTACCTGCCCCTTTTGCAGGTGTAAGTACTAGCTGTGCTTGGTACGCTCTTCTTAAAAGATTACTCAGTGTTTCAATCAGAGTTCAAGGCAAAGGTATGGCTAAAACATGGATGGCTGAGTTTGTATTCTATGGTAGCCCTTTATCCAGCAGCCATCCAAAAGAACAAGGTAATATATCGTTCAATACATTAAAGAAATAACATATATATATATATATATATATATATATATATATATATATATATATTATTATATATATATTATTATAATATATATATTATTATATATATATATATATATATATATATATATATATATATATATATATTATATATATATATATAATAATACGTTTAAATAATCTATACGTAAACTGTTTAATTTGTATTAGGATTGCGAAGACCAGTATATTTTCAATATGAAATGGGTACAGCAGATACGGTTTCGCGAACAGTAGATGCGTTACTCAATGATTGGGCTCAAATTGTATATCTTTATTCTATAGTACATGGTTTAGCAGAATATTTTAAAATGGGTATAACTTGTAATTTTATTAGAAAATAATATTGAGTTGGAAGTTGTATGTAATTAAAACCATTAACTTTTGCGCTTTTTATGTTACAGAAAAATATAATCTGCGCAACATGGTTAGTATAAAATCATACAACTATAGTAAGTTAGTTCTTACTTATGGTCCTAACCGTGGAGCTACTGTTACTGTCCAATGGAGTACCAATGATAAAGCATTTAAATTGATTTTTGGAAAAAGTAAATATTACCTTTTTGCGATAATATAAGTAATATAAGAAATATATAAATTATTGTTAAGAGTCATCTGTATTAAGAGGCAATGCAACAGAAAATATTTTGAGAGTATTTTTTCTAATATCGTTGAAAATAGCCAAATTAATTCAATGAATGCCATAGTGTGCCATTTTTATTCATAATAATATTAGATTTGTAATAAGGAATTTAGTACTAGAACGTTTTTAGCGCATATAAGACATTTGGGATGGATTCTTAATTTATTAATATGTCTTAAACTTTATTGGTATAAACTTCTTTCAGTATATCCTGAATTTTTAACATATTTTATGTGCTCTGCTTTTTATCTTTCTATATTTAAGAATCTTTTATTTCATCCTTATATATCTGTAGATACATATACATAATTACCTGTAACATCCTATATATTCGTTATTAATTTAATATATTCTTACTAATTTAAAGCTTTCATTAATGTATAGGTCCAACTAGCACTACTACTAATGCTCATTCAATTATGAAGGAACAACTTGAAGCTCATTTGAATACGCATAGAAATTTAGCCCAACTTATACACATTCTACATGAAACACTTCAACCCCTTACATCGATTAGTAAATTGCCTACGATTCCACAACTTTGTGTTTATAATTCGGTATGATTTTAATATTACTTGTTTTTCTTAAAATTTGTTCTATTTCATTTTTGTTTGTTAGATATTGCATATTTTGTTATTATTATCCATAAGTTATACCGTACCTTTTACAGAGACCTCAAGTGCCAGTACAAACTTTCACTATCATGCCACAATGTGTAACTCTAGTCAGAATTGCGTATCAGGGTATGTATTGTTTAGAACTTCGTCTACGAGGAAGTGGTTTAGTGAGTTTACGAGATGGAGCATACAGCCGGTTTGATAGAAGTTACGTTGTAGACGAGTTCACTCCTACACAAGGTCTTAAGGTAATAGTATTTGATTTAATATTAATCACTTATGATAATATATTAATAATATTAGAGTATGTATTAGAATAATATTAGAACTATATTTGATGTCTCGCTCCAAAGAAGTTATTCTTTATGAAATTTACTTTACACCTTAAAGTACAGAATACTTTATGTAATTTACTTTTCTATTAATTATTTATTTTTGCTAATTGTATAGGCCTTCTTATCAAAATATGTGGATGAAAGTGCAGTTTCCCGCAGAAGATCTCAGTCAGAGGATGACAATCCTCCTTCTCCTGTAACAATGGATAGCGATGGCGGTAGTGGGAGTGGAAACGTAGGTTTTTTAAGCCATCATAGAAGTGGGCCCCAATCACCTGCACAACAAAGAGATGGATTGAGATTTCATCCACCTTTGACTCCACCATCTGGTAGTAACCCTCATACTCCAGCTAGTCCGCATACTGCTAATATATCGCAGGTAGCTTTCATATTCATTTCAATACTGTATAAATGGTACAAGATATTTTCTTTTTATTTTCAATTTCCTTCAGACAAGCCAACATCAAAGTTTTGGAAGTAGTCCAGCTACTTCCTTCAATTTGGCTTCACCACCATCACTACCACCAAATACTCCCAATATGCTACCACATCCTTCGCCGGGTTCTGGATTAGTCGCTAATAGTCCTTTAAACCCGATGCATGTTCCTAGTCCAGCTGGATTAATGCCAACATCTTCACCAGGACCGTGTAGTAATGTTCAAGTGGGACATTCTCCAGCAGGATCCTTTATGCAAACTGGTAAGAAATAATTTTTAATTGAGAATTTAAATACTACAATATATATTGTTTCAAAATCATATCACTTAAACAGGTATTAATAGTATTAGTATTAGTATTAGTATTTATTGCATCATCCATACATTATTCAATGTTTTCGGATATGATACATTGTATCACTTGAACTATTAAGATATAATTAGTTAATAATTTCTGGATTCAACTAATTTGTCCACATTTGAACATTTGAATATGATGCACAAAAGTATATCTGAAAATATGATTTTATTCAAGTCAAACATATTTTAATTTTATCAACAATTTATTTTCCTGTTTGTTTTCCTTTGTGTGTGTATGTGTGTATGTAATGTTATATATTAGGTATATTATTTTTTCCTTGTTACTTTTAATAGTTTCTATTACTAGAAATTTCCAGATTTTGAAATAACGTTATAAACAATCTTTCTCGATAAAACTTTGCTTTTATCATACAATTAAAAATGACATTCGTTAACAATTTATATCTATTTAAAAAAAGTAGTTATCCAGTAGTATGAATTCTTTTTCTCTCGTCTTCCCATTGTCTATAATTTTCATTTATATGTTATACAAAATAATAGTTCAATAATTTCTTTTCATTTGTATTATAGAAATAAGTAAATATTTTGTAAAATGTTGCACTAAATGTTTAACTAGATTTTACACCTAAGTATTAAAATCTTAATATAATTGTTAATTAAAATTGTTAAATATTAAATATTACCTTAAACATTATATTGACTGCATATTACTAAACACCAACGACAATATCACTAATTTCAATTAAATTACGTAAGTGTATAACATTTTTGTAATAAATTCTATTAGAATTAGAAATATAATATAGTGAGATTTTATGGTTATTTACTTAGGACATATAGATGGAAGCCCATTTCCATCTTCACAGAGCATGACTTCTCCAGCAGCCTCTAATTGGCCAGGATCGCCTAGTGTACCTAGACCATCTCCAGCACGTCCCACACAGAGTCCAGGACATGCAGCACTGCATAGCCCACAAGCCTCTGATCATAAAACTGGTACCCATATCTCAAGGGTACTTCCGCAGCGTTCATGGGCAGGTGCTGTACCTACGCTTCTAACTCATGAAGCTTTGGAATTACTTTGTTGCCCTTCCTCGCATCCCTCTGGACTTCCTGGTCCTGATCTTTCACCGCTTGAAAGATTTTTAGGGTGCATTTATATGCGCAGACAATTTCAACGGTTCATACAAACTGATGACTGTGTAAGAGTATTATTTAATAAGAATATTTTATCTAGTTATGTGTATTATATTTTAAAAGTACAACACAATTTATAAAAGTTATATATTAAATTATTTATAGTTAACTGCAGTAAATAGTACGGAGCCAGGAGTTGTACACTTTAAGGTAGAGAGTTTACAATGTCGAGTTGGTTTAAATCCACAACATTTGCAGTCTCTTCATATAAAGGTGCAACCACTTCCGGAACATAAAGATCAATGGTCATTGGAAGAGTTACAAGTAATCGTCATAATCCAATTCATAATGAAAATTTTCTTTCCTCTTTTAATATCTTCTTCGCTTATATTTTTAAAACTATTTTTATATATCCCCTCTTCTTTTGTAGATTATAGAAAAATTTTTTGATACGAGAGCAGCAGCACCACCATATAAACCAAATACACTTTCTGGCTTTGGTAGAATGTTAAACGTCCCATTCAATGTGTTAAAAGATTTTGTACAAATAATGAAATTGGAATTAGTACCTGGGTTAGCACAGCAACAACAACTTAAATGGAATGTACAATGGTGTTTACGGATTCCTCCTTCTGGAACTCCAATTGTACCAACTGGCATGGCTGCAGTACTAGTTTGCAGAAATAAAATCCTTTTCTTTGTATGTATACATACATAGACGTTTATTAAAATACTATTATCATATTAAAATGACAATATTGTATTGATCTATATTAATTTGTTATAATAAAAGTTATATTAACGTTTTATCCGTCTATGTTACAGTTACAAATAACAAGGATTGGATTACCGTATCAAGGAGAAACACCGTCATTGGTTTTACCGTTGGTTTATGATGTTAGTACAAATTTGACACAATTAGCAGAAAAAAGGGATCCAAGTCCAGCTTCTGCGATGGCAGCTGCATCTTTACAGTTAAAAAGATTTGCTGAATATGGTGCAAATCAATCTGAGTGTTCTCTCTTTCCTGCAGTTAGAGATTTATTAGCTAATTTGACTCTTCCTTCAGAGCCTCCAGTTATGTCTCAGGTAAATAGATAAATTTTTTAATTTTCAAAGTATTAAACCAGGATTTAATCAATCCTGCAATTGGTTCATGAACGTTTGCGAATGCTTTTAAGGAGAGTTACTGTTTCGAGTGAAATTCATTGACTGCATGCGTTAAATGGAGACTAGAGATCGCCATTTACCAGATTTCCATTTACAGATCGATGAAAGCCTAAAAATAGCATATCTTTGGTGGGGATACTTAGTACATATTCGTAACGATAACGATATCTTTTATTTAATAACTGTTCATGTGTTTGAAAAATAAAACATGCATAAACACTGCTGCCCATAGGTAGTACCATCGCCAGCTGGTGGACAGGTAACACCGACACAGCAGATTCAAAGTCCTGCGATGCAATTGCATTCTCCTATGGCTGGAAATCAAGGTCCTCCACAAGCACCATATGGAATTCAAGGTATGCCCCCAATGGGCATAATGGGTGGACCGCCTCAATAGGACATGCTTTACTCTCCTAACCCCCTAAGTTTACCGAATCAGTCATCATGGATCAACTGAATCGTATTGTAATGTCCGTTTTAAGAATGTGCATAAGTCTTCGTTCTCGTTTGTCAATACAACGGACTATAGCGGGGAATTGTAGGAGAGTTGTTTCATCAAAGAAGCCTTCTTTTATAAAAACTCGTACCAAGGAAAAGGAAACTATACGAAAGAACGGCATTAATATTGAACTTAAGGGTAGCCGGACCAAATTTCATTTGAGAATTACTTATTAAATCAATGCGAAATTATTTCCAATAAACTCTATCTATCTTTTAATAATCTTGCATCTTTACATAATTATGCATTGTTATCAATTATCAGAACGCCAGTTATAAGAAAAATGGTATAGCAAACTCTTTTTATAGTACAAACTTTATTATATTGAGGGATATATTATGAAAATAATTAAACACTTTTTAATATTTTGTATTCTTTATAAAGAAAAATCAAACCAAGTTCTTTTCATATTTATCGTTAGATGATTACATCAAATTCTTAAATTCAGCAGGTTATAGAGAATGCTGGCCACTAAAAACATTTTTTTTACTATAAAACAGTGACTGTGATACTAGTTCAAATATAGAATAAATGAACTTTACGATTAGATTATGAAATAATAATGTAAGATCATCTATGTAATAAATGATAGTTCTTATATGTAATTTAAATATAAATTATCTTAATATGTTTATAATTATACATTATCTTTATTATGTAGGCACCATTGATGATAATATTACCATAAACAGATATCTGGTGCCGTTAAAAATGTATAAATTTTAATAGTATCACGATGTTTCTAATTATAACAACGTTTTTAGTCGTATTTATTTCATAGATGACAAAATTTTTTAAATCTTCTAATTGAATAAAATATTCATTTATGTCCATTTATGTTAAAAAGATCCAATAATTTATAATAATATATTATTTTTATTATGATTCTTGTAATACGAAATTTTGCTTCATAAACAAGTTTCTTGAAATATCTTTATAAAATAATTTACATTTCGAAACTAGAATTTCAATAGTTGCTTTCTATACGTACTTGGAATGTGTATAAATTATACTAATCCTCGAGAATAAAATAACTGATCAATTACTTAATCATATATATATGTGCAGAATTGTATATTAATTATTGATATATATATATACACACACACACACATATTAATAAGGAAATAATATATTACTATGAATTATTGGATTTATCTTTCATATTTACAATTTTTTAACATCTTCATGAAATTTTACAAAAATAATCGTAAGGTAATTTTTTTCTACAATTACACTGCTGTTTGTTTAATAAAACAATTCGTTTTCTCTTTATGATTAATATTTTGGTGAACGATTGTAAGAAGAAATATGCTTCTCCATACAATCGAGAGGAGTTGAGAAAAAATTTTCAAGTTTAAAAAGAATACAAAATCTTTATCATGATTCTTGTACAGTATAAAACAATGTAAAATATACATTATAAAATATTACAAATTTTTATTATACATTTTAGTTTCTCTTATAAGCAGAGCGATTATAATATGTATCATTTATACATATTAATGTACTATAGTAAATATAACTTAATAAAATAATGCAGTATAATATTCTGTGTTAATTATTTAAAATATATAAATATATATATATATCTTTTTGTTATATATATATTCTCTCTCTCTCTCTCCCTCTCTTTCACGCACGCGCGCACACATACACACAAAGTAGTTCAACGCAAGCATATGTAATTTTTTTAATAGTGTCTTGCTTTTAAACTCTTTATTTGTTTTTGTGCTGGTTTGCTTTCAAAAATGAACAATACCTTTTTATTAATTAGATTAATTTTCTAATTATATAACTAGCTAAATCATCGAGCGTCCTGCTTGAAAAAACAAAACAATTGCATTTGAAAGTTTTGTTAACTTATACATTTTAGTTGTTGTTAGCCCAATTAAAATTTATACATTTGAAATATTCATAGAAAATATTGCTGGATAGACATTTCCACTTTTATGAATATTCTTAGAAAAGTAATAAAATATAATTGAGTAGATGACGAACACGTATTCTGGCCTAGTTTCGAGTAGTAAGATCAAGCCAATTTTCACTTCTACGAAGGAAGGAGCCAAGAAGAAGGTACGAAGAGCTCGCTGTTAATGCATGTGGTCAACAGCAACACCAACAAGTTAAAACTGCAAACGAAAATGTTTTGTACGCGATATGAACTGACAAATGATTGCGTGAACTGCTCCAGTTCGTTATCATTATTAGATTATCCGGAAAAATCGTAACGATACAAAATGATATATATTATATAGGTTTTAATAAACTATCGTGCTATGATATAAGTATAGAAAAGTTTAGTTTAGGAATACGATAACTTTTAGTTAATTTGTAATTTTACTTATATACGAGCTTATAAATAATACAAATATATCATATGTAATGATATAATATTAATTATAGTTATTAAAAATATGTATGTATTATATGTATGTATATATAATTAGAAATTTTGTATAATAGACATATTGGAATATTAAATGTTCCCAATTTATTCAACAGTTGTAGTAATACTGATAATCTTATTAATATAAGATATAATTATCCTCTATCCTTTTCGATTTGAATAAAATTCGTTGCCATAGATATACGGATAAAAGAAAAGATTTACACTAAGCTTATATTAATTTGAAAACTAATTTGAGGTGAAACACTTTCGAGGCGTTGAAAGTATAAATAGAATATTTTCATTGCTGTTAATTCACCAAGCATTTTTCGACGATGCGTCGATGCAAGCTAAAAGAATGTATTTATTTGAATGTTTTAAAAAAATCTTTCCAACTTCTTCAAATGGTTCCTAGTACTAGAGGAGAAGAATTGTTTTTCTTAAATGATTATCGTATATCAGTTGTTTTGATCGGATGTAATATTCGTAAAACGAAATATTCATGAACTGTTCGTGTTATCAATCAGTGAGAAGTGCAAGCCTACCGTGTTGTGGACGCCAGTAACAGCATGCCAAGTGCAGAGCTAAAATAATAACCAGGATTTCGACGAATGCTAATCCAGCCGCAACGCCGATTACTATAGCCGCATTTTCTTCGATCGTCCTCATTATTGCTCCATAACAACCCTACGATATTTATACAGCTTTTTATATACCTTGAATAGCCGTTATAATAAATTAATTATAAAGTTATTAATCTAATCGAAGTATTTTCCAACCTGTTTATAATAAGAATTATTGGAAGTAGGACTGATAGGGCAAGATGGATCCTTCAAAATATTGTTTTCCTTTATACAACATGCTTCAGGTAGAATTTTATCTGTAGATGTCCAATTTGTGCTCTCTCGGAAGTCCAAATGATTGTCCACTCCACAGCAATGAAGCTAAACACATATAACAGATTAATGTATATAAATCCGCTTGTTAAAATTAAATGCTTATTTGCGGTTAAGCATTTGTTTGTCTTAAAAATTTTCCTAATTAAAAATCAAACAAGCAAAATTTTAACAACCTGTGTCATTATGCCATCCCACGTCACTGTAATCGTCTCTGTTTTATCGATGTTACTTGCATAGTATTTGATCGTAGACTTGAGAAAATCTCGTGTACTTTGCTCTGCCTGAAAGAATTGCGACGAACAGACTAATATGAATTTCTATCTAAGATTAAAATTTACGTTACTAACGATTTACGTTACGACGAAAGAAATAAACTTACATCGCCTCTAAGTCCAAAAGCCAAACCTACTACAACAGATTCCAGGATCAAAACGAGGAGAATAAGAACACCGTACTATAATTAAAAACTTAATTGTATCGTGTGACACTAAAGTCTGAATACTTTCGGCTAGAAAAGTACTTACGACACAAAGAAGACACCGAGATTCAAACATCGCTCCACAGTAGCCCAAAAAGCTGATCAAAAATGTCAACGCTCCCGCCAAAATCAAGATGTACGATATTATCCTGATGACGTCGGTGTCCGTTTTGTTCTACGAACAAAATAATTGAATTTGACTCTATGATTAACGTACCATCGAATTATCTGTTAAAATTTTAAATAAAAATTCCAGTAAACCAATATACTAATAGTATATAGAAAAACTTTTAGTAAGATGTGAAATATTTTTCAGTTTATTTGAAGATGTTAGATTTTCTGAAAAATCAAACGTTAGAGATAGTTGGTTTTAGCGAAAGAAAAGATGGGGAGCAAATTATACGACCTATCTAAGTATTGAAACATATTATTATAATTTAGTTCCGATAATATGTCTTGTACATGTATAATAAGTAATAAATAATATATAATATACAATAATGTTATGGCGATTCAAAGTAAAAATATATTACGATATAGTAATGGAAGTAGTATAAAAGTTAGAAAAATTACGTTGAAAACACTGTGAAAGAAAAAACAAAGAGAAAACAAAGGGAAGAAAATTGCATTTAATTGCATGTAAAGAAAGATTGGGGTTAGGTTTTAGGCCTACATTTAAGCCAACGATAAATAATATATAGATATATACGTAAATATAGTGTGTACATGTTACATTTATAATTTCTTCTCTGCTACTACCGTGCTTCCTTCGAACGACAATTAATTCGATAACACTGCTACAAATAAATATATACATCTAATCGGCGAACGATGGTCGATATAAAATATTAATGTGATTTCGAAAAACTATTGCTTTCGTTTTATTAACAATATTATATATTCATTATCGTTCATTTAGAACAGCTGTCTATATTAGGAGCGAACGATCTACAGTAAGTACGAATGCGAGGAAACGAAAATGAAAACCTGTATACGATAAGAGCTTACGAGTAGAAAGTGCCGGATATATTCTTCTCGGTAGTTAACTAATTGGCAACGCTTTCGTGTCGCAATCAACGGAGCGTGAATCGGTAAAAAATATCCTTTTACTACAAATAATCTTACTACCGATTGTCTTCTCTTTTGATCGTTCGATTAAATAATTTCCCTATATTCTGGCAACACCGCTTTAACGTCGCGTCCAATGAAATTTTTTCGTTTCTTCTTGTTTCGTTTCGTTGCTTCTTTTAAAAGGAAAATTTCTGTTTCGAGAGAATTGCTCTAAAACTTTACCAAAATGTCCGACTGATCGAGTTTGCCGACGAGATCAGTGAAAGAATTGCTATCGACGAAGAGCCAAACTCCAACGGCCAACGCAGCCCCTCCGGCTACCTGTAGACAAAGCCGATGAAAATTTAATTAATTTTCTACCACGCCAGAATGTATAGCGAGGTCGGAAAGAAGAATTAATCTAGAAGTACAGGGTGTGGAACGTAAGAAATTGGGTGTGGCAAGTGAGAAGCGAATTACACGTCGCTACGGTTGCGAAACGGTCGAAACCCTATCGAATACCTATCGAATCCCTATTGAATCCCTATCGAATCCCTATCGAATCCCTTTGAGAGAAACAGATGTCTCGCAGGTATCTCGGATATTCGGCTGATATCGCTAGCCCTGCTGGTTAAATTAGTCGTTAACAGATATTTGAAGGAAAGGAAAGAAAGCAGGAGGGAAGACGATGCGAAGTTGCGGTGACGCGAATTTGCAAATTCCAAGTACACGTTGAGAGAGTGCAGGGAACTAGAGAGGAAGATGACGGTAGGTTGGTATAGAGGAAATAGTTAATGAGAAAGTGAAGGAAAAAGCTGCGAACTAGCTAAGAGAAGTGAAAAGGAAAAGGAAGAGAAGAAGATATTAGGGGTTAAATAGTTAGATAAGAATTAAGTATAGTTGGACGGATGAACAGCAGCTAGGTTAATAGTAGGGTATCTGTTGTTCGCCGCGTTAAATCAACAGGTCGAATCTACGACTTTCGCTTAAATCGAGTGGTTGCTGCCAGGTGGCGGATATAAATAAGGGAGAAATTATATTTCGATTAGGAATCGAATTAACCGAATTAATTAATTAATTAATCGGATTAATAAATATATGTAGGCTAATGTGGCAATAAGGAATACGCAAATAATGTCGTACAGAAATACAATACTTACGAAGAAAACGAAATTGAAGAAACATAGAAAATACTTGGCACACTGCGAAGCACAGCCCATTTTAGCCTCGTTCATTCGCTGAGACGTATCTGTAACTGAAAAAAAGTAAATATCGTTCGGTACTCTTGCGTACTGAATTAAGAATATCATAAGGCGTTCCACGTGAACAGTAATTAACAGTAAGTAAGTAAACGAACGTTAGCCGCGCTATCGGTAAACTGATTTTTATGCTGTGCGCGTATCGTAAAATATTTTTTCTAATTTTACGAAGCATTTACGACAGAAGAAATTAAACGTCATACAGAACGTGTACAAGACGTTCTAGTTGCTCGATTAAGACGACGTATTCGTCGTTGAAATCATCGTAGGCGGGAAACAAAGAGCTGCGAAAATTGGTCGAATTAGGACGAATTTCTGTTAATTAAGAATACGTCCTTTGCATTCATAGTCGAATACAGCATCTAACGAGTGATGCGTTAATGCATCCGATTTTATTAAGACGGCTTCGTATTTCGACAAAAATAATCACGATGTTACAGCGTTTACGTATCGACTGCAGCGCATCTAACGTAAAAAGTATATACTATCGCATACGCGTGATAGGTACGTACAGTGGACAAAAGTATTGGCACGCGATTCCAAAACGTCTGTAACTATTGTAAACCAGGTTCGATAATGGCGTACGTACATTGACGTGCACAAAGGGTACCAGTAAGAAACCCGGGTATACAAAAATTACCCGGTTACTTAGGTATCACACGAGACCGATCTGAATACGCGAGACAGTTGAGAGTTTTATCGAAGGTATTGGCGAACGGGTGTCTGAAAGGAGAAGAAGCGAAACGTTTGGAACAATGGAATACAGTTGAAACTCAAACTGAAAGGGACAAAGAATAGTAATACTAGGTACGATAAAATCACAAACATCAGATACGATAGGAGGAGATAGACATAAATATGTAGGAACGGTGGGAAGGGCAGAGGATTTACAGCATCTAGAACATCTAGAGCATCTGGAGAGGAAAGGAAGCTGAGACAGGCAAATATCAATGGCGAAGGTAAAGGAGATAAGGTAGAAACGGCGAGAATGAAAACCGACACTCGTTGGAAGAAGAAGAAAAGAGAAAATGCGTTCCTCGTAAAATAGAAATAGGTACGTTAAAACGTTAAAAAGGTTCGCCAGAGAATTATTATGGGATATAGCTTGGCGTATCGAGCGAGAAGGAAAGAGTGAAAGGCAGGAGAAACGAGGCAGTGGTAAATCGCTTAAGATTCATAATAGAAAAAAAGCGTAGAGATACAGGGAATAATGGAAAGAAAAGGTAAACGCGAATGCAAACACAAACACAAACGCAAACGCAAACGCAAACGCGAAGAAATAACTGATCGGCCCGATGGCAACGAGGAATGAAACTATCGCAGCAGAAGGCAGAGGAAATCAGCTGAGCGGCTCACGAAATAATCAGGAAGCTATTAGGCCGAGTTACATCGCGGTCCCGCTGCGAATGTCCGCTTTGGCTCTCCTATCTTTGCGCTCCAACTTGTAACGTAAAAGCATCTTCCATTACCGACGATGCGTGACGCCGACGATCGTTCGATTCAAAAATATCTTTCGATATTTTCTCAAACAAAAGTAAAAGATATTTTCCGATAGTTTCTTGTTAGCTAAAAATCCAACCGTGAGGCAGGATCGATCGTTTATCCGAGATATATTTCTAAAATTTATCGCGTTGTCGATACGCGTACGTAATATTGTTGTTTATTTCGTGGCGGCAATTACGGAAGAAGCGATAATAACGAAAAGTGGGTGCAACGTATTCGTCGTTTTCATCGGGATCATGAAGAATGTGCTTCGGAAAATTAGCAACCGCATCGTCCCAACGACGCTGTTCTCACCAGTTTCAAGAAGAAACTTTGTCTGCATCGAATACGGTGTACCGTAGGATTCGGTGGTCGTGACAACGGCGATCCGATAAAATCGCTTCAACGCGGCGAATCTTCTTCGGTCGATCACGATCGACACGACTAGTGTTGCGTGTAAATATAATGGATAACGAAATCGAAACACGAATATAGCGACGACGAATATATAACGATGATATTACTCGACATTTCGAGTACACGTTCGAGCGTTGCAAGTAGAAAAGTAATTAAATCTGTTAGAAAAGTTGTGCGGCGATTTAACGGTTAAAAGGATTTTGGCCGGATAGATGTTGAAAGAAAGAAGCGCGTTTCTCTTTTCAGGAAGCTTTTAAAATCAGGAGTGTTCCATATTAAACGCCTATTATTACCCTATATATCTATATATCGTCATATTAATTATCAGAAATGTTCGTACTCGTATCTTACGAAAGAAGGATACAGCTTTTATAATATTTTGGCTCGTGCTTTCTATTATGTAGATATCGTGTGCATTCTGTGTACATACAGGTTATAAGGCGTTTGCATATAGCGTTTGTTAATAACATCGTGCTACTGAATCGTTATTATTATCAAATTAGTTTACCAACAACGTTACGCAATATACGAGTACGTATATCGCATAAGAAGAAATCGATAAGTTCGATCGTTCGTATATGAGAATTATATTCTTTTGAATAAACCGAGGAATCTGTGAAATACAGAAAAGCTAAGTAGACGTTATTTTAAATTACGCTTGTTCGCGGTAATTACACACGTTCGTAAACGTATTCTCGTGCGTTATCTACTTCTCACGAAGCTCTTACAAAGAAGAGAATTTTGCATAATTAATCGTGTTAACGATGGTCTACGTTCGCGCGGTATTCGTATCCGAGTACTACAACTTGGATACGCCGTTATACGAGTAAATTCATAAAAAATTACATCATCACGAGGAAACTCAAACTCCCGCGTTCCCTTTCAACTACTTGTACATCAGTATATATAATAGCTTCGAAATCGTACACTTTCGAGATAAACGATTATCTAGTTGAAACGATCTAGAGCAAACGTAGAACAACTTGGAGAAATGAAAACAACAGATACGAGATTTAAAGAACGGGGGCTAGCTTTACACACACAGACGATCACAACGCTGCAAGCTTCTGTTAATTAACGGAGCAATATTTCTTGCTCCTGTCCTCCGCTATCACACGTCCTTTCTATAATTTTCTATTACTTTTCTATTATTTTCGTACCAAGTTAATATTCTACGCGTTAACGTGTACTTTGTATAACGGCGTCAAAGTGGAAACGTGTCGTATCGAGAGGGAATCGGTATTGAAAGGGAAGAAAAGATGCTTCGAAAGTTAGAGGAAGGTGTGAAAGTATTTGAAAGATTGGAAAACTCTACAACGTTAGAAGATTCGTAATCAACTAAGCCAAACATAGAAACGCGTAATTGAAAATTACTCGAGAGATAAGAAATTTGTAACGGAATTGAGAAATAAATATGTACGATCTGTTGTACAAGCAATGGTAATAAATCAGCGACGAAGGTACGACACGAAGGTATCTGGATATATATTGTACGAAAAAGTTTTGAAAAATTTGTATAAATATCGTCATCGACGTTTCGATTGTTTATGCTGAAAAAAAGAGAAAAAGAAGAAAAAAAGGAAAAAAGAAAAAAAAGAAAGAAAAATAATTATAAAGAGAGAAAATTCCCTCGTCCGAAGAGTTACGTCTTCGCATTAATTCGGATAACGTAGGTTACATAGTACGGACAAACAAAGTACGCGAAACACGGTCATTTTTAATTGTAAATCCGCCAAGGATAAAGCCAAGAGTAACGAGAGTAAGTATCGAAGAAAAAAAAAAGCGACCCGTTGGTCGGGTATAATCGAGTCTGCTGACCTAATTTTCCACGCGTCATCGTACTCCGAACGAGAATTTACCTCTCGTCAATTGCTTACTCGCAAAAAGATTACACATCTTTCTTGCGCCCGCTGCATTCTATTTATCTCTATTCTATCTCCGTGTCTCTCCTATAATCCAACCTCCTATAATCTCCAGATTTTGTATTTTAACAACGATATTGATATTTCCTAACGATATACGCTTTACCTACGCTCGTACAATGTACCTTTGCATAGGTAATCGTACGATCGTTTAACGTAACAGATGGTCCAATAGTTGTACGACTTGTCTTTTAATAACAAATTTTTAAATCGTCTTCCGCGTATAGCGATTAACAGGAAAAGTATATACCTACGCTGTACACCTATATGAGATAAATATACCTATGCTGTAGAGCGTGGAGCGCAATTCAAAGTATAGCACAAACGAGGTCACGAAGATTCTACAGCTCGGAATAAGAGAAAAATCAAGAATAACGAAATTTGCAACGGAGGCATCGTTTTTCAGACGATCAAGTTCGAGGATTTGTCAAGTATATACGAATTTGGCCAATTCTCGGTTGAACAGAAATGGACGATTAACGTTCTACGTGAGAGAAATAAGCGAAAACGAGGGAAAACGAGGGAAAATGAGGGAAAAATGGAACAAGTAAAGTAATTCTTTCTCTTTCCCTCCCAATTCCGATCAAAGATCAAATCGAAACGACCTTTCTTAGAGAACCGATGCGTTACACCAACGTCTACGATCGATCGAACCTGGTGGGTTCTTCCTGATCGTTTAATCATCGTCAAATCGATTCGTGGCGGTAGTAAAAATTTTCGCTGACTCTGTATTTAACAAGCTTAAATGCGATAACGCGTAGAAATGGGCGTGGTAGGTTTGTCTTGAATATTAAACGGGCGAACGAGTAGTGAAAATTGTCCGATAAAAGAATTCGCCGTTGCTTTCTATAACTTTGAGGTACGGTGTTTTTAAAGAAGATGCAACAGGCAAGTCAATTTTGTATCCGATTCGTTAATCGCTAGCGAATACCCGAATAGGTAGCGATCGTATGGAGCAACGTCTAGCGAATAAGCTGGCTGCTGTAAGACGTGCCAACCAAGACTCGTGTATGACATCTTTTGTCCGTAGAAGCCACGTGGCTTTATGTCGTCAATTTCACGGAACGTGCTGCTTCGTCGGTGGGCCGACGATCGACGATCGGATCTCGTCTAAAGACGCGACACTTTATCGGCGATGGGATTGCGTCGCTTATCCAACAAGTGGCTCAAAGTTACAGAGAGCAACGACGAACGAGTTCCTCGATCCAACGGCTTGCGTGCGGTATGTTTTTCTTTTCGAGTAAACTTTGAGTTGCGCTGAAAAATGTAGAGTATTCGTTCTTTCGTTTCGTACGAACGATGCAAGCGTATTAGTCGTGTCGTAGATTCCCTTTGTACTATGCGTAAATGCTGTAAACGAAATCGTTACGACCGTTACTACGTTAGATTTCTCGTATAAGCGCGTTCTAGGCTTGGATACGTGCGTGCATTATGCAACGAGGATACGATATACATTTGCAGGCACGTTATTGCGTCATCGTCGAAAGTTGTCAAACTCGTTGAACCGCTAAAATTAAACAGATTAAATGCCGAACAAATAGCCATTAATACGACCAGTCGAGCATATAACGTTCCAAATACTTATTACCGCTTAAAGCGTGTCTTTCTTGCTTTCCGCTTTTGTCGAGAACAAAATATTCGTACTCGCTTTTGACTCTTGGAACATTGTTCCAACAAATGGCAACTACGCCGATACAGAAATAAAAAAGAACAGCGTGTCGTTGATTTTCAATTTATTTGTCGAAAAATCGTGCGACTTTGTGGAAATCTTGCATTTTGAAATTTGTCAAATTACATTTTTAGTATTTTCAAATGTTCTACCTTTACTTGCCTCGACAGCAAAGACCGTGTCGTAAATCTCGCCATCGCACAGCGAGATCGTTGCCTGCCAAACGGGGTAAAAAGCACGTTCTTCCTACGTTTGCCCACAGACGTTGGCAATCGGTCTCTCGAGAGACCGAGCCATTCGAGCACCTTCTGCCAAGGCCTTCTGCGAAGGTAAGCGGAAGGTAAGATACGGATTGTTATCGAGATATAGAAGCGATTATAACTTTGAAATAAGGTCAAATTGGACACGCGTTTACGCGAACTCTTTCCTTCTTTTCGCCTGTCCCCACTATCCACTGTCCACTGTCCACTGTCCTCGAGTGGATCCCACGTATTACGAAACATACCCTGTATACTCTCTCTCTGTCTCTCTAAATTTGACTTTTGTCTCGCGTCGTCCGTGGATTTCCTAATTAGACAACATTGTAGAACGATAGGAAGGAAAAATTCTGTGCTTCCTAGGTTCGTGGCAATTACGATATTTACGAAGAAGAGAAGCGATTGAGAACGAGGATGGAGAAAAGCGTGACAGTGAGTCGTATAAAGTTGTTCTTCGGCATAAATCGTAGAGCGGTTACTAATAACCAACTACGCGTGATACGTTCGAAACTTAACGTAATACGTTTGTAAATTATATAGAGACAATTATAATGTTGTCAGTACGAGGATAGATCGTAAGATATTAACGGAAGAAGAAACCGGATTGTTGATTGTTATAGCGTAGAAGACGTTTCAGGGGCACCCGAGATCTCAGATGTTCAAGGCCTGTTGAAGCCAATTTTCTTAGCAAACGCAGCTAGTATGCTTTTGCGCTGTAGCTGCCTTTTCTCGCAAAATTAATTAGAGATGTACCCAGCATACTGGTTGAAATGTACGTAATTCTTTTCTGTATATAAAAATGATGTAACGTGTTATACGATATATATGTTATATATATACACGATATTGACGGAAATAAAATAATATTGTACGATAGAAAATGTAGAAAATATAAATATCTAATAACGTTATAAATATTTTTGCCTAGTATGTATTCGGGTGTACAAAATACAAAAGAATAATTCAAATTTTTAAGCAAAGTTCAAAGTATTCGACTTTGCTTTCTATAACTTTGAGCTATCTATCTCGGGCGATCTATATCTAATCTCAATTCCATCGAGAAAAGATGTGTCTTTGGACGAGATGCGGTGGTTGGGGCGCCGACAAACGAGGACGTTCTGTGAAATTACCGCGTGACAACGGCAGGCCACACGCTGTTTTATCGTTATAATGAGTCTCGCTTGGGATATGTTGCAGCAGCCAGCTTATTCGCTGGACCTTATTCGCTTATTCCTTTCGATCATTACCTGTAGCCCCCTATTCGAAGGGGCCGACTCACTTCCAATTCGGATCAACACAAAGATAAAACAAGTTACTCTGATTATTATCCCCTCTTAGATTAGATGCAAATTGCATCGTTTCCAAAATCACTGAATTGTACGATTCATTTAGTTTCGATTATTTAAATTTCACGTTTCATGCTTTAATCGTTTAATTGTAAGAAACGAATGTTTATATCGTTTATAAATAAAAAGTTCGAATAAAGGCATAGCCATTTTCTCGTTTTTTTCAAAAAAATCGACTTTCACCACTTTCAAAATATCTAGTGTCCAATTACATTCGTTCGAACGAGCTTGAGCACGTAACATGACGAGGACATTGACATCGTGCAAAGTGCATGTGTAGTGCTATGTGTTGTTATGGAAACACAATTCATCACAAGAGTAGCTTTTCTTCTTTTATTATTCATCGCTTGTCCGATATATATTAAAAGTAAGTAAGAAATACTTACGTTTAATTGCTCTGGTATCACTGTGAAATAAGTTGTGTAGTAACAATTCACGAGTGATACAACGGTAACATTTTATCCGAGACTTTCTTTCTTTAACTCGTCCACTCGATTTTTACGAAAATACTTCTGCTTTACTTTCATCTTCCCACTTTTATTTTAATAATAATACTAATTTTAATAATAGGCTTCTATATTTCTTATTACTTGTAACTCTTACCTACTAACGGATTAGTAAACCGACAAGTAAACCAAGTAAACCAACAAATATACCATGACCGCTATAAAAACATCCGGGGAATAATAAATAAGAGAAAATAATCGAGGATATTTTTTATCTCATATAATGAAATTTATATGAGGTAGAGGGGGATAAATATCGTGAAAGTCTGGTTATTTTCTGGATTAAATATCTGGATTTTTCGATTTATGAGATCAACGTGAAGCCGGTGTCGAAAGGAAGGTGCCTTCGAGTTTGCTCGATGTCGTTCAAAACCCACCATATCCACACCCGTACACCCGTACACCCGTACACCCGTACACCCGTAGATCGGTGAAAGAAATTAAAAACAAGCACACGTTTCATCTACAACGTTATATTCCGTTGCATTATCATCCATTTTACCAAAGTTTTTTTGGTAACGACAAATCAAAAAACGCGAGCATCAACCTCAAAGGCAAATCTAACAAACCTTGATGCAGAGAACGACAGTGAGTGAGCGAGTGAGTGAGCGAGTGATGATAATCCGGGAAAATACATAAATTTACTTATTTGTAAAAATCTCGTTCATCTCTGTTTTAATGCTAATCCACTTACACCGACTGGCTTCTGCATTCACCATATGTTTTTTAAGGTAATGGTAAGCTTTATAAAAGACCTTATGAAATATATTATTTGACAAATCGATTCGTATATCGATGATAGAACGATATTCTGTTTTCGGCATAGTAATCTAAATAGATTGTCTAAATAGATATTAAAATTTATCGTTTAATTTAAATTGTTATCGTGTTGAAGAAAGCCGTACAGTACGTCCGGAGAACCAAACTTTAAAGACGCGTAACTTTTCTAACCGATAGATTCGTGAACTTGACCGTTGCATTTCGTCTTTATTCATCGAGCACTACCAAAGAATGCAAAAAAAGGGAAAAAAGGAAAAAGAAAAAAAGAAACGAATTAAGAGACGAATAATTCCCAAAGGAAAAGTTTACCCAAATTAAGAAATTATAAATTATGACTGAGACATTAAATAATGAAAATAATTCAGCGATGTGTTAATGTTGTTTGTTTAAAGGAAACACAAAAACGAAGAGATACTATACAAAATATTTTTTCTCTTATCAAAAAGTAAATATAGAAACGGTATAAAAGGAGGCAAAGAAAAGAGAAGGGGAAGGTAGGACAAGGAAGACAAGGATAGAAAGAAAGGAGAGAATTTCCAAGAAGGGAAAGTCGTACACCTCGTTACAAAACCAATATAAGATAGTCAATTCTGATTTCAAAATTCGATTACTAAATTATTTACGACGCATTACACAAAAGAAATAAAGTAAACATTGCGTTTGATGAATGCACCTATCTTTCCAGGAATACCAATATTTTTATACCCACTCGTTTCTAACAAAATTTGGTTAAACACGTAAAATAGTATAGTGAAATAGTATAGTAAAATAGTAGTGGAATTTCGTGAGAATATTATAATCCTATAAAATACTAATACGAAAACTAACAAGCAGGCAAAACAATAAAAATAATAAGAGAAAGGTTATTCGTGAAAACTGATATTAATAAAACTACATATGTATATGTTTTAACCAATATAAAAATGTAATTGTGCTTGAGATCCAAGTTTATTCACATATACATTACTACATTTAATAAAGAGAACAAATTAAATTCATATAAATATATTAATATATTAAATTAAATTTAATAAGAGAATTAATAAAAAGAATCAATTATGAAATAAGATTTTATTATTAAACTCGTCTGTTGGTTATATTTCAGTCTTTATTAAATTAGCTTGTTCTAATCAAATTTAAAGTGTTTTGTGAAAAAAGTCGCTAACGAAAATAGCAACAAATCTTTAAATAAATGAAAACTTCAAGTTTTCTAAGTAACGTAATAAACAGATAACGGTAATAAGAATGAAAGAAAAAAAAAGGAATCGATATATTTACAATCAATATATTTACATTTTTATAACATCAGATACTTTAGCTTATATTATTTTTAACGTATATTAATCTCGGTTTAATTCTGAATTCTATTCAATGATTCCGTAAAATTTATCAGATACGAAAGACTATCTCATTTTTAACATAATTCTCGTAGTCGTACATATTACACATGAACATTACGAGAAAACAAATGAAATACTAAATACACAAAAAAATCACCTTTATAATAGAAACAAAAATTAATATTAATAAATCACTTTATAGACTAACATAGATTTTATGTAGAAAACACTTGAACGAAAGTTTCGCGTTTAGTGAGAATTTAAAAATGAAAAGTGATACTTAACGGAAGATAGGAAAAGAAAGAAGTAAAAGAACAGATGACTTACGTTTACGATACTGCGCCTAAAATCCTTCAGCAAAAGATTCCAGGAAATTAGAAAGTTAACGCAAATAATACACTTCACACCACGCCACTGTTCATCACCATTGTAAGGATAATACAACCGAATTCTAATAATTTTACCGGCGTCATCCGTACTAACAGATTTCTCGAGACACTGACACGAGCAGAAAAAGAAACGTTGTCTCTCGATGCTGTTTGCCGCGCATCTACCACAGATACCTGTCGCGGTAGTCTTCTACCAATGGCGGCAACTTTGCTGCGATAGGAGCTCTCTTGACTAATCACTGGCTAGCATCTCAAACATAAACAAATCATACCGCTGAAAGTTTTCGCGCCTTTACGCAAATATATACACGAGCGGTTCTTAATCTTTTGTTTACTACGGACCTGCTTTAAATCATTTTTTGTTGTCCCGCACCCTTAACACTTGAACTTTTAAAATTCGAATGCTTAATGCGCCAAATATGTATATTTAAAACACCCATCAACCGTTCATCAATAAATTTTCTAATCAATTTAATTTTTAACTTTCAAATAACAAATGAGCGTACGTAAACAATTATTTAGATGAAAATTTATGCGATAAAGCCCAGCATTGCCTATACATGATACATATTATATATATATTTTTTCTCTAATTATTATTTTATCATCACATAATGTTACAAATGAAATTAATTTATTAATCAATAAAATATTAAAAATCCAATAAAGCTACTGCAGATATTTTATTATAGCTATAATCATCGCATACATATATTTATAATTTATTTTTACAAGATGATTTTTTTAGCATCATTTTCTATTTATACACATTTATAAATAATCCATGTTTTTCGTTGGAATTTTTCTACTTATTTTTACATTATTCTATATATTTTGTAACTTATTAATATCGCGCAAGCATATAAATTATCTATATATAACGTGAAATTATATATGACATATTTATTCCTTAATAGTTTTCACAAATTATTATTATTTAGAACATTTTTCAGTTGTAAATTAAAAAAATAATATCACCCTAATCTATAAAAACCAAAAATAGTTATGAATGCTTGTAATAATTTAAAACACAATAAATATACAAATCTAAAATAAATTTATTTGAATTTACCGGTTTTGTGAATTAGAGAACAAACATTGATTTATCTATTTTAAATTAACATCAGATATTATCAATAAATTGTGTTTATAAACTTTCCATCTAACAGTTCATACATTTATTTTTAACGAAAAGTTTATAAATATAGTTCGTTAACACGTCTGTGTTTAATTAATCTGGAAAGAACAAAACAAAATAATTAAACTGTGTTAAACAAAAAACCTTGTATGAATTATCATACGATACATTACAAATTTTACTGATGTTTTTTTTCATATAACTAGTATTACATACAAAAATGAGTTATTATCTACATTTTGCTATCTTTTCTTCTCTATTATTACGTATTCTAAATAACTTTTTAAGTAAATCTATATATAGCAGAAAATAAAAATTTCGCCACGGGAATCTCAATATTTTCAATTATTAATTCTTAAGAAAACAGTGTGTTGAAGTATTAAATTCCTAATAACGCACTACAAAAGTAAAAGTATTTAATATTTTTAAATATCTTAAATTTACTAACATTAATGAACAAATATACATTATACATACATACATACATACATACATACGTACATACGTACATATACACATATAATATATTTGTGAAGAATATAGTTTAAAAATTTACTAAAAATTTGTTCATCAAGATGAATAATATCAATTTAAACAATATATTTCTGACTGAATAGAGACTCCACTATGATACAATGTTTACTAATTGCGGCACTGAGAAACAGTAAAACTATTTTTAAAACCTCTACTGAGTTCAATTTCGCATTTGTTTACTATGGAGTTATTTGCACAAGGAATTAATATTTCTTCATTTTCTATAGGTTTAAAACGCTTGGACGGCTGGTCTAAATCTTTCTCCAAATTGTCATCTTCCTGTACCGGAGATTTTTTGGCAAGTGGCTTGTTTAAAGGTTTCATGATCAAAGAATCTTTACGAAATGTGACCTCCTTTAAATCGTAGATAAAATCCTTGTTTAGAGGCTTTATTTTGTTACGAATAGGACGCTGCGGTCTTAAATTGTCTTGTATATACGCACTTTCCTTTAAATTAGAATCCTTAAATTGTGCTCCTTCTCCTTTATTTTGTAATTTTGAACTAGAATGTTCAGTTTCTTTCACACCTGTTTGTTTTGCGGAGTGAACTTCAGAAGATCCAAAGATAACTTCCATCACCATTTTTCTAAGATCTTGATCCACTCCCAAAGTATTTCCTTTAATACCATTATCCATAGTTTCTTGAGTTTTACCATTTTCATGAACCACCATTGAATTTTTATCAACTATTTTTGTCTCTGTTTCATTCATCTCTTTCTCTCCCATTTTAACGTCTAATCCCAAATTTCCTTGTGAAATGTTAACTTCTACAATTTCTGGAGCATCGATCTCCTGTTCTAAATTCGTTATATTCGACGTAATATCTTGACCACACAAATACTGGTCATCTGGAATCTGAGTTATCATTTCGTCTATAACAACACGATTGTTTTGAGCGTTGTGAACTTTATTGCAATGTGCTATACAATCACACTTAACGAAACACTTATAGTCACAAAGTCTACATTGATAACGATTCCATCCAATATGAATGGCGGCATGTCTTCTTAGATTATGCACAGAGGGGAATTTTCGTTTACATGGAAGGCACTGAAGCTTCTCGAAGTTTACTATTGAAGCTACTTTCTTTTCCATTGATAATACATGATCCAGTTTTTCAGTTGCTGTGTCATGCCCCATGTTCGCTTCTACAGATATGCCTTTCGCAATATTTTCTAGGAATGATATAATATATCATATTACATACCTTTTGTTTTACATATTATATTCTTTTTGCCGAAACAAAAGTCAAAATAAAATGATTTGTAAAATATATTTGTATAAACTATAATATCTTAAATCTTATAGATATAAAATATGAAATATTACTTTTACCTGCATTATTATTCAATCTTTTTGTACTTTCCTTATTTTTTCGTTTCTTGCTTCCAACATTACCTTTATGTTTGTTTATACTAGTATACACAATTTCTAAAGGGTCAGAAACATCACTTGCAGAAGAAAGATTGTCTTTCGCCAAGTTTTCTTGTACTCCATTTGTGAGAATTTTTGCAACATTCCCATTAGATACATCTTGTGTAACTAATCCTTCGCTATTCAACATATCCCAGTCCGTTTTACTTAAAGTGGCAACTGCCTCCACGCGAATAGATGTTTCATTAGTATTTCCATTTGAAACATCATTTGATGGGATTTTATTGATCTTTTTGTCTTTAGTTATACTTTCATATGCTGCAACACGTCTATTACAATATTGCAAGTGAGCTGATAACGCTGCTTTTCTATCAAATCTTTTTCCACATCCACCACATCTTTGTAACTCTGTATCCAATTCTAACTGATCTATCCATTCCTATTAAAAAAATGTATTTTATATTAACAATACTTCAATAAAAACAAAAATATAACTACAATTATTAAAATACCTGTGTTTCATTAGCCCTTAGTGCACTATTCACTAAAGTTTTTTGAGCATCCTCCTTTTGTAAATCTTCAGCAATGGTAGTATCCTTAATAAATGCTTTCTCTTGAATTTGTGATCTGAGTTTCCTCACTTGTTCATTAGATTTTCTATGAACTATATTTAAAAATTTCATTAAAAGAATTCTAACTTCTAAAATATTAATTCTTGTAGAATTTTTAGTCCAACGTGATTTCATATTATTAATCCTTTCGCAACTGCCGACGAGATATTTCATTACCACGATATCGTTTCTCAACACCATAGACGAAATATCCCACAATAATGATGTCGCTTACGCAACGCTATGAATGAGATATCTCACTCTGCAATAATATTTATGCAATGCTACGGAGGAAATATGTTATGTCGGTATTTACAATTGAATGTTAATCATCACACTCTCTATAGTATTCTGCATCTCTCTTTGTTTCTAACTACAGTTACATTTACAGTTGCATTTATGTATAAGAATATAATGTATACTTTAATCACCGTTTTATCAACGTTTCATCCCAAGTTTTCCAATAAGACATTCAGCATCCTAATAAAGACACGCAAGGTATCTCATCCATGCAGTGATATATCTCATTCGCAGTTGTAATAGAATTAAAATTACAATTATTTTCCTCAAGAAGTTGTAAAATTAATTAAATTTAATTACATAATCATTAATGAAATTTACTGGAATTAATAAAAATATTATTATAATACTTTTTACACACCTTTAAAGAGATGCCTATAAACACTCCACGTATTTGCAAATGTACTAGAACAACAAGGACATGGGTAACATAACCTGTGAGATGTATGTAGTGTCCTTGTGTGAACTGTTAATGTTTTTTTCGTTGAAAATTTCGCATAACCTAAAAATTAAACAACGATGCAATTATAATTTAAGATGAATAAATACTATTACGCATATAATGGACAAAATAATAAAAACATACATATAGGACAAATAACTTCCTTATCACTTTCTTCATTATTACGAACTTGAGTTACTGTATTACCGCTCAACTTTTCACTAAGTTCTAAGACTTGGCCATTCAGATCTAACATTACAGTCCTCTCATTTATATTTTTTAACTCTGTTACCTAAATATTATTTGGTTGAAACATTAATAAATTATTAATGTATTGGAACAAAATTGATATAGCTCTAATTAATTCTATTTGTAATTATTCGCAAGTATTATAATTATTTATAAATACCTGTGCTTTCATTAAATCTGTATGATTCTCAGTTGAAGGCACTGATTCAACAGTTTGATATACTGCCGATGAATTTGAATGCACAGTCTCCAAACATAATCGTTGAGTGTTTGTTTGTAAGTTTTCTATTTGTTTTTTTTGCAGCGTATTAACAATCGCAGTGAGATCCTTCTTTTCCTTTTCTTTGCAAGCTTGACTCCTTAAAATTCGATCATTTCCACATCCTTCTTTAAATAGGCCCTGCATTTTTTGTATGTCTAAATTATTCGTGGCAGTCTGTAACATATACAATCCATATATTACATATGCATATACATATATACATTTATATATGTACATGTAATACATAACACATATAATATATTATACATAATACAAATATTCATTTCTATTTCTAAGATGAATTGTGACAACTTGATAAAAATATAACAGATTGAGGAAATTTACAAAACAAGTTGCAGTAAGTATTACGTAGGATGATCATTTTATATTATATTTTTCTTTATGTATATGAAATAAAAAAATTTTCTTTAAGTAAAAATATTGTTACTATTTGAGTATTTATAGATTAGATACTAATTAAAATTATCTAGTCTTAAGTAAATATATCCAAATTAAAACATTTAGCAGTATTTCAAACAACAATTAAATGAGATATTTCATCAATATTATCATGAATTTTTCTATTGGAATTATATAAAAACAAAATTCCTTTTATTCTTAATATTAGGTTTATATCAATTTATTTATATTTTATAACTTCAAATTTAAAATGCATTATCTAATTTTCTATATATTTTTTAATTGAAAATATTACATAATTTTGAAGAAAGATAAGGTTCTGAATCATCTAAAAATCTTATTATCTACTTTTTGCCATATGACTCATTTCATCAAAGTTAGATTCCATCAAAATATTAGTTAAATAATCTTTAAATACGACATTTTCAAATATTAATTTTTAGCAATCTTGTCTTTATATAAAAATATAATAAAATACTATATTATATACTATATCATACATACTATATCATAATCGTTGCAGGAGTCCCTAACAAATGTAACGTCAAATTTTTCTTTACAATAGACACGTTTATGTGAAATAAAATTGACCAAACTTCTAAAAAGGCTTCGGCATATGCGACATTCATATACTAAATCACATTCATATGCCAGAATAGATCTAACTTCATCACTGCCATTTTCTAAAATTTTGCTCACACGATATAAAGTCGAATCACTTATGTCTATAGGCGGATGTAGTTGTGATAAGTCTGGATTTATAGAAGTAATTCCTTTAGGAGAAAATTTAACTTTCCCAAATTTCCCATTTGATTTTTTAGCTTTTGTCTTTGATTTCATTTTGTATTGAGCGTTGTATATCCAACGTATTATTTTGTTAGAACTGCAATGAATAATACATTATTAAATTATATAAGCTCATAATATCAAATTTCTTACAAAGTAAAATGTTCATGAAATTCATAAATCATGCTATGACAACTAGCTATAAATCTAAGGAAATTAGATGTGTTAAAGAAGAAACAATATGAGAATAAATATAGTTGCAAAATTGAAGATGTTATTTACAAAATTACAGAATTATATATGAAAACTACGGTTTAAAAAGAACATGTATTATTTTTCTGAACAACTAGAATACTTCAAAATTTAGTAAAAGTTTTAGATTTAAAAGTATATTGAGAAAAGCGTACAATAGAGATGTACCGTCTCTCCTGCATTTTACTGCGTAAAAATCGGTCTTTACTTTATAGATTTTGAATTTATAAATAAAATAGAATACCAAGAATCAAGGAAACGTATTAGAACTGCATTATCCCACAAAAAGATAACGCAATTTAACTCTTCTTAAACGAGGTGGATCCACGATTTCGATCAAGCTGCGACCTCCATTTTTCCGAAACCTAGAAGTTCTTGATTCTACCACCGCTTTGATGAAACGGTACCAAGTAGCACTTTCAGTTCACGGATAAACATTTTTACTTGTTTTTCAACATTTCTTACACATGGAACATTACAAAGTAGTCAATTATACAGTATAATTACGTACAATGATAGTTTGATGAATTTGTAAAATCAAAAATAAGTTACGAATATCATACTCTTTCATTTGTAGATTGCTCATAACAGGTTATGTCACAGGAATTTTTAGAATGCATCGAAATCTCAGAATGGGCTTATTCGTTATTCTACATATATGAGTTAAAATAATAATGATAATTATGACAATAGCATTTTTAATAAATATTATAAACTAACTTAACAAATTCTATAGACATAATGACAGAAAAAGATTGCATGATAATATATAATAATAAATAACACTAATGTAGATAATAAAAAAATTGACTTATTGTGATAATTTACATTGTACTACATTTTTTAAATGTATGAATGTTACAATTTATTCTAATTATTCTAATAATTTACAAACTTACTGTGAATATCATTACTGAATATAATTTCCATAGACATTATTCACATTTTTTAAATTTATTATTATATCTAGAATACATATATGTATTTTTAGTATAATTGCTTCTATTACAACTTTATTTTATCTTTTACATTTGTTAGTAAATATCCTTAGAATTGGTTTAATAAATACAAAATAATATGAATGATTTACATAATTTCATTTCAATTTATATTTAAAATTAAAAAAACTATCATTTCTAAAAAAAACTAGCTGTTATTATAATTAATGTACCTATTATTATAACTGTTAATGACAAAAAATAATTAATCATACTGCTCCTACAAACTAATGTTTATATTCTTATAGAAACTATATATATAATGTAAAATTCAAAATTAAAATTACATGACCACTTAATAACAATGAGCTTTTTTACCTGATACTTTTAATCCTTTTCAAAATTACATTTTGTTGACAGAGAAATAAATTCAATTAACTATAATAAAGTTGTTTAGAAATGATCTTACAACCTTAAAACATGGAAAAAATGTTACTTTAGAATTTTATTATTTTATTTTAAATCTTATGTATAGAATGCTCTATAACTGGTGGTACAATTGGAAAAAGGGTGATTCTATATGAAAAAATAGATCAAAAATATAGAATAACATTTTTTTCATACAAAGTTTCTATTGCACAGATAATGTATCACTAGGAAATATATCGTTTTCATAATGTAATTATCAAATGTTATTAATTTTCAGTTCATAAACTTTTTTCGAATTATACCTTATGATTAATTGAAACATTATTTTAGAAACCCTATATTCTTAAAGAAGACTTCCCATTATTTATCTTAAACTGTTTCAAATAAATACAAATTGGATATTTGTGTAAGCTACGTAAACTCATAAAAGGTTCATTATACAGCCACGCATGCGCCATAATTTAGCATCGTTTTTCGTGAAATCGTTCGAAAGAATCTGTTCTTCATATTTTTGAGCTGTCATACGTAAACATAATCATATAGGAATGAATTGTAATTGATCGTAGTCGTTTTTCCGAATAGCACGAAACGTGACAAATAAAAAAAATGGTGTTAAATGATTGTCCGGAATCGGAAATAATTGGTTGTGGATTTAGTGCTTTTAAAGAAATCGACGAAGTGACTTTTTTAATTACTGAACTAAAAAAGGTGGATCTTTCTCCGAGCCTTATTGAAAAGAATCGAGACCGATTTAATTTTATCTTATCACAATATCAGGATCAAAGGCAACTCCTAGATCCTTATTTGGATGATATTTTACAGCCACTGATTGATATTATCAGAAATGAAAATTCTACAGAAATTATGCGGCATAATGCTTTTAAATATATTTTCATTGTTATGTCCGTTAAAACATACAAGAAGATTGTTACATACCTTCCACATGAGGTATGCAGATGCTTTAATTTTTTAACTTCATTTTCTCTCCCTCTCCCACTCTTTCTCTCTCTCTCTCTCTCTCTCTCTCTTTCTCTCTCTTTCTCTTTTTTTTTTTTTATATTTTAATCTCCAAATATATAATTTAATTTGATACAGGTAGCAGATCTTTTCCCTGTTTTACGAATGTTAGAAAAACAAGATCCAAATGATGTGGAGACATGGGAAACTCGTTATGTACTTTTAATTTGGCTTTCTATAATTTCAAAGATACCATTTCCACTCTCACGTTTAGAAGTTTCTGATACTAATTCCGAGCAAACAATAATAGTTAGAATATTGAAAATATGCAAATTATTTTGCGTATCAAAGGATGCTTGTGCAGTAGCTGCAGTTTTTCTAATTGCCAATTTTTTATCAAGGTCAGATGTAAAAAAGTTATATTTGAAAGAAATGATAACATGGAGTTTACAATGTGTAGAAACTGATCCTTTGAGACATGGTCCATTAGCAGTTATAGCAGCTATACTAAAACACAGTGCAAGAGAAGATGTTAAACCATATATTCAAATGATTTTAGATAAAGTTTTACAATTTCATCTGAATGATAATCCTGCAGATCTTATTCGGAAGTTTGGAATTAAAATTGTACAAAGAATTGGATTGGTGTTACTAGGAACAAAATTGGCTCCATGGAGATATCAAAGAACTAGTAGACCTATATGTCTAGATCCTAATATTAATATTAACTCTAACATTATGGAAAGTATGGAGGATATTAAAAATGTTTCATCGAATCATGACGACCGGGACATTCCATTAGCAATAGAAGACATAATTGAACAGCTTATACAAGGTCTTAGGGATAAAGCAATTACAATACGGTGGTCTGCTGCAAAAGGAATTGGTAGAATAACAGCAAGATTGCCAATGGATTTAGCAGATGAGGTTGTAGGATTTGTGCTAAATCTTTTTTGTGGTCGTGAATCGGATGCTGCTTGGCATGGTGGTTGTCTGGCATTAGCAGAATTAGGAAGACGTGGTCTTCTTCTTCCTCATCGTCTAAACGATGTGATACCAGTTGTTCTTCAAGCCTTAGTATTTGATGAACCAAGAGCTTATGGTTCAATTGGATATTTAATCAGAGATGCTGCATGTTATATTTGCTGGTCATTTCCAAGAGCATACGATTCTGATATAATTCAACCATATGTAAAAGAAATTGCAGCTATGTTAGTAGTTGTTACTTGTTTTGATCGAGAAATTAATTGTAGAAGAGCTGCTTCTGCAGCATTCCAAGAAAATGTAGGAAGACAAGGAAATTTTCCACATGGGATAGAGATACTCACAATTGCTGATTATTTTGAAGTTGGAGTTAGAAATCATGCATACTTAAAAATTAGTGCACAAATTGCACAATATGAAGAGTATACGAAATCTTTGATTGATCATTTGGTTACAAAAAAAGTTACACATTGGGATACAGCAATTAGAGAACTTGCAGCCAAAGCCCTCTTCAATCTAACATCTATTGATCCTAATTATATTAAGCATACAGTTTTATTAAATTTATTAGATATGCTAAATTATATTGATTTAAATATTAGACACGGTACAGTATTAGCTATTGCAGAAATCTTGGAAGCATTGTATAATTGCTGTAATGAAAAAATTGAAGATATAATTGGACCATTAGCTGTGAAAAATATCAGGAACATAGTTAACATTTTTAGGAAAAGAGGACAATACAAAGGTCTAGGAGGAGAATTAATGAAACAAGCATGTGCTGTGCTCATCAAAAAGTGCTCTATTGTTCATTTTCCAATTTCCATTGAAATTATTTGTAAGTTTGATATCTTGTATTATAAATTTTCATACATAAAATCATATATAATATTATATAATATTCATAAAAATTGACAACAATTGACAAATTTTCGCTGAAAATACAATTGAAGTTTGACTCATGAAGTATTTATTAACCATCTGTAACAAAATTGTGAAATAAAATATTAATTCCTATTTGATAATATTTTGTGATAGTGTATGAAAATATGTTTTATATTTTCATTACAATATATTATACGAGTTTAAGGACAGTGTAAATAAATAAATATTTTTGAAGGTGACTGGCAAAATCTTCTAGAGGAATGTTTGGGTCATGAAGTATCTGTAGTAAAGATGAAAGCTGCTGAAGCACATACAGAATTTTTCCGAAAGTACTATGCAAACATGGATAATCAAGATCGCAATATTGTTATTAATCGTTACCTCGATAATTTACAATCAAGCAATCAACTTGTTCGAATAGGCTTTGCGCAGGCTATAGGTAATGTGAAAACGTTCTTAAAAATTTTATTGCGGGAAGTATCGTATGATGTATTTTATAGTATACGTAAACTTATTATTATTATGTCAATTATGACCTTTAACATAATATGGTATTTATTTTATTTATTAATTAATAATTATTCTTTTGTAGGCTATTTCCCTTTATTTATAATTTGTGAAAGAGTAAAAGATATAATAGAAGCTCTCATTAAATGTACTGAAATATCAGAAAGTTCTTTAAAATGGGCAGAAAGTAGGAAAGAAGCTATTCATGCATTAATAATGGTTTGTCAAACTCTGGGAGTAAAAGAAGCAGGTTTGTTATTTCTTAAATTGGAGTTTAGAATAATTAATTAATTAATTCTCCACATATTGTTTAAATAATGTTTTTATATTTTTTTTAGATAAGTGGCGTATATATATTCACAACTTATATGATTGTTATTTATTGGCATTGAAAGAATATACTATAGATAGTCGTGGAGATATAGGAGCTTGGGTACGAGAAGCAGCAATGACTGGTTTACATGTAAAAATATCTTCAATATCCCATATTTACATATACATGTGTTTACTTAAGTTACAACTCTTTAAATAATTTCAGATGCTAACAAACTTAGTATCACAAGCAAAATTATTTTCTGTATTAAATGAAGACTTAATGGCAAATATAATTGGAGGAATTGCACAACAAGCTGTTGAAAGAATTGATGGAATTCGAGCGCAAGCGGGAATTGTTTTCAGTGCTCTTATTCATAATGATCCTCCTTTACCAAACATTCCATATCATGCAGAATTAAAAACTATTTTTCCTTATGATGAATGTAAAGAAAATATAGAATGGCGAATGGAATCTGCTACTTTTCCACGATTTATTAAAATGTTATCTTATCCTCCTTATACAATGAATCTTCTGCGTGGAATTATATTTAGTGTTGGTGGTTTAAGTGAATCTTTGGTATGGAATTATAATGAAAATATAATGAATTATATATTATGTTTAATATTCGATCTTTTGTATAACATCTTCGATTTTTCATTTCAGGTTAAATATTCTAGTGTTTCTCTATTTTCTTATTTACAAGAATTAGATGAATTGGGTCTCAAAAGTTTATGCTATAAAATTTTAAATATTTTTGAGGAAAGCCACAAAAATGAAAGAATGATCACATCAATGCTAGCTTTCTTAGATCGCTTACTTAGTTCCGGTTGTATCCAAGTCGTTCTTGATGATTTTGAAAATGGAATTGCAGAACAAATTCTAATACTGCTTAAACAAGAAATAAAAAATACGAACAATACTAAGTTGTTAATTAGCAGTATAAATGTATTTTGTCAGCTCTTACAGGTAGTTAGTATATGCCAACGTTTAGTATTAAAAATAATAAAATGATCTTGAACTAATAACAAGTTTTTACAGATACACGGACCAGTTGCAAAAAGAGCATTTTGTCAGTTAAGTATTTTTCTTTGTCATAAATATAAATGTATACGGAAGGTAGCTGCATTAAGAACATATGAAGCTTTAACTCTTTATGGGGAAGAAATGGATCTTCCAGAACAAGATTTAATGAAAATTTTGACTGAATTAAATGTCACTGACTGGGAACAATCAGTATCTGAACTTCGACCCATAAGAAATCATCTTTGTGATTTAATGAAAGTACCTGCTCCTATTTTGCAAAATAAGGCCATGAACTGAGCTTGCTTTTAAATTTTGTCAACGTCTCAGTTAAATTGGTACATAGAATACTGAGTTAAAATACTTATTTCTTTATAACATTATTTTGTCATACAGGCTATTTGCCCAAAAAATAGAATATATGCCTAGATATCAAATTCGTTTCTAATAATACAGGATATGAACTTCATATTATATTATAAACTAACTTTATATTATATATATGAACAATATATTATAATATGAACTTTGATCCTAATTATTATATTCATCGTAGCTTCTAGAATGATAGGCAGAAACCATGAACAATATTATTACTATTTCATTCAGTATTCACACATAAAATCGGAAATTTTTGAACATCTACTATTGGAAGAACTAAAAAACATTTTTTAACAATTTCTTCTTATTTCATTACATCTCCCTGGTACTATTTGCCATTAAAACTTCTATTGCAACAGCAAACATCATAATAACATCGTAATTTTAACCGTTTTTTAGTGAGTATTATCATAAATAGTAAATTGTAGCATAATGCCTTAATGTTGCTTTGAATCTTTTTCATTTTTTTTTTTTTTTTTTTTTTTTTTTTTTTTTTTTTTTTTTTTTTTTTTTTTTTTGATATTTAATATTATATTAAGGACATAATTTAGAAATGGTAACTATATATGTAAATATATTCCAATAGCTTTTTGGATATTATCGTTATTATAAAAATATAGTTCACATATTAAAAGTTCTGTAATAAAAATAAAAACAAAACATACACAACTATGCAACTAATATTACAGTCTTTTACTGAATATATAAAATAATAATTTTTCAATTTATTGAAAATAAATAAATTAACATTCATTTCTATCAAAAAGCTTCATTTTATCTGTTTCAAAATTTTCCTCGTTAATTGTAAGGTTGTTTTGCACATGGTAACTCAATATTTTTGCACTACATTTTTCTAAAGTCCATTGTTTTGTCCACCAATTAGAATGATCAGTTTTGTTTGTTAGTGGATTTTTTGGCAATGGACAGTTATAATGTTTCTTATCGACAATTTTTGTTTCCCTTGGTTGATATATGCTTTTACAAACAAAACATTCAAATTCTTCAACATAATTTCCAAATTCATTAGATAACCATTCCTCTTTTCTCTCTAATGCCTTTCTTAATCTTTCATTTTCTATTTCATAGTTGTCAATTAATTTGTGGGATAAATATTTATTATATTCAATTTCATTATTGGAAAGATTATATAAAAACTTGGCTAAATTTACTGGATCTTTAAAATCAAGTATTGATATAGCAGACATATTATTTGGAAGCCAATCCTAGAAAAAAAGATCAAAATTGTATTATATAATAGTCAATTTTGTTGAACATTTATATTTATATCAGACAGTTGGAGTTAAAGAATGCAATTATTTTAGTTAATTATTTGTTTACCCAGAATAAGAAATTTTGTTTCAAATAATTGGCTACTTTTATAAAATTCTCATTACATTTATAGATTTATAGATAAATTTTGTTAAATTGTCAATACTAGGCTTCGGGCAAATTTTTACAACCGTTTTGACTTATTTTATAATAAATAGTAATATCAATTTAATAAATCAAATAACGTTATATTTACCCAATATTTATATAGTTTTGAAACTGACTTACATTTGTATGTAAATTACATTAAATGAAATTAAACATTGATTAGTTTTTTAATATCAATACAATTAAATCAAGATATTTATCTTCATATGAGAAAAATCAACCCAATCTATTAAGCAATAAAAATAATAGTTATATAATAAATTTTAATACTTTAAATGATGGTGATCCATAATATATAGGTATAGATCCAACAATAAGGGGTCTCCACAATTTTTCAGTGATATAGTCATCGCAGACTGCATTTTCAAAAGCTATTGTAAACTTGTAATTGGCAATAAAAGAAAGAAAATCTTCACTGTTCAATATTTCAAGGTAATTTTCCTTTAACCTAGATTATAGTTAAATTCTTTATAGAAACAATACAATTGGTAGAATTGACTTTATTTAAGTCTGCAGAAATATTTTACCTTTTTTCAAGTTGAGCATTATTTAAACATGCACCATATGAATCTATACGTATATATTTCATTAATTCAGCTACATAAATATCTCTGTTACTTGCAGTATCACAATCAGATTGTATATAAAGTAATGGTGCCAAATTTCTTTTATACATCAACCTTGTTTTTTCTTTTGTAGATACAAAATATTTTCTATCTGTAAAATTGAAGTATTAATGTTACTATTAGATAAACAACTTGTGTTTATAACACCACACTGCAATGAAAACAGGACCAGATTATTAATAATTTGCATATATATGTATATTGAATTCTTTATATTCACCTAATAGTTCTGTAATTCCAGGTAGATCTGCAAGAGTAAGAGGTACATCACTAAATCTACTAAATGTTGAAGAATATGTAAAAAGATTCAGAGTTTCCTGTTGAACTAATATTGGATTATTTCTTGGGGATTCTTCATGAAACAAACCCCACGGAATTTCGTCGGATTTCCATTTTGGTAAATCATTAATTCGAAAATTACTACCATAGAAAAGAAAACTCTGAAAATTAAGAGCGATGTATATTTCAAATAATAATGTTGAAAACAAGTATGAGCGATTTGTACATTTATAACACTAAATTTAATAAATTATAAATTATTGATTTTGTAATAATAAATTAGTTAATTTCTATGTATTACCAGTACTAGTTCACAACTATTTGAAAAATACAAAATATTAATCAAATTTGTGATAACAGGATAACTATCTTAATTTTAGAAAATAACTGAAACTTCTTAAATTTTCAATATATCCGAAAATTTATCTTTAATACAAGTCATAAAAATATATACACATATATGTATTATATACATTACTTTTATCTGTTTATGATATTGAAAGGATCGGTTACTTATAAAATAACACTGATAATTTCCACAGTCCCGTAATTTTTCATCATTCCCAAAAGGTGTCCACCATAGAATTATGGGTACATCTAAAAAAGTATGATAAAAATATATGTACTAATATTTTCTTAATCCTTATATTTTTGGTTTATATTTTATACTTTTTTAGAGATATTAAGGATTTGATGCATTTTATATACCTGAATGATGTAATCTGTTACCATTTTGAATTAAGTAAACCTGTTAATGATATTTATCTTAAAACTCAGCAATCTCATTAGTATCTTATTTTATCAATAATTTAAATAATAGTATTTGGTATTAAAATAATTTAATGCGTAATTATTGACATTGCAGAGCAGAAAAAGATTGATTATTAATTTTTTATTATTATCAATTATTTTGCATAAAACATTTCATTATTAATGTTTCTTACATAATTATATAATTTTATTTTATAACATTTAACCATTCGAGGGATGCTGGCATATGTGTTTTTTTTCACAAGTGTTAACATATTTTCTAATATTATCTATTTCATTTAATAATTATAAGCATATTTTAAAGAAATGTAATTAAAAAATAAAAACTAATCATCTTCCACTGCCTGTAATGAATTCATCCTTGAAGAGGTCTAAAAATTAAATTAAATATTAATAATATTTATTAATTTTTCTTTTAGTTTTGTACAACAGAATTGACAATTTGTTGTCATAATATGATAAATTAATTGATATTAAAGCTAAATATTTTATTATTTATATTAATAATTATCAACGTATTCAAATAATGATGTACTATCTTAAACTATTTTTGCAAATAAAATTATTCTAGTGTAATGTATATACTCATATGCATATATTAAAATACTGTGATATTTTATGCTATAACATACATTATATACACGTGTATACATTATATATATGTATGTGTTGTTAATAATATATATTAACATAATATAATACGTATTATTAGTAAATATATAGATACCTGGTAAATTATTATACTCAAAGTTAAGGCGGTGATTGTTGCAAATATAAAATACATTTTCTGATAAAAATACGACATTTTATTTAATTATTTAATTATAATATCCAATGATTACTTTTGTTGTATTTCTGTTCCGTTGTTGATTTGGTGTTTTTAAATATATTTCATTTTAATCTTAGTCAGATGGCAAAATGTTTAATATTGTTATTTATATAAGGATTGTTAAGTTTTTACAAGGAAGTAGTTACGACAAATTATACTTCAGTTTTTGTCCTTGGTCATTTTAATGCTTGTATATCAAAATTTAATTGCTTCTAATTGCTATCTTGTATTAAATTTTATATTATATCATAGCTACCCAAATTTAATAATGGAATATTATTTCGTCAAAACAGTATTTTGCCAATAGTATTTTAAAGTATTTTAAAAAGATATAAAATGCCTATATTACACTCTGTCAACTAAAACAATTTGAGGTTAAGTTACAAATAAGAAATATAAATGATACAAAAAGGACACTACTACAAGAAATGGATAAATTGCAATTAAATAATGAGAATTGTCGTAATTAATAATTACTAGAAATAATCATTTCTTAAAAAGTTTGTAACATGCAAAAATGATAAAAGCCATTAACTAAGCCATTAACTAGTGGTGAAAAAAAAAATAAAGGAATTGTATATGATGTATAAACTTTTTTACATGCATATATAATGTTCATGTGTAACCTAAACCTATAGTCATACATATGTTCGCGAACACACACAAAACTTTCTAAAGATTTGTAACAGCAAGTCGGTCATGGTTACGATCACGGTTGCGATCAGGATTACAATCACAGTCACGGTTACAGTCACGCTCCTGACTTCTCTTTGACGGTCAACGAACTCTCTCTTCTCCTTTTCTTTATTCATTCTTCCTTTCTCTCCATCAGTTACAGTTTTCCTAACGACGTTGCTAGATGCATCTAGGCCAGGCTATCGCAAGACAAATTCTGCTGCAACAAATGAACGACTTATGTTATTAAAACTACTAAATAACTTTATAATCTCCTTTTGATATTATCAAACCTCAGATCCTCTTACAAGTTTATCACATGTACCTACATAAATATATATATATATAGTTGTTTATAGTATATATAACATACAATACGAAAATAATATACATGTATTATACATATTATATATTATAATATATGTTCCAATGTTAAAATAATAAATAAGAAAAAGTATACTAATTGTAACTAAACCAATCCACTGTGCCAAGGAAGCTTCTTGTAATGAATGTAAAGTCTGATATACAATAAATTATTATTATTATATTATTATACATTATATATCCTATAATACGTGAAAGTTATAATATTTATTGTAATTATAGTTTGAGAAATATTTTATATACCTATATAAGTGTACATCTTTCTCATCGTACAAATTCACATAAATTTAACCACGCATATCTATAATCAAGTTATTCGCATGATGTTGATTGTAATTATAATAAGATACTAGTTGATATAAATAATGCACATCGCAAAAAAACATTTGTGCGTAAATTTTTATTTGCAAGTACCTATGTGATTTTTTATATTTAATTAATTTCGAAATATAGGCACCAATTGTAACATAATGAAACTACAACATGCATGAACATATATATGGCTATATAATGGTATATGTATCTAAATAAAAGTTAGTAATTACTAATTACCAAAAGTTCAAGATTAATACTAAACGAAAGAAATTCAGAGCTGTTCTGCGTCCGCGATTTGCGAAGAAAATCAAATTAGTGTAAACCTCTTATTAGATACGCTCCAAAGTTTTTAACTTCCTGAATGAAACATAAGATGAAATTCTGAATACCCGATTGATTTATATAAACTTTTAATAGTCAAACACTGTTGACCTCGTTTTACTGATGGATAATGACATATAACGTTAAACATACTACGAAATTTCAAAGAATGAATATCTCATTGTTCGAAAATAAATGAACATGCTTAGTTAAAACGAAAGATTTCGATCACGCAGCGAAATGCAATTAAAAATTATTTTCTCAGAAATTGATTTCCGTGAAAAGGTATATGTATGTATGCTCCATCGACATCATTTGAGCTACAGTGATATATTGATTCGAAGTTAAGCTTACAAAATTCTAAGGAAATAAAAATCCAAGAAAAAGAATGTGGAAAATTTAAAAAATGATATGGAATATTTATTTACAAATAGATGTCATTGTTATTCGGCTCATCTTAAATCCGATCGCAAACGTTGTAAATTAAAAACAATTTATTCAATTCAAGGAGAAGTATGTACCGTTTACCAGTTTAAATTGATGAAATTTTAAATGGCCTTTGAAAAAGGTAATTATGGCAGAAAGTCTATATCGAATATAAAGAGGACGAAATAACTGTATATCGTTTAACTGTAAACTGTCTAAGAAGCTAGGATTAAATTCCTAATTACATTAAATGTGTATTTCTTTACGAGGGGAATATAATTAAAAAATGTTATTATGTATTAATAAATCGATCAAAATGTATTCATTTTAAGAGATTAAAAAAATAAAAATGATAATGACGACCTATAATTGATTGCAAATAACATATAAACAAAATACAGATTACTTCGTATAATTCAATTTATACAAATAAAAATATAAATCACAGATAAACATTATTCAATACTCTATTACATAAAGCTAACATTAATAAAATCTAAAATGATTTTTCATTGAAAAATGATTTTACATTTTTTATGATTTGAAGCAAAAATGCTTGTCTAGTAACAAAATAATTTCATAAGACCTGACAGTTAGAAAGACCAGTTTTATTATTGCATATTAATTTTCAAAAATCAATTAAGTCGGGTTCCAATATACTATTATTCATATTATGATTATAAAGTATAAAATCATTGCAGTTCAATTTGTTCATAATTTTGTAATCAAGGCACACCTTCTCAAAAATAAGTCAGTGTCTAGTGGTCTAATACTTTTGAACATTAGTAAATACATCTAACAAATATTTTGAAAGTTTCATAAGGAAGAAATATAAATTAAGCGAAAAGAAAATTATTGCGAGAAATGGATAAATTGAAGAAAGTAGAGAACTGTCATCGTGAAGTATTATTGGGGAAATAACTATCATAAAGGTAGTAGGGTCGTCGATCTGTGGTTCACAGTCCTCCGGAAAGTCGACAGTTCGATGTATGCTCATTCCCCACCTTTTCCTCTTTCTATATCCTATATCGTTCACGACCCCCTTATTAAAACGGCGCACGCGCGATATTCTGGTAAAATTTTACAGGGCCGTATGAACTTAAAGATGTACACTCTATCTGTTACATTTATTGTATGAAAATATTCGTTTATCTACACGATAAGTCCCAATACGTACCATATATTATATAAATTAATATTAGAACGTCAAGTAATTTTCATAATAAATATAATCAATAAATATAACAATAAGGGTAAAGAATGAAAGAATCTTGGGATATCGCCAAAAATATTGTGTTCTATAGACAGTCCTGATTCGACGATGGGATCAGATTTTGCGCATGCGTAAGAACTCCTGAAGGATCCTTAACACAAACTGAGAAGAACAAGCGATCCAAAGTCAGTTGCTGGCTGGGTATCTTTGTTGTGACGAATATAATTCGTCGCTCGTGACTCGTACCTCTCTTGCGGTACTTTTCTCTGTCTGTTTTTTAGTGTTTTCTCAAGACTTGCACATATATCTGCCTTCCTTCTTGTCTAGTGAGTATACTTGATTTACTTGGCAACAAAATCATGATGCTTTATTTAAATCAATTTATTTAAATTATCTTTATTATACATGTATATCATATATTTATTAATAAAAATTATGAATTTAAGCTATAGATATGTAAAAACATATTATTTATTTAATATTTAACGATTATTGGGTGATTGAAGGAAATTCGCATAATAACTGTATATTATACTTTGGTCATTGTATTTAATTGCCTTTCTAAAAATAATTATTTTTTATTTTCTATCTAATTTTTCTTGATATTTATTAAACAAAGTATTATTTAGAATCTTTCAGTTTAATGTTACTTTATTCGATTTATTCGACTAATTCTTTTTTATTCTTCCATAATTCTACTTGAACCTTCGATCTTTATTATTTGTTGTTATTCTGTCACTTTAATCGATTTACAACTTACAATTTACAATTTAAAGATAGCTTTGTCAAGCTGGGTGGATGAAACGCCAGTCATTGTTCTGGCTTTCGTATCGTGTTATTGATTTTGCACTACGGTTTAATTAACTGATTTTTGAGTCTTATACTCTTATATCTTTTTGTATACTTCCTATTCTTGTTGCTAGTAATTTAGCAAGAATTTAGTTTTAAAATATAATATTACATATATTTGTATGAATGTAATTATATCGCCCAATAATATAGCGAGCAGATATAAAAAGATTATCAAAAATTAGTCATTTGTAGTAATTACTTAGTAAGTAGTAATTGAAACAATTTTTACTACAAATTTTCGTTAAATAAATATTTACTACGATAATAAAACAACAAAAAAGAAAAAGGTATAAATAAATTAAATGATGAAAAAAGATCAATTTTCTTTATATATAATTTCTTCACTCATTTTGCGTTTAACGCATACTTAATTACATATCTTTTACTTTACAATATCTAATCAAGGTAACGATATTGAAGAACTGTCATAGCATAGAATAAAAAGCGTTAGAATTTATGGACAAAAAAGTACAACATACTTCTTTTACGATTAAAGAAAATAGACGATCAATAGAAATTAATAAGGTTCGCTTATGAACAAAAAAAAGTAATTGATAAAGCACGAAACAGTACTGTTAACATTTTCATATAGAAGAAGTTGGCCCCACCCAGACGGAAACACGTACAAATGAGTCACCAAGTTGAGGGTTGAAAATAAAATATGCTTTAGGAGAGGACAAAATTTCAGGATAAAAGTGATATTCTAAGTTGGGAACTGTATTTTAGAGATTATCTTTCCGGGGAGGTCAGGGTTATATGTGTATGCTCGTGTAAAACAATTTCAATCCTGAAACACAAATAGGATGGTTGTACCGTTGTAAGATGCACTGTATCTATATACAATGGCTCACGAGAGTATTTCAGCACTTCTAGAAACGTTTTATGCGTATATTATACAAAATAGTTTAAAATCTCATTGGTACTGTAACGAGATACGACTATCGTAATTACGTTGGTAAAATTTCGAACGGATCTGAAAATGTATATGGAAGTTACAAGATATCTGTTGGAAGCATATACTTCATAAAGTATTAATAAACCACAATATAACTATAGTCAGATCATCTTTAACATTAACTGCATGTTTAAGACCGTTACTAATGTATATTAATTTGTATCTGTATATACTAATTACTCATTAACTGCTTGTTGTAATAAATGTCTTGTACCTAACTTCTATAAACATTTTCGGATTGATTTCAAATTTTAATATTATAATCACGATAATCGCGTTTCGTTATAGTGCTAACGAAATTTCAGAAGGTTTCACATAATGCACATAATATGTTCATAAAGAAATTTTGCGATAAATGTTTGAATACTTCCGAGTGTTATTAACTTATAAACGTTTCTTATTTTCATTCTAAATAATTTAATAGCGTATTAATAGCGTATCCTCTAACATTTATTACCTTTTTATTTATATATTTATTACATACATAGTTTCTATTTAACAGCAGAATCAATCGAAGGGTTTTTGCGACACGTGTTTCTGTATAGCGACCGAATCACTGAAATAAACAATGCAGGCAAACGGTGCTGAAAATGTCGGTCCTGAAAATGCAAGCGAAAAATCAGGATGGACGGTAATTATCAATTACTGAAAACGATATATATTAGTTTTAAAAAATTAATATTATTATATACGTTTATGCTTCATATATTATTTCAGTTTTAAAATGTTTAGAAATTGTTTTAGCTTGCATTTACAAAGAATATTTAATTTAAAACTTGCATGAATTGAAACTTAAAATAATAAACTAAGAGCGATAAAAAGGAGATCTAACGTTCATTTTAATATTTTAATTTAATAATAACTAAATAACATTGAATTATATATATTGCAATTAAATTAAATTAATCCAATTGGATAAGACATTTTAAAAGTTGATTTTTAAAAATATTTATTTAATTTATTGTAGGTTGGATTAATAAACGGAAAGTTTAAGTATCTTACAGCTGAAACTTTTGGATTTAAAATTAACGCAAATGGTTCAAGTTTAAAGAAAAAACAATTGTGGACTCTAGAAGGTAGTGAACAGCAGGTTTTCCTTCGATCCCATTTGGATCGTTACTTAGCTGTGGATCAGTTTGGAAATGTTACTTGTGAAGCAGAAGATCCTAGTGATCCCGGTTGCGCTTTCCAAATACAACTAGCTTCAGATGGTATATAACATTTTTATTTGACATAATAATATAATTTATTTTTGTTATTAATTTTTAGTTTTTGTTAATAATAGGAACAATCTGCAAGAGCAGGTTGCACACACTGGAATAGAATAGCAAAGTATTTGTACTGAAAAAAAGTTCTATATAAAATATTTACGGAATATTAAATAAGTTAAAAAAACTTCTATTATTAATTTTTATATTAAATTATTGATTATAATTTATTAGGAAGTGGAAGATGGGCCCTGAAGAATATTCAAAGAGGATATTTCCTGGGTTCTAGTCAGGATGAACTTAAATGTATGGCCAAAGCCCCCAGTGAAGCAGAGTATTGGCTGGTACATCTTGCTGCTAGACCTCAGGTAAATAATTTTCTTATATGTTACAGAATCAGAAATTAAAAGCTTAGAACTAATATAATTATGTTTATCAATATATAGAGTAATAACGTAACTTGATCATCCTCGATATTTCACTTATTTTTGATAATAGGAGAAGGTGTCAGAAGAAAATATTATGTTTCAAAGAAAAGAAAGAAAATTGTCTCAATTCTTCAAGATTTTAAGATCGTCAATATTTTTTAAATGGAACAACATATTGTTATCATTGTAACGTAATATATAAAGTCAAAATCCAATAACGTATAATACCACATGCCATCGCATGACATGATCGAGCTAGATGACAAAGATTTTCAAATATTCGAAAACAGATGCAAATAGAAAGATTAGTGAATATAAATGTATTTACTAAATGCGCAAATTGATGGTCATTAACATAATATGTTTTTATAGATTCTTAAAAATCTTATAGAGAATGAAGTGATTTTGATATTGCAATAATTTTTTTAGAAATCAAATTTCTTTTTTTTTTTTAAATCAAATTAAAATCATAAATATGTGAAAAGTATCTCTTATAGTTAAGAGAAATGATAATGTTTATTAATATTCTATCATAATATTGTATATTAGATTAAATATATCTATAAAAATTAACTTAATTTTCATCAATACTTAATAAGAGTTTTGCCCTTTTTTATGCATATTATCATAAAAGAGTATATATTACATTATTTTAAAATGTATTTCAAATTAATTTTAATTTATTATATAAATATGTTTTAGGTAAATTTAAAATCTGCTGGAAGAAAACGGTTTGCTCACTTAAGTGCAACGCAAGATGAAATTCATGTAGATGCACCAGTTCCATGGGGTGAAGATACACTTTTTACTTTAGAATTTCGTCCTGCTTCGATAGAAGATGATGGTGAAGAACATTCCAAATTTGAAGGTGGTCACTATGCTCTACATACTTGTAACAATAAATATTTAGCGCGTGATGGAAAACTTTTGGATTCTTGTACCCGGGATTGCCTTTATGCTGCTGAATTCCATGCTGGATTACTTGCACTTAGGTTAGAGCTATTAATACATCTTTTATTATTATAGTTTGATGTTAAAATATTTCCTCACAAATATTACTAAAAGGATTGTTTATATCTTATACTATATTATATTACAACTATTATATAGGTATGACAGAATAATTTAACTATTTATATACACTTTGATTCATAAACAAAATGCATTAATAAAAATAAGATATTTTTTATTCAAATAAATTTTGGTTACCCGTCATCATGTATGTTATATCTTTATAGTTTATGTGACTATTTAGTTGCCTTAAAGATTATAACTAGCATAAAAATGTAAATTATGATTAATTAGAGATTTGTATGGGGCATATTTGGCACCTATTGGAAGTAAGGCTGTTCTAAAATCAAGATCAACAACTGTGACCAGAGATGAATTGTTCTCTTTGGAAGAATCATTACCACAAGCCTCTTTTGTTGCTGCTTTAAATCAACGATATGTATCTGTAAAACAAGGTACTTTCTATTTATATGGCCTAATTGTCTCATTTGATTGGTTTATAATACTCAATTACTAAATTGTATTCCTTAATAGTTATTATTAAATTAAGCAAGTATATATTCTTTTAATTATAGATTTCAATTTATTCGGCTAATATCAATTAACTACAATCACTAATTAATGTCACTCTCAGGAGTTTTTTCATTTGATAATAGTATTCATCGTGATTCCAGGAGTTGATGTGACAGCTAATCAAGATGAAATTTCTGGACATGAAACTTTCCAGTTAGAATTTGATCGTGTAACTAAAAGATGGTACGTACGTACCATGCAAGATCGTTACTGGAGTCTTGAAGCAGGAGGTGGAATTCAGGCATCAGAACACAAGCGTTCTTCCAATGCTTTGTTTGATTTGATTTGGCAATCGGAGGATGGTACAGTAGCCCTACGTGCTAACAACGGCAAATTTTTAGCAACCAAGCGTTCTGGCCATCTTTATGCTAATGCCGATTCTGTAAACGGATTGGATTCAGATGTTAGCAAATATTATTTCTATTTGATGAACAGACCTGTTTTAGTATTACGTTGTGAACAAGGATTTGTAGGGCCCAAAAGTGCAGCTAGTTCAAAATTAGAATGCAACAAAGCTATCTATGAAACTATTAGAGTAGAAAGATGTGAACGTGGAATTGTTAGATTTAAAGGTAACAAACTTATTCATTAATTATCTTAACAATGTATCTGCGTCAATATAGAAAAGTTACAGTTATCATAGTTTTAAATAATGCATAAAAATAATAAAATTTAAAGATTTACTGGAAATTTTCTTTTATTACGAAAAATTAAGAATTTTAATTTTAGAATGTAATAGTATTTCAAACGTCAACTAGACTTTTAAAAAATTAGGCCTTACAAAGTACTTTTTCATGAAAAGTAAATTCTATTTCAGGTCAAAATGGCAAGTACTGGCACGCAGATAGCGAAGGCGTAACCGTAGATTCTGATATACCTTCCGATGGATTCTATCTAGAATTACGAGAACCTTCTCGTATTTGTATTAAACATAGCGATGGAAGATATCTTACTGCAGGAAAGAATGGAGCGTTGCGTCTTGGTGAAACAGATTATGAATCTGCTACAAAGTGGGAATTTTAATCAACTAAACGATCATGTCTATGCTATGTTCTTTTAAAATTTTATTCAATCAATTCACTCTTTATACATTTAAAGAAGTTATATTTAGTAGATATAGATATTCTAATTTTTCATGAAAAGGTTGAAGAAAAAATAAGCAATTTAGGCCAAGGACTTTGTTACAGGGTTAAACAACTTCTATTTTTTATGCTCGTATGTTTTAGTATGAGAAATGAAAAGAATTAAAAAATAACGCAAAGTATAGGTTTAAAAGAACATAGCTAAAATCCATTGCCCTTTTTATAGCTTCGAGTGTAATCTAATCTAATATTTACAAGTACGGGAAGAGCTCCTACCGAGTACTTAATTAGAAGTACATCGTCAAATTAATTTTTTACGATTTTTTTATACTTCTAACTACGAATTTTCCTATTCATAAAATACCGTATAAGACTGATCATTCGCATGTTTACAGAATAATTAGCGGTTATTACATCGTACTTTAATAATTTAAAGAAAAATTTAACATGATTTACTGTCCTTCGATCATAGAGTAATTGAATAATATTTGATCATGTAAATTAAAACTTACTTTCTTTGATTTAATGTATTGTTTGCAATATTATTTATTTTTCAATATTTAATACTTAACTGATCGGTAATTTTATGTAAGAACGTTATTATGTATATATTAAACTTCCTTACTCTTTCAATCACAGTATCTTTAATTGAAACTAATAAAAAAATTTCTTATATCATTTGTTAATGTAACGATAGTTTTGACATTTTACAACTTCTTTTAATTGGTAGCTTCACTGTGTAATCATTGAGAAATACCTTGCTAATAATTTCCTTTTCAAAAGTAAAGTAAACAATATGAAGAACTTGACCGATCATTTAAGTATTTAAAAAAATTCTGCTTTCTAGTCTTCATATTAATATATTCATATCAGTAATAACTAACTAATGTTGAATTCCTATAAAGCGATTCATACACTAGACAGCATATTTCGAAGATTGTCAATAAGTAATATATATAGTGTTTCAGTTGATAAAAGTAATCATTCCATATAATAAACATATTTCCTTTTCATTATTGAACCATACACTACTAACATAAACGCACAAGTATGTCACTAATGTAAACTTGCTATCTAGTGTACAATGTCTTTGAAGAAATCGATGCAATAATCGAATTAATCTGTATAATTTGAGGTCACGCTTTTTCTGTATAAGAAATTCACATTCCGTGAGCTGTGCAATGGTCAAAACATTTTTACAGCTATTTCTACGAAAAAAAGTTAAGTCATAGCCCGCTTAGGAAACATTAAAACCATAAATTTTATATATCGATTAGTATTAGTTCTGTGGGCGTGTAATTTATCGATTAGCTTATAAGTAAGATTTTTCTTTACTTTGTCGAGTTTCAATATGTTTAATATGTATTAATATTATTGATATTCGACAAAAAAAAGAAAAATTATTTTTCGATATGCTTTTTACCTTTTATATAATACCTTTTTTATCTGCTCTCTATTTTTTTATACACAAACAAGGTTGATATTAAGGTCGTTATTTCAGCGATATTACCTGTAATTTACGTTATTTATCGTACTGAGGAAAGCGGGATAAACTAAATGCATTATGTAAGCAATAAATTCTGCTATTAAACATTTGTTTATTAAAATTTTTCAAACATCACCATCTTTCCAGGATTGTAACCTTTCAAACAACTCCAATAATATAGTAATAAAATATTTTGCTCGATTGATTGATTTTTGATTGATTTAAGAAAAATTTATTTGATTTAACAAATCATGTTTTGTTTTTAGTACTCTTGTGCAATATATTTAATAATATAAATATACATTTATTTTAAATAGTAACTTGTACTTTTTAACCATGTATAAATTATATACTAATTTATTTCGCAGCTTAAAATTAATTTTAAAACGTCATATACGTGTGTACATGCAATGTTGGTAATGAACATGTTTCGTTTAAGATTTTCACAAGTAGAAGAAGAATTTATAGTATTTAGTGTTTATTCATCCAATACTTTGTTATATTCATTAAACATTATTTTTATACATGGATAGAAAAGAGGCAACAATGATAATTGCGGCAATCTAAACTCCATATTATCATAAGCAATTCCAACATTTGCTTCTTTGTCCGGAATAAAAGGAATCTTTGAATAACGTTGACTAAAGTGCGTTAGTAAGATGAATTTTGCATTCATAAACTTTCCAGCTTTTATCGCTTCAGAAGTAGTTGAATGCAATTTACTTTTTGCTAATGCTTCAAGACCGTTTTCCATGGTTGCTTCATGAATTAATAAATCACAATTTTCTCCTAATTTTACAAGATTTCGACAAAATAAAGTATCACCGCTGAAATAAAGCATAGGATTCTGTTTATAAAATTGTTGATATATCATATTAATTAATTTTATAACCAGCATTTTACTTATCTTACCTATAAACGATTTTTTTGTTATCTTGAAGAGTGATAGAAATACCATATGCTTCCTTACAATGAGCAACATGAATTGTGTCAATTTTATTAACATTTAATTTATTGTAAAGTGCAGTTTCAGCAAATTTTGTTAACTTATGAAAGTCTAAATAAAAATCACTACTGCGGATAAAAATATATTGCTGTACAACAGATTCAAATTGGCCATTATAATAATCCAACCAAGGGGTCATACACTTTGGTGCTATCAAATACAACATTTCATCTGTGACCTCTTTCCTTTTTAAAAGCAAACCAGTAAGTCCTAAATGGTGATCTGCATGTATGTGTGATATATAAATAGCCTAAAAAAAGAAAGAATTGTATCTTTTGTCAGAAAGTATACATATTAGACAGATAAGTTTCTATTAATTATCATTTTAAAGTATAAATAATATACCTTAATAGTACGTAAAACGTTGAGACTTTCTGAAGTTCCAAAAAACCTAATAATTTGGCCGAGGGTACCTTCTCCACAGTCCAATAAAATGCTACAATCCTTATTAATTCGTAAAAGAATACTGCTTGTATTTCTAACCTTATTTGGTATACTACAACCAGTACCTAACATCACAATTCGTGGATAATCCGAAATAGTATCTAAATTAAGTTCTGCTGATTTTTTGTTAATAATTGTTTTTAATTCTTTTAAAACACTTGTAAAGTCAGAAATTTGTGAAACTTCGTCGATATATGTCTTTGGCTCTTTGTAAATTTCATCATTAAATAAACATTTTGGTACTGGACGTATTTCTAATGTCTGTGCTGATCTTGCACGATGGATATTATTACTTTGAGTCTGAAATAAAAAATTTTCCAAGTATTTAATCATATAAAATTCTTGATATATTATTCTTTAAGCTAAATAAATAAATAACATTATTAATATAACTTACTGCTTTATCTTTTTCAAAACAATCCTTATTTAATACAGGAAATATTTCAGGATGCAACATATTTAATAAATATTGATTTTTATAAACAGCTTCGCTGCCCATACAAGTATTCTCATTGTTTAAAACTATGTGTTCAGTATTTGAGGAAAATTTTTTTAACCAATCTTGATATTGTTGAGTAGTGAAAATGTTTTCAGGAGTAAAATGAAATATGCAAAATACTTCATGTTCTTCTTCTTTTGTTGATTCTGTCTGTTGATATTTTAAGAAAGCAGGATGATTTAGAATGGGATCCAAATATTCTTCCGTCGGACATTCTACAACTAGAAATAGTTTTTAAGAATATATTTAAAATTTTTTAGTAGTAGAAAAAATCATAATTTGACACATTAATTAGATGCAGTTATAACAGATATCTAAAATTATCTTTGCTTTCTAGAAAACACTTTTTAATTATTTATAAATATTACAAATTATTAAAAACTGAAGAAGTAAGTTAATAATTTAATATATGTTAGATAATATTTAAACTGTGTATACACTAGAGATATGGTTATATATTTTCAAAAGTACCTATAAAGGTGGTTTTAGGACTGTCTGGTTCTAATACATCTTTACTTTGAACAACAGTCCCATCTGGTTTAGTAATATCCATTCTATGCTTTAACAAACTTAAAAGTGGTCCAGGTGGTACACCAAAATCTATACATTTATCTATTAATAATCTTCCACGTCGTGGATGGACCTCACAAATATAACATATTAAATGTGGAGTGTTTTTCATTTTCTTTTCTGTTTTAGCGTTTTGTTTGTTCATTTCTTCATCTACAACTCTCTTATGATTTGCATTTATATTATATTCTTTATCTACCAAATCTGTAGAACTTTCTTTAGTATCTTTTAAAAATTTTGTTATAGGTACATATGAAACTCTCATTATATGATCTTCATATTGTTTAGATTCATCGATTAAGGGATAAGTAATTTTTAAAGCTGATAAATGCACAAATGATTTAATTGTTTCTATAAAGTCATCAAATCCTTCTGGGCAATGAATATTTATTTCTGTTACACCATTGGCTTGTGCTGTTAAAAGATAACCTGGAATACCTCCAAGATTTTTCCAAGAAAAATATGTTAAAAATATATTTCCTACTTTGGATAATTTACAATGATGTTCTTGACTTAAGCGTTGAGTACCTTCTCCACAATTAAATATGTAATTATTCTGATCACTTAAAAAATATATACAAGATGGGGATCCAGCTGCCCCACTACCAATTACCTGTTTTAAAATATTAATTTTAAAATCATTATCAACATTACTACGTTTTAATATGGAACTAATTTATTTAACGTTCATTCATTTTATCCATAAGTGTTTTACATACCTTTAACTTTGCATTAAAATGCAGGACGGGTTTTTTTTTCTTCTTTATCTGCATTGCTAATAAATTCAGTACTTGAGAACTGTTATTTGATGATGCACCATGCGAGTTCATATTTCTAGCAATGCATTTGAAAAGACACGGTTTGAATTGTAACATTACGAAACAAAAATCTATTTATTTACATTAACATGTATGTTCAATGAAAATTACTGATGATAATTCTTGGCACGTGTATATTTTACACTGGACTATTAGCTATAGTAATGAAAAAAAAAAATTTAATTGTCAATATTAAATAATGCGGTAAACAATTCAATTAAAAAATACAAAATGTGCTAATTTTAATTCTAATAAACAGTTCTTTATTATTATATTTTATACTTAACCTCATTATTTGCAAATTATAAAATCACATTGTACATAAACCTACAAAAATCTGTCACTTGTGAGATTATCCATTGTTAAGTTTCAGATATATTTTATTAAAATAAAACTAATTATGCATAATGAAAATACATAAAAAACGAGAATAATACTACGATTTGCTATTGAATGTGTTATACGCATGTATATTCACGTGTTAGATATAGGAGCGCATTGGTGTAAGATGCCTCCGCATTTCTACCAATTAAAGAAGATTTTAGCAATTAATATTTTAAAACATTTCGATTAAAGAAGATAATTTATGTTACGTTAATCAAAAATAAATGCTACATTACTCTTATCACATTTGCGTAATAAATCATATATGTATTTGCACATTATATTTCCGTTAAAGTACAATAATATGCATGTTATATATTATATATGTATTATACTTATATATTTGTATTCTATATTTTATATGCTAATAAAATGCTTATAAAATTATCCCCACTAATAACTAATAAAAAAAGAAGATTATTCAGAACAATAATTATATAAATAAATAACTTTTTAAATTTTGTTTTAGAAACATTCATTGTAATCAATTCTATTAAAGGAAAATGAAAATTATACAAAATGTTATTCTCCATTATTCAAACGAATAATTGATCGGTTCCAACTGACGATAGTTTAGCTTCAATGCTGTTTATTTTATCGGTGTGATCTATAAGCACAAGGAATTCTAGGAATCAAAATTTGCTATATATGTATATATACAATATATGTATTATATAAATTCATTAATATTAATTTTGCTGCTTCAAATATTATATTTAGAATATATAACAGACACAGACACAGACACAGAGACACAGACACACATACACAAACATTTTATATTAAGATGTAATAATTTTTAATTTATTTTGGATATTTACAAAACACATTAAGAATTACGTACACGTATTTTAAATTCTGTAATGGACATATGTTCGTACGTTTTTTTACTAACATATGTTTACATTTATCAAATATTATTATCTTCTTTCTAAAAATATGTATTACTTTCTTTCATCTTTTAAAATATTAACAGAATTCTATATGATGTAAAAATTTTGTTAATAATAAGATAAGTAATTTAGAACAGTGCATTACATGAAAAGGAATATATTACATACTGTAAACAATTGTACATACATTCTTTATAACTTTCAGCATATGTACCTAATATGAATTGTATTCAATAATATTGTATTAATAATATAAGAGTAATAATATGTTATTATAACAATATGTCATATTATAATAATATAAACATTTCAATATTAAAAGATTAGATAAAAGTATACATACTTTTGTCTTAAAATTTCAGAAATTGGATAATAAAAGATTAATATCCATAATTTATTAATATCCTTATCCTGTGTAATAATGAACATTATAATACAGTATTACATCCGTAAAATCATTAACTAAGTAGATCCATTACATCATATGATGGAAATTTTTCTACTTTTTGATCTGAATTGGAATTCAGATTTGAATTAAATTCCAACTGATTGATAGGAAAATTATTTGTATTAGGATTTAGATTTGAATTAAATTCCGACTTATTAGTTGTAACATTTCCTTGATTCATAGAATAATTAATACTGTTTCGAGGAATGACTGAATTAGGAACACAAGTATTTCCTTTCTGATTTAATTGTACATTCATTCCTTGTAAATTGAAGTGCTGATATTGATTTGAATTCGACGATTTCCACGAATAATCAGGTTTTGAACATGACATTGAAAGATTTAGTTGATCTAAATTAGATCTCAATAAAGTATCAGTTAAATCTTTTACTGGAGGTTTTGTGGGTTGAACAATTGTAGGTGTTAATAGCGTTTGAGATTGTAATCTTTGGTGCACTCCTTGTTGTTGAACTAATCTGTAAATAAAAATATTCCCAATTTAAAAAATTTACATTTCTAAAACCATACTTTAATCACAAAAGAAATTCTTTTAACTCTTTATTAATAGAAAATAAATAATAATTTGTATTATTACCAACCGAAATTTATCTTCTATTGTCAATCCGTTTTCAATTTGCAGAGACTTTAAACTTGTACTTGTATTTGGAGTAGGAACTATAGGAATTATATTTACATCATCATTATTTGAATTAATATTTTTATACATAGTGGAGGTTTTTGAAAGTTCTTGATCTAACTGTTGGGTCTCACGACGCATGGCATCTAACTGTTTTAAAGCTTCTTTGTGCTCCGATGTTACACGATTTATCATTTCAGTCACGAGATTTGACAGAATTTCATATTGTGATAGACTGAAATTTTGTTCAACACAGAGTGGCAATAAAAATGGTAAGATCTTTGTTGCTAATATTTCTTTACTTGTTCCCAATTTACTGTGGCTTAATAACATTCTATAAATACCTGATAAGAAACGAATTAATTTATTTTATTTATATTAACTTTAACTATATAACTCTTATTTTTAGATCAATATTTTTAATGTAATATAATACCTATGATGGCCATTAGAATTGCAGGTTCACCAGAGTGTGGAATTTCTTGGAGAAAAGGTAACACTTGATCAAGGACAAGCCATCGATCGAAATGCGGTAACATTTTTGCAAGACATAATAAACAATTAACTTTAACTCCAAGACTTTTTCTGCGGCTTCCCTTCCCATATAAACAAATCTTTTTCATTCTAGGTAAAATTGCATTTTTAATCACTGGTCCTTCGATCATTGTTATAATATTAGGCAAAGCTGATAAACATAACTCTTGTAACTGTTCCCATTCCGATTCTAAAGCACGTAATAACATTGGAACTATATCTGTTTTTATTATTTCTGTAGTACATAATCTTAATAACAAATCCGCGTGTTGCATTAAAACAAGGCTGATTTGTGGTGGATCATCTAATGTTAAAACTGATTTAATGTTGGGTAAAATATATTCTCTAAATTCTTCCACAGAACTTGTTTCCATTGCATAGATTATACTAGGTAAAACAAATGGAATCATTGGAGGATTAAACAATTCCTTGTATAAAGCTGGAAGAACTCTATGTAATATAACTCTATGTGGTAATTGTTTTAAAAGTTGAGGTAATCCTTTGTAAAATTGCGATTTCTGTAAGTTATCCCATTGGAAAATTTTGTCTAAATAATTCAGTGTTTTGACACCTATATCTGTAAAGTAATCAATCTTTACAAACTGATGAGCATCTGGTCTTAATTCAGGATTATGATGTAACATCAATTTAACTGTATCTCTAAGGCTCTCTGAAGTTGGAAGATACCTATCTGTGATATTTGAACTTTTAAAATTTTCTAAAAACTGTTTACATTTCAATAAATCATTGTTAGATTCATGAAGAAGTAGATTCTTTGGAGAATGTAAAACGTATATCACCATTCCCAAAGAAAATATATCGCTAGCTGTACCAACGCTACTTGCCAAAATACATTCTGGTGCTTGATAATCCAAATTTGATTGAGCTATAGATGGAGCTGATATGTCATATTCTACGTATGACCACTGAGGTTGTTTACCTTCAACGCTTTGATTTAAAGCACAAAAATCAAACCCAAAAATTTTCCACGCTCCATGACTATTTACAACAATAGATTCTGGACATAGATTTCTGTGCAATAATTTAACATCTCCATGCAAAAATGTAAAACCTTCTCCAAGTTGTAAAAGTCCATATTTAATTTCAACATCGTGTAGCTTGTAATCCTTTAACGCTGTTGGTAATGGTTGTGGTAAATTATTATGGTTTCCTAAAACATTAGCTAGACTAGCTAATACAGGTTCGGTGGCAAATGCTAAGCTATCTCTTGATTCCTCCAAAGGATGTTGAACAGTTAAAATTTGTGGATGACGTAATTTAGTTAATTGCGCGACACCTCTTTTCAATGTTTCTAAAATTAATTCTTTATCGTTTTTGGAAAATTTATCCAAAATACGTTTTTCAAATACAAATATCGCTGCTTCTTGTCTTGTAGATTTTTTGTAACCATTGTAAACCTTCCATAGCAACGATGGTCCTGCACTTGCTATATGAGCAGTTACTTCAAATTCTCTGGTCACTGGATTACCAGGAAGGACATTTGACAATTGTGATAAACCATAAGCAGTGTTTTGAACAGTATTGGATATTGTATTGCTAACAGTGTTTCGTAACTTTGTAAACACATCCATTTTATTTTATAATTTGCGTGCGTATGAGCTTTAAATATTCATTTATTAGCTTAATATATTTTATTTAAAAAATTTTAATAAACGATGAAATTACTTAAATTAGAAACTTTTCGATATTTTTTTATTTCTTTCGACATTTGACTTGTTTTCTGTTTCATAAATTTTGTCTCTCAACATTCCAATGTGTTATATATTGATATATGTTTTACGCTACACAAAACGTAATTTCTTGGAATATTCAATAGCGTCACAAAATACATCTATTACAATAATTAACGTTGATTCTATTATATTAAATGTATTATAATAATTCTTGACATGAGTCTTGATTTTACATATCATTTCAGTTCGGCATAGTATTTTACTAGTTTTCATTTAATGGTTATCTACCAACCTAAACACGTAAATGTTAATATATTTAGTACTTTCCAAAAATTCCTTTAATATTTCCTATCATTTTAGATCAAATTTTCTCAGTATTTTTTTATTTTAATGTGTTATATAAAACGAATAAATAAAATTATCTGGTTAATTCTTTAATTAAACATAATTGACAATATTTATGTGTTTTAAATTTAGGAACATGGAAAACATTAGAAGTCACTATTTTTTGTTAACAAGAAATAAGAAATGTTTGCAAAAAGGGTATATATTTAATGAAATTGAGAAATTATTACAGTTAAGTAACAAAAGACGTTAATGTTTAGAGATCATTAAATTGTAATTAGTAATTATATATATATATATATATATATATATGTATATACGTGTATATATAATATGTATGTGTGAAGTATATTTGTTTTTAAAACACGTAATAGATAATAGTAGTTAATAAACAAGTAACCTAATGTACGTATGTAGTATATTTATAAATACATGAAATAATTAACATTTTTAATAAAATACATTTCATATTGCAGAGAGGATATATAATATAAGACGACGATTTCTGGAAAATTAGTTGCTGATATGTTTGCTGGATCGTTAAAGATAAGTGATATGTCATTATATGATAAACAGACCATAAAGTAATAAGAGTTCAACGTACTGCAAGAGTGCGGTAAAAGATAATAGTCAATTTTATTTTAATAACATTATCGATAATAGTAATTTTATTCGAAATAAAATAATTAGGATATCAAGATTTATAAATCTAAAATAATAACAGAATAAAAAAATAATAACATTAAAAAATAGTCATTATGACATTTTTCCGATAGTTTAAAATTACATTAATCCTTAGAAAAATGATAATTTATACAGATATTAAATATTTTCATAGGATGTAAACAATACGATAAATATTAAAAATTTTTATATGTTATGAATACCTATGCCATATAATAAAAATGCGCAAAATTGAGATGTATGCATCGACAACGCATGCAATCGCTTGCTTATTCCTTAAACAATCCGGGATACTTGTACTTAAAATTTCATTGCCTGTGATTATATTTATTTAAATTATGAAATTAGTAAATAATACATTGATTATGTGCATATATCTATTGAATTAACATATTTCTAAGATATATGTATACATACGTAGGTATGCAGTACAATGAAAATTGCTGAAACTAAAGAATATGAAAACTATAATGATAAAAACAGAAGTTTTTTAATAAACAGCCAATTCATTTTTAATAGGTACATATTAACGTTACACCAATTGCACCTATAATATGCTCTATATATATATGTGTGTGTGTGTGTGTGTGTGTGTGTGTGTGTGTGTGTGTGTGTGTGTGTGTGTGTGTGTGTGTGTGTGTGTGTGTGTGTGTGTGTGTGTGTGTGTGTGTGTGTGTGTGTGTGTGTATGCATGTATATATAATGCAAATATAATATAAACAGTACTCTTTCGTTTAGCAGACTTTAGGTCAATATAATCCCTTCATTGATTAAAGTCGATATTCTGTCAGAGTTCTTTCCCTAAAGGACGTCCTTCGTAGTGGGGTGGGCTGACGAATAAGGGAGAGAGAACTGGCCGTCGACCCCGACAGTTTAGTTGCCTTATGAACCGCGTATGGGTCGTTCGTGTTTTACCCTTACATTTTCTCTATTAAAATTCCTTTTACATTTCTTTCATTCTGTCTGCTATAGATTTTTTTCTGCTTACGATTAATACGTTATTGTCTATGATTGTTTCATTGGATCAATGAGGACGTCGTGTGAGCATTTAAAAGGAAAAGGTGTTTATAGTGAAATATAATAAATGTTTTGTTGAAAAATACATACGATACGAATACATAGTTTGCTGTTTATTTCTGTTTACCATTTTTGGAAATGCTTATTTTCGCAGTTTATAAGATAATTTTTTTGTCTCAAAGTAGTAGCAATTTCTTACTTATTTTACATTTACTATACATACTATATTACTATATACAGTTCATTTAAATAATATGATATTTCTTAATTTTGCGATATGTACGTACTTTCTATAACGATTCTGAACGAATATTTTGTTTATATGTTATATATATATCACTATATATATATATATATATATATATATATATATATATATATATCACTTTTCGCGATTTTTATCGAAACTGTAATATGCAATTTTTACTAAAAAAATAATGTAAAATGTTTTCGTAACTTTGAATTTGAATTGTCCATGAATTACAATCCATGTTTGAACTTCTTCTTTTAATTTATTTATTAAAATGCAACTGTATCGTGATGGTTGTCGAATCTTTAATCTTATCGTTATTGTTTTAGTTTGGAAACATAAATAAGATAGATTATGATGTTAATGCTTAACATTATGGTTAATGGTAATAAAGACGACGTACTATCAAGCATTTTCCTAAATTGCGAAGGTGAAAAAATGTTGGAGAAGTGAATAGTGAAAGTTTGCGGTGTACATAAGTCCTTCGATATCGATTTCTGCAAATTGCAGTGGTGCATCCTCCACCAACAGCACATTTATGACTCTGCTGCTCTCAATGCGAGAAAAATTATTCTCGAGGAGAATGTTCGCATCCAGATAAACCAGAAAATTGTAAGTTTATAAATATCGCAATGCTTTTAAAATTAATCGACTGTGACATTAGAAATTATATCTGGCTTTTTTTTAATTATTATTTATATTTGATTACTATATTACTATATTTATAAAATTAATGTAACGAAGTAAAAATAATTGTACAATTTGTAAATTTAAATGTTATATTTACTTGTCTGCGGTTATTTAGAAATTGAACACGGATGACGAATTGGATATGAATTTGAAATTTAAATGGCTCTTCCTTGGAATACTAGTTACCATCCTCCTTGAATTCGGTAAATTTATTTCATTACTTTTCAATTACATTTAAATTGTTACAGAAAGATACATGATACATACACAAAAATGAAAATGTTGTCTACCATTTAATTCTTATTTAATATACTTCATTATAATATATGAATACGAATCATTAATAAATAATAGACAATTAATAATAAATAATAATAAAATAAATAATTTAGATATTACTAGATCAATGATAAAGGAAGAAGATGAGTTTGTTGCATTGAAAATTGATTCTCCTTCTTCTCACGTCGCTCTTTCGGGAGACCTTACAATATCTGTTAGAAAATCGACTGAAACGTTAGAAAAAACAAAGTACAAATATGGATTCAAAGAAGAAGAAGAAGAAAATGCAGATTCGAAATCACTTGAAGTGATTTCTAATCAATTTTTTCTACTGAGGTAAGCTAGTTTGCGCCTTATTGCGAGCTATTGATAATTACTGTTAGTATGTAAAATATTCGACAAGTTACTATAGAATTTTTTCATGAATACGTTCTATGACATTTTTTTGAAATTTCATTAGCACTGTAATGAGACAGGGCTATCATTTTTATAATAGCAAAATTTTTGAAACCAGCCAGAAAATATACAAGTATGCAGGATGTATGATAATATGTCGGACCTACCACCAGGAATGGACAAGAGGCATAAGAACAGTGAAAATAGAATATGATATAGAAATACGAACGTGTGCCCCTTCATAGAAGATGCTCGAAATGGCTATCTTTGGCCTGTGCGAGCCGAGAACACAATATAGCCGTTTCGAGCACCTCCTATGAAGGTAACCAGTTGCGGATTATCGCGGAACACAAAAATGTCTATAAATTTGAAAGAAAGTCAGATAGAACACATGTTCGTATGAACTTGTCTCGTTGTTTTCGTGCCTTCTGTCTACTCCTAGAGTAGATCCCACACCCCCGTAATGTCATAATACACCCCCGTATACAGATTAATTTCTGTATCACATAATTTATTTTCAGAGAATCGTTGAATTTCCCAACTCTCCACGTATATTTTCAGATCCGTTTCAAATTTTACCAAGATAATGACGTTACTCGTGTCTCGTTACAGTACTAATGAAAGCCCAAAATCTTTTCTACAATGTATATATACATAACGAGTTTCTAGAAGTGATCGAATATTTTAATGTTTCAAACGATTACCCTTTGACTGTACGATCTACAAACTAACCGTTACATGCTGTTTATATTGTTCATAGAGTACTGTACCTTTTTGAAGACATATCAGAATTAATAGGTGAAATTCAACTGGAACAATTGCCTTCGGGAAATGAAACCATTTCAATCATCATTCCCTGCGGGTATTTTACTCGTGGCGGTGTTTACGTTCTACGAGTGGAATATAAGTATGAAAATTCAACAGTGCCTGTTGCCACTCTTCATCAGGTTGTTATTCCTTCTCGTTTATACTTATAGAATTTTCTCTATAATATCGTTAATATTTAATGTACTTTTTATTACATATTCTATAATATGATGGTAGCATATTTGCATTAAAATGGTAATGAGACATATTTATGCTCGTAGACAAGTAAAATATTAGATGTAAAGTGGCCACTACCAACAATCTTCTTAGAATCTCAGCAAATTTCTACTTACCCGGATAAGCCTGTCAAAGCCACAATAAGATACAATGGAGTAAACTGCAGTCCATCTGATAATGTTCCTGTAGCTGTTTACATCCTACAATTAATATATTGCGGATCTAGTGTAACTGCTTGTTATTTGCAGAATAATACTTATATTCAAGTAAATGAACGATCTTTCTACAACTTTGTTTTTACCTATTTCTATTTGCATTTTAATCTTTAAAAATTAATTATCTCTAAAACAGTTGTTATGTTATTTGTAAATTTCCTGCTATATTTTCAGATATTATATTATGAAGAAATAAGAGATTTTTTACCAACAAAGACTATTTTTTTCCGATGTGAATTGCTCGGGTTACCTGGCAATTATGCTGTAAGATTAAAAGCTTCGAATACCAATCCTACAGCACCAAATACTAGCGTGTACTTTAAGGTAATTAGCACAAATGTTTTTATTTTTATTCCAAGCCAATTATTTACTTATTTATTTATTTATTTTATTAATAAAATCTTTCAAACAATAATAGAAAATAACGAAAAATTTTCGTGACTCGTATTAACAGTACATTAATAAATAACATATTAGAAACAATAATGTATATAAATATTTAGCTATAAATTTCTATTTACTTTACGTTTGAATTACAGGTGAAATGGTCTGAAGAATTTAAACTTACGGTTCATGCAAGATCGATATATCCTTGTGAAGGGTCAGGAGGTGTAGCCGTCCTTTTCGAATATCCTGCGTGTCGACTAGAAGGTGATCGTGTTCGCGTTTATGGTCGTTTGAAAGCTGATGTTACTTCCGTTGCTTCACCCTCCAGTCTTCATTATATTACCGAATCTAGATCAATACCTGGCAAGCATTCCTTGGCTTTCGATTGTGATCTTTTCACAGAAAAATTTGTCGAATATTGTTTCGTCTATGTTAGCCAGGCGGTCACAGGTGCTATGGGGGACGTTAATATGTCCTGCATACCCACCTTCCCTCTCCAAGGTACATTCAAACTTTTCACAATTCATGTATTCATGATATTAACATTATATCTATCTCTACGTACATATGCAGGATGTTTCACAAAAATGCATGCCCAATTCTGTTTATTGTACCCGAAAGTATGCTTTTACAAGCGTTGCGAATACCTGCATTGTTATATCTGCTGCCGTTATCGGAACATTGAGCACGCGTTAAAATAATAAATAGTATGATTTTGTTTCTGCAATTCATTTTCTCTGAGCTTCCACCTCAGTCATTTACTTGGCAAGTTCTCGGTCCAGTCTCGATCATTTCAAGGTCATAGTATGGCACATGCTTGAACGCGTTTTAATCTCATCATTATAATAATAAAGGATAAAATAGGTTATTTCGTTTAAAAAACGTTTATTATTATTATTATTATTATTATTAAAATATCAGAAGATGTTTCCTTGAGATGATATTCACTCGCATAGCTTAATGATTTTTTATCATGACAACTAAATGAGTAATTAAGATTGTCGAAGTTATGTAGAAAGTTCTGAAAACATACATTATAATGCATTTTAATTTCTATTCTATTGTATTTATTATGTATTGTATTTATTATATATATATTTGAAACATTAATACTTCATTTTTGCTCAATATTGCTCTATCTAGAAAGTGATGCTGCTGGTTGGGGACCTTGGAGTTCATGGAGCCCATGCAGTAGCTCGTGTTTTGGAGGAATTCGAAATCGATATCGCTTTTGTGATACTCCACCTCCGAAATACGGAGCAAGATTTTGCCAGGTAAATATTTTTTTACTAATGCAAAATTCAATTAATGTTGTTAGTAAAATTACATGGTTGATTCGAAATCCAAATAAATAATTATTATACACGTATGATCAATTTCTTAATAACGATGACAATATCACTAAAGTTAAAATTTATTTATCAAATGATAGGGAAAGGCAATAGAAACTGAATTCTGTGGCAAAATATTTTGGGAAGCATCCTCTAAAAATGAAGAATGGCATAATCGAATTCAGAATTCGATATGCGATAGTGCAGTTTTAGCTGCAACAAAGCCGGAAGTTGTAGCTAACATTGGATTACAGTGTCGATGTGGATGTCGTATTGTATTAAAGCATCAACCTTTCAGGAAAATCCTTGGAGCTAATACTCAAGCTTGCCCTGGCCGATCATTCTGGCTTTTGCAAGTAATACTAAATAACTAATAAGAAAATAAATAATCAATAAAATGCCAAATAAATAATAAATTATTACCGAAGATAACAACATCAATAGTCTACAGTCTGATTTAATTTGTCTAGGCGCAGGCGGATTTTATAATTGGATTACATTTAGATCAATTACAATTTCCTTGCCCGGGGCAGTATTTTCGTGTTCGGGATGGGAATTCCTTAAATGCAGATCTCTTAATCGACGTTACATATGATAAAATGCAATTTACTGTGAAAACACTCGTCAGCTCTGGGCAAAATTTATTACTGGAATTTTTTAGTGATGAACTTGTAGCATCAGGAGATGCTTGTATCGGTGGTTTTCTTGCCCATGCAGCTGTACTAGGTAAAAATAATTATTACTGAATCATGTTTTTCATAGTAATTTAAAACGTAGACTATATAAAAATAGTTTTTTAATTGAAACACCTCGTCTTTATAGATAAAAAGTATCTAAAAAGGAATAGAACCACCACCACTGTGCCTTTTGAAACAAATTCAACGAACGTTGAAGAAGAATGGATCTTCTGGAAACCAGCACATTTAGCAACTGCCTTGCTATTGATACTCATATTTATAGTTTCTATTTTCTTGACGTTACAATTTATTATAAAGTATAGAAAGTATCGTATTGCTGAGGATTTGGACAGTCTCAATGATGTTTCAGGTATCAATATTATGACATTTTTTAATATTTAGTTATTTGATAAAATTATTGAATATTTTATTAATATTAATTTCACATTAATGTTTATTACTTTCTTTGTTTATCGTTTTCTTCTTTTTCATGATTATAATAAGAATTGCACTATTCTTATCATATAAAACGAATAATTTTCATAACTACTAGAATAATACTGTTTCGTACCTATAATCTTAACCAAATTCTTTTTTTTTTTTTTTTTTTTTTTTTTTGGAATCAGAACTAATGCCTGATCGATCAAAATTTCTATCTACAAGTACAATCATTTCCGAAGTTATCTCTATGATAGAAACAACCACAAAATCTGCTCCAAAGGAGACTTTAAGTAATACAGAAGATCACTACCATAGTATTGAAACCTTAACAGGGTAAGAATAATATTATTTTAAAATTCTAGAAAATCGTAAAAACTGTTCCACAATAAAAAAGATCAATTTTGAATTCTATTATTATATACATATATTCTCAATGTAGGTGCAAGGATGAATCTACATTGAGTTCTAGTACATTAAAATTAAATAGCACATTGGAAAGTTCTTCTGACAAAACAATCACATCAATAAAGTCAAACTGTGATAAATTATTATCAGCTTCCAGTATTCTTGTGTATCATAAACCAGAAGTTAAATATGCTTATCCCGTAAAGTGAGTTTATTGTGTATTTTATTTGATATAACGGAGATTTAAAAGATTGCAATTTAATTACAATATTATTGATATGTTATATAGGTTACAAACAATAGATTATGATGGTTCAGAAGAGAAAGAATCAAAAATGGAAAACGGTAACTTAAAAGATAATAAAAGTAATAGCATCTCAAAAATTTATCAAAATAATGATATTATTTATTCAGAAGGAAAAGTAAATATTTCTTTATCTAAGAAATTATAAAATTTAAAGAAAAATTATATGAGTAATGTTCATTGTTTTGTATCTTTCTTAACACATAGGAATCTTCACCTGAAAGTGTTATTTCAAGTCCATCAATTTTAGTAAGTGGGAAAGAAACAAAGGAAAGAAGAAATCGTGAAAAACTTCTACAAGGCCCAGGATCAGAATTTAGTCTAACAAATCCTGATTCAGAACTCGAACTGGATTATTATGATTACAATGTAGCAAATGCTAGTGCTGTTCCAGGATCTTACTTAGGAATGGATCCTGCTTTTTTAGTTTGGATCCCACCAATCGAGGATTTACATCTAGACACAGAAGATCTTCTCTTAGGGTAACTAGTAATCTTTTTTTTTTTTTTTTAATTTAGCAGTAATATTATTAATTACATAATTATATAAAATTGTTTATCAACAGAAGCAAGAGAAATTCTATTTTGGCTCTTGAGACTGAAGGTGCTGCATTAACACCTTCCGAATATAGAAGAATGAAACTTTCTAGTTTTGAAGATTTTGGATTTGAATTGGAACAAGGGTAAATATTAAAAACATATATCTATTATTACTTTGCAAATGACTTACAGATATAATATTTTTATGGGTTAGTTTTATGCATTAAATTATAAAACTGTTTAGCTAGTCTTATATTAATAATGAAAAATATTTCTAAAAAGAAAAAAAGAGAAAAGCTATTGCTAAAATTTGGATTATGGAAATTAATTAGGTGTGAAATCTCTGAAACTTTCAGAACAAGAACGTTTGAAAAATTACTTCCTGTCCAAAAACTTCTAGAAGATTCTAGTATTAAAGTAAGCATGGAATCTGTATCTGGTATCCTTGAGCATAAACAATACTGTGTTATTTCAAACCGGAGGTAAGTCCGTAATAGTACGTAATTTATATAACTATGGGTGGTATTAAAGGGATTATTAAAGATAAGTAAAATATGTCTAATAAACATATGTAAATCCTAGAATCAATCCTTTCAATGTAAAATTTTTCGATTTCGCGTTCGATCATTGCCTTAAGTTGCATTACATTTATTTACTATGCTTGATTGAATTCGCGATAATTTCGACCATTTCGCTTCATCGACATTGAAAGGATTGACTTTAGGACCTACCCCAATATATGTATGAATGCTGATCAGACATTTTTTACTCCCCTCGGTGAGTATAATCCCTTTATTATAACTTATTATAATTAGTATTATAACTTTACAAGGGGACATAAGGTTAAGGTTTCCTTAGGAAGAAACTTGTAGCGAAGGAAAAACTGTTTCTGAGTCGACATCGTACGGCCCTGAACGAAGCTCTATACTATGTATAGATCCTTATGACCCTTGATACTACTCAAATCACTTATAGTCATCGAAAGTTGTTAACTTTAAATACTGACTGATTTTTTTTTATAGATCTTACATCATTTCTTATGTCTCTTTCACTTATTATACATTCTATATATTTTTACGCCTTTAAATATTTTGTAAATGCATAAATATATATTATTTTTTATTATATTTCATAATTTTTCAATTCTATTTCTTTCGTTTACGAACATATTTAACATTATAATAATTTTTCTGTTCCACTAATCCATATGTGGATCAAAGTAACTCGTGAAAGCCGGATAATTAAAAAAACTGACACGAGGGATTTGCTGTATTCATATGTTATGATGATGCATAATAACTAAGAAGAGTAGAATATACATTTTCAAATATTTCATATCACTTAAATTATTTTTAAAATAGTCGTTTCTATATTAATGTCCTTTGCTCGTCGTAGGGTTCGTCTAGGCAAAGATGAAGAATCAAGCGAAGAATCGAACTCTTCTAAAAGCCTTCTTGGAAGCCCTATAAATATGCTGAATAACGATGAAAATAATAAAGGAAAACTATGTTCTACGCCAAACAGAATTTTACAAAAAGATCTTTCAAAGATAAAGCAAAATTGTAATCAAAAAAAAATTCCCAACAATCAAGACGAGGATATAACAAACATGTCTTGTAAATATAAAGAGTTAATGGAGTGCAGTCAGTCAATTACAAACATAAAGGACACAGTAAATATTCCTATGACAGAATTATCAGGGAGCCCTTTAAAAAGCTTTTCTCAAGTACGAAAATTAAATAGCAGAGATATTGATGCTTCTTTAAATGTTCAAAATCCAGATTATGGTATAGAAACATTTTGCCTAAAGCAGGGGTCTTTTTATGATCAAAATATTAAATTTGTTGACGATGATGACGATGAATATATCGACTAGAAATTTTATAAAATTATCCTTATTCGTTTCTACTATAATTTCTATAATTTTTTTAGTTAAACGTTTTCGTTTATATCATTCGCTAGCTTAATAGCACGCGAACATTTGATTATTTAATGGTATTTAATGGTATTTTAAATACCTTAATATTATTTCTTTAAATATAATTATATTTCTTGTTATTACAAAGTAATGATTTTAGAAAATTGTTAAACTTGTAACAAAGAACATTAATGTCTCTCAAGATATAATCAAGAGTTGATTGTCGAGGCTTTTTTTTATCTCTAATAGAATTTGGATTTTGATGTAATAATTAATGTTATAACGGCTAACTGATATAATAGTTAGTGGCGATCTAAATGAACAGACAATGAAAAAAAGAACAAAGAGAAAAACTATATTTAACTACTTTGACTCTGCTACCGAACGATTCATATCGATTTACAAAATTTACTGTAACTTCGTCAATTATAAAGATACGGCTATTAAATTTAGAGGGAATATGTAAAAAGGAATAGGCAATCTATTTATGAGCCTAAAGCAGTGCTTCTTAAACTTTTCGCATTCACAATCTCGAAAATTTTCACGATAAATTTCACCCGTAATTCTGTTACACGATCTCATATGGGGTTGCGATCTATAGTTTAAGAAGTCTTGATATAAAGGGACGATTATAAAATGCTACGTAGCGGCATTTACTAGCTCGATCGTTGAATACTAATGGCTCACTGCCATGAGGTAGTAGAGATAATAAGGTCATATTATGCGGAAATCTTCGAGTTGCATTTTGAAATATATTACTATAATATTATCACGCTCATATGTTGAACTAAAAAGATTTTTTTTATAGATGAATAATTAGATCTTTATTTTAAATTTAAAAATGTTTGTAAAGTTCAAATTTTTGTTCTTCTTCTTTCTTTATTTCGATTTTGAACTTGTACGATTTATCGGGAATCAAAAAACATAAGTCTGTGAAACTTTATCAAAAAAAAGGCATAAGGTCTAAGAGATCTCATATTTCCAACAAAAATATCCAAAAGTAAATTTCAAGTAATAAACATGGAATTGAATGCAATAAGGGAGACTAATTTCTAGTTTTTGGAATCAGATCTTCGATATTTTTAAAATCGTTAACCACTTTAACATGATTATGTGCAATTGTATATAATAATTCTCATTATTTAATCATTGGTATAGTACAAATTATATGGCGCAGTACGGTTACTCTAAGATTTACTATTTTGCTATGTAATTGTATAAAATATAAAATGTATCTGAAAATATATATATCATGCATAAGAATGATACGGCTAACGAAAGATAGCCGTGAGTAAATGTATATTCTTATATAACTGATGTATATCAATTTTTCTTCTTCAAATAACTCGTAACAGAAATCATGTGTAAAGCTGTAATATATTTTATAGGAGCTGATTTCTATATCACTTATATTACTTATTTCAAGCATTAATTTAGGTCTCATTTACTTTTCTAGAAAAGGATATATGTATTGTTAATTAATACAGGATGTTTCGTGTACCTCGGTTACTTTAATATCCTAAGACGCCTGTGTATACCTTTTGTAATACGAAAAATTGTATGAGGAAAAAATTGACTACTTTGGAACAACGAACACTATAATTCATGACTTCACCCACAACGTCATCTGAAGCAGTCAATTTCATCTTGCCTGATTACAATTAAAATAATATTGTCACGTTGATTAATAATTCACTAGCAATATTTTTATTGTTCTCTTTGTATATAAATGGTAAAGTAAATTATCAAATATGAAATACAAAAGTAATGTAATTCGACGATGTATTTGAGAAATAAGTTTGCCATATGTTACATGAAAATATATGTAGATACTAGTTTTTATCATACATATACGATGAAAGGATATCGATATTTAAAAGATTATATATTTTTAGAAACGTACATATACATATTTATAATATTTAAAATTAATATTTATATGACGTTAAATTAGTAATTATCATTTTCAACGTGTATATACATTCAACTAATGTTAATTTTTAATCACTAATTTTAAATTACATTCTACGTAAATTAATTTCTATTTATTATTGATTTCTTGCAAAGCACTAGTCATCGGATGATTAATTTTTAGTTTTCTCATCTTCTATTTCGAGTCAATTAGTACGTTATGCTACGCGCTGTAATGATGTAAAAATTTTTAATCAAGTAATAGCATATAAATTAATGTATATAATTAATACTGTAACCGAAACAAAGAATAAGATTTATCGGATAATACATTCGACAAACATTTTGTATCAAATTTTACTGTACTTTATTATAATTTTTATTGTAAACATTCTATGCATACATTTGAAAAATACGTTTTATGTGTCACGATTAAATAGCAAAATTAAATAAATTAAAAGAATATTTGACCGAGTATTAGTAAATAAATCTTTTTATCTAAATCTTTTGCCTTTTTTAATTACATTACTTAAAACTGTGTCTACCTTGATAATTATATTTGAAATTAGTTTATCCCATAGTATGGATACATAGTATGGATACATTGATAATACATTTACGGATAACAAAAATACATCTTTTAATATAATTCATTCAATTATAACATTTAGATACTTAAGGGCGTATGATTTAAACATGTATGTAACTAATATGCATACACATGTTGATCTCAAAATTCATACATTCAATAAAATGTATGGTTTAATAAATAAAAGGTAATTTAAAATACATAACGAAATTGCGCACCGAAATACGATATAGTATACAATATAAATATAATAATATTCAATGCATCTAACATTACATTACTTGTTAGAATTACTGTAAACACCTAATATAGAATTAACAAAATCAACCGGCAACAGTGTTAAATGTTTCGTTGAGAGTAGAAGATAAATATATTCACATTCGAGCTTCGCTTGGAAATCTGCCTGCGTCGTTGAATGCAATTGATCGTTGTGTTTGAAAGTTATCGATGAGTATAAAAGCTTTTAAGAGGCGAGTTAAATAATGAAATTTTTTAAGGAAAGCAAATTAGAAAATATTACTTTTACATGATTTACAATTAACATGTTCAAATGTTTTCGAGTGTTTAAAGGAAATTCAACGTTAAATTAATTTTCTTTTTAGTATAATAGTTAGTTTTCTATCGAACTGATAGAGGTTATGATAACGCCCACCTAATAGAATGGTTTTAATGTGATGAATCTTCTTCGATTGACCATAATACTAATATTACGTGTATTTCGGGCAATAAAATGAAACATGAATATAACGACAATGATATTCCTCAACGTTTCCAAGTACATATTTGAGGCGTTAGAAATAGAGTTAAGATGGTAGCAGTCACAAATGGAATGTAACTTTACCGAATTAGATCTGCTGAAAAAGTTGTGTGATTTAACTGCTAAAAGAACTTCGGACCCATAAATCTTTAATAGAATTATATTTAATTTCATTATTTGTATTGCTATTATTGATATTTATGTTCTTTCATTTTTTTCTTTCTTTTTCTTTCTTTTTTTCTTTTTCTTTTTTAATACATGCGTAAAGATTAACATCAGGAGAGCAACTGTTCTACTATCCGAAAATTCTCTCATCCAAACAGCCTTATCTCCCACGTAGTTGGGATCCTACTGTATTAGTTTTTGATTGATATTTGGATAAGTGCGATTGAAGAGGAATTTACAAAAAGGACTCATTTATTAACTTCGAGCGTCAACGAAGTTTCTGGTTGAGTCCAAATGTAGCCCGTACGTGTTATACTACAATGAGCGTCGTAATATCTGCCAGGAGCACGACAATAGGACCATCTTGGACAACGGCAGCGGAATTTGCTGTGAAATTCTTCTTTACAGACCTCATTCCACCAACAAGTTCGCTAGAAACAGACATTCATTCATAACTCATGAATAATGTATAGACTGCGAATATCTATGGAAATTCACGTTGGAAATTCATTTTGTAAACACAATTGAAAGGCTAGGAGAAAGGTTAGAGCGAAGATGGTACAATTTTTGATTTGCTGATTGTTAGAAAAGATTCAAGGGTTTTGAGGATTACTGTCGCTTCTGCACTGAAAATGCCTAGATATGTGATGTATATTGCGTAGGATCTTTCATTATGGCTCATTACGGGCTTTTGATTAATTACAGCAACACGAAATCTGCAGAATGAAAACAAAGTAACCCCAAGCATACAAGAACTATACGCGAAAATGTCCTGTTAAGGATATACGAACATTATCACCTGAGAGTGATCCACTTATTGGATATTTCGTACATTTCGTTTGCATTGATTACGCGCATTTACTCTTAAATTTCCCATAAATGCATAAAAATCCACAGTTTAATAATAAATGTTTGTTTACAGTTTCCTTACCTCTGCCAAATAACCTCTCACGCTTTGATCGCTATAATTTCTCTTTTTAATCAAATGTCTCGCGTTTATCATACATACTTCTGCGCATAAGATTAATACTAGTAACAAGTACAACACTGATCCTTCCTACAAGAGAATCAATTTATAATAATATCTTTATGTTAATATTTTTGCCGTCTTATTATCACAATTTTTAATCAATTTGATATTAAAAATATACGTATAAAGAAATAAATGAGAAACGTGGAAGAATGGAATGACAAATATCGAAACGAGCAAATAGAGATGCAATAATATAACAAATTACACTTTCTCTCGATTAACTCTATCGTTTATTGTAGTCCTTACATTGTTGCGCATTTTTGCTAAAATCTTTCGTGCAACGTTTTATGCAATCACTTTTAAGATGTTGTATGAAAAATCTGGTAAAAATTGAACTACATATTTAATTTCTAATACTGTATGCTTCTCACAAGTACTTGAAATAACAGAGTACGTACAGGACGTGGCGCAGGCGTGCGCTTATTCTTCCGCTTCTGACTTCGTAAATCGATCGTTGCAGAAATTTCAATTTTTGTATTTACTTAGATTTACCTAGTGTCTCCTTAATTTTGTAAAGTATTGCTTGAATTAACATAATTATTAAAACAAATACACAATATTGCTCAAAATTCGTCATTCGACAGAGTTTTCTTGTAACAAATATTACTTGAAATTTTTATATCACTTACCGTGATCACAGTCAAATAAATTATGTTTATTATCAACAAAATATACTCAGATCCACTATTAGAGAAAAAGTAATCTTCTGATAATGTATTGGACACCTACCTTATCGACCTTGGGCTGCCCCTGAAACCCGGTGACCATCTCAACCATCGAATACTCAGTTCGTAAGTACGAATAATCGATCCGATCCGAATACTCGAAAGAATCGAGTAGCTCGAATTGTCTCGATCGGTTTGAAATAGTTAAGTGACTCGAACGATCTGAATAGGTCGTCATCTTTCGTACATTACACGTAGTTTATACCTTGCGTTAAGCGAATGCGATGGTCTAATTAATTCGTACAAAAGGTATACGACCTACTCGGATCGTTCAAGTTACTCGATTCTTTCACGCTGCTCGGATCGAATCGATTATTCGAACCGACGAACTATGTATATCTAGGCTCGTTTTCTCTGAGTAATAGTAAGAGATCTAGCACTAAACAGATAATTCGTATTGCGTACTCTTGTCTGAATTTCGTCTATGTTCATTGGTGATCTTCTTATTTCTTCATCTCTAGTATGATTTACCAGACTTGGCAGTAGATTCAATATCTTGTGTGTGGCTACTATTATCATATGAAAGAAGTTCTTGGTTAAAATAAATAATAATTTATTTTTAATGTATATTTCTTTTCTTTTTATACAATAAATATATATATTCTATATATAAGTATATATATATGTATATAAGAAATATTTATTAAAACTTTAAATGTAACAAAAATTAAAATATGTTATAGTTGTGACTACACACAAAAATACATGTAGAATCTATACTCTTCTTGGTTCTAATAAAAATTAACTGTGATATATTCATATTTTACAAAGTAAATCAAATAAATTAAAGTTATTCAATTTATTACCGCTTATTATTATAATAGGTCAGATATTGAAAATCGATAACACACATGGTTGGCAATTATGAAAGATAACCTCACATATCATGTTTATGAAATTTTTATTCGATATTTTAAAATTTAATTGTATATTTATATATTTTCCATAGTTACAAAAATGAAGTCATCCCAATGGACATATATTATAAAAGCAACTAAATTATTTGAAAGTTATACTATTCGATTGATTTTAGTGTATCATTAAGTGAATTTAGTATTTCAGGATATAATGATGGAATTATCAAAAGACACCATTGATGGTCTTGCTAATATTCTAAACACAAATATTGTTACTGATGATAACTTTCTACAAATTCTAGGAATGGCTACTTCATATATATATGACAATCCTACAGAAATAAAATGTGAGTATTTGTTTTGGTGTAATTGCCAAATACAAATAAGATTAATTAACATGATTATTGAAACTAATAAAATTTCAGGCACTATCAAAACATCTGATGCGAAACCAATTTTAACAAAGAAGGTTTTTGCTGATGTGGTATGTTTACTTATAGAGGCTACCCGACATGATTTAGATGAAGAAAGCTTAAGAAGTTTTTTAAATCTTGTATATATTGGTGAAAAAAGAATTACGAAATTATGCGAAGTATACATTAATAATAAAAAGGCAATACAGTCTCAGTTGGAATTGATAGGCAATAATCCACCTCACATTATTGATATAGACTGGCATTTAGATTACTGTGTCAAGGTAATTGATCGGTGAATAGAACACCGATCGTTTCATTCACTGATGCTTTATTTGCTCTTATTCATGAAAGTCATTTTCAGTTGGACACATGCAATTCACTAGGTGTTCCTCTTTATCATGTGCGGCTTAGTACTAAGAAACATGAAACAATAGATCATGTAACATTTTCATGTACAATACAACAGCTGCAAGAACTGGTATTTAAGCTCAAAGATGCCATCAGATACTCAGAGAAGCTTACTAATGTTTAGCTGTATCTTTAAGTTATTGATTTGCTGCATATAGTATGATCCATGTATATTTTCAAATCTCCTTGGAATTACTTTTGTTTTAGCTATTTCTATTACAATATGTGAGTTTCTATAAATTATAATTATCATCAACTTATAACATTTATGTATATTAACATTTACACAACAATTATTATAGTAATTGTTTAATAATAAACTCAATATTTGTACGTATAAGTGTAATGGTAAAATCTTATACAAACAACAGACCGTGTAAAGTATAATCAACTATATTTTTATAATCAAAAGAACATCATCTACTTTACGTAGTATTATTACTGTATTGATAACGCGCGCGCTTCAGAGTATGCGCGCGGGCACACAAACATACGTAAAACATGTACATAAATTTCAAAACAAACGACGATCAACGTTTTGTTATAAATAAAACAAAATTTCGAAAACTTCGATATTGAAATTTAAAATTTCGATATTGAAATTTTATACACAAAATTGTACACACACATTTTTCACTCGCTCACTCATTCAGGTACACCTTGTATACAAAAGAGTCGCGCGCGCACACAACTAATAACTTATTAAAAATACGTTGTTTTTTGCTCTACAATCAGGCATCTCTCTAAAAATTGCTTCCTCGTATTAGACAAAAAATACTATCGTTACATCCTTAATACCTAAAAATATGCGTGTCAAATTATATTAATAATCGATAATTTTTTTTATATCTAATACGTGATATAGACTTCTTTGAATCATTATACACTATTTACAAGTAAATGTATCTAAAAGGAAAAAGAAAATCATCCAATATTAAAAATTTATCTATACATTAACTCTTTCTTTCTTTCCGGCACTTATCAAAATTAATAGTGGACTTCTTATCCATGCGTGCTATTTTAATAATTCGGTGCGATGCGACACATCGATAATATTAACTAATTAAGCTGGAAAGAGAGAAATCACTTATATAGCGTAATACTTTTTCTCATCTTCTTAAACCATTTAACAACGATTTTCTCTTGCTCTCGATTTCCTAACATTACTTCATATATAAGATTACTGTGATAAGGCCTCGGACAATTTACTATAATTGTTTCCTTTTTAAAAAGAGGGTATATGCGAAAAAAGAGCCAATCGAAAAAGTGTATCGTAGCTAAATCTACTTGGAACATTAGATTAATTCTCGAGGCTTTGGTTAGATATTTACTTGACTAAGATACATTAAGAAACAAATGATAAAATTTGTTCAGAGATATGATGAATAATGTAAACTAACAGACTGCGTGAAATTATTTTATAAAAACTCCTCATATAAATATGATTAATTATACGCAGTATCGTTTTCTATATAATCTTTATACAGCCCTTATGTTAAACGTGACCTTGAATATATTTAGTCATTTCTTTCATTTTTTTCTTTTTTGTTTAAACCAAAAAAGAGATAGAGAGAAAGAGAGGGAGAGACATGTGTTATGTATTTCTAATTATTACAACTTTTATATAAGATAAAGATTTAAATATTAGTGATACATTAAACATATTATTGTTTCAATATGTTTAATGTTTTGCAGTTTAAAAATCGTAATAATTAAAATAACAACACGTATTCGTTTTGTATTAGCAGCGTGAAAAGATTTATCAGGAATCTGAAATATGTTGAATTACGATTCGACAAAATATTTTGTATAAAATAAAATGTAGTAATATCCGAATATTTTCATACGTCAATGAACATACAACTTGTACGAGTTGCTTAATGCAAAATTTATGTCTTTGTTTTGTTGACTTGAATCTCAGAATTATTCTGTTGCTCCTCGGTTTTTTCACATTTCTCGTTTTTGGGTTCTTCTACTTTTTCTTTTTCATCAACTTTTTCTGAAACTTGTACTATCTCCGCTTCATTTTGCTCATTCTGTTCTGTAATTTTTTCTGTTATTGCTTCATCCGCCTTTTCATTGGTGAGATCTCCATTAATTTGTGGAGGAGATTTTTCTTTTTTCGTATTTACACTGCCACTATCCTCATCAGATCGACTCTTCTCCAAATTTTGTCCTTTTGATAGATATAAATTTTGTTCTTTACATTTTATAGCTTCCTTTTCCAACCGTTCTTTATTTTGATCTTGATCGCCTGCACCCAACGGAGACGTTTCTAACTTGGTTTTTGAATTAACGATCGATGTATTTTTATTCTGTCCAACACTTGAACTGGGAGAAAGCGAAGTTGATTTAGAATTTCGAACTGTTTCTGTCGGTATGTTAACAACCTCCGTGTTGCAAAAATTTCCAGTCTTAGACAAATTAAATGCACTAACATCTTCCTGTGGCGTATTTTCTGGAAGAAGCAGGTTATTAGTCTCAAGAGATGTTGCAATCGCTTGTGTTTCGGGTTTGACCAAGTTGTAAGATGCAGGAGAAATTGCTGTTAGAGAGGTAGTTTTAGGTGACTTAGGTGAAGAATAGGTGCTTGGTGGTATTCTCTGAACTGTTGGGGGTTGTGAAACTGGAGAAAAGCCAGTAGTTTGTGGAATATAACTAGATCGTTGATACAATTTATTAATTGAAGGAGGTAAATTACTATGGAAGGCACTGGGAGATGGAATTCCTATTGGTGAACGTATCAAAGGATTTGGGAATCTAGTAGCATCTGGAAATGGTCGTGGAAAGTGGGGATAGATTAGCCCGGGATTCATATTTGGTGTTGGAGAAGGTATAAAAGGACTCGTTGAAAGCATATTTACTGGAGAATTTTTTGGAGATATTGGTGAACCAGTACTTCTACAAATATCTCTTGAGAATGGAGGATTTGGGTAATTCCTTGCGCTAGGAGAATATGGAGGTGGTGAAACGATAGGTGAATTAACTGTTGATACAATTGGAGATAAAGTTTTAGGATCTATCTTCATCATACTCAAGTTCCCATTTTTAGAACTGCTAGATGTGTTTGTAGTTGTTGTTGATGCCATTGTCGACTGTTCTTTTTCTTTACATTCATTACCAATACCATACATTGGCTTCACCCCAGATGCGGGATTACCCAAATATCTTGGCATGTTTCTCATTTTAAAAATTTTAGCCGGTTTAGATTGAATTGTCTTACTTCTTTCGAAAAGCGTGGTTTGATGTAATTGGTTTTGTGTCTCTTTACTTTGATTTTTAACTGCTACATAATTGTTTTTAGAAAGTGTAGGATTCCAGCATCTTGGAGGATCACGAAGAGTCTTGTAACCTACTGCTTGACTTTGCTTTTTAGAGACAGAAAGAACCTTCTGTAAAGAGTGTGATGTAGCTATTGGAGAAGTAGTTATCAATGAAGTAGCCCTAAGACTATCCTTTACATTTGAATAAATATGTTTGCTCTCTGTTGTGATTGCACTACTATTAGGTGCATAAACGGGCACATTTGGAATATTTGTATGTTGCTGCTGTTTACTACTCGAATCAATAGCGATTGATGGCGAACCATTCTTTCTCCCGATTTTTAATAAATCTGGGATATCGGATTTACTTCTTATTTCCGTTTTGTTTTTTTCTTTAGAATTTTCCCCAATTTTAGCACAAATATCGTTAATTTTTGAACCAGAGGCTCCAATTTTTGCACAAATTTCATTTAAGTTAGAACCCTTCGTAATCAATTCATTTTTACGAATTGTTGGTTTCATCAAAGAGATTGGAATAGCATCGGGACAAGGAGGCACTGAATATGTATTAGTTATTTCCAAATTCGCTTTTAAAACGGACTCTTTTGAAGTACTTGGACTTAGATAACTACTTTTTAAAGAAGAAGAAACGTTCAAGGAAGGTATGGTAAATGCTGTAGAACTGTCTGATACTGAAGATGTAGGTACTTCATTTTCAGAAATTGCAGTAGAGGATATTTTTTGCGTCGTTGATGTACTCAAGCTTTTGAGAGAATTTTTCAACATAGTACTATTTACCAGATCCTGGACCATATAGGGAAATGTAGATGTAGATTGACTTATTGTTGACGTAGAAATTGGATTGATTCCATTACCAACAGACATAGGTAATGATGTAGAAAGATTTGATGATGCGAGATTATCATTCGATAACGATTCGATTTGAGTGTACGACTTTTGGGAAAGTGTATTTGCTTGTCCATTGGTTCTTTGACAAGATTCTGTTGAAATCTGCTCTGATACATATGGTTTTTTTTCTATAACACCTTCTCCTTGAGAAGAATATTCTTCCTTCTGATCAGTTGATTGCACATTTCTTACATTTATTTCCGTTTCTCTCGTTTCAGAATTAACTGAAGTACTTGGGTATGTTGATAAAACAAGTTCTGTGGCATCCAGTAATTCTGCTTTCTGTGATATGGCTTTTGTAGAACATGGAACTAATGATTTGGTTAATGTAACCCCGCCATTATTTGTCATTATTTGTGCTTTTGAAGAATCAAAAGAATTTTTCAGCTCTGTAGATTTTAAGTTTTCAGTAATCTTTACATCTACCTTTTTAGATGACTGTGGTGTGATTTTCCTATCTTTTGTAAACTTTTTCGAAGAAGCATTGTTACTGCTAATTTGTCCAGTTTTCGGTTGGAATTGTAATTTCACACTTAGAGCATTGATTTTCGATCCTGTATTTATAAATTTTACCTCATTTCTTGAATTTTGCTTAGAGTTTTCCAATTTATCCGCGATAATATTATTGTTATTTCTTGATGACTCCTTTTGATCTTTATTTTCAATGTTATTATTTCTAATTTCATGTTCACTCACATATTGTGCCATTTCTTGTGATTGAATACTTTTCTGTAAAGTTGTTTTATCTTCAACATTGTTATTATCCGATCGATTTTTCGATTCCTCCTCATATTTAAGGTTTATCGTATTTTCTATTCCTTTTGTTAATGTTTTCACAGTTTCTGTTTGATTGGAGCATTTTTGGTCACCAAATTCGTTTAATTTGGAAGAATTATCAGACTCGCTAACGTCTTGTTTGTCTGAAGATGGTTTGTTTCCATCACTGACTTCAGGTATGTTATTTTTACTATCATTTTCTTCAACTATTGATGCATTTATTGTTTCAATGCTAGTAATGGATTCTTCAACTTTTGTATTTTTCTTAAATTGTTGGTCCGTTATATCTGTAATACTCATAATACCAGTTTCAGAAATCTTCAATTGTACTTCTTTCCATTCCCTTTTTATTGATTTTTCTTCTTTTGATTCAATGGAATCAATTCCAGCATGAAGTAAAGTTGTTTTATAATTGACATTATCTTCAGAAAGTTTTATTCGCTTTGGAGAAGATTCAAATATTCTGTAACTTAAATGCAATGGCACTTTCTGAAATAAATATGATAAAGTATTTATAGAAAAAATTTCAATAAAATTAGAATTTCCAAATATTTTCAATAGACTGTTGATACTTACTCGTCTCCAATGATAAATATACATCACATCCATCAATGTATAATTACTACACAGTGGTTCCTCTTTATACATTACATCCACCCTATGTGCATCAGTTAAGCCATACTTAGCTCGTATAAGCTTTTGTAAATGAAAAATGGTCACTGCAGCAGGACAACGAAGATACCGCCTCAATAAAGGTTCTACAGCTATACCTCTGATATCCTTGGATGGACTGAAGTATTCTAATGATAAACTAAGTGATTCATCTGGAGAATATATATGCGATTCAATTGGTTCCCCTCTTGCCTCTGGAGATGTTGCTTGAGTGCATGCTTCAGGATGTTTTAAATAAAAGTCTCTTCTACATCTCATCTCATCTGCAATATAAATATTTAAATGAATCTTCATTACATTATTCCTTTGTTAATAATAAAACTTACTTTGATAGCATCCAGGTACCAGTTTATACACAATGTCCTGCAAAGTGTGGTCTGGACGAATGTTGAGTAGTGGTTTACTTTTGTGCACCTGTACCTCACATATTGGACAATACTTATTGTTCTCCAGATACTTGACAATACAGCTCCTGCAAACTGTAGTGCGACGTTAATCGCCGCTTACATCAATATGTTGGAATCGTCGCTTAACCCTTTTGCAATGATGAAACTGTATTTATTCACCACAGACAAAAGGATTAAAAAAACGACAGAAGAATACACATACACGAATGTAAACACTCTATGATAGTAGTGGCATCAATGAAATATCCACCGCATAATTTGCACGTCAGCTGATCGTTGAGTTTGGACAACCTTAAGCGATGCCCTCCACTCTGACCTGACATCCTGCAGTAAGAAAACTGTATTATTCATATATATTTAACTCTCATAGTTAACAAAAATATCACACAAATTATAATAACACAAAACGTTAATAATATTGAATGATGTGAAATATTAATAAACAAGAAGTAAAACGATTTTTTTCGACCAATTTTAAACAATTTGCGCTATTGTATCCAAGTAGAATCGTTAAAATATTAAACTTACGTGGTAAATGACGCGAAAACTGTTCGTTTTATCTAGTAATCGCCATTTGATTAAAGAAGTCAGGAAAGTTGGGTCAGAACTCGAGGTGAAATTTCACGAATTCTCATAATGAGAACATTTATTAAAAAACTGACTCAAATCCGTTAAAAACAAATCTCTTCGAAAACACAGAGCGTTCTCTGATTTTACGATTTTTCGAAATTTGAGTCAATCTAGTTCATTGTAAAATAGGCCACGGTACCAGGAAAAACTCTGAGGACGACAGCAAAACAAAATGGTGGATAAACAATCATGCCAATGACATTTCCAAAAACATGAGTTTCCTTTCAGGTGTAGTCCTTAAGCATATTTTACAAGAAAAAAGTAAAGAAAAGAAGATAATAACTAAAATTAATAAATTACAGTAAACATTGTATTTACTAAGAAATATATGAGTACTACGGGCTATTATAACAAATTAACGGTATCATTTATCGATATGACTATTTGAGTACTTCATACAATTCAGAGATGGCATTACTAACACGTAAATTTAAATTTATATATTATTTCATCCAAAATTAATATTTAATTCGAATTATATTCGATGTACAAATCAATTTAAAATTATTTAAATTGCACAAGAACATTTTGTTATATATTGTATTTTCATCAAAATGTAAATGTAAATATACTAAAACCTGAACTTGTACAACATGTATCGTGTAAATATCACATATGTAGATATTTTGCAATTATTTCAAGTGAAAAATTTGTCCATGTTTTATTCTTATATCTTAATTATTAGAAATAACAGTTTACATATTATAATAAAATCATAAAATATTATGTTTAGGTACAATATGGTATGTAAGTAAAGTATTAAATAGAGCAGTTTCAATTTTGTTTTATTTTACAGTAATTGAATGCTTATATATACATACATACACATACAGGCGCGCGCGCGCGCGCACACACACACACATGTATGTATAAAATGTTATTATAAATACATATTAGATCATAATTTTTCATTTCATTTGCTTTTACTTTACAAATATTCATGTTTATAAAAATATATAGAAAATCGAATTTTAAACAATTCAGATAGTAAATTAGATCAGGATTCGTGATCTACTATTCTTGTAATTTATGATCGATATCCAGACATTTACACAACAGAGTAAATTCAGTTTTTATATCAAGAGAACACGTATAAAATATTAAATATCTTTTTTTAGATAATGAAATTTGATAATTTTATTTAATTATATATAAATGCTCAACTTGTTGAATCTAGTTCTTCCATATCCCTCAGAAAAATTTAAATAGCATTTGAAATGATTACTTTACAAGACATTAGTAAACAACTTATGAAACCAGCAAAAGATCTTGCTGATTGGAAATTTCCATTATCTCAGGTATATTATACTATTAAAGTTATTATTATTCAATATAAATAGAATATTATTGTGTTATCCTAGATTTTAGAAGAATATTATGCTTTATTAGAAGAACCGTGCAATATCAATTTTGGGGAAGCAGCGCTTATTCTACAAAATTCAACTGACATATACGTTCGAAGAATTGAACATCTAGTCAATGAAGCAGAAATTTTGAGACAAACATTTTTCTATGAGTAATTATTTATCTTACACTCAGTGAAAGATGTACTGTAGCCAATAATTTCTTCATTTTTTTATTAGGGAAAAAGGAATAAAGAAGTCTATGAATAAAGAAAAGAAAATTTTTAAGAAGAGTCATGTTGATTTGGGAAATTTTGTAATGATTGACTTAGAAAAAGATATTGGGAAACATATTGATAAAAAAAATCAATTTCGAACACAGAAGAAGGTTAAATTGTTAAGTCGTCGGTTTACACAATTAGAAAATGATGCCTTGCAATTATGCATTCCTATTCAAGTATATGATATTTTAGGAGAAATCATTGGAAAGAAATATGATTTTCGGTAAACAGCAATATCTTTGTTCTATTTTAATTTTTATGTGATAGCTTCAATTTTTTAATTTTAAGGTGCAATCAAGCCATAAATACAAGTGGAATGTTGGTGAATGAATTAACACCATATGATTTTGCTCATGTATATAGATCTTATATTGAAGAAGGAAGAAATTCATTGTCATTATATTCAGAACCAAAAACTCCGGGTACAGGAACCTCAGGATATCATTCAATTACTTCACCAAATGATGATGAGTCTATTACACTTGTTTATGATGAATTTGAAGATGAACAAAATTCTTCATTAAGGGAAAACGATTCATCAATAAATGAATTACAAAGTATGGAGGAACAAAACACAATAAACAATAATCATGAAAGTTTATTTGTTAATAATAACATTTTAAAACAATCTAAGAAGGATGAATCAGAAAAAGAACATATCCAACAAAGTATGGTGCAAAATGTTAGTATTCAAAATTGCTCAATTCAGCATTTCAAAAACATGAAACAAACTGAAGAAGAGTGCCAAATTAGAGATTCAGTGCAAAAGAATCAAATAAAGAAGAGTGATCAGAATAACGATGAAAATATAGTAAAACTTAGTGCAAGTGATCAAATAAAATATGATAAGCAAATAAATCATTTCTCCAAAGAGAGTCAAATTTTTCAACTGAATGAATCAGATAATGTACGATGGAAAAATGGATTACCTAGTATGCGGAAAAGAGGGTATCTCTTAGAAAATTATTCTATTAATTTTACAATTGATGATATTAAATCAATGAAAACATTAATATTTTTATTAGGAATCAAACAACAAAAGTATCAATATGTTCTGTAGATGATATAAATGAATATGACTGGGAACCAATGCCTCTTATTCAAGGAATAAAGCATGTTTTTTCTAGCAATTCATCTATCCTGAAACTTCCAGACTACATTTCACTTTTGGAAACAAAATTTGGTTCTGTACGTATAAATAATAAATTTTAATGTTTTGTACCTTGTACCAGTTAGAGCTTATAATAATCTTTTAGATATTTGTACGTCTATGCATTCATTTATTTATTTTCTCTTGTTTGTTTATTAGAAAAAACGTAAATTTACATCAAAACTGTATAAACCAGAATGTTTAGCAAAACTCATTTTACGTGAAACTGAATTGTTTGCAAAGAAAGGCACTACTTTATGTACAAAACAAAAGTTTAAACATTTGCAGAAACGTAAGTTAATCCGAAGCAAATCGTGTTTTATATTGTTGTTGTTGTTATTGTTGTTGTAACTGCAAAATATAATTTTTCTGATAGAGGAAATAGAAGACTTCATGAAGAATTTTGATCAATGTTTAAATGGTATAGAAAAAGAAAATGATGATTCTCAATATTATGAAGCTGTGACAAATGTTGCTATAGATTTTCATGTATCCCAAAATCAAAATGATTGTATTGAGAATAGTATTGAGGATATAACAAATAGAAGTTATCGAAATGATTCAATTGAAAATAGTATTGAGGATATAACGAGTAGAAGTTCTTCACCTACTGACATTCCATTACGATCAACAATTTGTCAAAATACAGTGGATATGCTTGCAGAATCTCCTAACTCGTCTAACAATTGGCGTGAATCTTTAACTTCAGAAATTAATTTGTCTTATTCTTTGCCGAATTATCAAATATTAATTGAGGACAGAATGAAAAAGATTTTTGAACAGTCGAATGTTATCACAGAGTTAGATCAGACTGTAGCAAAGTGGCATGCCTCGTTACAACCAAAATTAGCGGAGGCTGAAATGAGACCTGCATTTCGAATTCGTGATTATTCATCTCATATAATAAAAGTTTTGCAAGCATCGAAACAGGAAAAAATTAATTTCGATAGTGTCGTTCAAGACAAGCCCGCCCGTGAAGTAGCTAGATACTTCTTAGCTTCGTTACAATTGGTATATTTATTATCATTATAACTTATTTACACCTCGAGTTAGTATAAATTGTGACGACCGCTTTGTCTTTGCAGGCAAATACGTACAATGTGGAAATAAAGACAGGGAGTAGTGATAACGATATAGAAATAACGTTGCTTAATGACAGAAAAAATTATGTAAAGAATTAAAGCAATAACATTGATACTACAGTAAAGACTCTCTAAGAGCTCAGGAGTTGGTTTCGCTAAGCGATTGGTAAACTGTAGACATTATTGTCTAAGTTAGTACGTACTATGTCGGCGGCAGTTTGCCTGGCGGACGCAAAGAGAAACAACGAGTGAAGAAGAAAGATCCACGGGCCAAATCAACGTAATTAAGCTTTTTAGTGTTTTTAGTTTCGTTTTAACAAAAAAAACTAATATGTAAATGAAATCCTTATTAAGAAAAAGCTGAAAATAAAAAGATTTCGTCATTGTATTGATATTGTCTCGCTGATACGAAGACGATACGAATGTTAAGAGGAAAGTCATTGGCGTATCATCCTACCGAGGATAAAACATAAGCACGATTGAAGTGATGATCTTCGCCAGCAGTTATAGAGTCTTTATTGTATTATGTTTTTGTACATACAAGGATGGGAGTTTGTGTACAATTTTGTATTTATGTATTATACATACAAGTATGGATACGGAGGAAGTAAAAATTATTTTTCTCTATATGGATACTAATATCATAAAATTTCTCAAAAATATACCACATTTTGGATAAAATAATACACATTTATTGCTCATATCAGTTTAGGATTAAATCACTTTAAATTTACCGCCATGTACAATATAAAACTAAAACTTATTTTGATAGATACTTTGATTTTGATGATTGTACCCTTAATAAAAGATAATCGCGCATGCGTTATCGCCGAAATATCATTGCTTGCCGGCTGTGGTGTTAAGTATTCAGGTGCGTTAGTTTACGCTGAAGTCGTTTAAAGATGGGTTCTATGAGTTATAAAATTATTTTTTTTACATAATCATTTTTGTTGCAACGACTAATTATAATTATTGATATAAAATACATTTTTCGTTACATATTTATGAAGTATTTAAAGAATTATCTATGTTTAGCATTTTGTCAAAATGTTATTTATATATATATATATATATATATATATATATATATATATATATATACACACAAATATATGTATGTATATATATATATATACACACACACACACACACAAATATATGTATGTGTGTATATATATATAAATCAATTAGATTCTTTGAAATGTCATTTTATTAGCTTAAAGCTCTTGAATGGATAAAAGTTGTATCTAAGAGAAATTGGATACTCTATCAAATTACTTGATAGTAACAATTCAGCCAATTCAAATCTGTTTGCTCTCCCCTTCTTTCTAATTTGTTTGATATATTAGGGATACAAGTCTCTTTAGGAGCGTATGAGTTTTATAAAGTTTTCTTTGGTAAGTTAAATGTAATACCCTGTTGGTTACAAAGGCGATAAATAAATAATTTTTAAGGATTTGACATACATGTGATCATGGAAAAGAAAGCTTCTATGAAATCTACTCGATGGATACTACAACCATGGAGCCTTTTATTTCTTATTCTAATTCAATTCTTGGTACAATTTTTAACATCTATCTATCTTTATACTTATGTGGCCCATGTGGAAACAGATGTTCTTATTATGCGAAACCAAGACTTTTTAGAAACTGAAAAATTGGTAAGGAGGAAACGAAGTAGTGCTTTACCTGTGACAGAAGATAATAAAGTTTCAGATACATCCAGAGTATGTATTATCAATATATAATATAAGGCACTTGTAATCAAAGGGGCACAAGTGATATTTTTCAAATTTTTTAATTAAAAGCAGAAATAGCTAATTAGATCATTGAATACAATACATATATATATATATATATATATATAATTTAATATCATTATATAAAAGTATCATTTTAAAGGCTAGAAAAATTGACTTCTAAGCAAATAATATTGAAATAACATGCAAGTGTAATAACATTAGTTTCCATATATTCAATAACTCATAAACTAAAACATGAAATTCATTAAAAATATGTGTGTATACTCCTTGCTATGTCAAGCATTAAATCATAACTTAATTTTCATACAGACTTTACAGTGCAATCTTTTTTAACATATTTGAATTTCAAACTTGATTACCTTGATATCAGAAAAAGGTCACTTGCATCTTCTTGGTTCTAGTTGCCTCGTATAAAAATTGTACCTTATATTTATATTTTCTACATTTTAGATTTGGCAAGAGAAGGATACATTAAAAGAATCTAAGAAAGTAACTTCATCTCCCATAGCAAAAACAGGTTTGGCATCTTCTCCAATTACTCCTATGGGACATGATTGGGTATGGTTAAATGCAGATACTCGTGTGCAGGTTAAATATTTAACTTTTCTTAATAACTACAGATAATAGAAATGTGTTAAATTTTATTCATAGATATTGCATATTTTAGCTCGATGCGATTGAAAATTTTTGTCGATCGTCAATGAAATATTGTCCTCCGGGATTACCAGGAGCACCAGGAAGTCCAGGAGCTCCCGGGGAACCAGGTCTTCCCGGATTACGAGGGATGACTGGTCCGAAAGGACCACCCGGTTTGACTGGTCCTCCTGGTCCTCGTGGACCAAAAGGTGATATAGGACCAGCTGGTTTTGATGGAAGAGATGGAATACCGGGGGAACCTGGACTTGATGGAATTCCTGGACGTAGTGGTACAGATGGATTATCTGGTATGAATGGTAAACCAGGACTAAATGGGTCTCCTGGTCGGCCTGGACGTAATGGAACAGATGGTATGCACCTTTTGATTTAGAAACCTTTTGTATTCATTAATTTTATATCTAAAGATACAATATCTTTAGGAAGGCCAGGTCAAATGGGACCTCAAGGACCAATTGGACCACGTGGTAACTTAACATTATTTCAAATTCGCTCATTCTAATTGCACATGGATGAAAAAGAGATACGCTGATGATGTGAACAACTTTAGGAGAAATGGGTCCTCCTGGTAGACCAGGCTCACCAGGGCAAGATGGCAGGCCAGGGATAACAGCCTGGAAGGTGAACATGAATGATTATAATATAAACGACTTATTGATTCCTCCTTCTATTCTAGGCAAGTACCTTCTTTATTTTTAAATAACTATACTTTGAAAATTTGCTCAAATGATATAGCTTTTATAAAATCTTTCAGATGATCGAATGTTACCTTCAACAGTAAATTCGACTGGCTTAATTTCCATTTATGAAGGAACTAATTTACGATTAAAATGTGCAGCAAGTGGCAAACCTGAACCTACTGTTCAATGGTTTAGAACCGATGGTGGTGTCATTCCTATAGGATCTTGGCACGGTAATATAAAATTATAATCGTGTCGGTAACGCGATTATGAACTTTCACAAAAGTGTATAATTATATAAGTATACAATTTTATTGAACAGTGACTTCTGTAATTGGACATACATTTAATATCAGTATAGTTAACAGAGAACATATGGGAGAATATATTTGTGTAGCTGATAACGGAATTCCGCCTCGAGCATTGAAAAGAATCAAACTTCAAGTTAAATGTAAATATTTTGATATACGCATTTATATATATACATATATATTTTATTTATTTCTCTTATTAAGAAAGTATTGTTTTCCAGTTCCACCTTTCATTCGAATTCGCAATCAAATGATTCGCGCACGCAGTCAAAGTACTGTAGTTTTAGAATGTGAAGTTGAAGCATTTCCAGAACCAATTGTTTATTGGGAACGTGAAGATCGTAGACTCAAAATGTCTGAAAAATATAGACTTGAAGTTTATGACAGAAGAGATATGTATAAGGTAAAAGATAATAGTATCCTGCGCGATGTGTTCATATATATTTCCATATACTTCTATCTTAATGTAATATTTTAGCTTAAAATGCGCCTGAAGATTGCAAAGATAACATCAGCAGATTATGGTACATACCATTGTGTTGTGAAAAATGATATTGACACCACTAAAGGATCATTTACAGTCGATGGTAACATATATTTTTAGCTTCAATGTTTTTCAAATAATTACATGAATATTGACATTGAGGTATTTTGTAGATGATGCGAAGAGTATGGAGAAGTCAAAGCTAGGAAAACAACAACACGTTACATATGGAAAGCCTGCGCCACAGCACGTTGATTTAGATGAACTTTGTGCACCGCATGAAACTTGCGCTGCTTGCCCTGTTTTAAGATGTACTTTTACAGATGTTGCTGAATATTTAAATATTCAGCCACTCAAAAATGTCAACTTTACTGGACTTCCATTGAGATTGGCAGGTGAAGTACATTTATTATTTCTTTTCAATATAAATATATAATTATAGGTTGTACACAATTAAATAAATTAACGAGATATTAATTTTATTTAATTTTGTAGATGGTGTAATAGAAGCAGTAGGAAAACCAGTTTTAAAGGGTACTATGGACGATCATTATGGAAGCTGGATGCATGACACTAAATCTGATGGTTATCCAGAGAAACTTTGGGTTACCCGAAAGAATGAAACTTCTTTCATATTTGAATATGAGTCAAAGGATCATTTTAAACACGGGAGTTCATATCCCATTAAACTACCATATCCATTTCAGGTATGTCGTACCTTCTTTTTTTTTTTAAATTATGTATTATTATCTAATGTTAAATTTATTTTTAGGGAAATGGGCATGTAGTGTATAACAAATCTTTCTTTTATAATCCCATAAACCGATCATCAATTTTTCGATTTAATCTTCATTCTATTTCTGATCAAGTATGTGGTAAGGATTTTTCGCGTTGTGAATTACATCTTCCAGGTTTATTAGTGAACACGAGGAATTATTTATATACACCGAATCATAATTTTAATTATGTTGACTTCAATGTTGATGAGAATGGTAATTATAGCGTAATTTGTTTAAAAGAAGTATTTCTCCTTAAATAAAAATAGTGAATAAGACGTACATTATTTTAACAATAGGGTTATGGTTAATATACGGCTTACCATCGAATAATACAATAGTAATAAAGATGGATGCGACTAATATGAATATTCAACATGCATGGAACATTAGTATAGATAATCATAAATTTGGAGAAATGTTCATTGCTGGAGGAGTGCTTTACGCTGTTCATAGCGTTACGGAAGAAACGATGAAAATAAGGTAAAATTTAAAAAAAACGAAGGGAAAGAATAAAGAAGTGTTATAAGCTTAAAAAATAAAAGTATACTTTATAATATATTTTATTTTATAATTATATATCGATATGTTACTTATAGGTTGGCCTTTGATCTTTATAAAAATGTTACAATACCTGTTCATTTATCATTCACGAATCCTTATCACAAAACTACGGCAGTCAGCTACAACCATAAGACAAAAGTAAATATTTTGAAGTTTAAGAAATAAAACAAATTAGATAAGGATTTTAAAGCTTATTGCGATGCCCTCTTTATTTTTAGGAACTATATACTTGGAATAAAGGAAATCAATTGGCTTACCCGATTAAATATCAGGGCTCTGCAAATGCTACAGCAAAAGAAGAATTCAGGGTTAAGGAAACTGGAGTTTGAGGCTACCATCAATGTGAAATTGAAAAATTGGTGAAACATATATATTTTATCCTTTAACTTTTTATTAATGTATTAACAAAAGAAGACAATAAGAGAAATAAAGCTTTTCTCTCCATTTAATCTTGTGCTTGAAAACCCTTTCTTGTTAACTCAAGAATTTCAGATTTGCATGATTCAGTTTACTTCGCTATAATAATTGAAAGTTACCGAGTATAAATCATGTTCAGTAAATATTATACTCTAACATTACAACTGGCTAATAAAGAGATCGAATGGTACACTAATATCTCGAGTTGATTATCTTCTTCAGTTTTAAAAATTTATATCTGCAATATTAAAAGATTGTTATAAAAGTAATCTAAGAGAATTCTGTGTTTACAAAATTCAATTTTAAAATTAATCGTATTAAATCTTAGATTATCGTAAGGTATAAATTATTGTATTTAATCGTTTAATTGTTTTCTTTAGATTGACGATAGGTTTAAAAAATTTTAATTTTTTTAGTTTTTTTAGTAAACGTAAATTCTTCCATCGTCAAAACTACTTTTTTTTGGAGTTTATCTTTTAAGGTCTAAACAAATTTTGAAACGTGGTAAGTAAAATCATTTGTTCAATGTAGTTCGGTAAGATGGCGCATGATGGCATATTTAATCAAATAAAGAGTAAGAAAGTAGACTAAGTGAGTAAGAGAAACAGAAAATGCTTTGACAAGTCTTTACTTTTAGTCCGGTCCTCGTAGTTTCTCCTTGATTAAGAAGAAGTATTCGCAATACTAAGGCGAAATTTGACCTACAAGAAAATAAATGACATGATTCGATGTTAAAACAATAAAAAAGAGAAAGGATATTCATGAATGGAAAGCTGAGAAGCATTCTACTTGAAAAAATGGTAAGTATGATTGAACAACTCGACAATTTGATCTGTCGAAAATATGGTGTCAATTCTAACCTTGCAAAGGTTGAATGTGGTAGAAACTGTCTTATAGTAAACGTCACGTAAAATTTATGAATCTTCAGTGATTTATTTAAACATCTGTTCGTTTCAACCTTTTTTCAGACCTTTTTCCTGCACATTACATGGATGTCGATAACCTCACCTTCAACTTGTTTGAAGTAATCAAATTTTCTCATTTATATTTCTTTCTCTGTTTGCTTTTTTCTTTTTTTTTTTTTTTTTTTTCTAATTTATATATTTGAAAGACAGAAATTGGTCCATCAAAGTCAATTGTAAAAGTATCATAACGATGTGCCGATGAACGGTCTTCATTGGAAATTTTTTGCCATTTTAATGTATATTGATCACTTCAATATTTCCTGTTATCTTATAGTACCGCAAATAGTTTATTCAACTCGATTATCCAAATAAATTTTGAATATATCTGTTATCTGATCTGTCAGTAATTATTTATGAGCAATTAATACGTTATACATGTACCTTATATTATATTTGCTTTGCAGATAAATGAAATATAATATTTAATGAATATTAAATAAATTTTCTGTATACATAAACAGAGAAAATTTATATAGACTTTTTTATCACTATCAATAAGTTACAAAAGATTAATTTAGCAAAGTATGTAAATCTATACATATTATACTAAGTAATGTATCATATGTATACAATTTTATTTATATCATTTTTCGTTACTTTTAAATTACTATCTTCTCCTAGATATTTTTATCCAATTATTTATGATGTTTTGAGAAAATACTTTCAATATTCTGATTAGTATATTTTGTATTTACATAATATTTAATGTTGTTACACGTTTTTCGATTTTGGAGAATACAGTGCTGTTTATTTATAAATATTATACTGGTTTATTTATAAATATTATACTGTACATGCAGATCAAAAATATGCTTAATATGAAGGCTATCATAAGCCTATCTCATAAGATAAAATATTTCTATATATAACAGTGATAAAATTAAATTAAATTTTTGTTATACAAGGTTTATGTTTAATATTATTTAAAAATTAAAAATTAGCCATATAATATAGTCATAAGTATTGTCATATATTATTATGTAGCATATATCGATAGAAATTATTTTAATTTTTAAGATAAACATTTTATGCATTATTCATCAATATAATCCTATACAATGTACCTACAACATGAGTGTAAGATAATCTCTTATGAGATGATATTACTAACGTACTTAGTAATGTAGTCAGAAACAATGATACTGTGTTGAGAGGAGCTACAATTATATTATAGAATAATCCATTTAAGTTAGTGCATTGTTTAACTGTTAATACCAATTTTATTAATATATTTGTTAACGAGAATTGAAGAAATAGTATTTTTTATGTATTTATTTTATGTAAAAATATTTAGTTGTTATTAACTTAATTTCTTATTTTCAAACATATTATATACATATACATACATAAATTATGTATATATATTCAAGTTCCTTTTACAGGTTGCAATGCCATGGAGAAATTTCCACTGAAAGGTACAACATTATCGAACAATACAATTCCACAGAATCATCAGCATACATTAACTACGTACCGGTCAGTTGATACAAAGGTAAAAATTAATATGTGAAGAAATTTGATAGGAGAATAATAAAAAAGGAATAATAATGGTAACAGAAATTTGAAGAGTGAAATCTTTGATTAATTATAGATAGAAAATTCAGATGATGTATACTTCGTAGAGGATGTCCGATCGCGAAATCGAAATACTGCACGTGACAGTACTATAAGCAGCGACGACGACATGCTGGAAGTTAATAATGTAAATTCTCATCATGGACAGAACACCGTTCTTTCGGAACACTGTATCCGTATCGACGATGCTTCCTCTCACAGTATGTAGTAAATAATGTAATTTCTTAATATTGTAATTTGCACTTAATTTGTAAAAATAGAACACAGTTTCGTTCTGTATTGCTCAATTGTATTTTAGTTTCAGTTGATTCCGATGACATTCCTGGTATCGGACAATATGATGACTTTCACACGATTGATTGGCAACGAGATATCGCTCGAGATAGAATGCGTCACCGATATATTGTGAAAAAGAAACATGATTCTATTTGGGGCTTAATCAAGGGAGCTCATGATGCTTGGTCTGGATGGCTCTGTGTTTTGCTAGTTGGTCTTTTTACAGGAGTCGCGGCAGGTATTATAGATATAGGGGCTTCTTGGATGACTGATTTAAAATTTGGCATATGCCCACAAGCATTTTGGTTAAATAAAGAACAATGTTGTTGGAGTTATAATGAAACAACTTTTGACGGTGGTAACTGCTCTCAGGTATGCTTTATTATTATTTTCTCTTTTATAATAATGTTCAAGTTTGTATTTCATAATCTTTTCTCAGTGGTGGACATGGCCAGAAGTATTTAGTCAGTCAAAAGATGGTGCAGGACCTTACATGATCTCGTATATGTTTTACATCGCTTGGGCTCTTTTGTTTGCTTCACTTTCTGCCTCATTAGTAAGAATGTTTGCACCATACGCATGTGGTTCAGGAATTCCTGAGGTAAATATGTAAAAAAAAAAACGAAAATAAAAACTGTAATGATTCTTTAATTATACTGAAAAATCATGTTTTAGATAAAGACCATCCTAAGTGGATTTATTATTCGTGGATATTTAGGGAAGTGGACATTAATAATTAAATCAGTAGGTTTGATTCTATCGGTCTCAGCAGGTTTAAATTTAGGCAAAGAAGGGCCGATGGTTCACATAGCTTGTTGCATAGGAAATATATTTTCTTATCTTTTTCCAAAATATGGCAGAAATGAAGCAAAGAAAAGAGAAATTTTATCAGCAGCTGCTGCTGCAGGAGTTTCAGTTGCTTTTGGTGCTCCAATTGGGGGTGTTCTTTTTAGTCTTGAAGAGGTATGTATCAGGAGAATGATAGTTTGATATATCTAATGATTGAATATATTTAACAACATCTTTCAGGTGAGCTATTACTTTCCACTAAAAACTTTATGGAGATCATTTTTCTGTGCCTTGATAGCTGCTTTTATTTTGCGATCTATAAATCCATTTGGCAACGAGCACTCTGTGCTTTTTTATGTTGAATATAATAAGCCTTGGATATTTTTTGAGCTAATACCCTTCGTCATGCTTGGAATAATTGGTGTAAGTTTATTTTTTTGTTTTCTTCTATAAATTTTCTTCTATAGTTAAAAGAAAGTTAAATTACCCTTTTCCATTTCTCTTTCTTTAAATAGGGCGTGATTGCTACTTTGTTTATTAAAGCAAATCTGTTTTGGTGTCGTTATCGTAAAACTTCAAAATTGGGCCAGTATCCAGTTACCGAAGTTCTAATCGTAACAGTTGCAACTGCTGTTATTGGATATCCAAATCCATATACACGAATGAGTACAAGTCAACTCATTTATTTATTATTTAGACAATGTGGAGTATCAAACGCAGACATTTTATGGTAGAAATTCTCTCTTTTATTTTTTAAAATTAACATTAGTTTTAAAATATAGTAAATTTCTCTTTTTGTTTATATATAGTGATTATAATAGAAACTTTACTGCTGTAAAATCAGCGATTGAAGTTGCAGCAGCTGGCCCCGGGGTTTATAAGGCGATATGGCTTCTCGTCTTAGCATTAATTCTAAAACTTGTTATGACGATATTTACGTTCGGTATGAAAGTACCTTGCGGATTATTTATTCCATCACTTTGTTTGGGAGCGATAATGGGCCGTATCGTGGGAATTGGAATGGAGCAACTAGCGTATAATTATCCACATATTTGGATATTTAGTGAAGCATGTTCAACTGGCGTCGATTGTATAACTCCTGGACTATACGCAATGGTTGGTGCCGCAGCAGTTCTCGGCGGTGTTACTAGAATGACTGTTTCTCTCGTTGTAATAATGTTTGAGTTAACTGGAGGTGTACGATATATTGTACCGTTAATGGCAGCCGCTATGGCAAGTAAATGGGTCGGCGATGCTCTTGGGAAACAGGGCATTTATGATGCTCACATTGGTTTGAACGGTTATCCATTTCTTGATAGCAAAGATGAGTTTCAACATACTACTCTTGCGGCTGATGTCATGCAACCTAAGTAATTGCACCATTATCGTTAAAATATTATATTCTTGTAAAATATCTTTGATTTGATTTTTACGTTTTCTCTTCATAGTTAACAAATCTAATTATTTTTTCAGACGAAATGAAGCCCTTCATGTGCTCACTCAAGATTCAATGACAGTCGAAGACGTTGAAAATTTATTGAAAGAAACGGAACATAATGGTTTCCCAGTGATAGTTTCAAAAGAATCTCAATATCTTGTTGGTTTCGTGTTACGAAGAGATTTGAATCTTGCAATCGCAAATGCCAAACGTATGACAGAGGAAATTACTGGACAATCATTGGTTATATTTACAAATGGAAACAACATTCAAACTCATTCTCCTCCACCGCTTAAATTGAAAAAGATCCTTGATATGGCTCCAATAACAATTACCGACCAAACACCCATGGAGACTGTTGTTGATATGTTTAGAAAGTTGGGATTAAGACAAACCCTCGTTACGCATAATGGGTAATTATTTCCTATTACTTTACGTATTACTTGTTTTGTATACAATACAAGATTATATTAACTTTTTATGGTTACGTTCAATTTTGCAGCCGACTACTCGGAGTTATTACAAAGAAGGATGTATTGAGACACGTGAAGCAACTTGACAACGAAGATCCTAATTCTGTATTGTTCAATTAAAATTTATATAAAAAAAAATATATATGAGAGATACAGTGTTTTATAATGCATGGTATCAACCGAGCAATTGGGTACACTATGCCAACAGTATGATTTTTGATATTTTCATATAACTGTTAACAAGAAATTTGTTTTAATTATTAGTGATTCCAAATGAGGATATAATAATAATAAATAGGTAAAACAGTTTTAACTCACTGCACTATCCGAGTTTTTATATATTTCATTAAGGCAAATCTCAATTTATTTACTATATGTTTAAAAGTTTGAGAAATTAGGAGAAGGAAAGTAATATTAACAGTGCTTAATATGTTTTACAATTCTTTATATTTTCAGTTTTCATGTTGATCGAATGTGTAAAAGTGTTATATTGTATTTGATCATACAATTCTATAATGTGGCATGAAATACGTTATATACATCATATTTAAAAACGTTATATTTCTTGAATCTATAACTTTGAATCTTTATAGTCGAAACAGCAAACCAAATAATAACGCGTTTAACCGTGTCACATACCTAGGTAGAGTGGCACGTAACGCAACAAATTTTATTGCTTGCAATTTACAAAAATAATTGGATTTAAATATTAAGAATAATATGAATTTTATTTTTTGAGTATCCATTATGCATACGTATATACATATATGATTGCGATTAATGTAATTTTTCTTGGTTTTGCTTGGTACGTTTTAAACTAAAATATTCCAAGAACTAATAGAATTTCTATAAACGATGATCGAAAGAAAATAGATTATTCCATCTAGAATAATTTTAGTCCATGTCCAAGCCAACATATTCTTGCTGAGTTAAAGGACAAATTATGAAACTTTAAGGAATAGGAAATCTTTTCTTATACATGAAAAAATGAAATTTATGATCATGTCGATTTTCAATATACATATGTATATATGCAAATATAGTACGGCATGTACGCAATATATATAGACGAATGAACTTTATGAATATTGAGGTTACATAAACGTAATATATATGAATCTTAATATATATGAATGTTAAAATATAAATGTAAAAATAAGTATTATTTAAATATTATTTACAGCAAAATCTCATAAACAAATATTAATAATAAATCGTTATTTTTATTTCAGTTAATTTCCTGTTCTTCTCTCAATAGTTGATCTTTATAGGGGAGATATAAATAGATGTGCAAAGGACGAGAAAGAATATAATTATCAATAAACGAAATACCAAAGAAAAAATTATTCATTCACGAATACGGAGTATCAATTAACGATTTTTCGTCGTTTCTCGGCAAATATATACTTTTAAGAATGAAGTATTGTATTGTAATTCATGAAAATTGATACCAATCAAATATTTCATCTAGCAAAAGCAACGCTAGAGGACAAATCAATAAGTATTTGAAAGATAGTTTGTAGTTATAGCTATATAGCCTGAGGAACTAGGACGTTTTATTCGAAATTTAAAGTCGATCAAAGAGAAAATCGTAGATGAATACCGCATGTGTCACAGAGGAATGGAAGATTCGTGAGAACGATTTTCGGAATAGCAAGGAAACGTTGGAATGGGAAAGTACGATATGGTATTTTAAAGGATTCGGGACAAAGAAATAAAGTAGGAAAAGAGGTAATGATGTTCTTAACTCTATGCCCAAAGCGAATTTCAAGATTTTATATACAGCACGGTACATATGCACAAAAGAACGAGGTCTTTTCTGCGAAACACTAAACAATCATGGCCATGTTTTATCGTTAAAGCCGTTTGTGTTTGATTTTCGGGAGAAGAAAAAGAAGAAGATAATATTGGTTGAGAGAAAAAGGAATCATAATGTTTGTTGACCACAGTATCACCTGCAGGGGTCAGTTGTAGTTAGAGTGGGGGATAGCGAAGAGCATTCGTGCAGGCTGGTGGTTCGCTAGTTTCGCGGTAGCGATAACCCCCGATGCGCGTGTGCATGCATGTATTTCGATGTGTTAGGTTTAGATAGATTCGCTTATACAGGGAAAGAGAGACCTCAAAGCCGTTTTCCTCGGTCGTTCAATACGCGCGCGCGCGAAACGAATCGACTTCGTCCCATAGTATCGTCACAGTTCTCGTCGGAGACGTTCGTGATTTTGCACCCTTGTTCAAGTCACAATTTACCGAACTATATGACGAGGGTACACCACGGTTTCCTTTCTTATTTTCCTTCATCTCTATTTCTATCTTCGCCTTTCTTTCTCTCCAGTTCTCTTTCTCTTACTAAATCCTTCGTTTTCTTCGCTGCCAGCTTTCTCTTTACGTTCGTTTCTCTCGTTATATTTAAATACGTGTTAATTTCTATCCTAATCCCATTCCATCCCGTCGTTTCGATTTTAACACATAATATCGCGTTCCCCTCGGCTCGTTACTCGCAAATTTATGTGCCTGATTCTTTCTTCCTCCTTATCCCATTGGTCGACACGTCGTTATCATCTCATTTAAACCCAATTTGGAACGCTATTCAGAGCTCAAGCTTTGAATCTCCTTGGATAAAGCAAATGGTAAATATGATTCGCGAGTGTCATACGTTACTCGAGTGACCAGTAATCAACAGACTGGTTTTACGTCATTCCTTGTTGTTGTTCTATCTTGTTATTCGGCATTGTTTTCTATTCGCTATGCGATCAACCACGGGATCGTGTGTGAACGATATCCAGGAGACGACGTCGCAGGCCAGGCCGGATTAGGGGTACATCGATCATCAAGATATCAAGGAAAAATCACGCAACGTCTCTTTCGAGTATACTCTAATACTTTCCTCCTCCTTCCTTGTTTTTCCTTGCTGTGCCTCGTCTCAGATGGTTTCCAACCATCTGACCGACCATCTTCATCCTTCATCCTTTCTCCCTTTCTTTTCGTTATTTCTGTTTTTCTTGCTCCTTCTTGACTTTTTCACCGCTTGGTGGTGAAACGCGCCGCAGTGGCACAATCGTCATCGACGAAAAAAGAAGAATCTATATACTGTACCGCGACACACATACGAGTTCGCGCTCAGTCAATAGCAGCTGCATCCTTTGAAATTTCAAAAGAAGCAGAAACACAAGAGCATATCCACGAGTGCGAAACGAACGGATCGTGATCGAATACCAGACACGACCGGCGATCAAAAACTAGCGGAGAAGAAATTGCTGCCTTCCAGCCTGCCGGAAAATACGGCGGTGGTGGTACGACGATATCGAGAAGCAGGCCCAGTCGGCGGTCAAACAGTATTATGCGTTTTCTACGCTTTTGTTTATTATTGAAGAAGAGAGGAAGAGATTCTTATGCCGGAGAACATGCCCGAACTGTCGAGTCGCGAACGTGAAAAAGAATAGAACGGAAACGCGATAAGCTGTACGTAGGGAACCGCAACGATGAAAGGTACACATTTCGGTGAGCCGAGGAACCAAAGATTCCAATGATACCTTCGCAAGGTGGCCGTGAGGGATACAAAGGTTCTGCCAACCCTCCGAGCAACGGCTCTGAGGACAATGGCTTCGCTAATCGACCCCGAGTGGCGGGCCTTTACGCGACGAATCTCTTCAGAGAAGAGCCCATTCGATTCTCGTCAGGAGAGACTACTCGATCTCATGGTCTCACGCGAGATACCCTCGAAAGATCGCCACGAGAGATTGGAAGCCAGAGAAGTTTAAATCTCCCTACGGGCATAGCCGAGGAATTCGAGCTTTTGGATCGGTCAAGAGTCGGGATTTCAAGAACACCCCAGCCATTAAGGAGAGGAGAGACGGACGCTGCTCGTTACGAACCTAGATCCAGATTCGATGAATCCGCCACCAGACGAACGGATCATTATGGATCGCCACCTGTCCAAAGGATTCGCGAGAGCGACGATGAGCAACAGGAAGAATGCATTGCTCGATCCGTGTGCAGTACCCTTCGTGTGTCTCTCCTTGAGTTTCCGCGCTCCGACCAGACAACGTGGATGGAGTCGGACGTTGGTGATTCTAAAATACCTGTTTCGACCGATGATCTTACTGGGAGAAGAGGGCCAGATGACAGTTCGACGTTCGTTACAACTTCTGCCTCGATACTTATTTCTCCGGCGAGCGAGACCAGCGAATGCGATGCAATCTTGCCCCCGGAAGTGGAGAAATCATCACCGCCACCGTATGCGGGCCTCAGTCCGCCGGAGTACATCGGCCAAGAGTACGAGACCAGTGAAACGCCTTCGCCGATTTTTCCAAATTATCCACTGACATCGTACGCGGAAGAGACACATCACAGACGTTCGAGGTCGTCGGTTTCGGACGCCGGGCTTGAGTTCACTGCACGCGACGAACGTTTAAAGCGTGATAGCCGATTCGAGTCGGAGCCGGAGGAAGCTTTGGCGGAAGAGATCGGCAGATCGAGGCGAACCAGATCGAATTTAGAAAGGTCTACGGACGACCATGTCTCGAGATCTAGAGATGTCGCGAGGCTGCGACCTCCCTTGGCCGCAGCAGCAGGTGTTTCGGCCGATTCTGGGACCGGTGATTCTGGAAGTGCGGAGATCCAAGTGGATCCCCTCGGCATTCCCAGAACAACGACCGCCGGTGAAATTCTAGATGGAAGGAACGGAGTTGAGAATGGCCAAGCCGCTAGTAAGTCGTCCATTAAAACTCCCACCGGGAACAATAAACAAACGGTGAAACTCTTCACGAAGGAAAGTCTCGACAGGTTGGAAAACAAGACCGTACAGCTCGTCAGAGATTATGGCTTTCAGCCGAAACGACGAATGTCGGTCGAAGATGGTGCGGTGCTTCCAAACAAATTCGAACCTTTCCCAACTGAGCTTTACGGTAGGCCTCTCGAGGAGATTGACAACTTTATCTACGACGAGGTACGTCTTTAGACTCCTGCTTTTTTGAATTATTTTATTATTTAATCATTAGTTAACTTGTGATATAATTAATCAAACGTCATGTGTTCAATTCGAATTTAATATGCAGACTGTGCCGCAACATCGGGGAACCGCTTCACCACCATCAACTCTGCACATGGAAGTGCAATAGAAAAATTTCATGCGAACATGCGCACTGTTCTATAAGTAGTTATAGCGAGTTCAGTTATAACTTTGGACATTTTTTTTTTTTTTTTACAATTCTATCGAACGAATTCTATCGGAAGATAGAGACGGTCTAATCTAACTAATCTCGCGTACCTATTTATATTTACAAACGGAACTCGATATACGACGTTGAATACTTTGTATTCTATGCCTGTGAAAATTTCCATTCGATGATAAAACATCTCCAATCTTCGCGTCTAGGCAGGTCATTTTGATTGCGTCTCGCGGAGCAACCTAATGCAGATACAGTTTGTGAAAGAAAAACCTCGCTATAACTCGGAGACAAGGTCGTATAGAGGATATGTTTAGACAAACCCTTTTCATCTTTCATGCGCAGGAAACACTGCCAAAGTGATTCCCCGATGCTACCGGACACCACTGTATTTTAAGATAGAGAAGGAATAATTGCAAGATTAATATGATTTAAATTTATGATATAATTGTATGGTTGTAAAAAGTAATTGCTCGTAAAAAGTAAAACTAATCACCTCGAAGCTAGTCGTTTGATTTTTAATCGTTAAGATTAAATTTCACTCGATTTTACTAATATCAGCCTCGGAGCATGTCATATGCGTTTATTTATCAAAAATATCAAAGACATAGCAAAGATATCTCTTTTAATCCTTAAAAAGAATATTTCTTCTGGCATATTCGTGGCGGAACGTTTGATTCATGTATTACTCATACCGTGTGTTTCAGACATTCTGCGTGGTATCGAAGAGATTTCGTAAAAATTACATTCACCGATTCACGGCGACAAACAGCTGGTTCATATTTTCCCCGTGGAATCCTATAAGGCGGTATTGTATTTACCTAAGCACGAATCAGTACTTCGATTATATAGTCATGGCTACGATAATATTAAATTGTGCCTTCCTCGCCATGACGGAAACTATCGAGGAAGCCGAGTAAGCATTTTCACGGGCCGCGCGCAACTTCTCGGATTAATCAAACCTCTAGGAATATAATGCGTCGCTTCTTCTCTTTTGTTTTCCAGATATATATTCTTAGCTATATACACGGCCGAAATGGTGATCAAATCGATAGCCAAGGGATTTGCGCTCAATAAATACACTTACCTGCGAAATCCGTGGAACTGGTTGGATTTCGTGGTGATCACCAGTGGTTATGCGACTATTGGAATGGAAGTAGGAAATTTGGCTGGGTTGAGAACATTCCGAGTATTGAGAGCCCTCAAAACCGTTTCCATTATGCCTGGTAAAAATTTTTAAGAAAGCCGACTTTCTACAGACATCTCCCTTTCTTTTCTCTCTTCAAGATTAGAAGAAAATATCGTGTAAAACCCGGCTTCCTAGACCGTGTAAGCGACGGAATTGAAAATTGATTTCTGGGGATTGCCGTGTTTCTTTCGTTGAAATTACTTTACGTTATCAACAGAAAATCACATCAGAAATTTCCGACATTCGTTCGTTTCGATTTAGCTATATCGTCTACTATGATATACATGTACATGGTACATATAGATAGTACAATAAATGAAAGGAAGTGATAGTAACGTGATATAAATGCGATATAAAGGGCAGGGATATGACAGGGATTATTCGGCTATTACAAAGTAGACTCATGACTCGAAAAAGATTGAGAAATATTGGCGTTACAGTAAAACATAAACAATATCATTATCGTTTTGATCGACGTGAAACAGATAGTATTGACACAATTCGTAAATCAATGAATGATCGACAAATTTGTTAGAATTGTTTATCCGAAAAAGTTATATAAAAAAAAAAAGAAAAATTGCTTTCGTAAGAAAATAATGGGACGAAAATAAGGATAATCGTTTATCGAATATTTTTTCAGGCTTAAAAACCATCATCAATGCATTGTTACATAGTTTTAAGCAACTTGCTGAAGTAATGACGCTCACGATCTTCTGCCTGATGGTTTTTGCACTTTTTGCTCTACAAGTTTACATGGGTGAACTTCGGAATAAATGCGTAAAAAATGTGGAATTCAATAATACTCAAGTCGATTGGAGAGAGTACGTATTGTTCGCCGTAATATGTTCTACTTAGATTCTTACATGTTGCTTGCAAAGTATTTAGACGGATACTATATGTATTAACTTGAGAGACAATGGCTCGTTGACTCTCAAGAGGCATTAACCGATACCTAGTACCGTCCGCAGGTGGACTTGGAACTCGTCCAACTGGGCATTCGATGAAGACGAAGAACCAATAATTTGCGGTAACGCAACCGGCGCCAGGTTAGCCAAACTTGGTTCATTATTACGCGCGACTGCTTTAAATGATATGCCAATTTTAACTCAAGGAACCCTACGTTTTAGGCACTGCAACGAAAGTTACATCTGTCTTTGTGTTGGCCCAAATCCAAACCATGGATATACAAATTTCGACAACTTTCTGTGGTCGATGCTCACCACGTTTCAATTGATTACTCTGGATTATTGGGAAGACGTCTATAATAAGGTAGTTGGACAACTTCTTTTCCGCACGGATAATTGTTTCACCAAGGAATCACTATTTACATAACAAATTAGTTTGCGAGGTAAAAAAAGAATTGCTATATTGGTTTTTAGGTATTGTCGGCGTGCGGACCTATCAGCGTCTCGTTCTTCACGGTGGTCGTGTTTTTCGGCTCGTTTTATTTGATCAATTTGATGCTCGCTGTCGTTGCGCTGAGCTACGAGGAGGAAGCCGAAATTACGAACGAGGTATATAATCGTTGTAATTATTTACCTTGAGTCGTTTGCCTTTGACCTTATCTTGCAACTGGTACGACAGGAACGAAGAAAGGACTTAACCGACCATCGCGAGGACTCGACGTTTAGTTTCGACCCGACAAAAATCAATGTGAAGACGCTTGCCAAAGAAAAGCAAAAGAAATTAGACGCGAGGAAAGGAGTCCTGCTAAGTAGTTACACGCGCAAAAAAACACGAAGAAGAAGACGTGGGAGAAGCACTGGCGGTTCTGGTTCATCTGGTCAAGATAAAGGTGGCTCTGTGCCAAGCAGGTATCTAACCATCATTTGTCATAATAAAGTCGAATTGCTCGACAGATAGGAAAAATCGTTTTAACGATTTTTATTGTAATTTTCTGTCGGATTAGGTCAGTGACTCCGAGCCCGAGCCCAAGTCCAAGACATTCGAACGTTCGACCGTCTCACTTACTTCTACAAAATATTAGCCCACGAACTGTAGAGAATAACGGGGTTCATAGATTGGCGCCAAATCGTGGAATGCTTCATTCTCGACAAGCAAGTAACAACAGTAATCAACACTCATCGTTAGACGACTCAGGCGTTGTCGACGATCACGATGGCGACGATGTCACATCCGTAGAAGAACACGACAGACGTGACAACAAAGAATCTAGGGCCCATTGGCAAGAGAGGATACCTACGAATAATAAGGCCGATGGCAATGCCGAAACTAATACGGGTGAAACAAAAAATGAAACGAATAACGAGACAGAAGTGGACAATGAGAGAGAAAGATCACAGGCAACTAATTCCGGCGGGTATCTTGGTGCACCTACGAACGTTCCAGTTTCTCTTGCCAGCGGGACTACTAGAGAAATTCGAGTGTTTAAATGCAACGGCGTGAAAACAAAGAAACAGATGTACACCTTGCCGCCAGAGTATCTATCGCACATTGTTATTTTAGGTAGGGGCAACGAATTTTCTTCATAGTTTGTACATATTCAAAGACAAGATTCGTTAATGATGCGGAAAAGGTGGCCTCAACTCCAATGACTTGAACTTTGAGATATGTTGTAGAGGGAAAGATCCTTTGTAACATGTACCTTGTCCGAGGCGTGGGACGATCGTGATTCAAAAATTACGTTAGGTTAAATTTTTTTGGGCAAATCCTATGAAGTCTAACCGTAATATATTACTATTTATTAACCACTTATATCGTAGTAGATGTAATGCAACAAGTATCGGTTTTCTTTTGTCATAACTTTTGAACCACGATCGTCTCACGACGATCGGACGAAATGCACGTTACCCATAATCCTCCCTGAAACATATCCGTAATTCAAAAGAATTGGAGCTGATTACTTACAATTGCCCAAGATTCCATACAACAGTTACAACGATTAGTTTATCGTGGCTTTCAGATGATCTTCCCGATAGAAATTGTGAAAAGTGCATCCAATGCTGTATAGATTACGAGGGTTGGCTACGATTTCAGAATTGCTTGTACAAGGTAGGTATGCCAAAGAGATAATAGTAGCGTCGAGAGAGGAGCGTCTTCGGATATGAAAGCAAGTATTTCTATCTAATATAACTAGTTCGATATTCGTTGCGGATATGTTAGTCAAAGTGAATGATAACGAATAACGAACCAATTATTAGTAAAATACGATAAATAAGGCTAAGAATAGCAAACGAGAAAAATGAAAACGCTTGACTCTCGATTGACCAGTGGCTCGTATCTAGGTAGTGAGAGATCCACTATTCGAGTTGACGATCACATTGTGCATCGTCCTGAACACTGGTTTTCTGGCAATGGAACACCACGGAATGAGCGAGTCGATCCGACAGGCGCTCAACATCGGTAATAAAGTGTTTACCAGTATCTTCACCTTCGAATGTTTGCTGAAACTGTTGGCGCTGAGTAAAGATTTCTTCGCCAACGGATGGAACAATTTCGATTTGATAATAGTGTCAGCGTCTCTGATAGATCTTACCTTTGAGCTGGTAGACGGCCTGTCCGTGATACGCGGACTGAGACTTCTGCGTGTGTTAAAACTGGCACAATCCTGGACGACGATGAAGGTTCTTCTCAGTATTATTATTTCAACAATCGGCGCCCTTGGAAATCTCACCTTAGTTTTGGTGATCGTGATTTACATATTTGCCGTGATCGGCATGCAATTATTCAGTAAAGACTACACTTTGGACAAATTTTACCCAGACCCGGTACCACGCTGGAACTTTAACGATTTCTTTCACTCGTTCATGATGATATTTCGTATATTATGCGGAGAATGGATCGAGCCCCTGTGGGACTGCATGCGAGCAGAAGAGGAAGACGGGCCTGAGGCTTGCTTCGCCATATTTTTACCAGCTCTCGTAATGGGTAATTTCATGGTGTTGAATCTTTTTCTTGCTTTGCTGCTCAACAGCTTTAATTCGGAGGAATTGAAACAGAAGAAAGAGGAAGTCGGCGATGACTCGAAACTCGCAAGATCGTTCGATCGTATCCGTTCGATTATACGGAAGAATAAATGTTCGCGCTTGTCTCAAGCTGTCGCTAAAGGTAAAGGGAAGGATGCTCGTTTCGAAAAGATCGTGCGACGGGTAATAGATCGGTCTGACAACGAGACTAAATACGCTATTCAAGAGACTGTACTCAGCCTTCCAAAAGATAACGTTTACAATAGATCTTATCAAGAAAGTTTAAATCAGCCCGTTTTTTCTTACGATCCAATGTACTCTCAGTCTCAAACAGAAGAACAAAGATACGGACAAAGAGAGAAGGAAGAAGAGAAGGACGCCTCGCCAGACGACGAAAACGATTATTCGAGTAAGGAAAAAGAGATCGAGGCAAACGAAGGCAAAGAGGAGGAATGTCAAGAAGTCGATGTCGTGAGAGACTCTTCGTCTTCGAACAAAGCACCAGTTGAAGAAAGAGTCGCGATGCTACCTCAGACAGATCCATTTCCTAGACCCGAGGATCGGGTACCAAAACGACCTTGGCACGCGCTTGTCAGCTATGTCGATGAACTGACGGTTGGCGGTAGGAGAGATAGTAAAGGAAAATACATCGATGGTATGGGTTCTTTTCCTGGATTTGGAAGAAGCAACCGACGCAAAGAACCGCAAGATTGCTTTCCACGACAGTGTTATCAGAAGTAAGAACCTACTACTGCGCTTCGAATTTCTCTCCTGCCAGCGAATCAATATGATAGCAATACGTTGTGTGTGCAGGTGTACCTGCATCGACCGGTGTATTGCAACAACTATCGGCAAAAAATGGATCAGAATGCGAACAGTGATTCTTTCAGTCGTTGACACGCCTGCCTTCGAATGGATGATCCTAGTTTTCATTTTTGCATCCTCCATAACTCTTTGTTTCGAAGATATTTATCTAGATGATAATCCTTTCTTGAAGAAAATCCTCTATTGGACCAATCTTGGCTTCTGCGCGCTTTTCACCATTGAGATGTTACTCAAGTGGTTAGCTCTGGGTTTCTGCAAATATTTCACCAGTTTTTGGACAATCTTGGATTTTATAATTGTCTTTGTAAGTAGAGCCTATACATTCAGCAGCAGCATCGATTTCGTATCGTATATATGTGTTTACGTGTATGTGTAAGCAGCAGCACATACGTGCGCGTGAGCGCATGCTGTGTAAATTTTAACGTCCATCGTTGCTGCATGGATTTTTCGTTCCCGCCGATCGTAACTATCCTGTTGCGATTTCGCTACTTTCTCTCACTGTTTCCTTCATTTTTATGCATTTCTTTCTCAATCTTTTATATATGTCACCTTGCGGATTCAGGTACGTGCAAAATTAATATGTTGCTCCTATTGCATCCATTTATGATTGAACTATATTTCTGACGCTTTACGTCTCATTTTGGTTCATCATAATTTCACTAATGTTGCCTAATTTATTTCTCTCTTCTTCCTATATTATCTGCCACTTTCGATATTTTTGGCAGTCATAACGTTAGTTTTAACATAGCAATTGTAAGTTTATATTTTACAATTAGTTATACAAATTTCTGCATCTAATTTTGTCATATTTCCTCTATTTTTTACACTAGATTACACTATTTCCTCCAGTTGCACGTTATATTCTTTCCATGTAGCTTTTTCATGTAGCTTTCATACACTAATTTCTTGTAGCTTTTATACAAGTCTTCTTACTTAATGAGACAAAAAAAAATGTACTCTAACTTTTTGTACATTTATAGATATGTGTATCATGGATAGAAGAGAATACAGGATTTGACAGAAATAGTGCAGCCTTTAACCACTTGTAAAATGCTTGAAAAGAAACTCACCGGTACTGCTTTGCATGGCATTCTAAACACCGTTATTATTGATGTTTCGCTGCCTGTTCATACAAAGTAGCTGTGCAATTTTCGTTTATTCAGTTCCTTGCAATTTGAATTTTGTATATAAAATTTGTAAATATGAAAATTTGTAACCGTTTTCTTTTGAGTTAAACAAGCACTAATTACTACATTAAATTTACGATAATATACTGCCAAGCTAAATGTACAAGCAGCATGTTATTTTTTGGAGGTTCGAAGAAACGAACGTGTCTTTTCAACAATTGTAATGTAACTTTTCTTGAACAGGTATCAACATTTAGTCTGTTGATAGAAGAAAATGAAAATTTAAAAGTGCTAAGATCTCTAAGAACCTTGAGAGCACTGAGACCATTAAGGGCGATATCGAGATGGCAAGGCATGAGGGTAAGGAATTTGCTGTAGACTATGCTGGTAGATTGCTGGTAGATCTCCTGGGAGCTTGAAATTTAGGAGTATCGGCTGTTTCTTTTTTGTCCTGGCTAGATCGTAGTGAACGCGTTGATGTATGCGATACCTAGTATATTCAACGTGCTCCTCGTCTGTCTCGTGTTCTGGCTGATATTTTCTATTATGGGTGTACAATTTTTCGGCGGCAAGTTTTTCAAATGCGTTGACGAGTACGGCGAATTATTAGATATATCGGTAAGTAGAATCTCATCTCTATCCTCTTCCTCTGCTTTGACGATGGCAAAAGCAGAGTACAGTGGAACTCTGTTTATATGAACGAGATTTTAGTAATGCCTGACTAACTGAACCCTAGCTGAGCTCCTATTATGTCTGGACTACCGTCGAGCATTAATCCACTTATATGAATGTCTAAAGAAGCGTTCACTCGATCAATATTATTGTCAATATTTAAGATTCTCAACATTGTAGTGCCCTAAAATGCTGCGGTTAGACTTTAGGAAAAGACAGACTTTAGGAGCATACAGCACTCATCAAATAAGTAGTCTCGGACGTTATTACAAGACGTTTTCTTAGACGTTTTCCAGCAGATGAACTAGACGTGGCTGCTCTGTAACATGACCGTCTCGTTCGTTAATGTATCGATAACGATTTAAATCCCTTGCACTTGTATCTGTGAGGACATTTAAATTCATGGTCAATAGTAACTCAGTTGCCTCGTTAAATGAGTTCGTACAACAAAAGTTACTGTCAAGAAGTAAGGGAAATGCCGCGGATTTTTTAGCGCATGCGTGTTCTATTAGAAAATATGTCAAAGCGTGTGTTAAAATAAACGGGGAGCATATTGGACACATGCTGTATAGTTAATGTCTTTCTAACAAGAACATATTGTAAGTCTAAGACAAATAATTTTCGACCCATGTTTATTCAAACACTTTTGCTTGTTTCAATGAGTACTACATGCTTCTGAGGTTTTAGGACACTCTATATATTGATCAGCTGGACTCTAGAGGACCTGTTAAACTTAATTCAGACGAACGATTCATGACGATCACTGTACGGTCAGATCAGGTTAAATCAGGCACAAGTCAAAAGATTTTCATTTTGCTTGAACCGCTTACTGTGAATGCTCTTATTGGATTATGTGTAAACGATTTTGTCCGGTACCTAATTTAACATGATTTGACCGTAATCGCTGGTGCGAATCGTCACTTACATACGAAAATGTTCAGAACCTTAAATACCGGCAATGATATTAACAACGATGTTGGTGGGTGGGAATAAATAGGTGGACTGCTATTTCTAAAATTTCACAAAAATATATGAACGAGCTGGTTATATGAATCAACAGGTTCATATAAACGGAGTTTTGCTGTATCAGGTTGCGAAAAGCAAGGAAGGAATATTCGAATCGACGAACGTTACTTCTTAGATTGTAAACACGAAAGACGACTGTCTGAGGAAAAATTACTCTTGGGAAAATAGTAAAATTACGTTTGATCACGTCGGAATAGCTTATCTAGCTCTGTTCCAAGTAGCCACATTCGAAGGGTGGATGGAGGTGATGCAGGATGCAGTAGACGCAAGAGGTGTAGATCTTCAGCCTCAAAGAGAAGCAAACATCTACGCATATTTCTACTTTGTGATATTTATCGTTTGTGGCTCCTTTTTTACACTAAACCTCTTTATCGGAGTAATTATAGACAACTTTAATATGTTGAAGAAAAAGGTAAGAAACACAACCGATCAAAAAGACGTTATCGAAGAATAACTCTATTACGTATTTCATCGAACGCTGAAACATTTTTTCCATTCCCCTTCTTATCCTTTTTATCCCTATTTTCAGTACGAAGGTGGGGTGCTAGAAATGTTTTTGACCGAAAGTCAAAAGCACTACTACACTGCCATGAAAAAGCTTGGCCGTAAAAAGCCACAAAAAGTGATAAAGCGTCCGATGAATCAAATCCTCGCAATGTTTTACGACCTATCGAATTCACGCAGGTAACGAATTTCAGTTTTACTTGTTCATTTACGTTTCCTTTTTTCTTAACTACTCGTCTCTTTTTTTTTTCTTTTTTTTTTCAAGAGGCACGACTACGTTTTGCCAATTTCGTTTTATAAACAACTACGATGTTTCCAGATTTGAAATAGCAATTTTCATTTTGATATTCCTCAACATGCTGACAATGGGAATCGAGCATTACGATCAGCCTCATCCAATCTTCTTCGTTCTCGAAGTGTCCAACGCATTTTTCACGACCGTTTTCGGTTTAGAGGCAATCGTGAAAATAATTGGGCTTCGATATCACTATTTCACAGTGCCATGGAACTTGTTCGATTTCCTCCTCGTGCTGGCATCCATATTAGGAATATTAATGGAGGATATTATGGTAGACTTTCCGGTGTCTCCGACGCTCCTGCGAGTCGTGAGAGTGTTCAGAATCGGTCGAATCTTAAGGCTCATAAAGGCAGCCAAAGGTATTCGTAAACTGCTCTTCGCTCTGGTGGTTAGTCTTCCGGCGCTGTTCAACATCGGTGCCCTGTTAGCTCTAATTACTTTTATTTATGCCATTATCGGCATGTCGGTCTTTGGTCATGTTAAAAAGCAGGGCGCGCTCGATGATATGGTGAGTAAACGTTATTAAAACCTTATCGTCTATTTCTCTGAATCTTTATTTCTTCGATCACATATTATCTGAACACGACATGCTAATTGATATTTCTTTGTTTTTCTCTTTGTGTTCTTTTCGTTTCTTTTCTTCTCATTTTCTGTAGGTAAATTTCGAAACTTTTGGTAGAAGCATGCAATTACTGTTTCGATTAATGACATCGGCCGGTTGGAACGATGTGTTAGAGTCTTTGATGGTACAACCACCGGATTGCGATCCTACTCCGACTAGTCGACAGATGAATGGAAATTGCGGATATCCTCTCTTGGCAATAACATATTTTACTTCCTTCATCATAATCAGCTATATGATAGTTATCAATATGTACATTGCTATTATCCTCGAGAATTTTAATCAGGCCCATCAGGAAGAAGAGATTGGTATCGTCGAAGATGATTTAGAAATGTTTTACATACGATGGTCCAAGTAAGAATTGCTTTTGAACTGACTTTTTATGCGTATAACAATACTATCTTTGGTTATGCTTTCAATCAGGATTTGACATTAACGTATGTAACTGTGATTCGTAGGTATGATCCGCACGCGACACAGTTCATAAATTTCTCGCAATTAAGCGATTTCATAGCAAGCCTGGATCCACCGTTAGGAATTTCGAAACCAAACATGGTCGCGTTGGTTAGCTTTAATCTTCCTATCGCAAAGGGTAATAAAATTCATTGTCTGGACATTCTGCACGCACTTGTCAAGCACGTCCTTGGACACGTAGAGGAGTCTGAAGATTTCCGAAAGCTACAGGAACAGATGGATATCAAGTTTAAGAAACAGTTTCCTACGCGCAAGGAACTTGAGATTGTTTCTTCGACGAGAATGTGGAAACGTCAAGATAAAGCAGCTAGGCTGATTCAACGTACTATCAGGGAATTTATAACGTGAGTAACTAATCTTCTATTTCTTTAACACGTTCACTATGCTCCGAAGCATATATAGGGTGTCCTCTTAGATTTAAAATTTAAGGTTTAAGATTTAACCCAGTCCATATCTCATGTCAATTTGACACATTTTTCACGTTAATAATGATGTTATTCTGTCATTTGTAGAAAAATTGATCCGAGCTTTTCTGACCTTTATTTTTTTAATATGAAATGTAAATATTTAATATTATTAGTGACAAAACATGCGCGACAAAAAGGTATGACGGTTGTTACAAAAGGCCCTGTGCGTCAATCTGACATGCATAATTCTTACGTTTTATTAAGTCCTTTGATGGTTAATTCGTTGCTTTGTAATTGTTGCACGACAATTATGCATTCATTGTGTACGACCCATTCAGAATGCAGCTAGACGTGTATAGATTGTTCTTTAAAATACAATAGAGTTTGAGCTTTTACGATAACGTATCAACAAACGGTATTTTGGTTGGCAAGAAAAACTACTTGCATTATATATATAGAGGAAAATTAATAATATTAGAATTATCAATACAGTGAACGTGTTAATAGTAATCTTGTAATGCGGATCGCAATAAAAATTCCATTGTGTTCAGGGCAAAAAAGGAACGTGAAAGGATGGCTCAAGAAGTAGACTCGCAGACTCAAACGTCGAGTCCTGGTGGTGGGAATGAGGGTAGGGGCGGGGGTGGATGGAGTGGCAAAGTATCGGCATTTCTACATGTGCATAGAGGTAGCCGAGCCAGTAGTCGCAAGTCCTCGAGGGCCAGCGACGCCAGCGATTTCAGCGAGCTCGGTACAGCTTCGGCATGGCTTTTTCCAAACTTACCTCTGCTGTTGCTCTCCGGCGCCACCGGTACTCACGAGGACCTGCCTCCTCCCGCTCTGACCGTATCCCGTCCCTCGCCGACTACAGAACAACAATCGTTTACCGGCTCCTCTGCTACTTCTGCTACTTCCTCTGATCTACACATTAGGTTTGCGTTTCTCCTTTTACTCGCAATTAACTTGGGGTAACCAAAAACATTTCGATAATTTATAACGGTTATTCATAATTAAAATCAATTGAACTAATTTATTAATTGTTATACTGCACCTATTTTCATCTTTATTATAACTGTTATGGTCGTTGCTTACAACAGATCAATCGGGGGTCCGACTCTCGGCCGGCAGAACGCCGTTGAAAGTTATCCCGATGAGGAAGTCCCCAGTCTTCCTACGAAGCGCAGATCACTTCCGCCAAGCGCTACAACACTCTCTTTAAATACCTTACATCGTGACATCAAAGAAGCGTTTAGCAGACGTTGCGGTAGTCTCCGGAAGAAACATCAACCAACACCAGAACCAGCTCCGCTGCCAATCGAATCTACCGATGTAAGCATACTTGTTACAGAACCCAGTCCAGAGAATTCAGCACCGCCTACAAGACCGGCACTACTTAGACGACAATCCGCCGCCACGGTCGTTCACGTCCTCGTTCACAGAGAGAGTGAAGAATATCGAGATACACAACCCGACAATGCCAGTTGATCTTAGATCGTTATGCTTGACATCCTTCCGAAATCAGTTTAAACGAGAGGCTAGGCTGAAAGCCATCGAAATTTTGCTTCTTATCGCGTTACAGTGACCTCGAGATTCGAATCTCATCCGATTCCCTCTCCTCTCCCCCTTTCTTTGACGCTGTTGCCTTAACATCATTACCATCAAATGTTCTTACTATTTCATTATAATATGTACATTTGAGAAGTCTCAATGAAATTATTTCCTAACAGTTACAATGGTAATAACTTTATAAAAATATTTATTCCGATAATTAGATCTTGTAAACGCAGTACGATTTTTCTTTTACAAAAGCTATTCTAACGATACTTTTGATCCTAATGAATAATAGTAGCCTATTTTTAGTAATCAATTTATCGCGACGAGCTTAAATCTTTTTCTTATGCAATAGAAACAGTGATAGCTGGAATATATATAGTTGAGGTAGTTTAATTGACTCGATATTACACGAAACTCGCATTTCTTCTACCATAATTAAGGGTGATTGGACCAATTTAGTGAAATATATTTAAATTCCGATCCCTTCTTCAAGTTAAATCATTGATACGGTCTACTCGTTATAAAGAGAAATGAATAATAATTACGTGGACAAAAGAATAATACTGCCTTAAATAGCATAGATTTTTCATTTGTATAATTATTTTGAAGAAAGAAACGAAAAGGACAAAAAAGAGAGGGAAAGAGAAGATGGAAGAAGGAAAACTAAACGGGAATTTTTAAAGAAGATTGTACACTTAGCCAAGTAGTTGTTTTTCTTTACACATTTAAGGATACTTAGATTACTAGTACCGCTACTAATTTTGTATAATACCAGACATCATAAACAATAGCATTTATAGAACGTAAACGTATGTGATGTTTGTCTTATTCATAATTATCAAGGAAATTGCGATATTCCTAATAAGTAATAAGATTACATGCTTATCGCTAATTTAGAATTGATAATATTTCTTTTTTTTCGTTCCATATTTGTTAGAAAGAAAGACTTTCTCTTCTGGACACGTTATAGCATTCAAGCAATGAATCGTATATTCACTACGCTAATGATCGATATTTAGCTTTCCGTATATGTATATATGTGCTAACTTTATAATCAATGTTGTCTCTTCAAGAATATTTGAGAAAATGTAACGATATTTTCTTTTACGTTGCAATCAAATAACTAACAAAGAGAAACAATAATGTTCTAATTAAGCGAAATTATAATTTGATACATTTTAACCAGCTTGGAGTACCAATTCCAATATACAGTACAATTTTGTAACTTGTTTTATAATATTATAATATATATATATATATATATATATATATATATATATATATATATATATATATAGATAGATATACACGCGGAAAACCTGATATCGATCTATAATCAACAGAATAGTAAATTTATCGAAAATCTGTTAACATGTATGGAAATCGAACAATGCCCAGAAAGGATGGCTCTCTCTCCTCTAACGTTCTTCATAGCATTATTTTGAAATAAAATGCATTAATATGTTACATTACACATATAATTATACTTACATATCGCACGGTATCTATTGCTCAAAAAAGAAAAAAAAAAGGAAAAAACGGATAAATCATAATGAATTTAAATTTTACTTTCAAATTCATATTGATTTCTACATTGGCATAATATACAGTATGTTCTGTTTAGCTGAGAACACTCGAATATCTGGAAAAATACAAATGATACGAAAAAATGTTTTAGACAAAAGCTGTATGGTAGCGAAGGGAACATACTGTGCTTTTATCTGTTTGAATAACTTGCTTGCGATGACTTAAAAACGTATTGTAAAGATGATATTAAAATTTTTTAATGGATACCTCCATCTTTTATTGCATATTCTTGTAACTGATATTCAGATGTTTACAAAACACTACAAACTTATGTCTTTCGCATCACCCGTTATCGAGATATAAACTTTCAAATTCGAAAGATCAATAGAAGGAATTACCTAATCTGAAAGTGACGGCTCAGAACTGATTGACTGTTTGGGAAACATTTGAAAACTGCGGACTTGTGTTTCAGCAGTGTCATACCAGTGGTGGCATTATGAAAAACATCTTTATATGATATACATCCCCGTGGTGTATATCGGGTAACTGTAATGTAGGGGCACATTGAATTTTAAAATTCATAATTCGATGGCAGATGGTGCAAAAGACACCAGTTTGTAATCTTTTGAAGACGTTCTGACTGTAAGCTACAAGAATATTTAATAAAAAATAGAAATAGCCGCTAAAAAATTGTAATGCACTTTTACAGGATGATCCAAGGTCGTCGCAAGGTGAAATAGATGATGTCTTCCTCGATACCATAGTCATTTCCATTTTTTTGTGTCATTTCCATTTTTCCAGATATTTGAGCGTTTCTAGCTAAACAGGACATACTGTATGTATTGCTTTTCTTTCCATTTTCTATACAATTAAAAAACAACAAATCAAGAGCAAGCCAGTAAATATAGCTACATACAGTATGTCAAGTACAAGAAAAGACAGTATTATAGATATCTTTGTTTTTTTGTTTATTTCATTCAACTAATTATAAAACGAAAAGGGTTTATGTAAACCTAACGATGTATACTTGTCCTCGAAGAGAAATGTTATAAGTTTAGTAATTAACAAATTGAAAATATAAACGAATAAGGTAAAATTTCTACATATTTAGAACAATGATACAATTTGCTTTTATAATATTATTGAAATTCGTGAAACTAAATTTATCAATGAATTTATACCAATCTAGGAAGAATTATTTTCTTTTCTGGATAAAATTGTATAAACAATAAACAGTATAAACAGTTTTTACTTTTTAACTATTAAAGACTAATTATATTTAGAACTGTACTTTGTATGAAAGAAATTTTTAAATCTTCGACGATGAGTATTATAGATATCGCTCATTTACTACAACAAGGACATCACTTGAGAATAACTTGAATTATTGATACAGAAAAAGCTGTTGTTCCTTGTGTGTACCTCTTTTGGAGTTTTATAAATTAACTTCAAAAATTCACCACGTCAGGGCAACAGTTATCCGCTGTTATTTATACTAATAGCTATCGCTGTTGCATCATCATGAAACTATAACAGTTTAAAACATTCAAACTCGTTTTCGCTAAAATCGTGATTTCTCTGTTATGTCATTGTTGCAGCAAATGAGCGGTATGTAATGTATACATATGTATATATACGTGTATCATATAATGTATGTATGTATATATATGTACACGTATAAATATAAAATTAATATGTATAAAAATAATTTTTTATTTTATTTTTTCTTTCTTATGATTTGTGTGACAAAATCATAGAAATCTATATCATCTAACATCTGTACAACATGGAACTAAAAATTAAGAAATATTTAATGACAGAAAGGGAGAGAGGTAAGAAAGAGCGGAAGGAAGAAGTGGGGAAAAAATTTAAAAAAAAGATTCACATAGAGAAAGGAACAACGAATTTTGTAGTAATTAGTTACATTTTTAGCGTAACCTTATTGGATCATCTTCCTTTTGTTTCTTTGTTTATTTAATATTCAAATCCCTAAAATTAAAAAAGTCACACAATTTATTGATTCTTGTAACAATAGATGTTCACGTTAACATTTTCATATTTTCCTTTCACAAATTAATCGTTGCCATTAACACGTCACGACCTCTCGTGGACCTATAGTGCCTATTGTTAGAAAACGATTGCGAGTTAATATAATATGTATACAGAAATATAAACATGTATATTAGATTTTCATATTACAAAGCGTTCGTACATGAAAACAGTACGAGCTAAATTTACGTAAAAATCTCTCGTTAGAACGTACAACGTACGTTACTTTTAGAGTTTAGCATTTAATGCTTAATGCTTGATAAATCTGTTACTTCGCGCGTTGACTATAAGACATAGTTATTAAGTATTAAGGATCACCGAGAAAAAGGTCGACAAGTAAACCAGTCAGAAAGATATGATTAAAGATAAAAATTTAATATTTCGAAAATATAATTTAATTCGAAAATGTGATCTTTCCAAGGCACGCATTGTAAAGCTATGTATCATGTCAATTAAAGGCATAAATTATACTGTATGTTATTCATAATTGGCGCCTATACGCGCGATACGTCTAGATACTACATACAATATTATAAATATATCAAAAAAAATAAGAGACTGGACATAACACACGACTATCTTAAAACTAACGGATAGTAAAATTCCAAAAAATTGTACAATCACGCTCGGATATCCACCAGGGGTCCGAAATTATTTAGATTATAAACTTTTCTGCGTGTCTGCGTGCTGCGTGCGTGTGTGTGAACAAAATTCGATAAAACAACACCTGCTCAAACCTATACATATTTAAATACACCGTCAGGATGCACTAACCTAACTATAAATTATTATTGCAACTATCAGCTTTTTCTTTCGACGCTGGAATGTGCGATCGATCGTGCAATTCATTGTTAATTCCAATTAGTTTAACGTTTCTCACATTTTTTTATGTAAAAGAGACAGGAAAATGCATCAAGGTGACAATATTGTTCACACAATACAATGAAACAACAACAAAAATCGAATGTTCTTTCATTCGGGCAAAAAGAAAAAAGCGTATAGTTATGAGAAATCTTTTAAGTAATAATGTTAAAACAAGAGATACCCATTAGTACAGGGTTAATGACAATCGAGGTCTTGAAGGAAAATTGCTTTTTTCTATTCTTCCACCATTTTACGCAGTTTACTTTGAAAAAACTTAGTATAACTATTTCAAAATAATCAATATCGTTTACTCTTAACAGTCAATACTCTATTATTAATAAATAATAATTTCAATTTCTTACAAAAATAAAATTATCACGCTATTAGGAATTCACTATAGATGAAAGAGTATAGATCATGTTCTAACATTCAACAATGATGGAGATATGACAAAATATAAAGATAAAGATTAAGTGGAGGGAGGGGTGAAGAAACAAGCAAACAGACAGAGCAGAAAATTCTGTACTAGTGTTGTAATGATTCATCAGAAAAAATTAAAAAAAGAGCAGTAAAACGTTCCTTTAGATCAAACTTGTAAATAGTATAATGATCCTTTAGTTTGCAAACATGACTGTTTTATCATTTAAATTTATAAAAAAGACTCGAGCATTGTTCTTCCATATATATATTAGTTCCAGTTAAATTTTATGTAAATTTCTATTTTCTTATTTGTTTCATAAACTCATTAGTAATATTACACTATGCATTTCAATTTAGTATGCTTTTAAATCATATTTGGCATATATTTAAGTCATATTTTTGTATCTAAATCAAGTTTCTTCTCTAAACTTCTAACATATATAATATACTTGTACAAATGTACTTCCTCTTTATAATACTAACAATGCTCGATATAGTTTATAAGCTAATACGAGCAAATACTGAATTTTGAAATACAGTCTAATCAAATCTGACATTATAACACAAATGCTAACGATACTAATAAGAAACAGGTGAATAATAAGAATGTTAACCATGTATGAATGATATTATATAACTATTGCTAAAAAATAAATTGTGGAGTTTATCATTGACATTTGTTTAAATATTGTAATGTTACTGTTATGTTAATCTAAAAAAATTTATTTGTGGTCTAAAACTTTACATACAACAATTAAATATATAATAATTTGGAACTATTCATTGAACTATAATCATTATTCTCTAATAAACTTTTATTTGGTCGAAACTCTAGTACGCTTGTTCCATGAAAAGTTGGTACCATAACTACGAGGCTTGGGACTATTAACATTTGGTTTCTGAATATAATATTCCCATCCCATTTTATTACAATGTGCAATAGCTTCTTCCTTTGTAGTAAATGCTACCTGAACATTAGACAAAGGGTCTCCACTATGAAGCAAAATGTATCATTAATTAAAGTTTCTATAAGTAAAGTTTAATATATTGTATTATACTTACGTGGAAGTCCATCCCATAAGAGGATTCTCCCAACGTTCACGTGTATCAAAGTCCAATTGCCAATAATTTATGTTATTTGTTCCAGATTGCATAGCACTTTTTGCAGGACAATAAATACGTACTCTACGAGTTTTTATATGAGTTTCTGGAACTCCTGAACAACTACCAACATCTTCACACTCTGATACAACAATTAATGTTTCTTCCCTAGCTTTTTGAGCCAACTGTTCTTCTTCAGGTATCAATTCATTTTTGAGTCTTTTTGATACTATTATTTCACTGTTTGATTTAGTATCTGCACCTGTATTTGCGAAAAATCTTCTTGTTAATCTGTAAACCAAATTAAAAAAAATTGATTTTGTTTTTTTCCCAAGTCACCTAATTGTAAGATTATATTTAGGTGTAGATGTAATTATAAAATGTTATTACATATAATTCTTTTTAATTTTCTTATTTTCAACAAGAAAGGAAACAAAAAAGGAAATATCATGAAACACAACCAACCCATATCTTGTAGAATTACTGCCTGGACATAATAACGATAATATACGAAGTGCCATTTTGAATAATACAGGTTAAGGTGGTACACTCAATATTGCTATAGTAGTTCGACTAACTAAAGAATCTCTTGTTGAGTAATAATTTTTCACGCATGCGTTAACATATGCAAAAAATAGTAGTATGCAATAAATATTTATAATTTTACAAAAACACTTCGCACTACGATATTATAAAAATACTGTACTTCAATATCATTTAACATTAAAAGTATTTTTGTGCATCAATAGATTATTTCTGATATCAATTTCAGTTGACTCTATGTCCCTATTTCAGGAGATGCGCAATAGAAATGTACATATATTTACGAATAGCGAATTTAAATTACGAATAGAAGCACCAACGACTAGAGGTACAAAATAAACGTGATATTCGACGCTCTTTAGTGTCTCATGACCCACGTTTTCGAATTCGCTTTAAAGGAAAACTTATTTATAGATTGTAATTAAGAAATTATATAAATGGTGTATAATTCATACTTATTTTTCCACTATAATTATTATACAAGCATTTAATTAAAACTAGTATAAATAATCATGTTTCATGCAATATTTTAGGAATTAACAATCTGCAGTTCCTGTTACAATAGAGATACATTGACATATCTTGAACGTAACTACCGCAATCTTTTTTGAACAATATTGATAAAAAAAAAGTTTATTTGATAATATTGAAATTACTGAAATTGTTTAATGGTCATCGTCTGTACCAGTTATTGTTTTGATCTACTGAAAATAGTTTATGAATCTTCATTTACATCTTTTACGCTTAAAAGGAGTATAATGGTAAAGTTCAGGGTCTATATAGGATGATAGGATCGCAATTGGTGCATTTGAAATATCCAATTGATTTATATAGTTGTACATATTGCACACTACTGCTCACTTTTAACACGAGATTACGCGTCGTTTTTTATTATCGCCTTCTTTACCTATTGACAAACCATGTAGTGCCACCTGTCCTTACATTCCCCAAGTCACAGTTCCTTCCATCTTTGGTAGATGTCAGCACACGGCTTGTCGCACCATCCTGCGGTCTTCCTTACGGACAAACCGTGTAGTGCCATCTGTCCTCAAAGTCCCCAAGTCACAGTTCCATCCATCTTTGGTAGATGTCAGCACACGGCTTGTCGCACCATCCTGCGTTCTTCCTTACGGACAAACCGTGTGGTGCCATCTGTCCTCAAAGTCTCCAAGTCACAGTTCCTTCCATCTTTGGTAGATGTCAGCACACGGCTTGTCGCACCATCCTCCGGTCTTCCTTACGGACAAACCGTGTAGTGCCATCTGTCCTCAAAGTCCCCAAGTCACAGTTCCATCCATCTTTGGTAGATGTCAGCACACGGCTTGTCGCACCATCCTGCCGTCTTCCTTACGGACAAACCGTGTAGTGCCATCTGTCCTCAAAGTCCCCAAGTCACAGTTCCATCCATCTTTGGTAGATGTCAGCACACGGCTTGTCGCACCATCCTGCCGTCTTCCTTACGGACAAACCGTGTAGTGCCATCTGTCCTCAAAGTCCCCAAGTCACAGTTCCATCCATCTTTGGTAGATGTCAGCACACGGCTTGTCGCACCATCCTGCGGTCTTCCTTACGGACAAACTGTGTAGTGTCATCTGTCCTCACATTCTCCAAGTCGCTGTTCCTTCCGCCTTTGATAGATGTCAGCACAAGCATTATTGTACGACAAGGACAGTTGTAAGTATCTAACAAGTGTCTAACAAAGAGCACGATACTTTTGCGACAAGGGTTGAGATGGGAATTATCATAAAAGTTCTTAACAGAGAAGACGATACTATGCGACGAGGACAGTCAATACGAATAATGTACAAAGGAGTCGGAAACAACGAAGGGAATAGAAGAACGTGGTTAGCGAAAATCAAAAATCCAAAAAAAGCACTTGAATATAATAAATAGAATTCGTGCCAACTATTTATGAATCGGATATTAAGAGCTTAATAATTTTTTAACTTTGAAATGAACTGTATTTAAGTGTTATTTCTAGTTCGTTTCTACTGGTCAAAAGTGTTTTAATAAAAACAATAACTATTCTATTCATTAAAAATGCCTATCGATCAAAAACGGATTAATGGTCCAGAAGTAACTGTGCCTTATCATATTTACTCTGATCTCGATGAAAAAAGTGACAAAGTAAAACATGATCTTAGTGAAAGAAGTGATAAACGAACCAACAATGAAATGCGAAAAATATGTAAGACTGTGAATTACATCATAATTTGATCGGTATCTACGATCTTTTCTATACTTTAATATGGAAAGGGTTATTTAAAAAATCAAAGTATTATAAAAAAGGAAATGTTACAAAAACTTATAGGTATTTTCAATGTTAAATTAGAACTAAACCTAACCATATGAACGCAAATTAAGTGAATGAATGTAAATAGTAAACAGTTAAAAAGAAAGTTTAATAAAATATTTGTTAACAAAATAGCTGTGGTGTAGACTTAGAGCATGATAGAACTCACTATTTAGGCTAAGGTTATGCTTAGATTTAGTGAACGAATCGTGAAATTACAAAATTTAATATACGGTTTGAGTTAGATTTAGATTAGGTTTAGATCTAGTTTCAATCTACAATTAAGAGCACTTATATTTGTTTGCGACACTTTTCTTGTGAAATTTGCTTATTTAAATCTTAACATATTAAAGTTCGAAAAATTTGGAGATATTGACTAAATTGCTGGCTATTACTTCTTACATTACAGATAAATATATGCAAGTAGACAGTATAAAAGTAATTGTTTATGTTTTTATTTTTACAGTTTTAAAAACAGGTATAATTAGTCAAGCAAAAGGTTCTGCATATATAGAATTGGGAAATACAAAAGTAGTTTGTTCGGTGTTTGATCCTAGGGAGGTATCAAACAAGAATGGCTACTGCGCACAAGGAGAAATTTATTGTGAATTTAAATTTGCACCATTCTCTTGTCAAAAACGAAAAGTTCATCAGCAAAATGCAGAAGAAAAACAATATAGCTTAATTTTACAAAGAGCATTAGAACCAGCTGTGTGCTTGGTAAATATGTATATATATATTATCAGTCTTATTAATAATTTAAAATAAAAAACACAAGTAAGATATATGTGTAGAACATTCTATTGATTATGCAATTATAAAATTTTATAAATTTATATTATTCTTTTAACATAGAATTATGTAGTAACTGTTACAGTTTGATATAATTACTGATAGAAATGTCATTTATCTTGTTCCAATAGAATCAAGACTAAAGTTTGCAATCAAATTTCAAATGGATTCAGTTATGTACATAGTAACTTATCTTTTAAAAAATTATTTATCTTAAATAAAATCAATATATATATATACATAAGACCAATTTATTTTTATTTATTTAATTTATTTTATGTTTTATATATTCTCAGAATCTAGTTAATTTTTTCCTAATATTATGATTCAGTATTCATAAAGAAAATATTATGATTACAGTATGTATCAAGTATTTTCACTCATTCCTGATATCAAAAATAAAAGATAGCATTTTTTAAAACAAAATATAAATACGTTGCGCATATGATTAATTGAAATATAATATGGCTCTTTCAGCATGAATTTCCTAATTTTCAAGTAGATGTATATATAATGGTCTTGGATAATGCTGGTTCTTCATTAGCAGCTGCAATTATGGCTGCTAGTACAGCTTTAGCTAATGCAGGTGTTCCTATGTTTGGTTTAGTTACAGCTTCTACTATAGTAAGTAATATCATTAAAAAATTACTACTAAGATTACAATTTTTTTGTCAATTACTTTGTTTTATTGTTTGTGTTTTAACTATTAATTTTAACAAAAATACAGGGTATATATGATAATCATTACCTAATGGATCCTACGGACATAGAAGAAGCAATATGCAATACACAACCAGATAATCAAGGCGATTTTAATCATGGGACGATTACATTAGCTAGTCTTCCACAACATAATCAAATATCTGAAGTATTTTTAATTGGCAGTATTAACACAAACTCTATTGTACAAGCAACAGAAATTTTAACAATAGCTAATAAAGATATTTGTCCTGTACTTCAACAATGTTTAGTAAAAACTATTATGAAACTACATAATTAAACAAAGTAATAGAATACTTAATTGAGAAACAATTTTGTGTTGTATTTAAATATATATTTCTATAATAAAAAAGTTGTATAATATATATATTTGAATATTTATATAATCCGTATCTTGCATTTAAATACCTAATCAATATTACAATACATCAAAACGCCATCTAATTTTTACAGAGTTATGAACATATTTAAGGATATGGATAATCGTATAAATACCTTTCTTCGCTATTATTTGCATATAATAAAATATTAGCCATCTCTATTTAATTGGAACTATACTTAGTGCATTAAATAAAATAAAATTTGTTTTACACCAATAATATGTACATTATATAAATATATAAGTTAAAAATCAAATTGTATAGCAATAGCTACCTCTCGATCAAGGCACCATGTTATCGAGAAGACACTTTACTTCCTAAGTGGTCGGTATTTTTTCAGGTTATTCCATGAGGATAAATTTTGAAGATCCTGCTTTTAAAAGTTGTCTAATAAAGCTTTGATTGATAAATGTTTAACTTCTCCTTAAGTAATTATTTTAGCAAAAATATTTTTTAATTCGTTCATTTCATATCTTTAAATATATATTTCACTACATATTTTAATCATTTTCTAAATCTTTTAACATCATAGAAATACATAGAAAAAATTTATCTTATTAGTCTTTCACATAAAAACTAAGATATCTTACCTCAGTTTTACCCACGTAACGCATAATATTAACGGTTTTAAAGAAAAATAAATTCATTGCTTTTTAAAACTCTTCAAAATAGGATAGATATTATCAAATGCTTCATAGATCTCCTGCCTAACTTTTGCTCCTATTCAAATAATAGTAAGAAAGTAAATAGAAATATAGAAAATAGTTTGGAGAATGAATTATCAATATATACAAAATCTCTACCTAATAAATATACAATAATTACTAACCTGTTAAAACTACTTTTCCTGAAACAAATATCAGTAGAACGATTCTGGGTTTAACCATACGATATATTAATCCAGGGAAGAGTTCTGGTTCATATGAAGAGAATTGTCCATGTGTAAGTACTAATCCTTCTAATCTAATTGGAAATTTTACATCACAGCTGCCTACCATGTTTTGTATTTTGAAATCAAGAAATTTTGCCTTTATCCAAAATAGATTAAATTAATAATAATCGATAAAAAATAAATGATATATCTTAAGATATTTACTAACTGGAAAACCAAGCTTTTGAATAATTCTGGCATACTTTCTTGCAGCCAATCGAGAATCTTCTTCACTTTTTGCTCCAGTGCAAACCATTTTTCCACTACTAAATATTAAAGCAGTAGTTCTTGGTTCCCTTATCCTCATAATAACTGCGGCAAATCTCTTTGGATTATATTCTGCATTTCTAGCATGAAGAGCTATTTTTTTTAAATCTAACTTGCAGTTTAAATTAACTGTAGAAACAATATTCCTGTAACATAAACAGAACATACTAAATATTTTTCATTATAAATTAATGTTATTACTAACTGAAGTTGTGGTAGTATTGCTGGATCTGCAGAAGCTGGTGTCATAGGTGTCATAGGACCAGGAGTAGACGGCGCTATAGATGGAGGAGCTATATGATTACTATTTTGTAGATGTGGAGACATCATATTTTGCTATAAAGAATATAATATTTTTTAAATTAGTATTACAGATAGCATTTAATAAATTTTCAATGATGATATTTAATCATACCGGTGTCTGTGGTTGCATAAGACTTTGTGGTGTTGCAAAAGTAGGTGCTGTTGCATAGGCATGCATAGTTTTTTGTGGCGTCCCAATCATAAGCATTCCACTTTGGATGTTAGGACTCATAGCATGCAATTGTTGTAATTGATATTGTTGTTGTGGTTGCTGTGATTGTTGCTGTTGCTGTTGTTGTAACGCATTAGGCAAAATTTGCTGATCCTCCTCTGGCTGATGTAAAGGAGTACCAATGCTTGGTATGCTAAATCCGGGACTGGGCAACATCTGATCCATTTTTTCTTTTATGTTGGAAAATACAACAATAGCAAATGCGTAACTCCAAAAAATGTTGAAATAACTTATAGGTAGATTATAGGAAGATTCGTAAACGTGCAGTACACTTTTATAATATCAATGATGCTCATATCTTTAAAAAAATCTTAAACCATTATATTCATAGGTTATGTTCTTCGATAAATGATACTTTGAATTTCTGTCATTATACTTGCTGAAAAGATTAGTATATAAACTTCTTACACAGAAATAAATTCAAATTTTTATTGTATCCTTGTTCTTATTCCTACTTCTTACTCATCCTTGTTTGTTTACAACTACTTAGTTTAAAGATTACCATAGATTTGTAACTGCTAAGGTAGGTTTGAATTTTTCTTGCCACTAACAGAGATGAGTTTCTTTTTTCGAAATTAATTCGCAATGATTAGTAGGGAGGTGCTACGATCGCCCAATTACAACGCTTTATGCTTATGCTTCGAATTATCCCAGTGTAATGGCGCGGGTAGCGTAGATAGCGCTACGAACATAATGTAATCCTTTCATAAGAATGAAAATAAATTAAAGTTTTATGGAAACAAATTGCAAAATCGCAAGTCTGAAGCAAATTCATAAGTTAAGGGTTATTATTAGTACATAACTACACATAATTATACGGTGCGAATGAATTAATAATGGAAAGAAGTAGGCAGGATTAAACTGTTTAAATGTTGCGGGCTGTGTAAGGGCGGTTTAAGAAATGGGCGATTTAAATCTATTGACGTTAAGATATTCTGAGTTCACGGATATGTTCTAATATACAATTTTATATAAAATATAGACAGAAAATACATAGCTATGATATCAAACCTTGACTTTGATGAAACCCTAACCTTGAGGACATATTGCAAAGACATTAGAATCGATGAGGAGTTACCTGTTCAACAGCTTTGCCGAATTTATAAAATAACAATTAAAGGAAATAAATAAAGAAATAAGTGGGCTTGTATAATGTATAGATATTTTTTTCTGTTATTAGTAACAGGTTCTCGCTTAATTTTTTACATATCTTTATCTATAACATTTAAACAGGCACGGTAGCAAATTGGACACGGTGTTAGTTTAGGTTTGGGATATTCTTTACTCTCCGGTCGCCTCGAAACGGCTGATTATCCCTATCAAGTTAATTTCCAGCGAACTTAAATTCAATACTCATTTGTGTAGACCAGTTAGATGATAGCTAGAAACCAATATAGCACCGAAGTAACCTGTCAAATACTATAAAAATTCTCGACTTTGTGTACGCTTAATCTTTGAACCACTGGATTCCGCATCTTAAAACTTATTTTTTTTAGGTCGAATCGTCACGTCGGTAACTACAGGATTGCAAAAAAAAAAAAGGCTCAATAATGTTTCGTCCCCTAAACTAAAATTTAGCCTTTTAATCAAATCATACAAATTATAGATATTGCATAAATGTGAGTTGCGTTGCGACGTTGAGTCACGTTACTATCTAACAGTAAGTACCTATTTAGCCACCTTGTGATCATTCGTATTTATCATTCATATAATACATATGTATATAAATGGTTTATATTTGTATGTATATATGTAAAAGCATATGGTGTACCACGAATGAGTAAAACTAAAGATTTTTACTAGAAATTATAAAATATACGTTGTATCAGGTATAGATGATAACAAACATACTTATTTACTTGTACAGTGTGTGTATTCTTACTAGTTATACTGAGACTGAACTAACACATAGAAAAGTTCAGATATGTAATTACTATAAATCTTTTAATTTTCGTAGATTAAAACGCTACTGTAATATAATTAATAAATTGAAAGCAAAGATAATAAGATACAAGGGAAAAGTTATTAAGAAGTAATATGTCGGTGATGGAGTCTTCTAAATCATTATTAGGTAAAATTGCATATGTTTTTATAATTTCTCAAAAATAAAAGGCTTTAATAAAATTTAAATTATCTTTAATATATATATATATATATTAAATATATAAAATAATATATATATATTATTTTTCTATAAAGGAATAAAGAAGTTTTACAATTTTCTTTCAGATGCAATTTATACTTCTCAAAAGTATGGGAACGATGAGACTGGCAATGGTTCTGACACTAATCCTTTTAAAACAATTTTAAGAGCAATGCGTTATGTAGGAAAAGAACCATTTCCACCATTTTATCAAGATTCTCACGAGGATGGAAAAAAATATGTGATAGTATCGAAATCACAATTTAAAAAAGCACAAAAAATTTGGGCAAGGAATGAATATAAAAATGAAGACAAACAAAAGAAGTTATTAGAGGATGAAGAGAAAAGATTGAAAAACTTGGAAGAAGCCAAAACAATTATAATTCAAGAAGATACCACTTTGTCACCTGCAATTTGTATAAAAATTCGAGATAGTATTTATCATCGAGATCAACGAGTAAAGCTTTTTGGATGGGTGCATAGGCTTAGGCGTCAAGGTATAATATATATATTTCTAACCTGAATTTTAAATTATGTATTCACTATGTACCTACTAACTTAGAATTAATATCTCACATCTTTTTAGGGAGGGCACTTATGTTTATTACATTGAGAGACGGAACAGGCTTTCTACAATGTGTACTTAGCAATATTTTATGTCAAACGTACAATGCGTTAACCTTATCCACAGAAGCTTCCATTGAAATATTTGGAACTCTCAAGATCGTTCCAGAGGGAAAAAATGTATGATACCAGATGTAATTTTAACAAGAGCTTTTCAAATTTCTATATTTCTTATCCTTTCTAGGCTCCGAATGGACATGAATTACATGTTGATTATTGGAGATTAATAGGAACATCTCCTCCTGGTGGTGCAGATTCCATTTTAAACGAAGAAGCTCTTCCTGATGTGCAGTTAGATAATAGACATATTATGATTCGTGGTGAAAATGTATGATAATTGGTGTAATAAGCCATTTATTAAAAGTATAACTATAGAAAAATAATAAATATAAATTTTCATTTGATCAAATAAATTTCGGTGAATTCATTTGTTTTAGACATCTCGCGTATTACTTGTGAGATCTGTGTTGATGCAGGCATTTAGGGATCACTTTAATGAAAAGGGTTACAGTGAAGTAACACCACCAACATTAGTGCAAACGCAGGTAGAAGGTGGATCAACATTATTCAAGCTAGATTACTTTGGGTAAGCATACCAGTTATTTGAATTTATACTTGTTCATTAAAACAGTATTGTATTCTTAATCTAACTTAATTATCATTTGGGAATTTAACCTTTTGTTTTAGAGAAGAAGCATTCTTGACTCAAAGTTCACAGCTTTATTTAGAAACTTGCCTTCCAGCAATGGGTGATGTATATTGTATTGCGCAGTCTTATAGAGCAGAACAATCTCGGACTCGGAGACATCTTGCAGAGTAAATATGCAGAATTTGATGTTTTTTTTTTTTTTTCAATATTCAGAGCGTATTTTAAGTCAAATTCATATAAAACATTTAACTTTCAGATATACACATGTGGAGGCAGAATATGCATTTATTACATTCGAAGAATTATTGGATCGATTAGAAGATATGATATGTGATGTCGTTGATCGTGTCCTTAAATCAAAGTTTGGTTATTTAGTCAAAGAATTAAATCCTGATTTTAAAATACCACGAAAGCCGTTCAAAAGAATGGATTACAAGGATGCAATCGAATATCTTCAAATTAACAATATAACCAAAGATGATGGAACATTTTATGAATTTGGCGAAGTACATTCAATAAAATTATTTGATTATTGTTTTGCTACAAAATACTTATCCTTTGTTTTACTTACGTTAACGGAAAAAAGGAGGGAAAGAAATAATAATCTTTTTCATCTATAGGACATTCCAGAAATGCCAGAGAGAAAAATGACTGATATAATAAATGAACCGATAATGTTGTGTAGATTTCCTGCAGAAATCAAATCATTTTATATGCAACGTTGCGCTGATGACAAACGTCTTACAGAATCGGTGGATGTGCTTTTACCGAATGTTGGTGAGATAGTTGGAGGTTCGATGCGTATTTGGGACTATGATGAATTGTTGGAAGGCTATTCTCGTGCAAACATAGACCCAAAACCATACTATTGGTATACCGATCAGGTAGGCATTATCGATTCTGTTTGTGATGACATATTGTCTTATGTTAATTTCGCTAAATTTTTTATGCACTTTTCTTTTAGCGAAAATATGGAACTTGTCCTCATGGTGGATTTGGATTAGGTCTTGAAAGATTTTTATGCTGGCTTTTGAATAGATATCATATACGCGAAGCATGTCTTTATCCACGTTTTTTGGAACGTTGTAGACCTTAGAATATAAGCTATGAACATTATCATTTATATCTGATAAATGAATTTGCGTTATTAATAGATAAATTATTGCAAGCTTTCAGAAGTTTAATTCCGACAGAATTATTGAAAAATGAGAAATCTCTGTATTCAGAAATAAATCAAGATTAAAGCAATTATCAATTTATGAATTTGTGACTTATGTTTGAACATATCTATGTATTAATATATATTCCGATCGGTGATCGTTACAGAATGACGTCCGATATATAAAATAGGAGAGACAATAGTGAAAACGTTGTTATGTTTCTCCTAACCGTCGTAACGATCACCTATTGGAATATATCGCGGTCATTGGATTGACATAGTCGGTGACAACGCCGAAAATCAAATAAAAAATTGGCCAATTCAAGAAATTTTATTTTCAAGAGTGCTAAATGATTATATAAATAAACCACTATAATATAATTAATTAACCAATAATTATACTTAAAGTTAACATTTTTATGATGTATTTTAATCCAAACAAATTGAAGATAATTTTTTTGATCTAGTTTTAAGACTTTCTATATCATATTGTAGTATATGTTTTTGCTGTATTTGATTATAAAGAATATTTTCAAGTGCAACTATGTCAACTTTGTGCTCATGTTCTATTTGTAGCATATTTTCCTGTAAGATGAAATAATAATTAGGTTAAATAATCTAAAAAATGTAATTACGCAGTATATTGATATATGTAGATGCAACAAAATTTCTCTTACTTCTGAGAGTAAAGTTTGTTCTAAAATTTTTCTAAGTTTGAACTTTTCTTTTTCTAATATTGTCAAGAAACTTAATTTTTCGGTATTATTTCGAATTAAGGTTTCTAAAACAATTAATCCTTTATTACAATTCCATTTTGTATCTAAAAAATTTTAATATTAAAATTGTTTGTTAAATTTTTATCAAAATAATTTTATAAAATTCCAAATTTTTGTAATTTACTTTCTATGTTTTTAGATAAACTCTTCATAATTTTCCGTACATCAATTTTTGTATCATAAATTAATCTTTGTAAAATAGTCTGATAAAGGTTAATCAAAGACACTTTACAACCAAATTTTTGTATCATTTTTTCTTTAATGTGTTCCTTCAGCCTCTTATTTTGAGTTTCCATATATTTTAAGTCCAATTTTATTCGTTTTAGATGTACTTCATTTTTCCTGCAATAAACCATAAATATATTCCGTTTTTAGAAACTATTATATTTTTTAGTATACTTGCGTGTTTCTTCTAAGTTGTATGTTTCATCTTGCAATTCTCCGACTCTGGCATATAAATTCGCTAATTCTTTTTTATTAAAAACTATACAATTTTGAATGCTTGCAGTGCATCCAGAGTCTAATATGTGCTGTAATTGATGAAGTTTTAATATGACTGTTACATTAATTTCATTTAATTTTTTTTGCTTATCCAGCTATGAAAAATAAAACGCTTTAGTTCATAAGTTGTTTTGCAAATTATTATGTATATAATATAATAATGTTTAAAAATACCACAAAATTTTGCAGTTCTTCTTCATTGTATTTTAAAGTACTTTCAATAATTCTTAAATGTTTGATATCAGTATCTAATTCTTTCTGCAATAATTCTATTTCTCTTTGTTCTTCTCTGATTTGCAATTCATATGTATATCGTTTTTCTCTCATAGAAAATGCCATGTCATATAATTGTGTATCACAGCCCACTGGGCAGATATTTTCATCAAATGGAATGTACTCAGCTTCAGAATCTATTGTTTCATCTGTTTCTTCAGAACTAGTTTCTGATGATTGTGTAATCGAATCTAAAGAACCTACAAATTATAATTACGAAAATTAACTACGAAAATGACTAAAGTTAAAATAAATTACTAATCTAGCAAATTTAGCTCAACTAAAAATTATAAAGCTAAAAATTCTAGAAAGAAAATTTAATACCATTTTGTCTTTTTAGTGCTGTATATTTTTTCTTGAATATTTTTTGAAGGAAATTTTGAAATTTATTATCAGCAATAGCTTTTGTAAAGTCAGTAGCAGTATCTTTAATTTTTATATGCAATTTTTTTATTTCTTCTTCTCGTGCAGCAATATTAATATTTGTAGCTTGCATCTATTAACATCATGTATTAATATAATGTTGTTAATAAATAGTTGGTTAATATATAAATCATTATTATTTTTGTTATAGGGATAATAACCTTTAACATCATTGTAACACGTTCATTTGATTTATCAATAACTTTCTCTTCAAGTGCATGTTCCATTGTTTCAGATTCCCGCAGGATCATAAATTCTTCATATAAAGTTAACAAATTCAGATTCATATATGTACTTTGATATACTACGTCTAATCGATATTCTTCTAGTTCATCTAAATCCTTTTCCAATTGTTTGTATTCGGCACTGATATATCGTAAAATACAATCTTGTTCATATATTTTTCGCCACATTCGAGAACGTTTCATTTCACGTTCCCAGGTAGTTTGAACAGAGTCATTTATGTTAAGATTTCGAATTAAATCACCAGCTATGGATGAATGATCCTTTATTTTCATTTGTGAAGCAGAAATAAGAATATAGAGACTTTCTTGTCCTTTGTGAAAGATAGCTTTATCATCACAATATAATACTTCATATTCTAAATCAGAATGATCTATTAATTGATCTATAATTAATGATTGTCTTTGGCGTTTTACTTGTTGCACCTTTTCCGACATAGATACATATTTCTGAAGCTATAATGGTATATTATTATAAAAAGGGATCTTACGTAAATTTAATTACAAGTAATCATTAATTATACCTAATTAACTAAAAAAATATAACTAACCTCAAGATTATGTTCAGGAAATTCAATATCAAAATACAGTTTTGGTGGATGTGGTAAAGGTTTTATATTTTTTAATGGAATTTCTGTGTGAATCTTTTTAAGAACTTCTGTTAATTTAATAACTTCTTTCTGCATCTTTTCTTTTTTCAATGCAATCGTTTTCAATTTTGTATTAAAGTTCTCTCGCAAATGATGAAGCTATAAAAAATAATTATGTCAAAAACTACTGTAACATTGAATTTTTTATTAATTTTACCTTATCTCTACAATCCATAAGTTGTTTATATTTTATGGCGGCAGTTTCTTTTTTCTTCATTAAACTAAAGTCTACATTCATTTTCAAATTGTATTCACCAATGGATTGTTCCGCTTTTTCAAGGAAAACTGCATCTTCCAAACGACTTTTAACTAAATTTGGCTTTTTTGCATGTAGTTTTTGCCACTATACATAACATATTTTTGAAAGATACACATTACTTTTATTATGATCTTTTCTATAGTAAATTACTTACTTCTTTCTGTCGTTCAATCAATCTAGCTTTCTTTTGCTTGTACTTTAACAACATTCGATTAATTTGTAACCCTAATCCAGATGATAAATCGCCAAAATCTTCAGCTAAGAGTCCTTCCAAATATTGTATTTCTTGTTCTTCTGATTTCTGTTTGTCTTCCTTAACCTGTTCTTGTATTATTCTATAATTTAATAACAAAATTCATATGAAAAGAGCAAAATATCTTTAAATAATTTACATGACTAAAAATTAGTCAATTAATAATAGTTCGTATAAATATTATAATAGTAAAGGACATACAAAGTTGTTTTTTCCCAGGATAAATTATTATCCAACTTTAATTGCAATTCCATTTCTTGTAAAATAATTTAAAGTTAAGAAACATAATATAAATTTATACAATAAAAAAATAAAAATACCTGCCTGCTTTCTGTTGCTCATCTTTGTCCTTCAGCAATTTCATACATTTTAAAATGCTGTCAGTATCTAGGTGTAATTCTCTCAAAGAATATACTGCTCTACTTTCATCTCTATTTTTAAATTTTCATAAACAACCTTGTAATTTTAGTAAACACTATTTAATGAACATAATTAAAAAAACAATATTACTTACAATATACCATGCACTGCAAAAGGTAAGTAAGTAATTGATGTAACAAAATGGTCCATAAGCTTTTGTAATTCTAATTTCCTCTTTTCTACTTCAAATTGTAGCTTTCGTTCTGTTAAGGTTTTATGTGTATTCAGTTGTTGTTCTAGGTCTTCTACTATTCTCGGATCCACTTCAAACTGTGATATTCGTTGTGAATGCAGGAGATGTTTATTCCTTAATTAACAAAAGAAATCTCAATAATAGACTTTAACAAGCATGATAATTATGATAATGACAATAATAATAATAGTAATAATAACAAGAACAATAATAAATAAATTACATGAAAAACATTAAACCAAAGAATCAAAAAATATAAAATCCAGGCAATTCCAAATTAAACATATGTATAATTAATTATCACATTACAAAAGAGAGGACATCAAAATAATAATAATATAAAACAAGATCATTTGTTGTCCTTTGCTTTTGTAATTAAACAGGACATATACCTTGTAATAATTTTAACATATTCTTCTGTTAAATCATGTATGATTTCAAGTACTTTTTTCTTTTTCTTCTCTGCAACTGAAAAAATTCTGTCTTGTTCTATTTTAGTAATTACTTCTTCCAAATTTGGATAATCAGCATCTTCAATATCTTCGACACTTTCAGGCTAATTATAAATATTGCAATTATAAGTACTATATTTAACCTAATTGAAAAATAATTACTGAGAAATTAACTTACTATAAAAAGAGAATACTCTAACTTTGGTATTTCATATTCCTCATATGGTGTATCATCATTGATTTTAAAAGAAAATATATTTCCATCTTGGCCACATGTTAACAATATTTCTTTATTATAACCGAATAAAATATTAGAGATGTGTCCATTATAATGATCATGTGTTTGTAAAATCCAACAGTCTGAAAAATCTAATGGATCTTTGTCCTTTATTTTAACGACGTAAAGCTGTCCATATTGTGTTCCCAAATATAAATATTTCTTATTTTTCCTAAAAAAAATCCGTAATTTTTTACTTTCATATATTTTATTTTATTTTTTTTTTTTTTTTTTTTTTTTTTTTAATGTTTATAAATGTCCCTACTGAAAAAGGAAATTATGTATTTCTGTGTCTATTGCATGTTCGATTATTCTACTCCTAATGGGTTTATTATGTTTTAATTTTAGAGATAATGGACGTGGATATTCGTAAACATATCCTGCATCAAACCCAGCCATAAATAACCATATGTTTCCATCAATGCCATATTGTGCTATTAAAACTTTATTTGGAATTTCTGGAATATAAATTTCTGGGAGAATCATTTCTTTTTCATCAAGCTCCGCTAAAAAAATAAATAAATACAAATAATCAATATGCAATTTAAATTAAATTACTAAAACGTAATTTAAAATAAATAATTACTAAGAAATGTATCTTCATCAATTATAATGTGAGGATTTTCAGCAATTAATCGTTCCATTTCTTTTCTCCTTTCTTTAAGTCTTTCTTCTTTCTCTGCTTCATATTTTTCTTTTATAGTTTGTCTTTCTATTGCAGACTTTACTGATTCAAATTTAAATGATGCAGGTCTACATTTAACTAATTCATAAGAAGTTGTTGTGTACGACTGAGGTATCATAGGCAATTTTACTTCCATACAATCTCCTCGTAAGCATCCAATTAATAGAGTTGCTTCCTATTTGTATTAATTATAATTATTGTTTTTTTATTACGTCTTTTTGTATTTAATAATTGTATTTACTTCTTGGGGATTCCATGTCATGCAAGTAGCAGGCGATGGAAGTCTTACATAGCCAATAGGCGCAATTGTAGGATAATTATTGGTAGTATGAATATTAAATAGAAAAATGGTGGCATCATCACTGCCCGTTACTAATAAGCTAAAAATAAATCATATATAATAATTAAAGTACAATCATTTTGTTCATATAACACGCACCTACAAGATGTATTTAAAGACATTACAGTAATTGGCATCGAATGTGGTTTTAAAACTTGAATTAGTTTTGTATTATCCATTTTTGCATTTCCGGTATTTGTTGTTTGTATTGTTACTGTAATCATCCTAATAATACCATTTTCAAAAGCACATACGAGTGTTGAACCTGTTTTTTCAATCTAAACATTTCTATGAAATAGTATTTGTATAAAACGTTTAAAAATAAAAAGAAATAATTTACCTTACATGGAAGCCAAATTACTTGACTACTAGTGTCATAAAATTTATAAACCAGATTTAATTTTTTCTCTATGTAGTTATAAATATGCAAATTTCCATTTTTATCAAGCGTTGCTACAAAGGGTCCCCAATCTGCTGTATCCATATCGACAATAGGACCAGCATGACATGTAAAAAGTTTTTGTTGAACATGTTCTTTTTTACTAGTACAAAGGTCAAGTAGCCACAGTCCCCCATTTCCATCCTATTGAATATTGAAATGTTGGAATGTTTCCTAAATACAATCTGCTTACTTACCTGAGCGTACCACATGGTTTTTTCAGGATTATCTGGTTCCTGCTTTTGGATACTCATAAGCATTGCATTTTCTATTCCCTCTGCAATTTGAAATTCGTAAATTGGTTGAATTTCAAGAAATTGTTCATCATCAGAAAGATCAGCATGGTCTATGGTCTCATAGAACCAAAATCGTATCCATCCATCAGATCCTACACTATCGCAGATCATAATATAATTTATTGTATATACGTTCTTTTTAATTTTTAATCATATAAGTTCCTGTTTTATTACCGACTGATATAATTTCTCCGCTAAGCAACTCAAATTGTGAGATATAGCCAACATGTGCTGGCTCTTTATTTTTTCTACGTGCTTCCAATTTGATTAAACTTGCATCCCATAAGAGTATGTTACCCCATTCACAACCAGAGACAATCTAAAAAATTTATTCAAAGTTATACATTTAAAACAGCTATAAATTTTATTATTTAATAGATTTAATGTTTCCTTACAGTCTCGTTTGGCATGGGATGAATTGCTATAATATCAGAGATTTCAGTATTCCCAAATTTACCAATTTCACCTTTAAGTTTTAATCCAGTAAAAGTTTTAGACATTTTCCAAAATTTAATATGTCCTATTCCACTAGACGTTAACTGGCCAGGAATATATTTAGAGAAAGTGACATTATATACATCTTGAACATAAGATTTACATTGCAAAATAATGTTTGACTCTTTCCAATTCCAAAGTGAAATATAATAATCAGGTTCGCCACCTTGTGATGCCAATAATAATCCATCTGGACTATAATTTATCAAAATGTAATTTTATATCTTTTGTAATGAAATAATAATTGTGTAGGTTCATGATTACCTGTATGATAAATGAAAATAACGTTTAGTTGTTCCACCTTTTAGAACAATTATAGTTTTCATAAGTGGCCAATTAAAAATATTTATTAGAGGGTTTTCTCCATTTGCCCCAACAGCAATGTGTTCAAAAATAGGATTTTTCTAAAAATAAATTATAATAGAATTTTTTAAATTTAAATCTTTTTTAGTATTAAAAAGAAAGATACAAGTATTTACCGATATATGCCCAATACCAGTACCCACAGAACCTATTTTAAACCACATTTTATTTTCTTTTACATTGAAAAACTGAATTAAATTGCCAGCAGCGAAAGCAATAGTATTTGTATCGACTACACAAAGATTGAAATACTTTCGACAGTTATATCCATAAGAATGACTAACAGATATTCAAATATATAGTATGTAAGAAGAAAGATATAGTGAAAGAAAAATGATTATTTTTTATTAAGGATACAAAAATTCTAAAATATTTTCAGGTATAGTTCCATCATTGGGTTTTCGAGCAATAAGTGAATATTCCTCTTTTTCCTCCTCTTGATTTATGTTAAAATTTTCTTCTTTTTGCTCAACGCTTTCATACTCAGCTTCCCAATTTAATTCTATGTTTTGTCCTAGATCTTCACCACTTACAGATTCAAATTTGCCACCATCGGCCATTTTGTTATTTCAAGCAGAAAGAGCTAATATAGAATGTATTTGTCATGTATTTTCTCAAAAATTTCAATTATACTTTATTTTAATTGAAATTTTGTTATAAACTGTTATAAGTAATTATTGAACTGTCTAGATTTTCTTATTAGATTTCTAGACACGAGTGCGGTTTAATTCATAATTTGATGGTTTAGGGGCGTCAACAAATGTCACTCGATTCCGTGTATTCTTGTTAATCGATTGTCAAGTGCAGCAATTGTAGCATTGGTTAGCGTATAAAGACAGATCAATCATGGCAAGTAATTATTAAGTGTATTAAGCGTTGATAAATGTATTTGTTTTCATTACTTCAAAAGTGTAAAATATAATCCCTTCTTTTTTTGTAATAATAAAGATTACATCTTTATAAAATTATTTATCAATTCAAACAGAATAAATTCTAAAAAGTTGTCAAATAATGTACAGATCCGTTTCATCCTTATTCAAAACAGAGCTGGAAAAACGAGATTGGCAAAATGGTATATGAATTTTGATGACGATGAGAAGCAGAAGCTAATAGAAGAAGTTCATGCAGTGGTGACTGTACGAGATGCTAAGCATACTAACTTTGTTGAGGTAAATTTTATATATCATGTATCATTATAATATGTATTAAATATTGAATTTTTCATATTTTAGTTTCGTAACTTCAAAATTGTATATAGAAGATATGCTGGTTTATATTTTTGCATTTGTGTTGATGTCAATGATAATAATCTATGTTACCTAGAAGCAATACATAATTTTGTTGAAGTACTAAATGAATATTTCCATAATGTATGTGAGTTGGACCTTGTGTTTAATTTTTATAAGGTAATTTTTAATGTATGTGTACATCTAAATTTATATTACAACGTAATTTTATTCTAATGTAAAACTTGTTATAGGTCTACACTGTTGTAGATGAAATGTTCTTAGCTGGTGAAATAAGGGAAACTAGTCAAACAAAGGTATTGAAACAACTCCTGATGTTAAATTCATTGGAATAAACTTATTTAACATTATTTAATTCTATTAATTGAATATATTATATAAATGTAAAAAGTAAAATACATCAAGGACAACAAATCCTGTTAGTTGATTATTAATATTCATTGTTTTTTTTATATGATGAATTTAAGATACTATTGTGTAAAAATATAAAAATGCTGGAATAAATATTAGTGAGAAACATTTTAAGAATTTATATTGATTGTTAAAATTTCATACAAGCAATGTATTTACTAATCAATTTTATTATGTGATGCATTTTGTTGAATGATATACATACTCTATCTTATGTAAATTTTAAATAAACTTGAAAATAAATATGTTTGAAAGTTATAATAAAAACATTTTATATGTTGCTACATATAAACATAACATATACTATTACTTATTCTATATAAATTAAAAGGTGCATATAAATATTATAATTTTATCAATAAACAAAAATATAACTTTCGCATATAAACTGAGATTTTTTACTGCAAAGTTAATATATACAATTGATTTTTAAAAATTTTCTGCTTGGGACTATATTGAATGTATTCATAAAATGTAAATACTTAAAGCATTATATATATAAAATTTTATATATATAATATATTTTATATATATAATTTTTATATATATACTAATTCTATGTGTTAACAAATTATATGAAAAGTATGAAAATTACTATAAGTTAATTATATATCTTAATATGAATTAATACAATTCATATTTTAAATGTACTTTTTTTTTATCAATGATATGTTATTTTTAAATAGCTATTAAATTTTAATATCTTCATTATCATAGTTTTGAAAATAATTGTTTGGTTAATACATCAGTATTCGATTCAATATAATCGATATTCGATATACGATTAATCGATGACTTAGATTATCGACTTACGTAATAGAAGCGAATTTCATTGATGTGGATTAGTGAGCTTCACGGAGATAAAATATCAATTATATGTATATACGTATATTTGATAATTATAGTTAATATTGTTTTTAAAATACATATAATTGCTATTTTATTATATTATTAACTAATAAAAATGAATAGTGTTTGGTTTAGACCAAAATAACTATCGTTTAGTGAATCTGCTAATGAAACTGGTCGTATTGTACAGTTTACCAATATTTATAAGTTAAAAACGGTATTAGCATAAAATTCATGAAGTGTATTTTCCTGCTCATATGACAAAGAACAATTAAAAAGTTAATAAGAAAAATAATGATACACAGAAGCTTTTTCCTGCAATGGATTTTAGTGGTGATATTCATAATCACTATCATTTATTTAAAAATGAAACTAAATTTCCTGGAGGATCACTACAAACTATCGCGTAGGCGTTATAATAGACAATTAATTTTATTAATTTGTAACAGCAAAAGTTTCATCCTTTTAATATTTCGTTCTGTTAAAGGTGATGGAATAACATAGGTATCCTATCGTACTTCCAGACAATGCCATCACGCAAGAACAAAACAATATTCAAAGTGGGATTGAAGCTAGTGAGCATTCTTACAAATCAACTTTTGATGATCTCATCATTATCTACAACAGGGTACCAAAGACAGCATCAACCAGCTTTGTAGGTTTGGTCTACGATCTGTGCAAACACAACAAATACCATGTTTTACATATTAATGTCTCTAATAACATGCATACGCTTACACTTCCTAATCAGGTAATATTATATCATCCTTAATTTGTTATTATTAATTATTTTATTTGTAATATATGTTAAAAAATTGTAGATTCAATTTGCAAATAATATAACCGTTTGGAATACAAAAAAGCCAGCATTTTATCATGGTCATGTCGCATTCTTGAATTTTGAAAAGTAAGTATACAGAAATATTCATTATGAAAAACATTTGTTTTATTTTTTAAAATTATGTTTATGCTTTAGATTTGGTGTAAGACAATCGCCTTTATACATAAATATCTTGCGTAAGCCTTTAGATAGATTTGTTTCCTATTACTACTTTTTAAGATATGGAGATAATTTTAGGCCACATTTAATCAGAAAAAAGCATGGAGATACCAAGGTTCGTATTCATAATAATAATAATAATTTATATTTATTATTATATTAATCATGCTAAATCACATATATTTTTGTAGACTTTTGATGAGTGTATTGAGGCAGGACAACCAGATTGTGATCCTGACAATATGTGGTTACAAATACCATTTCTGTGTGGTCATGATCCTGCTTGTTGGTAAGATTTAATAAATTATTACAGTTATCATAATTTATAATGAACAAATATTATTTAATAGGGAAATTGGAAATAGTTGGGCATTAGAAGAAGCAAAAAGAAATTTACAAAAACATTATCTCCTTGTAGGAGTGACAGAAGAATTAACAGAATTTGTAGAAATTTTGCAAATTGTACTTCCACGTTTCTTTAGAGGAGCCTATAATTCTTTTTTGCATAGTAAGAGAAGATATAATCGAAATTTTATTAAGAAATAAGACTTTTTAAATTACTAATGAATTATTAAATTGCAGATAATAAATCACATTTGCGGCAAACTACACAAAAGATCAATCCACGACCTGAAACAATAGACAAAATACAAAAATCTGTTGTTTGGAAGATGGAAAATGAACTGTATAACTTTGCTTTAATGCATTTCCATGCTGTAAAGAAACGACTTATAAATGCTTCTCCTCAAGATGTAAATCAACGATTTATGTATGAAAAAATACGTCCAAAATAAATTTACTTTTTTAAGCAGAGATACTTTTTGGAATTGTTATAAAATTAGAACGAACTTCAAATTTATAATATTAAATATAATATAGATTTTTGATAGAATGTGTATAGGTAATGAAATAATTTATTCAATACTCTATTAGTCTTTACATTGAGGTTTGAAGTTTGTTATCTGACTTTAAAGCAAACATATAAACTGGGTACAATCCACGTGGAAATTTATGTTGTTGTTCTTCCTTTATACAAGCTAAATTAGATTCCTGAAATATACGATAGAATTCAGAAAGAGGTCGTGTCACTGATGAATCCTTTGTATCAATCTCCAAATTTTCAGAACTGGTTACATTTTCTTTAATCACTATTACACCATTAGATTTTAGGCCACTCCTATAAAAGTTTTATTAGATGATTAAAAATAATTTCTAATTTTTATTAAGACTAAACGAAATACTTACGAACACTTTTTTAAAAATTCTATCAAATCATCATGCTTTAAATGACCCAAAACCCATTGGCACCAAATGACATCATACTTGGCAGTAAAGCAAAAGTTTTGTAGTCCTTGAAATGTGATTTAATCAATTAAATGTCTTTTTTACTTTATATAAACCAATGGAGTATTACCAATTGGATAATAGTTGCAAATTCTTGTTGAATGACTTTTCAAACATGTTTTAGCTACTTTTAGAAATTCTAAATTTTGCTCCACTAAGTCAACATGTTTAAAATGATTTAATAATAAATTCTTAGTTATCCTTCCTATGCCTGCACCACAATCTAATGCATGTGTCTTCAATGGAGGATTTTTTAACTGAAATAAAACAAACTTTAGGTACCATAATATTTAAAAAATTTAATGATAAGAATCTTGAATATTACAAAATTAATCATTATAATATATACCGCAAACAAAGCCTTTAAAAATTTTGTGGATCCCTTTATATCAATTTGAGAAATAAATCCAAAACCCCCAAGCATTCCATCTATTGTAGGTGGAACATGTTTCCAGTATTTGATAGCTGCTGTATAAAATTCGTGTCCTTCAAGTGTATTTTCTTCTTTTTCCATCTTTGGTGATGATAAATAATACATCTTACCTATCTAATCAATATCATAATCAATTTCATTTTATCTATATATTCAAAAAATTTAATTATGTAAAATTAAAAAGCAATCAAAACACCATGTAACGTGTTCAGTGTTCAAAGAAATTAATAAACGGTGAGCATCGACTTCTTCATAAAAACTAAATATTTTAATACTTTTTATATTTAATAAAAACCTGCTATATTATGAAATAATGTTTATATATAAATAAGATATTGTTAACAAAAATTTGATGAATAGAACTGACATTAAAAGTTGTATACTTTATCATCGACATTTAATAAATTATATCGACTTATATCGATTATAAAATATCGATATATTGCCTGTTCTGTGGAGTCGAAATATCGACAACATATCGATTACTGTATATAAAAGCTTTTGTACAATTTAAAGATAAATTTATTAAAAGAATATTACGTAGGAAAGAACCAAAATCTCTACATAGTATGAAAATTTATACATAAATTTTCAAATGGTAGATTACATTGCGTATGGTTAAAATAAATTGTGTGCAGTAGTTGTGCGTACTCACTGGTCGGTTTGGTTAGGATAAAATCGATGTTAGTCGTTAGTGAGCAGTTCCCTTGGAATCATGGCAGAAGTACGACTTTATGATTCAACAATTTGTCGGTTATGTGCAGAAGATAATGGTAATGGAGAATTACTCTATATGACAGATGGTGATGATCCAGATTTAAGTTCTATGGTCAATCGGTACTTGCCGCTCAAGGTACGAAATTTCGAAACATTAGACTCTAACTTGACTTCCTGCTTTATACACAAATACTACCAGAATCAAATGTTCGATATTTCCTCCTGATACTGTACACTGTACATTGTTATTTACTTTGTCTGTTATTTGTCTGAGAATTTACTATAATTTTTATAAATGTTAGTATAATTGCAGAACATCGTTTTTGTTAATGAAATTTTTTAAATAATAATAAATATTCTAGTCATGTTCATAATTTAATGTTAAACATATTTGTTACTGTGTATTGTTATTAATCCTATTCAATTTAATTCGATATGATATTATTTTAAAATATTAACGTTTTTGCTTGTCATATAAGTTTCATTTTAAGATGTACAAAATTTCAGTTTTTCTAAATAATCTCTTGCAACATGTAAAAATAATGAATATCAATTGGCGTAATTATTGATTTATTGTTTGAGGTTATACTACAAAAAGAAGCATTGAATTTATTCTCAAATAAATGTTATAATACAATTTTGATTAAAGATTCGAGATGATGGGAAATTACCACGTACAATTTGTCCTGGTTGTAATATTCAACTGGAGGCTACGATACAGTTTTTTGAATTATTGGTGGATGGTCAAAAGAAAATTCGTGAGATGTGGAAGCATCAGATAGAACAACAGCGTAAAGCTGAACGAGAACGCTTACGTGCAGAAAAGGAGAACACAGATGTTAGATCAGAAACATCACAATTGGATATTATTCCAAGATATAACGAAGAAGACCACTTTGAGCAACAAATAATAATAAAAAGTATTATTTTATATTAAAGATTATATTATATTCTAATTAAAGATCTATTGTAAAATTTTTAATTATGATATTGTTTAATAGTAATGCCAGATGGTTCTATGTATGCTGCAGAACATGAAATGAGTTTACAGATGGAAGGATTAAGTAAACCCAAACGAAAAAGAGGACGTCCACCAAAATCTCACACAGAGAACATATCTGTGGTTTGTAAAAGTAACATGTTTGTTCAAGATAAAATATTTTAAACTATTAAATTTCAGGAATTAACAAAGGGAGATGTACTAGAGGCAGTGAGTCAAGAAGAAGAAGATAAACATGAAGAGGAAATAGATGAAGTAGATGGAGATGGAAGACGTCGCAGAAAGCGTAAAGTTCCCAAAAGGTATTGATTGTAAGAAGAAACATTTAAAGGTAATTACTATCATTTTTATAATAGCATATGAAATGATTCAGATATATGGAGGCAGTTCAAGGCAAAGAACTGGAAAGAATATATAAGGAGGAGGGAGTAATTGATGAAGAAGATGATGATGATCCTGATAATTTTGAAGACTCTGAAGAACAGTTAAATATGTCTGTTCCTGATAGTCAAGAAGGTAAGAAATAATGAAATACATTAATTTAAAGGTATTTATCTAATAATTATTTATCAATAATCATTTGTATATTTTAGAAATAATTGGTCACCTAGAATCTGAAGAAGGAAAAGATCTTGGTGAGTTAGTGATAGTAAACAGAGGTAGAGGACGAGGTCGACCAAAATTACGTCGTAGAAGAAATAAGTTCACGTGTCAATTATGTGGTCGAGGGTTTCTTCAACGTAGCAGATATATTGTACACAAGTAAATAGAATTTAGTGAAATTTTAACGTTGTATACGATGAAAGTAATATTTGCTTTTTGTTAATTAGGAGTTTCCACAAAGGCATAAAATATGAATGTTCGGAATGTAAAAAGTTATTTACAAGTAAAGAAAATTTAGAACTGCATCAGAAGGCAACTCATCATATTGGTGATGATGTTAATCAAGATTTTGAGCATATTGTCGAAGATTCAACCTTTGAATCAAAACGTTTATCCGAAGAAAATAATATTTCTAACACACTTGATCATGCATTGACTGAAGAACATCATACAAATAATTCAAATAATTCTAGTGATTCTCAGAAAACTGTTCCCTGTGAACACTGTGAAAAGCTATTTGAAACAAAGGAGATGTATGACCTGCATTTAAAAATGGCTCATGAACGTGATAAATTATTTATATGCACTATTTGTAATAAAAATTTCACACAACAAGCGGCTTTAAAACATCATATGTCAATACACGAGGTAAAAAAATGAATATGGATAAATTATACTCTAAAAATTATAAAGGTTCCCAGTATATAAAAAAATATAATAATTAAATATCTTTTTATTATTTTTTAGAGAAATAAATTAGAGAAAGAGTATCCATGTGATATTTGTGGAAAAGTACTCAATCATCCTAGTTCTGTAGTATATCATAAAGAAGCAGAACACAATAATGGTCGTCGATTTGTTTGCAATAAATGCGGAAAAAGTTTTAAACATAAGCAATTGTTACAACGTCATCAGCTTGTACATTCTGATGATCGGCCTTATATTTGTAAATCATGTAATGCCAGTTTTAAAACAAAGGCAAATCTAATCAATCATCAATCTACGCATACCGGGGAAAAAAAATATTTCTGCGAAATTTGTGGGCAGCAATTTGCACATAAAACTAGTCTCACGCTACATTACAGGTTACTATACAAATAAAAGATATATTTATATACATTGATTTAAATTTAGTTAAATAAACAAATAATTTCATATTTAGGTGGCATACAGGACACAAACCATATACATGTAACGTATGTCATAAAAGTTTTTCACAAAATGGAAATTTACAAGAACATATGAGAATACATACGGGAGAAAAACCTTATTGCTGCGATTATTGTGGCAGAAAGTTTACTACTTCTTCACAATTTAAACTACATGTTAAACGGCACACTGGCGAGCGCCCTTGGAAATGTGAATTTTGCGCAAAGTGCTTTTTACACAAAGATACTTGGAAATGTCATGTTCGTAGGCATAAAGGAGAACGTCCTTTTCAATGTGCACATTGTAATCGAGGTTTTACAGAACAATGGGCTTTGAAAAAGCACCTTCGTTTACACACTGGTAACATTTTTATTCTGCTTTTACTATTTTTATCAAATTTTTCAACATTAATTTATTATGAATTAATTAATTTATTTATTATTAATTTATGTGTTTAAGATTTATCTTTAAAAATGTGTTTTCATATATTTTTATTTGTTAGGTGAAAAGCCTTATTCCTGTGATGTTTGTGGAAAAGCATTTGCTGATTGTTCAAACTTAACAAAGCATAAAAAAGTAAGAGAGAATCCAAATTGTATGTAAATTCAATAGTGAGAAGTTCAATAAGACGGAGTTGCTTCTAGGTACATAGGGAAACTAAACTTTCTGCGATAAATGAAATAGAAGGTTCTCCAATCGGAGAAGTTTGGCAAATTTTACCAAGTTCTCAAGAATCTGATGAACATTCATTAACTGATCAAATGGCTCAAGTTATTGCAACAGATGAGACATCAGGAGATGGTATTCAACAAATTATATATGTTTCATACCAAGATCCAGATGATCCTAACCAGTCTCGAACTTTACATTTCGGTAAAAATGACAATTTTATAACATTTGTATTTATTAATTTACATCTGTTTCTAATCCAACTCAATTATTTTTTTTTTACATTGAAATCAGTTGATGCTGGAATGATGAGAAATAAAGAGGAGAAAACGAATGTAAATCAATCATTATCACATTTAAGCGTTAGCAATGATAGCATGCTTTCTAATCCAGGTCATGCTAATGAAAATAATAACTCAAATGAACGAATAAATGTGGAACTTTCAGAATCCGACCTTCAACTTCAGGTAAAGATGAATAAGATATTAAACTGTTATTACGTAGTAATAACAAAAGAATAAAACGGTAGTTATATTTACAGATTACAGATGAAGAAGGTAACCCAATTCCTCTTTCAATTCAAGATGCTCGACAACTTTTATCTCAAAGTCAATTTGTTAATCAACTTAGTGATGGACAAGAAATTAGAGTTCATTCTGGTGTTATTCCAGATGAATTAACAGCACCATTAAGTGTACACGTTAATCAAAACTCCGACATAAAGAATGTCGACATTTCTAGTACGGTAGAAACAAAAGTGAAAAATATGTCAACTGTACAAACAGATGCAGAAGCAATTGTAAAGGCATTGCAGGTAATATTTTTAAATAAAATTGTTCAAGTAATAAGCTTCCTTACATCTGATGAGCATTCAATACTTTTTCGCTTTAAACTCATTCAGAAGCCAGCGGTCATAGAAAGAATATCGATCTACATGTAATTTCTGGAAATCATCTACTCAGTTCTATAATGCCTTGAACTAGTTACAATTAAATAGAAACTGCCCTATTTACAAATTCTAACATTTTACAAACATATAGTATAATATAAATTAATATATTATCATGTATTTTACAAAAAATTGTATTGTTATATACAATTCTAATTAAAATGTAATAGGATGAAGATACGGATGCAAGTGCTGTTGCAACGATTAATCAAATGGAGGAATCAGAACAATCGGGGATCGCCGATAGCGAACAAGCAATAGAATTCACAACACAAGATGGACAAAAAGTTCGTTTAGTTACTTCTTATCATGTTGATCCAATGCAACTTGCTTCTGAGTACCTGACTATTGTATAAAATCATATATGTATAATTTCTTCAATTCTATATGTTAAATTTATTCAAACGTGATCGTGTTTTATTTTTAACAGAAAAACAGAATTTTTAAAGTACCCTATTTAGTTATTAATAAAATTTTGCTAGCTTGTAGAATTCATCAAGCGATGTACGATCATAATTGCCCTTAGATAAACAGATAATTCTTTAAGAGATGTTAAAGGTAGAGGTTTTAATTATTCCGTATGTTTCGAAATACAAAACATGTACACTATGGTTAAACTACTGACTACATCTATCAGAATCTAAGGAATAATAACTTTAGCTGTTTAATCCCTGAAGCGGCTATGTGAATGCTACAAATTAATAAAATATGGTTAATAATTAAACGATGTACTCAGAAAGTTCTTCAAACGAATTATTTTTTCTTTATTTTATCTTTAGGGAGTTACATGATTTAATAAAATTTGTAAATGTCAAAATTTACTAAATATTATAATAATCAATAATATTAGTTTGACAACTAAGTGATTGCGGATTTTGTCATTACCACCTAATGCCAACCCAATATACACACGCGCGCTTATATGTGTACAATATATATATAAATATTTAAAACAAGTGTTATTTCCTTTACAATCACGATATTTAATATATTGAAGGAGAAATGATACGAAAGGTCTATTAATTGAAGATATTTTTGAAATTTTATTTAAAGATTTAAATCATATCCATTTATGTTCAAAAACCCAGCATCCCTACAAAGTTGATACATCCGATTTAAATGTTTGTCATCTTCAACAGCGTGATCTTTTTCTAATAATTCTGTTCTTAAACATGAACCAATTAAATCTTTATATCCAATTAATTTTGTTCCAACATTCAAAGTATTTACCCATATTGTATTTCCCAGATGTAAATTTACCTGTTTATTTAAATCTATATTACAGGGTGACAAGCAAATAGGTGATCAAACTTTGGTATCATATTCTACTGTTTCTAAAAATAAAAAAAGGTCATACAACCATAGATCCAAAAGCTCTTTCCGAGATATAAATATAGTCTACGATCTACGATGTGTCGAAGCAAAAATACTTTTAACAGAACATCGTCTGTTGATAAGAGATATTGAACTTCTGTAGCGTTTCCATTAGCTCGTTCATACGTAAAGTGAATATCTGCTCACTTGATATTAGAATAAATCAGTCCTATAGCACTGTTTTCACTATGAAACGTTCAGATACATACTGATTTATTATGAAACATATTGCCTTCAATATCATAATTTTCTCTATCACATTATTTACTTCTAGCAAAAGAAATGATGACAATACTTGAAATTGTACGTCCGACGACTATTCCAAAGAATTTTCGATGTAAGTAAAATTTTCCAACCTATATTTATCAGACCTCCTTTTATCCTTAAGAACAGTACCAAAGTTTGATCATATTTCTTTGCCACATTATATATCTTATCCATAAGCAAAATGAATAAAAAAGATATAAAAAAAGGAATCCAAAAATAAATAAAAACCAATAATGTAATATACCGTTCCAATCACATAGGACCTATCATCAACATTTTCTTTAAACCACTGGTACACAGCATCAATTGCACAATTATTCCAAACATATTCTTCATCATGCGGAGCTATACCAACTAAAAATACTTCTACTACTTGCATAGAATATTCTATAAGTTCTTCTGGCATATGTAACAATCTATATACCTAATATAAAAATTACGTTAATATAAGATTATATTTTTTTATTTAATTATATAATATATTATTTTGTACTATTATATTACTTAAATACATACATCTACTTTCTTCAAAATTACCCCATTGTCAATACATCTTACATTTACATACTTTGGAATTTCTGTTTTATTTTCTCTTTCAATATGTAAAATTTGTATCCTCTTAAAAGTATCTACTGGTTCTTCCAAGCCACATATACATCCCACATCGAGGGTCTCACATTTCTTTCTACAACACGATACCAATAAACACGTTAAATAATATATATAAAATATTATCTTTTTATACAAAGTATTAAAAAAGAAGTAAACAATATTTATAGGATGTGATTATAGTCATCAATTTTCATATTATAAACGATTAAATTTTACATTAATTTCACAAATTTATAAATATCGTTCTATATATAAAAGAATCTTTATTGCTATATTAACCTGTTTTCCACACAAGAATAGTACTCTTGGATTCTTGTGTTAATTCGCAGATATTCAGTAGTAGAAAATTCTACTTCTTTTAATGTATTAAATTTGATATATGATATAATCCTTGCAGAAACATGTGTAGCATCATGTATGCTCACTACTCTGAACTTTACCTTGTCGTTTCTAAAATAATATCCAAAATTAACCAAATTTTTTTGATTAATTCGTAAATTTTTACTTACATTTGAATGTCCGTAATTGGGGCATCAACTTTTGAAATTATTTTATGTCTCAATGCACAAGAAATTTGTTTGTTACAAAATCCCCAAGACTTTATACTGTCACAAATAGGATAATTTTCCTTTTTCTGTTCTAAAGTAGCTGTTATAAACTTAATAAATTTTTAAAGTAGATTTTTTATAACATAAGTTAGTTTGTATATAAAATACGGCTTGTACATGTTACTTTTTATATGAATATTTTGATACATACCTTAACATTTTCTAATATCTTTTCAGGAATGACATAATTCGTACGTTGCATTATTTTTATTATATGTAAAAACTGTCTGTCATTATTTTCATCCATTATTATAGTTACTTTTCCAGTGCTATTTTCCTAAAACAATTTGATTAAATGAATATTATTTATTGAATCATACAAACATTTTTGTAATAAAATTACATACCATTTGTAAATTTTCTAGAAGTGTAGAGAACCGAAAATTAAATTGTGTCTTTGAATGCAAAGGAATTGAATAATGTATCAACCAAGTTACATTTGTAATATCTATATCTGGTAATATATCATCTGTACATATTAAAATTGGATAAGAACCACTTATACAAACATTCCAATATTGCTTAATACCTATAATCAAACAAAAATTGTTAGATACAATTTGTTGACAATATCATCACGAATCAAAATTATTTATATCTTTAAATATCTTATCTATAAATAATCTTACGTTGTAAGTGAACATAGTTCATATTTCCATGAGCTAAAAGAGTCTCTTTATGTTTTTCTAAGAAGTTATTTAACTCTTTAGCTTCGTTATTATTTGCACAAATTACTATAGTTCGTGAGGTGGAATACTCATTACCTAATGAATCTGTTATAAAATGATCTTGAATTATTTAATTTTACTACAATTATTTTTTTAAATAACTAAATTTTACCTAAAAGTCTTTCATGTTTTTCCTTTGAATTTATTATATAAAAATTTAAACGCATAGATTTAAAAATTGCGGCTTCCATAAAAGATGCTATATATATGCATGGATTTTCCATTAGAATAGAGGCAATTTTTTTTAAATGCAGTGTCCAGTATGTCGCAGTTATTATAATTTGAAACGTCTTACTTTTTAATTCTCTGTTACAAATAATATTGTGTCGTCTAAATAATTGACTTATCTAAAAAAATTTCTTTTACATTTATATGAATATGAAGGCGAAAAATTATCATAGATAAAATAAACTTACAGAATCAAAATATTTATCCAAGATAATATCACCATCATCCAAAATTAAATATCGAAGATTTTTAAAATTCACTAATTTTTTGTTTTTATTCATGAAGCGTATTAAAAATCTTGGTGTAGAGATTAGTATCTGACATCCATTAAACATTTCAGCCTAAAGATTTAATAAATTATTTTATATCTGATTGAAATATTTACTACTGTATTTACTTTTAGTGTTACCTAAATTTATTTTAAGAAATTTACTTACCACTAATGTTCTTTCTGATTTACCATTAATTGCAGCAACAGATTTTATCGTTTTATAGTCTTGTAGGAATTTTGTGCATAAAAAATGAACTTCTAGTACCTCAGATGAGGAAGAACATAGTATCAATGCAGATGGATTTACTCCTCGAGGAAGCTGTTTCAAAATTTATATTCTTTAAAATGTTATATATATATATTTCTTTTTTTTTCTAGTTAATGTATAATAAATAAATAATATGTGAATTCTAAAATTACTATCTATTCCGTTAATTTTTAAGAAAAAACTATTATCTTCTCTATTCATAATCCAATAGAAATTAATTATTATCATAGATTATATTACTATACAATCTTTTATGTATTTGAAAGGAAGATAATGCATATATTCTATATTAATTTTAATGTTAATGTAAACAAACACTTATTTTAGAGAAAATATTACATTGGAATTTGTAGCCAAAAGTCCACAAATAGCAAATATATATCCAATAGTTTTACCACATTTTGCTGTTCCAATTGCTACCGTGTCTAAACCTTTTTTTATAGCAGGCCATATATATGACTGTATTTTCCTTGGTTTACATGACTGTATCAATGATTTCCAAGCCTGAAAATTAATAACATACAAATAAATTTTTGTTAGTCTTCATTTTTAGTAGACAGAATTTTTATACAATTATACCTTGTGTATTTCTGCAGGGAATTTTGCATCTAATGTAGAACTTAACCATTCATATTTATCCATTCCATAAATTAATACTTTTTCTTCATCTCTTTGAAGTTCATGGTGTAAATAATTGCCTTTTTTAAATTTCGCTCTTTTTAGGAAACTATTAGAAAGTAAATTTAATAAAAATGTAAAAAAGACAGGATTGATTAATTAATTAATCATATTTTTTTTATCAAACCTTTCCTTTTGCTTTTTTCTTTCACTAGTTCTATCCAACACTTGTGAAACATTTAAATAAAATACAGTTTCATCATTGATTATTTCTTTATTTAATTTTTCACTATTCATTGAACTTTCTATAAACTGCAACAATTCTATATAAAAGTCAAACAAAAAGCATTATATACATACAACAACTTTCGATAAAATTAAATATTAATAATATAATACAAAAATTTATTGAATTACTTTTATTTAAATAAATAGCATATTGGTGTAGAACTAAAGCTTCACTTAAACATATTATTTTGTTTTTTATATTGAGATAAAATTCACCATAATATTTTCCATACTGATCAGATACTATATGATCAAAATAGACTATATCAGATGCACTTATTAATTCCTTTGTGTATTCGATTGCAGATGTGCTCCATTCCTCTAAAATTCTTTATACAGATATAAGAAAAGCTATATTTAATTTTGTAATATATAAATTACTGAAATATATTAATCATGTAATTGTTTTAATGTAACCATACATTAGAGTTTCATTCTGTACAGATAAGTTATGTTTTACATCCGCAGGTAAAATATTATATAAACCAACTGTGAAGGTTAAATATTCTTCCAAAATTGCACCAGTTGAACATATAATGAAATCCTCTCTTTGTGATTCAATAGAAATTCCATAATCAGGTAAAAAGATATTATATGTATCTTTCAGATTTTCAATACTACTAATATATCCTCTGCATAACCATCCAGGACAATCAGTTGTAATATCTAATCTATTATATACTATAACTGTCTAAAAGAATACGAATTTAAAACATATTCTTTTATAATAATTATAAGTAAAATGATATAGTTAATTTTATATAGAATTAAATTGATTATTACTAATATTGGCATTATAAAATTTATATATATATTACGCATTGGTCTTACATCTCCTATTTTTGGTTCTATATCTTTTTCAACACTGTGAAACATTTTCTCATCTTTTAACAATTTCTTATTGATAGAATTTAACTTTTCATTATAGTCCTTCACTTCATAAATTCTTACAATATATGGAGTTAAAATATTTGTAATTTTAATTACTGTTGCAGTAGATGGTAACATAGCATCTGCAATTAAATATTAATTTAATAAGGTATCTACATATGATGAAAGAATTGTGAATAATTACTTTCTAATGCTATAAAGTGTACAGAAATACAAATTTTATGTTAAAATATAGACTTAACCTGTATCACAATAATTCTGATTGCTCATTTTTGTTCCTCAGTCGCGCTTATACATATAATATTGCAAAAAGATCTATATCACAGATCGTCACAACAAAAAACTAAAAAATATTACTTTATTTAGGTATTACAATATTTTTCGAAGGATATTAAGATTGTTTCATTGCATACGCTTACAGAGTGACAAAGAAAGAACAACAAATTTGAACGAATTTAAACAGTCAATAGAAATACATACAACTTCAGAGAAAACAAGAAAGGTAAACAGTGTTTGAATATTTTTGATCTCATATTCTCGTAATAAATATGTAATATAAAAATATTTTATGATAAGAATTAATACAAGAAATATAATTTCTCAATAAAATAACTAATCATATATTATTTTATAATTAATTTACATAATATACTAGCAAGAATTCTGTTAAAATAGTTATTTTTACTGGTTACAGTTATTAAATGATGGGTTTGTTATTGTAGCGATAAAGATATTTATCTTATATTTGTATTTTCAAAATATCGTTTTATATTTACATAGAGTATATCATTAAGTACATTCATTCTGTGTTTTAAAACTAAGTCTGAGTATTTATTATGAAATATTTCTTTTAATCGTACATACATTTTTAGATTTCATTTATAATATCAATAAGTGATATATTGACCATTTCAATTTATAAGATGTATAAATGTGTTATTTTCTTTCATAATAGATTTAAAAATACTTAAAATATAGTGCTAATATAAGCCAATTTTAATTGGAATATAATGTCGACTTTAAAGGCAAAAGGTTGTCTTTTTTTGGCTTCTTCCCTTTGTGATGGCCTAGAAGATAACAATATAAAGTAAGAACTTCCTATAATTGAATGTTATTATATTTCTTTACTACTAATATTATTTTTAATTATTTTAAATATCTATTACTATGTTTGTATGTTAGATATCTAATAATATTTTAAATATTCAATTATTAGCACATAAACATTTTTTTAAATTTAGAATTGTTACTAATGTGTTTTGATAGGCAAGTAACTACATTACTTTTAAATAAGGAAGCAAATCCTAATACACTGCTTCCTACGCATGGAGTAACTCCATTTCATTTAGTAATAGGTAACGATTCTGAAGCTTTTGCTGAAGAAGTCTCTAAATTATTTCTGCGTCATGGAGGTAATCCAAATGTCAGGTAATTAATTAAAATAAAATCGAAGTAATCGATTAAGATACAATTGATTTTATGTTTTGAAAAATAATGTAAAATTTTACAATAATATATTTTTTATATGGCGCATGAAATTGGCATATGGTAATTCCAATTAATTTTGTAGGTCAGTAGATGGATTAACTCCAGTTCATGTGGCAGCAGCATGGGGTAGAGTTACAGTACTTGAATTACTTTTAGCAAATGGTGGAGATCCACTTTGTTTGGATGATGAAGGCCGTAGCCCATTTCATTATGCATTTGATGGAAAATATTATAAAGCAATTGCGATACTTGGAAAATATTGTGATAATTCTATAAAAGAAGAAAGAACAACGAGATATAAAATGACTTTTGGTATGTAAAAAGAATAAATTAACTTTGATATATTATTACATATTTAAATAATAAATAAATAAGAAGTAAATTATTTTTTGTAGATAAACTTCTGATTAATAACGAAGATGTAATGGCAGAATATATCGTTCCACAAATTTCGAACGTTTCTAAAGAAAATATGATAAATGAAACTATATTTAAGGGATGTAAAGATGAAAGATTTGCTGACACGAAGCATGTAAATTCCTCTAATTTTAGTTACAGTAGTATAAGTAATGATAATCAATCTGAAAGTGCAATGACAAGTGCAGCAGAACTTCGAATTCAAGAAGAAATGGATAAAGAAAAACATTTAATTAACGAAATTATTAATCAGCTTTCAAATTCTTTAAAATCTAATCCCAAAGAAGAAAAGATTAATGAAAAATATCGACAATGTAAAAACATTCTATATGATACAAATCCCTTATCTACAATAAGTACTGATAATAGCATTCTATATAATATCAAAGACAAATTTCCGATAAAAATGAAAGGAAAGAAGCGATCTGTTATGCCTAAATATCGGCGACAAATTTTCAATCAAAGCAGTAATATTAAAGTTCCAGTAACACCTATATATGATCCAAATGATTCCATCATAAGCAAGTCGCCAAATTTTTTGATTAATAAACCAATAGAGAAAGGACAAAAATATTTATCTCCAAAAATACTAAATAAAGAAATAAAATTTGAAGCTTTTACACCTTGTAGAATGAGAACTCAGTCGTTTCAATCAAAAGAGTTTAATATGGGAAAAGAAGTAGCAAGGTCTACACCAAGAAGAAGGAAACGATTTTATAGGCAATATTCATCTCTTAGAAAATGTAGAAGAAATAATGAACTTACGTCTTCAGAAAATACAAGCCCTGATACTACGAATTCTTTGTCACCAAACCAGAATTATACAAGAAATGTAAATTACAAATTTAATAAAAATCTGGCAATAAGATTACATGAAAATAAATATGATGATGATATACCAATAGATTCTAATGAAAATGAGAACAATATCGAAAAGTGTATATTAAAAAAGGATTTAACAGAAGGACTTGATCATAATTTTAGAAGTTTGTGCATAAAAGAATCAGATTTTAAGGAAAAAAGTGAAGAACATTTAAAAGAATATATATTACAAGTAAAAACAGACAAAACATGTGCAGTACAAAAAAGATTTTTAAATAAAGTGGAATTAAAAATCAGCGATACTATAAATACTTTTAAAGAAAATTTAAGTACCTTTCTTTCAAGGTAAAATTATTTATATTTATCTTTATCCATATATAGGTATCATCCGAATAACACCGTAGTTAATTTCCGAAAAAATGCCTTGTTACATACACTATCTCTTTTTGATAACTAATTGTAAGGCCATGCACGTACTAGTTATAAATAAAAACTATATAAAAAACTAGGTTATATATAGCGTTATTAAAAGAAGAATTAATAATTAATTAATAATATAATTAATAAAAGTTAGTACATATTAATATTATGTAATATAACATAAAACGATAGAGAAATAAGATAAGACCTCCGCTTATAAGAGGTGACAACATTAGTTACTAAATGGTAAATATGAGACAACATATACGCTTGCTCAAATGAAAAATATCGAATGATATACCATTACGTATCATTCCGTACAGGGATTTCCCAAATTCTCGAACAATGCTAGAGCGAATTTGTGTTGTAGGAGTACTGTGTTGTGCGAAGGATATTTGTACGTGACGGAAAAATTTAAAGTCACCCGCTTTAATCAAAACGTAACATTGTTTGTAACCCTGAAGATATTAATTTTTCGAACCATGTTTATCAGAACATTTTTCTTCAATTTGACGGATACTATCTATGCTAATCGTTTTGAACCATTTTTATCACCTTTCTCACCTTATCACGTTTTTCTTTTTATATCTTATCTTCTTTAGATTTTATGATAAACGTAGTATTAGTATTTTAAGTCTAATAAATTAATTGCTTTCAACAGTTTCAAATCACAGTCATATATCAGTGTACAAGAGGAATATAGATATGAAGATCCTGATGAAGGCTTAGCTTTCTTGGAACGTAGGATTTACACATTATCACCGTGGTAAGACATTAAGAATAATCATACCTTTATTAATAGTGATTGTAATAATTTGTTATTAATTTGTAGCAAAAATGCAGATTGTATTTCACCTGACAAAATGTGTAAGATTTATTAAAATTATTTTATACTTCAATATTGAATTTATGAATTTATAATTACAATTTATAAATTTATTTAGGGCCCAAATCGTTAAATTTATCAATGGACACATATCCAACAGATGATGTGCTACGAAGGGAACTAATTCATTATGGTGACAATCCTGGACCAATAACTAATACAACAAGACAACTATATTTAAAACGCCTGACTAAGTTAAAAAGTGGAGCATATAATTCATCATTTTTTGAAGTCAATTCTGGATCGGTAACAAATACGAAAAGACAACTATATCCAAAACAACTCACTAAGTTAAAATGTGAATCACATAATTCATTATCTTTTGAAGTTAATCATCTTCCTTTGCATGAGTCGAATTATTGTGAATTTCATATGAAACCATTTTTAACATTTGGAGATTGGATAAATGATATAGAAGAATATAAAATCATTGAAAGAAATGCGTTTAAAGACTTTTCCTTAGCAAGTCCTTCTAGGAAATGGAGAGATGGAATGAATAAAACTTGTTTTAATTATTTACTCTTAGATCCACGTATAACTAAAGACTTAGCTTTTCGTAAGAGACATTTGACAGAGTCCATGATCTGGACTACATTTCTTTCTGCTATATTTTATGTGGGTAAAGGTACACGCAATAGGCCATACTCCCACCTTAAGGATGCTTTTGCTACATGGGTTTCAAAGAAAAAACCTGAGAATGAAAAAATCCAGCATATTTTAGATATTTGGAACGCTGGATATGGAGTTGTGTGTCTTCACATTTTCCAAAACAGTATTCCAGTAGAAGCTTTCACACGTGAAGCTGCTATGATTGATGCTTTAGGAATACAAGAATTAAAAAATTGTAAAAGTGGAGATTATTATGGAATAGCAGCAACATGGAATACAGAACAAAAAAGTAGCTTTGGAAGATATTTGTTATATCAAGCAATGCATATCTTGCTGTGTGAAGGAGAAAGGCAAATACTACCTCAAAATTTGTAAAATGTAAATTTTGTTTCTTCTGAGGGACCAAATATTATAATATATCAGAATGACTAATATATATATATATATATATATATATATATATATATATATATATATATATTAAAGTTTAGGAATGTTATTCACATCGAAATAAGTGCAATAAAATGAAAATAAATATAAACATAAAATAACCTACGAAAATAGTACTTCCTAAATAAAAATTTACTTTTAATATTACTTTATTGAATTAATGATTTAAGCATACAACTACAGATATGGTCTTTCTGTTTCTACTTTTCTCAATCTCCGACGCCAGTTTTTGGGATACCATCTATGTTTTGTAGTATATGTCAATTTAGAAAGTTCTTCAACAACAATCTCTTCTTTCTTATGCTTAAAAACTTCAGCAATTTCTTTTTCACCAATGCATAAAACAGAATTTGTTGAAATTTGTTTTTCTTCTGGTAATGGTAATGAACATTCATAAGGGAATTCTCGTTCTGGATGCCAACAGATAATCATATCTTTATTCATTGGTATAGCTATTTCTGAAGGTAATTTAACAGAACTTAGATATCGCTTGGCAGATACATTTAGTACACGCAAAGTACTTAATACAGCATTCATCTATTTAAAGAGAGAGAAAGAGAAATGGGGTAATTAGTTAATATATTTTTATACTAATTATTTATAAATAAAAATACATGTAAAGTTAATAACACATCTAAGGTTATATTTTGTAGAATAACCTACAAATAATACATAAATTCTGTAAGTAAGAAATATTTGTATATCTTACTTTAAAGCGTAAATTATTGCAGAAGTGGTAAATAAATGGTATACTCAAAATAAAACGCGTATTTACAGTATATAAATATTTACAATATTTATATTATAATTGAAGTAACATATATTTAAGAAATGAGATATACAACTTGTAAATGAACAGTAGTGCCACTACACATATTGAATCCCTCGACAAAGAATAACTTCCTACATACACCACCTTTTGCATTAAAATTAAAAGCATAATCATAATTACGCATTTAAATTACTAATCATACTGATTTTTTGTAATGTCTGATAATAATAACATTCCTATAATTTACAATATTATATCCTTATGTTCTAAAATTTTTCAAAATAAAAGATAATTTAATCAATTATGTATTCTAAAATATAATCTATTACACATTCTAATACTATTTTACATTAATGACGGTATATTAAAAATATTAAATACAACAACGACATAGAATAAAATATTTCTATTACTAATTAAATAGCATAAATATATATAGTATTAAGATAAATTAAAATTTTGTTGTACAATATCTTTTAGTATAATAGTAAATCGTTAGTATATATAGTAAATTATTAAAATCTACTAAAATATTTATACATACGTTATACACATATTTTAAAGACTAAGTAACGAAAGAAAAAAATATTGATCATAAAAAAAGGAAGTGTTCATTTTCTACTGCTTTCTATTATTTTGTTACTACTTGGCTGTTAATGTGGTAACCGCATTTAATTTAAATGCAAACAAATCTTGTAGTGCTACGAGAATGAAATATTTAAATGAAACTTTTAAGAGATTATAAAAAATTGAGATGTATATTCATATCATTAAATGAACATATGAAAAGAGATAAAAAAGACAATTTTTGTAAAAAGTAGTTTAATAAGTAGTTTTTAAAGTAGTTAAAAAATTCATAACAAGGTGCAATAAATTGAGCCTGATCATGACGTCTACATTAAGTATTCTTGATCCAAATGATAATTTGATGAAAAAGTTTCAAAGAACACTACATGTGCATTTATTGCATGTTGATAATAAACTTTCAGAAGAAATACTCGATCTTGTAAGTAACTGACTATACAAAATATAATAAATAATAAATATTTTATATACTTTATGCTATTATCTTTAACAATGATTTTATTATAACATTTCAAAATATATTTTACAATTTTAATACAAGGATATAAAATATATTTTGAAATGTTACATTCTATAATATTTTGTTATAACATAACAACATAAGGTTAATTATAAATATTTTTAGGAAGCCTCAATAAAACATGCAGAAAAAGAAATAGAATCAGAAGCTATACAACTTTATCAAAAGCAAGAAGAAGTTCAACATCAGCATATAATATTAAAACAATATATAGAGGCACTATCAAAAGTTACATTATTAAGAGAAAAAAGGAATAATAATATAGAAAATGCTAAGGATATTTTAAAAGAAAACTATTCAAAATTAAAAGAAGAGAAAGATAAAAAAGAAAAATTATGTCAAAACTTAAAGAATTTATTGGAATTTTATTCTTACTTGTCCAAGTGGGAAAAGGATTTGAACGACCATTTAATAATATCAAAACAAATGTCATTACAAGATGTAAGTAAAAATAAGATATTGATTAAGAGAAAACAGCAAAGAGACTTCATATTATATCGACTGAAAGAAGAAATATGGAAAATAGAATCAGAAATAGCCTACATTGATGAGCAATTACAAATTAAAGACAAAGAAAAGCAAGATGCTAATAGAATGATAATTGATGCAAATACAGATTTAGAAACTCTACATACGGAACATAAAGATCTGTATAATATATGGAAATCTGTGGTAACTAATATTTCTAAAAGAAATAGTATTCATGATCAATTAAATTTTGAACAAAAGTAAGTATTGCAGAAGATTTAAAAATTATATAAATATATTATTTTCTGTATGAATCTATGATGATTAGAGATATAATTTGAAATTTACTGTGATAATCTTACATTTGGTTATATATTTGAATTATATTTGATTGACATACAGGTGAGGCCAAAAGTTATGTACAAGCAGGCATGTGATGATTTCTTATTTAAAAAATAAAAGAAAGATGTGGAATAACATTTTTTCGTTTAAGGCTTAGTTCTCGAGTAAATCGAGTTTGAAAATTTATAAAGTATACTTGAACGTGACTAGTTCCGGACTGGACAGGACTGAACAATCGACAAAATATCATTCTACATGTGAAAATAAAACGAAAGTGTAGAATAACATTTTTTTCGCAAGACGCTTTGTTTCCGAGAAAAGTAGATATGAAAATTTATCATACGCGTGTAGTAAATCGATTGTTAACTAAACGTTTCCAAATATGTTTGCATCACAGTATAGTTAAACGGGAAAATTTTCGTCTACATTATTTATATATATTCGCATTTAAAATAACATCCTGTTGATTGTTTACTCATATTCAGTCGGTAATTAGTCAAATTCAAGTACAATTAATTTATTGCTAACTTTTTATAGAAGAGAACATGATATAAAGTTGTATCATTTCATCTCAAGTTCACTGAAATATTTATCTTTTTAGAGAAGCACATCAATTATACAATGGATTATTATTAGAAATACAAAAAATAAGAAAAGAAACAGAAAAAGAAATGGAGAGCAATGAACATCTGACATCTTTATCCTTTCGAATAGAAAATGATATTAAAATTACATCAAGAGCAATATCAAAATATAATGAAAATATTGCAAACAGTAAATCAGAATTACTAAATCTTACAAAAATCAGTGAACAAACAGAATACGATTATAATGTTATATTTAATGTATGTTAAACATGCTGTAATTGTTAAATACTAATATAAAACATGCTATAATTCTAATTGATTTTATTCTTAACTAACATCATTTCAGAAATATCAGAATTATTTATATGAAGAAGAGCAAGTGAATAAAAAGTTTGAAAATATTTTTGAAAAAAGAAATAATCTAGAGGATGCTATATTTAAAAAGTTGGAAGAAAAAGTTATATGCAATAAAGCAACTCAATATGTTAATGAGTTATTAATAAATACAAAAAATGCTGTATTGCAATCTGAAATTTCAGTTGCACGTATAGAGAATACATATGGAAACAATCTTCTACAATTGGAAAGACTTAAAAATCTTATTGTAAATAAAAAAGCAGAATTGCATGAACTGTCGCAAATAAATACTGAAAAAGAAAAGCAAATAGATGAATTGCAAAAGGAGACAAGAAAATATGAAGTAATGATGGGAAAAGCACAAACAAAGCTTTTAGGAATAAATAAACTTCTTGAGCAGGTTATATATTGTTTCTTTTTATTTTCGAATTCAGAAAAAAATTTAATAAAAAAGTCATATATTTACAAGCAAACAATTTTAGATACTACCAAGTACTAGTGCAGAAGAATTGAGTCCATTAGATATAAAGATTATCGGTTTAGAAAAAAATATTCAAGAATTTCAACTAAATATTAAAAAAACGCAACAATTTTGGTTACGTCAACAAGGTTTTGTGGTTTCATTAAGCCAACAAAGAGAATTGCAATTGCAAGAAATAAATTTTCTTCAAAAAGAAGTTATGATAATGGGGCAAAAGAATTTTAAATTGGAATATGCATTAGAAATGCTTACAAAAGAACAAGCAAATGTAAATAAGGCTATAATTTCTCTTGATCAAAAGTTATCCCGCATAAATTCAAATTTAATGGTACAAAAAGATCTGAAAAAGGACTTGGAGGATAAAAATTGTATAATAAAGAACGAATGTCTTTCGTCTTTCCAAGAATTGGAATTAGAACTTATAAAATTACAAAGTGATTTAAAATATTTATGCACTGAGAAAATAATGCTAAAGGAGGAATTAAATTCTGTACTACAAGAAAGTTTAGCATGGGACAAGAAGGTAATTGGTAATTTATATTATTTTATCATTTATTTCTTTATTGTCATAATATTTATGTCATTAAGGTACAACTGATACAAGATACAATTAAAAATGTAAAAGAGGAGCAAAATACTGGAAGTATAGCATCAATGAAAAGTGAAATTCATAGAATGGAAATGAGACTTTCCTATTTAAAGAAGATTCAGGAAAAATTAATTCATGATATGAATCTTTGTATTACAAGAAGAGATATTATAGTTGATAAAGTGTTTGGTAGACTTAAAAGGAATTCAAAAGTAAAACATAATGAGAAGGTTGTAATGCACAAACGATTGTCTGATCAAAGAGCAAAAATTAAGCAACTTTTAAAAGTAAGCATTAAGATAATATATTTTTTTTTTTTGTTTTAAATTAGCAAATTATATGTTTTATTATTAACAGATTAAGAAACAAACTATTAATATGATAGAGAAATTAAACAATCAAGTAACAAGTATTCAAGATAAATTAGTCAAGTGTCAAGAATTTTTACGAAACTTAAAAGAACATGTTAACACTGTGGAAAACGAAATTGAACGATTGGAACTGCTTAAATATCATGTATGTTTCTAATTGTATCACATTAGATAACATAATTTACTAACTTTCGATTCTATCTTTCAATTTTTAGAATTTACATAGTTTGGTCCTTAAACAAAGAAAAGTAAAGCAATTATATGATATTAAAAATGGTATATATAAAATGATTTATAAGAATGAAAATATAATAGAAGAAAATTTGCAAAAAGAACACTGTTGCAGAGAATATCTAAAATGTACATTAGAAAAGGCTGACCATGACTTTCCAATGTTAAAAAACAGAATTAAAAAGGTATTAGTAACTCTGCAAATTATTTAAGAGAATAACTGACTGTGTAAGATAAGATAAGCGTATGATTATTATGTTATCATTCAATAAATACTTCATGCAATGGGACAAAGTTCTAGTAACTATTTTAAGAAAACGTTTTATATCAAGCTATATGTAAGTTGTAGGCAATAAGCTAAATATACAATTCTATTATTACATAAAAGAAGTAAAGAATTTCATACAAAATAAGAGATTAAAGATATTACGATTGAAAAGAATAGGGAATCTGAAGCTGGATGGTAAGAAATTTTAATTTATAAAATATACACACAAAATAATTAAACCAGATTTTTCTATTTTTTTTTCTTTGTTTTGCTATCTAAAACGTTAAATCGATTTTGTAAATTTTATTTTATGCGATAAGCAATATCGTAAAAAACTTCTGCTCTTTTCTATTTTTATAATGGAAGCAATAAAATTTATTGTCAATACTTTTAACGTGAAATAAAAAATATAAAGAAGTATGTTCAAGATTAAAAATTTTTTCAGAATTATATAAATTAAAATAATAGTGAATTAAAAATTTTATTTCTGTGGAACAGAAAAAAAGCATTGATTTATATGATTATGAATAATCATAATAATCAAGTTAATTCTTTTGCATATTTAGTGAAGTAATTGAAAAAAGAAAAAAAAAATGAAAGAGATTAATCTTGGAATTTCACAACAAACCTTGGTCTCCAATGATGATCAAAATGTGCCAGCTAAAAGATTGCCTCAATATCTTGCAAGTTTGACAGCAACACTTGGAGCCTTAGCAGCTGGAATGTCATTGGCATGGACCTCCTCTGCTGGTAATGATGGAGAAAGCTTACAATCTTTATATGGTATACCTATTTCTCCAGAAGAATTTTCATGGATTAGTTCAATAACTGCAATAGGTTCAGCAGTAATGTGTATTCCTATTGGAATTCTTGCTGACATAATAGGAAGAAAATTTTCAATGCTTTTGATGGTGATACCTTTTACCTTAGGCTGGTTACTTCTAATTTTTGCCAATAATCTAATCATGTTTTATGCTGGTAGATTCATCACTGGTCTTAGTGGTCCAGCTTTTTCTGTAGTAGCACCAATATACACAGCAGAGATAGCTGAGAAAGAAATTCGTGGAACTGTTGGATCTTACTTTCAATTACTTCTCACTATAGGCATTCTTTTATCATATATTTTTGGAACTTTTGTTGATATGCGTGTACTGTCAATTATATCTGGTATTGTACCACTTATATTTTTTGGAACTTTTATGTTTATGCCAGAATCACCAGTCTATTATTTAAAAAAAGGTGATGAAGACTCTGCTAAGAAAAGTTTAACTAGATTGCGCGGTATTCAATACAATGTCGAAAATGAGTTAGAAAATCAAAAACATGCATTGGAAGAATGCAATCAAAATACGACCTCTTTTTGGACTATAATCAAATCTAGAGCAGCTTTAAAAGGCTTTATAATTGCTTATGGTCTTATGTTTTTTCAACAATTATGTGGTGTAAATGTTGTTATATTTTATACTAACAGCATTTTTCAAAAAACTGGCAGTGATTTAGACCCTCATTATTCAACTATTATAGTAGGTGCAATACAAGTATTAGCTGTCTGTGTGAGCACATTAATTGTAGACCGTATAGGCAGAAAAATATTACTATTAGCATCTATAATATTTTTGGCTTTAACAACTTGCGCTCTTGGAGTTTATTTCTACCTTCTTGAAAACCAGGAAACTTCAATTACATGGTTACCTCTAACGTCTATATGTATTTTTATTATTATGTTTAATATGGGTTTTGGTCCAGTTCCGTGGTTGATGTTGGGTGAGATTTTTGCACCAGAAATTAAGGGTGTAGCTTCAAGTAGTGCTTGCCTTCTTAATACGGTATTAGTTTTTATTGTAACTAAATTTTTCATTAACGTTTCCACGGCAATTGGTACTGGTGAAACATTTTGGTTATTTGCCGTAGTTTGTGTTATTGGAACCTCCTTTGTGTATTTATTAGTTCCTGAAACAAAAGGAAAGTCTTTAGAAGAAATCCAAAAAGAATTGAATGGCTCCTAAATAATGTTATTATTTAAAAATTGTTTGTCTACAATGATCGACTGATGGTTGGTTTAATATTATTTCAAATTACAAGTTATTAGTTTATGTAAAAGCACAATAAAAAAATATTAAAAAGCTGTAGAATAAAATATTGTAACAAAATTAATATGTATATACCTGCAAAACAATTTATAATAAACAATTAAAATATAAACATTTTGCAAACGATTTAAAATTATTTTATTTGAATATAAATTTTGAAATAAATTCAAGTATACAACAGACTGTGGTCCAATATTTTAGGCTTATAGTTATATATTAAAGTTATATATATATATGACTTCTGTACACTGAATACATTTTAATTTGCATTGTATAAATACAGTTTTTGTATAAATTTTATTTTGAGAAAGATCGGTTTCGTAACCAATTTTTATCTTATATATTTTAGATGTGTAAAATCCAAACGTAGCAGACTTAAGGCAAGGAGATCACTGTTTTAAAAGTTATGCGCATCTAAAATTAATGTCATTCAGCAAAAATTATCAGATGATATAAAAGAAAGTTGTAAACTCTGTGCACCTGTGAATGAAGTTCAATCCATTACGGTAGCATAACAATAATTTGTATGTACACACGTGTATATATCTATATGTAAATTTGCATGATGCTTCAAAATACATAATAGCGTTAGTAATTATCCAAATCTAATTATGGTCGTGTATATATTACTTCTCTGAGATAAGCTTTTGTTGATCAGGCAAACAGAAAATATAACAAGCTATTATAAATTTCTTTTTACAACTGTATATGTACAATGTATATATACAAAGTACATTCGAATGTCTCCAAATTGTTAAAAAATGAAATTCGCAGGCCTCAAACAGAAGGTACAAATCTTGAGAATGTATGAATAAAATTAGAAAAAGATCCGACCACGTATGCAGGATTGATAGCACAACAAGAGCAATCTACATATTGCTTACGCAAATTACGGAAGTATTCGAACACGTATTTCATAATGAATAGCATGATGAATGGTAATTCTTAAACATGGCTACAAAGAGGTCAGAAACAAGTAAGTGTGAGCGCTAATTGATAGTGAAATTACATCAAGAAGGAAAATCTCATCAAGAAATTACGAATCTTCTAAATAGAGTAAGTTGCCTATACATTATGCAATTAACTCTTAAACATTTTAGTTGAATAATGAATTGGAAAACAGAAAGCGTTTTGCGTTATCAGTTGGAGAAATCCTAGACACTTCAAGCGCAACGAGAAGTCTATATCTATAAAATCTCTAATTTTTGTTGCCTGATATATAATAATATATCCTCACTAATAACTGATAAATTTATTTTATTTATTTATCTATTTACTTTATATCCAGTTGAGTTAATTGTTAATAGCTAATGTTAGTAAAAATATATCTAATTAGTGTTCATCACAATATCAAAAAGCTGGCATTTTATACTTTAGAAATGTTCCTTTTCATGGCAACAAAAGTAAGCGTCCAAACAAACGAGTGATTACAACTAGTTATCAATGATGACTAATAATTATAACACTTAGTCAATAAAATCATGATAAAATCTGTTATCAAAATTCCTTTGTTGTATCGACTATGTTGCTATAAAATTTCTATTTACAGCACCATAGATTCATCCTATTAAGACCCATTACTAATAATACATGACATCACAATTCTTTGAATCTTAATTAACTTTGATTTTAACTAATTTATTTAATATAAGGTAAGTCACGCAGTGGGGTTATACAGGATTATACAGGGTATCATCTATTTGATTATAGGCGCAAAAGTTATAAATATGAGTAACTGAATTCAAAATTTAATATAGTATCTTTTTACGTGAGTTCAGGTTAATAAGCATTAGAAAAAAGCAAGAACGACGCAAGAGCACGTCGATAGTGTTTATAAACATATTAAGCATACAACTACTTGAGAGTATCTCAAGTACGTTGTGAGCGCACTCGAGAGTAAAGTGTCAACCAGCGATAAGTGATGCAGTTTAAAGATCTGCAAAGAACAACTTAGTCAGCGTGTACTAACTCTCTAAAAGTTAGTAAAGATTTGAAACCGAAAAATTATTTAATTTGAAATTAATTAACGAAAACGGTCGTCTGATTGCTTTGCGTTCGAACAACGATGCGTGAGCGTATGTCAAAAGTGCAAAAGAGACCAGTGATGTTATGTTATGTTATATCTCAATAGCTGATTTTTTTTTTTATAGTAATTACCAACATAACACATAATAAGTTACAAGAAAATATTGCCAGCTGTTTTTCTTAGAATTTGAAACGTGCCTAAAGTTGGATTTTTACAATTATCATAATTAAATGGCTATTTTTGTAACTTCAAATTAGGATCTACTTAATACTAGTACACGGTATAAAATCGCATCCAATTACGCGGTAATATGTGGCAATTCAATATTTATTTCTATTGCCATATGAAAGGACATTGTTAAGGCATAAAAGGTTCGCTCTGCACTATGATAACCACTAATAAGATTAATTTGTATTTGACATTAGTAATTAACAATTTTTCTGATTGGACGTAACAAAAATCGCAATTTGTTATTTTTTTAATTAGAAGAGATACATTTGAGCCACGAGACTGATAGATAAATTAATCAAAGCGTTCAAAGAATTCAAATATATTGTGTCTCAGAGCTTCCTTCTGCAATATGGAAGTTAGTTGAAGAGTGCTTGCAAAAAACATAGTAAGTGAAAAAATTGAAAATTTTTTATTTTTTATAAATATCCTACATACTAATGAGAATACTGTAATATAGAATTTAAGTGGAACTTCCCTTTTTAGATAGTTATTAATAATGCTAGAATATCGTATTACAAAGTCGCCTCTATAGAGAAAAATATAAGCCCCAATAAACGGTAGTTAATGGTTTCTTGGCTTTTGTCTATGTCGTTTATCTAAATGAATGAAACATTGAATTTACAATCAAGAGGTGACACATACAGACTTCTCTATAGACACACCGTTCTTTTTCGTGAATTTGAATTATATTAAAGAATAAGTTTTCTTCTCCTCCCGAAAAATTGTTTCTTGGCACTTACAATGTTTGCTACAAACACACTTCATTTTTGTTCTTGTAAAATTTAAGTTGTTGTTCAATTTGTTGTTTTAAAATATTTAAATAATTCAAATGTAAGTTGATTGATTTTATATTACATTTCGAGTTATTATCGAAGCCATCATGAGCAAAACGGATCAGCGTTCCATGAGCATCCGAACTCGTTCCAAAATTTCGACTTTCTAACAAATCAGGCCGCAACAATTTTTGCTGACAGTAATGGGATGCGCAAAATATCCGTGGAATCTCGAAGAGACGGCGGAACACTTGAGGATCGACGGCGGGAGGAAGCTTTCCCCTATTGTCGGCTGGTGAGAGACTTCTTGCGAAGATGCAATCTCTTCCTCTTGAATTTCCGCACGGTTTCCCCTAGAGCGAGTGTGAATATCGGAAGAATGATGACAGCGACCGTGCAAGTATTCTCTCACTGCTAAATGCACCCGACATAACTTGATCCATTTCCTGACTACCACATGACACACACTCAAATATCCTGATCCATTCCCTGGTCAGTCATCGAGACATTGAACGAATACCGCAATTGGATTTCTTGGCAATTATTGGAGGACTATTGCGATCTGCGACCATCAAGCTGGTATCCAAACGCTGAATGAGATCAACATCTGGAAAATTGGACTCAACTGGACTTCAAAATAGCCTGCGTATAAAATAATTACCACCTGATTAGATTGTAATCTGTAAACTCTCTCCTGTCTATCGTGTATTCTATGAAACATAGTTATTTTGTAATCAAATTTGTTAGGTTGTATGAGAAAATACGATAAAATAAGTTTTAAAAAATATAAAAATAGTCGTAGTTTAAGATTTAATATTTCATCTTTTGATGTCAAAGATATATTTTTTGAAACCATGCGAGTCGAATCTCATGTTGACATATCACAATTTTCAGAATTAAGTCTTTTGTCAACATAAGCAAGTAGCTTCATCGTTGGTCTGCCCGAAATGAGGAACCAGTTGCCTTATCCAACCATGGTTGTTACTGCTAATCCCGAATCTTCTGCTGACGTATCGCAGCCTCAAAAATCAATCAATCGACAACGCAAATGCAGTCAGTCAGTCGACAATCGGTCGCCTCATTCAAAAATGGTTCCTCAACAGAATGTTGCAAAGTCACTGAATACCTCTTCTAAATTTTAAAATTAAAATTAATGAAGGATTGAATCCCGAGTAATGTAAAGCCAGAATTGATCGATCCTTTGCAAATGATTAACTTTTTTCATCATTATTTCCAAGAAAGGTTTGCCAATTTCCTTATTGACGCTGGCTCGCTACTTAATACAATAAAGCAAAACAGTAAATACTAATATCGACTACAATTCTCACAGGCATTGATTCAAGAATAATACTTACTTGTGACGAAATCATCATTAAAAAGTTCATTATGTCGATGTAAACTTTCAAATTGTTAATAATGAATTTTCCATTGCTGAGACAGGAATCTTAGAAATGCCGTATTTTTAGAAAGTCAAAATGCGATGTTGAAATTTTTAGAAACGATGAAGCGAATAGTCTTCAGATTGGTGATAAGGAATTTTTCCTGTTTTCATCGTCTCCAGACGAATTCTTCTCGAGCTTGACTTACCTCCTCGTACCAAAACCCTTATAGCCCTGCTTGTCAAATAATCTAAAATCAAAGTAGGTGACGTAAAGAAATTGACCACTGATTCGGCTGTTTATATAAGAGAAGCGTTAATTGTACAGAAAAACGGATTTGCCGTCCCAAATAAGGTAAAAGGCTCGTTTAAAAAGATTGATTCGGGAAAATTTAACGTAACAATATACACTGATGTATCCATGTACATTCTCGGTTAGGATGCAGTAAACGGAGATAAAAAAAAAAAGCCTATGGTTTCTGGTATAAATCCCTATGAAAGAAGCGCATAAATTATTTAGAGCTTTTAACGATTGAACCAGCTCTACGAGAATTGATCGCGGAGTGGACGCAAGAAGTTTATGCCAATATCTGGATGAGGACAGTAGAATACGAATTGAAAACGTTCTTCAAGTAGCGAAGATCGTACCGAGCGAACCTGATAAAGATGAATTCATGTCAACTAACGAGGAGGAAGTGTAAAAATTTTGAAAAAAAGATAATGAGTATAAATGTATAGAACTTATTGGAGCTAGATATGGTGACATTAGAAAATAAAAGCGTGAACTACAGTTACACATGCAACTTGTATAAAAATATTTACTTAAGAAATTTAATTTTTTGTTTAATTTTGGTCTTAAGCTTGTATTTTTTATATAAGTTCTGTATAAAAAAATTTGTAACTGAATAAGTAAATAAAATTATACTTAAACAAATAAACAAAAAAGTAATTTTACTCTATTTATAAAAAAAGGCACATAAATCAATTTTTTAAAGCTTATAAATAAAAATGCATAACATCTTTTAATCATTATTTCTGTTTCCAGAACGTTTTAAGAATATATTAATACACCTTTAAAAAATTGGATTCAATTACTTTTCACTAAGTAATACCATAATGAAAACTTTAAAATCAATTTTCTTAAAATGGGATTTTGGCATGCATGCCCCCCCTCTTTTTTTTTATCAAACTTCTCAATTACATAATCAGAAATTTTTCAAAAGATCATTTCATTCATTCCCGGAACCATCATACTTAGAGAACCATGTTCGAACTATGGATTCTGAAGGTAAAATCAAACCCACATTTCGCAATTTAGTATAGTTAGTTGGTGACTGAAAATAAATTTGCTTCGCTAACTCTTTCTCGTCTTCTGTATATTGAGTCTTTTTTGTACGCAACTGTAGTTTAATTACAGTCTTCGCCGTCGGACCTACATCTTTAGCTAGTTTATTCGTTACTAAAAAGTCATCAATATTGCGGATTTTTTGGCTTAGTTGCTTTTCTAATTGCTTGCGTACATATGAATATTTACTTTGTACACATTTTGCTCTCTTTTCCAATCGCTTTACCTTTATCTGTAAAAGATTTATCTTTTTTTTTAAGGAATCAACCACTATTTTACATTCTTTGGAGCATTGAAAATCTTTTTTTGATACAAGTGAAACAACTGTCACATTTTCGCAAGGTATAGGAGCCTGTGCACCTAATTCGTAATTTAAAAATGACAAATCGGTATCATCCGAAGCAGTGTTAAGGAACAGTTCTTTCCCCGAAGGATATAAATTAGGGTTTGACTGGTTTCTAATATTAAAATCGTCAAGGTTACTAAAGTAAACATTTTCTTGAAGATTTTTATCACAGTTAATACTTTGTTGAAGATTTTTATCACAGTTAACATTTTCTTGAAGATTTTTATCACAATTAACATTTTCTTGAAGATTTTTATCACAGATTTCTATTATACTTGGTACTTGTTCTTGAAGCTTCTGCACTTGTACTGCTACTTGTGTGGAATTCCCTGATTCTTGCGATTCAACAATCGCCTGTGTCTGCCCATGGGGCGTCGATATTTCCTTCCAATGGATCGGATCACGATTCCGAAGCAAACGCTTTTTCGTTCCATCGCAAAAATCTTCCTCTCGGAAATGAAGATCGCAAAGTCCTGCAGTCCTGATCGTGGAGGTTGACAAGAACCGAAGCCAACTATTTCCTGCGTGAATTTTAGTAGTGTTGAATTCTGAATGCATAATTTTCGCGAGAAGCTATAAATTTATTTTACAAACATCTTAATATAATAGACAGTCATATAATTTAATATATGTGACAGTTAAATAACAAAGCGTGACAGTTCTTTCTAATGTGGCATTGCACGCAATATGATCATCCTTTAAGCAACTTTTATTCGCAGTAAATTCTTAACTTAATTTTAGGACACGGAAACTAAAAATCTGACTTAAATCTCTAACTAAAATTCCTCTCAATCCTTAGAATAAAAAATTATTATTTATATTTATGATTAAACAGTGAGTAATTTCTTAATGCTGTGTAAAATTATTATTTAAACAAAGTGGGAAGGGGCTATATAAGGATAATGGTTACTACAGAGAGAGAGAGAGAGAGAGAGAGAGAGAGAGAGAGAGAGAGAGAGAGAGAGAGAGAGAGAGAGAGAGAGAGAGAGAGAGAGAGAGAGAGAATGGGGGAGATTGGAGAGGATAAGAGGACATAGGAGGATACAGAAGACTGATACAGATAAATTGCCAGAATATCTGAAGTGTTTGAGAAAGAAGAAGGAAACATTCCTATTTACAAGATCTATACATATTGGGTTTAAGTTTGGGTCAGATTTCTCAATCCAACTGCCACGAACAGCGCTTGTGTAGAATACATGTAAAAATGATTATCCTATTTCGTAAAATAATATCAATTATTCATCCACCTATTATTTTTATAATTAATTTGTTATTATCTCAAGCACGTGTTGCCAATCATCGCAAGGCATCCGGATTGAAGATTCTGACCCAAACCTGAACTCAATACATTAACGATATTCACTTTCAATTGAATTATGAGCTATATGTAACAAACATTTGTTGTAGCCGTACATATGCGGTTGTATGCGAGATTTAAGCTCGCTAAACCCTCATTTATATATACATTTATACCATAAACAAAATATAAGGGCTAAGTTTCCATAGGGTCATTATACTCGTTCATCGCAAGACTATCAGCAACCAATACGTTGCATACGTTGTCACAGATGCACAACTGTAGGCAGAATTCATTGTAGTGACATTGGAAGCAGGAAAAAGTTGTTCGGAGTCATGCCCCCGACCCATATTCAAAAATCATCGAAATCAGGAAGGTTGAGTTAGATTTGTACATCACCAAAACTTTCAAATTTCAAGGTAAATATTTCCATTTCAGTAAGACTAATATTTTTTAAAAAATTGAATTATGTATAGATAGTATACTAAACAACGCACTGTCAAAATTTTTAAAAAATTGTGAGGAAGTCAATGTACGTTACAAATACCTTAATAGAAACCGAGCAGCAGAAGCTATGATCCGCCGAACAAAAAGATTGGAATTGTCAAATTACAAATGATTTGCACTTTGTTGAATCATCGAACCACATTGGTTAAACCTTAATTTAGGAACTAAAAAAGTTATTGACTTTTTTGCAATCTTGTAGTTTTCAGCGTGTAGAATCTGAAAATGCAAGTTCTAAGGCAAGGAATCCACTGGTTCCAAACATATAATATGACTATGTAAAACTAAACATCTTTATTTTACACATTACCTTAACGCCAATTTCCTCCTGTCTGCGTAGATGAGCATCGAAATGAATTTCATCGAAAGTTGGTTTGTACTAGCGTAAACAGTAAACGGTGGCCGGAGAGTGAAGATTGGGCCGAACCTAATTTAAGCGAATTCAATACTCACGATTCAATATCCCGTCACAAAATAGTCGCCATTCACGTGCATTTATTTACAATTAACGACTCCACTCGTCGGACGAATCATGTATAAAAAAAAAACAATATGACGTCAAAATAACATGTAAAGTGCTTTAAAATGTTGCTCGGTTTTTACTTTTGAAACAGTCAGAACTTTTGAAGCAGTAGATTCCTCGTCTTGAAACTTGCACTTTCGTATTCTACACATCGAAAACTGTAAGACAGCAGAAAGGTCAATAATTTTTTGGCTCTCTAAAGTAAACTCTAAAATAAAGTTCAGCCAAATAATTTAATAAAAGTATAAATATTTTTTACTTACCTGTATTTTCTATCCATTTTTTCTGTCTTTCTGGTTTAGATGGAAATCGAAACAAACGGTGTCCATTGTGCTTTCCATTGTTACAATGGACAAATTTACATCTATCGTAAGTACCGTGTCTATACATTGTTACTGCTGTCTTTTTTAAGGTTATAGCAATCGATTGTAAGAAACAAGAAGAAACTAAATATTAATCACTAAAACTAAGGAACCGAAGCAACGTGTCTACCTAAACTGCAAGGATTAACAATCCACAAAAATAAACTACGCTTTCTTGCACCTGTAATTGTTCACTGTATATTTTTTTTATGAAGACACTAATAAAAAAACACAATTCAATTGTACGATTTTGAACGATTCACGATTGCATACGTATTCTGACCATGGTCATATAAACCGTAGTTCCGATGATCAAAAAATTCTAAGCTTCACAGTACGAACACATATTTCATCTCTTACCGTTTCTTAGATTTGCATAACTTTCTGTTACAAAAGAAATAACGAAGAAAGAAATATACATATAGTTCAAATGTTTGACCGCTAGAGGCAGTAATTCGTAGTACGTATGCGGGTAACCTACTTACATTAACTATTCTTTTCCTACTCTTTCCGAATCAACGAAAAGAAATAATTATTAGAAACTTGGTTTCAACGATAATAAATAACAAATAATTTATTGAACAAGCAAACAAACTAGAAAAGTTTTTTGCGCCAAAACTTTCTTTAGTTTTGATTGGTTGGAGCGGATTCCTGAAATGGCTGGAGCGGAATGGTTCTTCATTTGCTTAAAGCAAAATTGAAATTTATTTCGGTTAATAAACTATTACAGTTTCATAGCAGATAATCATAATTGTCTAAAAGAACTATGTTTAAAACTCTTTCATTAATCTTAATTTTTCATTAAGTTTCGCTTCTTTTTTTATTAGATTTGTTCCTTGATATAATAATATTAAAGCAGTTTTTCCTAGATATTTTCTTATGGCATCTGAAATTTAAAATTAATGAAAACGTTAGCTTCTCATCTCTAGCCTAATGTAAACATGGGTTTGAGATACTACGTAAACCACTTTTATGGGGTCTAGACTAGGGATTAATGCATCATCTTTTGTTACTAGATCCTAGGTATTGTTAGCTATCCACAGTTGTAGATTATTTCATCTTTAATGATAAGAGGCTTCAAGCGCGGGAAAACAAGTGTTTGATGTTCTTTCTTCATTTCAGAAAAATATCAGAAATATACAAAGGACAATGTCGAGTCCTATGAGATTATCAGGTGCCGATAGTCCTGGGAGAACTCCTAGAAGACAAAATCAAGATACTAGATCCCCTTCTGCTTTTGGTACTCCCCGTAAGTATATCTATATTTTAAAGGTTATTTTATATTCACGCTTATAGTACTATTGTATGTGTTACATACATTATTATATTACGATATATAAGTATTTATTCTATGAACTTTGTGTATAAGGTAATTCTGCTCGTAATGGAGGTGATAATAATGTAGAAACTCCGTTAAGATGGGGCACCACTGGCACACAACAAAGTACTTTAGGTTCTGGAAACCGAACTGCAACAATTGTTGCTTCTTCTGAACATGAAAGTGCTATTGGCTCTGGTGATCAATTTATAGATCACTCTGGGCAAATTAATGGTTCAGAAAGTGGTCTACAATTATCTTCTCCGATTAATTATGGTACACCAAGCTCGCTGGGATCAATACGTACGCCAAGAAGTGGAATCCGAGGCACTCCAATTAGGCATAGACCTGACATTAATACGGACAGGCGGTTGCGTCAATTTACGTTACAAGAACCAGTGAGTTAATGATATTCGATGTTACACTTGTTCTTTAATTTAGAAATTTGAAAAATACTTAATTTTTGTGAAATGGCATAATCTTTTTTTATAGTTAGTCAAATTTTGTTTTATAGTTAATTTTAAAACTATTTTATAAATTTATTATACACAGATTATACTTTTAAACTTTATACCATTATGGAAAATCTTAAGTAAGTTTTAATATTTTAAAAGGGTATTATAGGGTATTATACTTTAGAGAGAATAAAATTTAAGTTTAGATAAATGAAAATAAAAGTTCATACTTTATTAATTTTATCTATTAAAATATTTGATAATATCATATGTTAATATCAAGTAATAAATAAATAATAATATTAATATTGGTGATATTAATTTAGTGATAATACTAATAACTAGAACAATAAATTGAAAATAATGATGACAATAGATTGCAGAAGCACCAAATGGTACATCAGAAAGTGATACAACAGGAGCTCATTTGGTTGTTTGGGGGACAAACATTGTAATAAATCAGTGTAAAGAACAATTCAAATCATTTTTCCAACAATTTATTGACCCAGATGCAGAAAATGATGAACTACCAGAAAATATGAATCTGTCAGAACCTTTGTATCTTCAAAAATTAGAAGAGATACATACCTTGGAAGAACCATATTTGAATGTCAATTGCGCTCATGTAAAAACATTTAATGAACAACTTTATCAACAATTAGTTTCATATCCTCAAGAAGCAATTCCAACACTAGATATGGCAGCAAATGAATTATTCTTTGAAAAATTTCCAGCGGCTGTTCTGGAGCATCAAATTCAAGTACGTCCTTTTAATGTGACCAAAATTAAAACTATGAGAGAACTAAACCCTACTGATGTAGATCAATTAATCACAATACCAGGAATGGTAATTAGAGTATCACGATTAATTCCACAAATGCGAGAGGCTTATTTTAAATGTAGCGTTTGTGCTTTTACAACAATTGTAGAAATTGAAAAAGGGAAAACGAAAGAGCCTACAGTATGTGCACATTGCACTTATAAATATTCTTTCACTTTAGTACATAATTTGAGCCATTTCTCTGATAAACAAATGATTAGATTGCAAGAAGCTCCAGATGAGATGCCACAAGGACAGACGCCACACACTATTGTTTTATTTGCGCATAATAACTTAGTAGATGCAGTGATGCCTGGAGATAGGGTCTCTGTTACTGGAATTTATAGAGCAGCAACACATAAGCCTAATTTTGATCACAATTTGCAAGCCATTTATAAAACTTATATTGATATAGTTCATTTTAGAAAGCACAACTCTAAACGGTAAGGAAATAAACAAATTCTAAAATTTGTTTTTATCAGTTGTTTATTTTAAGTTATTCATAGGTTATATGATCAAGAAGACGGAAAAGAACATAATTTTACACCGGAAAGGATAGAAATTTTGAAATCGTTATCGCAAAAGGGTGATATCTACGAACGATTAGCAAGACATATTGCTCCTAGTATATATGCAAATAATGATGTAAAAAAGGGAATTATATTACAATTGTTTGGAGGAACTAGAAAGACTTTTACTATATATGGCAAGCATTTTCGACCTGATATTAATATATTACTCTGCGGAGATCCTGGTACAAGTAAATCACAATTATTACAATATATATACAATTTGGTACCACGATCTCAATATACTAGTGGCAAAGGTAAAGTAAAACAATAGTAAACAGTTTAATAGAAGTGTATATATTTATATATTTACTGTATACTAATGTATGTTTTAGGTTCCAGCGCGGTTGGTTTAACAGCTTATATAACAAAAGATCCAGAAACTGGACAATTAATATTACAAACAGGAGCTTTAGGGCTTGCAGATAATGGGATATGTTGTATTGATGAATTCGATAAAATGAATGAAAGTGCAAGATCAGTACTACATGAAGTAATGGAACAACAAACTTTGAGCATTGCTAAAGCTGGAATTATTTGTCAATTAAATGCTAGAACTAGTATACTTGCAGCTGCTAATCCATGTGAATCTCAATGGAATAAGAATAAAACTGTACGTTTTTCATCAATTTTACATGAGACAAAATCTTGTAATGTAAATACGTTAAATTATTCTGTTATTAACGAACCTATAGTCTTTTACGATCTTTCTATATGTACTTTCTTTAATGATGTTATGTTTTTATTTCTATGATCATAAGAGCAATGAGATAATCTGGATTTTGTTTGTGATAAAGAGATTTCAGTTGGTTCACCAACAACATAACAACTTAAGACAATAACGTTACAAGGTTTAACCAGTATACGAATTTTATCGTGGCTATAGAGTACTTTATATCAAAATATATATTTTCAGGTGGTTGAAAATGTGCAATTACCACATACACTGCTTTCTCGATTTGATTTGATTTTTTTAATATTAGATCCACAAGATGAAGCATATGATGGAAGACTTGCAACTCATATGGTATCTTTATACTATAAGACAATAAAGGAAGATGAAGATGAACTGATAAATAGAAGTATTGTTCGCGATTATATAGTTTTTGCAAAAGAACACGTTCATCCTGTCCTTAATGAAGAAAGTCAACAAAGATTGATACAAGCTTATGTTGATATGAGAAGAGTTGGAAGAGGATATGGACAAATAACAGCATATCCTAGACAATTAGAGTCTTTGATACGTTTATCTGAAGCACATGCCAAAGTACGATTGAGCTCTGTTGTAGAGTTGCAAGATGTTGAAGAAGCATGGAGGTTATATTAAGTGATAAGTATATAATAATATCAATATAAACCTTTTAAGTAAATCTAGATATTTAATTTATTATCAATAGGTTGCACAGAGAAGCTATAAAACAATCAGCAATCGATCCATTAAGCGGAAAAATAGACATAACTATCTTAACTACAGGTATATCTACAGGAACTAGGAAAAGGAGGAAAGAACTATGTGACGCAATTCAAAAACTAATTGAGAGCAAGGATAAAATTCATATACTTAATCAACAAAAACTTTTTGCTGAAATAAAACAATCTTCTGAATTGGTTAGTAAAAGTACTGTGTGCATATAAGTATAATTGTTATAATGTGTAAACATCAGTATCTCAGAAAACTTTTGAAAGTTATATTTTTTTAGCTTGTTACACGAGATATGTTTGATGATGCTTTAAGAGAGCTTCAGAGTAATGGATTAATAACAGTAATTGGGAGAAACAATATTCGTATTTCTTAAATTATTTTGTATACTTCATCATTTTAAACTAGACTTATGTGCCAACAAAGTACATATAAAGCAATGAATATATATATTTTTATTGTCTTTTGCAAATTTGTATTAAATATATTTTTCATCATAAATTAATATTATTTATTATGTGTAATATCCTCAATCACATAATATTTCTTAATATATATGATTCTTATCATAAAATTTTTAAATATATAAAGCTGTGGTTCTCAATATTCCTATAAATGTGTATCACCAATATAAATTGGTACAGTAGTATATCAATCAGGTTGATAAATTAGGAACTGTAGATTACTGATTTGTCTTTAAAAATTTTGTAACAAACAGGATAATCAAACAATTTATGATTTGTAAAATTTGCTTCTAAAAATTTCATTTATTTTATTATCAAAGTTATTATTGCATTATATAGGAAAATCTATAAATACCGATAATTTATGATTAGAAATTTCACTAATAGTATTAGTTCAGTTATACAAGAGATTCTTGGTATATTATGTACATTCTTTTATGTTATTGGCAAAATATATTATATATTGACAAAATCCGCAATCACTCAGTTGCAGGCCCAATGTTACACGTTGTACATACGAGGCTAGTTTTCTGTAATATTATATATATTTTTATATTTCCTATTATATAACTTCTTTGCTATAAATATACATTTAAATATGTGAAATTCTTCATGATTATTCTATATTATTTTATACATATTTATACTTATTTATTAAAATTTTGTTTCCTGCTTCAATTTTTTGAGTTTTTAACATTTTTGAATGTTACATATATACTTTTTATTATTCTCTATACTAATACTTATATAAATTGATTTTTAAACGATTTGAATGTTAACAAGAATTAAAAGATATACATGATGAAATTACAATACTAAATTTAACCATTATTGTACATTACCTAAGAGGAAATCTCCTCTCCGATATTACATAATGTAACAGTATTATATTTTATTTAGCTTAATTTTAATTTTATTAGCATTAATATTTAATTTCTATCAGAATAAAATTAAGAAATTTATAGATAATAGATTTTGTAATTAAACAATATAGATTTTCTATAAAAACGTAATTTTTATGAAGGCAAAATCTTTTAATTTTTTTAATTTGACCTGCTAACCATTTTTAGATTTGTATTGCATAACTTTGAAATATATGTTACAAAATTTCCGTGTTTTTATTGTATTTACGTGCATGTGAATTTTATTAAGCTGATGCGCATTCGTAAAAATCCCCACCAAATGTATTACACTTTACAGTGCACTGGTTATCATTTCAACCATTATTTCATATGTATCCGATCCTTCATTTAAATGAATTATCTGAAATTAAACATGTTTTTAAAACAATATTCATAAACACAGTAAATAAGTAAAGCATTTGCTTAAAATTTGTAGTGTTCATAGAAATAGCATTTTAATTCTTATGAAATAAATAAAACCTTTAAGTCTACGTTCATTATTGAGGCCACATATTGAGGTCAGGAGTGCTGCATTTAACGAAAGACCCCCAACTGCGTTTTCTATCACAAAACAAGGACATCAAGGACGTTATAATATATATTTGCTTATTGCCACTGTTATAGTTCTACACAAGTACTTATAATTTTTCTTGCCTATATCATTCCCACTTTTCCTTTGATTTATACATCCTTCCATTTTATGATCTTTTTCTATCTTACTTTTGACACTACTTATTTATCTCTCTTGCGCCTATTTCCTTTATGTTCTCTCTTTCTATTTCACGACATTTCCACTCCTTGTCTATCTCTCTTAATCTTTCCTGTTCTGTCGAATCGAACTAGCCTCCCTTCCTGCGAATTTACGTAGATATTTTTAATTGTGTACGGTTCCAACCTTCAGGATGCAAGCTATCAAATGTGTTGTCGTAGGAGACGGGTGAGTATTTTAATAACTACTCTAATGTTTTGCGATATGTTTGCCTTTTCCTGTTTTCGATCTACATTATTTGATCTAAAGAATCATCGAAGTACCCCTTGGCGATTGGTTTTTCCTGATCAAGAACTATTTAAAAGCTAGTACCACACCCGTTATGCTTTTTAATATGTATTCTTTCTTCTTTTTTATTTATTTATTTATTTATTTATTTATTTATTTTTTAAGAAAATCAGAATGTCTTAATTTAAAATTATCAGCTTTTAGATAATTTATCGCCTCGAGGTATTACTTTTCTCCGTGTTTTCCTCATTTTTCTTTTTTTCGTCTTCGTTAAAATTTCATTCGAATTTATATTATTTTATGACTTTTATTCTGATAATGTAAAAATTGTTTACTCATGTCCCATTTATAATTAACCTTTTCATTATCAGAATTTCTACACAGTCAATTTAATTATCTCTAACTGATTAATTTCTACAGAGCAGTAGGTAAAACATGTCTCCTCATAAGCTACACTACCAACGCTTTCCCTGGAGAATATATTCCGACTGTATTTGACAATTATTCCGCCAATGTTATGGTGGATGGTAAACCAATAAATCTTGGTTTATGGGACACAGCAGGCCAAGAAGATTATGACAGATTAAGACCATTGTCTTACCCACAGACAGATGTTTTTCTGATCTGTTTTTCTCTTGTTAACCCCGCCAGTTTTGAAAATGTTCGTGCTAAATGGTATCCAGAAGTACGCCATCATTGTCCAGCTACTCCAATTATTTTAGTAGGGACTAAACTAGATTTACGTGAAGACAAAGAGACTATTGAGCGGTTAAAAGATAAAAAACTTGCACCTATTACATATCCTCAGGCATGTATTTGTTTAATTTATTAACTATCCTCTTACTGTTACTCATAAATATAGAGTATAATAATTTAATAACATAACAACTTTGCATTAAATTATGTTTAGGGTTTGTCCATGGCAAAAGAAATTGGTGCTGTAAAATATTTAGAATGTTCTGCTCTTACTCAGAAAGGTTTGAAAACAGTATTTGATGAAGCAATTCGCGCAGTATTGTGTCCTGTTCTTCAAGTGAAACCAAAACGCAGATGTTTCCTTCTATAATATTAAATGTCCAACGACGGTGGAGCATGTGCAAATGTACTACCCCTCCTCCGATCGGACTTGATTGCAGCAGGACATCTAACTTTGATTAAAAAACCCCGTTGTACGGTCCATCTCTCTACAAGCATCTGCCATGAAAGCGCACAAACCAATTTATATAATGCGTATAAAAAGATAAAGAAGAAAATATATGCAATTTAAGTGTTTTGGACATTAGCTGAATGTTCTGATGAGAGAAAGGAAGCCAAATGAAAACTGAACTGACAATGTACAGTATATTAGAGTGTGTTATTAATATTAGTTATTACATACGAATTATAAGAAATTAAACATTATGTATGTGCGTTTGTGAGCGCACTAGATACTAATCAATTTAGTAGAAGAGCTGAACCATTTTATGTAAATTTGCATTGTATATTTTAGATTAAAAATGTAATCATACAATTTTGTCATTTTTAAATTTTTGGTATACAAAGAGATTGATACAGTGAAAACATTGAAGTAAAAAATATTTGAATATAAACATTACATATTAATGGGAATTGTTTTTAATTTTTAAATAAATTGAATTTTCCAGCTAATAATTTAAATGAAACTAAACATAAATTATATCTTTCATTGTAAATATACAATTGCAAGTATGTAACATGAAATGATTTTCATCTTTAACTAAATTGGTTGATATTACTATATACATACCATGGAATAAGATAATCATGTAAGTTTTAGAAATGAGCGATACAAGTGTGATTTCAATTCTTTACCTCTCTTGTATTTTCATGTTGTTGCAATCTTGCTGTAATTCATACGCGCAACATGGCTAAAAGAATAAAATATCAGAGGTAGAGGAAAATGGTACGTGTGTATGAATGTTTAAGAGTGCATACGAAAGCCAAGGGAGAAAGACAGAAGAAGGAATTATTCTATAACAAATAATTGTACATAAATGGTAAAAGTCCAAACTGTATTCCTATCATTATCATTTTACATGTATAAGCTGCTGAATCTAAATCGGACGTTACTTGTTTTTTATATATATATTATAAATATATATAAAGTGGGGCTGGACCGAGATCTATTTCAATCGTCGCAGATCCACTGACCTGTGCAATCTATCCGGGGAATGGGGATTCAGTCCATAAAAATATCATAGATACTGTAACTAAATATGCTTTATTAAATGGGTGTTTATTAAATTTTTCTATTTATTTATTATGCCGTTGTGTCAAAGAATGTATCAATTAATATAGATATTTGTTCCGGAGTGTATTTTATATATTTAGCTGGGTTCTTGGAGAATGATATTCCTCGATACTTATTATGAAAATTCATATAAAGAGGAACAATAGCTTGTTGAAGCTCTTTTCGTAATTCTTCTCGTAATCGAGCATCAGGTACGGAATAAGAACGTTGACATTTTGCAACTTCCTCTAATTCTCTTGTAAATCCCAAAAATTTCTCTTTCAAAGCTTTTGCTGCTGGTTCTGTGAAAATAATAAAAATCCTAAATCTTCGTTCTTAGCATTTTTCCATTTATATGTTACACAATTGATATATATCATTAAAACCTCCATAGCTATATTAAATAATTTCGTGTATTTTAATTTTACGTAATTCATTATTACACATAGTTAGTGTTACATACAAAATAAATATTATTACAGAAACGTTTCTTTTTTTATTTAGTATTATAAAATTTTTCTAAATTGTCAAAATACAAACCTGGTTCATCGAAAGGTTGTTCAAGATAAGCGCGTGCTTTTGCAAAGGTAGTAGAAACGTAGTTAGCCTTATCACGTAACAGGAGATCGTGATATGTTTGTTCCGCGCTAGGTTCTGCTAATAATAAAAGTTCCATCAAGGAACTACGACGTAAAGCATTTATAACATGATTATGATTGTTTAAACGAAACAAAGCTCTTAATGCAATATCTGAATACGAAGTATCACTTTTACTCACGAGCACCAAATTCAATTGTGCTAATACCTTTTCTAAAAATAAAAAATAATATTAATAAGTTTTATAATATTTTCATAATATGTCCAAAAATAAGGAAATAGTGATACCAACTAATGTAAGTGCCAAGAACAATTCTATACATATTTTCTGTTTGTTTTATAGATGTTGCACCTTCCATATCGGCACTACGTCTTAACACAGCTCCTGCTGTATCTGCATATTCTGCCAATTGTTCCAAGAAAACTAAGACATTGCTTGTACTTTCTGCTACAGTACCGTCTTTAGGTAAAATTGAACTAGATTCATTTCTGACACTTTCTGCAAAATCTTCCAATGCTTTTGCCCCCTATATTGTTAAATTATGTAGTATGTAATTTAAAATAAAATTTGCATTATACAATCATATTGTGTTACAACGTACAGTTATGTTTAGAGTATTAAGCACAGAAGTAAATTTTGATCTAAGGGCATAATCACAGCCCTCAACAGTACGTTCCAAGTCTGGCTTTAATTCTCCAAGATGTTTTAAAATTGGAAAGATTACTAGCACTGCAGAAAAATCACGCCGTACGATACATCTTTTAGCACGAGTTGCTATACTCTCTCCATCATGAGCTACAAGATCCATAGCTTCACGTACTGTAGCCTCTAATACTTGTGCTTGTAGACTAATCGGTAAAATTTTAGCAACTAGTGACCGTTCCGCTTGCATAAGTTTATGAAGACCAACCGTTAACAGCAAGTAATTTTCCATTTCTTGTTCATCTGGTGCTGTATCCTCTACAGAATGTCCAGATAACTGTGGCGGTGGCTTCCTAGATGCAGTTAAAGACAATCCCAAACCAGTAGTCTGAGAAGCTTTTAGTAACATTCTACTAGCTTTTTTTTCTAAAGCATGCTGTAATCTTTTAGAAGCTCTTTTGCCACTATTTTCTTGAATTCCCAGTGAATGTCTGTTCCCAAATTTTGTTTTCTACAAATAGTAATATAACTAGTATTAAATTGTAAATAATCAATTAATTATGATCAAAAGAATACATTATTAAGTTTCTTACTGGTAAAGGACTTCCTGCATGAGTACTGCCACCACTAGCGCTCCTTTGATGTTCTTTTAACAACTGTAAAGATCTTAAAACAATAGCAGAACGTACAGATGCATAAATTTTTACATGTTTACGGTGTCCCCTCTCCTCCAACCATGCAGCAATTTTAAGTAAATCTCCTAAAATACTTTCTGGTAATTGACAAAGGGATTGAGGGGCATCCTCACCACTAGTATCTTCGTCTGATCCAATTAAATCCAAAAGAACAATTGGAAGAATTGGTTTACTTTGTCTAGTTAAAATATCATGGAATTCTGCATATAAAGCGTCTAAACCGACAACAAACAAACTTGTTACATTTTCTAATTCTACAGAGCTTGGATTATTTTTTTGAAAATAACGTTGAGCATTGTAAAGACGATTCATTGCTTCCAAAAAATTATCTAGTCCTCCAGATCCTCCTGGACCAGCTCTCACTGTAGCTTCTACTTCTTGACAGACTCCATAGTACCCAATAGCGTGATCTAAAGCATTTAATGTCATTTCTATATCTGTAAAGACAAAATAAACAAAATTATACTATTACATGATAAGTTACAGATTTGAAATATTCATATGGTTAATATTAAAATGATCCGATATACTCATTGAACTAAATATTATGAATTAGAAACAATACTATTTAATTAATTTGTCATTCGCTGAGGATGTCCCAATAAAAAAGCTATGGCAACAGAATCTGACTAATAAAGCGTTAATACATATTAATTGCATTTATTTTATAATAATATACTTTGTTGTTGCGCTTGAAGGTTCCCTGTTTCATTGTAAACAGGAAGTATAGTTCGACGCAATGTAGCAAGACGTTGTTCTAAAGAAGATAGAATTCCTACAACATTACTGGTTAATTTTCTGCTTCGTTCTTCTGCTTCTTTCAATGCTTCTAAAGAAGCAATTTCTGCTTCTAATTTACATTGTATTTCAAATCTTCGTTCAGAAGTATCTGCTCTTGTAGTGTGCATTATTTTATCTGAAAATAGTACGATACATATGTGTAACAGAAATCAGGAAATATTTGAAATCTTTTGAAGAGTCAGTGTCACTTTATTCGCTATGTAACACGTATATTAAAGATATTTGTATAAAATTACGATGTAATGTCATTGCTATTTTAATATTGTATGTTATATTATGATATAACCTTCTTTCATTACATTATTGCTTTGTACCTTTATAATCGATCGATTAGTTATCAAATAATTATTAAAGATTTTCTATATATTCATGAATACAAAGAGATAGAACATTGTGATGCAACTACTGACATAAAAATGCCCTATTCAAATGAAAAGTTTTATTACTATAATTTTGAAATCTCAGAAAATACTGCTAAAATATATGGACTTGCTATTGTAATGTACTCTGTGTGATTAAACAAACAAATAAATTGCATAAATACATGAATTAAATATTTGATTTATTCAGTGTATTAATAAGAAATACTATATCATATTAGTATATTAGATACGAAAGGATCCTAATATAAACAAACAGTAACTCAAATTTAAAAAGAAATTAAAATAACACACTATTACGCTTTTAACAAAAAAATAAATATCTTAAAGAATTGACAAGAATTATATCATAAAAATTTAATCCCAGTTTTTTCAGCTCTAGAACTATAGAAAAAACGTAATAAAAATTTTGATTTATTATGGCTATTTGTTAATAAGTTGGTACTTCTGAAATTAAGCAGCTGTTCAAGAAGCAGTATGTAATCGACAAAGAGACGAAACATAAGAATTAGATCGAATTCGACTTGATCTTGATACATTGATATCACACTTTACATTCAAATTAATAAGCTAACAGCATTTCGTTAATAGGATTATAGAAATACTAACACATAAATAAACAAAGAATAATCTAATTTATAGTATTAGAAATACTTTATAATACGTAATTCAATATAGATGTTTAATCTGTTATCGTATTTTTGCATGTTATAAGGTATTTACATTAAATATTCTATGTCATTATTAAGCATTATGAGTGATATAAAAGTATAAGTGACGGAGATCTGTATGACTTTTATTTATATAAGATAATAAGATACTTTCTCGTACACTTTTAAAGGAACAAGTTACAGATTATATATTCATTTGATTTTTAGAAGCATTTACAATATGGACAAACCTGTATCTTCAGATATTGTACTCATTGCGGGCAATTCCCATCCAGAATTGGCTAATCTTATCGCCAAGTACGTTTTCACAAATATATATGTATATTTATAATCATTCAGTACTCCAATTATAATTGCATTGCTTTATTAGTCGATTAGGTGTTAAACATGGAGGATGTTCTGTGTATCATAAATCAAACCGTGAAACTATGGTTGAAATTGGAGATTCTGTACGCAGCAAAGACCTCTATATTATTCAAACAGGAACAAAAGATGTAAACAATAACATAATGGAACTTTTGATTATGGCATACGCATGCAAAACTTCTTCTGCAAAGAATATTGTTGGTGTCATTCCATATTTGCCTTATTCTAAGCAATGCAAAATGCGTAAACGAGGTTGTATAGTTTCTAAATTATTAGCAAAGATGCTTTGTAAGAGTGGTTTAACACATATAATTACAATGGATTTGCACCAGAAGGAAATACAAGGATTTTTTGATGTACCAGTGGATAATTTGCGTGCCAGTCCATTTTTATTACAATATATTCAAGAGTCTGTGCGTAAATAATATTAGTAAAACTGATTATCATAGAATTTTATGATTTAACTTCGAATTTTATCTTATTAGATACCAGATTATCACAATTCAGTGATAGTTGCGAGAAATCCTGGTAGTGCAAAAAAAGCAACTAGCTATGCAGAAAGATTACGTTTAGGAATAGCAGTCATTCACGGAGAACAGCGAGAGGCAGAGTCAGATATGAATGATGGACGTTATTCTCCGCCTGCATTGGCCTCACGAACAATGGAAGTTGGCGTTGGTGTGCCAATGCATCCTGCAAAAGAAAAGCCTCCAATTAATGTAGTGGGGGACGTAGGCGGACGCATAGCTATTATGGTGGTATGTATGTTTAAATGTAAAAATTAAAGAAAACAGGACAGTGTATTAAAAATTTGTACATTTGATACATTACATTTACATTACGTTACATTACCGTAAATTTCTACATTATTATGCATTGTTATATTTCAGGATGACATGATAGATGATGTTCAATCTTATGTAGCTGCAGCAGAAGTTCTTAAGGAAAGAGGAGCATATAAAATTTATGTTCTAGCTACGCATGGACTTTTAAGTTCTGATGCACCAAGATTAATAGAAGAATCTCCAATTGATGAGGTAGTATAATATTTAAAGGCTTATTTAAAAAGACATAAGTTATGTGAAGCAGTTTGTAAGCAACCCATTTCACTGACTTACTTGATCTTAAATAGTCTTGTGAAGATCATGATTATGTTTTCAAATGGACATGTAGATTTGTATTGTATATTTTTAGCTAATATTAGAATACAGATTTCCGTTTGACGATTCAAGGTCGTCATAAGGTTACATAAATATCAGCATGGCACCTTGATATAGTATAGTTTTCGTCTGAGATACTTTCACGTGGCTTTTATATCTGCCGAGATATTTAATCGTTTCCATTTAAATTGAATACGTGTATACATACATGTATATACAGGGTGTCCCATCTGATGATGTAGTTTGATTTCATCCTTCTTAATGGTAAAGAAAAGAGTAGGTCATTCCATTTAAAAAACTTTACTATTAAAATCTCAGAAATATAATAACTTTCTCTCGTAACATATTCTTTCTTTTTTTTTTTTTTTTTTTTTTTTTAACCGTGACAAATGAGAGAGTAATTAAGAGTGGCAGAGTTAGGTGACACTGTATATATGTATATATATATGTATTTAAATTTTAAAAAAATTGAATCTATAATTAGATATTATTTTTAGGTCGTTGTTACAAATACTGTCCCTCATGACGTCCAAAAGATGCAGTGTCCAAAAATAAAAACTGTTGATATCAGTATTTTGCTGGCAGAGGCTATTAGGCGTATTCATAATAAAGAATCCATGTCATACTTGTTTAAAAATGTCTCTTTGGAAGATTAAAAATTACGATGAGATAATATCTTCCAAACATACTGACAGTTTCCATATCTGAGGACCATATGCAAAACATATCTATTAAATTTTGTCTATTACTTTATTTTATGAAGAATTAATCATGCTAGTCCTGTTTTATATAGATACACACACGCGCGCGCGCACACACCACACATTTGAATTGCTTGACAATTTCTATACATTTAAGTTTCTGTATATCGGAACTGATAACTGATAAACTTACATAAAATAGATTGCAAGATTTTGGTTTTAGTTGTATATGCCGATTTTGGTTGTATATTTCGACTTAGAAAATTTGTACTGCTCACTTAGCAGATAATACTGAAGATAATCTGAAGATGTGAGGGTCATAAATATACGTATTGAGCTAATATATGAAATAATAATATAAATTTAACAGAAAATAGAATAACACTTTTTCTTTCCTTTAACTAACTTGAATGCAATTATTATATACATAATTGGTGAACACATCCAAATTAAAACAAATGGATCAATAACAATGTTGCTATGACAATAGATCAACTATAGCTTCAAAATCCGCAGCTTCTAAATTGTTTGAAATTTTCAAAATATTTTAAGCTTTGTCAGAATGTCTGTGGAAACTGCAAATAATGAATTTACTAGAATTTGTGTTATGCTACAATCGGAAGTAAAAAAGCGACGAATACAAGGTTTGAAAGAAGTTTTCACATTGTTAGAATTACAGCAATCTGAGAATGAAACCCTAAAATTATGGGATATTATAAATAAATATCTGTTGAGAATTTTAAATGATTCTGTAGAAGAATGTCGTGATCGAACAGTGGAGATTATCAAGTTATTTATAATTAATTTAGCACCGAATGATAAGTATATTATGCATTTACTCCCAGTTTTATCCAAAAGATTAGGTTCTTCTGAGCAAATAGAAACCTCAGAAGAAGTTCGACTGAAGTGTATTGCGTTATTAAAAATAATAGTATTGAAATACGAAAACTTATTAGCATTATACATTGATGATTTAACAAAAATCTTAGTACAAACTCTAGCAGACAATTATCCACTTGTTAAAAGAGAAAGCTGTGATTGTATATCTGAATTTGCTAAGAATTTGTCAAGATATTTCTACGCGCAATCGCAAAACTTCGTAAAACCAATTCTAAATAACTTTACGCACCAACATCATAGAATTAGAATCGCTTCTATTAAAACAATAGGAGATTTAATCCAATATGGAAATAGTAAATCTATAGAAGAAGTAGCTACACCTATGGCAGAAAGGTTGTTTGATCAAAATGGTCTTGTTAGAAAAGGTATTTCATTATTTTTATTCTTCATTTTAAACAAATTATATTTAATATCATTGTACTGTTTCGTAGCTGTAATAGAAGTAGCAGGTTATTGGCATCTAAACCTAAAAGATCGATATAACTGGTGGCATAAAATTCTTCCACTACTTTTAACGGGTCTACATGATGAATTAGAAGAAATTAGACAAAAAGCTGGCAACTTTTGGGATGCTGCGGGACAATCGTATGTAGAAGAAAACCAGAATGATGAAAAACTGAAAGACAAACTAGATTTTCTTACCAAAGATCGTCATCATTACCCTAATGGTATGTTGAGTTAATAAATTGTTATCAAATATTATTTATGTCGTTATAAATTTCTTGCAGTTATTAGACCAAACATAGGATGCCGTGTAATAGCACAACAATGCTTCAGTAAATTGATAAATGGAATTTGTTTGGAATTAGGAGATTGGATTGCAGACATACGAGTACGTTCTGCACAATTACTTTGTGTATTTATTTTAAACATAGAAGAAGATATAATACAGCATATTGGAAAACTCTTATCTCCTATGTATCGGTAAATGTATTAGTATTAAAATATACATTATAAAATTAATCTTTAACTAATCGTACTGTTGACTAATAATTATTTATTAGAGCTTGTAACGATGAAGATAACAGAGTTGTAGAAAATGTAGAAAGGGCTGCAGAATATTTAGGATATTTTGTACCTCCAAAAATCTATTGTCATTTGATAATACCTACTCTTGAAGACACTCCATCCGTAGGTCATTTAAAAGTATTTTCTGCAATTTTAAAAGGTAGTGAACAGTGTACACTTCTTCCATTATTAGAAGATATTGGAAGATTCTTACAACAATCACATATCTGTCAAAGTAAAAAGGGAGCATATCAAAAAGAAATACTTTCTTGTTGTTCTTCTTTACTTTTAGTATGCAAAATGGTTTGTTTTATAAATATCTACATAGTTAATTTTGTTATTTCCTGCGCTAATATATTAAACAAATTCTAGGATTGCAAGCTTATATCAAAGGAATTATTTATAATAATGTTCACTGTTTTATCTATGACACAAGAAAATTTGATAAATTTGAAAGCGCAAGAATTACTAAGTATACTTGCTAACATTAATTCACTTGATAGTGTTGGAGAGTTATATCATAAATACATTGGCCAATTATTTTCAACATTTTCTGACTATAAATCATGGTCAATTCATGATCCGGAATCTCAAATTTTTTGTGCATGTTTAACTTACGCTAAGCAAATCTTTGCTTATAATATGAACATTATTTTACCAGTTCTAAAACAAACTCTGACGGATGATGCAGATCCTGAATTGAGACTGAAACATTTTATTTTATTATCAGAATATTTTAATCAAGAATCTTTAAATGAGATTATGGATATAAAATTTTCTAGTCAATTTTTGAAAGATTGTATACTTCCTGGATTGATTTGGACAGCAGGAAGAACTGCTGAAGCTATACGTACTGCTGCAGTAACTTGTTTATGTTCGTTTTTAAATAAATATGAAAAAGACTCTGTTATGGAGAGAATTACAAATCACGATGAACAAAATATTTGTTTAATATTTGATGAAATAATTCCTGTCTTAATTAGTCTTGCAGATGATAATTCTAAAACAAGTAGATTTTATTCTTTGCAAGCTATGTATTTAATAATGTGTATCCGGAAGCAGTTTGATCATCTCGCGGAAGAATACATACATAAAATATATCCAATACTATTGAAAAGACTTGATGATGGATGTGATGATGTTAGAGTAATATCATTAGAAGCTCTAACAGAAGTTTGGAGCGCAATACCTAAGGATTATGACTTACAGTTTAATAAAGGACATGTAGATACTTTGTATACCACAATTATAATATATTTGGATGATCCAGACAGCAAATTTCAAAATATTGTATTAGGTAATAACATTTAAATTAAGAGTGCATTTTAATATAATATCCAAACTGAAATATAATTGTTATATATGAAATACTTATCTTTTAGATAAATTAAAGGAATTGGCCAAAGTGCATCCAGAATTATTATATCAGAAACTTCAGAAATGTAAGACAAATTTTAGAAATCAACGGGATATGGAAACAATAATAGAACACTGTCAATTTATTTTAACCAGTAAATAAAATTGATGACTGTCAATTTCTTTTAACAAATGAGTAAAATTGATAGTTATTATGTAAGAGTAATGTTCTATTCAGTAATAATATTTCTTGTATAATGTATATGTATATTTATTGTAAACAAAAATTAATTAATCTATTCAAATTAAATTTTATAGACAGAATTTAAAATATCGTTTCATTTTAAGGTTATCTTAATTTCTGGCAATTTTTTTTTAACGATTAACGTGAAAATGTAATACTGTTCGATACAAATACCTGCAAAGAATCTACTACTTAATTTATTAAATAAATTAATATCTAAAAACGAATATGTATATACAAAAACGTAGGAAGATGATCTATAGATTTAAAGAACATACGCACATACACAATTTAGGAAATTTGTAATATATTTAAATGACCAAGAGATTAAGATAAACATACATATTAACCAAATCGAAAGATCTCGTAAAATGATAATATAAATAAACTATTCCTTTTCGACAAGAAATAATACAGGAACCTATGGAAGGAAAAGTTAACCTTAAAAAAGTATTAGAACAGGAAGTACCCGCCCTTTTGAAGCCGCCATATTGTACATGTCTTCCGCTTTCAGAGGCGAATCACAAAGGGGTGGCAAACAGGATTAAGAAATTGCCAATAATTCTGTCCAAGTTTTCATTTCAAGCTTCATCTTATCATTTTATAATTGTGGTAAGCGTACTATTTGAACATTATATTTCTTCTAGTTGGAAAGTACTTTTTATGAATTTTTTTTTTCGTTTGTAAGTCTGTTCAAACATTTTTTATCTTTCTGTCACTTTCTTACATGAATAATTCACACATTTATTTTATAATCGAATAATTACTTAATATTTCTTAGTAATAGAAAAATATTGAAGAAATACATAACATGAATAATTTGTACTGAATTTTTAATTTGAATCGTCTAAAAATATTCTATAGAAGCATAACTACATGGTCATATGTGTACGTCATAAATATATATCTGTACTGATGCACGAATTTTAAAAATTGTTTCATGATTAAATATAATGTTACGTTTATTACTGTTAGAAGTGTCAGATTCATTACCGATCAATTATTAACCAAGGTTAGTAACCAACTTTTCCATTATTATCATAATCCAGTAACCGTTTAGCCTGCGAAGTTCTGTTGTTAAATAAGTGAAATATTTATCAGGATACGTGATATAAAATTTCTCATAAAATACTTGGAATATTCTCATGTGACTTATATTATTTAGGTTTATAGTATTTAAGCTATTAATAAAATATGTTTTTGTCACAGTAAACATGTCAGAACCTAATACCGATCACATTGACTCCGTAGAAGAAGAATTAGAAGTGGAATCTAACTACAAACCCCCACCAGAAAAAACAATAGAACAAATTCTAGAAACAGATAAAGAAGATGAAAGTTTACGCAAATATAAAGAAACTCTATTGGGAGAAGCAAAGTCCGGAGGTGTTGTTGTAGGTGAGCATTTCATTAAATAATTAAAATAAATTACCTAAAAGAGAATATAAATAAAGAGTATGATGCTCTGAAATTTTATAGATCCAAATGATCCCAGGAAAGTAATAGTAAAAAAGTTAGCGCTGTGCGTAGCAGATCGGCCAGATATGGAATTAGATTTAACAGGTGACCTATCACAGTTAAAGAAACAGACATTTGTAATAAAAGAAGGTGTTAGCTACAGAATCAGGATTGACTTCATTGTTCAACGTGAAATTGTGCATGGCCTAAAATATGTTCAAAAAACTTATCGTCTTGGAATGCCAGGTAAAATTTTCATTAAAGATAAATTATTAGTTATACCTTGACTTTTTTTTATTGCTAACTTAAAATTTTTAATTATGTCTAATTTAATTTAACATTAAACCATTATATTTACTTTTTTTGTTCAATGCTTTCTGCTGTAGGTGTCACAGGTATTTTTAAAACAAAGTATTGACAATACTGTATGTATGGCTTAACATGTTTAATATTCATTTGCCTTGTTATACTTTCAGTGGATAAGATGATGCATATGGTGGGTTCTTATCCTCCAAAAACGGAAATTCAATCGTATACAACACCAACGGAGGATGCACCAGCTGGAGTAATGGCACGTGGTTCTTATAGTGTAAGCTCTTTGTTTACTGATGATGACAAACACGAACACCTAAAGTGGGAATGGTCATTTGAAATTAAGAAAGACTGGAAAGAGTAAGCTCCCTTTTATAATGGGAAGCCCTACAACGATCGCAATTAAAATAAAAATGCCAAAAGGGACTCTAATTTTTATAGATATTCAGTCATACTGCGATGCCATAACTGTATTTTTTAAGTAATAAGAGAAAGAGTAACATTGATATTTATTTAGATACTTTTCCTAAATCGTAAACCTTAAAAGTGAACAATTGAGTACATGAATATATATGCATACATAAACGCACATACTAAGAGATATGTATATGTGTATATATATTTACATAAACATATGTATACGTATGTATACACATACATAGTGAATCACGTAGGTACTATTTTATAATCATTTAAATTGTGTATATCAGTCAGTATTTAATTGCCTTTATATTGTGGTTATTCATATATTCCTCTTAATTTTTCCAGTTAAGATCAGTGTAAGATCCTTTAGTATTATATTGTTAACACATTTTGCTAAAGTTTTACGGTCTTGATTCAAATCCCCCAATAGTGTATTTTAACTAACAGTTGAATGACAAAAATATGCTATTATTTCAAATACTTTGTCTTTTAGTATTCAAAGCTGGAAATATCTTAAAGTTCAAGAATACAAATATATATGAAATTAATGTACACACATTATTAATGTAGAAAATTTAAATGGTGCGCTTCAAATATTTCTTTATATCATTAACATATATACACTATTACTTTTTATTATATCATATTAGACTTAAATTGTTTTAAAATATGGAAATATTTCCCACATAATATGACATTTTTATAGTCCTTCGGGTGTCAAATTTAAACTATTAATTAATTTTTTTGTTTTAAGATTTACAATATGAAATAATAATTGTTTTATAAAACAATTTTTTTTAGGAACAATTTTATAATGTACATTATTAGAAATTGCAATATGTATTGCAATTGTGATTCCAAACTACAATAAAAATAAAAATATAAATTGCTTCTCAGTTACAGCTTAGAAAAGGCAACTTACGAGCAGAAATTATTTTTTGCTAATTTTCTTTGCTGTGCATGATGTGTAATAAATAGTGTATGCATTTAACACGAGTCCCTATGTGTAGAACAATATCAAGTTTCAATTAGAGGGACTAAAAGTTTGTTATTAAAAGGTGTTGTTTTAATATATTATTCATTTTTTAATAATAATAGTTTAGAAATAATAGTTTATTAGAATTGCTTCTCTATTTTATTCAGTACCATATAGTACCATGCTAATAATGTCACATAGCAGTGAAATATTAAAAACAAATGAAAAACAAAACAATTTTAAAAGTTCAAAAGTTGATTCTAATTAAGAATGCACCGAAAATGTATTTAATACTGTTCATGATTCTAAAACTGGACACATGTTAACCTATAATTTTAAGGTTATACTATATATTTCAATAAAACCCTAAAGAGCTGCATTAAAAATGAATGTTAGTAAATTGTTTGCAATTATTATTTTATGCTCCGCTTTTGTTATATCTCTACTACATTCAATTAATATATATTTTAATTAAATAAAGCATGGCAAAAGATATTTTGTTATAATAAGCTAATGTGATGGGTTTATGATGTTAAATATTTAGAATGTTCATAAATGTATAGATCGTAACATATTTCGATTAATATTTTATAAATATTTGAAAAATAAAAATTTCGATTCATTTACAATGATCATGTAACATTTTTATATTGAAAAATAATAAATATACATGTTAGTAAAAAATAATCGTTCTTACATTTATGTATTTTGTAAAGTAATCTAATATCAGATTTTGGAAATGTAACTTTCTGTACCAAAAACAGTTTCTCTTAATTAATGCTAGTTTTATGTATAAAAATAAAAGTTCATCATTGATTTATTTTATATTTTATATTGTTAACTATATATACATACATACATATATATATATATATATGTAACTTTTTTTTAGTTGATAATCACATAACCTAAAATAAAATAACCTAATTGATTTATTTACACACACACACACATATATATACATATATGAGCATGTGTAAATAATACCTTTATAAATATCGACTTTAATCTCCAATTATTATGGTCAGTTTTTGGAAATAAAAAATTGAATAAAGTTTAATTATAATGAAAGCAATGAAATTATACGATTTTAGTATACCGCAAGTCAATCCGTGAAATGTAAATTTCTTACTATTATGAATCAATTTTTACTTCTATCATTAGATGGTACTATACTAATATTTTTGCCTGAATGATAGGTGAGAGGTTATTGCGTATATTTTATTTTATGTGCCTCCTCAGTATTAAAAGAATTGCACTGTGAGGTATTTGCCAATTTAAATAATTTATTTGTATAATGTATCAAATACATTGGAGTAAAGATGAATTCTTCTAGCCTTCTATCCTTTCGTTGTGGTTGTTCTGAAACAAATCTTTTTTTAATGTTAATCGACTTTTTTTTACAAAATTTCTGAATTTAAAATTTAAAAAGGAACACTTTGAAACGACACCGACCATTTTTCACTTTTACATTTGGCACGACTGTTTTTATTTTATTCAAGACATGGAAATGCTATTCTTTCCTTCAATGCTTGTTACTTTTTGAAAATTAGGAGAACCGAAAATGGCCACAGACCACAGACAACACTAATTACACAATTGGTCTAAGCAAGATGAGAAAGATCTTCTTGACAAAACAAAGAAAATCACACCACCAAATTCACGATCAACTTCACGAGAAAACTTGTGTTCAACCCATACGACCAAGTTAAGTCACAGCATGCATCTCTCTTTCTTTTATTCTTTTCTCTCTCTCTCTCTCTCTCTCTCTTTTCTTTTTTTTCTTTTTTTTTTTTTTTTTTTTTTTTAAGCAATATAATTAAAACTTTCCTACATGATAATTGTTTTCTTTTGATACCACTGATACTAACTAAGTATATCTTCTTGTAAAATTTTCATTCCCTATTAAATAGGTCGTTACATCTTTAAATGCCACTGAAATTATTAATGCATTCTTCCCGTTAAAATCATTTACATTTCTATTGCAACGATCTTTACTTTCGTTTGACGCCACTGAAACTTTGGTAGGTAAAGTAGGAATAATAAACGCATTGAATCAGCGTAATAGTCATCTATTTGTTGTTCCGACACTATAGTATTATTGAACCACTGCACCTTTGGTTGCGCCATGCTATAACGCACTTTTAAAATAGTACTTTAAAAGAGCGTCACAGTGTTGGTCGCCAAGCACAAACACTTGGATTTTTTTTTTTACATTTCACTGTACACGTTCTGCTTTTTTTCTTCTATGCTTTTAAAATATTCATCACCAAACACTGTCTTTTTAGATTCTGTCCTGTTTCACTGGAAGAAAAGCACATAGAGCTATTTAGGGATACTGTCCTTTCACTTTCATTAAGTTCACTTTTCAGAACACGTTCGCACAATTCACTTACATAAGTGTTGGATGTATATATCACACGGATAATTCTACATAGTCATAAAATGCAGCTTTACAATTAATTAGACTTAATTACTGTATCAAATATAGTTTCAAACAGACCTTTCATATTTCACCTTTATCTTCATTAATATTCATATTGTAAAAGAAGATTTATCATGAAATTTTGAAAACAAAATATTTCTTAAAAGATTTTACTTGAATATGAAAGAACTGTGCGTGTGAATGTGTAGATGTGTGTGTGTGTGTGTAGATGTATGTGTATGTGTATATGTATATATATATATATATATATATACATACATATATATACATATATATATGCGCAGATTATACGATTATAATACAAATTAAATCTACGTCTCTTACAAATTATTTATGATAATTAAAATAACTTAATTAAGCGTTTCCTCAGAACTTAATGAACTCTGAATTGCTTTAATGTTAAACGCTATGAATACTTTTCTAAATAAAAAGAACAATTAAGAGTATATATACGTAATAGCTGAAAATATTGTAATAAAAATTAATCAATATGTTTGATTGAAAATTAAAATAACATTCTGTATAGAATTATTATCATTATTATTACTTTAATATTGTTATTAATATAACTTAAATTTTTCTTGCAATTCAGATTCATAATAATTTCAATTCTTTTTATGCATATACAGGCTTGTACGTCTAGTAACCTTTCGATGTCCCTAAACATTCATAATTGAAGGAAAAAGAGTGCGAAAGGAACTGTTTATATTGGTCTAATATAATAATTTTCTTATAATGTAATAAATACCGGAATTTATATCTTTAAATATCTTTCATAATTTAAACTATCATATGTATCATTTTACATAACATTTATTAATAAAATTACTTATTTAAAAAATTTGTATCGTGTATATTTACTCTGAATATTTTTGATACTTTGTTCCAATATCTTTTGTTTAAGCTTTTTCTTTTTTTTCTTTAATACAAAATTTCAATCTATATTATATAATGTACAATTTTTAACAAATATTTTTTGTCGATGCAAATATGGTGATTCATGAGAAGAAAGATCATAAGATAGTTATTGATATTATAAATCTTCTAAGATTTTGCACATTTCAAATATAAAGTATTTCATTAAAAGACTGTAAATCATTTTTAATATGAGAAATGGTACTAAACACTCCAGCCAGTATATACATGTATCCGTTCTATTTTGTAATTAACGAGGAAACTTAAGCACTACCCCCCTTAACAACGACGATTACCAGATGATCCTCCTTAAGTCCCTCTTCACTGAGGCTTGGACAGGTTCGTTTTAATAGTTCTGTAGAGAATGTACAAGGTGGAAATGCATAAAGCACCCCAGTTCCCTCTGTATCTTTGTTAAGCAATGAAATGACACCTGCTGCTTCCTTTTGCTTTAAATATGATACTAAGTTGCGTAAGGGTCTGGTTTGAACATTAGCATCATCTGTAGATATAACTGTACTTGAACCAGCCAGTCCTAGGAAAATAGCATGTGAACTAGAAGTTTGAATTCTCTTTGACACATCATCTAATTTTGGTTGATCTAAACGTAATCTTTGTGTAATTCTTAACATATGTTTTCCATCTTCATCTTTCATCAAGGCCTCGATTATTTCTGTGTCACCATCAGTTAAATGGAACTTAGCTGGAAATAGAGAATTCTTTAAGATTAGTGCTCCTTGCCAAATTGCTATTGATTTCCTTGCCACTTCAGGTAATGTTCGAGAAGTAGAAAGCATTCCGCTACGAGTATTCTCTGAATCGGAATCAGAGTCAATTTGCCTTCTACGAGGAGATCTTGATCTTGATCTATCTACACCAGGTTCTCTCGATAAAGATCGACGTAAGCTTCTCGGTGTTTCATACTCTAATTCTGGAGGCGGTCTGCGGCTAGACCAATCGGCTTCTTCTCTCATGTAATTTTCTGGATAAGTTCCGCGATAACCCCCTCTTCCTCCGCCCCTTCTTTCATGCCAAGGAGCAGATCCTCTACCTCGGAATCCTCTTGGTCCATAACCAAAATCACTATCTGGTCCGTAAGGATCGTAAGGAGGTTCATAATCTACTGGTCTTGGTCTGAACTCTCCACTTTCTTCTGGGTAGGGTCTTGGTTTATATCCAAATCCAGGAGTCACATCTGCAAAATCGACTCTCAGCCTCCTATCTGGACCACCTAGAGGAAATCCTCTCATTTCTTTTACAGCAGCCTGTGCCGCATCAATTGAATCATATAAGATATAAGCATTACTATCGCCTTTAATATAATCAATCTTTTTTATTGCCCCAAATCGATCAAATTCTCTTTCTAGCTGTGGTACAGAAGTCCATGGTCCTAAACCACCAACCCAAATTCTTGTAGTAGGTGTAGCTTTTCCATATCCAATTTTACATTGGAATTTTCCTATATATTGTCCAGAAAGTTCAACTTTACATCTATGCGCCATATCCAATGTTTGAAATCTGACAAAAGCATAAGCATTTCCTGTACCTGGTGGAGGTCTTTTAATATCAATATCATCAACAATTCCATATTTACTAAAGATACGTCTTAATTCGTCCTCTGTAATGTTGATCTCTAAGTTCCCTGCAAAAAGTGTTCTTGTTGCTAGTGGGTCATCTTCTGGAGAAACATGATGTAAATAGTTGGGGAATTTATCTTTTTTATTCTCCACGCGTTCAAATCCATGAACCGGATGTCGAATCATCATATGTCTTGGAGGGCCATAATGATGAGGTGGACCAGGATGAACATGAGGTGGGCCATGATGAATCGGTGGTCTAACAAATTCATGATGAGGAGGAGGGATTGCTTCACGCCTCATTTCTCTATGCGGCGGAGGTAAACCGACTGGTGGTCCGTAAACTCTTTCATATCTTTCTAAAGGTCTATGTCTATCTGTTGGACCAGGACTTCTGGCATAGTATCTTTCATAATCAGGGGGCGTGATTGATCTTGGACGACGGTAAGTATCAGGTCTTTCATAAACTGGTTCAACAAGTGCTACCTTGTCATACATAATGATTCTTGGTTTTGCATGCTTTGCATCTCTAGCATCTTCTGAACTTCTGAAGCAAACATATGCGACACGTTCATCTAATTCATGAGAAATTCTAATAGAAAAATCTCCGAATTTCTTATATTCTCTATAAAGTGTATCTTTTATCACTTCGTCACTTGCTTTTGGATGAATTGAACTGATACAAAGCACTTTATAACTATATGGACGTTCTGGTGGTAATTCTCTGGGTGCTCTTAAATAATCATCTCTATGGGAGCTTGATTCTACATAACGAGCATGAGAGGAGGCACGCGTTGGAGGACTGGGACTTCTTGCACCTCTACTACGTCGACGAATTCTTTCAGGAGTTATTCGTTCATCACTGGAATCATCATATCTGCAAATTAGTTAAAAGAGTTCTTACTATAACAAAAATACTGTTTGTTATATCGTAAAACACGAAAATTTCAACGATTTACTATATACATATGTACTTGTTACCTCCAGGTAATGTTATATACCATCTCTAAGTCTATATACCTAAGTATCTATTCTAGTAAAGAAATATAAAGTAAAATAATACACACTTCGTATAAGTTTCTAAAAATAGAGTTTAGTATATTATGAAAAATTTTTACCGTCCCATCGATGATCTACTTCTCTTGACGCGCGGAGGAGTGTCACGACTAGAGCTCCTTTTCATATTGTTGCGGATTTTAACCGTGATCTTATGTCGATCGTCACGCGGAATCCCAATCATCAACGCTGTTTAACACGGCAGAGCCGAACAAATGGCGAAGAAAAAACAAAGGAACAATAATTACACAAAGATTACTCGGCTTGAATCAAGCCGTCATTCACGAAGTCTTTATCCTCCTCAATGAGCACAAAATGGCGACTTTCCTCTTTCCTTACTTAACTTCCGGAATTTCCTAGTAAGCTAAAAGGAATTCCATAGAAATTTAATCAAATATCTTAGCTCTGCATTTCTTCAAATCTCTTAATCTCTTTTAACTCGGTTTGCTCTTTCCAAATTATATTTGTTTTGATTTCTTTCTCCCCCTCTCTCACTCTCTCTCTCTCTCTCTCTCTGTATATATATATATATATATATATATACACCACTTGTATGTGAAAACTATTGATTCGCAAATTGATGTGCAAGTAGTATGTTTCCGTCGACGAAACGAGAAGATCCGCTCAACGTGTATTGGAGAAACAACTACGCGCTTTTCTTTCTAGAGGGCATTCCAAGCATATCAGTAGTTTTACTATTTCACGAGAGAGTGCATTCTATAAGAAATTTGATTGGTTGTATAAAATGTGTAATAGATAATTTTATCTTTTTCTATTGTATTTTATTTTGGAAATAAGTAGAAATAAATGAATTCAAATCGCGTATCCATATCGTTATAAAGATGTTATAGTTTCGAATTTGGAAAAAGATTTTTACCCGTTTAAAGTTTCATTTTCATAAATTTGAAAATTCATAAATTGAAAATTTCATAAATGTTAATGCTATAAGTATATAGTAAGTAATTTATTGCATCATCCGTACATTAGAATGTTTTCAGGTATAATATATAACACATTTTAATGCGCTATAAATAAATAAAAGGTTAATAAAATATATGATATAATTGTTTCTAATTACAGTTTGTTTTATATTTTAAGTAAATATATTTTGACGCGAGTGCCTTTAAAAATAATAAATATTGGAAGAAATGTTTCAAAGAGAAATTAATTTATGGGTCCGGTTATCGAATGATTAATACATTTTTATTTGGATGCATACACTTTGAAAATTTCAAGGTTAGTTTTTTTAATTAAAAACTATATATTTCTTTACGTAGGTGTGCAGTTTATAAAAGATAAATTTAGTTATATATAATATGTGAAAGATGCGAGATTATTTAAGATCGTTTGATCATAATTTCTGACAGTATGAAAATATTGTGCATCAATTCATCTATATATTTTTGCTAATTCTATATAGGCTTTATATGAATTTAATCTGACTTAGTTTTGCTAAGATTATTATTATTATTATTATTATTATTGAATTGTTGAAGACTTCCGAATAAGAAATATTCTTAAACATTCTGTTTTCATTTTGGAATTTTACAAGTAGAAAGTTTTGTAAGAATGATTTGTAAACTATGATCTACTAATTGTAGAGGATGTATAAATATTATGCGTAGAGATCACCATTGGAAGATTAGGTGCATCGATCGGCACATCATTAAGAAATGTGATTGCATTGAAAAAAAAATATAGTATACATAGCCTACATCTCCACTTAGAAAGAAAGCTAATAACATCAAATAGTACCTCCTTCAGTCCCATTCAATATTTGTTTGAGAAGTTTTTCTATGCAGCGACGAACGAAATACAATGAAAAGGAAAAGATTTTATCTTAAAATTCAAGCTGCAGGACAATTTTTCACTGAACGTTTCTTACAAATGTCCACCGACCTGAAGTTGTATTGATCTTTATACATAATAATATTTATACATTCTGTGTATATTTATAAAAACCCAACGTAAAAGTTCTCAAGAAAATATAGAAGACGAATATCACAAATAAGGAAATTACATTAAATATACGAGAAGTACATAAGGAAAACAAGGTTAATTTTTAGAAAGCCTTTCTTTTTCTAAAAGAGAAAGGTAATAAATATATTGTAGATTTGTAACGCACTTGAATTACTTAAAGAATGGAAATAGGTATTGATTAACTATAACAATTTATTTTTTGTTTCTATCATAAGCTGTTGTACTTTTCTGTCAAACTCTTGTTTGTTAAATTTATATTCTTGCGCTATGTCCGGCATCAAAGGATCATCAGGGTTTGGATTTGCCAATAGGCATTTTACAGCATCCAGAAGATTTTTTATTCCGATAGTTGGATTCCAGTTACCTTTTGGTGGCATGTTTAAAAGATCCATACAAATCCGGCCATTATTATCAATATTTGGATGATAAATAGGTGTTTGAAACGTAATCCTTGGAGGTTCAAATGGATATTGTTCAGAAATATCTATGGATAACTGAAAAACGTGTCCACTATATGGGCTTCCAATTGGTCCGATAATTGTCGCAACAAGGTTTTCAAAATTTTCAGATCGCGGATAACAAGAAATACCTTCGACAGGATTTTGACTAAGTTTTTCAAATTCACGTTTTAATCTGATAGATTTCTGCATTATGCCGCCTTTAATAGGAATAAGCAGATCTCTGAACGTAAGTTAAACAATAAGCTAAATCTAATTTAATCTAAACAAACAAAAGAGACAATATAACATTAGTTTTAAATAAAACTATTATTATATAATTGTTGTCTATTTATAATTGTAATACGTAAATATTACACAAATAGAATTTTCAATTGTTGAATGATCTTTTTGTTTCTTGTACCGATAGTATTATTACAATTAATTGACAATGCTTTCCTTCTTTTTTCAAAATTACATTCTTCTGAATAACGAATAATTAATTGTACGTACCTGAATCAATTATTATTTGTACCTTTCGTCCAACTTTTTATCATTACTTCATTATTTTATATATCGACTACATACATTTTGCTTACACATATTCTTCACCCATTCAAATTTTATCTTACGATTGTTTTAAATATAATTATATCGTACTAATTTTTCATAAAGTTACCTTATGTTAATGTAACATAACGTTTGCTTAAAAATGATGAACGTTGAATTGTTTTCAAACCAGTTGTAAATAGATATATATCTTTCAAATATTGCGAGTACCTCGTCTAACATAGCCAGCTAGGAAAGGTAAATAAAATTACGTAATCAAAATCTAGGGGAAAATCTGAGATATTACAAAGTAGCATATATATATTTTCCCGAAGATTAAGTGGAAAGTGGAATGTCGAAAATATAGCTGTTGTCGTTTAATTAAATATACTTGTACCGTTTAGCAGATTTTTTTCAGTGATATAAAATATCCCTAAAAATCATTATTCACTAGCGACTATCAAGCAATATTTGGAGTGTTTACAAATTAATTTCTATTTACGAATGGCACAAATTAATTTTTACAAATTAATTTTTATTTAAAATTAATTTATATATAAATGGATATTGCATTAAATTGAACCTTCTTTAAATACAAAATATGGTATTTAACTTGACAGAGCATCTCTTGTCAGTGTGTATAGGGAATCCAATTTTAACGTTATAACGGATGTGTAGATGGAATGTAATTAATGTTTGTTTAGAGGAAGTGATTTGAATCTATACATCGTTTCTTTAATAATTATGTATGGATAATGTATAAATATTATGTAATTGTGGTAGACGGGGATATTTATAATATAATATACGCATATTCAAATTAACAGTGGAAGAACTATATATGTACACAGATTCGGCAAAATATTTAAGGGGTTCGTCTATAAGTACCAGGTAAAGTAAGACGAAAATAAAAAAGTAAAAAAAGTTGCGTTTGAGTTCCTACGTATTGGTTATTTACATAACATTATTTTATTACATATGTATATATAAATTAAGAGCGAACTGTGCCTGAGGTCCGGCAAGTTCACTGTGCAGATTGAATAGGGAGCGATGTTAATTGTGAAGAGGGACGTCTCACGATGACTACTAGATTGATCTAGGTGGAGGCGTTTTCCTTTGTTTTTTAAATGGAACTATACACTTTGTTATACACCGTTCGATACATCTTTCAACTGGCTACAAAAAAGTAACGAGTATGCGAATATGCTTATTGGTTTAAGGGATAGTTGAATGTTAATTTCACCAAATCGAGTGTACGAAAGACAAGGAAAATATAAGCATAAAAGCATTGTCTTGTATCTTTCCTTGTTTTTTTTTTTTTTTTTTTTTTTTTTTTTTCCTTGTATGATCAGTTTTACAAGATTGGAGATAAAATGCCATTTGAATTAATCATCTGTCGACCCTTTTAAAGTGCCTTGGTACTTTTCTTTGGTACTATAGAATTAGAAACTGGATCGAATGACGTATAAGAAAAATGTGTAGTTGTATTGAGAAAAGAAATGTCACCTTGAAATGTCGAAGGTACGTCCACCGAGATAAGATGTTCGGCTTCAAACGATATGAGTTTCATTTGAAACGCTTTTACGAATGATATACTGGTAGACATGTACGCAGTAGTATAGAATAATATACAATATACGATAGTTTTGGAGACATTTGCGCGAATCGATGAAAACTAGACACCCTGTATAATACATTATGATAGCACTCGTATTACATTCAAATATATTATCGGCTACGAGCGTTAACTTTAGAACATTGGCAGCGTCGATAACCCTTGCACAATTTATCATTGAGAATATTATTGTCATATAAGCTGATAACGCTGTAAATAATTATGCATCAAGGGTTGCCCGTAATGTTATGTTATAGCGTAATCTGTAATCATTGGACCGCGGATAATTATACATTGATTTGGAATTATTATGCGAAAGTACAAGTTGTTACGTGAAAGTACACGATACGAAAAAATATATGAAGTGTCCAAAGTATAGGTGCTTTCTATAATACTCGATGCGCGAAAGTATTTTCAACAACAAAGTTTTATTCTTTCAATTATATTCTTAAACATACGAATTTAGATAAAAATCTGTCTAAATAGTCTAGTAATCGTTGTTTTCTTTTCAAGTAGTCACTCGGAGATCGTTGGACAGATTGTAAGATGGAAAATAATATTCTCAATTGTTCGAGACAGAAATCGTTATACTTTTCGAACAGAGAAGAAAACGGAAGAATTATTTTCAAATTGAGCGATTTCAACCGCTTTCGAACAAGTTATAACGCAAATTCAATGTTGTTACGTTTCGTCCGATTGCTTTCGCTATAGAGATAAGTTAATATCAAGAAGTTGCACGGATTTATATAGATCGGGGTTTATATTACACGAGTTTATATAAGACCAGGCATAAAGAGATTTGCCGCAGTCTGTTCGCTGAGACGGTGTCGGATAGAAGTTACGCTATAGTTGGCCGTTGCAAAACATGGCTTCGAAGAGCGATTCTTTCGATTCTAACTGCATGACATTGACGAGATTCGTACTGTCCGAGCAACGAAAAGTACAAGACGCTACGGGTGACTTGACTCAGCTTTTGAACAGCATACAAACTGCAGTAAAAGCGGTCAGTTCGGTAGTTAGGAAAGCCGGTATCGCCAATATGTGAGTATTTATTACGTATATATTTATTTCCAATCATTTTTCCCAGTCTTCAATATGTTTTTGCATAAATTCATAACGTTACAGTAATACTCTTGCTATATGAACAAATAACTAGGGCTTGGATTAGGTCTATTGGATGATAGAAGAGCGATTCGGAGGATCGATATTATCGTCGATATTCAGGATTGTCAACATCGTCGTACGTAGGAGAGGGCCTATAGATCGATTAATACGAAGCCCTTGTTTATTAAAATATGATGTTGTTTTCGAGCAACAGTTTGTTTCGTGTTGCGCTAGTTGCTTACCTATCTTGAGAGAGAGGTTGCTCCAAGCGAGCAGGCGAAGATGTGGATGAAAGCGCGCGAACGCGTCGCATCGTGGATCGTGTAAGTTGCTTGACGAATAGCTAATACGAGGATTAATAACGACGATTAATATCCGTTTGCCAGGTAACGTCCGGTTGCCATCCAAGTAACGTCTGGTGTCGTGAAATAGCTATAATTGAAAAAGAGTAAGGCCGTATCGGGCATTATCAACTTTTAGTTTGAACTGTTGTTTTAGTCGGCTGGATCGGCCCCCGCTCTATCATTGCCGCTGTCTTCCGATTCACCCTATTTACATGTATATGTATCGTGGATACAACGTAACGTTGAGAAATCTAAATATCGACGGTAATATATCGATCGTTCGATCTTATAGATAGCAGATGCTAATTAAAGAAGCGTCTATTCGTCCAGTTGTTTGCCCTTTTCTACAAGTTTTAAGCGATAAAATTCTTACACTTGGACTTGTATATCAGACTCGATCAAGACCTTTGGTTCGTCGTTGTCGGTAACTTTAGAACGGAAGACGTTGTCGTCTTCCGTTTGTCTTTCTCCTTTTCTTACGGTGCATTGAAAATTCCTTCTTCATTATCATGCTCTGATTTGAAAAGAAGAAATCGTTCGTGTTGCGTTTGTTCATTGGCTTTGTTCAAGCCTGAAATTCATGTAGAATAAGCGTTATTCGTTGGGATATTCACATATTCCGTTAGATAAGCCGTTCGATTCCGACGAGACGTTTCACGCGGCGTCCAAGTCGTCGTTTCGTAATAATGAAATTGAAAAATTTAAAGTTACCCGATTAGTCGAGTATTTTTTAGCAAGAGAAGCTTGGCGAATCGTAATCTTAATCTTTGTCTTTTATCGATTAATGAATTAATTAATCTCTTCTTTCCTCTTTTTGATCGAACGTTTTATTCGAACAGGTACGGCATAGCCGGAACTCAAAACGTCCAGGGGGAAGAAGTAAAAAAGTTGGATGTATTGAGCAACGAGTTGTTCGTGAATATGTTGACATCCTCTTACACAACCTGCGTTCTCGTAAGCGAAGAAAATACGAACGCGATCGAGGTGGAAACGGAGGCGAGCGGAAAATATATCGTGTGCTTCGATCCGTTGGACGGATCATCCAATATCGATTGTTTAGTATCGATTGGTTCTATATTCGCAATCTTTAAGAAACCGAACGAACCGAGGTCGTCTATGGAGGCGAATGCTCTTCAACCTGGTAAAAATTTGCTCGCCGCTGGATACGCGATCTATGGTTCAGCAACTATGATGGTACTCACGACTGGCCAAGGAGTCAATGGTTTTACCTACGATCCAGCGATCGGAGAATTTATTTTGACTGAAAAGAACTTACGCATACCTGCCAGAGGAAATATCTACTGGTATCTAGAGTGAAAATAGCTTTTTATACAAAGTAGAAGAGTAGTAGCGTACGATCGATGACAAGACTCGTAACGATGATTTTAGCATCAACGAAGGATACGAGACAACCTGGGACACAGCCATCAAGGAATATATACATTCGAAGAAATATCCTGAGAATGGGAAACCATACAGCGCAAGGTACGTGGGCTCTATGGTTGCTGATGTGCACAGGACGATCAAGTATGGAGGAATATTTCTTTATCCAGCAACGAAAACTCATCCTACTGGCAAGGTATAATAGCCACGTTTCGCCTTTGTCGTTATTAACGTTTGTCTTTATTATAAACACATATACGCCTGCGTATAATCATTTTCGAAACTATTATTTGTAGCTGCGCCTTTTGTACGAATGTATTCCGATGGCGTACATAATAAAGCAAGCCGGCGGTATGGCAACAAACGGGGAGATTGATATTTTGGAGATCGTGCCCGAGAAAATTCACCAAAGATCAGCGATATTTTTGGGATCACAGGAAGATGTGCAAGAAGTCTTACAGTTTATTAAGAAACACAAAAAATAGAGTACAGCGGGAGGAGAGTAGTCGAACGAAGAAATAGCTTTCGGAGTTTTTATTGTAAGATATAACTTGCTTACACGTTCTAAGTATATGTATTTTATAAATCAATATTTCGAGCTGAATTGTCTTGTTGGTGCACAACGAACGTCCTGTCGTTCCCCGAACTTTTTTACCTGCTTTGAAAAAGCAACTTTGACGTATGTAAATGTTTAGTATCTGTATCCTTCGTTACTCGTGGATCCTGCGGTAGCAGCCGATGCCCTTGGAGCAGATCCCGGAGCTGGATAAGTTGCCGTTCCCTCGTATCGTACCATTGGCCGATAGCCACCACCGTCGGCAACGTAGTCGACGATTTGTGTTCTACCATCTGGTAATAGCACGTGATAAGTTCCAGTTGCTTCATTGTCTTTTCGTGACTCGTGGTGGCCAAAGTTTAAGCCAGCTACCGCGTCCTCCACTTCGTATGAAAATTCGTAATTCGCTGAATCCTGCGAAGACGAAAAAATATGGGCGAAAGAAAAGCATTTATCCAGACTGTAGACGAAATTATCGAGGTATGGTTTTATGGTTATCGACGAGCAAATAATTCGATAAGGCAAATCTTTATCGTATTGCGTAAATTTTTTAGTACGAAATTACGAATGTAAAAACACGAAAATACGAAAATACGAAAATACGGATATCGGTGAGATAAATTAAAGAGAATTTATCTTTTCGCGAAAAGAACTCGAACGAGAGAGAAGAGAGGAAACGCTGGTGCTACTTACACCGGCCCATTCGTCCGGATGACCGGCAGCAGGAGCTGGTCGCGCTCCAGTTGCTGTAGGCGGAAGATAGGCAGGTCCTTGAGGTTCGCTCAAAATTCCTACCAACGTCATCGTTAACAGAAGCGCCTATGTAGGGAAAAAACTGATTTACGCCTTTCAGCTCTTTGAAATAATTAGCAAAGATAAAACCATCGCGAGTTATTCGTTTAAATATATTTACAGAGGTGAATGTGTTTCATTACAACGTTGTATTTATCATGGTTGCAAGGTTATCGAATTTATTATTTTATCAGCGATATAGTTGAAAAGAAAAGACGAGAGAGAGAGAGAGAGAGAGAGAGGAAATTCGTAAGAAGAATTATGAACCGCGCAAAGAACAAACCTTTGGAATCATTAGCAACTTGGCACAAGTGCTGCATGTCTTGGCTGAAAGAGAATAGCTTAATGTTACGAAGCCGGTGGATTTTATACCACGTTCGAGGTACGGCTGCGACGAAATCGAGATGAAATCACGACGATTTGCGGGAACTTTAATACGGATCCATACCTATAATCGTAGTTAATAATAAAACCGCATTGGCAGTCTGGCTGTACAGCGGTAATCATTCATTTGACGCGATCGTAACAGTTCCTGAATCGCTCAAATTTTCACCACTTTCGGTATGGAATTATTCAAATTATCTTCTGCTTGCGAAAGATTCTTTAAAATCAGAATTCGTTACATAAATAATATGTTTATCGTTGTAGAAATCGGATCGGAGGCGCGATGCTGCGGTTAAACATAATCGATGCGCTCGGGCTGACGAATTAACGAAACGAAAGAAAGTTATTCAAGGAATTTTTCTTACACGGTATAATTTTCGTTTACTTCTATCGTAGTTTCCTTGTATCTTTTACACGTACAATATAATGTAGGTACAAGTTTTTCACGTCGTGAATACGTATCGTGATATCAAACGCTGTTTATACAATGCGACAGTCTTTTAAGTCAATACGTATGCACTATACATATAAAAGTGAAAACCTGGTGAGAAACTCGTTCGATCCCCTATCGGATTATTAATTTAACCTGATGAGTCTAATACATACAGGAGCATATAAAACTTGCTGCTTTCTTTAGTCACGTTCGATAATCTTGTGCGCATTCGCGTAAAACCGAGTTAAACGTAATTAAATATGTCAATAATAATGAGAATAATAATGATGACAATAATGATAATGATAATGATAATAATAGTAATGATAATGATAATAATAATAATGATAATAATAGTAGTAGTAATAATAATAATAATAATAATAATAATATCGTGATATTCGGAGGTTTAAACGTCTATAATACTGTTGCGTTTCTTTTCGACGTCCGTAGAGTCCAGATCGTTTCCAAGGCTGCCGACTCGTCCTCTGAGACCGATTCCAGTTCCAACCTGGCCCGTAGCTTTCAATTTCTCTTGCATTTGCGCCAGCATGTCCTGCATTCTTCGTATCTGCGAAGGTAAGATTTTAGAAATAATTCTAGGAACCGTTTACGAAAATGGCGTAAATACGAAAATGATGGATGCACTTTGTTCGACCACGAAATACGCGATCACTGGGTCAAATATGCAATTGCTTTTATGAAAACGTCTTAGAAACACCGATCTTTTACCAGCCGGCATGACCTTTGGAGTTGCGTTACTTGTACTTTGTTTGAAGAATATTTGAAGACCAATCGCTAAAGTACGCTAAAACTACCAAATTCGGTAAAACGACGGGCTTGAGATTTTCGTATTTTTGACGATTACAGGAAACATATTATATACGACGCGTCTTTGTGGAAATTGATATCGTTTTTTATTCAAACAGAGACATAATCGTTTATATGGATCTGTTTGTTTTAATCGATATCGTTGGAATCGTAACGATGCCTCTTACCTCTTCGTCTTTCTGTAGGAGCAGCCTGTCGGTATCGGATATACTGTTCTCAAAGTGCGGGCCCGAATCTCTTTTCAGCTTACTGTGGACGAGAGAAAATGAAATTATATGTTTGTCGGTGGTATTGGGCTATATCGATTACGTTCGATCGGTAGCACGTTCGATTAATAAAATTTGAAGAAGAAAGTGAAACGCAGGGTGTCTCGGCTAAATCAGATCGCCTGAATATCCCGAATGATGGGTCACGCGTGCCCGCGTTCAAATTGTCTCGCTTTATCCTGACAAGCTTTTTCTCATTCGTCCGGGACACCTTGCATACTACGAAGAAACTAGTAGGAAACTAACTAGTAGAAACGGGATATTATAGAAATTACAACGATAATACGATGAAAAAACGATGGGAAAACGATGGGAAAACGATGGAGAAACGATGAAAAAAGGAAGAAAGATAGATGGACGTACGTACATCTAGAGAAAAGTATACCTACTGAAATGCAATACATATTTACATGCGTAAATACCTCCGTTCCCGGATGGCCTGTTGTGAAATTTGAGAAATGCATTGCGCCCGGAAATTCTCGTAATGCACATCCTGTGTCACGTCTTTCAGATCCTGCATGTGCGTGGATATCAGCATCGTTCTTAGTTTCACGAAATCGCTGTGCTTCGGGTTCTCCACTGCGGCCGATCGAAAGTCAAACGTTAATTTCCCGTTGGAACGATTAATCGACGCCGCTACTGTCTCGACTATCTTTTTCTGTATTCGTAAAAGAGCACGTTAAAAATGACAATTGTTGCGCCTGCTTGCGAACGAGGTCTCCGGAGGGTGGAAAACCGTTGTTGGCGTTTGTCCGAGACGCGATGGAAAAGTTTGAGACTTTTGGCTCGCAAGGTGATGCAGAAATGGCCATTTTTGAAACATCGGCCAGCTTGGAAAATCCGAGATCTAGTTACCTTCTACCACTCCCCAGGGATATTGGCGACCGCGGACCTTCTTGCCCGCGACTTCCAGCACCGTTGAGCTGCCGACCACAGCAAACGGGATGCACGCTTTAAGCTCTTTGTCCTGTTGCTTGAATTCCTCGTCCTCGTCGCTGTCGCAGTCCGGAAATTGATATATCTAGGCGCAAAACATTGTGCGTCTTTTCACGTTAATTGCCCTTTCTCTCTCTCTCTCTCTCTCTCTCTCTCTCTCTCTCTCTCTCTCTCTTTCCTTCTTTCTCTACTTTAGCATGCAGGTTCGTTATTACGGAGGAAAAGTACAGGAACGACCGATACTACCTGAATCTCGTGCTCTTCGATGTCAGCGAGTATTCGATCCTTCAACATTTTCACTTCGTAGGTGGTTAACGTATCCGCCTTTGCGATTACAGGGACCACGTTTACCTTACGGTGCAATCGTTTCAATACTTCCAGATCGATTTGTCTGAGTCTACGGGAGGAAAGCAAGGATAATAGCAAGGGGGTAGACGTGGCGCGATACAACGTCAAATATAGATAGATGCTCGGATATACCCGTGGCCATAAGGAGGTATGAAGTACAAACAGCAATGTACTCGGTTGTCTTGGATGTTCTTCCTATTTAATCCGCTCTCGTCCGTAAAATATTGTCGGAACTGTTCGTCGATATAGGCTGAGCACGCTTTCCAGGTGTCCTCGCAGTTTACCGCATCGCCAAATCCTAAATACAAATTCATGGTTTTGTAGCGCGTGTGGAAATTTCGTGACATTTTCCTGGCCAGAGAACTCTCGCCTAACACGTTTAAATTAAATTCGTCTATTTGACGTGTATCGACGTCATAGTGTGCAAGTTAGACGTTGACGTAACTGCTGGAATCGCAGTTTCCTCCTATAATACGATTAAGAAACGTATTTTTATCCGTTTGTCCGACACGTGGCTCTCTTTTCGATGCAACTGGTAACGGAACGTGGTGGCTCTTTGTAACTCAATTAATAATATAACGGAACGATGTATAAATAATTTAGTGGAATGCGGGAGTAATGCAATTATGTAACGACACCTCGTTAAGATAATAATATGTATATGGGCGACTGTTAACGTGCGATGCGAGAGTTAGGCTACGGTTACAATGGATGCGTATTCCGATGAATTGACATTCTGATGAACTCGATACGTCAATGAAATCAAATACGTAATACACACACACACACACACACACACACACACACACACACACATATATATATATAGAGAGAAAGAGAGATTTTTACGAGTGCACGCGCCGCGGTATTCGGACGTTACGTTCGTTGGAACGCCAGTCAGCCCGAATACGCGTCCACTAAAACCGTGACCTTTGGCAAACTTTGTTCGATCGTATATAAAGTACTAAATGAAATTATACCAGGTGTGTCGACGATCGTTAAACGTAGCCTGACTCCACGTTCTTCGATGTCCATTGTCTTCTTTTCTATCGTTGTTGTCTTTTCAATGCGTTCTAGAAAGGACTAGTTTTGGCAATGATCATCGAATGTGCGACTTAGTATGTTTGTACGTATAGTACCAACCAGCGGCATCGAGGATTCGTCGGTCTTTGTAAAGATCACCGAGGAACAGACTGTTTATCAGAGTAGACTTGCCGAGGCCACTTTCTCCCAACACCATCAGGGTGAACTCGAATCCTCTTTTAACCGATTTTCTGTGCACTTGCTCGGGCAACGTGGCGAATCCAATATAGTCCCTGTCTTGATGAATAAGACAAAACGATTAGCAATTTGCTCGAGTCGTCGTTCGCTTTGGCTTGTCTCCTTCCTTTTTGTTTTTCGTCTCACCCTTGTCCTCTCTTGCAGAGTCTCGTCTCTCGAAAGAAGAAAGAAAGAAAGAAGAAAGAAGGAAGGAAGAAAGAAAGAAGAAAGAAAGAAGAAAGAAGGGAGAAAGAAGGGAAGAAAGAAAGGAAAAAAGACGCTTGCATACGTACCACCGGACATATTAGCAACGCGCGACGGCACTTTGATAAGCGTCAAGACAAGTAGCGGCGAATGGGCGATAAAACAGGCACTGGAACACTGCACGAAACGCGAACGAGGGTAGATCGCTACTGTTTTGCCCTCAGGATCGCGCTGCGCTGGCGCACTGGCGGCCACCGATCAATAACGTGCTCGCTAGTTCAGTTCCTGCTTCGTTTCCTGTCTGGCCCCGCTCGCAAGACGCGCAACTGCCTGCCTCTGTACAAAGTCTGTAGGCCCGTTTCCATACAGACCTTTATTTCGCTACAGCTACGTAAACGTAACTCGTCCGCGTTCCTTTCGTTGATCGTTCGTAAATCGAAGAGAGAGAGAGAGAGAAAACCCGTCTCGCCGATAAACAGCGTGATTTTCGCTACGAAAGAAAATGTATCTTGTCTCGTTAAAATTGAGAACGCGCGAAGCGTATCGTTTTCCGTTAGTCGACCGTGCAAACTAACCGATGACTAAATACGGACGTACCAGCCTTTAAGCGGAATCGCAAAGAAAACGACAGAAAAAAAGGAGTTTATCTTTCCCGTTATTTATCTTATCGATAATATCTTTCGTTTGTTTTGCACGATTCTGAGAAATTGATTTGAAAACGAGGAGGGAGGCAACGAAACGGCGGCAAGTAATGGTTGATCGAAGGCTGGTCGAACGTTAACGAAGAGCAGCAGAGGATGCAGATTGCAACGAGATTGGTAGCATGGGCGATCGTGAATGATAGGCGATCGCGACTCGCGTAATTTCCGAGGAGGTCGTCGGGCTAGGATGTTTCTCGAGTTCCGGCGCCACGCCTCGGAGTCAACGTTCCCGTGGAAAAGGCGAGGAAGGAAGGGGCAAAACCCGGTGGCCGAAGGTGGGCGAACGTAGACGAAGATGCTCGTGGTGCGCGACTTTACGAATTGACAGTCCCGACACGTGGACGTCGCTCTTGTAATACTTGGAACACGAGACGAACCCATCCGGCTTATGTACCACGTTGTACCCGGGCCGTACTTGCTTCGCATTCTTCCTTCGCCCCCGGGACCCTGTTATCCACTCTTATTCACCATCGATCGTCTAAGCTCCATTCCATTTTCTTCTCTCCCTTACTTCGCTTACTTAACGGATTACGTTTTCCCTCTGTACTTGATATACGCTAACGAACACAACGATTCGTAGGAACATGAACGCGTTGCGAAGCATTTCGCTGTACATTCCGCGTCGAAACTGCGGCGAAGATGTAACGGTTCGTATCCCGCGCGTACGTGAAATCGATAGATGGTCGCTTTCCTCGAAATCATACTTTTCACCAGATACGCCTATTCGTATTTAAAACGGCCGCTAAATAAAATAAACGTAACGGTGTACAAGTACTTTTCGTAGCCAGCCTACGTAAAAGATCCGTGCGATTTCATCAGCAGTTGCATAGCGTTTCTCGCAAGTTTCCTAATATTCGATATTCCACGTGTACATTACGAAGGAAACACGTGGGGATAGTATCCGTTACGATGTTTACGTAACCGATGATACGGATACGAACGTGTGCCGAACGAACGATCTCTAACGTCGGACATTACAAAGATCGTCGAAGGATGCGAAGAGAGCTAGAAAGACGAGAGAAAGCGAATCCGACTGTCTCTCGGTGTTGCGTCAACGTAATTGCAGCAGCGGTTAACAGAGTCTCCTGTGAACTCGTCCGCGAGCGTTGCATCAGCATCGTGGATGCTGCAAATCGAAAACTATGCAGCGGCCGTATCGCTAAACCATACAAATCGATCCTCTTTCTAGACCGTTTTTCGAAATGAAAACGAAAGTGATACGACAGCGGCAAGCAACGAGGAAACACAGGGCAAGGCGGACTGATCGTCGTCAGATCAGGCGTGCAAGATATCGCGCGAGCCGTTTCCATCGAATCGGCGTACGGTTTGTTCCAGATAGTTGCAAGCAATGGTATTTATGGTATTTATATTATAATACGGTAACTAGAGAGGAATAGTAATAGCGCATATCGGAATCAGTTACTAATGCATATGTATAACGTGTCGAAAAGTTTCCGGCCACTTGTGTTTCTCCATTTATACAAAGTCTGTTAAGCTCTAAGCGTTATATTTGAATGTCAACGTATCGGAATACAAATAGCAACGAATTGGATTTTTAGAATTCGTTGTTCGAACTCGTCGCGTGTTTATACGCGAGCTTACTTTTCCTCAGCAGCGGTAATAACGCTTGCCGCAAAAAAGCTCTGTAACTTTGAATTCTTCTAAAATGCTCGAAATGACGACGCGATAGTAACACGGTGAATCATTGCGAATTAATGTAACGCAGCGTGCTAAAAAGCAATCGAAGTAGAATAATCTTCTGTACGAAGGTGGTTGATACGAGCAAAACGAAAAGGATCGAGGTATAAGAATCGATAGATTAACCGATTCCTAATAATCGTTGTAGAATTAACAAAGCGTTTTTCGTCTCTCTTTCGTCGTCCGTAACCATTATTCGTGATGGAATTTTGTTTTTGGTTGCTCGGCCTACCGACGGAACGGATTAACTGCAGCGGATATACCCGCTCTCCCCGCTTAAAGAAAGTTGTACGTAAGAGACGAATAGAGGATTCGTCTTTGGTGTGCTTTGTCTGGGTACCGATTATCGATAACCGTTGATAAAAATTTCCGATAGCGGTCGAAAGTAACAAAAAGAAGAGAAAAGAAAAGAGAAAAAAGAAAGAAAAAGAATCGGTTAAGCTACCGTTTGTCGTAAGGCTAGGAGAGAGACGGAGTAAAAGAGAAGCGAGTGTTACATAAACGATCGTATCTCGGCGTTTCACATCGACCTTTAGGGCCGAATCGCGGATCGCGGATCGCGGATCGCGAATCACGGATCACGGATCACGAGTCGCGCGAGGATTCACGAAGCGGAGGAATCACGAGTAAAGAGAGTCGCGTTAGCGATGCAACGGCACGACGTTCTCCGACTTTCCTCGTTGTTCCTCGACAAGAGGCGTGTGCGCTATCTGGAATACCAATGTTACATAGAGAGGACTTTACGTATCGTATTCTGCATAGCATTGTCTCGTTTCGACGAGTTCTTTGATCGCGCAACAGCGCTCGATTCGGCGGAAGCCGTTCGAAAACTTTGCCAGTTCCACGAAGGAAACTTTCTGTCCTGGAGGCGCTGCCGCGACCGCGACAGTAGTCGAACGAACGGTCCCGGCGCAACCCGTGGCTTTATATAATAAAAGAACCAGCCTCGCGTTCGCAGCCGTGTCGCGAATTACCGACACGCGAATTCTATCCTTACGCAACCACCGTACACGGTATTATTCTAGGTTAAATAATATTATGTCACGAGGAAAGCGTGCTTACTGTAATCGAACATGCGTAACGCGCTGCCTTCCACGAGATTCAACGAGTTTCCTCTCTCTCTCTCTCTCTCTCTCTCTCTCTCTCTCTCTCTCTCTCAGTGAATTTTTATCATTGCGACAAGCTGATTGGTCTTGATTTTAGGTCCAATGCGAACCAGCGATTTTAGAAAAGACGGGGACAAAGCTGAAACTCTGTATAGCGCGACGATATCCTTCGAAAGCGAGTCGACTTTATACGCCGAAGAAGTAGCGCGCTATAGCGAAAGAAAGGAAGAGATAAGCGAGGATGGCACAACTCCCTCGCTTCTGCGGCTGGTGCAATCGAGTTCTTTCGCATTGAGTAACGTCTGACGTAACTACAGAACTGGAGAACGTGGAACCGGTTCTTCCGAATTTTGTCAAAATAACGACGATGTAAAAAGTCGATGACAGAACGATACGACAGACCTATCTTTGGCTTTCCGTCCGATTATCGTACGTAAGAGACCCTCTAGACTCTAGACGATCAACGTACAATACGCGTTGTTTAGCTGGAAACGCACAAACATCTGGAAAAATACGAACGATACGGACAAATTTTTCGGACTGATTATTATCTGTTTGACCTAGCGATGATCCTGACCTTGGTCCTAGGCGAAAGGTAAAGGCGACTATCGTTAAGATTTTTAAACGGATATCACCATTTCTGAACGTTATCAAAATACAACGCACTGTCGTTTTGCGCGTGCCGCCTGCATCAAGGTGACCCGCTCTACGCCACGGGGACGCGTGAACGTGTTTCTCATAGCGCTGCTATAGTCGGTGCCATGGTATCGCCGAAATGCAAGTTTTCCAACATTTTCAAAACAGCTTTCCTTGATTCGTTTCGCTTTGTTACATCTTTTCCTATTCGTTCCTCCAGCTAGAGAGATCCTACTCTCGTGCATGATTTTACGCGAGGGAAAGGATACGTGTAACGTTGATATTTTTTCAAGAAGGACACTCGACTAGGATGCGTTACAACGTCTAGATTTCCCTCGTACCGCACAGTTTGCAATTTAAATCGTTGTTGGTAAAATACGTGATACCCTTGACGCTTATCGTCCATCCAACTTTACGCGATAGTGTTGATCGGGCCAGGGTTCTTTCGTAGGTAAGAGGTACACTCGAGCCTAAGTATCTTGCCTTTTCTCTTTAGTCTAAGCCTGCAAGTATATCGTTCGTATACATAATACGAATATATAGATATTGTTATTCAAGTTCGTAACCTGCCCTATCCCATTTCACGGTTCGTTCGTTGTGTATTTTAATTGCGTATTTCGTCGATCGCAGCCGCTAAGACCGCGTAGGAAATCCGAGTAAGAAATAGTTTGTGGCGACCTTGAATAAAAAATAAAGAAGCAAGAAAAAGGAAAACATCGATCGTTCCTTTAGATTTCGTGGATCGGACGTCTGCGCTGCAGAGGAATGCTAACGGCCGCGTGTACGCACACCTTTTCCGGGACAGCGCGAAGCGGTAAGCCCTTTGGGAATAATTCTTCCGCGTACACGAGGCCGTGGAAAACAAAACCCGATCACGTAGGTGCGCGCATGGGCGTGAGTATGCTCGCGACAACGTGTCCCGTTTTTGAAATCGCCCCTACGTGATCGAGGTAGATCCGCTTGAATTTCTCAGGAGGCAAGCGATTAGCAATCGGCCGTACGGAGACTCTGCCAAAGATTACCAACGAGTTACGGCCCGATATTCTTGTCTGTTTTTTAAATTTTACGTTGGATTCGGTCACCAACCGAATGCTAATTCGCCCCAACTTACATAACCAACACACGCGTACCTGCGAAAGCTAATCAAATTTCATGGTTCTACGCTCGTTCTTCTCCTCCTCCTCCTCCTCCTCTCCGCCTCTTATTCTTATCGAAAGAATATACGATGAGTCAGATGTTCCTGAGGTTGGAACACGAAATGAAAAGTCGTTCGATCGATTTAGTTGATTCGTTCGACGTGTGCTTGCAAATATCGTTAAAATAACCGAGAACGGCCATTCGGGTCCTTTTTTCGTCGTACGTTTTAGTAGTTTATAGTATCGTTAGTTTGTAGCTTAATGTTTACGGTTTATGAATAGAAAGGAATGTCTGTATTCGCGATTAAACTCTTTAGTCGCTATTATAATATTCGAACGTAGTTATTGCATTCAGTAGGGTACTCGGCATTGATATTTCGTTGTTGAATCGGATGAAATAGGTAATAGGCAGAATAAAACGTTGTTGTCCTGCAGGAGTAAATAGGACAAATAAGAACGCGTAGTTGTTTCACGAAGGAACAAAGATAATTAGCAAAATAAATACCGTTTTGCATAGAATCACGTATACAGCGTATTTGTTACGTAGTGCGATTTCTCAAATTTGATTTAAATATCGAATAGAAAGAAACGCGCAAAAGTAACATCAGTTTGCGTTAAAAGTTTCGTATTACAAATATGCGGTTTTGCAGTAACGCGGTATCGAGATAGGAAAGGTTATCGTTATAATATTTATTATTTATATACATATTAATTACTGCGAGTCGTCCGCACAAAGTTATTTACTATATGGAAACGTTTGTATTTGCCGGTTTGATAGATACGTTACGTATACGATATGTATATAGCGTAAATACGTAAATGCGTACGGTGTATGCAGTTAAACGAGAGAGAAGACGAGAGAGGGCAGCACGCATCCAACGTTGGCAACGTCTAGTCGATTCGAACGTCTCGATGCGTTTAAGGACTGCGCGCTTCGTACGGTTCAACTTTCGAAGGTATACGTACGTGCATAACTCTGTGTATTTATATATGCATTTATGTCAGAGAATTTGAACACGGACGCGTACAAGCAAGCAAAGAAGCAAGGAGCGCAGGAACGAGCGATCCCCGGCTTGCAGTCGCTTGCGCAACGGCTTGAGCTCATACCGGGTACGAGCGGATGAACTTTTCCGTATTGGGAATGCTTATGAAATAATGTACGAGGAGGATCGGCCGCTTAAAGGTTCGTTCGCGTCTTTCACCAGCTTACAGGACTCGTAAGAAAAAGAGAAAGGATGAAATACTAAGTGGTTACGTTCCTTCCGAGGATACGCCTTTCGTTTCGTTATCACGAGGAAGAATTAGAACGCGTTGAAATTCGAGAACTTTACGACACGGAAGTTAGAAGATGGCGCGTAGGATTTGAAAAATTGTTGGCGGGCAAATATTGCCGGTGGAATCGGAGTGGTTGCGGAATAGGTTATGTGCGTGGCGCGAGCTGAGCCAATCGAGTTGCGCAAAAGATATGGTACAAGTGGATGAGAGGAAGACGGTACCGACAGCTATCGGGACGAAGAGGATCGCCAGAAGAAATTCTCAGTGGCGTAACGTCGACCTCCGTGTTCTCTCTACTCCCTCCTGTTCGAGACCGTTTTCCCTTTATACTCTGGATGCCGGGGTCCCGATATCGCTGCTCCATCGCGATGCGCTCGTGTGCCGTCGCCTTGGTCGTCGCTAACCGTTGCCGCCGTGCCGCTGTGCCACCGTGCCGCCGTGCCACCGCGAGGAAACGAGACGGGCGGTTAGAAAAGAAAGGAGGGACCGGGACAGGATGAGAAAGGCGAGGAGAAGAGTTCTCCGAGAGTTCATCGCTTATTATGTAAGCAACGTAAGTAACGTAAGCGATCCAGGAGGGAGTGGAAGGTGCGGTAGGAGCGCGAACTCCGCGAAACGCTTATCGGCTTGACATTTTCTTCGTAAATACTAATAGGACGACGCCATTTTTGCAGCTACGGTAATTTCATTTTCTTACCTGCTCTTTGCTTCTAGCTCGAAACGTAAGTGCACCGGCGTTGCTTGTGTACACGTCTACACGTCTACACGTCTACACGTATACACGTATACACGGATACACGGATACACGAATACACGGATCTACGTTGCGGTCTGCATCCGTGTTCTGTTTCCTCGTACGGAGCGCATCTTCTTTTCTGACTCGATGAAGAAATAGGAGAAGAGGAAAAAAGGAGCGTGGCTTGAGAGTGGAAGGATCGTTTTTCGTTTCTTCTGGACAAAGTCGACCACCATAGGTACGGATCCTCCTTTTCGTGAGAAACTTTTCGGCCATGTGCAAGCAGGGGGATGATGGTCGCGCGCGCGTAACCGGTATATCGACGTAGGTGCTCGATCCCGCCACGTTTCGTTCTCGTGCCTCCTTTTTTGTATTTCGAGTCGTTCCCTCTTCTTCGTACTCTGCGCGTTCACGACTTCTTTTCCCCGCACGCTTTTTCTTTCTTTCTTTCCTTTTTTTTTTTTTCTTTTCTTTCTTCCCTCAGCGTCTCTCCATCCGGCTACAGACGGCCAGGTAGCCCGTCTTTTGCGGTCCTGATTTCCTCAACTTCTCTGCGACCGGGCGGATACCTTCGAAAAGCACGTATCTTACCCTCGCATGGCCATTGTTCGGACGAAAGCCGTCATTGTGCGAGCAAATCAAAGGGAGCTGGAGTGCGTTTTCCTTGCATCCCGTTACATGACCGAGTGAGCTCTTCGCATCCCGAGACGAAGACTCGGTCAATACGATTCGTATACGCGAGAAGGACAGCCAAGGAGAACAAGGCGAGGGGCGAAAAGGCAAAGAGGAACCTCGAAAAGAATCTGTGTAGGTCGTGGGAGGAGTCGTGGGAAAATCGTTACCAGCCTGGTAAGATGTTTTCGAAACCGCTTAGCATGGCTTACCGTTTGACGCGTAACGATATTTCCTTCGAACCTCTCTCTTCCTTCCTCCACGTCCTCTGTCCTTATCGCGTTGTTTATCGTTAGCAAACGTTATGCCGTGATACTAACGATGCGACAACGATCTCGTAGTTGCAAGTAAACGCGTTGCGATCCGTTGAGATTGTTGCGTACAAGAGAAGAAGCGTAAATGAATAAATGGTAAGAAGTTTCATCGAAGATGAATGTATCGAATCGAGGTTAGTTTACGCGTTTACTATTTACGTCGCTAAATATCTTATTTGTTGGAAACATTGCGGTTATCGCCTATTTTCTCTTCTTTCTCGATTGAACTTTTAGCAGAATAAGTAAGCGTATACGTTCGCGGCAAAAGTAAAATTACTCGATACGTTATAAATTAAATTAGATCGGTTTTCAGGCTAAGGATCGGTTTTAGCGGAGCATTTGGAACAGGTTTCGCGCGCCCTACAGCCTAATTTCCATACGAAACCGTATGTAAATGGATCTTCATTCATAGACGCGTGAAACGTGCCTCGGCCCCTTTGCAAAAAGACGGATTTCCTGATTTTGTAACGAACAGAAGCGTCGGAGATAAAACTCGTGGCTCATGCGTCGATTGAAAGAACCTAGTAAATCGTGTCTCTATGCTGCAATCAGGGATGAAAGGCACTCGGATTTCGCGATTCTCCGTTCTTCCAACGACGCTGTTGGAACCGTTTCGGAACGACTCGATCCATCTAGGTAACCCGACGGAATTGGCACTCGCTTTAAAATCTAATTTTCCAGACTATTTATCGATGTAACTGCAACCAAGGCAAATTATAGAAACGACAGATATCTCTTTTCTAGAGCTAAAGAATAACTATAACTATAATCAACGCGCGTTTCGCGTTTCAACGAAAGTATTTGTAAGTTTCGCGAGAAAGATACGTTTGAATATTTTGTTAAAAGAAATGCCTTCGCTCTGCGGAGTAAGAGCGTTCCTACGATAGCTTACGATAATGCTCAACGATAACGCTGGAATAAAAATAGTTGCGTCTAGATTCTCCGGAACGCGCAACTAACGCGGAAACGACGCGTATTTTGTTAAAATCTTTCGGACGACGCCTCTCTCGGTTGAACCTCGTTTCCTTGAACTTTTTCTCGCATCTTCCGGTATTGCGGTGGCCGGAAAAATATATAGCCCAACCAATAGCGGAACCACGAAGACGAAGATCAACGCTTTGAGAGCGAACGAAAACGCGATAGGCTAAGGGCGGCAAACACCGTTCGACCGACGTGTACAGACACCGAAAACCCGTCGTATCTCGTTTCTGCTGGTCGAGTCGAGTCGAGTCGTATCGTGGAGTCGGTATCAGGATCGTGGAAAAGAGAGTTTGAGAAAAAGTGGCGCTCCAAAAAGTAGTTGAGCTCGTTCCTTCTTTCCCTTTATAACCATCTTCTCCCCTCCTTATTACAAAGTGTAGATACGCGTATTTCGTGAAACTGGCGACAAAGGAACCTTTAATTTCGTTAGTATCGCGGAAAAAAAGGAAAAGAAAAAGAACGCGGCGCCTCGCTCTCTTTGTATCGCGCTTCCTGTTTTGCAAGGGCGAAATTACGAGAAGGCTGGCCAACATGCAACGAGCCCCCCTTTTGTCTCGGCCTCCAACGAGATCTCCGTTGTTTCTTTTCACGAGGCTCATATTCCGAGTAAATTTCTGGTTATTCCGCTTTTTGCATCGGCTCCTTCCTCGATTCACCGTGCACGCGGTATCCTCGGCTACCAAGAAGACAGCTAACCAAAGAAATTCGCACTTATCGTTGATGTTGCGTTCATGACCGAATCGGTGTTAACGTTGCCTCGAACTCGCCAGCGAAGGGTAAACGAGGAGAAAGACGGCGAATGAAAAGACCCACTCGTTTTATCCGAATTACGATATCCTACGCACGAATACCACTGTTTCCGATTAATCGGCAAAGTTGGCCGATGAGATTACTCTTCGTTCGCACCTACGAGATATTTCAAAACGCAGCGTAGGTATCGCGTGTTAAACAGCCGATTATTTTAAATTTCATAGTAGATATTCCTCGTTCTTTATAAATATCAACGCGTGTTCGCGTTCCTCGCGTGATGTACTACGGTTTTTCCAGTTGAACTCTTGGCGAGCGACATTAGAAATAGCTAGCCGATTACCAGGATCGCCGATGCAATATTCGATCCAGTACGTTTCTCCTTTCGTCGACGACGGCGCGTCGAGGATGTAACGAAAAATACGAACATCATCTTCGTTGGATATCGCGCTAACGATAAGATAACTCCAACGACGGATAATTGAAACTGCCGATAATCGTATCGTGGTATCGCATCTAATCCGATCTGCGTTGGTCGTTGCGTTTTTCATCCGAAGGAGACGAACGACTAGGGAGACGAACTGATGACGGAAGCAGGCGGACAGAAGAGAAGAGAGGAGAAGAGAAGAGAGGAGAAGAGAAGAGGAGAGGAGAGGAGAAGAGTGGAGAGGAGAGTAAGCACGTATATGAGCGCCGAGAGGGGCAGGAGGACGATGGGAAGACACGAAAAGAATGTAACAAGAGTGACCGAGCGTGGACCACGTCGCAAATTGTCTGAATTAATGCTGCAGTAGGGTCGTTTTAACGTGTCGAGATAAAACTCGTCGCACGAGGAACGATTTCCGATGCCGATCGCTCGATCGCCTTCGTTCTACGACTCGCGAATGCGATCCGTCCTCGAAGCGGGCCGTTCGGCGAGTCGTGCTCGCAAACCCCTAATTTTTCCGCTGTTCCCGACAGTCGGCAAGCTCTGCCGCGACACCGAGCGATGGACAAAACTTCCTCCGTTCGCGTAGATTGACGCAAACCGAGTTGAAATGATCTCAATTAGAGGTTCGGTGTTAGACCGAGTCTGACAGCGTTCTTTCAGCCGTCGGCTTCGACGTCTTCGCCTTTCAAAAGTTCCCTCGCCAGTTCCGACCACCGACTTTTTACTTTAGTTCTATCGATCGATGGAACGTACGCTAACCTGAAGATAGAAACAGCACGCTGTACGAACGATGCAACGCGTAAAAAACGTTGACGAAAATTCGCGTATCGGCCGATGCCGAGACCGACTTTTGCCGTACGAAACAGTCGTTAAGCCTGTTAAGACGTACGGTGTCCGAGGCCTGGCCGGAAAATCAACTAAATCAAATCAACTAAATCAACGGAAAAAGCGAGACGCACGAGGAATGTGCGTGTTGCCTGGAATCGATGCCTAGGTAACTAAGTAGGTGACTAAGAAGGTAGCATCCTTGGATGCTCGGACAATCGCGAAACGGACAATCGTACAGGCGAAACGTTAAGAAGCGTCGAGTCAAGCTCCGTTCTTAGCAAATTGGCTACGGATATTTGCCACGAGAGCCGAGTTAATAAAAGAAGACTTATTCTATCGAGAGATTAGAGTTTCGGCAAACCGCGCGTAATCAATCCGCTCGCGATCGTTTAAAACGGCTCGGGGATGCCGTTTTAATTTCAGTACTTGGCCGTTTCATTCCGAGAATACGTATAATCGAGAATCGAATCTGGCGCTCCTCGTACTTTTTCAAAGAACAGGTCGAAAATAAATATTTCCAGTTACACTCGGCGAAACGACTCAAAGTGATCGGGAATCAAAGTGCTTTATAAACGAAATCGATAATTTTAATCAAGTTATACGTTTAATTTGCGCTTTGAAATATTCGCTTCGTATTTCTGGCCAAGAAGCTGAATCCGTTTGAAAAGGGTCAAAGGGAGTTTCAAAGGTAACCTCTGGTAATTGCGGACGAACCAGTGCCGAGAAACGGACAATTAAACGCGATTAAGCATTAACCCACTTTCTCGGTTAGCTGTCTCGTATTTTGGATCACTGTGCTCTATAAAAAACAAAAATAGAAAATACAGAAGAAAGAGCCAGGAAAAGCCGTGGAAGGGTCGAGAATAATTTTTCTTTTTCTTTTCTCTTTATCTTTTTTTTCTTTTTTTTATTTTCTTTTTTTTTTTTTTTTAGGAACGTAGCGCGTATCGTTCGCCAAGACAAATTCCAGTTTTTCTTCGAAGAGGAAGAAGATAAACCAATAAAAGAGGCGATCGTTCTCCAAAGGATCTGGATGATTATCGAAAACGAGGTGGGCTCGATCGAGGAAGGGCCTCGCCCTTTTCCTCCCTGAGAAACGAGGAGGGCGTGTCTGTGATTCACCTTCTCTCTCTTCCTCCCTTCCTTATCCGTCTTTCGTCTTACCAGATCCCACAGATCGATCGACAAATAGATACGCTGTTCGTTTTAACGGATTAACGGACTACCAAACAGCTACGACAGCTACGACGGCTACGACGGCTACGACGGCTACGACGCTTGGAAGAAACGTAAAGAGGAACGGACTTTTAAACGTTTGGAGGAACGCGTGGACGCGAGCGAGGCTCCGAGTAATCGGATTTGCACGTGGAAGAAAAAACGTAATCCAAGGAGAGGGAAAAGAGGAGGGCGAAGGTTAAAAGTGAAGTAGAATGCACGATGTTGCGAGTTCCCGCGTGTATCCTTTGGTCCAGGCCGAAGATCGAATTCCACTTGTCTCCGGATCGCTTCGACCTCCGACGAGATTCTCACGAAACTGTATGGCAAGGTATAAAAATTCGAGAAGACCGGCGCTGCGATCCTTTTGTCTCGCAAGTTTTTCTGCTTCCGGTGATGGTTGTCTCGCGCGAGACAGTCTCCTCTGGAGAAAACGAAAGAGGCCAGAACAGCAGGACCTCGAGGTACGTCCGACGTACTTGGAAATGACAGTCCAACCGACCGCAACGCCGAAAGCGTCGAGTAATCGATAATAAGTTAATGAGCAGGTTTGCTCCGCTCGCTCGGTCGGTTGCTCACGAGCAAGGTATTCGATCGAGTCGATGACAACTTCCGGCGGTGGTAACGAGCGGTCGACACGCGATTGCGACTGCAATGCCACCGCGGTTCTGCCAGGATTCCCAGCTTCCAATCACCGAACACGGTCATAACCACTTTGCTCCCGAACGCTGTCGAATGGTCACCGTTTAGACTAAAAATTCACGCTCGTCTCGACTCGAACGATCCGCCTGCCTTTCCTCCCCCTTTTCGCTCCTTTTCCTCTTTTCCTTCCTCTCTTTTCTTTTGACTCGTATTTTCCCTCGTTTTCCAGTAATCCATCGTGCGATGCCTGGTCTTCTGCTTCTTTTAAGAATCTCGTCGCTCCACATCACCGAAAGCGGTTAGTCGACAGCGAATGCCGTTCGACGAGACGGTCAAGAAACAAGAGGAAGAGGAAGAAGAAGAAGAAGAAGAAGGAGAAGAAAACGGCGGAGAAAGAGGAGGACGTTCCGTTATCGTTCTCCTCCACGTAACCGTACCTCCGACAGAGGGCGCGATCCCAGATCACCTCTCGTCCCAAGGAAGGTCAGATCACCTACCACTACTACTCTTCCGTCTTCTTCGTTCCTCCGTTCCTCTCGACCGTGAAACGATTCGCAGGGAAAATTTCTAGATTATCCCCTGTCCTTTGCAAAATATCGATACCGTCGCTTTTCGTTAAATTGCCCGTCATTATCGAAAAAACGTCCTCTCCAACTGTTTCCGCTGATCGCCGTTTCGAGGCGGATATATTCGCGCCACGCGAATCGTCTCCTGATATTTCAGGCACGCGTGCAAATTTCGAGAAACGGCTCGTATTCTTCGTATCGTACGTATCTTGGAAGGAGACGCGGAAAGAACGCGATACGTGCGATTTTTAAAGGGTCGAGCAGGTTCGAGTTATTTTTCGAGCGACGGTAGAGGCACGGCGATCGAGAGAGGCTGGAACGCCTCGATGCCTTAATGCCTCGGTGCCACTACGTAACGGCTCCTCGCGACTTCTTTGGCTTCCGAGACAAACGAGGGTCGCCGAACACCCGGAAGTTCGTTCGACTCGGCGCATTAGCTCCTCGTCTGCCATCGTATTACACGCCTTTTAGGCTCTCGGCAGCCTCTGCTACCCGGATCTCTACGAACGAACGAACGAACGATAACAATTGGATATTAAACGCTTACGTACACCGCCGACTAACAAGCGAATTAAAAAGTCGAGATTCCGAATACGAATCGCGTCCCTGACGAGTCTTCTCGCGTTCCAAACACGTCTATCGTCGCATCGGTGGAAAAAGGTAGCGTTTCCTTCTTAGATACCGGAATACCGGAAATTCTCGTTCCACTTGGAATTTCGTCTATTATTCGCTGCGTACTCGGAAACGGAGAAATTCGTTGAACAGCAAAGAAATTGGTCGTGGAAATGTGACGGTGCGAGACGGTAAGAGAAGAAGCAATGGCAGAGAAGAAGCAATCGTAGGTAGAAAGAAGACGGATCCAAAGTACCTGTTACATCGGAAGCCGGTCGAAGGCGCCGTTCGAGACACGCCAGTGTGGGAAGCTGCGTCGGCGTTAGCTGCCTCGCGCTTCGTCACGCTGTGTTACTCCACTCCGCGCCGTTCTGCCTCGCATTACGTCGACAATTGATCCTAACGCGCTAGACGCCGAGCCAATTAAGAGACCTCTTGTCCGATTACGTCATCTACCCAGCGATACCCACCGTCCTCGCGCTTTCTACTCCGGCCTGAGCGATATTTCCTTCTCGGCTCGCCTCGAAACTCACCTACGGTACACCGTTCGGTCGAACGCTGGGCGGAAAAACCGCTATAACGCGTCGTCCTGACGTTCTTCGGCTGCCAGAACCGTTCCACCGATTCGTCGTCGTCGTCGTTTACGCGACGATACCGATCGATGATCGGATCGCAACGCGACGTCGTTCGTCAAAGAGAAACGTTCGTCGAAGCGTGTGCGCCGCTTCCACCAGCGTACGACCTAATTCGAAGCGAGTCGACGATTGGCCGTAAATCGGCGGATCTCGTACGAGCGCCGCGGCCATCTTTTTCACGCGTAAGTTTTCTAGGAAGGAACGACGGTCCTCCCTCGAAACTACGCACGAGGAAAAATAAAGAAAGGGAGACATTCCATCGATGTTGTTTCCAGGTAGCCGTGACCTCCTCCTTCTCCTTTCTCGTCGTCACCACCAGGCTCCGTTATTCTCGCCGTTGACATCGTCGACGAGTCGAGTCTTTGATTCCACACGGTCCTCTGCTTCCATCTTCCTTGTCAAGAGAAACGATCCAGGCAAATTCGACGTACGTCGAGATCAACGACGTCTTCTCGTCTCGCGGGATAATCAAACAGACCGACGTAAAAAGAAGAAGGAGAAGAAGAAGAACTCGTGGAAAGCATCGGACCGTTTGACGCGTTGATCGCTAGGTTGGTCACCGGTCATCTCGCCTACATTTTCTAGAATAGAATAATCGAGATACGATAGGAGTAGAGCATCACCGACTGTCGCAAAGTATACGAAATTTTATTTCAACGTTTTCTCAGAAAGAATAGAGAATTGCATCGAGAAGAAGCAAATTACAAGGCCTGATCGCAAGTCGGATACCGTCTCGATATCACGTACGCTGTGCGAACGTATTCGTTCGAATCCGTTCTGCCAACTCGCTACTCGCGTGTCGTATCGGCCGTTCTTACGGAGAACGACGATCGACGTACATATCCAGCGTAACTTGTTCAAACGGCAAGTACGCTATCTACAGGGTGTTCGATAGGCTTTTTCTAAATAACTCGCTTGGGAAATTATTATACGAAGATACTTGGTCGACTCGTGTGTACTTGCGTACGAATAAATCAAGCAGTTAGGTCGTGAAATGTTACGTAATGCCGTTAGAGAAATGGACGAAGCTGTCCTTGACCGTTTCGATCAGTTTTGGCAATCTCCGTCGCTTGCATTCGCTCCGTTCGACCATCGCAGGATCGAAATCGCAGGTTTTTCGCTGCGTCCGACGCTTGGTAAATTTGAACGGACGTGACGACCGACACCTTGCGCGGTCGCGTTTAATTGCGCGCCACGTTTGCCCGAAGAGAAGCATCGTGCTGCCCGAGCTTCGAGCCTGAACAGATAAACGCACAGACAAAGCAACGGCGAGACATTGTCGTAGAATTTCCGAAGAAGAAAAATGTACGCGCGGATACTAGAAAAACGATGACCGTGAATGAATGCGGCGAATGCCACTGTAATTTAAACGTCGGTAGTGCGTGCATGGGTATATTAGAAATTATTCGGTGAAAAGAGGGAAGAGGGCGGTGGGGCCGAGAGGAGAAAGAAGGAAGAGAAGGAAGAGAAGAAGCTGTACGGACGAGAGCCGTATAGACGAGAAGAAAGAAGGCGAGTCAAGGGAATTCCAACGAGTTCCTTCCTGGTAGCAGCGAGCTTCCCCTCAGCCTCGGTTTCTTCCTGTAAGAAGGCCTTCGGAAGGGGAAGGGGAGCTGGCCTCGTGGGCGACTCTCGCGTTCCTAAACTGCATTCCAACCTGCGTTGCCACGTCTCGTCGTAAGCACGCGGATACACGCATAAACGAACGAACACGCATGGTCGAAGGTGCGTGCAGACACGTGCACCGTCTAGTACGGCCAACGTGTTTCGCCCGGGCACGCATCAACAGGGTTCGACTCCTCGTAAATATTCCGATGAACGACACACCTCCCCTCCCCATCGCCCTTTCTCCTCGTTATTCTCATTCCTTCCGTTATACGCGAAACGTTCACAGATCTACGACCAACGAAATCGCAGATCTGGGAGAATAGCCGACAACTATAGACGAACGCGAGAACATTCCGTTCGAGGAGGATCCGTAGGGCTCGATAGTGCTCGCGCTGACGATTATCTCGTTGATTGCGTCGTTGTACGCGAGTACCAGGACGGCGTACCTTCGTTCGGGACAACGTGATACTAATTACCGACGAATAAGGATAGGAGTGAGGCTGGAACGAACGTTGCGTCGAGGAAACGTGTGCCCGCTCGTGCAGGCTGTCCCGCGCGTAACGCCACTCGTTATTTTCCTTTGCCATTCGCGGCCGTGTAACGAAAGTATCTCGATTAAAATACTTTGTCTTTCTAGCAAAACCAACGTCACTTTGGATACCGTTGGATAGAATCGTGCGTTCTTCTTCCGGCGAGATCCCAGGCAACTTTGCCACAAATTCGGCAATCGTATTTCCTACGATATTTTTTACTAACTCTATCTAATTAATTAAATAATTTTTCGTTCCGTCTACCGACCGCGAAATTAATTCCCGATCTACTCCGAATTCTAATTCTACTCCGAAACTGTAGCTACCGTACTACCGTTGTACCCGCGGAACTCTTAAACCTACTTTTGTTTCGTCGCGTTGCTCTTCCCGTTCCTGTTATACCTATCTTTGGTTCGGCCCTCCGTTTCACCCATATCCTACTTGATCGTTCTATTACTTTTTCGCAGTTGCTTCCTTCCATCCTTCCGTCGTTCTTCCAATCTCACGCCTCTGCCTTTCGTTACCCTGCGATCTCGCGATTCAACCGACTCGTCCGTCGACGGCGAACGAATCCTACCTAATGGAGTCACGCAGCCGCCAATCTTGCGACGAAAGCTCGAAAGCTGAAAGTATCTATTTTTTGTCACTTACGAAGACAACGTCGAGAACCGGTAGCGGCGATACCCCGCGGCAATCGCCTTCATTCTGATAAACAAAATGTAAAAATCGTCTGGTTTTTCGCGAAACTTTCGCCTAATTATCGCGGAAACGTGTTTTTCACGCGCGATTCGTAGCTTTCGTTTCTACGCGTTGCACACACGGCAGTAGCGTGGCGCGGTGCTACTGCACGGTATTGCACGAAACAGGGCACGTGTACGATACTACGGTACGTTGGCTCTCGATCGTATCGAGACACGGCTTGCCCGCGTGTTCTTAGGAGCCGAGAGGCGGACGCAAAGCGGTCAAAGCAGCCACTCTCGATAAGATAAAAAAAAAAAAAAGGAAAAAAAGAATGTTCCCATAGCTGCGACCAAGTTTCCGCGGTTTTATTTCAAATAGCGTACGAAGCGTTCGCCGTTCCCTGTATAAGGTGGTCTATCGGGAGACTAGCTTCCGGTCGACTCGAGGTTTTTCTCATATCCTTCGTGTAGCTTCTCGCGAGTACTCACGGCCAGTGGCAGGTACACCTATATTTGAGACCTCCGTGCGCGCTCGACCATGTAATGACCACCGTCTCATCCCAACGCAGGAAGAGGAACAGGTTTTTCATTTTTCACTGGCTTATCGTCCCACCTTAACCTCAAGCTCGTCGATTCTCCGGACGTCGAGACTCTCGGATGGAAGAAAAAAGAGGCGAGGGAAAAAGAGAAGACGGGATACGATCGGAGGAACGAAGTGAAAAACGCGCGCAGGCAATGCACGGATGTTGGTCCTGCCGACGTCGAAACGACGACGCTCGAATCGTATTCCCCTTCTTGTATACGACGAAGATGACAAGAGAGAGAGAAGAAAAGAAGGAAAAGGGAAAATCGTAGGCAGGGAAAGTGAGCACCTTAGATGTAAGGAAGACACGCGGTTATAGGCCAACTCTGACATGTCCTGACACGCCTACGCGATCTCATGGTCGATCCTGTTTTAGGATAAGGCGGATTATCGACGCGGCTTCTTCGTCTCCGACGCAGGTGTCCCTGCTAGGCTCACCGCGGCACCTTTTCCTTCCATCTCTCCTCCGATCCTCCTCGTCTTTTATTCCTCTCTCTTCGTCAACGTTTCGATTACGCGAAATGCTTCGATCGCTCGCGACGCACGACCAACCAAGATCCAGACGATCGTTCTTCGATATCGATCCAGCGATACGTCGCAATCGCGTTTTAACGGTGGCTGTCGAACGACGCAAGATTCGAAGAAATCGTTAGTCGCGCGTAGATATCGTAACGGGAAGAATCGCGTGGCCAAGGTGCGTTTTATTTTCACGAGTCTCGCTTTAATCGCGTTTAATTTTGTCGCCCCTCTATATCTACGACACGACGAGGAACCCGATCGTTGCCGAATTACGTAATAAGGTGGAAATTGACGAGAGAGAGAGAGAGAGAGAGAGTAGCACGCAGAATACCGCGAGAGTACGTAAGAAACAGAACGCGTTCAAACAAGGAGAAACAGTAAGGTTTCCTTAATTAAACAGAGATGAATTTAAAGAGCCGGTGAAAAGGTGTAGAATTTCGACGCCTGTAATAACAAAGGCATGTGTTTCCCGTTCGCTCGTGTTCCCTCTTAATTTTTTCCTCTGGAAAAACCTCGCGGTCGGTTGTCTATCCTCTTTCCGATAAATCGTCGCGGCCGGTTTTCTCGTTACGACCGATGGCTTTATCGCGACCGTAGCTTTATCTCAAACGTTGTAAGAATTGGCGTAGAACGTTTTTCAGCCAGCCGTGGCGAACAAATATCAAAATACCGGGGGTCGAGGAGAAAAAATTGCGAATGCACGTCGTGTGTTTATGCGTTGTAATACATGTATGCATATGTAGGAATGGTTACGCGGACGCAGCCTTTCTTCGCGGCCGTCGTTCGTCGTCATCGGTCATCGAACTCGCGACAAATTCAAAATAAACGGTCGAAGCGCACTCGAGTTCGCGTATACAGTTACTGCCAGCCATCCGCTTTTCGCGCAAATTTTTACAGACTCGCACGTATCTCGTTGTTATCGTTTCTTCGGCCGTTTATCGGTTCTCTCGCTTCTGGAAACGATATTGCGATTCTTCCGCACCGAAACTGCTTTCGTCTGGTCGATCGCGACATTTTTCGACCTTGTCTATAGTTGCACTTGCTTTTTCCAGAAAGGGGAAAAGCCACGAAGACGCGTGAAGATCGCTTGGACAAAGTCACGGACCGCTACCCTCTGGGAGTCACGCAGCCGTCCGGAATAACCGAAGCTCTCCGGACGACCGTCGCATCGGAAATCCGCGCGGTATCTCGTCTATGTTTCTTTATACTCTGTTTGACCTTCTTTCCAAGCTACAGTCGTTTTTCATTTTTTTTTCTCTTTTCTCGTTTCTCGACAGTGGCCGTTTACCTCGTTAGAAACTGACGGATCGCGTGGAAACCGATCGTGGAAATGGCTAGCCGAGAGAACGCGGCGATATTAATCTTCTAATAAGGTAAAGATCTATCCGAACGCTATACGGCGACAACGACGATCGGTAACCAACCAGTTAACCAACAAAGTGTAGTTGCAGTTTTCTTACTCTTTTAAGAAACAGATACGGCTTCCAACGTGCATCGGCCAGCTCACCTGGACGACCCCTTTAGAGGGTGTGACCCTACCGATCGAAATCGTTGGTTCGTCGAACGTTCGCGAAGAATCGAACAAACGTATCGACGCAAGGATCGTAGGAACATGGACGTGTAACCGTTTCGCGGTATAAGGATGTCCGGTAAGTCGTTTTAACGAGCAATTGTAAATATATCGTCTAGATACTTTAACGTCACATTGGCCGCGATACAAGGTCGATGGATATCAATTCGTCGCGTAACGGTTCGCGTATCGGCATTGTCCGTGACACGGACGCAATTAGCACTCGAATTACGTTATTTTCGTGGAACGGTGGCATTCGGTGAGCAAGTAAATCGACGGACAGCGATTCGCAAAGTCATACAACGCCGGGTAGAAATGTTTTCTCGTTCAAGTACGCGAGAGTTGGCTGTAATAGCTGAATCGTTAGACGCGGACAAAGTTGGGGGGAAAAAGGTGCCGGCCTGGTTCCGGTGCGCGCCAGTGCTTAAGAAGAAGAAAAGTCGAAAGAGAATATCGCACGTTTTACGAAACGATCGACCAAATAGAAACTTAACGGCACGTTCAAGGCGAGTACGTTTATTACTCGTATGGTTACGAGCGAATACGATGGCTGTGATCTGATGCGCCGTTTCGGAGGAAACGAAGAGAAACGCAACGAAACGTAAGAAAAGAGTCGGTTCGACTAGCTCCGCGGACGTACAGAGAGCGGAATAAACGAAGGCCAAGAAGGAGACATCCAGCCGACCTACTATACGATTCTCGTTTCTAGCGGGGATAGTTGTCCGCGTGATAACTTACAGCTGGAGAGATTTACCGAACGTCCGAGACAGGACCAACTACGAACGGCAACCACTAAAGTACGAGAGAAGAGAGGAAAAAGAAAGAAAGATACGAAAATGTACATTTTTCCAGTCGTACCGTCATCGATGCCGAGCAGAGCGTGATTCGTTCCGTGCGTACACGTGTACAAAGGTAAAGGAAGCTGCAGGGGCCGGTAAGTGAGCGCAAGTAGTTGGGCGTATGCGAGGGAACGTAACGGCGAAACCGCACAGGAAGGACGAGGCAATGCTAGAGGGTATCTATGTTTCGTCGTATCGATGTCGTGCGAAGGGCTCGCGTGTCTGGCCTCTGGTAAAAGCGCGCTTCGCCGGACCACCACCGTCCACCGAATTTCGTTCTTTTCACGCGCAACGCGAAACGCTTTGTCGCGGTTTACGGATTTGTTGGGTCGTGCGGACTCGAACGTCGGAATAGCTGGCTTCGCTAGGCAACCGAGGGACGCTGAATCCACGGACGTATCGATTTTGGGTCGCGACAGCGACCTTACAGTCCCAGAGTAAGGTAGTATCGGTATTTCTTGCGGTTCTTTGTCCCGCAGGCCGTGCACCAACCTCACCTGCGCCACGCCAGTTCGTCCAGGTAACTCGATCACGCGTGGCGTTCCCGTGACAGTACAGCCCTTCTCTTTCCTCCCTGCTTCTACCTTCTTTCTCCATCGACTTCTCTCCACCTTCTCCACCTTCTCCACCTGTTTTCTCTCTCTCTCTCTCTCTCTCTCTGGTGCTCGCCTTGCATCGTTCCACGGCTACGACGAGCCTCGTTGTAACGATCCGAGGAGGGTGATCGAGTCGCGGCCACTTCCGGTAAGGTCCATCTCCTTTTTTTTGCTCCGACTCGAATTCCTCGCGTCGAGATTTTTTTCTATCGTTCTCCGATCGCGTCGTTTTTCCATCTTTCTTTTTTCTTTCGTTCGTTGCTCGAAATTAAAAGAGTACCCGCCTCTCGGTGGTAATGCGCGCAAAGAAAGACGCAAACTCTTTGCGGAGCAACGTTTATTATATTTAGAGCGCGAGTTAGAACGCGAGATGATATGCCATTAGAAGGTCGCGGAAAAGAAGCGAAAAAGAAGCGGATAAGAAACGAGATCGTCCTGTACCATTAGAATGGTAAGCGAGAGTTTCGAACGCAATTTCGAATTACCGTTTCGAAGCAGGCTTCCGTCGTTAACGGTGCGCGTACGGTTAAGAAGAAAAACTCTTACGTCGTCCAATTATACGCAATTTCTGCTTGCAATTCTCTATTTCTAGCTTGCAACGACCGATACGTAGGTAGGTCTGGTCTGGAACGTGGCCGTTTAATCGCGCGCGGCAAGCTCACGGTTGTTATTTGATCGACCGTTACGATTTTTACACGGCTGTGTTCCGCAGGTCTGGATTAGGAGAAAAATCGAAAGAGAAAGAAAAGCAGCGCTAGCTGAAGAGACAGGGAAATAAAACGCGCTAGGTAATTAACGCGCGGCAAAATAGGCAAGGAATGTTTTTCGGTAGCACAGCGGTACGTCGATAGTCCCGTAACTCTGCTTGGTATTACCAGTATTACCAGACAACGGGCGCGGAGTCTGCACTATGACGAGGTGATTACCAGGAACACGTTGCTTTCACCCGATAGAGGAATCGAGGAGGCGTTCAAACACCGTTCGATCGACCTCGGCTCGCGTCCGCCTAAACGCGCCTTTGTCTCTCCTTTCTTATTCGTGTTCCGCGTGTACCGATCGCTCGATTACCAAATTGCCCGCTGTTACGAACCTTTTAATCGACGATCGTACGTTTGTCTCGCGTACTTGCCGCTATAAAGCGATTACGTCGCGAGACGGTCGGATGGCGCGTAAGATGCAAAGATAAATGCAAGGGAAGATGTAAGAAAGCCGAAAGGCACGGATGAAAGATGAAATGGAAAATAATAGAAGACGTGTGTCGGTGTTGCTCGATAAATACGTAGTATGTACGACGACTATGTAAATAATCAGCTCGATACGTGTTACGTATTTTCGTTTGCGCGTTTCTTGCCGATCGATGGACGATCGTCGGCGTCTTTTCTATTCCCGAACAAATATTACGCAATAGGTTACATCAGCCGCGTTACATACTACGTCGCTATCGCGTGTTATCGTTTGTTTGTCAACAAACGTACGTAACAAACGCAAGACCTTGCTCGTTGTATTTAGATATTTCCCTTCGTATCTTTCGTCGCAAGCTGTCGCGACTGCGCCGAACCTAAGATAATTCAAAAACCATCGTACAAATGAACGTAAAAGTAAGGTCGTAACTTACGCCGCCGTTACATCGTGACATAACCGCGAGCGTGTCGTTCGTGACACGAACATACGAAGAATGCAACCGCTTGAAACCGCTGGTTATTTCCTAGCGGGTTCGAAAGTTTCGATCAAAATACGAAATTCAACGTTACTTCGTAAAGTAAAGTTACTTCTCGAGCCAGTTGTTTCTCGAACAGAGGTAAAACGAACGATTACCTGAAACGATTTGCCGCTTGAAATCGCCGCCTTTTATTCTCATTTCGAGTAAAATTCCTGCGAGACGGAGGAGAAAATATTTTCGGGAGAGAAAAAAAGGCGTTATGGCCTTTAAACGCGTCGGATCGAAAGGACGAGAAACGACGGAAAAACGTATCGCGATACGAGTCGCTTCCGATGCCGATTCGCCGACACCGGATTACGTAGGTCGCAAGGCGTATCGCGAAACTCGAGTAAGCGATGCGTCGGAACGCGTTTCAACGTGTATAGGAGCCTTTAGAGCGGATGAAAAACACGCAAGTAGGAATTTACGGGAAAGAGGCTCGAGGCGCTGCCGGACCGACTCTGCTCGTCCTCGGTAGCCTGCGCGACGAGAGGAGGAACTGCGGTGGAGGTGGAACGACGAGGAAGAGGAGGAGGAGGAGGAGGAGGAGGAGGAGGAGGGCACAGGGTACCGTTCTGTCCTCGGGGACCTCGGTTCACCGGGTCGGTTCTCCTGGCTTCTCATCTCCGCTTGGCAAAAAGCGGCTTAACCACCGCGATCTTCTCTTCCTCTCCGTTCTCTTCCTTTTCCTCTTCTCCTCTACGACCTCGAAGCTGCTCACGGTTGCGCGCTATTTTCTACTTCCTACTTTTCGCAGGTGTTATCGAGCCTCGAACCGCCATAAGCGATATAAGATAAAAAGCGTCCTCTCTTCCTTTCTTCTTTCCACCGTTCCACGTAGCCGCTGTTTAATTGTTCTTATCGAGATCCCTTGCGCGTACACGATCTAGGCGCGATAATTCGAAAGCCTTCGGATAACAGGCTCTCGATGACAGATTTTAGGATAGCGCGTATCGACACGCGTATCGACCAAGTCAAAGTGTTTGTTTGTTTGTTCAATGTTCATTTAAAGGCAAACGAGAATCTGCATTTTCAAGGCGTCCAAGTCAACAATATCAACGAGGTTGAACGTTTCGATCGGAGAAATTGATTTTATCGGAGGACTTTATCCGTTGTTTCCGATCCGAGTCGATAGGGAAGATCTGGTAGGCGCGGTCTCGTTGCGGCGATCGACGATAATCGATTAGAGCTAATTAAATACGTAACGAACGTACTCGCGGCTCGTCGTTCTTATCGTGCAGCCAGTTAATCGGAAAGGTAATAACATCGATAGAACGGTATAACCGCTTCTTTCGAGCGTTAAAATCAACGATAACGTAGCCGTGCGGTGAAAAGTTGGCTCGTCCGGTGATCGAAAGGCTTCCTGCAAAGAAAATACGACCGGTGAATCGATCTCGATCGACGATCTCGAAACGGAAGCCCCACCCGTTTTACCTGTCCTACCTGCTCGATTCGCAACGTCTAAGCGTTTCCGGTTTCTTCCCGATCTCAGAGGAGTCAACATCCTCGTTCCATACGATTCGAGTTACCTGCCAGCCGTTTGCTACGCATCGACTCGCGTTCTCCTTTGCCACGTACAGTCGGTGGCAAAAGTATCCTCTTCTCGAAGCTACGTCTAAGCTGAAAAGAGCCGTGTTCGCCCGGCCCCAACAATTATCGGCATCGCCCAACTATCTCGATACACGGTGGAGAGTTGGAAAACGACACGGAGAAACGCGGAATGCGCGGAGCGAGAAGGACGACGCGTCGGATTAATTCCACGGACGACAGGAAACACGCTCGATAGGTGACCGCTGAAACACGCTTAGCGAAGAAGCAAGCAGGCTTGCTTCTTTCCTCTTTCTCGCTTTCCATCGCGCGGCCGTTCTCCCTCGCCTTTTCGTCCCGACGTCGGAATCATCCGGCTCTGTTTGGCAGAGCGAGAGGAGAAACCCTTTTATCGTCGCGTACTCCGTTGTCCTTGCACAATGGTCCGTGTAATCAGCGGCGAGTGATTGTCACACGACGCGTACCTTTTCCTATTTCTCTCTCTCTCGCTCCTTTCTCCGGGCTTTCTTCCCTTTTCTGCATTTTTCTCCAACTGCAAGGGCCAGCGCACAATGACGTCGGGGATTCGTCATTGTTCCAGGCGACCGTAAAAGCAAAGCAAAAGCCGTGACAAAAAAACATCCGAGCAATACTTTAATACGGCTGCTGCTTCTCTCTAACGTGCACGCGTGTACGTGTACGTGTGCCTCCACCGCATCCAACTGGTACCATCGACGAAAATCTCATCGTTTAGAGTGGCTCGCCGCGGAACACGCGAAACGGCCCGACGTAGCGCGAACGCGTCTTTTAACCATCGACACCGGCGACAGAGACAGGGGAGTTTCTCGCAACGATCGTGGAATCGCTTCGAACCGGATTCGAACGGGACTCGAAGCTGAAAAAGCGTCGAAAGTTTCGATCGTCGAGTCTCCGATAGTTTCGCGAAGCGTTTAGCGCGCGGTCGATACCACGACACAGGGTTACCGGTTCCAAGCGAATCGAATTTTACCGCCAAAGAGAAGGCGCGAGACGCGGCGGCAAGATTCGAATTTCGTCGCCTCGTGTACTCGCGTACACTCGAAGAGTTTCGGATCGCGTTGCTAGACATCCGTAAACGGCGGAGAGAAAAGGGTATCGGGCACGATGCCCCGGACACGAATTTTCGCGTACGAGCCATCGATCGGCCACGCGGTGGCCGGTGAAGCGTGGTGCGTGGCCTGCCGGCTCAAATCGCGTTCTAGAGGGGCTGCGTACCCGCGCGAGGTGGGGTGAATCCGTAACGCACGAGGGTGGCACAAAGGAACCTGGAGTACCGACCAAGGCATTAGCAGGATGCCCCGGTTTCCGACAAACAACGTCCAGCCCCCTGTGCGGACGCCCTCCGCTTCGTTTTACCCCCTCGTCGCCCCCCGCCCCCCTGGGAACAGTCTTGCAACGCGATTACGCGTGGCCACACGTTCTTTCTCATCGATCCGGTTTCTCGGCGTTCGGCGTTTCTCGCAAAGCGAGTCTATCGATGGGCTCGAATTAGCCAACGTTTGGCGGCTTTCGTCGCAGTTGCGCGAAAATCCCCGTCCACTCGGATCCGTCCGTACCTCTGATACGACGTTTCACGACCTCTTCTTTCAATGCTACGTACGATCGATTAAAGTCGCTCGAAACCGTCCGTGTGTACGATCGGATCGAGTGGCTCCCACATATCTCGACAACGAGTCTCTCTCTCTCTCTTTCTCTCTCCGCCTCTTTGCCTGTCCGTGCCGTTCCCCTCGAACGCTTAATCTTTCTCTTCCTATCTCCTTTTCGTCCCTTCTCGCTTCTCTCCACGCGCTGCGCCGTCTCTTCCTCCTTCTTTCGTTCCCGGTTCTTTCGTCAATCGACCGTTTGATCGCTTTCGGTCCCACCAACGAGTTAACTCGTTCGAGTGTTATTCTCTCCTCGTTTCTTTTTTTTTTTTTACCTCTCCCTCTCCGTTTCTCCCTTCCGTTTGATCCGTCGCGATATCTCCTCGCTCGTTCTCTCCTCGTTGCCTTCGATTGACCCTTTGCTCGACTGGCCATTACACCGTCCAGCAGCCGCCCTTTGTTCCAGCTGGCCGTGCGCCTCCGATCTTCGGCCGGCGTTCGCCGGCTCGAAAGTGCCGGTTGCGAGGAAAACTGCGCGCGAATACCGTCTTTCTCGATCGAGTTTGCACAAAGGTCGGTGGACATTGCGATATGGGATTCGCGCGGCGAGCAATCGCGACCGGAACGTCCGAAACAGACGGATGATCGTTCGGTTAGCGATCCCTCGGCCGTTCCTCTCACCCCAGCCGAGGGTTAGCAAAGTCGTAAAACGCGAGACGAATCGGTAACCGGGCTCGAAAATCGCCGTGTAATTTTCGACGAATTATCTTGACTTTCGGGGTGACTCCCTTCGTTCGTTGTGAAAAACCATCCAAGCCGCGTCCTTCTATCTCTCGCCTTGCACCGATTTTGCTAAATTTCCACGAAGCGATCGATCGTATCTCGTTGCGGTCTTGGTCGCGGTCGTAGCCATCGCGTTTACGCGAAAGGGCGACTCGAAACGCGTGGAAAACGTAAACGAAAGAGATCGCGCAAGGTATAGCAGAGGCGGAAAATTTCGTAGTTGCTCACCGGTCGACAACGAGTCGGACGGAACCGGGGAAGGGTGCGAAGCGCGTGTACGTTCGATCTCGGATTCGATTCAGCTCGTTTCCACCCCTGAAAATCTGCTCGCACCCCGACGAACGTTTGGCGTATTAGTCATTCGGGCGCAGCTGGATACCCGGCTCGGGGGTGCGTTGCCCCCCTTTTTGCAAGGTCGAATCAATTCCGGTTTAGCCTGAGGCTAAGTCTGATTTTTCCTCTTCCGTCTTCCACGTTTTTAATCCTCTTCCTCCTCGTAACGCTTATATAATTCGATCGTAAAATCGACGCAAACGTTTCGCTATTTTCTCCTCTATTCTCTCCGTTATAGTAATTCCGTTTTTGCCCGTATAAGAAGCAACGATAGAGAAAACTTTTCGAAATTCTCCTCTTCTCTGCAAACCGTCTCGCGGTCGCGCGCGTGTTGTTCGGTCAGGCCCGGCGTACAATGGTACGCCGTCGTTCTCTTTTTGTTTCGTTGAAACGAAAGCTCGATACGAAGAGCGATTAGGTATTTCGATAACGGAGCCTGGTTGATCGTACAACAAGCGGTAACGATTTTTAGAGGCGCGGTATCGGTAGCGTGGCTGATGAAAGGGACGCGCGGACCGAAGGGAGACGCCGAAGAACGAGAGAGACAGAGCGGTGGTTGGCGGGGTGTTGGCAGGGCGGGTGGTGGAACAGGGGGAAGAAAAAGGAAGAGAGGATAAAGAGAAGGGTGCCGCTGGTCCTCCCTATTGACAACGGCTTTCATCTTTATAATTCAACCCCTCGCGCCACCCTCGATCCATTTTGCCTTTTCTCCCTAATGCTTTTTTACCATCCTTTCGCCCGCTGTGTTCCACGTGTCACCTATCGCATGCCATCCGCGCACTTGCGCTTCTTTCCTTCGCCAAAATTCCCTCCTCTTCTTCCGCCAACGGAAACAACTCTTTTGATGTCTTTGCTCTTGTCTTCGTTTCTGTTATCAGCGCCGCCATATCGTAAGTGGGTCCGCGTCTTTCGCCCGAAACTTTGCCTCTCGCTTCTGTCGCACGCGCAAGCCCGTAACGTCGTATCCGAATTTCTACGTCGTCGGAATCGAAGCGTTTGTGCTTGCTACGGCTTCGAGCCATCCATCGGGCGATGACGCGGCGTGTTGTCGCGCGAGAAAACGCTGAAAAACACAGGCCTACCCAGTTTGGCGGATATTTACGCGGGCCCGATCGAAATCGAGACACGTTACGCTGGAAAACGCCAAGAAAGTCCGAGACGTTGGATCGTCGGATCGTTGGAGGTTTCGTGGCGAAGCTTTTGTAGCAATTTGCCGCGAGAGATTATCCAATTGTTCGAAAATGTAATAATCGACGGCGAACGAGCTCGGGGAACAAGACAGGATATGGCAGAATCGTACGTTTCCATTCGATTAGCATAGGCGTAATGAATTTTGATAGACAAGCGGTCGGTTATTGTTCGTATGGGAAGAGTTTTACAGTAACTTATGAATTTATGTAAAAACCTATCGAACTAATCACGCCACGCTATTCTACAAAGCGTAATCTCGCTCGCGATACGATCGATGATTATCGCGACGATTATACGTTGAATCTCGGCATATTTCGAGCGGCCATTCGTTTCCCACCGATGGGTATTTCCAATAAGCGTAGCAAACATCGAAAATAACACGGTCTGCGCGATTTATCAGCTATTGGGATAAGTAAAAAGTTTATTCGGTCGCTGGTGAAACTGCGGCAACCGATAGAAATTTATTTTCTCGCGTATAATCCATCGCGTGTAATCGGACGTTCCACTACGATAAGTACGTTTAAACAAGTGGAAACGTATGGTGGCGCGCGCGATACGAGTTGGAATGGAAAGAGAGAAGAAAACGGTTGGGAAAGGAGGTTGCCCTTGAAGCGTAGCAGGAAGCAAAAAAGCGCATGGCGCGTAAAGCATGGTGTATCGTTTTCCTAGCGTGATTCTCGGGGAGGTCTCACGTGCGTCGCAATCCTCGTGCAGTCGATCCCTCGAGGAAGACCTCCCGGAGATTTCGAAGGTTTCGGAGATTTCGGAGGTTTCGTTCGGGCGAGAACTAGTCAGAAGAGGCGGCGTTGCGTGGCGGCTGGATCGGTTAGGTGGTCTTCGTGGAAGGAGGGCAGATCGATGGAAAAACGAGGGGAGTCTGGTCGAAACGGTCACAGATGGTGTCTTGCGTGGTTTACGACGCAGCGCAGGCAGGCCCTTCCATATGGGAATGATACTATTTAACTCACCCTGGAGACCTGGCAGGGTGTCGGATGACCTATCCATACTGTACACCCTCCCTTCGACGCACAGGTCCGACTTTTACCAGCAGGTTCTTCTTTCTCCGATCCTCCAGTTCCTCTCGTTCCGCTGTCCCAACTTTGAAAAGCAGAATAAACAAGTAGAATGAAAACCGCGGCCAACCGAGCGTTCGCGTACGACGCATATTCTCCTCGATCGATTCGTTGGGAACGAGGAAAAAGAAAATCGCTAGCCTCGAACAGATCGCAGGAATTTCGAGGTATCCGATGTTGAGGTAGGGAAGGGCCTTCCTCGAGCTAGAGTTTAAACGGCTTCCTCGCCCTTCCTGCTTTACACCTGCTGTTATCAAATTCTTCTCCGACGAACTGTACCACTTTCCTTTATACCGGGTGTCCCACGCGATCGACCAGGGAAGACCGCGAGTTGACAAAATTATGCAACTTTGCCCGTACGTACAGTATATGTCGGGGCTATTTTCCGATTCCGCGTGACGACTGGCCGCGACACCGGCCGATTCTCTACCAAATCGCGTCGCCGAGCAAACTTTGACGACGACGAACGAGATCGCCTTGGAAGACGTGTATCGTGGGGTAGAGCCGTAGCACGCGCGTTACAAAAACCAGAAACGGCGTTTTCGTCCGAAGAAATAATTGGTCGACTGTTTTCGTCAAGTACGGTCGAATTTGTAACTCGAAGCTAAACCGTGGCCTACGAGTCGCAGCTTTTGCGTGGCTTTCGGGGAATGGTGTTCGTGAGCCCTCGCGGAGGCTCGTGTTGCCGGGTCGTGCGATAGGTTACCCTTGTCCGACTGCGACACACGTGCTCCACCCTCACGTGACCGATCATTGCCTGTTCTCTTTTTTCTTTCCTTTTCTTTTTTTTTTTTTTTTTTTTTTTTAACGAAAACTGGTTAAAAGCTACTCGAAAAGTAGGTCGCTTTTGAACTCGTTTCTTGCTATCGATGCGTCGCGGTCCTTCTACGTTGTCATCTCCGAACGATGGCTGTTATACGGGATATCGCAAAAACCGGTAGGAGAAGAGAAGAGAAAACTGTCGTTGGTCGGACGGCAACGTCTTGCCTCCGTTTCGCAAAAAGGACGGGCTCGATACTCCGGGAAGATCGATTCTCGGGCGTTTTCGTCGGAGCGACTTAGGAGGAAGGATCGTCTAGAGCGTAGAGCGCGGAGGAGGTAACGCCCGAAGGCTGGAGAATTCTGGCCGGTGAAATAGAAGTAATCTCTGGAGAAGTTGGTGGAAGTAACGGGGGTAGGAAGGGACGGCGGTGGCGGCGGTGGCGGCGGTGGTGGTGGCGGCGGAGAATGGCGAACGCCGGAAGTGGACGGGGGTTGGGAACGAACGAACGGAAGTGGAAAAGGGAACGGCGGAGAGAAAGCGGAAGGGCGGCGCGTAGTTGTGGAAGAGAGGCGTGGAGAGGAGAGGAGGAGCAGGTGGGTGGGTGGAGGAAAGAGGGTGAGGAAGGATGGCGGAGAGGCAGGGCAGGGCAGAGAGGCTGGAAACGGAACCGGAAGCGGAAGCAGGGAGCGCAGGAAGACGAAGCGACGTCGACGTCGGCGTCGGTGGCGGTAGCGACGGCGGCGGCGGCCCCGATATGGCGGAAGCGTCGCGTTTGCCGGAAGTCGCCGAGGAAATGAAATGCCTCCCAGCCAGCTAGCTAACCCCTGCCGAGCTCCTCGTGCTTCTCCTCGTTTGCCACACCTTCCTTCGAGATTCTCCGCTGCCGTACCCTGGCAATCAACGTGGCGTGGATCGAAACCGCTCTCCATAAAATTCCAGCTCGTCTTCTGTCCGCCGACGACGTTCAAACAGTCGCGAGCACGGACGATTATTATTCCGAAGCGCGATAAACGTGTGTACGGAGGCGATTTTTGCCAATGAGTAGTACGATCGAGAATAAAAGAGAGAGAGAGAGAGAGAGAGATTCGCGGCGAACAGAAAGTCGTGTATATAGGAATCGAAAGAAACGATCGAACGAGAAACGCGGAGGTTCTCGAAGAGGTCGGCCCTGAAGAGCATTAAGCCGCGGTACCGGTGAAAGGCGAATAACACGAATGCCTTCCAAGTCGCATGGTTTCTAGTTCTAATAACGCTATTATTCTAACGCGAGCCCAGTCCGCCTACCGACTTACCGCTTTGCCACTTTTGTCTTATATCGTCGTATAAGCTCTCTCTCTCTCTCTCTCTCTCCCTTTCTCTTCCATCGTTTCTAACGCGTTAGGTCGATCGGATAATACGAGACCCACTCGATCCGATCGCTCGACGATACTTTAACGGCGCAAGGTCGACTTTGTTAACGCGCAAACCGAATTACACGCAACGGGTTGTTGCTTCTCGGTGCATTTTCGTTGCATTTGTTATAAAGTCGTGAAAGTGACGTACGAACGGAGGTAATTTAACGAAACGAATTAATTTGTCGTACGGCGTGTTTCCCAGTCGACGAATTGGAATTTGCATAACTGGTTTTTTTACCGACAAGTTTCTCCAAAAGCAAATTAATAGAAATTAATATGTCGAATCGTTTAAAGGAGTTACACTTTAACGATTATAGCATCAAATTTTATCTCCGAATTACAAAGGTGAATTTCGTGTGCGCTCTGACGGAAATATTTATTTAACCGGGCTCCATTTTGCAGCGCGGAACGATTACGCGTATATTATTATTACAAATGTGCAGAGAGCAAGTAGCGGAACGAACGGGCGAATCCGGCCAAGAACAATAGCGAAATAAATGTAAATCGCGTAAAAAGTTCGCAAATGGCGCGAGTAAAGGAGATTTGTTTTAATAATTTCCAAACCGAATAACGCGTTTGCACCGCGTTTCGATAAATTTTCCCGGCCGCGGCGAATACACGGCAGCCCCGTGAAAAATATTCGAAGCTGATCAAAGATCGTTAACGCGAAACTTTATGCGAAAAGGACTCGTCAGAAACGACTTAAGAAGGAAGAAAAGGATCGAATTTCCTCGACGCGTGCGTTTCCATGTATTTGCTCGGTCGTTTTCTGTTTTTTAAGAAAGATTGCAAAACGAGAGGATTATTAAAGCGTTTAATCGTTGCTCGTGGGAACCGAAGGCCTGGCGAAACTAATTACGGCCAGCGAACGATAATGATTTTGTCGTCGCAGGAAGTCTGGTGATTTTTCGTGCGTGGTTAGGGGGACGATCGCCTTTCCCTCTACGTTCCTCGACCCCTTCTTCGCTCTCTTTAACTCGCCGTTCAACAACCTGTCCCTCGTGTTCCTCGATCGAACGAATAAATCCGCGTAATTCGCACCGTCTTCCCCCGCGATTTACTTTCCATTCTTTGCCGTTACTTGACCCACGAATCTTCGAGGTAGCTCGACCTCCACCGCGTAATCGGACGAACGAAATTACGAAATTACGAAATTTCAGTGAAGAATTTGTTGAAATTAGAAGGAAAGGTCCGTTAGTTCCACCTGTTAGTACCGTTAGGATATCGGTGGTTGCAGAAGGCAAACGAAATTTGATCGGAAAGGAAAGGGAAAACTGCGGTACGTGTCCGTCGTATTTTCTGTTCGTCGGCGTCGCGCAATTTTATTTTGTCCGTGCGACGCGAGACTCTGTGCGGGAAAGGCCGATATCGTTGGCGAGTGCAGCGGTTCAGGGTGCACGGTGCGTGGACAACGTTGTTTCTCGTTGTTGGCTTTTCCTCGTTAGCCGCTAGTCGGAGCAGCGCGGCTGGAGTAGCGCAGCCAGAAACGACGAGGCGACGGTTACGGCGAGTCGCGGCTGTAGAAAAGCGACAGGAGCGAGGAGGGGACGAGGCGGACCAGCCAGGGAATTGGGTTAGCGGCATAAGGTGGATCGTCATAACTGGCGTGTTACTTCTCGCAACGTAAACGATTATATAATCGCGTTCGACGCGTAAACGACGCCGGTGTCCGAGTACGCCTTAAAACGCCTTAAAACGCGTTCAGCCGGAAGCGGACTTTCTCCGCCGCTTCGGCCGTGCCGCGCCGCGTCGCGGCAACCTTTTCCAACTCTCGTGCGTCGTGTTCGAGTTTGTCCCCTTCCTTCCACCACGAGGTTGCGCGTCTTCCTCTTCTTTTCTTCCGTTCCTTCTTACGTCCTCGACTCTTTCGCGTCTATATGGCCGTAATTTCATCGCGGCAATTATATAAAAACGCGAATTTCCATTTAAACGTACGATTTCATAGGCAGGGTACTGGCGGACGGCGTGTTAACGCGGCGCTACGTATACGTCCGTTTGTATGCGAAATCGGAAAAGGGAATGTCTTTGCGTCCAAAGGAAGGGCAGATCGGACGCCGCAAGCTTTCTGCCCTTCGCTGCTTTTACCTACTCGGTTTATCCTTGGCGTACGATGGTCCGTTTCCGAGAACCAGGGAAATTTGGTATTTTCAGGTAGCTAAACTATTCGCGTCTTCGTTCGTCCGTATCGAGGTGTACGTTTTACCGGTTACCGTTTTATCGAATGGAATCGCATTGGCCGTAATTACCGTAGACCGGTGTCTGGTCGTGTAGCGTTGGCCGCGAGCCCTTGCTACGCCGCTACCGTTGTTGCAAAATCGCAGTTTGTTTTTATCCGTTTTACGTAATGCAGCCGATGATCGATATCGGATATTCGATGCTCCATGTTGGAGCGTATAAACGATACCGTACAGCTCGGCCCAATTGCTACAGGTTTCTCGAGTGGAGAGGGTCCTAGCGTGTCCTGCAGCAGTTTACCCACCATGACATCACCTATCACGCTCGCTCGAGCATGCCGCAACACTCTGCTGCCTACCTGCTTACCTTTTCCAATCTTTTCCTTCCCCTTCCCCTTTTTCCACCCTTCTTCTCCTTCCTACCGATTTCCAATCCTTCCGATCGACGTCTCTCTCGTCTACCGTCTAGATAGCCACGTAGATCCTGCGAAACGGAAGCGTACCCGAAACGTTTTTTTACGCGTTCGTAGGAAATTTAAATGTCCAGAGTAGGCGCGTCGTACGAGGATCGCGCGTGCAGGATTTTTGCAAAAGCTGTTGGATTTTCTGCGAACGCGGTCGCTCCTCTTTCTCCGTCCACCGTCTCCCCTCCAATCGCGTCTACCATCGCCGCCATACACACACTCTCTTCGTGATTTTCACTTGGCGAGACGACGTAAGCCGCGCATAAGGTGAAGGTATCGATTGCGCAACGTCGATATTATGCAACCCGTAGCGGTTTCCTGCTGTTATCTAATTATCCGGAGTAGAGGAACTCGAAGAGAGGAGGTCGCGCAGCCAATAACGAATCTAATTCTTGGGCGCGCGCGATCGCTCCGTAAACGTTTGGCGGGCCAGTTTCTCGCCGACATCGTTCGACAACGCGTCGATCCTCCTCGATCCTTGGACCGCGAGGCGACGCGCGTTATTATCGCGCGCGGTAGTTTTAAGAAGCCGCGTGTCGTAAACAAACGATAAATTTACGTGGCGATATCTATTAAAGATGTAGCAGAAACGATAGATAGGAAGGAGGAAAGAATCTCGGCGGTTGACTCGCCTATTTTGTTTGGATTAGGTCATCGAGCTTTTCCAGCCGCGATATATATCTGGCTGATATATCGATACACGCCTACGTAGCCACGTGCTCGAGACACCTTCGAGAGAGAAAACGGTGGATAATTCCTGCTGCCAGGCTAGTGCCTCTATCGTTGCTTGTCTCTCCTGTCCAATTTCTCTCTTCTCGGCTACCTATTTATATTAATAATAATAATAATAATAATAATAATAATAGCAGTAATAGTAATAACGTCTCAGTCACGTCGACGAATAACAAGGATAACAGTAATTTATTTACCCGAGGAGATGACTGGGTTCCCGATTTTCCCGAAATAATTCCTACTTTCGTTATACTCTCGTATACTCTCGCGTCGGTCGCTTAGTGGCTACATTATACGGCCGATACACGTTGCTTAACCCTGTCTTATTAATCGTTACTCGTCCGTCGTGGTGCGTACGGTACAGGGCGTATCGCCGTGTACCTGGCTGTATTTGCATCCACGTTTCTGCTATACTATGCGGGTATAGCGCTTCGAAACTCGCGCTTCGTTATTCGTCCGAGTATGGTCTTCTGGAGTTTAGGGACGGGGGGAGGGAGGACGGGACGGGGAGCACACACGCGTTGGTTACGAGGAAACGCGCGAGATAGCCAACCTACTCTGCAAATACCTCGAGTGGCTGGAAAGAAACCGTTGGATTAGAAAGAAAAGGCGACGGTGATCGGCGAGGTCGTAACCGGCAAGCAGAAGAACCGTCTGTCGGCGATGGTCGTCCAGGAAGTAGGTGCGTCGAACGTAGTTCCTACTCTCGAGGCCGAGACGGTTATAATAGCGATCGGCATTGTCGTGGTTACCGTATCGTCGCGTTCGGGACAGAGACAAACGCGGATAACAGAGATAGCCGAGGAAAGAGGGAAAGAGAGCGAAGCTGTTGGTAATCTGTGGGATAGGACGAAGAAGCAGCGAGGCATGTCCGAAGGAAAGGAAGCTCCGCGGACCTCAGTTCCGCTCGGTTCTCCTCTTCCTCCATCTCGCCGGTTCCCAACCTTTCCGACGTTTCTTCTTCGCGAATCTAGCCGCCGCTCTTAGCCTCCGTATAAATCCACGATTTTCCTCTCTTCGTCGTTGCGTTCTTACGAGGCGCGTTTCGTTTACTTCTCCTTTGTTTCTCCTCCACGTTTATATATACCTTCACGCCTGTTATATCCGCGTCTGCGGACGATCGTACGCGCCGATCGAACCAAACCGTACGCTCTTCTATCGATAAAGGTTCCATCCTGTCCGAACATTTAACTTTTCTCCGTTTCCAGAACTTAACTTTTATTTCACGTCGCATCGACGAAACTTTCGAAGCTCGATCGCGGAAGCTCTCGAGCGCTATCGGTAGGAGGCGTGGAATCGTCGATCGATCGGTATCGGCCGGTAGTTTGACGGTTTCGCCACGGATCTATAAAATTTCCCCGTGTCCCGCGTAGCGCGTTAATTCGGTATACCGTCGTCGTATTTATATCGATTCTCGCGAGAACGTGTTACGGAGGAACTCGAATTCCTAGCGTCTATCCTCGTGTCTAGAGACGCGTCTATGCGAGGTCGACTCTATTTTCGCCCGGGTATCCGTCAGCTCGACCTCTTCCTCCGATTCCGAGGAAATCCTACGCCCGGCTTTCTTCCACGCTTACTCGTCCGAAATTTCGGCCGATTGCCAGCAAACTCGCTAACGAATTTCAAATTTCCGCCTCTTTGTCAACCGAACCGATCTGCGAATCTCTAACCCGGCCGTGTATTTCTTCGCCTATCGTCCGTCCTAACCGTTCGTTTCTTTTCTTTTCTTTCTTATTTTAATAAACTTTCGGTTATCGCTGGCACGATTCGATCATATCGGGCATGTATATGTATGTATACGAAACGCCTAGCCCGGAGGAGCAACGAGAGTTTCGACGATCGATGGAAACGGGATTTGGAAAAAAGTGTAACGAAAGCCCGCGTTTGCATAACGCGAAGAGGCCGGAAAAGAGAAAGAGAAGGACGCGTCGAGTTATGCCGTACGGCTGTACGCGGCGAGATGTTGCTCGAGGCGTGCCTCGAGACCAGGTTTCGTGCGAGGCCACTGGATGTCACGAGACCTACTTATAAACGTTGCTACAGCGGCCTTTACAGCGGTACGTGTACGATGATCTCTTGCGAGCGACAAGAAGGAGGAATCTCAGCGACGAAACGGATGGATGAAATTTTTCTAGCAGCGAGAAACTGGAAACAAAAGAGACGTTTGCTTATCGATAGGAGGGCGATGCGCGTGTCTCGGTTACGCGACCGTCTACGCGAGGTAAAGCGGGATGCGGGAAAGCGCGAGTTCGAAACGAGTACCGAGTGAAAAGTACCGGTTGCAACGGTACGGTATCGCGTATTATCTATAAGTTGGATTTCTCGGTGTATGCATGGCTTTTCACGTGGCTTGGGAACGCACGGCGGGCCCGTTACAGGCACGCGAGCAACACCGATGCGTTGATTTACACCGGCCATTTTTTCCACCGTTCCATGTATTGCTTCGTTGGCTCGGGCCGCTTACCAAAATCGTTGTCCGATTCGCGTAAACGCGACGAAGCCCTTCTTCGATTTACCATCTAACGGGCTATAACGTTCTATCCGTATATTTGCTTTGCGTGCATAAATCGCGGCGGTAAATTTTCCCGGCGGAAACGAGGTCGCGAATGGACAAAGCGTAAGAAGCGGCGAAACCTTTTAGCCAAATATTTGAAAGCTGCGTATACTCGAACGATATTACGATAAACGTTAAGATCCGTCGACGACAGGATCGACCCTGTTGCGAGCGTGTGGTACGCGTGTGCTAGGCGTGTATTCGCCGGCGTTTCAAAGGTGTCGGAATATCGGCGCCCGATCGGAGATGCCCGCGTGCACGAAACGAGCGAACGCGATAGACCGCGTGCATCGACGGACAACGACGGTTCTTCCATGGTTGTCCATTTGGGCGGTTGCGCGACGTAGGAGAGTCGAAAGGCTAAGGCGCATACGTAATGCGTATCTAGAAGCGTGGGAGCCATGCTCGAACGGCTTCCTCTCACGGCACTGCCACGCTTTATCTTGCGTTTATAAATAAGCCGATATCTCGCTCCCTCTCTCTCTCCTCTCTTCTTCTATGCCTCGCTCTCTCGCTCGCTCGCTACCTGTCCCTCTTTCTTTCCGCTCGTCTCCCTCTCTCTGCACGCTCTCCTCCGGCTGCCTCTCTGTCTCTATATCCCTCTTTCTCGGCTCGAATAACTCGAACGAGCGACTCGACTAGAAGGAGGTGCGCTCTTCAGTTCCGGCTTCCAGCCACCCGAGTCTATTAATACTCGATTCTAGTCTCTAGTTCGCTGCCCGTTCCCCTGCCTCTCTCACCTTACCAGCCCACCACCTCGCAACGTCTCCGCACTCTATCGGCGGCCTTTGTCTCAACCTGTTCGCCCATATCGTTCGTCTATCGGTCCAAGCTGTTATCTGCCCACCCGAAATCCTACGAGGGTACACGTACAGCTTCTCGCGGAAATTCCAAACTTACATTCGCTCGTTGGAGCGGCCGACGACGCTCCGCTCGTCGACCAGCGTGCCGAGTAATTCGAGTAATCGATATTTAGCGCGATAGATCCGCGTGATTCGAGCAAAGCATCCGGTGTAACGATTTCGACGAAACGATAACCGAAAGGAAGACGGAACGATCCGATAAGGCGAGTCGAACAAAGGAAAGCTCGCGTTGACGCAACGTTGGCCTTTAACGCGTTCAAAGTTGTTTCGCGCGATCCGGTTTACGCGCGGAAAGGTATTCCATTCCACCGAGATACGCAACGTTTGTACACGGTGTGCCGTCACTCGTGCACCATTCTACGCGTAAAGATAAGTGGAAAAGGAGCAATAACGTTTTTCTCGCGCGACGCTTCGTTTCCGAGAAAATTCGCTTCGAAAATTTGGCAAGTATAGCCGAAGTCGGCTAATTCCGGACCGAGTGGGAGCGAACGATCGACAGCGGGTTGAACCGCCTTCGAGAATAAATCGAAAACGTGGAATCCAAATTTTTTTTCCCGAAAGAGTCGGACGCTCCGTTTTCGGGAAAGACGGATTCAAAGACGTGTATCGAGCGCCTGCACCGTAGAAGAAGAACGGTGTCGGACAACGGTGCGCGAACAACGATGACGGATGACGGATGACGACTCCGATTCTCCGATTCTCCGATTCTCCGATCTTCTATCGGAGAGAATAAAAGAATTTACGTCTACAAGCAGAAAGACGAGTAAATGGTAAACTTTGAAATTTCTGGCAAATACGTAAAAGCATGCGACGTACCGATTAAGATAATACGACAAAATGGCTGGAATAATATTTATCTGGACGGAAGCGAAACAAGTAAATCGACGTTACGTAATTCGCGGTAGCTTTATCGAGCTATCGGACGATTAGCGATGCTTATCGAAATTGCACTCTCGACCGCGGCACGATTTCGGAGCGAGTAAATTTTGTTTTGCCCGTTTCGTAATTCGAAATAATTAATCGACTCGATACGTCTTGATAGATAGGACCGGCCGATCGATCAAAGCGAGTCAACGTGATTGATTATTCGGTAGGAGCAACGCGTTTCCTCGTACGCAGATAATGCCAATATCGAGCAAAACGAAAACACCTTGTTTTCGAGAAAGATTATCGTTTGTCGATGGTTGGCGGTACTCGTCGCCCCGTAAGCGGACCGCGCACGGATTTTTACTATTCTCGTTGCCGCCGCCGTCGTCGTCGGTAGGAGCGGTTAACGAGGAGGAATGCGTTTTTGTGTCGCGCGTCGAAGGTGAGTAAGCGCGCGATGTTCGCACGATTATCGGCAGCAGACGGAATCCGTGTCGACGCAAAGCGGAATCCGCGTGGCCGAGGAATGCACTCAATTATGCAGGACGCTCGAATCACGAGGCGAAGATATTCTAGTCGCGTGTCCGCAACCAAATCGGTTTCGATCGATCGCGGCTATTGCGAGAATTATCACTCTCTCTCTCCCTCCGCTTCTTCCACCTCTCGGCCAAACTCGCTGCCCGACGCTCGCAATTTCTCGTCTTGGTCGTTCCTGTTACGCCGGCGCGCAACAAACGATAAACGTGATATAATCTCGTTTAATTGGACAACGTAATGGCAAATCGGCAGGCGAATACGACGTAAACCGGAAGCGACCGTCGTCCTTACCCAGCAATGCAAAGTCCAACGACTAAATTCGTTAACGTTTCTTATATTCCCTCGTGTTCTTTTCTTCGGAATCTTTCGGCTTTCGTGGACGACGGATGGAAATCTTTGACGGCTCGATGCATCGATACGATTACGACTTTTGGAAACGTCGCCGCGGAAGAGCGTGAAAATGATTGGAAAATCGTTCCTCTCGTTACTTAGAAAATGACGAACGATGCTGCGACATTTTTTTTTGAAAACGCCTCTTTGCCTTCGATCGAGAAATTATTTCTCGATTCGACGACGATAACCGCCGCTGTTTTTCTGGTAAATAATTTCGAACGAGAAAAGTCGCCGGGAAACGATATCGTTGGACGATCGAGTACGATATCGGGAGATAAAAATTTCACTGATTAAAATTCCTATCGACGCGCTACCGTTCGACGCAAGATCGGACAAGTCGGATAAACGTTGGAGGTAAAGGCCACGAATATGCACAAATAGGCGAGTTACGAAAGCGAACGCTGATGAACGCGAAGAGGATGTAAAGAGGCTCCGCCGCTTCGTACACGGTGCAATGAGAATTGGAGCAATTTGCCCAGAGTACTAAGATAGCGTACCTTCGTTTAGGACGGCGCTTCCTAAACTTTCCCCATTCGCGACCCCATTTTGCCCGGGAAAATTTTGCGTAACGCCAGTTGTATACATAGACAGATACATAAAACAAGCATACGAATAAAACATCGATCGATAATAAACGAAAGAAGTTGAAATTTAAACGATCCTTTGCTATATTTATAACGTTACCACTTGTTACCATTTCCTTTTACGCGGAACCCTACCGATCGGCCTCGCGAACATCAAGAAACCGGGGAAATTTCCATTAAACGTTTCGCTTCTCCAAAAAATTCAGCTCTGCGTTGGTATTTAAAATTCCATTTTATTCCTACTCGCGGCTTTCTACCTTGAAACTGTCCGTATCTCCGACGTTTCTCTCGTCGTTGTCTGAAAAAAAAAAAAGAAAAAGAAAAAAAGAAAAAAGGAAGGGAACTTTAAAGTTTCGCCTGCGATACGAGTTTACCGCTTGGCCATGATATCGATGGACGGATAAAAGTATCCGTAATGCTAGAACATCTGCCACGAGTAACTTTCTTTAGATTTATATTATTTCGAGAGGATCGCAGACCTAACCCCTTTCCTTCTTTTCCACCTTGATCGATCTCATTTTCTGCCAGACAACTGTGAGACTAAAAAGAATCTGTGGCCTGGTGGTTTTAATAATTTTATAACGTAAAAGTTGTCCCATGAGTTGCACGTTTTTTTTTTTTTTTTTTTTTTTTGCACGACGGAGACAACGACGTTCCGCAACTCGCAACTGCGTTTAACCGATAAGTTGATATTTTTGCGGGAGGAGTCGAACGTTGGCCGAGTAATATTTGACGCGACAACGACGCGTAATGATACAAAACGAGAAATCGTTGGAGATTCCGTTGCAATTGCGGGAAGAAGGGAAAAGAATGAGAAAGGAGAAAGAGGAAAGAAAAATGTGGGATCCGTGTGGATTAAAAGTTTGGCGAGTTGTTCCGGATCGTTTAAAGACGGACGATCGAGGTTGTTCGTTTCATCGGCTCGTGGCAGTTGGAAAAATTTTCACGGCCCCGTGATTCCGTTACGCGATCCCATATGGGAATAGCCGGCGGTTTAAGAAGCCCTGGCGTGGAGGGACAGGAAAGATAGACGAGGAGAGAAAAGTTTAGTAATCCACGTTGGTGTTGGCGCAATCGAGGAATTCCTCCTGTGAGTCGAAGGAAGGAAATTGCGTTGCCCAATTAGAAATCGCGGGAGACCGCAGAAAGAAAGGCCAAGAGAGAGCGAGCGATTCGCGAGGAAGAAGGAGCGAGCGAAGCTGCGGAGGGGGAGAGAGCGAGAGACAGAGGAAGGGAAAAAGGTTTCGAAACATCGTACATACTAAGTTGCCACGTTTGTACGATTATCTAATTCCGTGTACCTTTTGCTTGTTTAAACGCACGCGCACGCGCCTAGCCATTTTCATCGCCTATACCGATTCGTTTGGCTAGCGCGACTTGTATCTTTTATTCGAATCTTGGATCGATCGCCGCTGCCGGCTGGATTAATATCGACGCGATAAAAATTAATCGCCGCTGTTTCTCTCTCGTTTACGACGATCGTCGTCGTCTCGCGTAATTCGGCGATTTAAATTTCGTCTCGGTGTCTCGAATTTTCACCAATTTAGACGAATTTAACTACATCGTGGCGTACGTCTCTCTCTCTCTCTCTCTCTCGATTATACGTTATTTGCACGCGATTCAACTTTTACGCAGCTTAGTCCTACGGAAATCGAGTCGTCGAACGCGTCTTTTTTTTTTTAAATAAAACTATATGCGATCAGCGACGCTACTCGTATCGGAAAACGCTCGGTTTAATCGATATTTCAATGTTAATTTCGTCGAATCATCGAGCGTACGAGAAAGAAAAGGGAAACATAAATATGAAAACACTGTCTTATCTCTCCTTGTCTTTTACGCGATAAGCCTTACAAGATTAGAGTCATAAAATATCTTTTAAATTAATCGTCTGTCGATTCAAGTACCTGAACACCTTTTTCTAGACAATCGAAAAATGCATCGAAAAGAAATTGATGCAAAGATTGTATCGAAAGGACCGCGTACGATGCCGGTAAATTGATAGATCGTTTAAAATATTTACGCGCAACGGTATAGACAGAGGAAATTTGTTAAACGATATAGAACGACCAACGTTGTCTTTGTACAATATACGGTAACACGTGATGACGCTCTCAACGTTTCAAGGATGAGAATATCGATTATTAATCCCGCGAGATACGAAAAAACAATGATATATCCTTATCGCGTATTATATGATATACCCGACGTTATCGCGTTCTTCGAAAGAAAGAAATTTCTCTTCGCGCGAATGTAATTTTTCATCGGACGAGCACAAGTCAGACGAATGGACGTTATAACGACATTGTCTAATCTTCGAGCGATATCCGTACGTTACCTCTGCGTATTGAAATAGCAAGTGATCGCGAATCACGTTCCATCGGATATCGGTACGTAGATATTTCGGATTGAAATTGTTCATCTTGCTAGAACCACCGGTCGTCTATATATAATTATAAAAACTTTTAAATCCGTAAAGGTTGCAGGAGAATGTCCGCTTCGCGTGCCTGGTCGACGGGGAAAGTTCGATATCTTTATCCAAAGTATCGTTTAACCGAAAAACGTTCCAACTATCGTCTATCTGGTAGCTGATATCTTCAACGCGGTATGTTGCGGGACGCCGTACCGACGTACGTTACGTTTACTGATAGTAAATGACCCGTTTATGGGTGAATCGCGGATTTAAAATAACTCGATAAAAAGAAATATTACACGCGATTGCGAGGAGGAGCGCGTCTTCTAAGAACTATATCTAGTTGAGAGATTCGAGGCTTTCACGGGCCCGATCGGTCCTACGTACTTGACAGCTGTTGGAGACTGTCGGCTAAAAGCTGCGTCCAACAGGAATTTCTGTCCGTCGTTTCGCCGGCGTCACGTCCATATCTTCTTCAGGGTCTGAAAACGCAGGTTAAACGTACACGGTTAAACACCGATCGGCGTTAAGCGCGTATCTAATTAAACCACGAGGTCGTAGACCCCGTAACGACGATCGTTGGACGTAAAATCTGTTACTCTTTTCGATTCCAGCGTTACCGTCTAAAAGATGTACAAGTTCGAGTGGATTGAGCGGGCGTTAATTCCGCGAGTATGACGCGCTCGAATGGTAAATGTTCGTACTCCACAAACGGGAGAACGGATGATGGAAACTAGTCTCTGGGATTCACCAAGTTCCTCCTCTGATCCACGGCTCTCCTTCTCTTTCTACTCGTACGGCCCGCTCTTCCACCTTCTCCTTCTGTGTTCTTAAGCGATTACGCCACGGCGTCTCTCACCTCCGTCTAATCCTGTATTATAATGTACGAAGCGCGCGCGCGCATACACACACACACGCGAGAACACACAGAAAGGTTAGAAACGAGGCGGCTAAAGTCGAACGAAACGGAATCGAAAAAATCAAAGTTGAAGGAGAAGTGGAAGTGAAACGAAACTGTAAGTGGCAAGACGGAAGAAACGGAGGAAAAAGAAACGAGTGGCGAGAACGGGGCGGGGGGAGGGGGAAGATTAGGAAAACAGAAAGGTAGGGGATGATCGATCGAGGGAAGAAAAAAGAGGACAGTAGCGAAAACAAAGGGAACGAGGATAATAATCGACGTAAATAAAGTAGGAAGCGCGGAGAGGAAAACGAGACGGCAAAGAGGAGGAAAGCGGAGACAGAAGAAGAAGAAGAAGAAGAAGAAGAAGAAGAAGAGAAGGGACCTTTGGACGATGGAGGGGATCGACGTCGTTTCAGTCGTCCTCCCGGATGTGCAGCATCATTACACGGCATTCTTCGAGGCTGCAAGATCTCCCTTTCTTTCTTCCTTCGGCCGATGCGTTGACGTAACCGCGACAAAGCAAATTCCTCTTCCCGAGACGCGAAACGCTCAGAATTCTGATCGGTCTGGTTTCAACCGTGTACTCTGAACGGCTGTTGTAACGAAGGGTATTTTCAAAAACCACCGATTCTTTCATGCACGTCGCTTCGTACGTTTACCAAGCGTTTGCTTCGAGTCTGTAAAAAATACCTCGAAACGTCGTTCGAACGTTGTTACGTGGTGTATCGTGTATTTGTTCGATAGCTAGAAGAAATTTCGTCTGTAGCTCGATCGAGTCCGAAGCCCGAGTCGGTCTTGGTAGCCGAGCCGTCCTCGGTTTCTTTGACGTTTCTTCGATATTCGTCGCGATTCGCTTTCCCTGCCGATCGCTCCAATTTTCTATCCTGTACACGCACGACCCTCCTAATACGCTATTTATATTCTCCTTCCATTTGTCATTTCTTATCGTGTCCCGCGAATCTCTCCCTCTCTCTCTCTCTCGAAAGTTTGATCTTTTCACGGTATTTTATATCGCGAGACGTGTGTACGAAACGAGCGATTTTGCCAAATATCGACAGATATCGCGATAACCGTGGCTAGCGGCGTAAGCCCGTGTAGAAATATCAAGTTGTAAATGATTTTTTTTTTTAATGCGACGCACAGAGTTAAAGACGATGTTATTGGGCGAGCCGGATTTTCCGGCAGTTGTCAAGCAACGAAAAAGGTTTCCGAGGAGGCGTAACATTAATCATGGCACAGGTATGTACGAGGACTCGGGGTCAAAATCTTTTTTTCCTTCTGAAAGAACGATGATCCACAATGGGACTCCTCGGAATCCTCCTTGCTTGCGCTTACATCTGATCGATCGAAGAAAGGATCGTCCTGAAAAGTTACCGGCTCCTTTCTACTATCCACCTCGGGGACCTATTAAATCTTGGACTCGAATTCCGAAGGATCTTGTTCTAAAGGAACCACCGACACAATATTTTTCGAGAGAAATGTTTGTGAATAGCCGGGCCTCGGATCCGCGCCGCTTAAATTTGTGTCAAAATTTTTTTCAATTTCCTATTTTAGCCGCTGACACTATGAAAACAGCGCTTTTTTTCTTCTTCGTTCTTCCTCCAACACTTGCCTCTATCGACCGCGTTTGATATTTCCAAAAATATGGTCGACTCTCGCGCCTCGAATTCGCTTTGCGGTCCGTTTAAAGCTTTGTAAATGCACCATTGGCGAATTTGTCGTTTTTACGATAAATCAAATGTCGCGCGACATGGAAATTCCTAAATATAATTTACGGTTCGACGATGAGTCGATCGATTTGGTCGACTAATAGTAAGTTCCATGTTTCCGTCTTTTCTTTCTCTTTCTCTCTGTCTCTGTCTCTCTCTCTCTCTCTTCCCCTCTGCCACTCTTTTTGTAGGATCCTTTGGATAGGGGAAAAGGGAGATAGAAGGAAAAGATCAAGCGTAAGAATCGGTAGTACTCATAAGCCAGCCGGGATATAACAGGTAAAACAGGTTTGTGGGCGTCCTGAAACGTGGGCTACCTGCATCGTTTCTCGGAGGGGTCCTTCTTCAAACTCGCCTGCCGATTCTTGCGGAAGAAAACGGAAGAAAGGGGAGAAACGCGGCACCTATGCACCTGTTCGTTAAGTAACGACGATTAACGTCTCCGAAACAGCCGCTCCGTGATTTTATCATCGAGGAAACTATGACGCGTATACGCGTGCAGCAAGAAATTTCAATTTTTTTTTCTTTTTTCTTTTTTTTTTTTTTTTTTCTCACACGACAAACTTGTAGAGAGAAACGATTCGGAAGAAAGATGGCTCGGAGAAACGTGCCTTTTCGTCAACAAGAACAAAGCCTTTCGCATCAAGTTTTAAGTAAACAACGATGCGAATCGAAAGCGATCGATATCGCAACGAATCGAAATTAAAAGTGGACGAGTCGGACAATTATAAAGCAACGAATGTCGCAAAGGCCCAGACTGTCTCGACCATAATTGGACGATCATTGGATTTACCGTGACTAATTTGTCGCTTGCGATATCACAGCGAATGCTATGACAAGTTGGATTAAACGTAACGCAAGTTTCTACCGGACGAACAAAGTTTCACGGTTTTATGTAAAATTGTTTATACGATCGAACCTACGGACGGAACGTCGCTCGTTTCAGTTATCCAATCGATTACCGTTATGCGAGACAGTTCGTTACGCATGGACAATTTGCAACTCGCGACTCGTGAAATTTCGCTAATGATATTAATTCGTCGATTAATCATCGTCAATAATATATCCTAAAGGTTAAAGAAAAAAAGAGAGATTACTCCTTTTAGAGATCGTTGGGATATCGACTTCTTGTATCTTATCGGCTTAACAGAATTATCTGACGCGACTACCTTTCGTCGGATTCGGTAATCTGACGTTTCGTCGGGTCAACAGACACCTTTTCGGCCACGAAACTCGAAAATTCCTTTGCTTACACAAAAATAAATCGTAATGCCCCCCCTCCCGTCAGTTCGTTAACCCCCGGTCGGTTCTCGTTCGTGGTTTAATACGTTCAACCGTTTTTCCAACGTGACAAATTCGCGCACTATAGAGACACGTCGATCGCGACAAAACACATTATCTTAAGAAAAAAATTGAGCTTTTTCTCGAACCCGGAACGATCGTCGGTTTTATGCAACTCGGAAACTATAAACTTTCTCTCGGCAGCGCAACATTTTTCCAATTCCAACGTTGATCCTAAATTCGAACAACGCATCGTCGAATCTATCTACGATAAACGAACATCTCGGTCGTACGCGATCGATGATCTTTCTCCGCGAATACAGCGAACAGAAGAGAAATAATTTAAAAGAGACGTTTGCAATTTCAAAGAGATCAACGTGTAGATATAGATGTAAATCGATCGCATAATTCGATCGAAAATGAAAAGGGAGAGGCGAAAAGAAAAGACGGATAAATCGGCATCGATGAGAAAAGTGGGGTTCGACCTCGGGGAGTCGTCGGAGCTGGTGGCAAAAAGGTAGGTTCGCGTCGACAGCGAGGATCGCGATTACGAGGAAGCTACGAGGAAGTCGGTGAAGCCCCCTCCAATGTTCTATGGTATTTCCCACTCGATTACAACGCTTCGATTATTTCCGTTCGCGCCGTATAACCGGCCATCTATTCGTCCTCGTCGGACTCGAAGGGTCGCGCGTTCCGGTGGTCCATTTGTCTCCGTTCGTCGAACGCGTTATACGGCGCGGCAAGTCTGGCGCATGCGCACTGTCGCCGGTCTCTCATGGCGCGCGCGAGAGGAGTGGGGTGTGTGGCGGCAAGCTTCCAGCGGAGATCGCAACTCGCGGCTCAGTCGCTCGCCAGCTCCGACGCTCAGTGAGTGAATTTTGTCGCGTAGTCGTCGTCGTCGTCGTCGTCGTCGTCGTCGTCGTGCCTCCGAAAGACTCGAGTCGTGTCCAAAGTGAAAGGAAATCCGTTTCGTGTGTCCTCCTCGAATTCGTCTACCGCTCGCCGTAGATCCGCAGTAGCCTCCTCTGGAGAAAATACGATAAAAAGGACAGAACGAAGAGAAGGGAAGGGAAGAGAAGAGAAGAGAAGAGAAGAGAAGAGAAGAGAAGAGAAGAGAACAGCGGTGAGGGAGAGTGATATTCGAGTGGTGCCGACTGTGATACACTTAGCCCGCGTAGATAGCTCTGTGATATACGCGTATTATACACACATGGATATTTCGATAGCTCTGAACTTTTCTCGTACGGACACCGAAAGCCGATATCCGCCGTGTGGTACAGATATCTGCTGAACGTTTAATCGTTGTCGTCGAACGGGAATCTCTGGTTGTGTGCGAGCAACATAGGGGATCCGTACGATTAGCGGGGATATTGGAATGGGTGTATAAATAAATACGTAGAAGGTGCGGAAGAAAGGAGAGGGAAAGAGATAGAAAGAGAGAGAGAGAGAGAGAGTGAGTGAGAGAGGGACGGACGGACGGACGGACGGACGTACGAACGGAGAGAGATAGAGAAGAAGAGCAGCGGAAGAAAAGATACACGTGCGCGTGGTCGGTGTCTCGAGGATACCTGTGGATGCCAGGCTGTAGTCGCGACGTATTAGGGCGCGGATTTCTGCCCGATGACCGCCGAGGGGATTCGCTTCGACTCGCTAACCGATCTACACCATTGATATTACGCCGCATCGGACGGTTTATCGGCTAAGCCGCGATCGAGGTAACCATCTTATTTTTGCTTTCTTCTTATTTCCACTTTCGCGTAATCTCGGTTCGACGTCGCTCTTTAACGACGCGTGGTTACGCGAGGAAAATCCAACGTCCGTCTTATCGCTTCTCTTTTCCCTCTTTCTGCGTTTCCTATCGTTTGCTTCGCCTCCAATTCGGAAACACGCCTGCCAAGCGATCTCTCGACTGTGCGATTCTTTCTAGGTTATGTAAAAGATTTTAATCGTTGACGATTCAAGGCGTATAAAAGCTTTTTCCACCTTTTCGTTGGAACAATTTCACTGATAATTTTCAAATTGCGAGCAAAACTTATCGTCGTCCATTAAAATCGCTATTGTCCGTGAGATCGAGTGGTGAAATTAACCCGACTTTATCGTTGACGCGAGATTTTGTTACCGAAATATCAAGCCCAAGAAAGATCTTTTACGTTCCTACGATAATGACGCATGTTGAGATCAATTTTAATATTACGATTATACATTTTTTTTATCATATCAAATACGATGAATTATGGAATTATTCGTAGAATATTTTGTCGTCTTAATCGACTGCCTATTATTTATGACGACAAAAGCTACTCGTATCGATCTTATCGGTCTAGTTTATACGTCGGTGTACATTTTCCGGAAGTACATGGTATTCAAATTAAGATACGATGCACGATATCGCGTAAATAGCCAAAGCAAATTGTTTAAAGTTCGTCCGTGCCTGTCATCGACCTTCGTTCGACCGAGATCAGCTTGGTTGCAGGATTTTCCAGCGTCGTTCGACCGTTGCAGTTAATTTACACGTACCATATTTATACGTTGTTTATCGACGTGAAACGTATCGATCGAATTTTTGACGCGTTGTAAACAAACTTGCCATCGCCGAGCCATAAGCGTTCTGCGTTTAGTAGCCGTTCCTTTTCTTCCATCTAATATAAAGTAAAGTTTAAAATAACGTAAACTTTGTCATAGCAATGCGTATTTGACGCAATAACGAAAAATTGTCATCCGAGTGTATAGCTTGCTCGCCGTTGTAATTATCGTTTAACAACCTAACCTACATTCGAACGGAACTACTGTTACAAGGAAAAAGACGGTTAATCGGCGTATGGGATTACAGATAACGATAAAACTCGCAACAATCTTCTCATTCTCCCGCGTGAAAGTGTATCTATGAAAGCATCTTGAAAATTCTCAATTATTAATTCCAATAATAGTTGCAATATCTCTCTGCTTTTAATTGCTATCGAGCTATTAATTGGAAATATAACAGGAAATTGAGTTGCTATTATTAAATTATCTAGTACTGTGGGCAAAATTAAATATCCTATTTTTAATACGTTATACGAGACACCGAACGCCAAAGGAACGCGAACAATATTTCTCTGGTGTTGGGAACATCCAGTTTGAGATTCGAACGTGTTAAAAAAATTCCAGCCGAGGTCCCTATGAAAATTAAGTCGTAGGTTATAGTTCACGCTCGACATGGTATGCGGCATATTCAGAAATATAATTTATTCGTTAACAGGAAAATAGCAAGAAGCTCGACCGATTGTTTAACGTTTTAGTATTTTATATAGAGGCAATCGGAGATATCATCACCAGGTTTACAAGGAGACTATTATATCCTTATTCCCAATTTCTTACACACTCGTTACATTCTTGCTAGTTGCTATATTCCATCGCTATCTTATTGCGTTCGATCGGACTAATGGCAAGCACGATCTATCCGCTCGATTAGGGAATTTGAAGATTTTCTACCGACAAAATGACGCAAGATCGTTATATATGTACGAGAAGTACAACTATACGTTAGTTGAGAGTTGCAGGCGAATAACGATCGGCAGAGTAACAATCGCAAATGCTTTTTGACGGGAAATTGATCGGGAAACTAAAGGGACGAACCGTTATCGTTGTTAGTAGGAACGGATCGATGACGAAGAACGTCTTACGCGTGATATAATCGCGCGATTGGAAGAATGGCGAGTGTAAGCATAACCGAAAATGCATTTGACATTAAAAAAAAAAAAAAAAAAATGTAAAATTCTACTTAGATAAAAGAGGAAACCGAGCGAGGGATTTACGTAGCCCTGCCTCCCCACCCGCTCTCTTTCTCTTGCACTTAGAACGACGCACGCGCGAACACGGTCGCGCGGCGCGCGCTCGTACTTACGCACATATGCACGATGTACACCGACGAGCGAGTATACGACGCGACGGCTAAGCGGAGCGGCTGTTGCTTACGCTCCTTGATCGTTATTCAGGAAGTTGCACGTTATCATTTACATAACACGTGAGCCCGAACAAAATCATGCATAATTCCTTCCTCCTTAGCGCGGCTGCGTTACCGCTTCGTTCTTTATTTTCCTTTTTCCCTTGGTTGGAAAAAAAGAAGAAAAAGAAAGGAAAGAAACGAGAGGAAGAGGAGGCCGTGTGTCGCCTGCGTCGGGCAAAGCGCCGAGGTTCGGCGCAAATCTTAGCCAGACAACAGCCTCCTTTATCCGCGTCTGTTCGCTCGCCGCTACTACCATGCCTATTGACGAAGATCCGGCGAGAGGTTCGTTCTATTCGACTCGGACGCGTTACTCGACGAGAATTCGCGTGATCTTGGCGACCGAGTTACGTGTCGTGAGATCTCGAGTCCCTAAAGCGAGTTCCCAGAACGTTTAACCGCCGTCGTTGAATATTTATTCCTGTTGGTGACTTGAAAAAGTATTTCCACGCTCTTGTGTTTACTGGAATATATTTACTTACACGGAAAGACAACGTAAAAAACCTGCTTGGAAATACAGAGGAATAAACAAGACGTATCGATCAAAAAGGGAAGCGGAGAAGCAAATCTCCGTATAAATATCGCAAAAGTAGATGGTCGTCGCTTTCTTCTATTCCTGCTTACCTCTATTCGGGCTAATTTGCACGCCGACCTTTTTCGCATATTTCGTTGCTCTCGAAACCGCTTCCCTTGCTGGTTGCTTCGTAAGCGCGTACGTCTTTGCTCCGATTCCTATTCCCCTCGTCGTTTCCGTAAGCGTCCTTTTAGTTTTACAAGTTTCCTCCTACCTATCGTCATCCCCCTTTTTTTATTTTCCCTAGTCTTTTGGCTGCTTTTATCGTTTCCGTTGCTTTCGTTTGCGCCTCTCGTACGGCCCGATGGAGAATCGTCCTGCGAGGGCAACAACGGCAAGGAGCCACATGGCCGAACTCGAATCAAAACGATGGCCAGTGGCTGATGGAAACGTGGGAGGCAAAGATGGACTAGCTCGTTTATAGTAGGAAGAAAATGGCGTTTCTAGACGTTGGACGAGAAGGTCGGAATTTTCTCAAAACATTCGGATAATAGATCTCGACGTACTCGACGATACCGCTCTGTAAAAATGGAATGTACTACCGATAAAAAAAGCACTCGATCGGAAGATACTTTTGTACTCGGGCGTTAACTGTTCGTCTAATTGCATCGTAATCTAGAAAGAAAATGTTATTTTTATAATTCGCGACTCGCGTTGTAGCGATACCGATAACGTGAACGTTTCCGCGATAACGAATGGAAGCGAGAAGAAAGATAAGAAAGTTTGCGAATGCTTGCGACCTTTTTTTCTTCTCGAAATAAATCCGATGCTTTTAAAAATTTGAAGAAAAACTGCGTCAGCCTATAATCCGTATTTATAATCCGTAATTGCGTAACGAAGGCAATCGATGACATTTATCGCGTACAGTGTAGTAGAATACGCGAGTTAAAATTAACCGTATAATCTAAAATTAGGTAACCCAGCCGAAATCCGATCGAATCACCCATGACCCAACGATACCGGTTAAGAGGTTATAGATGGATGGCAAAAGGCGTAATCGTTGGATCGAAGGAGGAGGAAGAAGAAGAGAGCGGAGACCGTTGGAAAGTAATTAAAATAAACGGGTGTTGGTTTTTCGAGCGTCGCAGAAGGAAATCGTAGAGAGCTATGTAGAGAAGGTTGGAAAGGATGGGAAGGTTTTTACGTCGATTTTCTATCGCAGTCGAGAGAGCTGATAAGAGGTTAAAGGGGAGAAACGACGTGGAAGGAAGAGGAAGTGGGTGGCGAGGGTGGCGGGAGAAGAAAGCCTTTCGAAACGTAATTCCGGCCGGAAGAGCCGGGAACCCGGAAGCGAGGGAGGAAGCACTACCGCGGCAGGGTGGTAAGGGGAATGGAAAATTCTCCGGAGCCCTCCCTCGGGGGAGGGCTCGATCGATCGTTAAGATCACGGGACGAGGTGTCGACGTCTAACCACCGGCAAATTTCTAGCGACTGCCTCTTTCGTTGTCCTTTGCGCTAGCTTGAACGATACGAGCGAGTGATTTTTACGACTCGGCGATTGTACGCAGCTAGGCCTTTTTCGCGTGTAAACGGACAGTCTGCAAATAGTGGTACGAACGTTCGTCTCGGATAAGAATTTTCTGAGAAAACGGCGATATACTCGAACGACGAACTTTGAATCTTTCCACGCCATTTTCGGCCCGATGCTTCGTTCGTACGGATACGAATCGATCGACGAAACGTTCGCAAAACGCTCGCCACGTTGCGAGTTCTCGGTCTCGTCGATATGCAAATTCAGTTTCGTCCAAACAAACGGTAACAAGTGGTCGAATCACGAATATAACGAGGATAATCGCTTATCGTCGGGCGGTGGCGTAAACTTCTCCCGGGTGAAAACGGAGATCAAGAAGCGTCGGCGTTGGATCGAGGCGATAATATCAGGTACTGTGATATAGAAGCGAATTTAGGATATTAGGTAAAGAGAATAGGATACACACGGGTTCGAAGAAAAAGAGGAATCGCGAGTAACGAGAAACATTCCAGAATACGTGTCCGGCTATTCTCTCCTTCTCGCACCGCAGGGAAGAGAACCGGTCTGTATCCGGACCGGAAGCGCGGACCTTGGACTTTTCTTTTTCGCTATCTCCGTCTCGTTGCCTCGTTCCTCCTGTGAAGAATTCGACGAGCGGTCAATTCGTTCTTCTTCGCTCCTTCGATCTCCACACCCTTTCCCTCTTCTTCCATCTTGGCGAGTCTTCTCTCTCTCTCTCTCTCTCTCTTTCTCTCTCGAGTCGAGAAAGAGACAGAGGTGTCCCTTCTTTCTCGTTCGTCCGGTTAATTCCAAGAGGGAGCAAAAGGAAGCAGACGCTCGCGATAGATGGCATCCGGTTCCCCTCTTTCGAGGAAAACTCGAGGAGGAAGTGGCGTTTAAAATACCTACGCCGGTTCCTCGTTCTATCGGTTCTTTTTCCTCCTTTCCAACTTCCCTCGCCGCTCAAGTTTTACGATCTTTATCCTGAAAACACGGCGTTAACGTACTACGATCGAGGTCAGCTCCCGACGAGAAACGACGTTTCGATGCAACGATCGGCGGGATGGTCGGAGGCTTTGGCGGATTAGGTGTTGCCCCGCGAAGCTAACGCTCGATCTCCATCCACCCTCCTTCGACTTGTTTCTCTCTGCTTTGTCTCGTCCTTCTCGTACGTCGCGTCTCCTCCATCCCTCTCCTTCGTCGAGGATCGTTCGGCCGAGACTCGTTAATTTCTTGCCGCGCGTTGACCCTTTGTGCACGCAGAATCTTGATTAATCGACCGTTAGGTTATCTAAAAACCTATTGATCGAGCTGATTGAGTTAACCGTTGAATTATCAAGATCAACTGGTTGCTCGAATCCCCGGTTACTCCTTTCACGATTAATTCCACCGTATTATTCGCGTTGTTCGCGATATTCGGCCACAGCCGCGCGTACGGATTTCCAACCAGCGAACGCAACGTTCCAAAGCGTCTCGATAACGACAATAGCGTGTTCGATTTATGCGTGTAAATTGTTGTCCGTGTAATAGAACGCGACGGTCGATACAAGATAAACAATGGAGAATTTAATTTTCCCTATTCCCATTTTCGTTGTATCGTTTCAAACGCTTTTCATACGCTTTTACACGATACGCAAGGTCCTTTCCGTATGGATCTCAACTCTGGCAAGTTCCAAGTCGCGTCGAGTTTAATTGGTTAAACTTGCGAGAGAGAGAAAAGAGCGGCGAGATACAATTTACCGCGCTACATCTTACACCTTTTATCGTTGGAGTCGCTCGCGCTGTTCGTTTCCCTCTTGCAAGTACACAGCGACATTTCGTCGCGTCTTTGTATAATTTACGCGCATTGAGTGGTTTCGTGGATCGTAGAATTTTCCAATCTAAAATCATCGTACGACGGATATCGCGGTAACAAGAGCCGACTGTAACCGTCGTGCTTCCTTCGTCCTGTATTTATAAATACAGATTTCCCGACCGAACCGCCAACCCGCCAAACTTCTTTCCGTCCTCTCGACGATACAGCTCGCATCGTCGAAACGAGTCGTTGCGCGATTACTCCAAGCTCAGCGTCGAAGAAAGCCGCGTACGTCAGCTGCTTTTACAACGTCGTCCGTAACTTTTTAACTCTCGAGTCCGAATTGTCTCGCGTCCGACATATTTTGCCAACCTTCTTATCGTTATTGCGGTCGTTTGTTTTATCCGAAGCCTCGTCGACCGATCGTTCGATGTCTTCGTTCTTTTTTTTTTTTCTTTTCTTTTTGCATAGACGGACAATCCTTCGCTGGAGCGGAATCGATGCGAGGATATCCTTAAGACGGTCGTCGACGTTCAACCGTCGACGGCAAACCGATTCGGTTGTTTCGTGGCGGATGCAATTTTTCCTATTGGATCGGCTAGTTACGACCGTCGTTGTCGCGACGAGTCATCGTGCATACGTATATATGTAGAAGGCGATCGTAAATCGTCCGTCCCAACGTCCTTTGGAGTCGAGAGCTTGAACTCGTCATCGGCGGATTTATAAAAGACGCGCTAAGTCGTAGAAATTAGCGGAATACGCGTAAGGCGATGGTTTATTTTCCAGCGATACTAGCGTCGAAAAGAACCAAATTACTCGCGAGTGTAAGAACGAGTCAATGTTTTCGCGAACACGACTGGAAGATCACATCTACGATCGGTGGAGATCGGTGAAGATCGGTGGGCATTTGTTTTAGCAGCGTGCCTAACCACGTCGAAGAAGGTTACGGTACTGCGACGTTCGTAAATATTTCTGTGGTCGCTCGCTGCTTGGTACATCGCGCTAGAAAAGAGAAGGCCTGCTAGAGCTAGAGGCCTGTTCGGCCGAGACGTGCGAATCGCGTTGGAGTAAGGTTGCTCGTTTCGATAAACAGCGTGCGTTTATAAGGAAACGATGCGAACCTACGTGAGAAAATCGGACGGAGGACGTATCGACGTTACCGTTCGATTTCCATATTTCCCAACGTTTGACTCGCGACCGATCGGCGCCGCGATGACATTCCCACGGGCGTAAAGATGGAGCAGAATTTTCGTTAATTCAACGACGTTGGTCTTCGTACGTTGACCGCGTGAAAACGTTTCTTCTTACGGCCCTGACAGACCTCTCGGACCCTTACGTACGTACACGCTTTTACTTTCGTCGATTCCTTCGTTCCGAAAACGTGATTCCTTTAATTACCGTCCGTCTCGCGAGTACGTGAGCGTGTCCGCGCCGTATACGTCGTTGATAGAATAGTAATTTAATGTGAAAATTATGGAGAAAAAGAGGTGATTTTTATCTTCGACGGCCGGTAATTAGAGCATCGTGATGCGATGGAATCGATCTTTCCAGGGCTAATCCGCTAAATTCAATTGTAACGTAATACAAAGAAATTGGCCTTCGTAATCGTCCGAGCTCGTACGAGCCGTCCGTTTTAGTCGCAAAGTTTCCTTCGTTTCTAGTTCGCGACGTTGGAAATCGGGCAAAAGAGATTTTCCTACGCTAGCGCGAACACTGTCAACGTTACACCGACTATCCAGTGGCGTTATCTAAAATACCGATCGATCGTGTACGCGATGGAAAAAAAGAAAGATACGCTACTCCTCGATAGATAATGTCTATTTTTATCCCCATTAATTAGAGTGTGGTATCTAGAATTCTTTCAAGATACGATCGAGTATTTAATGTAACGCGACGTTTTTTACATTGCAAATTCTTGTTATTTCTGGTTGGAGATTCTCGCGACGCACCGGTCGCAAATCGCGGATACATGGTAGATGCAAAGATTTTACTACGGGTTTTCCGCTGTAGCAGTGGGCCGAAACGCGTACACGCGAAAGAAGCGGAAAGGGAGAGCGCGTGGACAGGAGGATAGGTAAGAGGATAAGTAAACCACGGCCAGGAAAGAGCGGCAACGTTCTCCGTCGAACGTCGAGCGAGAGACATCTCGTTGCAGGGTCGGTGCTGCCGACCAAACGGTAGCGAGTAGCGTGGATGTTTGAAAAATTCTTGCGGTACACCGGTTGAAAATACAATACGGTGGATGGTAGGGACGCGATTCTTACTCGTCGAACACGCGCGAAGGGAAAAGGTAGAAAGAGGGGCGGGCGCGAACAGGAAAATACGTAAGAGGGAAAAACGAAGGAAAAGCAGAGGAAACAGGCACGTCGGATACGTTTGGTCGTACGTACGGGGATCGTGGTGAAGAGCGCGTTGTTGGTCGGAGCATCGATGCCCGATTTTTTACACCGCGTACGTACTTTTGCTGCGCGTACAACAGGCGGTTGGCCATAGTTTTCCAGTCGTAGGGAAAGATATCCTGCCGCTCGGCCTTGATTCTCAGGCTGAGGCGGGTTAGCGCTAACTTAGTAGCGCCGTTAATCAGCCGCCGTGAGTCGCAAATCCCCTTATCGGTATTAATATAAACAATGCTGGACGGCCGCCTCACGGCGGCTGATTAATATCGCCACTAAACCAATCCAGCTTGAGAACTAGGAGCGAGCGGCGGGATATTTTTGCACGTAGCTGGCAAACCGAGCCAACCGCCTAGTTGCCCGGAACGACGAAATTTACGACACGGTTGAAAATGGTCGCGATCTTCGTTAGCGTCGTTTTGCGCTTCTCCTTTGATGCCGTAACGAATGACGCGTTGTTCGCGAGGCTCCGTCGCTCCGCGGTACGCGTCCGACGAAACGTAGCCGAGGGCTTCCGTCCTACCGACCGAATAACGTCGCGTGTTTTCAAAATTTCTCGCCGCCCACCGATCGCGATCCGTCTGGTAGCGGGATAGCGGCAAAGTCACGCGTGTTACGAAAGACGTGGAGAAAAGGACGCGAGGACAGTGGCGGATCGCCGAGGAGAGAAAATAAATCAAAGCCAAAGTCGCGAAAAAAGAAATTCTCTCGACAGAGAACAGAGAGAGAGAGAAACACCTTTGGAGAGCAAAGCGCATCTTCGGAGGATAGTTTTCGAGTTTACTGGGCCACTCGAAAGAAAGCTTCTCTGCCGGGATGAGGGTGGCTGGCACGCTATACGGTGCGATGTCGAGGGATGTGGCGACGAGAGGAAGGAGAGGGGCAGGAAGAAAGAAGGAGAGAGAAGAATCGGGTGGAAAGAGCGAAGCGAGAGGAGGGATAAAGAGAGAAGAAAGAGGCTGGTTCCCATGAGGAGGAGCTGCTGCCGAGTGACGAGGGTGAAGCAGCCTTTTTATCGACTTCCGGTCGGCGTTAGTTGCACGCACGTGCATCCGAGGCCTCGATGCTCTCTTTGTACCTTCGCAGAGATTCTCATTCACCCTCGATCTTTCGCGCTCTCCTTCCTTGCTTCTTCTCGAGTAACAGGTAGTTGGAAAGTTTGACGAAATTTCTGCCCGATAAAAAGCTTTTCCATATCTTTCGCCGCCTCGTATTTCCACGCCTTTACGCGCTAGCGTTTCCACGGTATAACGGTTAACTGCAACGAGTCCTTTTTACCTTCGAAATTATCGTGGCGGTGTTAAATCGCGCCACTTTCCTCGGTCTATATAAGCGCGTCTAATTTTCTACCATTTTCCTTCCACCGACGTTATTCCTTCGATAAAGACAGATAAATAAGGATCGTTTCGTTAAATAGAACGGGGCAAGCAGCGCGAAATCTTTAAAACCACTGTAAGTAAGTCAAAGATCGTTGTACGAGATGTTACGATGGAATAAGGGTTTGAAACGTTATGTTCTGTCGTTAAAGCAGGGTACGAGCGATCGATATCATTGTCGATATTTAGGGTTCTCGACGTTATCGTTCATCATAAATATCAATTTGTTCGAAGAAGATACGATTTTGTATCTGTGATCATCGGTCGATATGGAAGTAAATTATTGCACAAAGAAATATTACGAAAACACAATTTTATCTACTTTTTTACAACGTTCACGCGTACGTGGCAGACAGACCATCTTACGTATAGTTCGGTTTAAAGGTATTTCGATTTTAGTCGCACCAAATTTAGCGTAACGAAAGACGAGAAACGGGGATCGATTCTCCGTACATTTCGTCCGATGTCTCTTAAGCTCGGCATTTTTGCCGTCCAACCACGTAACTCGATAACTTTTCGTAGAGCGTGGGAAAACGCATCGATCGAAAATCATAGAAACTGGTACGGCAGTGCGATAGCGATAGTGTTGGACGGTGCAAATTTTCCTTCTACGATTTTTCTCCAACTTTGCTCGCAACCAAGTTGTAACCTGTCCCAGTTGCTAGAAACACCCTGTATAACGGAACGCGCGAGGAATAACGTTTAATCGTGTTTTTTTCCGGCGGTAGTTCCTAGTGGCGCGGCGATCGAGGGTATAAAAGAGGGCGGAGAACGCTAACCACGTGGGTCGGTCGTTCGTCTGATAAACCTCTGTTCGACGACGTGTCACTGACCCTCTCTTCTCCAACCTCTCTCCTCGCTCGCCGCTCTTTTCCCTCTTTCTCCTTTTTTTTTTTTTAATTCCTTTTCGCGATAACGATTCGACACGAACGGTCTCTTAACCGTACTGCGTTCTTTCGGTCGTTCGCGACCCAATCGTACGTACTGTTCTAGCGTTAAAAAGTATCTCGAGTTTTCTAACTAGGCTATCGCTTTTGTATTTTTTCCAAGGTTGGCAGCTACGACTATCGGGTCAAGTTGGCGACAGGTTACTATTCGAAAGAACCGCCAACGACCTTCCATCTTTTTCTTTTGCCGTTTTCGTTTGCGGGGTATATGCTCGTGTCTCGTCTCGTGCGAATTCCAAAAGAAACGGTTAGTATTCGTTGCGGTCTATTTTTTTTCTTTTTTTGAACTTTTCAACGATATATCTCTAGCGGATCGAAACGAGCCTTCTTTTTTTATTTGGTGCTAACGAGAGAATTATTATCGCAGTGGGGTTGATAATCGTCGGAATTCGAAGATTCCAAACGTGGATCTCTGTTCCGTGCGTGCATATAAACGATTAACAAAATGAATCGTTATAATCGCTGTAACGATATCGCATGATTGATGTACACGCATGGATTTCCATATTTACGTAACTGGACAGAGGGACGAAGAAAGACCGGATTATAGATGATACGCCAGATAGAATCACCGCTTACTGGGAATTTCATGGCTTCGAACGTGAATTATCGCCGCGGCATTTCCTGTAATTTAAACGATATAATGGATTCGAAAGAGCTTTCGCGGCACACGAAAGTTCACGGACAAACGGTAATCGTTTGGGAAAACACGAAACGTTGCGCGTACTTTTTTCCAACTTGTACGTAGAATTATGATCCTACTACGCGTAATATCACGAGTCGAAAGATCATCAAAGAAACCATCTAACGCGACGATCCTTGAAACTTTTCAGCCGAAAACCCTTCGAATCGCGACAAATGCTCCTCGGTGTATCTCTGACCAGACACTCGACGAACGTCTTAAGATCTCATCCATCAAACGCTTAATTGGATTGGATGCAGTAAAATACGAAAACCGAAATACGAGTCATGGAGAAGGAACCCCCGTATTAAGGTATTAACGAACCAGGTAAAAGTAGAGAAAAAGATAGAAAAGGTTCGTCGAAGGACCTGATCTAATAATATAATTAACTGTTACACCGTTAAAAGGTAATAGGTAAAACTCGGTTATCTGAAAAATCCTATGTTTATTATCTTTGATTTTAGGTTATGTACGTATGTACATGGTTTAGTTTTTGCGCAGCGAATAGTAAAAATAACGAATATAATAGGATTGGAAGGAACGACTAAATAAGAAATTCTAATAGAACGCCGAGTAAAGTTTTATTCGTGTCTGATTATTCGACTAAAAGTTTATTCGAATAACGCCCATCGTGACGCACGAGCACCCAGTACCGTACGCACCGTTAAGCAAATTATCTAAATCGACATCCGCGTCATTTGGGGGACTTTAAACGACGAAGATCTGCGTGCTAGCGTACCTCTATCCTCCGCGTGGCTGCTTCTCTGTGAACGCCAACACTGTGCGAACACGGTATCGGTTTATCGAGCGATTCGTCGGCGTGCAAAAAGTTTCCATGCTTGTTCTTAATTGCGATAACGCAGAGGCCATAATGCGTTCACCGTTGCACGAAGAGTGGCGTCAAACCGTTGCAGCGGCGGCGACATTCGCGTCGACGAACCGACCAAGATTCGCTTTAAGGCTGCTTCGGACGGCGATCGCGCGAATAGGTCTCGATCACCGGCCAAATCGAGTCGGAAATCGAGTGGCGAAACATCAACACGGAAGACGAGAAAAGGTGTTTGTTGCGTCTGTGCGAACGTTCGTAGCATTTTCCCTATCTTTCTAGCTAGGGAAACGAAGCTGACTTTACGTCGTTCGCCGTGGACCGACTTAGAGTCGGGGGACCACCGCGGATCGGAACGAGGATATAAATCGCCAACGATCTGCACCGATTCTCCAAAGCGAACAGCGTAGATTCGGCTTTACTCGCTACTCGTCTACCGCGCTGACTCCGTTCGAACCAGCCTCTACCAGTAAGTGGACGGACGTTGATTTGTTTGCGTAGCGCGCTACGCCAGTGGCTGCTATCTCGGCCCGCATCTCTCTTTTCTGCTTCTCTTTCTCTCTTTCTCTCTTTCTCTCTTTCTTTCCGCCCGCGGAGGAACGAGAAAGCACTTCCTTGTGAGTTGGCGAGAGCGTGACGTAAGCGGACGCGCGAGCATCGGGTTCACCGACCAACTCAAGGTCGCGGAAACCCAGCTTTTCTTCTTTTCCCCGGTCCTCTTTTCGTTTCCTCCATTCCACTCGCCTAGTTGCAGTGGTTCGCTAAACTATTCCAACGTCTAGTATTTTTTTCTCCTTTTATATATATATATGTGTGTGTGTGTGTGTGTGTGTGTAGAAAGAGAGCGAGAGAGAGAGAGAGAGGTTCGTTTATCCGGATCGATAGGGAGACAAAACCGTTCGGACAATGGGATTTTCGAATAACAATCACTTTTCCGATATGAAATTTCGTTTATTCGAATACGGACGAAGATTGATCGATAGCTTCTTTGAACGTATACCTTTGATATTATCTTTTCGCATTGTCTTTTTATCGCTTGCTAAGTCGCGTAATTCCTTCGATAGAGTCGCATTCTCTTTGTACTTGGAACTATCGAGGCTCTTTTTCGCGAAGCCTCTTCGCTCCCACTTTCGTTTGCCGTTTCCATTCGTGTAAAGTCGTCGTTATTATCGTATTTATCGGAACGAAACCATTTCGTCAGATCAGCATATTCGAGATTTTTCCACCGTCGTTAGCATCCGAAGAATGTACGCGCTTTGGACAAATTTTACGATATCGCGTTTTCGTTCTCCACGGCTAGGTAGATGGGTAGATGGGCAAAGGATAAAATTATAAATATATCGTTGTTATGTATGCAACTGGAATTGCGGAAAATTATGCCGGTCAAAACCGGGTCGCGAGCGGAAAAAATGTAAGAAGCGTTCGTCTGTGAAACGAGAGAGAAAACTCGGAATGCGAAAAACATGACTGAACAGTGATACTATATCGAGATAATAGAGAAGCAATGACGTACGGCAATATATCGTATATTGGCAATTTTTGTTTGCGAGACGGTTGCGGTATTGGGTTATCGGTTAGTGGTACGAAAGCGGCGCCAGTACAGTTTCATTTGACGCCACCTCAAACTATATTACTTGACACAGCTTGCCTAATCAATAATAATAGCGGCTTCGGTTATCGTGGAATTTTCAATGGAAAACGTTTCCTTTGCTTCGTTTTGCGCGTCGTATGTCATCCTTGTGCAAACAGATTCGTAAATGCATGTTCGTACTTGACAAGTTGCGCGAGTACGCGTTAAAACGTGTAAAATGCGTCGTTTTCGAATTACGGATGACTATGGGAAACGGTCAAAGCGTATGTCTGGTGTGCGACACGCGCGATTGTATGTTTTAGCATCGACTACGTACGAGCATGGAGCGTGTCTCGAGACGCCAAGCTATGAATCGATACGAAGCAGGAGGTAGTATTTCCATGTTACGTCCTTGCGAGTTTTATTATTTTACCATTGTTTTACTTTTTTTACTTATCTTAGACGAAACAAAAATCCCGCAAAGTTTACACGATCGAAATGAAAATACGCTTCGGCTGTATATTGCAGGCAACACCGATGAGAAGCCTCTATACGCGTTGAAAGATATCGCGTTGCGATTTTATTTCGAATTTGTATCTCGTTTTTCCATGTTCGGTCTTCCTTGCCGACATAGGCGCACGCCGAATTTTCCGTAACAATCGTAGATGGAATTAAAGCCCGATAACGTAAGGAAGATACTTTTCGCTGTTGCGCACGCTTCCATCGGTTGCCGTAGCTTTTCAATTCCAAGGAAAATCGGTTATCGTATCAAGACGTTCCGGAAACGATCCGCTCAGGTACCGGCGTTCTCGTAAAAAGCGTTTGCGCCAGATAAGCACTCAAACCTACGTAAACTCCCGTTTAAACGATCATCTAGGCGGCGTTGCGAGGAAATCTGTGTGTAATCGGTGATTTACGTGGCGCATGTGCGATAGATCATGGTGCAGTTGGAGCGTAACGAAAATTATAGAGGAGGTAAGCAGAGTGTACCGGGACCGGAGAAAGTTTTCCCTCGTTATTCTCTTCTCTATAGATGCATCGCTGTTATTACGTAATTTTCTTGTACCGTCTGCTATGCTTGCCTTGCGAAATTCGGACGATAGCGTTTTCGAACGGTCGATGGGCGAACCGGCTTTCCTCTTCTTTTGCTTTTTACCGCGATATCGCGTCTCCAGCGTTTAGGGTTTGGCGATTCGGAATAGACGCGTTTCGCGAATCTTCGAAACGTCTTTCGCTTCCGGGACGAGAGGAATTTTCTATCGTTGTCAAGCTACGACTCGACCTGATCGCTTGCCACGTTCTGTCCGTGTATCCGATCTATACAACTTATAGAGGAGGTGAATGTACGCGTTAAAATAAGCGCGGAGACGTCCTGTGAACGTACCTGCCGTGTACCCGAGTTACAGATAATTAGAGAAAAGGTTCGAAGCGTGTGCCTTCGTATCTCGATATTTACACCGTACGCTCTAACGCCCGGGTATACGTACGACGAAACTCGTTATCGCCCGTGCATCGAAACTTTTCGTTCGGTCTGTGTCGATTTCAGCGTTAGCCTCGTGTTAACGTCGTCGACGTTGCGACCGTCCGATTTCCGAATTTCGTAGAATTCTTCTTGGCCTCAGCTACGACCCTATAGAGTCAAAGATATGCGAAAATCTATCCGCAAATTTCTATCGCTGTATGTACGTAGTAAACAACGGTAAATCACAATTTAATCTACGGTTATGATACAAAGGACGTCGGTATAAAGTGGATGATATTAATATCTAGTAGATCGCGACAAAGGTGAATGTAAGTACGATATCGGACGATATCGATAAATCGTCGGTTTACACACACGCGCGCACATACCTAGGCGAGAAGTAAAATTCCAAACGTTTCTAAACTCAAACAGTGGGAATATATTTGTCAAAAGTATTTCCATCTGGAGAGTACATATGTACTTTTATTTTTGTCGTCGACGATGTTACATGGAAGCGTGTTGTAGTTATCGATTACGAAATGTCAAGTACGAAAGCCTTCTTTTAATCCGTTTTATACGCGGAAGTGGACTGATAACGTCGGGTAACGTGATCGACGCTTTATTCTTTGGTTTCGCGCGGCTTCTGTTTTTTCGTTGTTGTTCTTTCCTTTCTTGTTTCCTGATAAACGTCGAATCTTACGTGGCCAATTTATATCAACGTTTGTACAAGTGAAAACCGACATGGCTTTTGTAATTATTCGCTTTCTCAGAAGTGAGTCATAGTCGATGCGTTGGGCATTATCGAGTAAAGTCTCAATTATATAATTATTTAAATAGAGAGCCGTTTGTTATTTCATAGTTGAGACGAAAAGCAGAGATAAGTTATTCGTTATTCAAAGTAATCAAGTTAATTACTGAAATTAAACGTTATTTGCGGATAGACCTTTACTTTTCATTTGTCGTTGTTATTTATTTTTAGTAAACGGTATTATTTAACGTTTATTAACAATTAAATCCAAACAAAAAGTAACATTTCGTTTGCAGATAAGAAACGGTAAATAGGTTATTTTTCACGTCGTTTAAAGGAGAAATTTAATCCTTATTAGCAACTAAAATATTATTTCAATCTGTTACTCGTTATTTGACAGGTACGTAACATTTACCAGCACAGTCGATAATAATTTATTTAATTTCACCGTTGATTTTAATAAAACCAACGGTACTTTGTCTACCATAAATACCCGTGTTACGTAATTCACGCAATAACAGGAATACGTATATCGTAATTTGAAGATGCCGCTGAATTATGTAGTGGAAAGAAAAGAAAAGGAATAGGTAAAACGGAATTGTTTTTTCGATAAAACTCGCGACGTTTTAAATTGTTTAGGAGTTTCTCGAGGCACGGCCAACCTTTTTCCACGAGTCGATCAACAGCTAATATAATTTGTATTACGCCGATAATAAATCAACTTATTATCAGCGATGTATCCTCTGTTATCGACGAATCAATAGTAGATTGCCACGTAACGAAGCCCGACAGGAATTAGCGAAAACCGTGAGTGAGATAAAGAAAGCGAGAAGGAGAGAGGAAGCAGTCGAGTACCCGGAAGAAAAGAGAATCGACTCTTGGCTCTGCGATAAATCTTAAATCCTCCTCAAGGATCTTCCGCCTTCTACCGTTAACCAGAACGATTTCGTGCTTGGCTCGGAGTTCTCTTATATATTACAACTCCCTCTTTCTTCTTTTTCTTTTTTCTTTTTTTTTTTTTCGCGACCTTTATTTTGCTTCGAGTCGCGTGCACCAACCGCAAACTCGCTCTTTTTTTGCAACAGTTTTGCGACATACGCGCAAACAGACGAATCTGCCTCGTTTCTTTTGTACAGATGGAATTTCGTTTACGAAGGAGAAGAGGAGCGCAGTCGATCGCAGGTTTCTTCGGTTTAGTCGAGCGAGCGAGACCCGACAACGATCGCGATAGTCGACGAATTATAGCTGAAAACGCTCGTTCCTGTCCGATTTAAAACGAGAGTCTTAAGCAGCTGCGAACCCGTGGACAGCGTTTAGACGGTGACTGTCTGGAAACGTCCGCGCCGTTGTTGGCAGACAGTCGCCTAACGACAAACGGCGTGCAGTCGGTGCGTCGAATACAAGAGAAAAAGAAAACAGCACGCAGTCGCGGCAAATCCGCGTAACGTTTCTAACATTTTGTCGCGACAAAGTACGATGATAGCGTAACGATAAGGAAGCAAAGCGAGAGTCGACGCTTCGTCCGCGTGCTGCCTCGTTTTCGACCGGTTCCTTTAAACCGCTTTTCGTCTCTTTTCCTTTCTTTACCTTTCTTTGGGCGACTCCGCGTTACGGCCTTGTATACTTTCGCACCGATATATAATGTATTTGATCGAGAGCGTGATGTTTCGCGCGTTTCGCGTTTTAACAGAAAATTACGATCCGCTAAATATCGAAATAGCTTTTGCCAGCAAACGGTTGGCAGAAAGCGTGGGGGACGGCTAATGTCGATCAAATTGTAGTAGTTTCCTTCGGGTTGTCGTTAGTTACGCAACAGATTCTATGAATAAGACATAACGAACCTCTGACATTAAGGAAGATCGGGGAGAATGTTCGCTTCCTATCTGTTTATGTTTATATTTACATTTATCGCTATTCCAATTCAGATTATACGCTTCTGCATGTATGCATATCTCTGCTTGTACGAAATAATGTATGCGTGTTTTTCCGAACCGTTTTCTTTTGCTAATTTCCCTCGTTCTCGCCGTCTTGTTTCTTCTTTTACTTCCACTCTCGCCACTCTTGTACAAAATTTTGCCGCGTGTTAAAGAGACGCGTTGTAAATAAGGAAATTATCGATAAATAACGCTCGTCTTGAGAAATAAGATAACTTGAACGACCAGCCTCGCCACGTTTTTCTATCTGATGTTTCTCTTTTTAAAAGAACGATTTCGGTTCTATCGTTACATCGTAATTTTTAATGCGTGAATCAACGAAAACGTTATGACTCAGAATATGTATAAAACGAGCGAGTCACTGTCTTTAACGGAAATTGAGTTCTTTTTTTTCTTTTTTTCAACGTGACGCTAGAATTCCAAAGTGACAATTTTCCTTGCCGCGATCTTTGTCGTCGATTCTTGAAACAAAAATTGTATGGGACGCGCGTTGGTTTCTGTATTCTTGTAATGTAACAGGTCGGAGAAAAGGAAACGTTATCAAAAAAAATTACCTACGTATTATATACTAATATATATATGTATGTATATTTCTATTGTTTATACGTAGCCGTCTAATTTGTTACAAAGTCACGGCTGACTGCTCGGCTTATATACGGTACGTAGTATGCATCTGTAAGCGAAAATTTGTACTTACGATTGTTTACGTCACGCTTTTGAACGACGATACACTACCTTTCTACGTAGCTCTTCTCGATGCGTCGAATTCGAAAAAAAAAGAAAAAATTACAAAGTATTACCAAAATATCATTAAGCACGACTCGACGAAACGGTATTCGAGGGAGCAAAGTTTGTTGAAATCGCGCGCAAAATCAATAAACTCGTAGCCTGCGATAGGACAGATTCGCAGTGGCTGTAGCGTTAAATCTTAAAAATTATGGCAGACCTCAAGTACCTACGCTATCCAGCGCATCTAAATGAAATTCTTTTCATCAGCCAAGATAATACTCGGCGTTTTCCGCCGGGCAATATGCTCCGGTAAATTATATACGAGCAAACTGTAGAGTACAGAGAACGGCTAATATCGTTATTTTCCTTAGTTTCATTGCTTTTAATTGCCTACGATGTTTCGATAGACGTTGTTGCGCATTCCTGATATTAGTTATTAGTAGCCAGACGGATTTTTACGCGGATTCGCGTTTTTGAGAACGCGATCAGAACAACCTCCGTGAAAAATGCTCTGCACATGTTTTTACGTTACGCGCGTTTTGTCAAATGTTACGCTTTGAAATCTCCTACGAACGCGTGAAAGCGCGCGTTGCCCGATTATTACGTCAGGTTCTTGGTCGAATTCTATTAAATACACCGTTAAACACCGTTTTTTCGATAAATAAAGAGAGAAAATAAAGGCGAGTAAGGTGTGGAGAGGTGGTAAAAATAAAGTCGCGCGAGTCTAGCAGAACGAAATCCCGTGGACGGAATGTGATCGATCGAGCATCCAGAACGGGCATTTCCGGCTTGGAGGTTGCGACGAGCCAACGAAAGGAGGAAGTTGTACCGGAAGTCGTAATCGACGCGAGAAACTGCTCGAACGATCCTCTAAACAAAAACTGCCTTTCAGGCCTTCTTCGGCAATTAGGACGTTTAAAATCCTTCTGCAACCGGTTTATCTCTCGCCACGTATCTTCGCCATCGAACGTTACGACGTAACGAGACAATGCGGAATCGCACACGTTCGAACGTAATACACGGCGTTCGTCGATTATATTCGGCAAATGGAAATAAAGGAGGAGCGCACTTTGCGTCGATAGTACGAACGGTGAAATCTTGATACGAGAGATTTACGATGCCCGCGTTTTCCTCGTTGCTCCTTTAACAAATAAGCGTACGATTTCATTAACGTTTAATTTTCAACGCATCGTGAGTCACGTTAGAGCAAAGCTATCGCAATACATATCCAATTTTTACAAGTTTCCACGTTCGTCTATCTTAACGCAAATAATGGTCGTGGTATTACTATATTATATCGTTATTTTATTGCGTTACATCGTAATTACTTGGCTCTTTCGCGATAATTAGCGTGTATCTATCCTACTCTGTATAATAATAATATTAATAATAATAATAATAATAATAGTACAGTGTAGGTAGAGCAACGTCCGGATATACGGCCACAGGCCGGCACCGTGTTCGCTCGTATATCCCGAGATGTGACATTCCGAGAATTAACCAACGTTATTCGACTGTTGCTCGTGCGTCAAGGGTAAGAGCAGGCAGTGGGAAATAAGATAGCGCAGAGTCAGGTCATTTCCCTCTCTCGCTACTCCTAACCACGTATTACGTACATTTCACCGTTTCGGTTAAAAATCGCTGCTGGTCGGATAGTAAGAATCTCGATGATCGTCCGACTAAGGCCGTCTAAACATCGTTCTACCGTTACGGTATGATAAAGTACAAAAAAAAAAAAAAAAAGAGATTATTATCTATATTTTAAATTCGATACCGGGTTGATTCGCGGCAAAATATCTTTTCCGCGGCGATACATCGAGCTTTTATTGTTCGTACGAGCGCGGTCTGCCGACTTTTACGGGCGATTGCGCGTAAGCGAAGATGCTTCCTGTTTCTTTTCTGCCCGCGATGATTAGCAGCGTCCGCGGCAACTTGCCTTTGTTTTTTCTTCCTGCGTGCGTCGTATAAAAACGGACAAACGGTGGATGTAATCGATAGCTTTGGAAAAATAGGTCCGCGCGACACCACGCGAAACGCAAAGTCGATCGGAGGAAGAAAAGAAACGGCGAAGGTGTCGTCGGGTGTCGTGGCGCTTCCGTTCTTTCCTTTTAACATCGTTCTCTCGCTCTCTTTTTTCATTCCACGGCAAGTTTGTTTCTCTGTCTCGCGATCGGTTCGCGTGGTCGGCGCTTCCCGAACGAGAATTTCCTGGTGCGGAACAATGGCGCAACGACCTTCGCGTGCCAATATCTTTGCCTTTCCTTCGCGTCTCCAACACGCTGTGTTTTCCTCGTTATTAATCTCCTACGTACGTTGAAATCAAAACAGACGTACGAACTCATCGATGATATTTTTCTGGTATTTCTGATATTTTCACCGCGGAAAGTTAAAAGTCTAACAACGATCGTCGTCGAATGGTATTTGAAAATGTTGGTGTTTTGTCGATTTCAGAGAAGGGAAGATAGAGAGAAAAACGTGTTATGAAATTGTTGCCGTCGATTCAGCTGCCGCAATTGCCACCGGTCTCGGCCGGGGGTGGAATGACGGGGATGGACTCTCGACTACCACCGGGTATATCTCTGCCTTTTAGCCCGACAGAGCTGCTCTGGCGATACGGACCTGCCATGAATTTTCCACCCACTCATCCTCCACCGAGTCCCTTTCTCGATTTCAAGACGCATCTACCAGCTAGTTTGGGTAAGTTCCGTTCGATTTTCGTCCCCTCTGCTCGCGCACGATCGCTTGCAAAAGTACCTTTTATCTATCGAACCAGGCTAACAATTTCGACAATTTCGTCCCACCTGTTTCTACCGCTATACTAAATTTTGTTCTTGATCGTCGACATTTTTCTCCGATTCGTACGACCGACCGGTTCGAAAACGACTCGAAGGGTCGATTTAGGGCTGGTTACGCGCTTCGACTATCCACGCGGATGAACGGGCGCAGCAATTTGCGAGATAAAACGCGTTGTATACGAAAAAGACGTTCCAGAAGAAGAAGTTTCAAATTTCGTTCGATGAAAAAACACGTTCGCGATTATCGACGCTGGTCATTAGCACACAGGCTCTCGTTATTGTCATTAACCATCGTACTACCGTTATTTCCTATTTCCTTCTTTTTCTAGCTACATATTTTCTAACAACATCTAATATTAATTATTCATATATCGTTGTTACGATTCATGAATTAGAATATGAATATGTTGACACGCGTGCGTTCGAGTATTTAAATACGCGTGAATTAGAGACCTTTAACGTCCGAGTACGTGGTCATTGAATCGCGTAATTAAATACGTATACGAATACGTTCGTCGTTGCAACACTACCGTTCGTGAAATTTACTCGAGCGAAAAACGTATTACCGCTGTTATTCGAACTTTGGACCAAAACCGATTCACCAGCAGAGCCGAAGCTTTTCGTACGTATTTCGATTTAAATATTACACCGCAGAACGATCGCGTCAATACTTTTGACGTGTGTACTTTTTAACTCTACTTAACTCTAGACGCGGTCGAGCGAAATGTATTTTTACAAACGTTTGGAACACCTCGCTGTGAAATTTCGACTTTTGCGTGTGTACTTTGTTAATAGATACACGACGTTTCGCATTCGCGACAAAGTTATGCAATTGCCTGTAATTGGTAACTATATTGAGAACTGATAGAAACACTGTAACGTTATTCAATGAAAGTACGAAGAAAAACGTGCCTCTACGTAGTCGCGGATTAAGTAATATTTTTACGTAACCGACGTGAAATATATTACGAACGTAGGTTTTTAATCGCTAGATGTATCTTTTTTGATACACGCTCCAGGTCATAAAAAGCATCGATGCACGCGTACTACTCGCGTATTCGAGTTCTCCAGTATTCGTACGATTCTCCGGACTTTGCCGGTCTCTTCGTCGTCTTGACGAGCACGAAAAGACCATAAGTGTAAAAAAAAAAAGAAAAAAAAGAAAGAACAAGAAGGAAGGAAGAGGAGGAGAGAGTAGAAAGAAATTAATCGAACGCGTATGTCCAACAGCTTCGGATCCACGGCTATGGTCCCGCGAGGATGTGGCGACGTTCCTGCGATGGGCCGAGCGAGAATTCGACCTACCCCAATTCGACATGGACATGTTCCAAATGAACGGCAAGGCGCTCTGCCTGCTGACAAAGGCGGATCTGGGAGAGAGGTGTCCAGGCGCTGGCGACGTGTTGCACAACGTGCTGTCGATGCTGGCCAGAGACTTTAGCCAGCTTCAAAGATGTCTTCCCAGCAGTCCAGTGACGCCTACGAGGCCCTCTGCGTATCCCCTCAGCCCTCATTCGCATCCTCCTACCCCGACCTGGACGGAGAACCCGTACACGGCGAATCTGGCCTCGTTGATGTCGGCGAATTCGGTGACGCTGTCTCCGGCGCCCTCGGTCGACAGTCAAGCGGGTTCGCCGGGCCACACGGAAGGTACTCAGAGTCAGGTCTACAAAAGCGACTCGGACGAGGACAATCAACAGGCGGCGACCGGAAGCCCACCGGCCACCCCGACCGCCCTCGCGGCGCAGAGGTTAAGCGAAGTTTGCGTCAAAGATCAGCCCAGTCCCACGTTGACGCAACCGATGATGCCTCTGACGCCCGGTGCCTTCAGAACCAACCCTGCCAACGCCGCGAGAGAGTTTTTCCCCAGCGACTCCCCGGAACCCAATACGAGTAAGCAGCGCTTCGCTAGCCTTCGCCATCTCGGCGTTCGCGTCAGTCGTAAGATCGTACGGTAAAACGTCAGTCCGCTCGTTCGTCCCCCGTCGTTTGTCATTTTTCCTCCAGTCGATAGGAGATCGCACTTTCTTCGACCTGCGACGATTCGCGAGATCCTTGTGGTACGCGGCTTTCCAGCGATTTCGACAAGCAGCGTGTATCTTTCGATTTTCCACTCTCGTTCCGCCTCGTCCCGATAGCAAATGTCGCGTCGTAAATCCTATCCATCGCGCAGCGAGACTCGTTGCTTGCCAAACGGGGTAAAAAGCACCTTCTTCCTACGTTCGCCCGCGGAGACGTTGCCCCTTGTTTTGCATTCCAACGGAGAACAAGATACTTGTTCGCGGACTTGCATTTTACGAGGCTCTTGCCTGCACCACCGTCTCTATATAGATGGACCGCGAACGCGTGTTCGTCGACGATTGTCCGCCGGTTCGGGCTAGATTCCATTCCGCGGACTTGCTCCTTGCACTCGAGTTTTGTCCCCCGTCGCAAGATCGCCTACAGACACGCGTCTGCCGATAATTTTTTACATAAAAATCGACGTAGATTCGTAGATACGTACATACTGAAAGTAACCGAAACAACGGCTCGTTCGACCAAGACGTTGATAATCATTGTACGGTCGTGTATCAAAGTTATTCATTGCTATTTCTTGCAACGCAACGCTACGAGTACCTGACACGCATCTGAAATTAATCTTGCGAAGGTCATGGTCCTAAAAATTCTGTGCTAGATAGCGATGAATCTGAGAGAGAGAGTTACGCACACTCTACCGTACGCTCGTAATAAATATCCAAACACCGTAAACAAATTTTAATACGTACGACGAACTGACGCAGAACCGATCCAAGCTGTCCTCTAAAAACAACTCGTTCTTAACTGTATCCGGTACAGATGGTAAGGACGATACGAAACTGATATAATTAATAATAACATCGTGGATCAGCCGACTCGAAATGGACGTGTAAAAACATTTCCTTTCTCTTTGTCACGCAGATGGTAGACTCTTGTGGGATTTTCTGCAACAACTTTTGAACGATCCCTCGCAACGGTATACGCACTACATCGCGTGGAAAAGTCGGGAAACGGGGGTATTTAAAATCGTTGACCCCCCTGGACTTGCGAGGCTCTGGGGCATCCAGAAGAATCATCTTTCGATGAATTACGATAAAATGAGCAGAGCTCTCCGATACTATTATCGAGTGAACATCTTGCGAAAGGTCCAAGGAGAACGACACTGTTACCAGTAAGTTGATTCTGTCGTTGTAATAATTTAGCCTGTCGACTAACAATTGCCGACCAACAGCCAGGCGATACAGATATTTATCTGATAAGCTGCGGAAATCGAGACGATTTCGTAAAAGTAGGGATAATTCGATCGATTCGAGAGATACATTTTGAGGAACACTTGGCAATTTCCCCGGATCCTCGAAAAATTAGAAAAGTAACGATATACAAAGTTTACTATATAAATATTCTTCCGTTATCAGATAAATTACAAATGAATAAATATACTAGGAAAATGTTTGTACGATTTTAATGAAAAGTATTTTCATAGAGCCGCTTGAATATAAAGCTGTCGAACGAAAATATTTATAATATGACGATTACAACTAATGCGTAAAAGCTAGTCGAGGAAAAGCGAAACACACAAAGACGTACATAATTGGAGGTTATTCAAACCCTTAACTATTTACGTACGTGTTGAAATGAAGTAATTTCCTCTATATATGTACTTAATTGCTTTCGTAATTCAGTCGAGTTAAGAAGTTGAAACTTTAATATCGAGCTTCCTACGAAATGGAATAGAACTCGCTTCTAACAGGTTTCAATGTATTTAGGTTTCTGCGAAATCCGACGGAGCTGAAGAACATAAAGAACATATCTCTGCTGCGTCAGCAAATGCGGATAAAGTCGGAGCCGGAAGAAGAAGGCGGAAGCGGCGTCGAGCCGGAAATCGATATGCCGACGGACCTCTCCATGTCTAGTATGAGTCAGCCATCCAGCGAGCAGCAACAACAACAACAGCAGCAGCAACAACAGCAACAGCAGCAACCTCTGTCTCTTCACGACCCACCGGCAAAGTATAGAAGTCACGCGTATAATCTCGTGAAAACTAATCAAGAGTCGGAAGAGAAAAAGTGACGCGAGACATAGCCCCGACCCGACTGTGCGTTTTTAACGCCAACCGAGTCAATGGATCATGTACTATAGAACGTACTCGTTGCTCGATCAGAGACGGTCGTGTTTCGAGATGATGCGAAAAAATGTACGTACCTTCTGTTAAATAGACGAGAGCTATCTCGACAAAGTCGCTATAGCCTTTGCTTTCGCAATGACTATGCACACATCTAGGGATATTTGTTGCTGAATACAACTGTTTGAACAAGACCCGCGTACAAGTTAGTTGCGTAAAAATCGACGTGCGATCGATGTTTACAGGGCAAAATACACGACGAAAGACTGACGAATAAAGATATCGTGCGAGTTACCGCGTCAAGCGACGAAAACAACGGTGTCCAAAGCAGCAAACAACGGTTGCCTCGGTCGTGATTAGCCGATGACACGCCTCGGATAGTCGACCGCATCACGATGCATTTTATTTCGACGTTGGCCGCAACTTCGAACAACGTCCAACCGATTTTGAATCGGGCTCGAGGATGAGCAACGAACAAACAGCGGTCCATCGATTTCCACGCGTTTCAAATAGATAATTGGCTGCGCGGAACCTCGTCAAGTACGCCAGGAGCCAATTGTCGTGCTACCATTGTGGAGGACGCTTCGGTGAAGCTTGAACTTTTCGCGGATATTCCGCCATCCGTTTTCCATCCTTCGTGTGAACGCACGTGCGCGAGTGTGAAACGTTTCTCGCTTCTACAACGAACTACTTTAGAAATGCTTATAGAGCGTTATCGACGAACGTACAAAACGGTGTGTTCGGGAAACGATCGAGCTATTTTATTCCAAAGTTCTTCTGTGATGTAAACTTTGACCTGAAAGTAAATTTTCCCGGGGTAAAATATGCTTTTTAGTATAACTAGAGATTGGATATATCCAACGTTCTCTTGTTTGAACGAAGAAAAGGACATCTTGATATTAGTTTAAAATTAACGTAATATAGCTCAAATCGTTTGAAGAGGATCCAATGTTGTGCGGTCCGTTTTGTAAATAACTAAGTTTGAGAAAATTTCGAAAATGGTTTCCCGTTGCACCGACTCAGTTGTGCCAATCTAATCGTCGGTAATTACGTACATATACGCGTTTTTTAGTTTAGTGTGCTGTAAAAAAGGAAACGAAAAGGGAAAAATGACGCGATCACCGCTTCAAGTGGTCAAAACGATACCGAAGATCGTTCGTATCCCTGCATCTATCTAATAGATACTTGTACATAAATTGACGAGCTATTGAGAGAGAGAGAGAGAGAGAGAGAGAGAGAGAGAGAGAGAGAGAGAGAGAGAGAGAGAGAGAAAAGTATAATAGACTCTATGAAAGCGGACAAAATTGTGCGAGAGTTTTAAGGAATTCGGGGCCAGAGTTATATATATACATATATATATGAATATAAATTTATGTATAAATAAATCTCTATATATATTATATATATATATATATATATTTTAGTACCGGAGAGAAATTTATAATCGAAATTTCTACGTTCGTTGTCGATGCGATTGTGTGACTCACATTCCTCGCCAACGGAACCTAGACTTTAAACAAAAAAAGAAAAAAAAAAAAAAAGAAAAAGAGAAAAAAAAGAAAAAGTAAAAAAAAAGGTGGTATGTAACTAGGGACCGAAGGCGTGTGTATGATTAGAAAGTGGTTTTAAGATCGTATTTTTTACAAAAGACTCGCATACAAACGGGACAGAGAGTATGGAAAAGTTCTTACGAGCGAATCAATGTACGTTTACGTACGTGTGAATGAGTGTGAGCGTGTGCGAGAAAGCAAGACGAGGAAAGACAAATAAGTCTGCAAATACGAAAAGTGCATTAGCAAGCAAGAGATTTATATAACTGAAGAAAGAAAAAAAACCGTTGTATTTCGCTATTTGTATACTGTGATCTACGTGAAGTTTTTATCATAAAAAGATTCAAATGCATAAGAAACAATCGTGTATATAATTTTCATGAGAGAACAATTTATATTAATGATAAATATATTGAAATACACATATGCAATTTGTGTTCTTAAAGACAACCCAGATTTGGACCGTAACAAAGATTTGATATTCCTATACATGCAATTTAATACACTTAAAAAGTGTGATTGTATCTAAAAATGATTTATTCGTAAGTACTAGACTTACGTGTCAATCCACAAACGTTATACACACGTGGTTACGTACGAATGTACATCTCACTCTAAAAACGGACGTTCTAGAAAGAATATTCCCTACGCAATGCAAAAATCCATGTCTCGATCTCGATTACGATCTTAGTTCGGATTGTCGTATTATCTTTAGAAATATATCGTAATATACATGTGTATCACGCATGTGTTGTAGAATTTTTAAAGAGCATCAATGTCCTGCAAAATTCTTTCATCTCCCAGCATTTACGATCCTCTTCCCTTCCGATTTGCCAACAAAGTTTATATTTCATTTCTATTTACAAATTTTGTAGAAAATAAAACCTGTACAATTTTAGAAAATTACAAACTGTTTATTGTATAACTCGTTGCAAGTGGACGAGCAATGTGTAAATAAAGATTTATTTACTTATTAAGCTAACCTTAAGAGTTAGTTTATTATCCTTCTCTAGGAGAATCGAAACGTTATAAGATAATAACATAAAAAAAATAATATATATATATATATATATAATTCTGATATTATGAAAATACTTAAGAACAAAAATATACTGTTACGCTTGACTTTATTCATATATTTTTCGTATATTAAAACAGAGAAGAGATTCTTACATAATGATAGTTTAAGACTGGAAAAATATTACATCGTCTGCTATTATACTAGTACTTGACTTTGTATTACCATCTTCGTCTTTGAATTCCCCGTAAGTTATTTTTCCTGAAACGTATATCCTTTGTCCTTTTCTCAAATAATTTAAAACGTTGTCGCGTAAACTTGGTTTAAAAACGCATATCCTGTGCCACTCTGTCCGTTGCATGAAATCACCTGAAATTTTGTTCGATATAGTTTTATTTTGATAAAGTGCAAGTTAAATAAAACGAACGACTAATAAATTATACGTGTAAAATTTCTCGCATATATATAATAGCTTGAAGTTATTATCATATATATATATATATATATATAACTTATGTTGTATGTAATTAATTAATTCTATGTACCATTCGTATATCTATAGTTGCTGTGCGTGGCAAGAGAAAATATAACAACAGGATGCTCTTCGTTACCCCTTTTTTGTGCCTCACCTCCTACTCTTCCTAGTAGAGTGACTTGATTTACAGCTACGATTAAACATATGATTAATATTTAACAGAGAGAGAGAGAGAATAGTATTTATCTGGTAAAAATTTTAAATACTTATTTTATTTCAATTTTAAAATTTTATTCCAAATAAATTTGTCATTACTAAATTCTAATAAGTGTCTTTGATCTTTTTTTAGATACTTGTTTGCGATAGAAACAAGATGTAAACAATTACGTTATCGTATTTCTCAAAAGCATGCGATGCAAATGATTTATATCGAAACTCGCTTTTCAATTATGTAAAGATACATAACATCACATTGATGTTCATATTTTTCATTGTAGATATAAAAATGTAAAAAGCCGGTACACTTAAACAAATTGCCCGATCTAAGAAATTAAAAGTTCTCCCCCAAAACTCTTTATAATTCTGATGATTGTTAGTGTATGGTAAAAAAAAAAGATAAAGTTTTATTACTTACATTTTTCTAATTTCGTATTAGGAGCAGTACATAATTGTTTTTTGCCAATTGTTGGCATATTTTGAACCATTCGTGGGATAACCTAAAAATAGCGCGATCTTTTTAATGTTATACGTTGTCTCATAGACTTTTACATAACGTAATTTTAGATTACCTGCCGAAACATTTTTTTCCTATTTTTTACGGAATGAAACAATGTAAAAAAATTAAAAATGTATCTAATATTCTTCGAAAAATCACGTTTCACAAAAGTACTTAAAACTGATACGAACACATGTTCGGCGGTTGGAGAGGGGGGATCTATCTGTACAATATATAGCGAAACCATCTGCGCTCTGATGGCAGAAATAGGTATTAAAATTTGAAATAACAGCATTTCGCGTTGTGTCGTATTAGGAGGAGGATGTAAACTTTGAGAGTTTGTCGTAAATATGGAAAATTTAGCAAGTCGTTGCCTCAAAGTGGTAAGAATTTCAATTTAGTTCATTTTCTATCGATAATCCAGTACACTTTATAGCGATTTATCGTTTTTCAATGTAAATAGAAGGTTATTAGTTTTTGATTAATGTCACCTACATCGAGAAGTACAATCGCGTGTATCGCGTCATTGATGCCAAAAGTCTTTGTTGACATCTCGCAAACATTTTCGACTTTCAACAATACAAGTTTCATACAACAGCATTTGAGTGATTTAAAAAATTCAGAAGTGGCAATTTTGACGCGAGGAACGAAGGACGTGGAAGACCATCGAAAAAGTTTCAAGACAGCGAATTGCAAGCATCGTTGGACGAGGATGACGCTCAAACGGAACAACAACTCGCTGATCGATTAAACGTGACACGAGAAGCCGTCTCCATACGCTTGAAAGCCATGGGAAAGATCCAGAAGGTGGGAAAATGGGTTCCACACGAACCGAATGAAAGACAGCGGGAAAACCGAAAAACCACTTGCGGAATGCTGCTCGCCAGATACAGAAGAAGGTCGTTTCTCGATGGGACACGCACTTTCTCACCAGCACTTCGCTTCTTACGAAAATGTACGAAAAATGGCTCGATGACTGGTTTGCCTCAAAAGAGAGAGAGAGTTTTTTTGGCGTGGCATCCACCAATTGCCAGACAGGTGGGTAAAATGTATAGCTAGCGATGGTCAATACTTTGAATAAAATATTTTTAATCATTTTCATACAATAAACGTGTATTTTCTATATAAAAATTCCGGTCTCATATTTATGTTCCGGTCTCATACTTACGTTCCGATTTCATGTTTACATCCGGTTTTATACTTACGTTCCGGTCTCATATTCACACTCCGATTTCATACTTACGTTCCGGCTTCATGTTTACATCTGGTTTCATGTTATCGAAGTGAAATTCTTTCCCTTTTCACTTCCCCTGACCATTTTTCTTCTCTTCTTTATCCTCGATAATTCTTTTATTATCATTATTACTTTTCCGTTTCTTTCCTTCCTTTCCTTTTCTTTGATACATCGAACTATAGTTCGAACATAGTTCGATAATCGTTCGATTTTACGTTAATAACAGTATGTACGGTAATAATTTTCTGATATTTTATTTCAATTCTGTTCGTTTGAATTATATTAGCTCGGTCGTGTTTACTTTTATACACGTGTCTCAACGTTTAGTCTAATGTATCGTTTACGTTACTTGGAACGTAATATCGAATCGTTGAAAACATTTTGTTTTTTGTGCACGTTCGACTTACCGGCGAGCCTCACCACTCCTCCCCACTCCTCGCCAATCAAACCACCAAAGGTAAATCGCGCCACAGCAGGTCATTTCAATATCGGAATTTGTTTCGATTACATGTATATTTGTGCGTATTACTTGGCGACAGATATTATTTTTCCACTTTCAACTTTGGAGATTAATCGTTCGTTGTTCTAAACTTTCTAAGAATCAAAAATACGTTTTTTCAAAGTAAAATATATATTGCACATATCGTGTTACAACTTCTCCACAACTTAATCTTGTCCTCCCCTCTGGAAAGGATACAGTAGTAAGTAATGCTTCAACTTTAAGCATGTAAGAGTCTTTTCGCATCGCGTTTCAATTAATTTTATTTCTCGGATTTTGCAACAGTTTTTTATTAGAAAGCCAAGTGTGATTTAAATTGTTATATCAATGTTCCAAGTGTTGTAGTAATTAGAGTTTATTAGAATTTAAATTCTCTTTGTTATCGAAGTTGCAAGTTTTCCAAGAGTTTCATATTCCGTTACCTCAAATTGTTCGAACAACCTTCGCTGATTTTCCGAACAAATTATAATAATTCATATTTTATCAAAGGTATGTCCCTCCTTTCTCTTCTTGCTGGACCTTGGAAACGACCCGTGGTGCTTCAAAAGCCCACAATGTAAATAGATTTTTGTTTTGGACTTTGTTCAATTTTATTCTCTATATTCTGTGATAATTATTATTAATTAGAAAGTAGGATCTGATTAAAAACGTGACAAGTGTAAACTTTTCGATCTCGTATTAAGTATTATCCTACGAATTTCTAATTCGGTAGAGATCGATCTTTTATTATTTCAAGTTTTCACAAAATAATTAACACTGTCGTTAAGAACGAATTATAATGTTCCATGTTTTGTCACAGATTTGTTCCTGGCATCTACCATGGGATTCGACGATTCCTATTCGATGGCACGGGTTTCACGATGGATTCGCCGGGCCACAACATCCACGACGACGACGACGACGACGACGTTCTTCGTATCCAATCGTTAGTCGCATGCTATTGTTCCTCCGGTTACTCGATCATGTCGTGGGACGAAAGGTCCGAATCGACACGGGTGACTGGTTGTATTACGTAGAATTTTTGACGAGCATAGTGACCGCGGGTATTTATTATACCCGTGAGTAGTAACATTTTCACGCCTTGGCACGTTTCTGTTAATATTTCAATTAGAATCATCCGTGAAAAATATTATTTCTCGATTAACAAAGTAAAGTAAAGTATAGAGTCGTTAAAGTTTGAACGAAATGAGATCGTTATCCGGTTCGACGCAAAACGTGATAGATGAAAATACGATTGCCGATCATACTTTTAGCCTAGGATTTTCAGGTTTTACCCCTGCCGTGTTCGTTGCCAGGACCTCGCTCGCGTGCCCGGAGCTCTCTAGTGTAGGCCCTTGCGCCCGGGTTATGCGCGAGAACCGTGGAGCGAGCGTGTCGGTGTGCTTGTTTCGTCACCTCTTAAATTTTAAACATAGGCGTCCGGGTAGGATACGCGGCATACTTTCGTCTCGGGCCTTGCCTATCGATTTTTTCAATTTCGGGGTCGCGGTCGCGCGTAGAGAACAGGTTGCGAAACGAACGTTTATAAGTTTGAGCGGGCGTCGCGCCCCAAGAGAGAAGAGGCCACGAGCCGAAGAGGCCCGGCAAATTGCCGTGGAGGAGGGCAGCTACCAATGGCTTCCCATCTTCTGGATGATCCAGAAAATGCCGAGTATTCTCGTTACTGCTTTGTCGCTATGCTCGCCTTTAGTATTTGTAATAGTACGTGTATAAAATACTTCGATATATTTTAAGATCGATTTACGCGTTCCGTTTAACGCAGGTAATAACCCAAATCGAAAAAAGGGAATACTAAATTTATTAAACGCGGTATACACACATATATCTGTCGTTAAAGAGTATAATATTTTGTTGAACTTGAAAGCAGAAAGAACGAAATTACATAATTTTGTTACTAGGGATAAGTAGAAGGGGAACGTATTATCTCGTAATTTGACGAAACTCGAGCTTTCTTTCTAAAGTTAAATTTCCATTAAATATACGTGTTATACACATATACTATATGAATCTGACTTGCGCATATATTATACATACGCATCGCTATCTCGATTACTTTGATTAATTATCGATCGAATCAGTGAGAAATTGATCCAAACGGTGGATCTTGCCACTTAAATTCCTCTTGATAAGTGACGTAAATGACCCAATAGCAGACATTGAGCAGTCCAAAAGAAGCGGGGAATACGACTCGCGCCACTTTGTCGATGTAAGACACGCTATTTATGTGTCTTGCGATCTTTTCGCCTTTCTTCCTGCAATTTCCAGCTGCTTCCCTCTGTCTGCGCCTCCTAAAATTTAAAACGTTAAAATAACAAGAATCGACGATATTCAAAGTCTTACGAGCGATCAAAGGATAAAAACAACGATGAATATCGGTGCAGGACGAATTCAGAGTAACGGATTGCCAGAGGACGATGGAAATATACAAGTATAAACGGAATGGAACCGATAGAACAAACGAAACACGATTTCACGTTTTCTAGGAGCTTTGAGTTCGAAAGCGAGGGCAATTTCTACCTGAACTCCTCGTCACCAGCAAGGCAATACAGAAATTGTCGCCACTTCGGTATCCACACTTCCGTTTGCGTTTGTCGTTCCATGGTCGATGGTTTCGACGTAACGGAGACCGTCATCGATCCTCTTCCGTAAGAAACGGATTCCTAAATATAAATTTGTTGGAAGGTGTACAGGATGAGTCAGATTATACGGGAAGAGTTACAGCGAGTTGGGCTTAAACGATAAAGAAAAGTCAAATTATCGATGCTTCGACAAGTTGGACGTTATATTTACATTAACGTCATAAACATCGCATAACAGAGAACTTCTCCTTCGAGGTACGTCTATTATCGTCTCTGGGTGAACCGTTTGAGGACTGCGCGACACGATACCGCAAAACCCATCCTGATAGTCGGTTTCGCTCTCGTTTTCCAACTCTTCCTCGTCCAAAGGAATTTCTCCGCTACCAACCTGACGGAAGCGCGTTACACGTCGAAGAATTAGCGAGAAAGTAGCGTCGGTTTTATGAATTTTTGCTAAATACGCGCTAGGTGCGAATAGATACCTTTGTAAAGTAGTGCACGCCGGCAAATTCTAACAGAGTAGCGATACAGTATCCAAAACTCATTAACAAAAACCAGTCAAGGGCAGTGGCGTATCTGACTTTAGGCAAGTCTGTTCTGGAATCGAGACTGATCGTGGACAGTGTCAAAACGGTAGTAATGCCTGTAACAATAATTTGTCCGATACTGTTTTCAAGTATCTTTGGAGAAATTTGTGCACCGCGAGGGTTCGTGGGAAAGGTCGTTGGTTCGCGTTGGTCTTGAACCTCCCAAGATTCGATCGGAATCAAGATTTGGTCGTAACGTTTTATACGTAAAGGGTGTAGACTTTTGCGACTACGTATCGTACGATGTTATACGAGCGGATTAGTCGTTGATCTCTCACCAGCGAACGAATCGACGAATATTTTACGATCCGAAACTTTATAGTTGTACGAAATTTATGGATATATTCGGTATGTTTGGTACTGACTTACCTAGACCGACTCGATCGCTAGTAGCTTCACGATGAATCCAGAAAGACACCCAACTTAGGACTACTATCAAAACACAGGGTACGTAAACCTGACAGAACCACAAGGAGAAGAATATAACGATCAGCGTAAAATTATGTAACGAGCTGATTTATTCGTAATGACTTACTTGGATGAGAAAATAGCCGGTGTTTCGTTGCAAGTTGAAGGAAACTTGAAGAACTGAAAATTCCCCTTCGCGACGAACAAAAGTTAAATTCCTGTACGGTGAACCCATCAGATCGAACTGCGAAAGAGCCATTCCAGGGACGAAATTTACGGAGGAGCCCTCTTGCCATTCGTAAATTAATTGACCGGACGTATACGCATCTAAAAACGTACGACATTAAAATTTAAAAATATTAGAAATTGTTGGACGCGCAGCAGAGATCATATTGGTAACATTTCGATGAATTTCGTCCTTTGATCTCTGCGCATGGAATTCCGAAACAGACGTGTATCGTAAAATATGTCCAATAAATCCCTCTACGTAAATCCTTCCCTTTGCCGAAGATATCAAAGTGCATTTATTTATCTTTTTAGTATTAATTGAATTTAATTCTACGCAGTTTCCGAGTTGTCGGTAAAGAAGGAACGCCGTTCCTTGTACTTTTTGCCGGATTGCCATTAAACTTGGGGAAGTTGCCGCGAGAGGGCAGTCGTGTCGGTATTGCGTCGGTATAAGGAAACTATATCGATCGAGTGCGTTTAAATTCATTTTTCTTAAAATTTTGATTTCTAAGTTACGTTATTGTTGCGGCAAATGAACAATATATATATATATATGTATACGCAATGTGTGTAGCCGGCAGACAAAGATTAAAAAAGTATCGAAAAATTAACGAACCATCCGTATCGGAAAATATAAGAATTGGAAAAATTTGTCTCGAACGAAAATTTGAAATACAAGATACGGTTCGTCTTTTATAATATCGATTCCATCTCGTCTACTTTCTGGCTACCAAAATCCACGTTATTGCTTGAAAGGCTGAAAACATTTGACGAGCATTCGAATAGTTTTAAAGATACTTACAACTTCCGAGAATAAGCGGACAAGACTGTCGATCCATGGGAAAATTTCGAAGCTCCATTGGACATTTCGCTTTTATAGTAAGCCTGTTGCAAAGAAGAATATAACGTATGGTTGCGATCCATAAATCAACGTTAAATTAAATTAAATTAACGTTAAATTATTTTACGATTTCCGTATTATCGCTATTGGTCACTGTGTTTAATGTGCAAATGAAATGTTTACATTAGTAACAACCTCATGGAATAAAGGATATCTCCGTCTTGCGAGATTCTTAATAATTTATTCGGCACCGTGATGGTATGCACGTAGCTGTGTTTTCCATTATAAAAATACGTGTCCGGCCTCCAGATTCTTTCCAACATTTTGATGCTCAAGCTGAGCGACTTTATCGGGCCCAAGAAGCTTAAACGAGAGTCGCGCCAAGATTGTCGAAAGTAACAATCCATCGAATAATCCTGTAAGAAGCAGCACGTACCATCGTTAGTAACAGAAACGCCATCCTGTCCTTTTCGCGGACCACGAAACTCAAAGACGAATAAAACGTATACATATCGCACATAGAAGAAGCTGTTTAACATCTTCGTGGACGTGGATAATCGAAATTTTTCGCTAAACTTAACATTTACTAAAGAAAAAAAAAAGAAAAAATGAAGAAGAAAGAATTTTGTCCACGCTTTCTATAATTTTGAGCCGTCAGTTAGGCACCTGACGAATTCCATCACGGAGAAACGTCGTGTCTCTAGACGAGATGCAATCGTCGGGGCGCTGCCAAAGGAGCAGTTTCTTCAAACGAATTCAAAATTATTTGCACGTCTGACGCGCTAAACCTACCATGTCGAGTTCCGACACAGGACCCATGCTTCTTATCAGAATATTGGTTTTTACCACGGTTGGCGTTCCTAGGAAAAAGAAATTACATCTTTTGTAAACCGAAGAATCATCGTCTGTACGTGTTCGACCGCGTAGGATGCGTCGTAACACGATACCTACGTTTATACGGCAACGCACACATTCGTGCCGACACCGTGGCAAGCAGCCGGCAGCTATTTAGCCTTACCGCGACTTTACGACTGTGTCCAGGGCTGGGCCAGTAAGGAACGCGGCGTGCAGCGTTGGAGCGGATGTTGGAAGAGCCGCGAGGCCGGGGCTAGAAGAGCGTCGGGCCGACGCTAGATGCGCCACACGACCGAAACCTAATCCGACGCTCGATGATTGCGATTCAAACGCATAGAGGACAAGCCACGGAGCGGATCGAGGATATCAAATTTTATAGCGGTATCGTCAAGGTGCGTACGGACGTCACGCGTCTTGGAAGATGACTCTCGTTTTCGACTTTGGCCAACCCTTCGGCTACGCGTAAAACGCGTCGTCCTAGCCGAATATTTTGCAGCCCGGATACCCTACTACCGTTAGCGACGTTTTGGAGGATTCGGAGGACGAGCATATCTTCGAACCGACTAATCACGCGATCGTGCAAAGTGGGATTATCGTCGATCTCATCTGGTCGAATTAATTCGATTTATCGGAATCACGTAAAATGCATAATAGCAATGATACGCGATGATTGTGAAATATAGAACGGTATCGCGTCGAAACGCGTCCATCTTTCGATTGGTATTGTTACTCTTAACGCGAATCGCTTGGCGAGCAGGAAGTAGACGAGAAGTTTTTCCGTGCGATCGCAAATAAGGCGGATAATTTAGTTAATCTCGTTTAGACGACTCGCCTCCGACAGGTTCGGGTAAACGCAGTTCGCTCGCGTCTCAGAAATATTTATAGTTAGTTTTTATCAATTTTTGAGTAGGACGACGAATAGGACTAGCTAAAAGCAGCAACGAGAAAGGGTGGCTGTTACATAGAGGAAAAAAAAGAAAAATAATACATAGATAGAAATGAGTACAGAGAGAGAGATAATCGAGAGAATAGTTTGGCGTTCTTTTGGAAGAAAAAAAAAGAAAAAAAAAAAGAAAAGAGGATGATGGAAAATTGGGACCGCGTGTCAGGGATAAAGGCGATTTCGAAGGGATAGTTTTCTTCGGCTGGCTGCGATCCAACTTTCCGCGTGTTCTATTCGTATCGGACCGGCTCCTATTTTTCCCCTTTCCGGCCGATCACTCGTCAAAGATCGTTACAATGCTCCAATTTTTTCGTAGTAAACATTTCGAGATCGATATTCCACGAAAACGCTACCCCTTCCTTTCAATCGCTGTAATTCGCTGATTCTCGGCCGCGATTCTCTCGCGATCGTTTAATCCTTTCATCGCGAGGATCGAATTAATCCAATTTGCTCGGAGCGACCCGATCGAGCGTGAACAAAATTTTACGAACGAAGAATCGTTTCAATTAGGGAGAAAAGTTATCGTAATTGATTTTTACACGGTGTAAATTATTATCGAAAACGTGTTGATCGACGAGTTCTCTCGATTCGTAGCGTTCCAGAAGGAGAAACGTTTCGACGACATTCGCTCGAGCGACGAACGTTCGAAATAAGTCGAAGCTCGTCTCTTTACCCTTTCCGTGAGTAGGCAGTTGATTGTTCTCGTAGTTCATTAGAAGGTTCTCAAGAACCATCGTGATGTTTCTGGAAACAATGTCGTTGACAGTCCCTCTGGTCAGCTGGGTAGCTTTCGAAGAAGTCTTCGAGGACGCGGAAGAAACGTGGAGCGCGTGGTTCCGATTTCTCCACGATGACAGTAATATAAGGAGTAGAAACCTGCAAAAGTCAAACGTCGGCTTATCGACCGATGTTGTTATCAATTTTATTTCACGTCCCATCGATTATAACGCGATCATTGTCTCGTCGATTCGTCTTTCGATAATATTACATCCAATATTAATAATAACGTCACCACCGTAAACGTCGCAAGCTTCTCTCTTCGTTTGTTTCACGATATTTCACGTCGTTTAAACTATCGAACGAAACACCTTAAAGATCCACGCGTACTCGACGATCATCGTTGTGAAATGTTATCAGCGAATATCTTAGAGATAGGGATTCTGCGCGTGGTACAGAGAAATTTGTGAAAAAATCTCGTTTTCGATGGACTTTTGGCAGAAAGGGCGCCGGAAGGGCTTAAAGGGCGATTCTGACGTAACGAGGGAGAACGTTCACTCGAAACATCGAGGGGCAGCCTCGTCGGAAGTTGCTGAATCCGCGGCTAAGGAGAGCACTTTTCTACTCCTCTTCTCCTCTTCCCCCCTTTCATTCCCTCACCTTCTGCAATGGCCTCTCGTCAGCCTTTTGCCTGCTTTGCCACGTGAAAACCGTTTTTTTTTTCTTTCGGCGGACCACGTTCGAATTTCTCGCTATTTTTTTTTTCCATTGCCTGGACATCGCTCCGAAACGTCTTGCTCGTTACGCAGATCGTTCGAAGCGGTCGAAACAGGAGAACCACGCGTGAATCGATATCATTGCGAGTTACAACTTTGGTCGTATAAAATTATAAAAGTCGTTTTTTCAAAGACTCGTGCGCGGCAAATTATTCGACTTGTCGAATGCTGATATCTCGACTTTGTAGGTACTGTCGTTGGTACACTTGATGCACCAAGCCGTAGGTTTATGTTATAAAAATACGAAGGTAGATTATTCAGCGAGTAGAAAGGCACGAGAAACGTATGCACGCCTCAAAGCTGCCAAACAGAAATTACAATAGTCGTGCCGGCTTGTAGAAAGCCAATAATCAACGAGGAGATACGAACTGACGAAAGAGTGGTAATTATTCTCTTTGCGGCTACCACAGGTACACGTTTACCGGCTACTCGTACACTTTAATTTCAGCTTTTTCATTAGCGGTCTGTATCGATATCGCCATATTTGCCAGGCTAGCTAAATAATCGACGCGGAATGCAGATCCTTGCCGGTGCTTTCATTACCATAATTTACTTTTCCGTTTAATCCTTCGTTTCACATGTAGGACCCTGCTTTTCTTAATTTAAAAAGCCTCTAAACGTAACGAGGGTATACGGCAACGTATTCGGCGATGTTGAAACGCCTAGGTGTCCTACGAGATAAAGATAACGGTACGTTTACGCGTTTTTTCGTTCGTAGAAACGGACGTCGATGACAGACGCGAATGAAAATCGCGTAAAGCGAATTTACGTGGAACGGATACTCGGCGCGAATAACGGCTGAAGAAACGTAAGCAACGTAAGCCTTCCTACTTTGAAATGTTTATGACATAGGAAAGAAAACTCGCGACTAGGTGGTTCGAGGCACACGCAGAGCTCAACGTAGTTGCTTCTGTTAACAAAATTCGATCGATCGATCGAATATCCCTTTAACCATGCTTATTCGTGCTTTCTCTTCTTGCTGGCATACTTGTCTGTGAGATTCACGAGTATATCGCGAATATCGCGTTTTCAACTTTGTCAAATTGGAAAGATGGATAGCCAATTTAGCAGTCCGATGATGAAACGTTCCACTTTTGGATTACCATCCTTTTTATAGATTTTTTTTAGACATAAGAAATGTCGACAAGGAAGAAACAACGAAGAGACAACGTCTCGAGCCCTGAAAGTGGTTCGAGAAAAGAGAACGGGGTGGCTGAAGTCGCGAAACCGCTTTCGACTCCCCGGAGCAACCTTATTTCTGCTTCGCGAGAAGATCCGATCGTACTTTGATGCAATTGCTTTGAAGCGGAATTTATTAGAAAAAAAAAAAGAACGAACGAAACGAGAGGGATAAGACTGTTGCTCGTATAAGAGCGATATCGGAGAAACAAAATGGTATTTCATATTTGACTACTCTCTTTTGCTGCTGAAAGGAAACGGTCCATCGATCGGAATGGAACGAAAGAGCGTACTTACGTTAACATTTCGCTGCGCCTTTTCCTCGACTTTGATCCTCGACGATCGACGAAGCGACACCGAGAAATTTTGAAAAATTAAATAACCGCGAACCGAATACCGACACTCGCGGGGAAGATCTACGCGCGATTCATGCGACGGATCCTCGTGGATCTCCCACCTGGCCGACCGAACTTTCTGCCGCGCAAGCTCCGACAATCCTGCCTTCCGCGACGTTCAACGAACTTTGTTATCGTTTATTCGTTTCTTCTTTATTCCTTTGTACCTTACGTTCAACCATTGACAATGTTATCTGGCGGCTGCTGGCTTTTTACAATTTTTTTTTTTTTTCATCCTACCTTCAGTCATGTTTGACGAAATATATTGAATTTACGGAGCTTTGTGCGAGTACAGTAGGGCGAAGTGAAATCATACGTAAAGAATACATAAGCGAAAGAACGAGGATCAAAAGGAATTAGCAGTGGGGATTTCTCGCGCAATTTCGTTACTATCGTTTAATTTCGCGTAATAGGCAGATTATCTTTGATCGAAGTTATTCGACCAACGAATTCTCTTCTTCCTTTTCGTTGGGAAGCAACGGAAAGGGGAAACTAGTTACGAAGAAAAAATGAGTTACGCGCGCATTGTATACGGTTCGACGATTATTCAGCGTTCGAGAAATTACGCGCTAACGTGGTATTTGTCTTTGTGGTCGAAAGATATAAAAATGGTGTGTCGTATGCGGTACCATTGTGCTACTTTTCCGACGTAGGAAAAGAGTAGGTACGAGGAAGATGGTAAAAAGATCTCAGCCTCTTAATCGACGAAATTTCGTTATCGTAAAATTTCGTTGGTTTCGCTCGTACCATGAACTTTGGCTAGGGATCGAACGAAACCGAAAGCTTTTATAAATAGCAGCTTTCGACTTTTCCATCGTTTCTTTTCTCGTAAATCGTAAGTTAAATTATATGTACGTTAGGATGCATTCTGTGAAGTTTCCTACGTAGGTGGATCGCGTAGAGCAGCAGCTTGGCGAAGACGATTTTCAGATCCTTACGGAGTTGGTAATTTCGCACGTACCACGTTGCGTTTTCTATGCGAACCTCCTAATTTAGCAACGTGGCTTTTGGCAAGCATACCCTGCGACTCGACACCGTACGTTCAAATCGGTTCGACGATTGTTTCGTGGACGAGAAGTTGGTTGTCCGTGCTCGAGTTCGCGCGTCTGCTGCTGAGCCAACACGTATTTTTCCATAAAACCAGTCAAAATGGCTAGTCCTTTTAAAGAATACGCAACAGTGGAACATTCCGTATTTATTGATTTATCGCGTTCTTGCGAAAGGAATATCATCCTATGTAAGACGTTCTTGTTACTATCAACCCTGGGTGCTAATCACGATCCCTGAACTTAAGGGTTGGCACATTTATAAAATCGTTAAACCAGTGCGGTAGTTTCAGCGGTAGTAGCACGGGCGATAATCGTATCGAACGATACGCGGTAAAAATTGTAAAACCGCGTGGAACTAGGAAACTGGTTGATTCGGGTTCGGTAAACAGATAGGGCAGGTAGGAGCCTTTTACGCTGTGGCAAATACCGGTCATTTTCACTGGCTTCGATATAAGAAGTAGCCAAGATTATTTTGACTTTGAACGAAGAAAAATAATTATTTTATGTTAAAAGTCGTTACATCGTTGCGCGGAGAAAGAACGTAACACGAAGCAGGAATTTTTAAGTAAAATCGTACGATCAGTGTGGTCGACGATTTCGTAGGATTCGTGACTCGCACCGTCGCGTTTACGCTCCGTAAATAAAAAGGCTTAATAGATAAATAAGGTTTGTGCCTGGCGGAGAAAAGAAGGATGAAAAGTGCGAAGATAGGAATAGATTATCGCGAAACCACTTGTTTCGATAGGACAAAAGTACACGTTCGGAGGGGAAGATCGATGGAACGGTAATCTGGTAAGGTGAACGACTCTCGATGCCGGTGTGTGTTTTGCGGAGGCATGCGAAGGGTGGCTGTGCTTCGATCGTGGCGTGGAAATCAAAAGAGGAAGAGAAAGGAAGAGGGCGAGAGATAGAGAGAAGGAAGGACAGAGGCGGAGAAGCGAAGAGACACGAGGACCGGCTCTGTGTCACTAGGTCGCGATGAAACGGGGCTGCACATGCGTGGTCCATTTTGCGCCAACCTCCGGACCGCCTCGGGAGCCGAGGAATGCCAAGTACCCAGAGATACGGAGGCTGGTGTTATCGGCGTGCAAAGAGAAGCGAAAGATAAATAGGTGAGAGAGAACGGATGGGAAGCCGGCTTCGAGAGTACCAGCAGTGCAAGTGTGAAACACCGATACGAAACGAAACGTGTGGTAGTGGAGGGGAGAGGTCGAGGGTGGGAATGGCAGGCAGGGAGAGACGTGCGAGAAACAGGTTGACTAAATTCGATAAAGAAGGGACGATGGTTGGAGCGACCGAACAGGTGAACAGGCTTTCTACAGGGTTTCCACGGGGCTTGCACAGAGCTTCTTGCAAAAGGGGTTTGTACAGGGTGTCGCGCAAGAGGCAATAGCGTTTGTCTTTCGTCGAGGTTATATATGGATGATCGGTCGACGATCGCGAGGTGCGCGCTGTACAATTTTTTCGTGGATCGTTGGACGCTCGGACGACGCGTCGCCGTGACGGAGATTTATCGCCGACGTCGGTCATCCGTCGGAGAGATCTACGAGAAATTGGATGCGAATCGTTCTTCGCGCGATCAAAGATTTCGGAAGCCTTTTTACCACCGTGGCTGACAGGCGGAACAGTGGTGTCGTGCTCGTGCGACGTCGTGTCCGTGAGACGTGGTGTGCTTCGGGAACGTGGGATACGTGACGGAGCGGTGGCGGAGCAGCTAGAGGAGGTCGTTCGACCGATGTATACGTGTACATATACGTACGCGTATCTCGTTTAAAAATTACTTGCGAATAAAAGGGAGAACTTCTTTCACGACACCCCGTATATTTGGCCGGTCGAGAAATCTCGCAACATGGCGAATGAAATTGGAATTACGAGCGAGATTGTTCGAAAAGAGGCTCGAAGAAGAGAAATTGAAGGGAAAACGGGGATGGGAATAGCTGGATGGGAGATAATTACTCGTACGCCGTATAAGACGGAAAAAGGCAGCGTGGAAGGTGAAATGAAAAATGTGTAGGGCTCGAGAGAAAGAGTGAAAGTTTAAGAAAGTGAGAAAGAAAGATGGATGGACAGATGGGTAGATGGATAGATTGATAGAGAGAGGGAGAGAGAGGGAGAGAGAGAGAGAGAGAGGAGGTTGAGATAGAGAGGGAGAGGGGGAGGTTGGGACGATAAGGAGAAACGTATCCTAACAGAGAAGCCGAAAGGAGGTTGGTAGCGAAGGGGTAGCGAAACGGGGATGGGTATGCGGAGAAGGTGAGTAGCGCGCAGTATCCGAAGCGTCGGAAAATACCGTCGACGACGGCGTCGACGTTGAACAGTGCTGGTGAACGAAGCTGTCTGTTCGGTAGTGAGAAAGTGTGCCCTTTCAAGGGCTGCCGTGCCAGGAACAGCGAGAGGCATTGACTCCTGGCCCGAGACAAAACCCTCCTCGACGATGTCCGCGGATCCTGTCGACGGCCTTTCCGTCGACGTCGTTCCATCCGCTCCACGCGACGAGTACACCGTTCCTTCGAACGATTCTTCCAATTTTTCGTTAGGTGGAATCGGACGTCCCTCGTAAGAGGACTAACGTACGAATGACAAACGTACGCGGTAGCCACGACAAACGCGAGAAAGAAGACGCGCGAACATTTTTATCGTATGGAATTAACATAGAAACATGGAACTCTCGATTTTAACGAAATATCGCGAGCCAAAAGACGAATCATCGTCGTCGCAGAAATTAAAAGCACGTACTTGCGTTTTACTTTCACTTTCACCTTCTGCGGATACTCGTATAAGTAAGCTACGCTTGCGTGAGTATAGCCGATGCCTGTCGCTCTGATTAATCACTTTTTGACAATCCTGCTGCAAGAATAGCGAGTCATCCCCGTTTACTCGTGTCGATCGTTCGGGAATTGTTCGAACGAAAGGATACGATTTATACTAAGATTTGATCTATAGCACATCTGGCGTACTTTATACATTACAAACTTGCTTCGTTCGACTACTTCTTTGTAAGCCGAGTTACAACGGTTCGATGTTTGCATCGTTGTTAAAAGTAGCTCGTACAGCTGTCTGTATTAGGTATGCGAGAGACGAAAGATTAGACGACCAGTTGGTATGCGAAAAGGGTCAAGGACGGAAATCAGAGCGGTTCTGATTGCAGTTTCTGGCAGCTCGATGTCGAGGTGCAAGGACCTATCGAGATGACGTCCTCTTCTACCTGCTGACGTAATTCCGGAGGATGCATCGCAGGATGTGGCTGCAGCAGACGTTCCTCTTGCTGCAGATGGTTCACCTGATCGCTTGGTAATCGTTTTATCGACATTAATTTTATCTTCGTCGAAAACGTCTGTTCTTTCGATGCTTTAGTTCGCTAGCAAAGAAAGAACGAAAGGTCGACGAATTCGACTGTATCGTTGGTAAAATGAAATTTGTGCCTCGCTTAGTCGTCGTTAGAAAAAGAACGATCAGCGATAGATCGGATCAAAGAACGACTAGTCTACCGTTCGTTGTTTCGTAGTAAGTAATTTCGATAAATAAAAATTTGGTGAGACAAAATTTTTATTGGAAATTCATATATATACATATTAATCTCGTATTCGGTTTAAAAATGTTTCCTGGTAATCCGTGTATTCGCGATACACCACGATACGCTTGGATAACGATCGTAAAGATATAAGCACGTCGCGTCATTGAGGAGATGACAGAGCGTCCGCGTACATTCGTTTCGTTTCTGTCTCGATCCTTTTTTCCAAGCAACGCGTTGATTTTTAGGGCCAGTCTCGAGAATACAGGGCTGTCTGACAGATTAGAAAATGTGACGCAAACTATATCGCGGATCCTCGATGGTTACGATATTCGATTGAGGCCAAATTTCGGCGGTAAGTGCACTTTAAATTTCTTCGTCCAAAGTAATTGAGCATATAATCTGCACGATGTTTTTAACTCGATGTTTACCTGTTTGTAATTTTTAGAAATCGGTATAGGTATCCTTTTTTTTTTAGCGTAAAACACATTTCTATAAGTAACAATTAGTTAACCAGAGCCGATAAATCGTACCGCTCGACTGGCGTTGTCTTTAGGGCCTTTAGGCTATCTGGCATCGCAGTATCATCGATAATATCGATAATGGAAGAAAGGATAGAAATATACTAGTTTCATCTTTTAAACCAGGCTGTCTCGGACCAGCCGCGAATAGAAAAATCGGTCGAGTAACTTTTAGGGAATTTCGCGTGCTATAATATTTTTGAACGACCTATCTCGAAACGTTGACCAACTAAAGTCAACGTAAAGAGAATTTATCGAGCGATCGCGAATGTCTTACGGGTCGGTGATCGCGCCGGAATTCCAATTAATCCGCTTAACGATGCCAGGTAATTTCTTTAATCCTCGTTGATTGCTCGACCTATAAAAGACGAATTAGATATACGAGTGCTTTTTGTTACTCGTTTCCTCCTTTTATCATATTTTATACAGATTTCTATATCTAATTCTCTCAGGAGATCCCCTGTTGGTTGGCATGGACCTGACGATCGCGAGCTTCGATGCAATCTCGGAAGTAAACATGGTAAGCATTATCAAGGGGCTCGTAAGAAAACCGACCCTCGTCAAACTCGACTTTTTGCAATATTTTAGATAGTAATAGGTCGCAGTGCAAGTTGGATTTACAAGATGATGGAATGGATATCGTGAAAAATAGTCTACGATAGTCGGTCAGAAAATTCTACACGCGCTTTTTAAATATAAAGTATAAAATTTTATAGCGAAAGCATCCATTTTACGAATCCTTTTGATACATCGAGACACGTGTCGTACAATTTATTTATCTCCACTTTTATTAAGAAAAAAGAGTAAATTCGTTTGAATATATCGTTCGATACTTACAGCGGTCGGGTCTTTCAGCCTTTTGCGATCGAATTCCATCGGTTTAAGGTATAAGATGTTGTGTTCTTGCTTACAGAAACGATAACGGTGTTCTTTTTACCACAGGATTATACGATAACGATGTATTTAAATCAGTATTGGAAGGACGAGAGACTGGCGTTTTCTCAAGAAGAGGAGGTTCTCACTCTCAGTGGAGATTTTGCGGAAAAGATTTGGGTTCCAGACACGTTTTTCGCCAACGACAAAAACAGGTACGTCGGAACAATTTTACGAAAACAGCAAGTTGTCGTTCGATTTTACAAACTTTCAAACGTTTTTCGAGAATTTTCTGATTTACCTTTCGCGCGCCGTGAAATTATCGATCCTCGAACAGCCGAGTCCGAATCAATTCCGACACGCGCGAATATTACGTCCATTACTTTCTAAACTATATGGCTGCTATAGGACGAGGCATCTAAAACCATATAGAACGAAATTGGTTGTTTTTACGCGGTAGGAAGAAGAGCGTGTCAGAGTAAATTTAGTTAGACTTGAACTTTGTTTCGTTTCGAGATCTTCGGGTGGTCCGTTTTAGCTGCCTCGATCTATATTTATCTTGCTGTCGTTTTCTCCAATCGAAAATGTTGATTTTCGGTTTGTTCGCAGTTTCCTACACGACGTGACCGAGCGCAATAAACTCGTTCGGTTGTCCGGAGACGGATCTGTCACTTACGGCATGAGATTCACGACGACCCTGGCCTGCATGATGGATCTGCACTACTATCCGCTCGATTCGCAGAACTGCACCGTAGAGATCGAAAGCTGTACGGTCGATATTACCTGTCGTAGCTCTTTGCCCCTTCTATCGATTCTATTCCTTTCGCTTCTCTCTTCTCCAAGTACGGTAGAGCTCCACGTATTCGAAGAAATAACGAAATATTTGGACAATGGAACGTTCGTATAGTTGGACGATCGCTTTCCTCGTGCCGCATATCGTTTATTTGAATAGAGTCGGAGAGAATCGAGTTGGAACGTTCATCGAGTATACTTGAACTGCTTTTCGTTTTTTTTTTTTTTTTCGATAGACGGATACACCGTGCTGGACGTGGTAATGTATTGGAAACAAACGCCGGTCCGTGGCGTGGAAGAAGCGGAACTGCCACAATTCACGATAATCGGTTACGAAACGAACGATCGCAAAGAGAGGCTGGCCACCGGTATATACCAGAGATTATCGTTGAGCTTCAAACTTCAAAGGAACATCGGATACTTCGTTTTCCAGACCTATTTACCTAGTATCTTGATCGTGATGCTAAGCTGGGTCAGTTTTTGGATAAATCACGAAGCAACCAGCGCTAGAGTAGCTCTCGGTAAACATATGGTATTGTTTCCCTGTAGATCGTAAATCCTAACACTTACGACTCGTACAAAAGCTTTCCGTCTAATTATATATTATATATTATCTATTCGAAAACCTCGATCGTAACAGTCCGTTATTACGTAAATCGTCGATCGTCACGCTATATTTTCCCTTTGTAGGTATAACGACAGTACTTACAATGACCACGATATCCACGGGTGTACGTAGTTCACTGCCACGTATCAGCTACGTGAAAGCTATCGACATTTACTTAGTAATGTGTTTCGTTTTCGTGTTCGCTGCTCTCCTCGAGTATGCGGCGGTCAATTACACTTATTGGGGCGCCAGAGCCAAAAAGAAGACGAAAAAGAAAGAAACCGACGACAAGAAAGTAATTTCCTCGAAATCGGGTAAGATTTTCTTAATTAGATTTTCTCCGTTTGATATTTAAATCTGGAGAAACGCCTTATCCGTTTGGAATCCGTGGAAACTTTGCAGGAAGCAAGGCAAGTTCTCCTTTTCCTGGCTCGACGGAAGCGGACATAATAGAGCTTCAAGATCTCAGAATGTCTCCCCTGCCAAGCATAAGAAACAGATCGGGCCTAGTTAGTAGTAGTTCGACGCCTGGAACCGGAAGAGAACACGATCCGGCCAAGTTTCCTCCTAGCTTTCGAATTTCCAGAGTCGCGGCCTACAACACGTATGGGAGAAACGCTGGCCTCAGATACAGAGGCCCTAAACAACATAAACCTAAGGTAAAGGAGTAACGTTAAAGAACCGTCGATGGCCATTTAAAAAGAAAAGAAAAAGAAAATGAAAGAGAAAGTTAACAACGAGGAAAAATCATTATGGTTGCAGGTATTACACGCGATACGGAGAGGAGCGTCCGTATTGCGCGTGTCGATGCCAAAGATCAAAGACGTGAACATTATCGACAAATACTCGAGAATTATATTTCCAGTCAGTTTTATGCTGTTCAATGCCATTTACTGGGTATTCTATTTCCTCTGAGCCTAGCCGTCGCAACAGTCTCGTGCCATCTGCCGTACGAAGAAAGATTAAAAAAAAAAAAAAAAAAGAAAGGACCAATCCGTAATCGAGAATTTCCAAGAATCTCAATGAAAAGGAAATCAATTCTATTTGAACTTGAATGAAATTTTGAAATTAGATGCCGAATGGAGTCGACGTTCGGGCCACGATTGAAATCGAAATCTTCGTCATTTTCAATCGAAGGGAGCAGGTATCGAAAGTACTGAATCGAAAGCTGCCAATATTTATCGACGAGGAAATATTTTCAAGGTATATCGATTTATAATCTTGAGACATAATAATATTTTAGAAAATACGTTCCTATTCGATATTTCAATTCGAATGGATTGCAGTGCGCGGTGCAAATGGTACTGTTATTCGAGAATGTTTTTAAATAACGTCAGCTGGAAAGATCATTTAAAAATCGATAACTTTTTTTTACCTGTCATTTACAAATCAAGCAATTAACGGTTCGTCTAAACCAAATTGAGATTGCAACGAAAGCCAGAGACCGTATTTCGAAGTTTCAAAAATCGTTAACTCCCGTAATTGTTGCTGGTATCGGTATCTGACGGTGTTTCCACCCAAATCGAGAAAAGTCGTTAAATCAACAAAAATCGTTCGAAACGAGAGAAGCATAAATTTTAGAAGCATATATCATAAATTAGAGTAGTTCTCGATTAAAACTACTAATTATCATTACTGTAGGTAAAGGATAATGCCACTGTTGTCGATAATGTCGGTATTTTCCAAAGCGTGTCTCGTACGTGTTATCATACGAGGTTATCTTAAAACTATATACAGTGGGACTCCGTTCGTATGAACTTGCAGAGGGACGAGTTGGTTCGGATAACCTAGATATTTTATGTAATAATCGTCTTTCGTTCCGTCGACGAGATAAACGTTTTATGGATTAATAGGATTAATATAGATTCCAAAAATTTGCTCCTGCTACAAATTTGTATCGACTACGAAGCACGAGAGCGTGCCACACAGCGCGTGTGCCCAAAGTTGGATCCCGTATGTCCATATAGACTTTTTACGATCGATTGTACAGCGACAGTTTGTTTTTAGACGATGGTTTGGAAAATCTACTGGTAGATTGGTGCTTGTCTTTCCTCTTGAGTCTAATTTGCTCTACCTTTTTGCGAATTGTATCTTGTCGTTAGACGTCGGTAAAAGTCGATCGACACTCGACGATGGTTGAGACGATAGGAGCCTCGGTTAAAGTTCGGTTAGCCAGGAGCTGCTACAATTTCATGTATATAAACGGAGTTCCACTGTATCTTCAAAATTTTTACTTTCGATAAATAAATAATCGCAACGATTGTAAATCTTTTTATTTGTACGTCAACATCTTTCAATACATGTACCACCATACACGACTATCGAAATGAATGTATAATAATTAATAATCCAATTGTCGATAAACATTTGTTCATTTACACGAACGACGACAGTCTGTAATACGTACACGAAATTAGACTCGATCTTCCGTTCGTTGGTAAAATGTATGAATTTGGAAAACTTTAGTTGTCCATTCCTCCAACGTTAATTATGAAACATCGATTGGAGAAATCTACATACAGCTTACACTCTCTATATTTTCGACGATAATAAGTAAAAATTGGTTTGATAAAAATTCCCATACGTCACATACACAGCGCACTATTTCTCAATGTAGAAGAGTACAGGCATGGTAGTTGTAAATGGAAAACGAAGAAGGAGAAAGAACGGAATAAAAAAAGTATTTTCGGTATCATTAGTCCAAAGCTTAAGAAATCGTTCGAGCTTTAATTTGAACGGTGAGAACGAGGAGAAAAGATGATCTAACGAATGTGAGTACGCGTGAGTGAGAAGAGAAAAAAACTGTCTTTTTCTAGGGAATATTTTTCTGAAACATTGAAAATGCGATCCTTATAGATTGCGCGTGGTAATGTTAATTATTTTAATATAAATCGTATCTGTAATTTTAAGGCAAATTAAATTTAGCGACTTAAACGACTGTATGCTATTTCTACAATACCAATTTTACTCTATCCTTACCACGTACTTGTCGTCCGTGGGTGGACACCGTACCCGACCTAGATACTTATTCTTTTCGTACGCTGTTTTTCCATGCGATCATCGTCGGTACATTGTCAGCTCTGCGTTTAAAACCCTTCGTCCATGTGTGTCCTTTATCGGAATCTTCGAGTATTCTTGTTGGATCTTTTCCAACTCTTCTACATTCTCGCACCTCCTCGTTACACGATCCAGGCTCTCGCGTCGTGTTTCACAAAATCCGTATCTCTTGTTTGGTTTCGCTTTCCGATGTTTGCTGCCTAATTCCTCGTTACAGGATGATGGAACGTGGATATTATGAAAAACGATCTATGGTCAGTCAGAAAATTATTCTACACGCGCCTTTTAAACATAAAATATTATAGCGAAAACGTTTATGCAATTTTATTTTGTTTTTCGATACATACATCGCATAGTTATAATACAGAGATGGCGGCTTTTAAAGCTACTAAGAAGAAATAAATAATCGAACGGGGCAAGTCGGTCGTCGCTCGATCACGTTCGAGCTTCGAGACTTCGAGCAACGATTTCTTCCATCTCCTTACTCGTGTATCTACTTAAATAACAAAATATATATATAAAGATATAATTATTAAATTATTAAAAAAATAATACAAATTGCTCGTGTACAATCGTCGAATGTGATTTTGTACCTTTCGGCGTAATTTCCTTATTTCAACTACCGCGTTGAATAACGAGTCGTAAATACGAATATAAATATAAAATAGTCCTCGATTAAAATTTTGACTCGACTTTCTTCGAAAACCGTTTCTTTCGCGCGTATTCCACTTGCGTTTCTACGAATCGCTGAAACTCTTCTTCTGATTTAACATCGTCTCGATATTTCGATGAATTCTAGCGATTTGCAATTTCTTCGAGGGATCTCCGTCTTCTATGTAAACGTTCCCGCTGACTTCCGGCCAATCGGACACCACGGGAGTCTCCCTTTTTCGATCTGCAAAAAAAAAAAAAATGATGCATTACCTATATTGTTCTAGTTATTAGTTATTACACACACAGTCTGTACGATGTGCTTAGCACGTCGGTAATTTGCCGCAGTAACGACATAACTGAAAATGAAATTTGTAGCCTTTGAGCTATCGGTACGGTCGAAATAATTGTTCCGTGTACTTTTTACCGGTAAAGTCGTGCAAACAAAGTTGAAAAATTCGCCGCACGGTGACAGTTGTGTCGTTCACAATGATTGCATCATCACGAAACTGTAACAGTTCAGAGCATTCAAACTCGTTTTCCCTATAATTGTGATTTCTTAGTTACGTCGTTGTTGCGGCAAACGAGCGATATACGTACATGGTAGGGATTAATTAACGTATATTATAAAATTAGACAACCACGAAACTACGACTTAAATAAATGTATGAATCGCATTGCACGTAACGATTGTTCGCAGAGTTGAAAAGCCTGAGCACTTGGACATACGAATCTGACCGTTTTAATAAATACCGATGGCGTTGCCAATAAAGACGACAAATAGGAAGGAACGCAAGTCGAGCTATCCCGTACTACGATATATTCCCATTGGAAATTTTCACGAACGTATTCTATCGCCCACTAGCGACGAAAGTGACTCGGGTTGAGAACGTATGTTTTCCAGAAGAAACGATAAATTGTTTCTAGGCATATTGAAACTGGATCATCGAAACGCCGAAATGACTACACGTTTAAAGCAAGATCGGGTAGAACGCACGCTGGTACGAATCTTTTTCATTGCTTTCGTGCCTCCTGTCCACTCCTGTCTTGAAGCGAGTCCCGTTCGTTATAATACACCCTATAGAATACAGCACAACGTCACGCGAAAAGCATACATTTTCTTCTTACTTTTCAATCATAGCTATATGATATATTTTTAGGTACATAAAGAAACGAAGAGGATTTTTAAAGATGAAAATACAATTTAAAACGGAACAAGCCGATTCAAAGAATTTACTTACCTAAGAGTTTCTCGAGATACTGGCACCTTGTTTCGGGATCACCAGGGTTCATTGGTGCGCCGGCAACCAGTTCGGCTAGTTCCGCCTTGACCATTAAATTTAATCGAGCCGAGATCTCTTCTAGACCCACTGAAAATATCGAACGGTCTTTACTCTACGCGAGCTTCAACAACAAATTTAGTTTAGTCTTTGTATATTTTCTATTTCTACATAATCTGTACAATTTGGCACATTTTAGCACATTCTCATAGATGCGTAAAAATCTAATCATGTCCATTTTGTATCGAAATATCGATCGAATCCATCGAATAATTTATCAATAGTTATTATTAATTCCAAACTTTCAGCTATAATTTTCAAACTATAATTATTTTCCTTATGAATAGACGAACTTTGAATTACATTAAAAAGAGCAAAGTAAATATAAAGTACGATCGTATAATTTTTATAAATTAAATATTACGTTATTTATTCTGTTTATGATTTTTACGCGATGAGGATGAAGAGGTTCGAGCCAACGTCGATGTTGTAGTTTAACGATTTTTAATTTACTATCGTTGCTACAAAATTCGACGTTTACTAGATCCAGTAATTTAGGACACCGATCATTTAAGTTATCGTTCATTGATAATCTAGTGGTACAAGTTGAAACGATCGTATCGCCTGCCCAAGGATGGAATGCGAGTTGAACGACTATGGAATGCAGTTCTGCTTTCTCAAGGCCCCATGGGATGAATCTAACGATAGTCTCGCTCCGGTCTGAAGTCATGTTTCTCTTCCCATGAAGAAAAGCCTGACTAGTCACAGGTCGAAGAACTATTCGGTTAGAAAAATGAATGCCTCGCCTGGCATGCTTTTTCTAACAAGTATTTTCTCGAAATCTACCTTTTGAAATTTAATTCGTATACACTTTGTTACACCACCAATTCGTAATTAACACCGATAGAGACGATTCAGGGGAATTTCAATAATCTTTCCAACTTGGACTAAGTATTAAGATCGTAAGAGGTAATCTTGAAATTGTGGGTCGCTTTTTACATGTAGCAATGGAATATGTATAATAGAACATGTATAAATGGAAGTGCTACTTTAGAAAATCGTTAAAATTAATTATTAAGTATTAAGAAATAAGAAACTGAAATTGTAAGGATCGTCGCTATAATTGTACTGCGTATGTCCGAGAATTACTTTTATACTTGTGCAGCAATGCAAATCGCTTTGCGAAGATCCGTGTTGGAGAATTATCGTTAATTTGTTACGATTAAGGAACGTTGTTAGAGGGGATTGTCAGGTAATGGACTCTAACAGAAGAGGCGGGCTATCCTCAGTCCCCTTTAGTAGGCAGAACCAGCAATGAAACGGTACCGAATGCACGACCATTCGCTTGTATTACCAATCCGTTAGTGAGAATGCCGACAATACCTTCTGATTCCAATTGAGGAACGTGTCGAGCACGATTACGCTAGCCAGCGATATCCTTGCGAATTCGTTCGGCCGAGATTCAACACGAAAGCCTCGTTTCAACGATTCTCCACTGTATACCATTTTTTTTTTTCTTTTTATTATCGATAATCGACTTATCATTTATATTATGCAAACCTCCATTTGCACGAACAGATTGCCACTTTCCCGGTCGCTTCTCGGAAAAATACGGAAAAATACTACGATTGTTACAACGATACGGTAGATCACACGAAACATTATGCGTCTGATCGTAGAATTAACAGCGTCGTACCGGCGTTGAAGTCAAAGAGTAGCGTGGTTCATTCATACCGACTCGTGTGACGATTCAAAGGTTTTCCACAAATGTCCACTAGCGATGGGATTAAGTGTACGTCAGGTGCTTCCTTCTTTCTGTTTCTTTAGCGAAGACAGTTAGTAGCTTGTCGGATTTGCGCTAGAATCAGCACGCTTGTTACCTGCTTCGTTCAGGTTTGGAAACAGGTGGGAAAAAATAGGAAAGAAACGATATTGCCCGGGAAATAGTTCTTTGCCTACGCAATCGCCGAACATCTTGGTTTTAAAAGAATGGACATTTCAACTGCTACAGCCGCAAGACGGTAGACAAATTTTCGTCAACTTGAACGATCATTTTGCCTAAACTAGTTGAATAAATTTTATCGTATATTGTTTGCTACTTGCTTGCGATATCGAGCTTGCGAGCACTCCTCGATTTTCTACTAAATAATTGCAACTAAATTGCAGATGGATGGACACACGTGTAATTACAAGGGTGCCTGTGCTTGATCAATAACAACGTTCGTAAAAAGATCGAAGGGATCGAACGGATCGATTCTATCGCTGGATAGTACGCTTCCTCGGGAAGCGTGGGTGGCAGCAAGATGGGGAAGAGGAAAAGGGGAAAAGGGGGTATCGGGAAGAATAGAGGGGACAAGAGAGGGTTCCGGCGTTGATGAGTTCTGCGTAACGCTCGTTATGCAAATGCGGGTAGTAACATCGTACAAACGTTCATTGTAGATTGTAGATCATAACACCATTCGAATTTCTCTCTTCTCTGTACACCTACACTGCCGCTCATAAGTATACGGACACCTGGGTTAATTTGCAGCAACAGCGTGTGAATTTTACAAATTTTGTACCAAGTTATATCATCAGGATATAAATCCAAATCACACGTTACATATTCTTTGATATTCACTGTATGTATATTTGATATTTAAGTAATATAAGAGCATGATATAATACTTAATGTGACACCTATACATTACAAGTAGCTACAGCGATTACGAGGAATCAAATCGATTCAAGTACGATTCAACTGTAGTTTTATAATTAAAATACGTCTTGTCACGAAATAAGCTAACGTCCGGATATTTTTGAGCGAGGATGTACATCCAGTACACTTGAAGGTTGAAAAGATCGGAAATGCATTTGCGCGATCGCGATTCGCAAAATTTAGGGGGATTACGAGACTTTCGAGACTTTTGTAGACTTTGAAAATTTCCAGGAATGTTTAAAGTATCGAACCCTATTCGGAAGTGAATTTCGACGGTCTCAAAAAATATGAGCGCGCGTCGTATTCGTGGAGACGCACAGTCGATGAGCTGCGATCGATCTTGAATACGCGAGCAACCTCTCGTTTGTGAACATCGTAACGGCGATTTGCGAACATTGCCCGTTTACAGCTTTACAGTACTGGACGAACCGTAAGGAATTTAAAGCAGCTGGGTCACGCGATTTCGTACGCGGTGTTATTTCAACGTTTCGAAAAATCTGAACAGCCTTCCGATTGCCTTTCCCGCCTTCGTGCTGCTCAATGACGCGAACGATCAGCTGCGACATCACCGAGCAAATGAAAAACCTTCGATTTTACAATACCATATTAATCGTTATAGTTGCAAATAAATTTAGCATAGAATTATTATAATAATTAGCATCGAAGCAATGTTTGATATTTGTAACGTGACTAAATAAGTTGTAAATCTATTTATTATAAAGGAGATTTGATTCTCAAAAAAGTCGCGAACGTTTATCTCGAAATCTCGAATACGTCGCTGATACGTTATACCTAGACAAAGCTGACGTCTTCCTTGAAACAGAACAAGTTTTTTATTTGGAACATTCTTCCAAATAATGCACAGTTTAGGAGATATTTGCGTGGATCGATTAAAATGAGACACCTTGTACGTATATTAAGTAATTCTTTCGAAAATCTAATAAATATTGGCATGCCGTGCTGATCGATAAAAACGATACGTAAATGTAGGTATCAGGCTTGTTACGATCAAAGCCGATCCTTACTATCCTGGCTTCGATTCGACGAAACCAAATGTTGGCAATTAAAGGCACGTATCTCGCGAGCGATATGTATAATCGTCATTGGTGACATAAGTTGGTAAACGAGTACAATGAGAACGCGGAACGGAGCATCACGAAAGAAATGAGAAGCATCGGATACCGGGACGTCATATCCGGGCGTGATAGATCGAGCCAAGGTGAGCAGAGGTCGTGAGCGGCCCTCTAATGAAGAAAATCTGTCTTGCATTTTAAAGGACTTCTTATCCCCCTCCAAGGAAACATATAACGATCCTTCGGAATCGAATGTAACAAAATACCAGAACGCGAAATATTACCTGCTACTAATGCTTGGTACGCTCAATAGTGTACGTACACTCGGTGGTAGTGTACTACACACGACGGGTAATATTTCCAGGTATAATTACAAGTATAGGTCGTTTACAGCTTTATTAAAAAGTTATGGTAAAGATACAAAATACCAACGGGAATACCGACTAGATCTTCGTATCAACAGAAACATTGACCATGACTATTAATAGCTAATAATGATTATGTTGATTGTAAATCTATTCTTGTCTTATAGCACCGAAACCACAAGTCCATTCCTTCCGTACTTCGTGCTTTTATTACAACTTTTTGATAAAGCTTCGTTTAGCCTACGTTTATACAACATTTTCTGCTTCGTTACACCCATAAAATACAGTGACAGCAATGTTCGGCTGACGTTCACGTGGACGCCACATTCCGCCCTTAACGGGGAACTCAATTTTCCTACTGTGCAATCATTTCATAAGGCTTCATTTTTATGCGTAATATGAATATAATGAATAATAAATAGGAAAGCAAAGCTAAGCAGAGATTTTGATTCGTCCATTATATTGCAACGAGTACGTCGCTTTGAATATTCCATATATTTTCGTAAATTGTGTGCATTCGACGCATGTTCGCGTCTCGAAATTTCCCATAAACGCAGGAAAATCCGCGGTCCAGCGATTACTAATAACAAGTTGAATTCTTACCGGGCTCGAAGTTTTTCTTCATCCGACGCCACTGTCTCGCATAGACCAAAGCCGAGCATCCTGCGACCAGAAAAAAGAGTATACAGGCACACACTGCAAGGATCAGCGCGACCGTTTGCCAGTCCCACAGGATTCTCTCCTTGGAAGTAGCCGCGCTCCTTGGATAAGGAGACTCGTTCAATACCTAGAATTTCCGTTGTAGAATTAAAGTTCCACTCGTTAATGAACAAGCTGCAGCTTGGGCCCAGGGAGCCATTTCAGCAATGGACAGAAGGCATAAAAACAACGAACATACTTCCTATCTGATCTTGTCTCAAATTTATTGCTCTGTATTATTCGATTATGCGCCTAGAATTTTTGAAAGACCACGAAACTTGGATAGGACAACTGCAAGCTTGCGTACAGACCGAGGCTAGCCGTTACAAGGGCCTTCTACGAAGGTAAACCGTTGCGAATTGTTGAAGCACGAAAGTAAATGACCATAACTTTGAAACAAAATCAGATCGGACACGTGTTCATGTGGACTTCCTTTATCGTTTCTCGTGCCCACTCCTGAAATGGGTCTCGCGCGTTGTGACACACCCTGTATAATAAATCACTTGTCTTTCAACGTGGTGAATTCAACTAAGCGGATAACTGGACATGGTTGGGAAATGGATAGATGGATTTCTGATAACCAACTTAATACCGTAGACCTTATACCTGGTTCTTCGTTTTCGATCGGATATCTGGCTGCGAATTGTCAGCAAATTCCTTCGACTCTTGCCTAATCTGTTGCTGGTCCAGGTCGGGGAACCTCCATAACATCTTCGAGGTAACCGCTTCGAGGCTCCTTTGACCGGTTTCCGGTCGTTTCCTGGTCGAGAGAAAAGACCAGTCGAGCTCGAGAGCGGAGAGCGGTCCGCAAATAGCATCCTTGTAAATGGCGCAGGGACTCAAAGTGAATTCAGGAGCGCATCTGGTGCAAGGCCAACAGGTGGCACGCTCGACCGACCAAAATTCGAAACCCGGTTTACAGACCGGATATCGGGGAGCGGATGTCGAGCAGCCAGCCTTGCGGAGACCGACCAATAGCAGCAACACGGCCGACAGATATGCCCGATTAGGCTCCCGAGGCATCACCTAAAACAGTTTCCACGCTCGTTACCTTTCAACCGCTACAGCGGTTGTTACCTTTTAATCGCTACAGCAATGATAATGTTCGTTGTACAAAAGGATAAATAGGGGAAGAAGGATAAATAATTGCAAAGTCCTCGGTTAACACGCATTTCTAATTTTTATCGGTTGTAAAATCTCTCAACGAGATACTCGGAGACCAAGAGATGGAACTGTTTTCCATCTCTTGAATTTGATCGCGGTCGATTTCCAGTAGAAACGACTGAGATACACATAAAACGTAATCTACATGTACGAAGTTGCCTTAAATGTATAAATCTCTATAATCCTAAACTTGGAAAAAGGGCATCCTTAAACGAGGCAGGAACGGTAAATAGCAAATAGCAATAAATACGATAATTGATAAAAACCTAGGAAATAATTATCATGTATTTGAATTTAAATTGCAGTAAAAGAAGTAATATACAGGCTCGTTTTAATCGGTCCACGCAAATATCTCCTAAACTGTACGATATTCGAAGGAACGTTTCAAATAAAACTTGTTCTGTTTCAAGGGGGACGTCTTACGACGACTACCAGGCTTGTCCAGGTGGAGGGGTTCTCGAGATCTCAAGGTGACCTTTGGTTTCTTAAATGAAACTATACATTGTTTTTTATACACGGTTCTGGATGCAGTATTTAATTTTCTAAAATCAAAAGTTATAGAATTTCCTTTATAATTTTAATTTTATTTTAATGTTATAATAATTCTTTTAACATTTTAATTTTAATTGATAAATATTTATTAAGAAAACAGTTTTTACATCAGGAGATATGAAAACAAAATATTGATTATAATATTGATGCAACAATTATAACGATTATACGTATATAACTATCGTAATCATATAAATAATTCTAATTTATATTAACTTTATTGACTCTATATATGTAGAAGAAAAGTGAAAGAAAAGATAAAACATTCGTGAGGAGAAAAATGTATTTTTTAAACAACTCGTTGAAACAATCGAGCGTGTAAAGTGGCCATTTAACCGGCAAAACCGGCCAGACCGTTTCCACTTCCGGCTCGTTTGCGATGTAATTACATCCGTAGTTGTATCCCGAGCGGGGTATAGTCATGAGTATGCGTACGCACGTGCATTAGAATAGTTTTGACATGAATCAATTGACCGCGATTTGGTTGTGATTTTTCTGCCATTTTTCTTTAATATCAGTATATACATATACACGTATATACTAATCATGACCTAATCGTTAACGACAAATATACTGTAATTAGTAAAACGTGTTTCTCAGCAACTGCACAATTTAATAAGATTAGTTGGTATGGATTGTCCTCCAACGTCAACAATCTACACGTTAATTAATTCGCAAATGTTCAGTATTCTAAATTAAACAAAATTAAACGAAAGGTATAGTAGTAGTAGATTTCGAATTACAATTAAGGTTCGATTCAATCGGTCATTGGATGAATGAAATGATTAGAAATAGAAAATTGTGTCGCTCAAATAGAAAGCGTAACGTTCTATCCGAGGCGAAGGTTTCTCCCGGGCTATTTAAAATTTGATGCGCGCGCTTCTACCAATCGTACTTCTCGATTGCGTGGCAAACATACGCAGTTCGCGTACCAGAATCACGGCAACACAAAACGACTATACACCGTAGATCTCGATACTTTGGTCAAGTTCTTTGACAAATGTTAGGGGCTAATGTAAAGATTTATAATGCATAACCCTGATAACAAATTCATAGTTAATTACTTAAATTATTCGATATTAAGTAATCATAATTTGAATCGCCTATAATATAGAACTCGCTTTATCAATATTAAATGTAACATACGTATTACATTTACTTGGAAAATAATTTCTGAACACGATATAATTTTATTAAATATTTTGTAATTTAATTAATAGGCTATGAACTGTACTATCGTTAAGAGATTTTACTGTTGTTTGGATTTTATGAACTTATAAATAAATTTATATAATTTAATAATTTTGCACTGTCTTTCAATATAAAATAAAATTTGATTCAACCAATCAATATCTATATCAATTCTTTAGTATTAGTATCGTAATAACTGCTATTAACATATATTATACGACCATTCATAAATCTCATTGACATTCTCTACGTTCGCTGTGTCATTGAATACGCGCATAAAAGTCAACTAAGCCATTTCGCTATATTTTACATCTTATCACGAATGCACTTTAAATTAGATCTTCCAACGCTTTTTAGTTTTATTTGTTTTATAATTATAATCTTGTTAGAAAATCGTAATACGTAAAAATGTGAAATAATCTAAGTATAATCTTTATTCAATTTAAAGTAACCTATTGATAGATTTATCTTTGGCAATTATGTGCATCATAATACAAACTAATAAGTATATATGAATTACTATAAGATATGCTCGTCATACCAAATATTAGATCAACTATCATCAAACAAATAGTATACTATTAAAATTTTACAAATAAAGATAGTACCTACAACGAAAAGTGTAATAAATCAAATCAAAAAATGACTAGAAGCGAAAATATTTTATCAAATTATAATAATACTTAAAGAAATACATACTGACAGTTCATTTATATAAAGAAATGTATGTCTATATAATGATACATACGCTGCCTTCGATAAATGCAGGCCTGTCATGACGCAATCCAATCGATGTATCCAAGATCGATCACCGGGAGAGAAACCGACAAAACATCCAGGATACACAAGATATCATTGAACTTTCCATTCGAACGAGATCACGATTGATTTATTTAGACTAAATTCTACAAGTCCTAAGCCTTCTTAGAATCAAAGTTAACAAAAATCCTTTTTCCGCATATTGGAATACAAGTAGAGAAAGGCGGTATTTCAAAAGATCTCCACTGCCACGAAATAGACGCGCACCGCCCGCCGACCACAATACAACTGACTAGACTGGTTATTCTAATTTCCGCCCACGATCCTCCCTTAGAAAGAGAACGCGTTCATGAGAAAGAAAGAGATGTTGAAAGGAAAGAGATACGGAAAGAAACTTAGAGCTGGAAGAAGATGAAAGAAGACAGAGGGAGCCACGCGGTGAAACACAAAAAAAGAAAAGTAGCGATGGCTTCAAACGTCACTACCTATCGTTGACAGTACAGTCTTGTAGCAAAAAGATAATGTTTCGCTAACTCTAAATGTATGATCATTGCTAATTATTATATCGCTCGTTATTAAGAACATAATGAAATCCGAGATATATTAGATGCATTACATATATTAGATATATTCCATGTGTAATTAAGTTAAAGTAAATGAAGTGAAATATATTAGAATTTAATTAACATTGTCATTTCTTTGTAACATATACAAACATATATACAACATATGTAAAATATACAAAATATATGAACAAAATTAAATATTGTAACTTATAACTATATAACTTAGGATCGATGACATTTCGTATGTATATGTGCGCGTGCGTGTGTGCGCGTGTGCGTGTGTGTGTGCAATTTTGACAATCTCATTGAAAAAATTTTAACACAACTTTATCATATTTTAATGAATTCCTTTAATATATATGTTATTACACAAATTTTGCATAAATGTTTTTTTCTAATATTTATATCAAAGAACTTTTGAAACTTTTTAAATTTGTCAAGGAAAATGTTAATTTCAAATTTTAAAGGTAAAGAATATAATGTAGAAAATATAATACACCTGATAATAATACATACAAAATATTAATTCAAGTTTATCAAGTTGATAGTTGTACAATATTTATATACATATGTTAATGATTTTAATTCATGTTTAATTTTTTTAGTCAGAAAGTCGACATTCGGTTAGTTTATAAGCATATAAGTACATTAAATTTGTTAGATACCATTAAATTATTTACAAAAATATATTTATCTAACTCGCTGTAAAAAAAGATAGTCTTTTACTTTCGCGCCATCTTGAATTACTGAGCGATTGTCTTCTAAGAAAACAGTGATAGTCTAGTTATGAAAACTGAAACTAAAATAAAACAAAGCCTCGGTAGGATAACGCTTTAAGATATGATGTCTTAACAATAAACTGGATATTGATTTTTCCTTTAAATAACTTTTAACTTGTTACATCTATTGAAAACAATTCCAAAGTTCAAACATTGAATGTCAATAAGATTTTATGTAGTTAATAATTTTCTAACTTAAGTATCAAAACTTCGAGATATTTATATATCTAATTCTTCCTAATATTTTATTGATATAGAATTCGATATTTAATAATGTGTAAATAAAATTAAGAAAATTCTAACCTTAAAATTGAATTTCACACATTCATGAAGCAAGTGGAAGTTACTATTTATTATTTTTAAATTATTAGTACATGATACTTTTATACTAAATTTTACTCATAAATATCTTTGTTAATATAAATATGACTTTAAGTAACCTTAATACTTTAAATTCAATATAATTTTCTAATTAATACTACTAGTTTTCTCAAAATGTTTTGTTTAAATGTTTAAATTAATGCGTAAATCAAAACATTTTGATTTACAATGTGTTAATAAAATTTTAAATACATTTTCAGATTCCTCCAAGGAGGCATCGACAAAGCAAGCAACCTTAACAGTTGGTGTGATTTTCATCGCTTCGTTATCAGCATTATTTTATGCTTATACTAGTTTTCCAGAACTTACTGAGTAAGAAAAAATTGTAATAAAGATTTATGTAAAGAAATATTTTAATTTATTGTATTACAGAGATGAGCGACAATACATGAAATTGCCATTACATATTGAAGAAGCTAAAAGTTTGGGTAAACTTCTCGGACGATATAAAGATCTTTATTATTTTCAAGTGCTTGCTGGATTATTTATTACATATGTTTTGTATCCTTCGATATTAAATCTTTTAGTTTTAGAATAATTTATAAACTTTAAAAATATGCTATTTCAGATTTATCTAAGTAACATTCTACTTTTCACATATAATATTATATTCAATTATTTTTAAATGTTAACATATAAGAATTTAAAAGTATAATTTATAGGATAACCCTTAACATAGATTTAGCTTACAAACTTTTGCTATTCCAGGTTCTATTTTCCTTTCGATCCTTTCCGGTTTTCTTTTCCCCTTTCCTTTAGCTTTGTTATTAGTGTGCAGTTGCAGCGCAATAGGAGCATCACTTTGCTACTTTCTTTCTTCACTTTTGGGACGTAGATTACTTTTTAAATATTTCCCAGAAAAAGCAAGGGAATGGACGTTAACAGTAAAGAAGCACAAAGACCACCTCTTTAATTATATGCTATTTCTTCGAATAACTCCATTACTACCAAATTGGTTTATAAATTTAGCCAGTCCTGTAATTGGAGTGCCTCTTGTACCATTTGCTTTAGGCACATTTTTTGGAGTTGCTCCACCATCTTTTGTTGCTATTCAAGCGGGTCAGACATTACAAAATTTAACTTCATCTTCTGATGCATGGTCGTGGAATAGCATTATAATATTATGTATATTTGCTGTATTATCATTAGTACCTGTTTTATTTAAACAAAAACTACAACAAAAATTAGATTAAACTTTAGGTAAGAAATTTTGAACAGATTTATTTATTTAAAGAAATATGTTCTTTATTTTAATATTTAAAACTTAAAGCAAACTAAGTTGTTTTTAAAAAATTCAGTTCCAATAAACAAAATTTTTTTTTAATATTATTACACTGTTATATAAAGTCTTAAATACAATTAGATTTCGTTTTCTTTTCTTTTTTCTAATTGCAACTTAACTTGTACCAATTCCATGTGTTGATGTTTTTTCTATTTTTTATACTGTAATATCATGCATTTATTAATAAATTGCAACTTTACAAAATGTGCACAAATTTAGATTGTTATTTCGTAAATATTAATGTATTGTTTTATATGAAATCAGTTGTATGTTTTTCACAAAAGCAATTATTTAGAAAATTGTTTAAAGGGAAAGGGATAACAATAAAACCAATTATACTAGTAAAAAATTTTTGTAGTGTAAACATAGTTATATAAAATTAACTTAATTGAAAGAGTAATTCAGCAGAACGAAGTCATATAACTAATGGTAATACTAGTTGAATTCAAAGCTGGAAGGCTGACTGGTCGCCAGTACCACCAGTTATACCATACTAAAAGAGAAACATAATTTTGAAAGTATCTTGTTTAATGTATCAATTATGATATATGTAATATTCAAAACATTAATTTAAATTAATGGACACTCATTTCTGTTAATGTTAGACACTGTCAAAAATAAAGTAGATAGTTTAAATAATAAAACGTATGTTCATCAACTTCTTTAACTGACTATAAATTAAGATACTTACAAGCTTTTCCAGCGGATAATAATACTATGACGGACTCGCAAGATGCACTACATTCTGGACTTGCTATCATTTTTATCAATCTTGTACCAGCTGTACACCTTATCATTATATTACTACATTCAGGATTTGGCTAAAGTTTTAGAAATAGTATTTATTAAAGAAGTTATTCTGCAAGCAATATGCTTAATTCGAACATAACATTATTTTTAACATCTATTGTCAATTAAAATAATGCAGCAGACATATATCGAAATATTACAGCTATTTTGTAATGCTTCTTGCAACAAACATTTTGAATATTACTATTCACACAATAATTAATTTTATCAATTGCTTTTATATTGATGTTCTTTATGAAGAAATATTTCATGCAAATCAAAAGCTTTTAATAAAAATAACATCTTACTAAAGAGTAAGGTGGCGAGTTTGGTTCATCGAAAAAAATAAATCTTTCTGTGCTTTGTTCCCACCAATTTGGTGTATCAACAGGTTTTGGAAATAGCTTTCTCAAAATTCTTCCTGTTGTCATGCTATTAATTCTCCATGTAATATGATTATTTAAATTTTTGGAACGATTTAAATCCATATTTTTTTCCATAATATCTTGAATATCTCTAAAATGTTAAAGCTTATATTTACAAACTTTTGTTTAAGGCACCTTAGTATTTTTGTTTATATGTGATACCTGTAAGTTTTATTGTTAGAAAATACTCTCATAGCATCTTTCTTAAATACTCCTGAATTTTGCCACAATAATTGTTGTATATCTTCCATATGAACTTGAGATAAATTTTCTGTTTTTGTATAAGGAATGCCAAGATTAAAAGATCTAGATATGTGATGGCTACTTAAATCAGGTACAAAATGTACAATGCTACAGGGCCAACAATCCATATCATTTACATAAAAATATGGATTTTCTAATATGCACCATTCATCATATAATTCTATAAGGCAAAAGTATAAAAACATATACATAATTGAATAAATCAAGTAGGAACAATATGAAATTTTAAAAAAACTATTATTAAAATCAATTATTGTTAATGTCATATAAAGTGAGATTTAAGAAATAACTACTGATGTCTTATATTCCAATATATATTTATTTATTTATCATCTTTTTCTTTTTGTAATTTACATGTTTTGTCTATATATACTTCTATATTTTTATAAAGAATTTTTTATCAAATTCTACAACGATAATGAATGATTTAATGACAATAAAATATAAAAAATTTAATGAAAATTTTAAGTAAACATTTTCAAGCCGCCGCTAATAAAATTGTTAATAAAATATAGTATGTTCAACATAAATTGTAATATCAACATACCAGATAAAGAGGGATAATGTTGAATTATTGGTACAGCTATTTTTCTAAGTAATTTTAAGCCTGGATAGATGGAATTCTGTAAATTCCTCAGTAGCATCACACCTAAGAACTTTTTATCAAAGGATATAAAACATATAATTATTATAAATAGTAATGTAACCATACTTTTCACAAAGAAACGAAAATTAACTTTCTTCTTTTTCTTCTCAAGAGTACGAAAGGAATTTTGTAAAGCTTTATTGATTTCATTTTCCGTAATATCATTTTCGCGTGCAAATTGACGGATCTTTTTCAACTGTTTTCTATACACCTCCAAATCAACCATTTTTTAAGAAACAAAATAAAAATGATAAATGAGAATTAGCATTTATTGGAATCGATAATATATAATGGCATATATATATATATATATCGTGTAATTTACAACATTTTAATAAACATTCACATAGCAACTAAAAGTATGTATGCATACATCGTATTCCATTACAAATTACAAAATGAAGTAAATATACACTAGACCTGCAAATCTATATTTAAACACAGCTGTGCTCTCTATCAGGAGATTGTTAAACTACTTATGATACTAAAATGAAAATAATATATAAGGATGCAAAGTCTGTTCCATATACTCGTCTGTGATATGGCCATTGACTAAATACATATATTAACTATTTGACTAAATACATTATACATTGACTATTAACCTGATATAATATGCAATCTTGCGTCATACGTCAAAGATGCTTCTTGTTTAGAACTAAAATTTTTGCGCCCGTTTCCACGCACCTCCACGCTTCTCCGCCCGCTGCCGCCCGATCATATTCAAAACCATTTTGCAATAATTTAGACAAGTGAAGGAGATTTTAACATCAAATAAGATTACTTTTAATTCACCATGTCGATAAAATTAGTTGTAGCTAGTTCTAATGATTATTCATTATATGATTCAATATATTACTTGCTATGTAATTATATTTAAAATCTAGAACATCATTTACATTATAACAAATGCTATAAATTATAAAAACCTTAAATATTGCATAAATTGCGATTTTATTATTTACACTAGTTCTAAACAAATACATGTAGGATAATTATATTGTCAAAATAAGTATGAATGATACGTTATTCATGTCAGCATTAAGTTGAATTTGTTAATACACACGCACACGTGTGTTCTTAAATTCCATTAAATAAATAGATTTTGTTAAACAAATTAATGTAATGGTAAGTGGCAATATCATCTGTTCTTGTCGCACAATCTTGCGTTCTTTGTCCTATGGACAAATCATGTGGTGACATCTATTAAAAGCGGAAGGAACAGCGACTTGGAGTATGAGAAGATAGATGGCATCACATGGTTTGTCCGTAGGCAAAGAACGCAAGATCGTGCTGCAAAGGCAGACTACATGAATGACCATACACGGAGAGAGATTATCTTATTTTCAATATATGTAATAATTAAGTATTACACATATATAAATATCAATGTACATTATTTTAACTATTATATCTATATAAACAATGTGTTTTACTTGAATTACTTATTTGTTTTTGCTTTTTCAACTTCTGCAGGAGTTTCATTATATAATTTGTTATATAATTTTTCATATTCCACCTTAAGTTTCTCTCTTTCTGCAAAATATTTTGGATATCTAGCTTTTTCAATTGGATCCCAATAATCCATTACAGAATCTGGTGGTATTACAAAACGTCCATGACATATACCACCTGGGCTATTAGGAAACTTTGATGGATCAGGATGTGTATTATTAAATAATTCTTCTTCACCTTCTAATAGTAGTTGTTTAGCTATACGAGCATCTGGTATATGCCGATTCTTTTCAAAACGTTGTCTTAATAAAACTGCGTTATATCTAAATCAAAAGAATACATAATAATGAATATTTATTCAAAACTTTTTAATCAAGTATTAAAACTTAAAATAAACAGTTACATCTACAGTTACATATAATAAAAGTAGATAATTATAAAATGTTAAAAATAGTTCAAAACATAAATTTATTGAATCTTCAAAAGTAAGTCTATTAGAAGTAACAGCTTATTTCATATTATTATCAATTTTATATAAATAATAATAGTAATGAAATTTATAACAAAATTATATAACAAGACAAGTGAAACTATGTACACAATATATGATATCTTGAAAAACTATGATAGCAGTACGATCAAAATTTATGTTTCTTCATTAATATTTTGATACTAATTGGTAATAAATAATATTTGATATCAAAAATAATGGTTTTTTATACTACTAGATGTAATTTAAACATACTTTTACCTAAATTCGTGTCTTTCAATATTCTGATCTTCTAACGCACGTATAGCGCGTTTATAAAGACTGCATACTTTTCTAGTATGACTAATGAAAGGTGATGGTAGTTGGGCCATTCCTATTTAGATTCGATATTAATTCACTTAGATATTGGTATTGTTCTGCTTATTTTAAAATTACTTAACCAATTCGAGGATTAACTATTCCTTAGTCATGAACTATATGATGCAACTGAACTACACGTAGTACTGTGGGATTATAAAAATCGCAATGATCCTAAATTGCCCTGTTACTAATTATTTTTAATGATCATTATTATATCACAAAATTACAGTAATAATAATCTTTATAAAGGGGCTATGTATAGAAAAAAATGTAAAATTTGTTGAATCATAAGAAAAGTACAAGCAATGTTAATATAATTCTTCTTTTATTTTTCATTTATTGCTTTTCGCATTTTGTTTCACTGTTATGTTGTGATTTACATTAGCATATATTTATTTTAAATTTATTAAATATTAGATAATATTATCAGTATATGAACTTTTTATGTATTAAAGTATAGTAAGTACATCGAAAGAAAATGTTATTTTAAAGCGTAAGAAAGTTAAAATGATTATAGCAAAATTCAAATAATATATGTAATCTAAAATAGAAAAATATTACAAATAGGATGCTTCCGGTTAAACAGCGCGACGGAAGTCTAGTTAATCACAAAGAATGGCGATTGTCGTTTTATTTACGTTACGGGTTCTTTATTTTTCAGCATACTTAACGACTAATTTTTAAGACGCGACAAGGACCTTAGCCTTTTCAACAATTAAAGAAACTTTCAATCACATAGTTGTGCGATGAACTCAAGACTTATAATTTACTTTAAGCAGCAATATTTGTGGCAAAAATCTTTAAAATTCGAATTAACCAAAAAATCCAACCTTCAATTTTCTCAAATAAGTAAATCGTTTCAGTTTCATTAAAAAACTTTGATCGTAATATTAAAGTACAATTTTATATAATTTATTTTCTTTTATGTACCTTGTTTACTTAATTCACGAATTAACAGTAAAAATAAATGTAACCATTAATTTAATTTTATTTAACTATTAAATAAATTTCCAGTATTTATATTACGAATCAAGCTTGAAATTTTCATTCAATATAAAGATTTGATTTAGTCATCAAATTAAGAACATAGGATCGAGTTTCCAATATTGACATTGTTTACTTCTTCGAACGATTTTCAACGGACGAAATGGTGCCGACGATGCCGCCTGATTCGCATAAAATTTCGCTGAAGATCATTGAAGCGATAAAACAACATCCAGTTTTATATAATGCTGAAGTGAAAGGTTCTTCTATTAAACTTCAGGAATTTCGGCAGAAGGTTTGGAAGAGGATTTCGGATGAACTTGGTCTTGATCGTACGAACTCCTTTTCTTCTTTCACTGTTTTCGGATAATTTTGTATGTTCGTTAATATATCATCGCTATACAATATTTCTACTGCTAAAATGTTTTCTTTAATTTTTCTGCATAGTTTGGAAAATTATATACATATTAATTTCGTTTTATTAATTTTATTGTGTAAATACTGCGGAAGTTTAAGTAATAAAACGAAATTTAAATAACATTTATTTAAAAAAAAAACATGGGTAGAAGTATGTATAATAACCAGTATTAATTTCAAGTTTGTGTTTAAATGAATATTACTGCATTATTTAAGAGATAATATAATATTTAATGGAATATGTGGTTATTCATTGTGTTAAAACGTTTTATTTTATTTTATACAATATTTATTTTGATATCTATGAAAAAATATGAATTTATACATCTGTAATATTTTTTGTTCCTTATAATTGAAGTTTTTTGAACTTAAGTTTATTTGCATTTATAAATTAGAATTGTTAAATTTATTGTTATAAATTGATATGTATATAGATATAATTAATATGTTTTTAGCCACCTGGGTGAGATTAAGATGGAAAAATTTAAGGGATACTTACTGCCGTATACTTAAATATAAGAATAGAACGGAAAAAGGAGTTCGTAGGAAAAAATGGATTTTTGAAGATCATCTTAGTTTCTTAAAGTTTCCGTAAGAATAATATGTAAATTCTTAATGATTTTCTATATAATAATAATTTTACTAATAATAATTTTCTATATACTATAATTTTACTTATGTGATATATATTCTATTTATTAATTTTATACTGTTTAACTTTATTTAATACTCAAGCAAAATGATTAAATATCAATAAAAGTCTTTATTTAGGTATGAATCGGATTATCAACCTCAAAGTATAGAATTAACTGAAGACTACATTCAGGATATAAATGCAGGTGGAATTAGTTCTGAAGGTCTTTTAGAACAATTAGAAGATCGTAATGATGAAGATTATAGTGAATATTTAGAAGTTTTGGAAGAAACAACTGCAGATCCAGTGTTGGATCGTGATTCTATGGAATTAAATGATAATGGTGATAACGTAGTAAAAAGTATAGAGGTAGGAAATGCAATGCATCATGATATTGATTCATATGCTCAGCAAATTCAATCAAAATATAGAAAAATAAGACCGAAAAAAGTGAAAATTGAATCATTGGAAGTGCCTGCAACCTACAGTATCTTAAAAGCTTCACCTTTTAAAAATAAAACAATTGATACTCCAATATTTGTTAGTACACCGGCTGCAAATAATTCTATAAAGAATTCTTCTAAAATAGAAGTAAGTTGCAATTTTCGAAACTAGTATGTATTTCTTAATTGCAATTTATTATTCTTTAATTCAATATATGTTTCAGGATACACAAAATAATTATGACCAAGTCTACCTAGCTCCTGAAGGAAAAAGTAGTATAGAGCTCTTTTTCGACAGTATGGCACAAACCGTCAAGCGACTCCCTCCAAAAGCTCAAGCAGATATTAAAATGAATATTTGTAAAATTGTAACAGAAGCAGAACTTAAGTATTCTGGACGTAACACACCCCAAAGTACTCAACAATTTATAGCACCACCTGGAATGATTCCTAAGTTGGTCCTCATTCCATGTAACATGATTGATGGACAAAATAACAAAGGTTGATTCTTTCTAAGAATAATTCTTTCTCCTGAGAGAATTATTGTAATTTATTCTAAATTATGAAATTGGTTTCTTCTATCATAAAAGAATGCAACACACAACAACCGAAGAATATTGAACTAAGACAGTAGTTTAAATAAAAATGATTTTTGTATTCAGTACTGTGTTTTATCTTTATATAACACATTGAAAGAAATACTATATACATAAATGCTGTCGTTATATTTTAAGCTGTTGTTATATATAAATATAGTTATTTTAATAGAACCATTGTCGTATTAAAACTTCCCATTTATACCCGTATCTTAACAAAAGTTTCTTAGTAAATTATCAAATATGTATGTATAAATGTAATCTTTGAATGCATATAATGTATCAAAATAATTAAAAAATAAATGGTATCTATAGATATATATGTGTACATATAATGTACGTATAATATATTATACGTGATATCATTTATTTTTATGCAATACATTTATCATTCATACGATAATTGTAAATATAAGAAGTAGATATGACAACTCTTGTTTTACAAATTCATACATGTATTCATTCTATAAATAATTTTACTATTGTAATTATGGTGTATCATAACCAAATTCTTTAATTTGTCAGTGCATTTAATATGTCAAAGTTTCAATGTATTATTTATAATATATTCTAACTAAAATAATAATAGATTTTAAATATTAAATCAATTTATATACGGAGAAAATTACAACATATTGAATATAATTTGCGACATCATAAAATTCATTAACAAAGATGCGTGTTTCATCTTAATCTGGTTTTGATAATATGACGGTATTTCATAAAAAAGAATTATCTAATTTTTCAATGATTATTAGAATGTTATCGTTCGTAAAATTTTATATAATTATGAGATTACTGGTTAACGAAGCAGTAGCAGGAAAATTTTAGTTTGAATTAAAATATATGTAAACTTTGAGCAGTTATAAAAATGTTGCGTTCTTTTGTTAAATTGGAAGTACAAAATAATGTTCTACAAAGATGTTTGTTCTCACAAACAAGAAGAACTTATTCAAAAAAGGTAAATAATAATATTGAGGTTAATAATTTAAGTTATTTGTTTTGATTTTGTGCGATTTATATTTATTTTCTTCCATTGTATGTTATTTATTACAATCTTCATTCACTTAACTGTTTGAGAACATTTAATAATTTACAAAATCAGCTATTGTTTAACAAGCTTTATTATACACATATTTTTTATTTGCACGAAATTTATAAAACTTACTACATTTCTAAAAAAGGTATCGATATTTTTAATAAAATTGTGATATGAATATAATAAAAGAACAAAACATTAAATTAAATAAAAAAAAATATTTGTTTTATTAATGTATATTTATTAATTTTTAATCGTTAAAGTGACAATGTTTCAGAATAAAAGAACATTATTGTAATGTCAGTAGCTGTAACATTATTTTATTATCAATATCATCAAAATATTTATAAGAATAAACTAGAAGTTATAAATTCATGTTCAGGAACATCTTCTTCAGTACTCATACTACATTACAAACTCCTGCAGTACATATTCTAAAATAAATGTAAATTTGTCTGTATTTGTTCTACCCTTCTGGAAACTTGCAGCCCATTCAATTACTAATTGTTAGATTATTACTATTTGTTTAATATTATTACTGCTAATTTATTTAAATTTAGAAACTAACCAATTTAGTATTGTTACTACTAATAGTATTACTAATTGTTAGAATTTGAATATGAAACAATACAATTTGAATATGAAATAAACTCATTTGTATTAAAACTTCTCTTATTTTATTACTTTTACATTATTACAATTTAAACTCAGTTCATTCTTTAAAATTATCGTTTCATAATTGATGCAACTTGATTTAATGCGATCTTTAACATTGCATTATAAAAATAAATATGCAAAGATAACGTCAACGATCTTGGAATAATCTTCAAGAAGATTCCATAGCAATGATAATAATTCAGATTTTTAATTTAAATAAGTTGCCTTGCATATAAGTAGTTCAGAATAATAATCATGTAACTCCTACCATTGTTAATATTTTTAATAAATATCACAAGGTCCTTGTATCGACTGAGAAAATAAATTTGTTAATGTTAAACAAGGAATTGCTTTTTTAATCAAATAAAACAACTTTATAATTCTTTTCAAAATATATAAATTGTAAATATAGTATTATATAATAGAATGTTTCCAATATGTGTACATGTAATTTTAAGCTATATGACATTCATCAATTTTGTATATTTAATTGTAATGCCAATTTAATAAAAGATGATAAGAGAAATATAATATAACATTTTTTCAAATTTATATTAATCCATGTAATTTCTCAGGATACTCCAGATGAAATTGTACCAACTAAAAAAGATTCTAACTCCATAATACCAAAAACACTTAAAAAAGGTTTGGCATCGATAAGAGAATCTCTCGTTGTGAAGAATGTTGATGATATATTAGTTGAATGGATGGGTCGGCCACAAACAGTTCCAAAAGTTTGTGATGTTGTAATAATTGGAGGTGGGATAATGGGCAGTTCTATAGCATATTGGTTGAGAAGCCGAGTTTTTTCAGAATATTTCAAAGTTGTAGTAATAGAGAGAGACCCTACGGTACGTTCTTCAGAAATTATGTTTTGCAGTTGCAGTATAAAAATAATTTAGAAGTTATGTTCTACAGTTTAAGTGAATATAATAATATGAATATAATATCCAGTTTCATAAAAATTAGAGGGCTTGTTCTGAAAGACTGAAATTTATTCAGTTGAATTTACCAAATAAAGATATAATCAAATAAAGAAATTATTTAATAAGTAAATGTAAATTTTATTTTCAGTATACTACAGCGTCAACAGTTCTTTCTTGTGGAGGTTTACGTCAACAATTTTCTCTGAAAGAAAATATTGAAATGTCTCTTTTTGGTGCAGAATTTTTACGTAACATCAATGAATATTTGGGCATTCAGGGAGAACCCGCAATTGATCCATATTTCCATCCATATGGTTATTTAACATTAGCATCTGAGCGAACTGCTGGAATATTAATAGAAAATTCTAAATTACAAAATTTCCTTGGAGCAAAAAATATTATATTATCAGCTGCTAAATTGAAAAGTATGTTTCCTTGGATAAATACAGAAGGTATTGAACTAGGTTGTTTAGGATTAGAAAAAGAGGGTTGGTTTGACCCATGGGTTCTCCTTTCTGCTTTTAAAAAGAAAGCACTACAATTGGGAGCAAGATATATTTATGGTGAAGCGCAAGGTTTTACTTATAAAGATAAGCGAAACACGGATCAACTAGATGGATTGATTGTAAGACTTAATTCCAATTTTGTTAAAGTAATATATTAATTATCACTCCAACTTTTGATATTCAGTATTATATTTACATTACTGTAAAAAATTATCCAGATGTTTGTTTATTTTTGATGCAATTTTATTACAGTTCCTCAAGAAATAATTGTATATTGATAAATAATGACTACATTCAATATTATTATCTCATTATAATAGTACATTAAAACTGGTTTTAAAGTAGTAAGATAAAAATTTATATCAAAACAGTTTGAAAATATTGTTTTATTGCTAAACTATCCATAAGGAAGATTGTGTGATTAAAGCAAGTAATAATTATTTGAAGCCAGTAAAAACATCAATAAAATATATTTCAAATTTCAATACATCATTAGTGGATATTTTTTTAATTTTTTGATTATTAGTTTCTTATTAATTTATACATCTTCTAATATTCATATACTGTTGTTACAAATCAGTTAAAATGTCAGGATGCTTATGAGCAGTAGTATATATATATCTGTGCAATTTATATTATAAACATATACATTTTCATGGATATATATGTTTCACTAACGTATGTAGACATAAGCATGTACATGCAGAGACAAATATATAGAAATATTCTGTAATATACAAGAAAAAAGAAGTATGCAAAGTATGCAAAACTGTGCAAAAGTGTATATCTATTTATATATATTTTAGCATATTTTAACATTTATTTTATTTTTATTCTATTAGTATTTAATAGTTAATCTCTTTTTACTTTTTATTAGGTAAAAACCAAAGAGGGTGAAATACATAATATAAAATTTGCTATAGCCATTGTGGCTGCTGGAGCTCATAGTGGACAAATTGTTGACAAATTGGGTAGTGTTCAAACAGAAAATGGATTGTACCAAACAAATTTACCTGTTGAACCAAGGTAATCATAATTTCATGTTGTTAAAAAGTTTGAATAAGTATGAAACGAAAGTTTATATTAATACTATTATTATTTATTAATATGAATCCAACACAAATATTGTTGGTGTTATAGGAAAAGATTTGTTTATTGCGTTCATTGTCCTGATGGGCCAAGTTTAAATACCCCATTATTGATAGATAATACTGGAACATTTCTTAGGTAAACATTATTCATAAAATAAAAGTTGTTTCTAAAAACTAATATTTTAAAACTAAATATCTTGCTTATACATAATATCTTGTGTTTACTACTAATTAAATATCAATATTTATTTTAGGAGAGAAGGTCTGGCAGGTACGTATATTTGTGGAAGATCACCAGAGGAGTCCGAAGAACCTAGTACTGAAGATTTAAGCATTGATTATGATTTCTTTGAAGAAAAAATTTGGCCTATACTCGCACGGAGAGTCCCAGCTTTTGAAAAATTAAAGGTTTGTGTTTGATTTACACATAATAGAAATATGATATAAATACACTGATATGTATTAGGTTGTCCGAAAAGTGTCTTTCTTTCGCAAACGTGTTTTTTACAACAGTGCGCCTTCATATAAACGTGAAACCAAGTCTATGAAATGTTGCGCTGTTTATCTCAACATAACAAAATGGATCATACGTAATTCGACAAAATAATATAAAACAAAAAACATTGTGCGTCTATTATTTCCTCATAAATGAAAGAAACTTTTCGGACAACCTAATATATTAAAGTTATACATACGAATATATTGATAACATTTGTATTATTACTCAAATTACTTAAATTAAATTATTTACTTTAATAGCTTTTAAAATGCAATTTTTTATACTATTTTTACAGTTAAAATCTTCTTGGGCAGGGTATTATGAATTCAATACATTCGATCAAAATGGAATAATTGGACAACATCCATATCATCCGAAATTATACTTTGCAACTGGATTTAGTGGACATGGAATTCAACAGGCACCCGCAGTAGGTAGAGCAATTTCAGAACTAATTATTGATGGCGAATATAAAACACTTGACCTATCGAATCTTGACTTTAATAGAATTATTTATCGTAAACCTGCATATGAAAAGAACATTATTTAAAATATATGCATTTGATTGTAATAAAAATTTATTATATTTGCATGTATATAATAATTTTAATAACAGAATACAAATAGTATTTTATGTATTTTGCAATATACATAATAATATTTATAGAGATTAACTTTAAAATTTAGATTTATTTAAAATGATTTGTACATAAATATGTTTAATATAGAAAAAAATTGGTCTTAAATTCATCAAATATTATAATCTGTATTAATTAATTAAGTATATTTTGTTTTATTCAATATTTGTTATTATAATTAATATTTTGTTTTAAAGGATGATTTATAAATAAGTATTTAGATAGTTAAAAGTATACATATAATGGCAATAAAAAATATGTAATGATCTTTAATAATTTCAATGTTTTAAAATAAAATCTTGTAAGAATTTGACAGCCACACTATGGAATGTAAAATTCTATGTATTTACTGCGTGCACCTCACGAAAAAGACAAGATCGTCAGTGCTGAAAGATATTCGTCTCATTATGCTGTACATTGTAAAATAGATTGTTATTACTGTAAATAAATAATAATTATGGGGAAAGACCATCACCGCCCATGCAAAATTATTACTAGTTGTGAATATTATTCTGGGTACCATCAGTGGCCGTTCGGGACGGAACTTGAAATACTTTGAAATATCAGTATTTTGTATTTTTTTTCTATAATCTACATGTGCAAATTAGCCTACAAATAACTTAAGATTCTAACAAAGATAAACTACGCTATATTATGTATAATGAAATAACAAAGTTTGGAATCCCAAAGGAATCTATTTTCATCTTTTAACACAAATATTAATATGTAAAAATGAACTACTTTATGCATAAATTTTTAAAAAATCGACAACTTTTTAAAAAATGTCTTATAAATCTTAAAATTGTGGTCAATATAATTAATATATGTATATGTATATTATTTTATGTAGTATTATGTGTAGGATATGAAGTACATATTAATATAATTCTAGTTGTAGTTACTTTCATTATTGAATAAATAACATCCCCTACATTGAATTATAATTAATATGTTTAATGTTTTCAAAATTAGCTTTTTTTGTTAATACTGAATATGAAATATTAGGTATAAGTATGCTTGTTTTAATAAGACAATTAAAGAAACATAAAATAACAACGAAAAATAATTTTAGTTACATAAAATTTCATTGTAATATTTATTTATTAAAATAATATTTATTTTGACTCGTTTTATATAGTGCAACAATATGTGCATGTGAAATTTTATCATGATATATATATATATATAAATCATAAGCAATATATAAAATAACAATCATGTATCATATCATATAATAAAAAAAAATAGTGTTGAAAAAGCAGAATATTAATATAATAAGAAATAATAACAAATAAGTATAAAATTTATCTCCCTATTTAAAAATTGATCACAGAAAAGGTAAAAAACTGAATTCTGAAAGGATTTATTCCCTTAAAAGGTATGTGTTAATCTGTGTGTTTAAAGTTCTCAAGTACAAAACAATGTAAAATGTTTTGTTATAAAATTTCCTAAAAATTTTATGCTTTTATATCATTTTTATTTGAGAGAATGAATTAATTTGGAATTATGTTAGAATTATATTCCTTCAAATGTTATTAAGTCGATTTAAATAAGTATTTTACAGAATTACGAATTTATGATGTGATGAGAATGGGAAGTGAAATTCCTTTCAAAATTCGAATCACTGTTATTTTTCTAGGAGATAAGTTTGATAAAACAAACTATATTTCAGTTCGTATCAGTTTACTGTATTTCAATGCTGAGTACGGCGTATTATCAGTTAAATGCAAATAAATGCGCGCACATCGAAGCAGTAACGGCGAGAAAAAGATTATCAATTCTGACATCCAAGCCGCTCTACGATCAATGTGTCTAAAAATTTTCATAGTATACGAGCGGAACCAGCCGATAGCATTTCTTCTCTTTGCTTTCGTTAACTTACATAAATATTAAAAATATAATTATCTAAAACAAATATACGTGTTTTAGAAAATATAAAATAAAAATTTAAATAAACCAAATAATGTTAGTTATCCAAACTAATATTTGACAGAATTACTTAAATGAAGTTCAACTCAATGAATTAAATGGAAACAAGTAAATCAAACTTTAATAAACAAATAGTAACGATCAGAAAAAATATATATATATTAATATAATAATATATATATGTATATAAAATTACTAATAGTAATATAAAAGTGATGTAATATTGTTCAAGTAAAAAATTATTACTAAAGTTAAAAAACAGAGTGATGAAAAAATAACGGAATCTAATAAAAATTATGTGATGTTAATTAATACAACGAATAGTGAAATATAACGTAGTAATAATTAAATAATTCGAAAAATAAATAAATAGTCGAGGAACGATTGATTTTTCGCAGTCTAAATTTGTTCTTACACTAACAATATATAATGAGTAAACTATGCTATGCAATATAATGCGTAATAAATACACTAATGATGTATAATACGTATTAATAATCAGATAAAAGACATTACGATATCTTTTATATTGATATAGTAGAGAAACGTGGAATGATGTGCTTTTTTACATTCGTAGTGATTAGAGAAAATAAGATTAATGAGAATTTTATTATTTTAGAATTTTATTTTCTCATTGTATCCTTATAAGTCAACAATTTATAAATATGATCGATGCTAAATTGTCTTAATAATTTCCGATTAAATTAGAAATCGATCATATTTATAAATTATTGAATAATCATATATATTTTTTTATTTATGATTAATTTTAAATCTAACGTAACTTAATGAAGAATTAGTTTATAAATACTATCTATCCTTCGTTTTAGTTCTTCCACATCTCTCTTATATATTATCATAAAACTACATTTCACTTCCTCGAAACTTAACATTGAAAGTAAATTTGTTTGACCAGAAAGGAAAGAAAGAAAAACTAATGCTTTCGGCCGATCGATCCGTAATTTAATAAAAGAGCGAGTGTAACGCAGACTTGAGCGCCAGTCGATTGGAATTTTATTCGAAAATTTACGAACAACTTTTAAGTTGATTAGCAATGAAAATTCTTGAAAGAAACCAAAGTTTTTTTCGAAACAGTTTCGTCTACAAAGAGTGCTAGGCAAAAACAATGTTTTACACAATCGAAATAAATAGTGTAATTTCGTTTTTAATTTAAATAAACATTTAGATTAAAATAATATCTAGCACTATTTACGGACATAACTGGTAATTCAATTACAAACAAAATGTTCGTTAATCATTCGAATAAAAGTTTTCCGACTTTCAAACGAAAGAAGGCGCGTGTAACTTTGGATAGAAAGAGGTGTGCGGCTAAGGGAGCTGGCCCGTGTTTTCAAGATGAAAAGACGAAAAAAGATCATTTAATCTTCTTTTTCGGCTTTCTCAACATCTTGTTTCTCTTCAGCCTCTGTATCTCCCTCAAATTTCGGTCCTGGCGCTTCTTCTCCTTCAAGTACGATCTCTTCTGGATCAGGTGCACGTGGAAGGAAATCTTTGTCAGGATACATAGATTCAAAGATGCTCTTCGCCTTGACAAAATTTAAAAATTTATGATAATGTATACCATTTTTATCATTTGGGATCGGTTAAAAGCTCAATTACGCTAAAACGAAATTATAATTTGAGAAAAAATTAACCTGATTAACTGCGAAATCGAAATCAAGCTCTAAATCTGGTCCTGAACACAGATGAAGGTTACTTGGCGTGGACTCTTCTAATTTAATATCACTTGCAGGTAGGTTTAAGTACAATGACCATAAAACTTGAGGCTTTGGACTCTCTGTAGACCCTTCTCTATTATCTTGATCACCTTCCTGCATACAAGAAATTTGGTTTTTATTTTGAATCAACATGAATATAGCAGTTATCAAAATTTCGAAATATTTTATAAAAGAGGAAGATAAATATATTTTCAGAACTATATTTATCTTTAATAAATTAATTCAAAATTTATAACATCTAAGAAATAAGAAACTCTAGAATATATATTGCTAAAATATCTTCCAATTTTTTTTATAATCAATTTGTTTTAGTGGTACCAGGACATCTGTAAAGTAAATTAATAAAATATAATGTAATCATGTAATCAGTGATATAATTTCTCTATACTTCGTAAAGAATTGAAAAATATACTTATCATGTTATAAATATAAATATTTACCCGTACCATAAATATATGGCTAATACAGGAAAAACATACCTGAATATGTCTTTTATCTGGAGAAACAGTCTGTGTATGACTATGGATAGATGAACGAATGGCTAATGGATCAAGTGGCTCAGCTCTTAAAAATTTATTGACGACATAGGCCAAGTCTTCCTTTGCATTTGTTGTTCGCTTACATGTCATGTGAACCATAACTATTTTGGAATAAATTTAAAAATTTCCAAAAAATTTGGATTTTCATATTATATAAATTTTTCATAAATGTAATAATTCTACATACACAATCCTTGAGGGCAAGCATTTGTAGATGGTCCCAATTCAATCAATGTAACAGGTTCCTGATCAGGTTGTTCCGGAGGATAATATAAAAGTGTCAAATTTTCCTTCTCACCTTGCATAATTGACCTAAAATAAATATTTGAAAAGATAATTTTATTAGCAAATACTACTTCAAAAAATTGAAAAATAAATTAGAAAAAGGTTAGAAGCAGAAATTTATGTATACTATAATTAATATAACTAGGGCTTTCTGTTACTAATATAAATTTGTTATTGTTTATAAAATTATATAGTTTATTATTTAAAAAATGTAGTACTTTATATCTTGACAAGCTCAATTATACTAATTTCATATAATTAATTTTTTTTAGATAATTTTGGACCGCAACTTCTTTTTATTACAATTATAATCTAATATAATTGTTACTTCTTGCTTTTTCTAACTATTACCTGTCCGTAATGAAAATTCCACGTGATATCCGTTGTTCTCCTTCAAAAGCTACAACTTCTGGTGGCAGATGACCTTGACCAAGAACTAAATGTTCCAAACTTATTCTTTGTTTGCCACTAATGATAGCTTTGCATTTATTTTTGTTTATTACTACACCATCAAGCTGCCTTTTTAAACAGTAAACTCCTCCAAATACTGCACATAATCTGTAAATAATAGTAATGATTTTTTAAATTATTTATGATATTTACATATTAAATAGTATAATAACAGATAATTATATGTATATTATTATTATATATATATATGTATAAAATTGTACCTGCAAAAGCACTGAGGTAGCTCTCCACTACCATACATAGGCCAAAGAAAGGGTGTATTTCCATATCGTCCAAGACTATTCAAAAAATGTTTTGTGCGATTCACACCATCTCTACAAGAAGTCTTTTCAGTAGCCATAGCAATTGCTTGAACAACATAATGCTGCACAATTGGTGTTAGATTTTTCGTGTTTAAATATTCTAAGAAGGTTTTATCACGGAATCCTGTTGATATTATTTAATAAAATAATAATAGCAAATACGACTAATAAATTATAATATTGAATTAATTATGTTGCATATACATGTATGCATGTTATGTATATTACATAATTTACATGTAAACAATACCATTTTATTAACAATTTCTCCTAATGTAAAAAGATATAGCAAAATACAATGCTCATACAATCTTTTTATTTATTTATTATTGGTAATGGAATCTAAACTGACTCAATAAATTTTTTCTTCATTATGTATCGAAAAAGGTTACTTTCATTAGATAGACCATTATATTGTATTTGATTATTAATTTTTAATATATTATATGCATATATTAAAAACATTATGAACTCCTAATTATTGTGTTTTGAGAAGCAAGTAATTATTAAATAAAAGATCTACAAATCTTCTATTGCCCAGAATATTTTAAAGATGTGTTCTTAATAACAAAATATTATTTCAGACATCATATTACAAATATAATTGAAATGTAAAAAAAGTACAAGTAATTACCATCAAATTCTGGGCTATCTGCGCCTTGCTCCATGCATGAAGTGAGCAGTTGCATTAACATTCTTTTCTCAACAACACTAACAGTTTTATTTGCAAACACGTCAGCTCTTGAGCAAGGTACTTGTGTCAATTTCCCATCCATGAATGTAGCTACTCTGGACACTGCACGAAATTCCGCATAACGAGCAATGTTACTGGAGATTAAGAGTTCAACTAATTCACCTCGTGCAAATAATAACTGTTTTAGACAGATAAAATGTCAATTAATTAATTGTAATTTCTGACATAATATATTTTATATAAACAGAAGGAATTACAATATTGATATTGCTACAATAATTATTTTAAGAAAGATATTTACTCCATAATTAATGGGTAAATAAGAAATATTTAGATAAATAGAATGAAATATTTAAATATTGATATGGTACTACCTAAATGAATGAAATAACATTTTCATAATTCAGATTTTACCAATATTATATACCTTTTCTTTTTTTAAAAGTTATTTTAAAATCATTATAGGTAATCAAATGCATTTTAAAAATAAGAACAATAGATGAAAAGTATACCTATGTCCTAACCAATTTTTAATACTTAATAAACATTTTGAATTTTAGCAGAAACAGATACATAGAATAGTAGGAAAATAATTAATTTAATTTTTTGATAACTAAAATCTATTAAGATGATTAAGAAAATTTAATTCTTAAATATATTTATATATTATTTATATATTATACACAATTCTTAAATAAATATATTAAGAAAAACCTGCTTCTTATACTTAATGTTCTATAAATATAATGAGTCGTAAAAACAGTGTTGCGCTTACACTTCTGCCTGTTGAGCAGAACCTTGTTCGTGGATATATTTATTTAGACAAAAGTAAGAAAAACCAAAAGAACGAAAAATATAATCTACCTTTATAGTTATTTATCTTGTATTTAATGTAATGATAATATTCTTTATCTTCATACCTTTGGCGCCAAGTCAATATTAAACTTTCTGTATTCTTTTCTTATACGATCTATACTCCATTGTTTAACATTCTCTTTTTTTTCAACTTTATCATCATCAGCTTTTTCATCATCACTTCCACTACCATCTCCAGTACTATCAGTCTGAGTATCTTTTGAAGAAACTACTGGCAGGTCGGCTTCACTATAATAAAAATATAGTATTACAAAGAAGAACAGGACACAAATATGCATACATTCATGAAAGGAAACTTACTTTGAAATATACCATGTTTCCTCAATATTTTCAACAGTTGAATATTCATTGCTAGTTTTTAGAAATTTTTCTTCAGGTTCCAAATCTGCTTCAGATAGATCCTTGGTAATGTTTTTGGAAACTTTTAGGTCTTCTATCCATTTCTGTAGCCCATCAAAGTTAAATGTTGCCCATAGACCACCATAATATTCATCGCTACAAGTAAATGATAATTATTTAATTACGTTTGTTGTCACTAATATGAAAATATTACAATGTTCATTATATACATTTTTTTTTTAATTGGAAATAATTGTTATATTAAAACATTATAAGTAAGCCTGTATTGTTTACAGGTGCTTAGTTTCATAATAAAAACGTTAATAATTAATGATATGTGCGTGTATATTTCATATATTTTTTTATAAAGAATCATCCCCTTCAATAATGAGCCATCCTTTATAAAACTATATAATATATATATATATATGTATGTATATATATAGTTTTATATATATATGTTTCACCACCATAAGGAGGAAGGAAAGGGGAACTATTTCTTTCTTTATAAAAAAAGTAAATAATATATAAAATAAATTAAACGAAAATCAAATTTATTAAATACATATGCATACATTAACTACAATCTAGTTTTGTATTTTATTGTACAGTATTCCTTTTGAACTATTACCTATATTTGTGAACTATTACCTTGAAATAATAAATATGGTTAAAAAATTTTGAAAAAGAACAAAATCCACTGCAAACATTATACATCAATGTGGTTCTTAGAGTAGTATTTTGTACGTACGATATGAAGATAGCACTTTGAATCACATAATACACACACGCATACATACATGCATACTCACAGATTTTTATATTAATAAATATACATAAATTCTTTAATTTCTTACATAAACCAAATTCTTAGTTTTAATCCAAATGCAGTTTTAATTCCAAATTTTAATGAAGTTGGATACATATACCATAAATTTTTGAAGTCATTTTTCTTAGAATCAAAGACTTCTTCGTGAAAATCTTATTCATTCAACTTTTTATATATTTCTTTATTTTCTTTTTGGTTGTGAAATTGTTAGAAAACTGTTTTAAACAAACATAATTTTGAATCATCACAAAAATTTTGGATTATAGGCATATGTATCTATATATGTATATACAGGATGTATAAAAAGTAAAAAAATCTAAGTCTTAGACCCTCAGGCTTTAAAAATTTATATTGAAGGGAGTAAAATCTTAAAATATATTATTTAATGAAACATAAAAAAAGATATTGTACTGCAGCAAAAGATTATGGTTAATACAAGAAGATCACAGCAATATTCAAAATTTTATTTGAAAATAATTGAATATTCGAATATTTATACTTTTAAATATTTGATTTGTTGGAATAATAAAAATATATTTAAACCATATTTGTATTAAAATATAAATATAATAAATATAAATATAAAACAAAAAAACAAAAGAAAATATAATACAAAAAATATTTCAAAGAACATGAGTAATCTTTTTATTACTTATAAATATAAATTTTTAGTCAAAAAATTATAAAACAAAAATCGAAACTTTTCATAAAAAGATTAGAAGTATAGAATTTTCTTGGTGATGTTGAACAAAGAGAATAATGTACTATATTTCCAAAAATAAAAATTTATTTAAAAGACTAAAATTTAGAATTTTATATTTTCAGAATAAATCCTGTAATAAATTAAAAAATTCTTTTTATGATACTTAGAAAATATTTTGCATGAATAGGTTGTACTCTGAAGTATTGTATCTATTTGCATTATTTTCCATCTATGAAAATACAACACTTCTTTGGTAACTATGATTTTAAATAGAATAGAAAGTTTTTGATTTTATATAACTTAATTAAGTAGAAAAGATGCATTAATACATATACTACAATGTAATACATAACTGTTTATATCTATTTGAAATATATAGATGAAAAAGACAACTATTTAATTGGTTAAATAATTTAGGATGTCTCCTTTATATATTAAGGCACAAAAGATATATTTAAAAGATATATAATAATAAAGGATTTTCACAAATAAGGGATCATTATACAGAATATAAACTTATACAACTATATTATTATGCAATTATATATAATAATGCATTATTATACAAATTGTATTGTAGAATTTAAGAAGATATATACATGAATATGTATAATCTTGAAAATCCAAAGATCCAGATGTTTAATTATATTACTTAAAATATTTTTTAATGTTAAAATGTTAAAGTTATTATTATAAAAACTGCATATATTAATTCATTAAATGCTTATAAAATTAGTTTTTAACGCTAATTGAAAGTATTTCTTGTTCATTTGAACATAATTACTATATTGTGTGAAGAAAAATTCTATTTTATTACATAAATTTTTGTTCAAAAGGGAATTAAATGTTTAATAAAAAGATACAATTGTTTATAAATTATCATATTTTTATTTTATATCTAGATTTGATAAATGTAAAAGTAATGAAGTTATAAGTGTAAAAATAATTATTTAAATATAATTTTTGAAATGAATATTTCTAATATATATAAAAAATTTCTAATTAAATGCTGAATAAATATATTTATTCAATTAAAATCGAGCAGCTTATATAAGTATATAAAAATACGTAAATATTTCCTAGTTAATAATACAATATGGAACATGAAAAGAAATAGAAAACATGTAAAATATTAAAAAAACACGAGAAAATATAAGCGAACAAGATAGAGGAATATAAAAAAGAAAAAAGGGAGCAAGCAAAAAGCAAGAAGTAAGAAGCGAAGAAGCAAAAAAGAGTAAGATCGAATGAGAAAGAGAAGAAGAGAGAAATCCGACATACCTGTCTAGGTGAAGGACCTTTTTACCGATTCTACTTGCAGCTGCTGCGACAATAGACTCCGTCATACCTATAAATTTGACAAGTCATTATAAACATTAAAAAGAAATAAGCAGCAAAATAAATAAGACGTATATTGCAAAAATCAATACCAGTCCCTACGACGACGACATCATATTCATTTGGCAGATAGTCCTCCATGGCTTCCAGCTGTAAATTGCAATAGAATATAGAATTGTGAACACAAATTAGTTTTGCTATTCAGTAAGAGAATGACTAAGAAATCAATTCATTTCTAATGAATCCCTCTCAATTACGTTGAGTGAAGGGCCACTCCCGTCGTTTCGCTTTCGCTTTGAACTTTCACTGTTTCACGACAGTCTCGAAACTCCAGTTTGACAGCACAAGACGCTGCAGACTAACCGAACTGTAACTGAACTGACCGCTGATTCGTCGGGATTTATCCTCGAAAGACAACACAGCTAGATACTGCATCTACTTAGTGATATTCTGTGCCAAGAAATATATAGATAGAGATATTCAACGTTAACTTCGATTGTGTCCCGACATTACCGCCATTATTAAATGATGTGGCCTCTTATAGAACTAACGATATAAAATTAATATTTTCTCTGTTAATATATACAAAATATTAAACACAAATAAAACAAATTAGTAGAATTAATTTTATATAGATGAAATATCTGTAAAAGAACGTGGATATTAATAAATTAAGAAATTTTTACAGTTTCTACATATTTTATTATAATTACATATTACATGAGATTAATAGCAATAAAAAATGTTTTACAATTTTGTCAAGAAAATTATGCTATTAATATTATACATACAAATATATAGTTTTAGATATTATCTTGTTATTTACTTATTCAAGATATAAACAGAAATCGTTGTACATTAGAATTTGTTACACGTTTTTCATATTGAATTTATTTTAACTACATTTGTAAAGTTAAAGTTCTTTAAAACTTATTTACAATTATAATTACATTGATATGATGTATGATTGTCTAGAGTGTATAACAATTTATATAATTTATTACATTTCTATAAAATTCATTTAAATAAAAATTGTGCATAGATTATTCATAAAAATATTTTTGTAACACTTAATAATATACAAATACTTCACACTAAAGTAATAAGGGAAGTCCTTACTTTGTGATGTTTATAAATTTTATTTTTCCTCAATTCATTTGCATTTGTAAAATAAATATTTTATATTTTTTAAAGTAATATAAGAATACATATATTTATATAGAGATTATATTGAATTAAAACGATCTCTTTTTATATTCTTACAATTTTATCTGTAAACATCATAAAAAAAAATTTAAAAAAAAAAGATTATTTTACATACTGTTTTATATGACATGGATTAATAAATTACATGTATAAAGAATTAAAACCCAAAGAAGATATTAAATAATAATAAAAAATATATGTTTTCTTGAAATACATCTGTTGTATATCCTTATGTAATATGTAATAGTGTTAATATTATATACAAGGTAATAAAAAATAAGCTCACTAAGAGTTTAATTTTATCTAAATTTTTTTAAAACTGTTAAAACAGTATTATAGAGAATCACCCTGGCATCTCTACCCCATAAATAATCAATATGATTGAATTTTGAATATTCAATCTCTTTTGTCTCTATAACATTTGGCAATCTATCAGTAAGCCTTTTTACATCTGCAGGATCATTGAGAAAATCATTTTTACTATAAAATATTACAATTGGTGTTTTTACTTTCTCAAGATCATATATTGGTGGTTGTGTTGACCCATAAGTTTTCAGATTTTCTGTTGCTCCATAATCAAACTTGCGAAATGATCCTGTTAAAAGAAAATAATAGTATTCAATAATAATGTGGAACAATAATTATGTGAATTTGTATAAGAAATTTTTGTATAAAATCTTTATGATAAAAATGTATTAATTTATAACAATAGATAATTAATATAATCGAAGTAAATGAAAGCACTAAATATTATTAAATTAATTATTAAATAATTACCTGATAGTATATTTTGACTATAATGAATAATTTGTTTCGCAGAAGCACCAGCTGGAAAATGTCCGAGAATTAATGGTAGCATAGACTTGTCTAGTTGATCACTACCGAATCCAGCAATTAGTGAAAACCAGCATACACAGAAACCATTAGTGAGACCAACTGGAGCATTTCGAATTATTGTACCCAAGGCTCGAGCTTGTAACCTATTGCGGGGGAACCACTGATGTAGATTGCAATATGAGGATCCCCACTGAAATATACTTGCTATAGAAATGTCAACCATAAATAGCAGATGTATTGACCAGAGGTGGATCTACATGTATAAGTACATGATATATCAGTATAATACCAGTGCTGTTACATTAAAAAATTTTTAACATATGCATTCTTAATACCAAATTCGTTTTTAATAAGAATCAAATCTTTTAATATAAATTATGCATGTACAAATAATATCAATTCTTGAATTATTTATTATATCTCTTGTTTAATGAATTTATGACAACTGCTAATATTTGAATATTATCCAAATTATAATTTATTGGAAGAAAACAGGATATCTTATTAATTGAAATAAGAAAAAGGAAGTACTCTAAAAGGTTTTATTGTTTATCTATCCATGAAAAGCTTTACTGTGTAATATTTTTGCATATCATATTTACAGTTATAATTACAGTTATATATTTAATATACAGATGGGGTTAGGTTTCTAACTTATTTTTCACTTGTACAATTAACCCCATGCTAATTCACTCATATTCAGGTATTAGTTAATTATATGTGATATAAAAATTCCAAATTCAATTTTCTCAAAAATAAACTCTCAAAATAAAATATTAACAATTATGCCTTTTTGGCTTGTATCACGATTTTCAATACACTTTGTATATTGCACTTTCTGTAAAAAATCTTTTTGAGATTTGGTACGTAACACTTGTAATTTAACCACCTCTGGCTACAATAACAAGTTATTTCATGTATACTAAGAAACATACCTCCATTAATCCATAAAAATGGACAACACACTTAAGTAAAGGACTTCTATGATTTGCGAGAAATGCTATTGGTGCTAAACTGATCATTCCTTTAATTTTTCGATTGTATTCAGATTTTTCACTGGCCATTACATAAAATGCAGTTGTGCCTTGACTATAACCCACATAATAAAGTTCTGCATATCCAGTATGTTCCAAAATGTAGTCTATTGTTGCTGGTAAATCATAATACCCAATTTCATGCCAGCTAAAAGAATAGTGAAATTATTTATTACATAATTAATTTTTCATATATACAATGATGCCTGCTTAGTGTTTGCAGATTTGGAACTTCATCATAAATACCATACAGGAAGGTAGAATTACAGACATTAGCCTGTTTTTGTCTTCCAATTCATTTGATTCACATTGTGTGTGAAGTAGATTGATCAGTAGTCAAATGACTCATAACTGATCCAAGATCTAGCTTTAGCTATATTTTACTGCATAACACAATTCACTCTATGAAACCAATTACACAAATAGGGAATATAATGCATCACTAATCAATATACAAATACAAATACTAAGCAAGCATGATTCTGTTGATTAATCTATTTTATACTTATTTTTACCTAAAATTATTATTTATTCTATTCTATTTAATAATTTTTTACATAAAATTACCTAAAATCCCAAAATTCTTTGTCTTTAGTTGTATATTTTTTATGTTTCCTAGAATATGCATTGCCTCTTGCATTTACTAACCAGACATCATAATTATTGTCACATAAAAGATATGCTAAAGCCTTTTCTGGACCCAATAATACCCAATCAGCCGAACTTGATAGAAGTCCATGATGAATGAGAACTGGTATTGGTTCTTTTGCCTTGACTCCATGGCTTCCATACTAAATATCAGACATTTATTTGTAATGTTGACATAAATCTTATGTTATCATAATTTAATATAGTTTGAATAAGTTTTAACTCTTTCACTACAGCATGGCTGAAAAATTAAAAAAGATATTTATATCAAATATTATACTTAAATTGTATTATATTACATAAAACTAACACATAGTAATATAAATTGATGAATACTGAAATACCATTGATATTTATCAGACAATACAGTATTTTCACATACATTTGTTTAAATAAAATAATTAAACACAAGAAATCTATCACATAATGGCTTTCAGTAGGGAAAGAGTTAAATTTTTAATTTCTGAATGGATTAATTTCTTTATGATAATAACTTTGTGATAACGCTTATATTTGTAACTTACCTCTATTGTATTTTTATTATTTAAATTTTGCTCATTACTCCCACTTACATTGCAATCAGAATTTTGATGAGATTTTGGTAAAACTCTATGCACATCTAGACAATATCCATCTTCTGTCCAAATATGATGTGTTTCTGATTTATAACCATGGACATTAATTAGTTCTGGCTGAAAAACACTTTTTTATTGTTATTTTGTTATTTTTAATCATATATAACAGTTATATAGTAATCATATAATAATAATGTAATATGTGATGATAAAATATTAAGTTATGTTAATATTAAATAATAACTGATATGAAAACAGAAGTAATATAAGTATTTCTTTCTGGTATAATGAAAATATTATTATAATTATTGCTTCAAAAAGATATCATACATTTCATATACAAAATAAATACGCAAAATATTATACTGAATTAATAATAATTCAGTGACATTTTAAAAACTTGCATGTACTAATACGTACTAATATGTTGTAATATGTTATTACTAACTGTGTGTCATATTCGAAAACATTGAATGATGCACGAATGGTGCAATAAATGCTAATATTAATACTAATAGTAAAACTAAAACTAAAATTAATACTAATACTAATACCATTATTCATATTCATAACAATCATAACTAAGAAGAAAAAGTTATATAAAAAAGGGAAATGAACTTACTGTTGTCATATGAACCTCATCTTGATTGGCTGCTGCGCCCATTATATGAACAGCTGATAAAAGAGACTGGATTTCTTAACAGAGAAATTACGTACCTAACTTTCACCAAGAATTATTCCTTTTTCTCCTTATTATTTTTCTCTATTTACGACTTTATTTTTCCCAAGCACTGATTAAACGAGAAATTCAAGTTTTGTGAGATTACAGTATTCTTGTATAAACGTCGAAAGATCGAGAAATATCGAAATGATTTGAGCGGTTTAAGATTTCGAGCTATAGCTATAACAAACTTGCACCAACATCAACACGTTCACTATGACACACCGTGTTATACTGTCGTTCTATGCCATAGATTGCAGATCCATGTGTTTCATTGTCCATTACATACATTGAAGTAACAGCAGAAACGATTTATGCGCATGCGTACCAATTTAATAAAATTTTATCATATTGTCAAATCTGGAGAAATATTAGAGTTAATGTTTTTTTAAAGATGATAAAGATATCATTAGTACGTAGGAAAGCTCCGTATTGTTTCTCTAACTTAACTAATTTTTTTATTGTTACTAATAAAACTATCTCATGAACAAGGTCGAATATTTAATGCATTAATTCAAAAAGAAAATGTCCTCTCTGTTATATTATCTTTTTAAACAGAATTGTAATTAGGATTCTTCAATTTATTGACTAACAACATGATAATCGATGTTAAAGTTATGTAATTATACTGACCTTTAAAATCATAAAGTCATAATAGTACAGTTACTTGTTTACTGAAAACATTATTTCAACTTCTAATAAGATCGTTATTAATAGTATTTATAGGATAATATAATCTATAATCACAATACATAAACTGAACTATAAGTTCAGAACAGAATTATTTTTATGAGGTACAAGTGGCTATAAAGAATATTTACACACCATTTTATTCATTATAGTATTTACACACTTATTAATTGGAACCAAATATGTTATATTTTGTATCATTCAATAATTTTTCCATAGGACTGAAAAAATTTGATACAATGAAAATAAATTGTAGAACTTGATAAAAAGATGCTTCATTGGAAAAAGCAAGAATATTTTTTGCAGCTGTTGTATATAGTTAGCTACGTATCTTTTGACTAATTTTGTATTAATTCATATAAGTATTTAAAGAAAAGGTTTCTGATACTGAAATATAAATTAATTAAAAATTATTTTTGTTTTTATGGAAATAATAGTAAATATGAATATCATGATGATATTAATGATTAAGATTCTTTTTGCTCTATGCCTATTACAAGCTTTTTTCTATTTTGTTTTATGAAATCACTTAGCTTATAACTTTTGTTATTGTTTGTTTTTATATTTTAACATATTATTTATACAATATCAGTTAATATATTAATTTTCCAAAATTTTACATATATTTTACATTCCTTCTATATGCCACATATACATATATACATACATCATATATACTTAATTAAAAAAATTAATCATTTCTTTAAAATATATATACTGCTGTCATATTTATCATTATATTATACTTTATTCTCATAATTCTTCAATTTTTTTTTTTTATTATTTTTAATAAATAAGTGCATAGTTTGAAAACATAAATGCACAAAATGAGACTAAGGCTTGTTTTGAGACATAAATTTTTAACTGATCTATATATTTTAAAAAATATTAATTTTGAATTTTAAAGACTTCCTGTTCCTGTTACTTTTGTTTCACGAGTTATATTGAACTTAATACAGGTATGTTCACAAAACAATTAATAACAGTGTCGGGTTTGTAAGTGAAGAGAGATTTAGATTAGGTTAAGATAAAGTTAAGGTTTAGGTTAAATTTGGAAGGTTTTCGAAACTTAAAAACTGGTATTTTTGGATTTTACTCTTCGATTTCTAGAAACTGACTATCAGAAAATATAAATATCAGCCAAAAATTTTTCCTGGTCTAGAGTGCAATTCAACACAAAATGAAAATACATACATTATTTCGATATCTTTACGAACAATACTGAATTTAACATTGAGTATTAATAATATATCATTGATATAATCACATATTAAAAGACATATTAAATTTTAAGACTTAAATTTTCTTCCTCCCTCTCTCTCTTCCTCTTCCAAAAAATGAATTATTTAGAAAGTTATTATTCGTATATAACATACTCTCATCTGCTCTCATACATATGATTCGATATTGAAGTACATTCTTATTTACATCTTTTCCGAAAAAATGTATATATTAAAGTAATAGTGTATAAACAACCGTTTGCGTATAACATTACTTACGCAATGTATATGTCTCTTAATTAAATGTTACGTAGATTAGTCCTTGATTAGTTCATTTACTCATTTCTTGAGTAATATTACATTTGCGGCTAATCATAGAAAAAAATCGACAGATAACCGATTTGATGGATCGAAAATTACTATGAAGTCGAATATCGTTGAATCGATTATTTCGATTAATCGATCATTCAGAAGAAGGCAGTAAGAGAGTAGTGTGCAGTGGTTCATATAAGTGTTGTACATTTTTGAACAAAGGACAAATTAAAACGAGGTTATAGTGGAGATGGTTGGTTGTGTATAATTTGAGCAAGAAAACTGAGTAAAAACTTCAGACTCCCTCTTTCTCGTAGAACGATGTTGACCATACGGTGACGAGGCCAGCCAGATCGGCGGAAAACTACGTCACCAGTGACGGATTCCCCCGAAACTGGGACAAAGTGCAGTGTACTCTGGCATTGCGCTTTGCCGGAATCTCTCTCACTTCATGTCCTAGTATCCCCCTCCCCCCTCTTTTCCCCTTTCTCTCTCTCTCTCTTACTCTCAGGATTGACCAATCGTCTCGTCATCCTCGAATCCTCGATCGAAACTGACAGGTAAACATCGAAATTTTCGAGAATATATTTGGATTACTTATATTTATTGTATGTTTTTTCTTTTCTATTATTTCATTTGTTATTCATTGTTCCATTGTTTATTAGTAGTAGCGTATTATTAGTATGAACATTATGTTATTGAATTAAATTGTAACGAAACTGAATACTGCATGTGTCTTCGTAAAAATTTCTAACGTTACGTGTATATTGTGCAAATTTATGTATAAAACATTGAAAATTTAAGATATGTAAATTCGTATTATTGAAAAAAAGGATAAATTGGATTATATTTGTTCAATATTGTAGGTAATCAACGACGAATGGTGCAGGTTCAACAATATAGCTTCTGGAGGGTTCAGTATCATGTCAGATGGGGTTGATGCTGGTGGCGGGGAAAACGAGGTAGATTCCCATTCCTGTTCGCACGCCGATGTTGGAGAATCATCAAATCCGAGAGATGAGGAGAATTTGGATCCAGATAATGAAGCTGCCTTAAATACTAATTACGATAGTGGTGATGGTGCTGTACCAGCTTTTAGGTCTGTCATCTTCATGTAATTAATTCTTTGTATTTAAAAAAATTCCAATAAACGTTTAGATAATCAAGGTGTTAAATAGCGTATCAAAGGATCCATAACGTGTGGACAGGTGTGAAAGGTGTGAGAACTATGAAACTATAAATAAGACAGCATTCTGCGCTCATCAGGATCAATGTTTGGCTAGTGCTGAGCCAGGAGAGAGCACAGAGAATATAGAAGCTACTGAAAATGATGGAGATGGAGAAGAAACGCATCCTGGAATTCGTTCTCATAGGAAAATGTTTGAATGTGATGTTTGCAATATGCAGTTTTCCAATGGAGCTAACATGAGACGGCATAAGGTATAAAATAAATTTGCTTATGTTTTAAACTTACTAAGATTCGAAAGCTAAGCTATTTTAATGTAAGAAAAAATGAGTACTATTTATAGATGAGACACACTGGTGTGAAACCATATGAATGTCGTGTATGCCAAAAAAGATTTTTTCGAAAGGATCACTTGGCAGAACATTTTACAACACATTCTAAGACTCTGCCTTATCATTGTCCAATTTGCAACCGAGGTTTTCAAAGACAAATTGCTATGAGAGCTCATTTTCAAAATGAACATGTCGGCCAACATGATATGGTCAAGTCTTGTCCTTTGTGCAATTATCGTGCAGCAACTATGAAGTGCCTCAGGTTACATTTTTTTAATAGGTTGGTGTTTAATTATTTTAATAACATTATATTGTTTTATAATAACATTATTTTGCTGTTAAGTGCTTATTTATTTTTGTTTTAGACATGGAATCGATCTAGATAATCCAGGACCAAACAGTTCAAGTTCATTGATGAATAGCTGTGCTCCAGGTGAAGCTATGCCTTCTGCTCCTCTTTCCGATAGTGGAGACAGTACTGGAAATCGTTCCGCAGATAATGCAACACCGCCAATGCACTTTCTAACACCTCACATAGAAATATCAATTCCTTATCCAGAACAAACTACAAATCAACGAAATCCAAGTCCTGCTCCTTTAAATGGAGATAGCCCAAATAGTCCTCAAAGTGCAGACAGTAATAGTAATGCTCCAAGTAGTAGTCACCATCAGTTACCAATTAACAGTAGTGGCATTCACAGGTATAGAAAAGATTTTACAAATTGATTTTCATTTTTATGTTATTTTAAATTTATTTTAAACTAATTTTTTAATTAAGGAATCTTGGTGGAAGTGAAGAGGCAATTACACCTTCTATTTCATTAATTCCTATTAAGCAAGAACCAAACAGTAATGGAGCGGAAGAAAATGGAGCAACATCCAGCAATCTTCCATTACCATCTTTGATAAAGGTCTCTCCATTAAAATCCCTTCTTCGAGACGACTTACGACGTAAACTTTCATCTGGCTCAGGAAATAATAACAATAACAACAATAATAATAATGGTAACTTCATTATCTTAATAATTTATTTATATTATTAATACCTTAATATAACTTATGGCTCTTAAATATGAATTACATTTATTTATGTTTTGTTGTGAAAATATTTATCTTAGCTATGTTCTCTAACATTTTTACTATTTTATATTTTAAAATATATAAAGATTAATCAGGAATATGACAATCATAAGTAAACTATCTTTGTTTTCCTGGTACTCGATTTAATTAATATATACGATTATTGCATATGTTATATATTATTTAAAGTAACTATTTTCATATAATTGATCTGAATATAATTTAACAGATAAATTGATTTTGTAATAGGTAATAATAGTTCAAATTCAAATCCCCATTCAAGAGGAGAACCTCCTAGTTCGACAAGGCCCGATCAACGAAGTAGTGGACTTCAATGCGCTCACTGTAGGATTACTTTTCCTGATCAAACATTATATTTTCTTCATAAAGGTTGTCATAGTGAAAGCAATCCTTGGAAATGCAATATTTGTGGAGAACAATGTTGCAACTTATATCAATTCAATTCGCATTTATTAAGCAAAAGTCATCAATAATTTTATTGAAAGAATAATATTCTTTTAAGAGCTCTTAGAACCTCGTTTATTTAAATAGTTATTATATAATATAAATTACTTTGCTATAATTTATATGAACAGAATCATAATCTTGAGTTGAAAAGAATTGTTTTATGCTATAAACCATACGTATTACAATTTTCCAACTTAATATTTTTATTTATTTTAAAATCTATATATGCAGATATTGATTAACTAGAAATCAAGTAAACGAGGTTCGAAAAATAATTTTGCAATCTGGAAAAAGTCGTGCCTTCATCAAAATACCTTTGCCAACGCTCACATTCGTCCGAAACGTGCTAATTTGTGATGGTACGAATGATCCGTCCATGGAGCTTTACTAAAACGTATTCCAGAAGCTCTATTGATAGTTTTAAACATAGTTATGTATATTTAGATAGAAAAAAGCAGTGACTATATTACCAAAATGTGCTCTTTTTTTTTATTCAAATTCTTTTTACGCACTGTTTTTTGTTTGGTTTTTTTTTTTGTAAAATTATTTGTTAAATTTTATTAATTTTATATTTATGTAATGTGTCCTTATACATAATTTTACTTAGTTTTATTATAGAAAGGATTTTATGATCATTACAGAATGTTGTTGCTTTGGTTATTTGTATGTAGAAAAGAATCACGAATAATTAAGGAAAATTAATTACAAACTAAATTTCAGTTGTCAATTTATTATTATGGTATGAAAAAAGAACCGAGCCGTGTGTTATATATAAATACAGATATATAAATAGGAAAAGGATATGACAACTAAAATATTGTGTCAGCATAAGAAATATTTTATATAAAAATATTTGTACAGAAAAGTATTAAAGTATAAAAAAGGTATGCAAATAAGGAAGTCAAGATATCATATTTCAGAAATTGATATGAATATCAGAATAAAAATCATTATGTAGTTGTTAAAGTTAAATTTTACACAAAAGTATATAAAGTTAGAAGTTAATTGCAAACTGAATTAAAATAAGATCAGTACCTAATTATGGTCAAATGAAAATTAAATATTTATTTCAATATAATTAACTACAAAAAAGTTAATCTCATTAATAGTTGCGAAATATGATTTCGAGACCTTAATAAGTGTTTTGTGTACGTGTGTATGTATGTACGTTTAATACAGAATATTCAATTTATGTGCATAAATTTGTGTTATTATACTATGTTATGTAATATACAAAAATTTCGAATCACAGTTATTAAAAATTTATACTGAGATATTATAGTTAGTTTCAGAAAATAAAAGTAACAAATTATAACAGAATGTGTAATTAAATTGGTACTCTGTACATATTCTATATTAAACAAGTACATTAAGCGCAATACGCACGATTACTGTTATCAATGGTTGTAGTTATTTAAAGATCGTTCCGTAAATTGCGTAATATTTAATATAATTACTACTATTACTATGTTATTACCATGATTATGTTATTATTATTATTGTCATTATTGTATTATTTATCGATACGTAAGTTATTTATTGTTACTTTGCATTCCAATATATTAAGTTTTAAATATGCCTTAAGCTTGACGATGCTTCTTTATTTCAAAATTTATTATTTTTCGTATTTTTTTACTATATATTAAAGTCTTATTGTTATATTTTTGAAATAATGAAGCCTTTCCAATTAATTATTTTTGTTAACAAAATTTTAAATTATCTAAATTCATAAAAAAATGTAAAATATTTCTGTTATAAGATATTTTACATTGATCATGATGTATCATATGTTACATGATGTGTTTTTTTGATACAAAACAATATTTTTTAATGCTAAAAGTAAACATTAATGAATATATAAATAATTATTATATTTAATATCTTAAATAAATATTACATAACTTTCCTTAAGAAAAAGAATTTTAAATTAGCATCGTCAATGTAAAAATTTCTTAAATATCTTTTTATAACGGACTGCGTGTTCATCATATTCTTGCTCGATCATACAAAAATGAAATACAGAAAATATTTCTTATTAAATTATTTTGTCTTTAAAAGTAAAGAAAGCAAAAGAGCCTGTGAGCAAATAATGTTTTTAATAATAACTATATTCGTGAAAACGTAATTAAGAAAAAAAAACAAAAGAAGTACATATTGAAGAAATACATATGTAATAAATTATTCTCGATCTTAGTGTGTTAGAATTAAATTTATTTTGAAAATGTTAATGAATTAATGCTCCATATATTATAAGAAAGGGGCAGTATTAATTAGATTATTTTATATATACCCGTTATATATAGATTTTTATCATCCTGTTTAAAACTAATTGATTTCTTAACGGTCTAAATTGTGTGTCTACAGAAAATAATATTTCTTTCAGTGGAATTTTTTAAAGAGAACTATCATTTTTTAATTCAATGTATCAAAGTTAACTGTTATTGTGTTATTATAAATTATTGAATTATTAAGATATCTGACAAAATAGTAAGATAAGAATATATATATCTTCCATGTTTGATATGCGTTTCACTATATTTCAAGTAATATTTTAATTTGCATCTTAAAATTTGCTGTGAGCTATCTTTTATTTTCTTGCTATATTAATGTGAGAAGCTGTTGAGATTTAAAAATTAATATATAATATCAACACATGCGAAGAAGCTACATATGAATATATATTTCCATTTTATTTTATCTTGTGATTGTTCATCTTCATTTCAATAATTAATTAATTAGTTAAACTAAATTTAATTAAATCTAATATTACCATAATAATTTTAATTGATTTATGTTCTATTTCTACAAATGTAAAAATATTGATGTCTTTGTAATAATCTAGAAAAATTTTTAGAAATTCTTAAAGTACATATAGATATAATTAGATAAGTACAATTGGATAGGTACAATTTTTAATTATGATTTAAATAGTCTTTAGTATTTACATGCCCAAACTGATTTACTTTACGTTTATTTTGTACAAAAGTTAATTTGATTTGTAGCAAAAATATTATATATTTAATATTATATTATTATTATTAACAATTCTTATCTCAAATAACAAGTCAAAAAAACAATAATTGAGAATAAAAGTGGCTTTCATATAAATAATTTAAGATGTTGCATATTATAAATTCAAAATATGTTACCTAACATTGTACATAGAATATTTAAACATAAAGTAAGCAAAATAGATTTAACTGAAAATGGACCAGAAGCATTAAACTGTATGCCTTTACACTGTGATCGTGTTTAGGAAAAGTATGTAATATTAAAATTGTATTCAAATGGGAAGGTATTTTCTCTAGCCTTGCAAAAATATGATGAATATTGCATAAAAATATTTAAAACATTCTAGAGTTGTCAATATTACCCTTGTTAACTTTCAATTTTAAGAAAAATGCAAATATACAATAGAAATTCATTCTTACAAATTTATAGATGTAGCAACATATTTAAGAATATGATAGGCAAAAATCTAAAATTGTTGATGTTACTATAACTATGGTGTAATGGGTACAATTGAAATATATCATTATTGTATATGTTATATGTATATTTATACATAAGAGTCTCTCAGAAGCTAAATTGATCAATTCCACTTCTCATTAATTAACTAATTTCTTTATATGTATAAGTAGGCGATTTTTAATATGCTATTCTTAAGAAAAAATGACACTCTCATAAGTTCATTAATCGAAAAAAGAAGACATAAATAACGGAAAATTCTAAGATAAATTTAAAAAATAGTGTTTGTAATATCATCAAATTTCTGTACTTTTCACTTTATGAAGTTCATTACTGTGGTTATATATATATATAATAAATAATAATATAATAAAAGGCAAATATACATATATATATATATATATTTGCCTTTTATTTCATAGTTTGCAAATACGCATGGCAGTATATAATTAAAATAGTTATCCTTATTTCTTTAATATTTCATCCAATTTGAGAATGATATTACTAGATATTAGTTATGATACTATTTATATAATTTAAAACTAGTTTACTAATTTTATATGTGGGGGGGGGGAGGGGCAAAACGCTAGAAAAAAGGAGCAAAATGCTACTATGGCGGTAAACTATTGGGCGTTGTTCTTAACACCTGTTGCTTTTTATTGGCTTTGTGATTTGAGTCAATAATTGATTTAGAGAAATTTCAAACTATATGCACGAATTTAAATCATGGTACAGAGAGGTAAGTTGCTTTTTTTCACAAATGTACTTTAACTGTATATTTTATTTAATTACTGAAAGAGGGATATATATCCATTTTTCACACAAAATGTGAAAAAGATATAAATTAATAAAGGATAGTTAATTATATTTTATTTCATTTCTCAATATATAAATGATTTAGGTAAACACGCCATTTTGAAACGCAACCTATTTGACAGCTAACTTTATCTTTTTCTGTCTTGCAATTATTCTTTCTTTTTTCTTTTATTATTAATCTGTGAATAAAGTTATATATTTGAACCTTTGAATAAAATACTTTTCAAAAACACACTATGTCTTAAATCTAAAAATAATTTTAAAGCAGAAGTTTTTAGGTTATATATGTTACAATTACTTATTTTAAGTAAGTTTTAAAATTTTCTGATGCTTATCATTTTTATTATTTAATTATATAACAAGTGTTTCATTATTTGTTTTATATTACTTTTAATATATGATTCTTTTTATTCACAGAAATTAGCAATGGGTAAAAGTGAAGAAAGAAACGGAAACACAATACAAGCAGGAGAATCAACTTTTCTTACAAAAACATCAAGTGAAGCTAGTAAGATGTTGGAAGCTGCTTTATTACAAATGGATGACATTATTTCTGGTAAACTATGATTATTAATTTGAAATAATTTCAGTTAAAGTGTATGAAAATACATAATAATTAGTTTAGAAATTATTGGAGTTATTAAAAATTGGAAGTATAGTAAGATTTTTCATTGTATAATTTCATTGGTTTATCAGCATATATCATATTTAAAAAGAGTATATTATATGAATATATTATATTTAAAATATAAATAATAATTGGTATTAATTAATTTTAATTGACACATGATCATTAATGTTATAATATACATATATTAACAGGTGTATGTACAGAAAGTAACAACGATGGTAGTGCTGAATGGAAGGATTCTGTTAAAGAAGCCACAAAAAATCTTGTGACAGCAATTAAGAATTCTCCAAGTCTTCCTTCACCTCCAGATACAGATACTACTAAAATTTTATTGCAATGGATGCAACCATTGGATGGGGTAAACATTTGGATGTTTATTTCAATTATATTCTATTTTGTAGATGATATAAATAAAAGAACTAGATTAAAACATAAATTCTGTTATATAAAGTAATATATTTAAAAAATATAATTTGGCACACTTTGGGATTGCTAACAGAATAAGTAAAACATCAATTAGAACAGTGTTAAAACAATAGTAGTATCACCCATACTATGTTAAGCATTCTGCTCTCTTTTAAGGTCTCTTTCTCCACCATCAGAATATTTTGTCACAAAATTTGTTGTATCTAAAATTATCCTAATTAATGATTTGTAAACAATGCAAGAGAAGGGATAAATTGATATCTGCAATGCTTTTATAAGAGACAGTTTATGATACTTTGTTTGACTTTATTTATATAAATAGAGATTCAACTCTTCAATGTTGCATATATTTTTTTAAAAAAGATTTTGAAAAATGATTTATTTGACATACAAACATACCTGCAAACAGATTAAGACATGAATTGAAGTACGAAATGGCAAAAGACGTTAAATATTTATAATTTGGAGTAATCTCATCTCAAAATACTATTTGCTTATATATATTATATTTAATATATATAATATATATATATTATATATATATATATATATATATATATATATATATATATATATATATATTCAATTTTTAATTAAAAACTGTGACAAATAGTGTAATCAATAAAATCCTATTTGTTGCAAATAATATGAAAATCATGATTTTCATCCTAGTTCCATATTAAATTGGAAAATTATACTCTATTAGATTATATCTAAAAAGCACACTTTATTTATTTACATTTATTGCATTATATAGATGTAAAAATTTTTGAATATCTAATAAATATATAAGTTTAATATATATATTTTATAAATTTCTAAATTTGAACATACACTTTCTTTTGTTTGAAAATAAATATGTATATTTAAATCTACACGAATAATATAGATTTCTGAATATGACAAATTTAATCACGATATTATTTTAATAATGATGTTAACTAGAAAATTTTGTCGTATTAGGCATTTCGAAAAATAAAGAATGATCTATGTATAGATTACGTCACGTGACTACTCTCGTCTTGAGAAATTTTAGATTGGTAATTTTAGTTTCGAACAGAACCGCGTCGTGATCGTTTCATAAAAATTATTTTTTATTGATATCTTTTTTGTGCAGTCTAACTTGCATTAAAACGATTGACAAAAGGGATGAAGAAAAATACCTGATTGAAAAGAATTAGTTAATAACTTTAAGATTAAAAAATTAATAACGGATTAAGAAAAGAAAGAGCTTGCAAAAGATCCTATTAATAATTAAAAGAAGAGAGCAAGATTAAGAGTAAATGATATCATTAAAAAGAACTTCTTATATTTATAAATCATATATAATTAAAAAAGAATTTCTTTAACAACACTTTACATTATTTGATGAAACAAATTTTCTGTAATAGTCTATGAAAATTTCTATATTGTATTATATTTGAATAGAAAAATTAAGATTGGTGAAAGAAATCATAGAACTTTTTAAAGGACTAGTTAAGTAAATTTATCTAGGTTCAAAGTTATTGAAGATTATGTCGAGGTCAAAACAATTGGATAGCAGTTGGACTCCTTCTGAAGAATATGATTCTTCAGGAACATCAAATTCTGAACAGGGAGAAGATGAGTTTGCAAATATTGGCTTTGTTGAGCATCAAATACACGAATCTGGCAATTGTTTTTGCCAGGTAATGGATAAGGGAATATTTAAAAAGAAAGATTAAAGTATTTATAACTCGATTTTCAATTCATTTATTAACATCTAAAGTATATAAGACTTTATGAAAAATTAATCTTTCTGAAATATAAGATTGTAATTTTATTAAATATAAAATGAGATAACATTGAAATGAGAAATCACATACATTAATAATGATTCTTCTACATTTTCTACAAGCTTAAAATAACTTTTAAGGATAGAAATATGTTGTAATGACGTACCAGGTTGAATACCATATAATTTTATTAATATCTATATATATACATATAAATATTTTTAGTAAATATATATATGTTTATTTACAAATATATAAATTTGTTTATAACATATATAATATATATTACAATTGTATATGATTATAAAAACAAAATATTTATCTAGTAACTTTTATAGTTACAAGTGTTAGTATTATATTAATGATAATTTTCTAATTTGTATATAAGTAGCCCTTATGTATACATAATAAGAACATGAGAAATAGAGTGTGCTTATAGAATGTTTAGAAGAATCATAGCATTTTCTTAGAGTTGTCCATTAGGTAGTGCTAAAATGGTTAATCTGAGGGGAAGTGTACCAAATCTCTGTGCATCCACAAATTTAACACATATTGGGACTTTTCCACCTTTCTGTTCTGCGGTATATAATATGAGGTCTTTGTGTTTTTATTTTTGTATTGCTATTTGCAAATTTTAAATTACTGATTTTATTTAACATGGTTGAACAGCATTTGTTCAAAAACCAATAACTGTCAAGGCAGTAAAGAGTGTAAAGGAAATCGAAGCAATCAATCATTAGAATTAGGAAAGAAACGACGATTGAGGAATAGAATAGTGCATGAACAAAGAACTAAATCACAATCAGATCTTCTTTTAAGAAGAAAAGACTTTCCTTATTGTTGCTCTCTACAACACTTTCAAGCTGTACAAAAATGGAACGAGTGTCAGGCAAAAACTGAGGTATATTGATATCTACTAATAGAGAATATTAAAAAGTTTTGATAATTAAAATGTGTGCAATAACATGTATAATTTAAATCGAAGAGTAATCGATATGAATATTATGTCATGAACTTGTTGCATTTAATATTGTAAATATTTACAGCTTTTAATTTTCAACTAAGTTATATTAATTTATTTACACTATGGAACTTGAGATGAATACATGAGATTGAGATGAGATAAGATTCATATATCTTAATTAATACTTAATACTGAATAATTTAAAACAAGGAAAACTTTTCATAGATTTTTCCTTTTATATTCTTTTTACTTTCTATATCATAGTATATGTATGATTTGAAATTGAATTATTTGTTTCATTCAATGTTGTTACGCTAATAAATGAATTATGTTAAAAAGAGTATGTTAATTGTGAAAATATGTTTTGTATTGATTGATAATATGATAATGATTAATAAATTATATCTTATACATGGTATTAAATAATATTACAGGAACGTTTAAAAAAATTAGAAAATGAACGTGGCACATTACGTATGGAAGTGTCAGTTTTGTCAGATCAGGTAGATGCACAATCTAACAAAATTCAAGAATTGGAAAATATGCTTAGAGAGAAGAAGGAGTCACTCAGAAGAATGGAAGAAGCATTACAAAAAGTAATTTGGTGATTTTATTTTATATAGTGATTATATTTCTATTAATATTGCTGTTATTCTTTTATAACATAATTTATATTATCTTTATAATTTTATCCTACTTTTATATACTTCGTTTTCTTTTTGTTTCTATTTTATTTTTATTTTTACTTTATTCCAATAGTCTTAATTTTTAAAGGAAGTACTCTCAAGAAGTGCTTTGGAAACACAGAAATTAGAGCTCTTGAGTTCTTTATCAGAAATGAAGCTTAAACAAGCAAGTTTAGAGCATGAAAATCTTGCACTCCGTAGTACAAGTCCTGTATCAAATGTAAGTTGACAAGAATTTATATAAAATTGGATACTTCTTTACAGAAGAGGTATATAAATAGTTATACTAAATTTGTGATAAAAACAGAATACATTATTGTTAGCGATTTATTGCAGGGAGAAAAATTTGGGAGGCATACCAGCCAATATAGTAGTCTTCCTAGGCCACCGAGTTCTTCAAAGAAAGGTGTAGTGTTCGGTAAGGTACCCAGTTTAGTTTCTGGAGTACACACAACAGTACCATTCGCCATTAAAGGAGCCTCCGCGAGATGCCTGTCTGCGCCTACTCTAGGTTGCGATTGATTCTGCCTTTAAGCATGCATCTTTAAATGTCCTTTCAAAAATTAATTATATTGTTTAAAAAATTAAAAATTAATTATATATTATAATTGTTCTTTTTATATGACAGGCAATCGTGGCTTTAAAACTTATATTATATTAGCGTTGATCACAATTAATTTTCTAAAACGAGTTTTATGTTGAGTTTTGCATGAAAATGTTGATTTTATTTGTTTTGATCTATAATGTAATTCATGTGTAATTAACATATATGATGTAACAATACCATGTATTTAAAACATTTATATGTTTTGGACATTAAGATATTTATTGTATTTTCAAATTATTTATTTGCTGTTTTACATTTACTGCTAACATACAGCATAACATTACATTAATAGTGAGTCTAGTTTGATGATATTAAATTTTTTTTATTATTCTAATTTTAGCTGAAGAGGAGAAAACAATCATAGGAGATACAAATTCTCAAATAGAGTCGATTCAGAAACCTCTGGTAGAACTTTCAATGGAAGAAATTGGAGATTGGCTTGCAAATTTAGGATTAGAATGTTATGCGGGTGAATTGAGGCGATGGGGTGCTACTGGAACAAAATTGTTAGAATGCTCGCAGCAGCAATTAGAAAAGGAATTAGAAATTAAAAATGTTCTTCATAGGAAGAAATTATTTTATGCAGTAGAATCAGAAAAAAGTGGTGGAGCTGAATTTTTTGGATCAGATAAGGTAATTTTTACAATTTAGTGATTGAATTGTACAAATACGTAAATATTAATGAAATTATAGATGGATAATGCAGCAGTTTTGCGATGGCTGGATGATATTGGGTTACCACAACATAAAGAAGCTTTTCAAAATGGTAAAGTTGATGGCAGAATGTTACACAGACTCACCACTGAAGATCTCTTAAATCTTGGAGTTACTGCACAGTTACATGCTGCAAGCCTTAGACGGGGAATTCAGGTACTTTTAAAATGTCCTCAATTTTACTTAATTCGTTGCAAATATTACACTAACTACAGTAATCTAAATTAAGATATAGTAACACAAAAAAACTTATAACTTTTAAATATAACGTTTAAATATAACTTCTATTTTCAACAACTTTTGGGACTTGAGTGTCTGCGAGTGGTGCGTGCGAGAAATGTAGAAGTGTTTAGAGCGAATAGTTGTAAGTAAGTCAAGGTATCTTCTGATCGAAAAGTTAGTAGCAAATGATGTTCGGTGATGGTAAGGTCTATAAAGAAAACTAGTGATGGGTGCGCTGGCTACCCTCCACCAACGGTCGCTTGCGGGTGGAAGTGGTCTTCGAACATCGTACGTGGGAAACCCCGCTATTCCCATATTTTACTGTAATGAGCAATAATCCTAAGGAACGTTTCGACTTGAAGGATATATTATGACAATTAAGGGCCTCAAGAGTAAAGAAAAAATGTTAAATCTTATAACGGTTCTTTAAGATTATTGCGGGTCCGAGCAAATATGTTTAAACAGTTGCTGGCCATCCCGACCGAAGGATGGATGAGAGCATCTGGTTGGGTCGCGGGACGTAACAGATAGATATCAAATTTAAGAACAAAAAGAAAATATATCTAATTTTATAGATATACTGAAATAAAAATATATCTAATTTTATAGATTTTACGAGAACTAAATTTTGAATTTGATAACCTTGAAAGAAGATCTACAAATGGTAATGGAGCAGAGGGTGGTAATGTTCATCTGTGGACAAATCATCGAGTAATGGAATGGCTTAGGGTAGTTGATTTAGCAGAATATGCACCAAATATGAGAGGATCTGGAGTACATGGAGGTTTAATGATGTATGAAGGCAGATTTACTTCAGAATTACTGGCCACATTACTTAGTATTTCTCCAGGAAAAACTCTTCTTCGTAGACATTTAACTACACATTTCAATCAAATTCTTGGAAGAGAAGTTGTACAAAGGAAAAGAGAAATTGAGAGTAGTCTTGGATTCGTTCCACTTACGCTTACTGCTCGTTTAAAGGTGACTTTAATTATTTTGTAGCATAGATAAATTATTTCTTAAATGATGGTCCATAGTAGTTTGTGATTAAATTACTCAGAACTCCGTTTTATTTTCAAAAATGGGAATATCTTTGAAATCTTTTATACTTTCTTATCTAAAATGAAATCATTATCATTCCGTTGTTTTATCCAAAATCATAAAATTCTCTATCTTTAATTTTTATTAATCTTTAAACTAATAGGGAATATTTAAAAAGGACAGGATTATATATATATTATAATAACAACAATTCAATACAAATCTGAAAATAAATAAAAACTGAATCTAGAAATGGACATATATTAGCGAATAGTCGAAGTAACAATAAATCTAAATGGACCAAAGTAACAGTTAATAAATAAAATTAGTCTATGTTCTTTAAATAAATGATATGTAATCAAACTTGTACTAGATTTAAATGTTGTAATTAAATTAGAATGAAATTGATTTAGGTACCCAAGAAATCTCAGTTTACTTTAAAACGCAAAAAAAGCAAGAATGAAGCAGATTATGGTAATTTGGTCTGTCCTTTGGATGCTTCACCACCAGGTACTCCATCAACTCCTACTTCGACACCAGGCAGCCCTAACTTGAATTCACCTACATTCTAACAATAGTCACAGATCACAGTCTCGTAAGTTTAACTCGACTAATACTAATACAAATCTTTTATTAACATATATTTCATATTTAACAGATAGTTCATTAAATATATGGTTTCATGTATCATATAAATATTCTTTTACATTATACTTGATATCTATTGTTTAGTATTGCTTACTATATCAAAATAGTAACCTTAACTTCATCATTGAATTTTTATATTTAGAATCATTTAAATTATAAAAATAGTGAAATTTTAAGATAGCAATTAAAATATTTAAACTGCAAATATTTTAGGATAGTACTTAAAATGTTTTAATTGAAAAATTTTATATCAATAACATTTTTCACTGATCTAGTTGATGAACATTTATTTTATTAAGAGCTATTATTTAAAAAAATTTTAATTTTTTGTAATTAATTTTGAAAGTCAACAACTAAGAAAGAATTGGTTCTGTTTTTAATAAATAATACGAAGATATAACCATTTTATCATCAAAGAATTTTATTATAATTTTTTAATTATATGTTTTTGGATATAATCGCCCAAAAATCTCAGTTTACTAACTAATATATACAAAATAGTTATATGCATATATTATATCATATTTAGGAAAAACTATATAATAAATAAATTATGACTTTTATATTAATATTCTTATTATTTTAACAAAAATGTTTAATTTTCTAATAAACTTTTCTATATTTTTATCATATTTTATGTTGTAACGAGATTGTTAGATATTATATATTTTATTTCATATTTTATTATACATTTTATTATAATATACAATAATTTGTTTATTCACGAGAATTTATATATATTTCATACATATTTATTATAATTGTTATTTCTTTATTTATTAATAAATTAGTCATTTATTAGTTAAATACTTAAGGAGGTAAGTTAGTACATTATTGTAATCACTGATCTACTTATTTCACTTCACTTTATCATCTATTCACATACTGCACTATGTAATTTAATATATAAAATATTCAATTATTTAAATGTATTAAATACTATCATATGTTTTCCAGAGCCAGGAGATAATAGACAGAGAAGAGTTATTGGTTGCATCTGACAAAAGTAATTACGCCTGTAAATAAGAAAAATATTCTAGGGACCATTGTTTCATCTTCTTAGATTAAGTCTTACTATTTAATCTTGTATAACAAAAATCTTTTTTAAAAGATTAAATAGACTATTGTCTTAATAGAAATGATTTTTCTAGAAAAAGTATGTTTTCAATATATTTATTTACTTTTCTATTGTACAATTTTACAATATCATACAAAATACTTTCATATCATGAAGAGAAAACAATATTTGCATAATGGGAACATTAAATTTTATAAAAATTACAGTACAAGTTTTAGCCGTTTGAAAATATGAATAATTAATTAGCATGCATATTTGTGAAGAATAAAACGTAAATTGTAATAATATTTATATTACCTCTGCAGTTTTATTATGCTTAATTTTATTACTACTTTTGTTTTATTATATTCTCGACTAAAATCAAGTAATGAAAATATTACAGTACTGATCATTTTAAATTTTAAAAATTGTGTATACCAATATTCATTAATTGAAGCTTTTAAACTGTAAACAGAATAAAAGTGTAATATTTCATAAACTTATTGAATAACAAGTTCTTGGATTTTATTTCGCTAAACAATACTTCTATATCTTATGTTATTTTCTAAATCAACACGAATAAAGTAAAACTCTGTCCTACCCTAAATGAAGGATCTTATAAGATTCAAAATTGAATAATAAAAGTTAGTTAAAATTTAATCGCACTTAGTTCAATTAATGATAATTAATTATTAATTCCATAACATTCTGAAAGTAAGTACAATTTATTTAATTTCAATTATAAGTCATTTAAGATATAAATTAAATAATTTAAGGTAACTGAGTAAACTTATATTTTATATTATTTAAGTATATGTTCGTAGATATTAAATGTTTAAACAAAATTGGATCGATTGAAAGTTTATATCACTGTATAAATATTTAAATAAATAAATGAAAATCACAATCTATATACCAAATTCAATTCAATGAATAAAATTATTTTGTATAATTTAAATATAATTATCATTTTATTGTTTATCTAACCCTCTATCATATATATAAATAATTTATGTTTGCAAAATTTTATTGTCAACAAAATTATTTATTACGTATAAATAATAAATTCTAATATTCAATTAATTTTATATATTCATAGTCTGTATATAAGTACGTATGTATGTATATTGTTGTTATATAAATATATGTATAGTCATATTCATTCATTCGTGTTTTCATTGCCATGCGCGCACGATCGTGGTCATATACACCCGTACATGCGTGTTAATGCAAACTCCAAACTCGCATTGTAAATAAACAATATACTATGAGCAACTGAAGTAACAAAATGTGAAAAGAACGTATAACTGTATTAACAATGGAAAACGATTGTTCAGCGATCGTTTATGTTGCGAGCGAAGACAAGGAATTATCCCTTACAATTACTTATGGACAAACAATTGAAGACCTTTGTATTAAGGTAAAATAATTTTAAAAAGCTATATTTCCTCAAAATTCTATTTCTTATTATTTTGAGGTTAAATGAATATTTTATTCAGAATTTTACAAGATATTGAATAGTTTTATTGGTATTTTGCAAATATCAATTAAACTTGAATGTGTGTATTGAATGAAATTAAAATTGAATTAAAATTTATTTTTGACTTGAACTGTTTAAAGATCTAATATAAATTGTGATGATACTTAGACTTAACAAAATATTTAATGTGATGTGTATAAGAATATAATAGCAACTTTTTAAATTAAATTTATCCTATTTATTTTAGCAAATATTTAAATTTGCATTTTAATTTACATAAAGAATCATTTTTTAGGCCTGTAAATCTCTTGGTATAGGTCCAGTAGCCAGGCATCTTTTTACTCTTAGAGATCATTATACGAAACTTTGGTATCCATCAGCATACACCTTGGAAATGAAAGATAAAAACAAATATGAATTTAGGTTAAGATTTAAACCTTCAAGTTTACACAGACTGAAGCAGGTTGACATAAAAGCCTACGATTATTATTTTCAACAGGCACGTTCAGATGTTATGGATAATAAGGTACCAGACATTGTTTATGAAAGACATAAACAAGAATTAATTGGTCTTGGTGTTAGTGATATGTATAGGTTTGTATAATGTATTTAATTCAATCACTTAATGATTTATTTATTTATATTTTCATATTTAGTGTAATATAGAAATATTTTATATTGTTATTTGAAGTTATATGAAAAATATGGAATTTGTAAGAATTATTATTTCAATTAATTTGCTTTTTGATTCTGGTGTGGGTTTTATTAATTAAATAAAGTTCGAGTTTTGTAAAACATTAATTCAATTTTTGTTGTCTTTTTATAGAGTGATGTTAGAAAAAAAAATATCAAGAGAAACAGTGCAAGCGGAATACAGAAAATATATTCCTAAAGAATGTATAAAGCGTCATGCATTTTTTATTAGAAAACCAATTCAGAATGCGCTTCGTAAAATATCTGGATATGATGCAAATTATGTTAAAGAACAGTATTTGAAACAATTTGAATGTATGGCACCAAATTACCCATATGAAGAATATGAAGCTTTAATGGATAGAGGTCTTCAAGATCCTCCAGCAAAAATTACTTTAAGAGTCAATTTTGACGAAGTAAAATATTGTGAAACAATTACTAATCCATGGATTACATTATGTGCAATCGAAGATTTATGTTTTGTTTCTATAAGGTTTTTAATTTATTGTTAAATATAATAGATAAATATTAGAAACAAGATTTAAACGTAATTTTTACATTTTTTTTATCAGAAAAGTGTTTTTTTGTAGTAGAAACTATATTATGCATTACAATGAGGTCAATCTTTAGTATTTTTGTACTCAAATCTTTTCTATTATCCAGTAGTTTACTATTCAATTGTCTACAGAAAGAATAAGATAGAGGATACTATCGTTTCATAAGAAATATTTGTTTGTAAATTGTATTTAATATATCACAATTGAATACATTATATTATTATCATTAATTATATTTTTGTATATTTTATTTTTAAAGAAAATTAAAAATATTATCTTTATCTGTAGAAATAGTTTCCTTTTTTTTCTTAGTAAAAAGCAATATTTCTTAGTAAAAATAGTTCTCGTTCTTATAGATCTTGTTGATATAAAATTATAATTGTCGTTCATTCATAGTCGCAATTTATGTGTCGAACGATTATTATAGAAATTAAATTTGATTTGAAACTATTACGTATTGTAATAAAAATATTCTTTCTTAAGAAAAGAAAGTTTGCATTCAATTCATTAAGATTATGTAATAAAATGTGTAAATTTTATATAAAATACTTATTAATATTTTGCGTAGCACATAGTCTATTGATGGTATACAATTTAGAATATTGTATAATATTCTTAATTATATTATACAATATTATACAATATTGAGAAATATACAATATTGAGAAAATTAAGAATATTGTACAATATCCTTAAATAGTATTAATATTGTACAATATTCTTAAATATACTATTTAAGTAAATTAAATGTAAAGAAAACTCAAAAATCAAATTTAATACTACTACTATTTTTCTCTTAAATATTGGAACTTCTGTAATAAAATTTAACTAAAATCCTTTTCCTTTGAGCATTGAACATCTTAATATAATAATTATAATATTATAATAACACTTTTTTCTTTGTAATATTTCAGTATTTCAAATTTTAATATTTCTATTATTTTCTAGACAAGATAACACAGTGGAAATATCAAGAAAGAATGGTATACCTTCATACTTAATATTTTCAAACAATGCAATTTTAGTGTCCTTTGTTTCTGCTCTGGATGGTTACTATCGCCTAGCAGTTAAATGGACATTTAATTTATGTGGAGAAATTGTCACCCCTTCTTTAGAAAGGTTACATAAATTAAAATGTCATGGTCCAGTTGGGTAAGATTTCATTTACTTAATTTAATATAGTGTTGCAGTATAAAATTTTATAAAAGTATAAGAACATAACATTAAAATTTTATTTTAGGCAAGAATTTTCATATATGAAACTCCAAAAAAAGCGTGCTAATAAACCAGGTTCTTATATACTTAGAGAGAGTGAAACAGAGTACAATGTATATTATTTAGATGCATGCAATAAGGAAGGAAAATTATTTTCAAAGAGAATAGAAGAAAGGATTGAATCAGATGATTTCACTATTACTGGTGTTTCTAGTCGATACAATACATTGGCACAATGTGTCTCATCTTTCCAAGATTCTGATGGACAGCCATATCTTTCAGAATGTTTACCGCCATCAGAATATGGTAAATTAAGAATATTTTTCTAGTTTTATTTTGATCTGTATTAATAATGTTAGTAAGAGAAAGAATTAACTTACTTTTTTAGATAAATCATCATTATTACTTTGTGCTCCTGAAAGTGCAGTTAGTGAAGTTGCAGCTGATGAACAAATAGTTGCTTCAGTTTTAGAAATTGGACCTCGCTGTGTACCTCAAAATCAGTTAGAAATTTACAAACCTTTTTTAAGAACTACTAGGCTTCAACAATGTTCACCAACAGCTCTTTATAGAGCAATTTGGAGATTAACTAAAGGAAAAAAATTAGAAGTTGCTCTGAAAATTTTAAAAGAAGAAGAAATACATTTTACAAAAGAATTTTTGGAACTTGCTGGAAAATGGTCCCTATTGCGTTCAAGCGCTGTTGTAAGGTGAATAACATTTTGAATAGATTGGTGCATAAAATAAATATAAATTGTAATTTCCTATATTTTAATATTATATGAAATAATGTAATAATTAAAATATCTTAAGTTATAGTATAACAAATATTAGTAACGTTTTTAAATTTATGTATATCATATTGATACTACAATGACTTTATATGTTGTATTAGATTGTATGGTTTAACAGTAACACCATCCATTGGGATGCTTCTGGAATTGGTACGACATGGCTCTCTTGATGAATATTTACGTAGTTCTTCTTCTCAAACTATCAAAACTGTAGATATGGTAGAAGCAACAGCTTGTTTAGCCACTGCTCTTTGGCATCTTGAAGAGAATGGTGTAGTTCATGGTAACATTAGATGCAATAAACTGCTAGTACATGCCCATACTAATAATAGTTTTGTCGTAAAACTTGCCGATCCAGGAATATTTGTATATACAGAAACAGATATTCACTGGTTACCTCCAGAAACTTATAATGATCCAGAATTGGCTAGACATAGTTTTCAGGCAGATGTTTGGGCTGTTGGAACAACAATTTGGCAAATATTTGCTAGGTAAAGCTTTTTAATGAAAAAAATCAATCTTTTGTTGTTTCATTATAATTTTGATTTAGTTTAGTCATAGAATTATTAGTTTAATAATATAGTAATTTATCACAAGTATTTTATAATATTTTATAAGATTTAACAAATAAAAGTAAAATTTATAAAAATAAAATTTAATATGTATGTGTGTGTGTGTGCTATTTAATCCTAGGGGAGCCACATTGCAAGAATTCCGAAATACTTCTATTATGAAGAAATATTATGAATCTGGAAAACGTTTACCTATTCCAAATGGTTGTCCTATGGACGTATATAGGTTGATGCTTGAATGTTGGGGAGATTCAAGTGGTTCTAGAAAACAACCTCAAGCAATTATGAGAGACATTAATCAAATTCTGTATCAAGTATACAATTCTCGCAGAAGTCATACGTACGCAACAGCTTTCCCTAAAACTTTTACTCCTGAATTGAAAAAATTTGAGCAAGATAACCCTGACTCCAGCGATAATAGATCAATAAATAGTGAATCAAGAAGTAGCAGTCTTTCTACAGACAATACAAGTCTTCAATGGAATGGCACTGATGATAGTAAGAGTTTCTTTGCTATAGTAACATTGTTTTAACAAAATTCAAAAATTTAATTTATTTAAATTTTAGGCGTGCAAAGTTTAATTAACACCAATGATAATTATGCAGGCAGTACAGAAGATCTCTCTGCATATTTAGGTTGGTTATCTAATGCAAGAAGAGATTCAGAAGGGTGTCCAATTTCTCAAAATAACATTCCTAACATGAACTGTATTGAACACTCCACTCAAGCTCTGCGAATAGGACACCCTGGTGATTTAGGCGAGGTAATAAAATAATAAACTAATTGATTGAATATATTTCAACATCTAAATTTAATAGTTGCTACTTATAAGTCTAAAGAATAAAAATAATTTAAACAAATCGTGTTTTCTAAAAATTAATGGTTTTAATTAATAATAATAAACTTAACACATAATATTAATATAAAAATAGGTAATGGGAAGAAATGAATCTGGAACAGGAGAAGATTGTGGGTCTGGAGGAAGTAGCAATGGTTCTTTAGGTCAAATGCGAGGCATTTATGAATTAGATATCGATTGTAATATAATTCTACAAGGCAGAATCGGTCAAGGTTTTTATGGGGAAGTTTATAGAGGTACTTTGGAAAGAGAAAATGGGAAAGATATTGAACCACAACAAGTTGCTATAAAAAAATTGAAAACAAGAGCACTTGAAGCAGATATAAGAGACTTTGAAAGAGAGATTGCTATAATGAAGGTTAATTTAATGATTCAGTTAACTTTTAATTTATTTTTTGTGCAATTTAATATTAATATTGCAATATTAAAACTGTAATAGATATTAATCAAATAAAATTGCAGACCTTGAAACATCCAAATGTAGTGGAAATTCTCGGTGTAATATCAGAACCTGAAGTTTGTTTGGTAATGGAATATGTAAAACATGGTTCATTGCAAAGTTATCTAACAATTCACAAACAAGAATTGACTCATAAAAGACTATTAGGGTTTGCTTTAGATATTGCAACAGGAATGGATTATTTAGGTAGTATGAGTATTGTTCATAGAGATCTTGCTGCAAGAAATATTTTAGTTGCAGATGAAAATAAAGTTAAAATCAGCGACTTTGGATTAGCTCAAGTTACTGGAAAAAACGATTACTACATTTTACAAACTGATCGAGGCCTTCCTATTAAATGGTAAATTACAGATATAATGAAATTATGTGTTCTTGAGTTTCTATTCTATTCTAGAAAGCTTTTCTTTTTAAGGTATGCTCCAGAAAGTATTAGAGATGGAAAATTTTCTACTCGATCAGATGTATGGTCATTTGGTGTAACAATGTATGAAACATTTGGCTTTGGAGAAGAACCACGTTTACCTGGCCTTGATTCAAGTATAGACCGTCTTCAAAATGAACAAGAAAAAGGAAGTACTGAATTGTTGGCTGCATTAGAAAGAGGCACTCGTCTTCCTTGTCCGTCTACCTGTCCACAAGCAATTTATGTAAAACTTATGTATCCTTGCTGGCATTTACAAAGCCATCAGAGACCAGATTTTGCAACTCTTTGCAAGGATATTAAAGATCTTCTTGCTCAATACTAAAAAGCAAAGATAGAAAATAAAAAATACATGTGAAATTAAGTGTAATTTAGGCAAATTCAACTTTAAATTATGTAAAAAGTTTGTACAATTTTAATTTTAATAATTTATGTTACTTTGGTATATCTATTTGTCAAAGTTAAATTGAACTTTTTTAAATTTATGGACATTAAATAGCAATATATTAATTCAAATTTGATAATTAAGTAAATATACAAATTGGTACGTTTTACTTAGAGTATGACGATTTTAATTAAAAAGTTTATATGAAATTATTGTTATAAATATAATTGTTGTAATTATCCAAAAAGGAAGGTATTAATGTACCTATTTCCTGTTGTCATATGTTATTTACTTTAGCATTACGAAATAAATTTAAATTGTGAATTTGTAAAGAGATACAATTTAGTATAAAGTAGAATGAATTCCACAGAATTCTTTCCTTGTGTATATGTATATATAAAAGTTCTTTTTACATACAAGTAAATACTTATTGTAAAGAAATTAGTATCTTTGCTTTTTGTAAGAAATAAATGATCATTTCATTAATTATATCACAAAATTGAGATTAAAATGAAAAAATAATATTTGTAAAAATTAAGTAACTGCAATCATACAATGTTTAATGCAATAAACATTAAAAAATTTGTTGAATTGATATATTAATTACAGTATCATTAAGAATTAAGCTTAAATAAGTAAAGTTCGTATAATACATATTATGTATTACTGTAGTTTGTTAATATTAAAAAAAAAACTAATACGTCTTTTCACGATTTTAATTTTTAAGCACAAATTTAATTAATCTCTTTCGTAGAAAAGTTTATTTCTGAAATATATGTGTATATTTATCTAATATATGTATATCTACATATAATATTATACAAGCATACACATAGTGTTACAAAAGTTAAGATATATGTATACTTAAAATAATTTTATCTAAAATCTGTACATATGTATATATAATTTTTGTAAACTATGTAATATGTTTCTGTCAAAGAAATTTAAAATTTATTTTGTAGTCTTAATATTTGTCTATCTTTTGTAAATATTTTCAATCAAAATATTTCGTAAATGTTTTAATATAAACTAAATACTTTTTAATTAGGACTGCATAGTATTTTTATAAAAATTTTATTACATTGGTGAATAACTCTATTTAATATTAAAAATTTTAATATCAAACAATTGAAATGAAGTTTTAAACTTTTAATCGAATTGTCACTGTAATACATTGAAATATTCTATAAATGCTAATACAATTACAAAGAGTAAGAAATAAATAAAGAAATGGTTACATTTAATTTTTTATTTCGTTTTCATAATTACAGGATGTATATATGTATATATACATATATATAAATATATATGCATACAATTATGAATTTGAATTAGCGTTCGGTCCACGTCGACGACTGTAAGTTTGGACCACATTAACGAATCTTCGATTGTATTGAATTCGCCTTTTAGCTCGACCTGTTTTCTTTTTACTCTTTTCTTGTTTCTCCACCTGTGTAATGGAAAAGAATATTTGAAATAATATTCAAAAAAAAATGTAGTAAGGCAAATTTACGAAAATTGAAACATTCATATAATTTCTGTTTTCTATGCGTGATATTTTCTATAATACTTGTCCTAGTGATTATTTCAAAGAGTATTGATGGAAAGAGATATATTCATTCTTTTCTTTCAATCATACTGTTGACTCTAATCGAAATAATCGATAAATTCTTTCTAGAGTGAAATATTCTATGATTTTCTAATTGATAAAACCAAGATAGTTGCTGATTATCCGAGTCCTTGTCAATATATAATTTTTCTTGATATATCTGAAGTTTTATTTCTTTCTACATGAATTTACCATATGATAGTATCTTTCACAAAAAAGAAGAAAGAAAGAAAAATATTTTTCAATAAAAAGTTCGAGTTCAATAATTATATAATGTGAATATGTTTATCATATGACATCAAAAATATTGTATTGGTACAGTTAATATTCTGATAGCAAAGTGTTAAGAATTGACTAAATGTGACTTTAAACTGTATATTTCTTACGAATGTTTTAATCATTTAAAAAATTAACAAAGGAATGTGTGTTATGTATGTTGACACCAGATTGTTTTACAATGTAGAATCAATGTATGCAGCATGCCAATTGTTAATTGTTTTATATGATAAATACATATTTGGATAGTTAAGTTGATTTTATAATTTACTACATTAGTCTATAATATTTATTTTCCTTAATTACATATTGTATGACTTAATTACCTTTGGAGTTTGAGCTTTTACTTTTCCAGCACGTGCTAAAGATCCATGGACCTTACCTTAAAAATTAAAGTAATACTTGATTATTTATGTTAAAATATCTAACTTTATATTTGTAAACTTGAAGATCAATAATATCTAGAGGTATACGAAAACGTAGAGTCCGATTCCTGAAACCATCTTGAGATTTTGAAAATATAGGGATTTCCAAGAATTTCGAAAATTTGAATCAAGGTTTGAGACTATCTTAGGATAAATATTTAACAACATGTCTTATATTAATATATTGTTTCTGACAATAGTTTCAAATTATTAATATAACGCATAAAAGTAACTTTTAATTAGTTAGATAGATACAATTGTATTCGACAGTATGTGATTCTCATAAAAAAATTAAATTAAGCATATAATACTTACAGCTCGAGAAGTCTGTGAATTATAATAAATGCAAATACAGTGTCTGCCTATCCCATAACATAGTTGTAAGCAAACTAATCTCAAAATGATGTTCAGGTTCTCTAAATTCTTAAAATCCCAGATATTTCCCACATCCCTAATAATATATAAATTTCAAAAAGAACAAAATTTTCTTAGTTGTCAAAACTTACCACCAGGAAGAGAAACTGTTAATTCTAGAATATTTGATGTAAGATCTCCAACTAAAGCATCATTTTCCAGTAACTGGCCACAACAGTACAAGTTGAATTCTGTATTTGCAGCACTTTTTGCCTCGACAATTTTTCTCTGGAAAAAATTAAAATAAATTTTAATTTATGTTATCTTATATTTAATTATTAAAAGTTCTAGAATCTAATCTTTCATCACTTCACAGGAAATAGTATTATTTACCTAAAGCACTTTTAAAATATTTACTATATTGATAAGATACTAAAGAATATAAAAGAAAATTATATTGTTATCACTATATTATAAAGAGTGTTTAATAGTCTTATCATATATCAATATTACTTCCTCTAAAAATTTCAAAGTTTCTTTAATTTGTATAACTGTTGACATACATTCACGAATGGTGTTCAATGAAAGATTTATTTGACCACCATCTCAAATTAAGTTTGTCATTTGATATTGCGTCGTTGCTCGTTCCAGAGGCATAAAGTTTAGACTCCAGATTATCATTGCGACGCAAATGATTAAATACATGTCAAGATAATATTATCGATTTTATGGATATATAATAATTATATATAAAATAGTTATTTATATTAAGTGAATTTACATATTATATATTTATTATAAATAATTTATTTATTGTAATTATCCTTTTTTGTATGGACAGCTACATGCCAACCCTTTTAAAGTCCAAAAGACAGAAAAATAAAGTTATCTATCGATAAATAATTTAATTATATATACATTAATTTGAATTATTGAAAATTATTTATGTTTTTAAAAATAAAAATATTGTCAATAGATTATTATGATAAAAGATAATACATTTCAAATTAGTTTTGAATTAATGTAAATAAAGACCTTTCATTTATAATATATAAATATATATAAAACAAAAAGACTCTTTTCTTATTGCAAAGAGCACATTTCAGAAAATATATTGTATCAAATTAAATTCTGTAATAAACTAATTACAATAACAATATTACTATTTTTTCTATCATACCTTTATGTCTGCTATAGTCTCATTTTCGTGCGACTCAACCAAAGTTGAATGTTCTGCTCCTCTGATGTGTAACTGCATGTTTACGCTATCTGTAAAAACATAATTTAACAGAATATTTAATATCTATCTAAGATATTTTACTTTATATGAAATTCTACTTTATAATTAATTAACCTATAAGCTCTACAGATATAATGCTATAATTCAATTAACATAAAATATATTTAAGTAAATATAAATGTTGAAAATAATTATACATTTCATATCAGTTAATTAAAAATATGTATGTATAAACTACAAACGTGTACGAACTGATCGCATAAAGGATGAATGACTAATATTAACACGTGTTACTAAAAGAACCATATTTAATTTTAAAATAGTTGTTTTTATTAAAAAGACATTCTAACTAATATCAAATATAGTTATAAAAATACTGTACCTTAGTAAATCAATGCTGTAATAATACTTATCACACTAAAATGAGGAAATGCGATAATTTATACTTACAAACGACGCAGTAATGATTAACGGGATCTCTATGTTGAAGTTGTTGATTATAAAGAACTATCGATAATCTGGTAACGAAACGATTAATCGATTTATCGATATTCTGTTAAACTTAATATTTATTTTACATATTATTTAATAGCATATTGTAAAAATATTGAAGGGAAATTATGATTGTTTAATAATAGGAGGATTAATTATAATATAACGTGTACTGTGATTATATTTTCATAAATATTTAATTTCATATATAAAAATATATAATCCACATATATAGGAAAACTGTTATTAATTTTAATTAACATTAAAAAATTTATATTTGAAGATACAAAAATTTAAATAATATTTCTTAAAATACTGAAGATTCTTAAGTAGACATAGTTAGCCAATCAAATTTCGTTTTATACCTTTCATATGCATGAAAGTATGTACATGTATAATATAGTGAACACACAAGTACTTATTGAGTATGAAAATTTTCAACTGTATCATCTTAGCCTAGCCTAACCTTAGATTAGAATTTAATGCAAGATTAAATAATAAATCTTAAAAGCATAATCTTGTTTTTGTTATAGTTAAGAATAACATTTTATCAAATATCGTATTAAGATAGCGAAGGTTATAGATCCCATGGCATTTCCACTGAACGATCAGATTTATACAAAATCTTTTACACCTAGAGAATACCAAGTAAGAGGGAATTTTATAAATTATTTAAAGGATTTTAAGAAAATATATTGTTGTATACAATATTTAAAATAAATATTATTGCAGGTAGAATTATTTTATGCTGCTAAAGATAAAGACATTATTGTTTGTTTAGGTAAAAATTATGAACAAACTTTTATTGTTATAAAATTAATCCAAGAATTTGCTACAAACAATAGAAGGTAATAATATATAGTTATAATTAGTTTTTCTTCTTGGAGAATTCTTGCATTATTGTATTAAATTTCTTTTAAAATTATTTATTGTAAATTGTTAATTTAGATTATTAAGCGAAGGAGGAAGACGATCATTGTTCATATTGACAGATGAAGAAAAATGTACAATAAAAGCAAGCTACATACAACAACTCACAGATTTAAAAGTATTATTATGTGACACTTGTTCACTTACAGAATTTATGGAAAACTTTGAAACTTCTCATGTAAGGAATATTAATGTCTTATTAGAGTAATATATTTACCAACATATATTACTACTAACTTCTTTAATTTTCTATAAATTATTTTTAATAATTTTTTTAGGTACTAGTTACAACTGCTAAGACATGTGCACAATTATTGACAGACAGAAAAATTTTACCATGTCAGATAAATCTAGTCATAATTGACGAGTGCCATAAATCTATAGACAATAACAAGCTAAAATTTATTTTACAAACTATTTCGGCATGTGAGAATGTTCCTAGAATCATTGGATTAGCTGTACCATTGTTTAATTTAACACAAGAGCCTGGAAGATTAGCATTGGAAATAGAAAAAGTAGAAGACACATTTCAATGTGAAGTTGAAACAACTAGTGATATATTATCTATATTGCGGTATGTATATTTTAGTATGCAAGGTAAATCTTGTTGTTAGGGTAAGAAATACAAAAAATTGATTGGCATAAAAATCTTTCTTCTCATAACTTTGCTTGTTTCATAAGTTCAATATAATATACCAAGAACAAATCTTTTTTTGTAAAAAAAATTTGTAAAGGTATTATTAATTGGTTCTATTAAGTCTTAAATTGAAGTAAACATATGTACATTTTATCTTTGAGATAACTCTATTGCGTCTTCTAAAAGACGCAAATATATTAAATTTAAAAATTTTTTAGCTTATTACAGAATAATTAATTTTTCTAATACTATATCTTAATATTATCTTAGATAAAAAGGTATTCAGAATTTTATTAAAAAGATATACTGCAATTTTTAGGAGCATGTATGAAATGAAATGTAATCTTAGGAAAATACATTTTAACATTTCTTCTTTACGTTTCTTTTTTTCTATTTTTAATGAAACAAAAAATAAAGTTATTATAATTATATGATTCTAATATATATGATATTTTTACTTAATAGTGATCTTTTTTTAAATAGGTATAGCCCTAAGCCTAAAGAATATGTAGTAGAATATGCTAAAAATGCAAAAGGAAAATTACATACTACTATAGAAAATTATATATTGCATGCTCTTGAATTTTTACGTGATCATCGTCATGATCCAACTGAGATTTATAATGAAGAATTTTATGAAGACATTCAAAAAATACCAGATCCTACAGAGAAACCTTTTGAGATGATGCAAGACTTTTTGTACATATTAGAAACTCTTGGACCATGGTGTGCAGATCGTGCTGCACTGGCTCTTCTAATTTTAACAGAAAAATTAAAAGTAAAGACACCTTATGAAAGACATTACCTATTATTAAACATGGTAGCATCCGTTTTCACAAAAATACGAGCTTTATGTGATAATACATTTGAAGTTTTATCTGAAAAGGAAAGAATATATAAATATACTACTCCAAAGGTTCATAGATTATTGCAAATTTTAAAAACATATACACCGTATTATAATAAAGATATTAATAATAAACTAAATGAAAATATTTCTCAAAAGTTACCAGTAAATAATAGGGAAGGGTTTACTAGAGATAGATTTGTGCAATCTAAAAAATCAGATCGTAATTGGAAAAGTAATGAAGAAAATTGTAGAAGACCACCTAGAGCACCACGACACATGCGTGGTATTACAGATCCTGACCTACTTTGTGGAGTAATTTTTGTAAATAAGGCATTTGTGGCAAAAGTATTGTTTTATTTATTAAACGAAATATCTATGCATGATGATGACTTACATTTTTTGTCACCTCTTTATACGATTGAGAGGAATATTGAAGATATTAGTTATTCAAAAGATGTAGAAATAGAACATAGAAAACAAGAAGAAGTTTTGAAAAGATTTAGGATACATGAATGTAATTTACTAATTTCGACTTCAATTTTAGAAGAAGGTTAGTCACTAATTTATCTTATTATTACTACATAACTTATTTTAGATACTATTTTATTAATATTATACTAATATACCGTTTTATGTTTGTTAGGTATAGATATTCCCAAATGCAATTTCGTAATGAGGTACGATTTTCCAAAAACTTATCAGTCATATGTACAATGTAAAAGTCGTGCAAGAGCTACAGATGCATTATATGTGTTATTAGTACCGCAAGAAATGTCAAAGGAGTATATATGGCAGCTAGCTCAATATCATTACATAGAAAAGGTATTAAATTATGGTATATTCTTTTTAATTACTTTAATTATTCGTTATGGTAAAATTTAATGGAATATATGAACTGGATCTGATGTTTGATTAATGACTATATTGTCTGCTCGATTTAATTTAGTCATAAACTTCAGTGTGTACCAGTTTTAATATCAGCCATTTAATGTGGTTCATTACCTGTGTCCATCCCAGTCGAAAGTTTTAATGGAAGAGCATCAATCTATTTTGTAGACTTTGTTAGTAAAATGTTCTAATAACGAACCATCTGAAGAAGAAGAAAACGAAGCAGACATGTATGCTGCTATGATACCACATTATAAACCGCTTGATGGAGATGATGCACCTAAAGTTACTTTTAATTCTGCTATATCACTAGTAAACAGGTAGTATAAAATTATGAATAGAAAACAATAAAAACACTTTAAGTATTTTATAATCATAATTCTAGAAATTATTTCATATTATTATAAAATTTTATTCATTTAGATACTGTGCAAAATTACCTAGTGATACTTTTACAAGGTTAACTCCAGAATGGTCCATTCGAGAAATGGATGTTGATAATAAATTTATGTACACATGTTCTTTACGACTTCCTATAAATTCTCCAGTAAAATATGTTGTATTGGTAAATATTTTTGTTCTTTATAATGGAAGCATAATATTAAATCTTTTCCAATATGTATGTGTGTATGTGAATTATTGTATATTACACTATTATTTCAGTCATATCCTATGCCTAATAGAGCTATGGCAAGACGAATGGCTGCTTTACAGTTATGCATTGATTTACACAGAAAAAATGAAATAGACGATAATTTGTTACCCATTGGGAAGGAAAATTTTAAAGCTAAACCAGAGGATGCAGAAGTACCTGCTCTACCAGATGAAAGTAAAGTGGATTTTTCTGAAGCTCGACCGGGAACGACTAAGCGCAGACAATATTATTATAAAAAGGTTTTATTCATAAAAGATAAAAATTATAGTAATATATACTTTATTTAATCCTAATATTAAATTGTGCTTCATAGACAGCCGAGGCATTAACAGATTGTAGACCAATAATTGGAGTTCCTTCTTATTTATATCATATTAATCTGGTTTTGAGTTGTCCTTTACCTGAAGAACAAAATACAAGAGGTCGACGTATATATCCTCCTGAGGAATCAGCTATTGGTTTTGGTATAATAACATTAAAAGAAATTCCTAAGGTAGTCATAATTATACACATACACACGCGCGCGCGCGCACACACACATACACAAAATGTATAAATTGCTTGCAATATTAATCATTAACTTTTCATTTTAGTTATGTCCATTTCCTATTTATACTAGATCTGGGGAAGTTCATGTAAAATTAAAACTTAGTAAACAGACTATAATTCTGAATGAAATGCAAGTAGAAAAAATTGCCATTTTTCTTAATTATACTTTTACAAATGTATTAAGATTACAACAATATTTGATGCTTTTTGATCCTAATGCTTCAGAGAACTCATATATGATTGTACCTGTGAAATTAGGTAACTGTAAACATTGTTAAAAATATTATCATTATTTATATTATATTTGATATTATATACATACAAATCTATTTTTAACAGATGAACAATCTGACGTCATTGTAGATTGGAATTTTTTAGAATGTATATATAAAAATCGAAATGCAGGGCCAACTAAAGTTCCAGAAGAAATCAGAAAAAATTTCAAGTTTGATGCATCGAAATACCATGATGCAGTAATTATGCCATGGTATAGAAGTCAGGATCAACCTCAGGTATTTTAATGAAAATCTAATATAAATGGAAAAACGTTACAAGTGAAATACATTATATTTTCTTGCTCGTTTTAGTACTTTTATGTTGCTGAAATTTGTACAAATTTAAATCCCAAATCTTCTTTTCCTGGTGATAATTATAGCACTTTTGAAGAATATTATCTTAAAAAATATGATATACAGATACAAAATTTAGATCAACCTTTACTAGATGTGGATCACACATCAGCTAGATTGAATTTTTTAACACCAAGGTAGATATGATGCAAAATATATGATTATATTTAAAATTGTTTTTGTAATTATATTTATAATTGTTTTGTTTGTAATTTATAATATTTATAATATATATATATATATATATATATATATATATATATATATATATATATATGTATACACACAATATTATTATTAAATAAATATGAAATAAAATAAATATACTATATTTATATCTAATATTTTATTTTAGATATGTTAATCGGAAAGGTGTTGCTTTACCAACAAGCAGTGAAGAAACAAAACGGGCAAAACGGGAAAATCTGGAGCAAAAACAAATTCTTGTTGCTGAATTATGCGCAATTCATCCTTTTCCAGCTTCACTTTGGAGACAAGCAGTTTGTTTACCTTGTATTTTATATAGAATTAATGCTCTATTACTTGCTAATCAAATACGGTGTCAAGTTGCACGAATGATAAATTTAGGACAGGAAAATTTAAATCTCGGTAGATATAAAATTATAGAAATTACTTCTGGAGTTTTCGTTTTTTGATTTTAATGTGAAAATATTTTAGATTTTGAATGGCCACCATTAGATTTTGGTTGGAGTTTAGCGGAGGTTTTAAAGAAATCTAAGGAATCTGAAAAAGCAAAGTTAGCCAGAAATGAAACTATCCAACAAAATTCTGCAAATGATACAATTGATAATAAATGTCAAAATATCCCTAAAGATATAATAGACAGTTTACACAAATCAAATGACGAAACTGAATTAGAAATTGGTACTTGGTCAAGCGACATGGCAATGAATTCTCTGGTTTTTGAAACAAATAATTTAAAGTCATTTCCCTTAAATGTAACTGTTTTACCAGATGATTTTAACTGGAGTTATATTCGATACGGATCCCCTTCATGTGAATCAGATTTCGACGGTTATGAATCAGACGATTTTTATGACGATGGATTTGTCGATACTTGTGATGGAAGTGAACATGAAAACAGAAGGTTACGAATTGCTTACATGGGAGAAAATATTGCAGAAGCTGTAGAAGACAAGAAACAGATGTCTAAGCAAAAGACTAATAAAAAAGTTTTGAATTTGTTAGAAGCTGAGAAAAGTTTGGATGACGTTTTATGGTCGTACACGGAAGAGAAAGAGAATTCTTCAATTGCGAAGCATAGACAAGCTCATTACGAATTTGCTAAAGTAAGAGAATGTGAAATAATGCAAAATGGATCTTTTATATCCTGTGACAATGAAATTGCAATAAAAAAAAAAGCTTCATGTAATTTACAATGTGAAGAGAATTTGCCAAATTATAAACACAAAGATTATGTAGAAACTGTAGTCGAGAAATTCACTAAAGAAATATTAAATAACAATGATACTATACAACTGATAAAAAAGGATTCTAATCCATCGAAATTTACATATCATTCGGATAGTAATCTTTTTAGCTTTGATTTTCAACCAGAACTAGAAAACCATGCGGGCCCAAGTCCCAGTTTAATCTTGCAAGCTTTAACTATGTCCAATGCAAATGATGGTATTAACTTAGAACGTTTAGAAACTATTGGTGATTCTTTTTTGAAATATGCTATAACTACTTATTTATATTGTACATATGATAATATACACGAAGGCAAGCTTAGTCACTTGAGATCTAAACAGGTATACAAAATTCGAAATATTAATTAGCTTTGTTGGTTGTAATAATTTATTTTAATATAATGGAAACCTTTTAGGTCAGTAATTTAAATTTATACAGATTAGGGAGACAAAAAATGTTAGGTGAGAGCATGATAGCAACAAAATTCGAACCACATGACAATTGGTTACCTCCTTGTTATTATGTTCCAAAGGAACTTGAACAAGCATTAATTGAATCTGGTGTACCTTCTACTTTGTGGAATCAAGCCGACATTCCAGCTTTGCAAGCCGTAAATCCTTCTGAAATAACTCAATTAGTTCGAGAAACGGAACAAAAATTGGGTGTCATGAAAACTGAACTTGATCGGAATGAGACATCACTTTCGAATAATTTAGATAATATGCGTTGTTTTATACCGTACAATTTAATTACGCAACATAGCATTCCTGATAAAAGTATTGCAGATTGCGTGGAAGCGTTGATTGGAGCTTATTTAATTGCTTGCGGATCTAGAGGTGCATTACTTTTCATGACTTGGTTAGGGATTCATGTTTTACCTACAGAAGAGATTACTATCATACAAGAATCAGAACCAAGAGAAAGAGTTCCAGGTAGTACCCCTTATATAAAAGGAACGAACGAAAAAGGACAAACAACATGGACACAGGTATCTATAATTGATTTATATAGCTATAAATAAATATCATATATAAAGCATATCAATTATTGTAGATTCGTTATGGAAAATTGGAAGAGCCACAAAATCCCTTACTTCGATACATTCCTGATCCAGAACAAGAATTAAAAATGATGCTTGATGGTTATGAAGAATTAGAGAAAAGTATAGGATATGAATTTCATGACATTAGTTATTTATTACAAGCATTTACTCATGCATCATATCAACCTAATAGGCTGACAGATTGTTACCAACGTTTAGAGTTTCTTGGAGATGCTGTTTTAGGTAGCAAATAATCGGTTCTTTTCATTCTAGTATAATTTCCAATAGTGAAAAATTTAATATAAAAAATTGTAATTCTAGATTATTTAATAACAAGACATTTATATGAAGATGCTCGTCAACATTCTCCAGGTGCTTTAACAGATTTACGATCCGCCTTAGTTAATAATACTATATTTGCTTCTTTAGCTGTAAGATGTGGATTTCATAAATATTTTCGACATCTTTCTCCTGGTCTAAGTATTGTCATAAATCGTTTCGTTAGGATTCAAGAAGAAAATGGACATTCTATTAGCGAAGAAGTAAGAAGCTTTAAACAAATTTGCTTATATATATGCATTACATGTGTGTCTATATTTCATTATTATTATTTGTTTCTTTTTAAGTATTGTTTAATTGGAGAAGAAAAATGCGAAGAAGCTGAAGATGTAGAGGTACCAAAAGCATTAGGTGATGTTTTTGAATCATTAGCTGGTGCAATTTATTTAGATAGTGGAATGTCCTTGGATGCAGTATGGAGCGTCTATTACGCCATTATGAAAAATGAAATTGGTAACTTCTTAAAATATCTTTTATCTAATTACAAAGATAAATTTTTTATGAAAAGAAACAACAGGGATATTTTACTATTTCAGAACAATTCAGCACCAGTGTTCCTAAATCTCCAATTCGTGAACTATTAGAATTAGAGCCTGAAACAGCAAAGTTTGGAAAACCAGAAAAATTGGCTGATGGACGAAGAGTTCGAGTTACAGTAGATGTTTTTGGTAAGGGCTCTTTTAAAGGAATTGGCAGAAATTATAGAATTGCAAAATGTACTGCAGCAAAATGTGCTTTAAAAAAGCTGAAGAAGATGCAGAATTATTCAGGAGATAAACTATGATAGCATATACAATATTAGATCAAAATGAAAACATAAAATGAGATTAATTTCTGTATTACTGTTAAAATATATTTCTATAAAAATTGTATCCATAAATACTTATGAATTTGTAATATAAACAAATTTTATGTATTCTAGCCTAAAATAACATTGCACTAACGTTATAGAATGGATTTATGAATTGCACGAATTAATAGAAACGATATGTATCGAACTTCATTATTACAATTAACGAAACAAAATTTTGGGGAAGAAGCGTAAATATATTGTTATATTGTAAATATTTAAACAATCATATAAAAAGTACTTAAAAATTCCAAAACTATTTTTCAAATATGCTATATTAAAATACGTATTTCTGGCATTCAATGTATTATAAGTATTGATTTAATTAATTGTAAGTAACTTTTTTCTATGACATAAAATATCTTTCGAGCATCTCATTACCTTATAAATTATGCAATTTGTTGTTTACCAATTTTCCTCAAAATTCTAGTCAACACATTATATGTTTTTTAAATATATTTTCCCAGTAGTAAAAAGATTTAGAACCGGTGGAATTTTTTATAATAAAAATATACACAATAAACATATTGTATAAAAAGATTAATATGTATTAGGGAAATTAATAGCTAAATTTAAAAAGTTAAAAATTAATATCTTCTTTCTTAATGAAGTTGTTCCCATTATAATTTTTTATACCTTTAAATTTTTATCAATACCTAATTATTATTTATTAAGAAATTGACAATTTCGATTTCAAGTAAAATTACGAAAAATGTATAATCTAAAACGGAAACTACATCATACGGTCATACGATATGATAAGTTTAAAATTGTTATATATATATATGTGTGTGTAGATGGTACACATCATTGTATCATGTACATATGCCACTTTTTATTAATTTTTATTAATCATTTTTCTGCATATTTGAATGTAATGTAATCGTTATGTAACTAGCATTACCTTTCTTTTTTTGTAGAAACGAATATAATATAAATCATATAAGTTGTACGAAATTTTTGTAATAAATGTTTTTAATTACATAAAATAAGAGAACGAATTTTAAATTGTGCTATAAAATTAAATTTTTTTAATATGATACAATAATGTTATTATATGTATATTTAAATATATTAAAACTTTCAATTAGATCGGAATATGATAATACGATCGGAACCTGAAGAACCACGAATATATCATTTAATTAGAAATGTTTGCAAAATGTAATATATATACAATTTAATATCTTTTTATATCTATTCAAAATAAAAATGTTAAGAGCCAAACTGGCTATAAAAAAGAGCTATAGCAGGATCTTCACATTTGCATGTAATTAACACGTCTCGAAATTTATCTAAGATTTGTAATAATTGCGATCTACGAATATTTTCTAAATACATAATCTCTTCTAAATGATGACCTCCATTAAAGTAACCAAGACGGCATAATCTGTCAAGTAATTTTCTATCATCAGAAGGAATATCATACTCTTCCGATTGATAATTGTATATTCCATTTTCTTTATGAAGTGTTATTGATAGTTCTTCATTTATATCAGCTGAAGTACCTTTTGGAACATCACTTAAATTACATGCACTATTACTATCTGTGATTTCATTTATATTATGATTCAATTCATCTTTTGCATCCTTAAAAAATATGTGACAGATTATAGTTAAAAAATAATTTAATTTATAGTTAAAAAATAAATTTCTTTAAACTTACCAATGATACTCGTCCGTGTACAGTTGGCATATATTGTACATATGTATGTAGTTGTAAAAGTAAATGATTCTTTAATAACCATATTATTATTTTTACTAATTGTGTTTGTTGTTGTGACTGGCTCAAAGGATTTAACTGTTGACTTATGGAAATTGGTAGTGAAAAATCACTGAGAACCTATTACCAGTAGAAATTTAATTTTACATACAATTCGAATAATATAAAATTATATAAACAATTCTATCACATACTTGTAAAAGACAAAGCCCAGGAAATTCTTCAGAAAATACCTCTAACAATTGATTTGTAATAATAGCATCTGGTGATACAACATAAACATTGCTTTCACAAAGAGGATAAATTATAGTAGCTTTAGCCCAATATATTAAATGCCCAGTCAATTGAAAAACTTGAGTTAGTGTTAAGTCAGAATCAGCAGCTAGAGTTTGTAGACTTTTTAAAGGACTATACATTTGGATTAGGCGTTTAAGTGCAGGAGAAGAATCTATTGGAAGTGAATCTAATAAATCTAAAGGTTCAATGAGTAATAGTATACCGTGATAAGGCCTTAAACTGTTTAAACACCTGCAATAAAGTTTAATGTTCAATATTTACTTCAATTTGTAATTATTGAATATAATATTTACCTGTCTATTATTTCTGGATTGATAACAAATCCCTTTTTATGAGATTGATGAACCTTTTGTGGGAGACAGAAACGTACTTGAATCCATTTATTAATCATAATATTGATTATACCAGAAGTAGTAAGACTACTAAACACAGACTTCAAATCACGTGAAAGTGAACTTCTTTGCAATATTAATTCATATGGCGACTCATCACAATCACTTTCACCTTCTGATCTATAAATACATATAAGAAGTTCCAATTGTTATTCTTTCATCACACATATAATTCTATATACCTAGTAGCAACTTCATCATGAGTAGAAACCATAATCTTTATTTCTTCTGTTAAAAATCCACATCTCTTTTCTTCGTGTCTCAAAGCTATGCCTAACCTAAGATAAATAACACTTGAAATTTTGTCTTTCATATATCATGCTTTTATAATATAATATATGACAAACCTCCTACTTAAATCATAATAACATTTTACTATAGAATGGCTGGCTTGAGCTTGAAGGGCAAAAACTATATTAAAAAGCATCGAAGAATTAACCTCTTTCATTCCATGAGATGGAACTAAAGTTGGATGTCCAACAAAACGGACATCATTTACTTTTAATTCGAACTTTTGTTCACATAATTCTGGTTTAACAGCAAATAACGTAGATAATACTTCATCAGTTACTCCGGTCAAATTTCCATTGCTTATGTTAGAGATTGGAAAAGGTAAAGACTGTTAATAAAATTTATTGAATGTTATTAAATTACTTTATTTGTGCAATGATATTATGTGATATTGAATTAATGACATTTGTCACAAAGAACTAAGTCAGAATATTATATGAAACAGACCTGTAATAAATCCTCTGTGATAGTTAAAGAATAAGGATTTTTTCTTCTAGTACATTGATTAGAATCTCGTGTATATTTCGCTACGTGTGGATATCGAAATAAAAGTCTATCACCTTTACTATCACTTTTCACAAGAATTATACTCAATGGATTTATCTCCATAATTGCTGTTAATTGATATAGAGGTTATATGAAATCTTGTCATCAATAAATTATTAACCAGAAACTTTAATTAGTTAGAAAGGAAATCGGTAAATATATAATCGGTAAAAATATAAACTCGAAATAATTTTATATTCGAGATATAAATACCATTTTTCTGAGTAAACATTTTTTGACATATTGCTCACTACGTTTTACCGGAACCATGCGGTTTAGATATTACGCTATTCTTAAGTTTAACACACATGTATTTTGGTTTAACAAACATGGTTTTTTAAAGGTTCGTTTAAGAAATTTGTACTGCAAATTCATAGATATTATATGACTATAATTAAACATTTAATTGTATGTTTAAGTAGTCAAATTATTTCTCGTGTTTAGTGTACTGATTACAGTGGTAATGTGTTTATACATTTATCATTCTTTATCCTGTTTTTGAATACTATAGGATTGTTTTGCCTCCAATCAATGTCTATTATAATATTTTAATAAAATTTATATTTTAATTTAAGAAACGACAATCTAATCATCTTACATTAATTATTGTAACTAGCAGAATATCAGAAAGGATATAGAAAAACCCAAGAACGACTTTTGGAATAACGACTGATTGCATATATACTCTTACTACTGACAATACATCTAAAGAACTTATTTTATTCATGCAATTAATTCATTAATACTTATTTACACTCAATATTTTTGAACGAATTAGAAATAAAATTTGTAAAATTATTACATGCAGTATACATACAATTATTAAATGCTATAAAATTCTAACGTATAGTATATATAATTCTCTCTCTATATACATTGTATATACATATAATACTTTGAAATTGTATCTTACTACACTGTATCTTTTTCTAAACTTTTAAATCTTGTGGTCATGCAATGATCTGCTGTACATATGCGATAAAATACATTAAGCGAATAATTCTAAATAATATAATATATTTTACTTTTTTTAAAAATATGAAAGACATAGTTCAATTACGACTGATAAAGATAATATCATTAATTTTTTTTTAAATCGTACACGTACATTATACGTAGAACATTATTGTATGAATAAATTAAATGATATTATTGTTTGTTGTTACAGGCGCAAGGAGTAGACTGGCTGAAGAAATTTTCTCCGCCGTTCAATACGACAACGCGTGCGCTTTTCTTCCGGAGGAGCCAGTAGTCGTTCTAATGATACTTTCGTACGAGGGTGTTGTTTAACGGTGAGAATGTACTTTTCAGTGTTATTATTGTTTTCTTCGTACTTAAAAATAAATAAGACAATGCATATCATATTGTTTTTATCGTTCACCTATTTTTTCAATTAAATTGAAGATAATATAAAAACCAACATTAGGAATCAAAGGTGTTAATTAATCACAAAAAAAAGCAAAGAGTAAATGAAATATAATAACTTTATAAATATTAAATAATGATCATCTTGTTAAATATATAATAAATGTTTACCTCATATTGTTGGCTGTTCCTTTTAAGTAAATTAAAAATATAATTAATCAAGCAAAGAATAAGTGGTTTAAACAAATTTCGTTTAGCTTAACGATACAATAAAAATTAGTCATTATTAATTAACTATTTCTGTAATGTTAATGATAGATGAGAGGTTTTGATTTAACAATGAATAATTCGGGTTGTGCGACTTGCACACTCGAACCACCGCCTGATATTCTTCATATACCGCCACCGCCGTTCCCAGCGATTCTCCAACAAAGTTCCGACTTTTATCCGCACACGGATTTATTATCGTTTCCACCTCATCTCAATGACAGCCCTTGTAAACATTTCTGCGATCGCCGCTCCGAAGGTGTTCAATACATAGAAATGCCTCAACAAGGTCTACTATGAAATCTATAATTATTTTACACTCACTTATTTGTACTCGTTTAATCAATTTATTTAATTATTTGTATTTATAATTCGATGATCTATCATGTTATATTTTAAACATTTTCAATTTTAAAAAATGATCAAAACGAAAAAATACGTGCTTTATCTAAGGATAAATAAATATATATAATTCATTATATTTTTAGGAACAGTATTTGACGATACATGGCTGCTGGTTCTAATATCCTCCTGTATCGGTATAATTTTCATAGGCATCATTCTAGCAATATTACTCTTGAAATGCAAATTGTAAGTCTCCTTCCATTATTTCTTTTTTAGGAATAATAAGATATAGAACAATCAAAATTATCAGTTAAATACAAATTGAAACAATAAACAATATAACAATATAAACAATATAAACTTTTACTCTGCAGCAATAGAAGTGGCAAGAGTGGCGTAATTTCCATACCAAACACAACATCTGCTATACAAGCAAAAAACGGGAGGATTCAAAACGAAGCCGTTCTCTATCCCTGTGCAGCTGATACTATGCAAGATAGCCGTGTTATGTGGGCTACCCTGACACCACGGGGTACCACCAGACACTATCTGGAGGAACATACCTATGAAACTATTGGCGGTGGACAATTCCACAAGCGTGCCTGTTCAACTACGCCAACTGAACATGTAAAACTTAAGGCAATTTAATATTACGTTTGTATACGTAGTTATACTTTCATTCACATACACGGTTCCAAAAAATTTTGTTACAATTGAAATAAATCGAATAAACTATCGATAGTGAAAAATAATTGTAACTCTGAACAATGATAAAACGAAAACAATATATGCTGACTAATATAAGAATAAAGGAAGAATGTACAATTATTTATTCCAAAAAATTGTATATTCCTCGAATGAAGTAGGGAAACATTTAAAATATCTGAAGATAGATTATTGATTTTGCAGACTTACGCAGATCCACCGGTAACTACCCCGATTCAAAATCGCCTGAAGGACGACAAAGCCTTTGATAACACTGCGTTTGTAGATTACGAAGAACCTTCGTTAATAAAGACTGACTATTATCAGCTCAATGATGTTTTGGAGTCGAATGATCCAGGCAATGTTTTAATACTTACATCTTTACTGATAAATATAATTAGCGCATCTGTAATTTAATTTTAATTTTAATTATAGGTATACAAAGAGGAACATCGCGTCCACGCGTCAGTTCGCCGACACGAATCGAACATCCAAATTTACCACCCCTTAATCTTCACCCTCATAAACGTTCCTCTCGTAAAGGATCTGCTACACCACAAGCTTCAGATACTTTATTAAGAAGTAGTATCACATCATCTACATATATTCCTACTATATAAGTTTTACGTCCAATCTTTGTTATACATACATATTTAAAGGCTTATATAATAAGCGACATAAACAACAGTACATTTTGTATACATTACCTTTACACCTAGTCATTATAAATAAGAAATAACTGCCAGTCAAATTAAAGCGACCTAGTCGTTAGCCGGTATATGTAAATTATATGTACTTCCTTCTTTAACCGATTAAAAAATTAAAATCATAGTAATGTGATCGAGTTAGTATATTTAGATATATAACATTCTGTATATGTTAAATTTGTATTGTGTATGAAATATCATATATCTAATAAAAATTAGGGATATATGTAAAAATTAATCTTATTTCATACATCCATGTATATTTTATTTTGGCCAATAAAATTTTATTATTTTCACAAACATTTTCATAATATTAATTTCTTACAGGTAGGAACTCAGATATAGTTAAACAAAGAAGATAATATGTAAGTATTTTTGTATGTATTAAATATTAATAATTCTAAAGTCCCTGTAAATTTTGATTTTATATAAAAACCAGATTGATGAAACATGTTAGTGTTTTATAAATCTACCGTATTTCATATAAGTATACATTTATGTAGGATCTTTACTATAATTAGTTTATTTACAATAAATGGATTAAACAAATGTTGGTGAAACAGGAAACGATGGTTGTTTAACGTGAACTAATCACAATAACGTATTATAATTAAGACAAATAGATAGTTAATTTGTAATTCTCGTCACCACGGTCTCGTCCAACGCTCTCTCTCACGCGGACCACACTCTCTCGACAACGCAATTAACACTCTCTGACTTCTCAACTAACACTCTAACTGTTAATTTGTCTTTCTCCCTTAGAATCCCTTTGTCTTTTGTCTTAGCCTCACCACGCACGTGTTTCGTAACTTAACTGGCTCGTGGCCAGGGTCACGCAGGCTTTTTCCGCGAAACTATTCGATTGAAGGACCGACGATACATTGTTGGACCTGTCGGCACTTCGGCTTTATCGCGACATTGTTTATAGTTCGCCTGATATCTCTTAGGCCTTTCGTCCATGATACTACGTTTATATACGAATGAAACTCAAAATGTATATATGGACAGTTTGACATAATCAAATTTGCAACTCGATATTGTTTAAGATATGAGTCAGGCTTAAATACTGAAATAAAGTGTTTATAAAATAAAACTATAATTAGAAAACTTAGTTTTTATTATATAAATAGTTTCAAACATAAAATATATCTGTATATAAGTAATTTTATAATTTTACATTTATTCGAAATAAAGCATTATAATACATTACATCTTTTTATTCTTGTATAAAGAATGTGCAGTAGCTAAATATTACACTTTTTATTGATGAATTTTGTCATTAAAATAAGTGTGATTCCTATTAAGAGGAAATACTATTTATTATGACATTATTTTTTCGACTTGTGTTAACAAATTATTGTTTCTCTTTACATTAAAAAAAGAAATTAACATTCCACTTTTAAACAAATATGATACTACAAAAAAAAAAGATTATACTGTGTAACTCTTTTAAATACTATAGTAATAATATGAATAACATTACTTTTCCATATAAATGTTCACAGAATATTCTCAGAATGTCTTTAGAATATTCTATCTAGTAGTAAACTTTTTTATGCTAAAATATTTTGTAATTTTTGGAAGTTGTTGTAAGTTATTCTGCTTATACATTGTCATTAGTTGTTTAAATAAATACCTTTTTTTATAAAAGCTTGGACTTCAGTATTTCATAAATCATCTTATTTCGAAAATATGGCATATCTTGCTGTGTAAACGTGATCTTTTTATTTCCACAAATATATTCAGCAAACATACAAGAGAAGACTCCGCAGTCACTGCCATTCATTTGTTGTGGGATATTTTTGGCACACTCTAATTTCCAGCTACTGGTATCATAAGTTTGCTTCTTTTTATCCAAACTTTCATCCTCCAAATATTGTCGTAATGCTGACAGACACTTGGAGTTATTGCCACCCATACTGTCATAATAACGAATAGACTTATCCCTAAAATCGATTATCGACATACACCAATGAATGCCTAAATGTATAGGAACAACTATAATATCCTGTGAAAAAATATCAATTTTTCTAGTCCATCTTCTTAAGGATGAATGTCCACCTGAGATCAATTTTGGATAAAAAAACGTATTCATAGCATGTACTTTTGGATATTTATCATTACTAGTACTTCTGGCTATTAATAAATTCATATAAAAATTTATTACTTCATCGTTTAACCAATTCAAATCAGCTAATGTATGAATATCTCTTCTTGTTATTCCTAAACCAAATCCTTCAACAAGAACTTCATCTGAAGGTCGAGAAATAAGAGCATTTCTTACTTCTTGCAGCATTTCTTCCGTTAATGTAGGTAATTCTGGCTCTTCTAATTTTTCTCTTTCCAAAACAGCCTCACATAATCTTATAGATCGTGCTAGATGTTCTTCTAGTGCAGCTTCTCTTGCTAAACGATTATGCTTAGACAAAACACAGGTCATTCTTTTAAGCTCCTCTGCCTCTTTATGACGTTGTTCGATTCGTTCATTGTATCTTTTTGTTACTTGAGGAACAAAATCCTCTCTCATTACAGCTTTTGCTGCTAATCGATCTCTTAAGGTGTTTGTAGTTATACTTTCAGGATATTTATTTTGTGCAGATTTTTCTACAGTCGTATCTTTTTTAGGACATTGTGTCTCATTGCGAATGGAATGTATTGTCCTTTCTTTCTCATCGTTATCTACATTGATAATTATTTCCCTGCCTTTTTTTTCTCTAATTGGAATAGTCCAATGCATTTGTAACGTTCTATCATGTTTTCTAAAAGCTGGCTGAGTTTTAGGAAAAGGAGACGAAGAACCAGATTTATCTAAATCTATTACTTCTATTGGTTTCTGTCTAGATCTTTTATCTTCGCGTTTATCACATATAACATCTATCCTACGTGGGAAAAAATTTTGTAATAACTCTTCGTATTGATTTTTTTCTCTTAGACGATGAGTTTTAAATAATGTCGAACATTGTTGATGTGGCACAACATTTTGTCCTCTATCACTTTTATTACTAGAATGTCCCATATTTACTTTATCATAACATTGGTGTGATTTTGATGATGAAAAGGTTGACTGACAACATGTCAGTGACTTGTCTCTACTATTACATGTACCATTTAATCTATTAGATGATTTAATAGGAGAATATTTATCTTTAGAAATATCTTGAATATCACCATCGCTGTCATCTTTAATCTCAATGGGTTCTTCCTCCACGTTAATGATATTGTAATCACAACGATGTTTTTTAGGAGTAACAAATTCTTTTTCTGAACTAAATGAAACTCTACGCTTTCTAGGTGCTTCATCTACCCACCCAAAAAATTTTTTTAGGAAGTCGAATATCATGATTGTTGTAAAAAAACAGTTGCTTGTAGCACAAAATCCAATTGTCTTTTACTAATATTGCCATTCAATATATTGTAAATGATGTATCTTTTATTATTTCTCATATAATTCTGAAAATTTTATCAAAGTTTCATCAGTCATGTAATGAACTAACATGCTATAGTAATATAATATAATGTAACATAATATAACATAATATAATATAATAGGATATACAAGTAAGTATCTAATGTATAAAAAGAGAAAAATTGTTAAATGTAATACTTACAGTGTATGCAGATAAACATATATATATCTGTATATATACGTGTGTGCATATACATGAAGATTGAGATTGATAACCGCTACGTCACAATTGTTAATTCAAATAACCTAAAATAATCTTTAAGATTATTTGAGATATTTTAATATCAAAATAAATAAATATAGAAGAAATATTTAAACATAAATCATTAATTGTAAATAAAAAGTATGACTACATATAAATAACAGAATGCAACTGTACCTATAATTAATTTGATTTATTATTGTAAAGCTTGGGGTTTCATGTTAATAACCGGCATTATGAATTTTGTAATGTTCCAAAGAAATATAAAAAAATTCTACATTTAACGCTACGTACTTCACATACAAATTTAAACAGCAAGTATACTAATAAACTGTGTGTTCAATTCCATTGTAATAATGCAGAATATGGATTGACAACTCCCGCGTATTTCATGGAAAAATTAACGCCCTTTGGTGTCACTTTTAAGAACTACATGTTTGATTTCCTTTCTTTGTTAAGTTATTGCGTGAACTTAGTTTTAATGTATTTATACTTAGCGATATCGATATGTAAATTAGGAGCGAAATTTAAAATTGTCTATGGTCATACGACTGTGATTTGTACATACATACATGTATGTATATATATGTACATATACACACACTAAATATGAAAATATTCAAATATTCAAATATTCGATACGTATAACGTGATATGAAAAAGGTTATAATTCAAAAAGCAGGAAATACCCTATTCAGAAAACTGAGAATTTGGTTGGATGTTAATTTAATTGGAACGAAAATTTTCGATTAGTTACATGAAATCTGATTTACTACTGAATAATAGAGATCTGGAAGGAAGATCCTAGAAGCACGAAGAAAAACTGGAGCATAACTTTCAAAAAAAAAAAAGAATTATGGTGTCTTGAACAGTTAGCTAACAATTTTTAAATTTTCACGCATTCTAACTAACAAATGTCTTACGCTCCATGGGTACCAATCCACATAAAATAAATCCTTAGATAAGCACGAAACACGTAATAATTCTTTCGAATTTATTCGTACAAAAATCATAACTTCATTTAATTATAAATAATAATATTAATAGAAAGATATTTTTGTATTATTTTAACATAATTAAGTTATAAAAAGATATACATATACATATGTAAGTTAGTTGTATATATATACATATACAATAAAAGATATACGCATGCGTTTTTTAAACATAACTTCATATTTTATATTTATGAGTAATTTCATGATTTTTTTGTATTCTTTCAGATAATGCAAAATCTTATCATTATTCAATACTCTTACTCGCAGAAAGATAGTAATTAGTTAGGTTATCATATATATATATATATATATATATATATATATATATGCATGTACGTATATACGTATGTATTATGTATGTATGTATGTCTTTATGTCTTTAAAATATAAGTTAAACATAATGTGATTTAGAGGTCTTGATATATTTACAATCACTGTATAAATAATATATTTGATAAATTGTAATTGTAAAAAAGTTAAAAATTTAGTAACAGTACAGAATTCATTACATGTAATGAGTAATGTTAATGAAGGATTTATTGCTGTCCATGTGGGTATGTTATTATTTATTTAAAACATATAGAATGAAACATCTGAGCACAATTAAAACAGAACTAAACAAATTGGTCTCAATTAAATGAAATGTTTATATTTGCAATATTATAATAATATATATTTTATTAGGAGCAGGACGACATTCAGAAGCTCTTAAAGAAAAATATCGGAAACTATGCCGTCAAGCATGCAAAGCTGTAAGTTATTTTTACTTATATTTTAATATATTTTAATATATTATATGATATAATCCTAGGCAATTTAATAAATAACAATATTTTTAAAGGGCATACAAAATTTAAAGGCTGGTGGTAGTTCATTAGATGCTGTAGTAGAAACTGTAATAGTATTAGAAAACTCTCCTTTAACTAATGCTGGATTTGGATCAAATCTCACATTGGAAGGAGCAGTAGAATGTGATGCAAGTGTAATGGATGGTACTACATTACAATTTGGAGCAGTTGGTGCAGTTAGTGGAGTAAAAAATCCTGTTTCATTGGCAAAACGACTTTGCGAATATCAGTCAATTAAAATTGCATATGGTAGGATTCCACCAAGGTAAATATTAAAAGCTGAGGTCAACTTGCAGAAAAACAGCCAGATTTTGATGGCACTTGTTCCAATTGCTTCATTTATATATATAAACAGTAGCAAAAATAAAAAACACGAACAGCCTGAATAAATTTCAGAAAAATAAAAAATCTAAAAAGGAGGAAAAATGGAGAGAAGCTTTAGGAACTTAATAACATTTATAAAAACACTTTAATATTCTTAATATAAATTGTTCATTAAGTTATACATATGTGTGATTTTTCATTGGTATTTTAATTCTAAAGAGGGTTGCGTTTCAAGTTTGGCAATGTCGTTGTATGATGTAAAGCCATGGTACCAACAAATGCATAAAAAGAAAAGATGTCTGTCTCATTTCCATCTTTAATGTGACCTAAATAAATTTTTTCCTTTTAGTGACAATACATGATAAAACATAAATATCAGTGTCTTCATTTTATATTAAAATTCTTCTTCAAATTGTCTATTTTTTGGATGTTTTTTATTCTTTGAATTCTTTTTATTTTTCCTACTGTTTATATATATATAAACAAAATGATTAAAATAAATTTCACCAATAAGAATTTTTTTCTATAAATTCAACAACGCCAATATTATAAAAATTTTTAATAAAAAATAAAAGTAAATTTATGATGTAATAGTAATAATAATAATAATTTTTTAAAAATCATTTTGTAATATCAGTTTTTTAGTTGGGAATGGTGCACATGTATGGGCACAAGAAATGGGAATACAAACATTACCACCAGAACAGCTAATTTCAAGTATGTAACAATTAATTTAACACCTTTGTTTGTGATTTTTCTATAGCTATGTTTATAAATGTTAGCTATTTATTGTTTTATGTCTGAAGTAAAATATTGAAATATGATATATAACTTATTATTCAGGATGGTAAAAAAGGAACTTTTAGGAACTTCTAATATATGAAAATTTAAATGTTTATGACAAATATTTTTTATATTTATATATATTTCAATTAATTTTAATTTGTAAATTAATATTCTGTTAAAGAAATTAATATTCTGTTATAATTTTTAGCAAAAGCACAGAAGATGTATAAACATTATAAAAGAAAAATAGAAAGTTCTAATATAGATGTTCACAAGGTAAATTACTTTTCAATATCTTTGTACATTATTATATAATCTTAAATTAATTTAATGGTTTAGTATACTAAACAAAGAATGGATACAGTTGGTGCAATATGTGTTGATAAAGAAGGAAATATTGCTGGAGCTTGTTCTAGTGGTGGTATTATTTTAAAATATCCAGGAAGAGTAGGGCAGGTACAATATTTTCTCTTTTTATTATCAACATTGGTTGCAGATATTTTATAAGCAGATATAATAATAATACTATTGAACTATGACATTAAGGCAGGAATGTGGGGATGTGGAACATGGGCATATAAAGACAAATATTCTATAGGAACAAGCACATCAGGCTGTGGCGAACATCTCATTCGCACTTTGCTAGCACGAACAACCGCAGAAGCTATAGCACATAATTCTTGTCCTATTATCAACTTATACCATTCTATGAAAGCTGATTTTATTGGTGAAAACTCGTAACTACTTTATCAATATCTTTCACTGCCAACAAATCTTTTATATTAGAAAGAATAAACTAAAGGTTTATTTTATTATAAATAAAGACAAATTTCTTTCAGATTCGAAATTTTTATGTGGACTTGAACAGAAACTTGGAGGTGTTATTGCTATTCGATATGCAGCCCAAGAAGGAGTAGGAGATTTCCTTTGGAGTCATTCTACAAATTCAATGATAATAGGTTACATGAATTCAAATGAACAAACACCAATGGTATGATTGGTTATTATTCAAAATAAAAAGAGATGTAAATATTATATTTGTAATTTTTCAGAGCCACATGGCTGTTCTTCCATCTCATGAAGTTGGAAAGAAAGCAACTGTCGAAGGAATCTGTTTCAAAATTACATAACATGTTAATGAATTTATGATTCGTGTTAAATTATGTTATTATATAAGAAATAATATACAATAATGTCAATATGTAGGTTTTTTTTATAAAATGCAAATTATTTCTTACTTTCATGTAGTATACAAAAAAATCTGTTCAAAGTTGGTTAATAAAGTAGTATTTCATACATAATATTACATTATTAATATTATATAATATTACATACCTACTTCATACATATTATAAGCAATTTTAGATATACAAAAGAAAGAACTTATTTTATGAAGTATAACGTATATGTTTAGTGCTGTAGTAAAAAATATAAGTTAAAAGATGATAATTAAAAAAGAAGATAAAGAAAGAAACAATTAACAAAGAACAATAAAAATAATTGTCATATATCTTTTAAAAATATGACGCAAGATCTAACACAATTTGTTTAACTTAGAGTTTAAAAATAATTGTATAATGTAACAATTTTTCACTTAATAGGAGAGCATTTTTAGTATTTTCATTGCGTCTGATAATAGCAAAAAATATATCGAGTGATTGATATTATAGGCATCATCCGTTCTACATTTATATAGGTTTACGACACATAAAGATCAAAATAGGCGTTATACGTTGTACTTACATAATTCTTTTTTTATATTCTTATATACTTTTCTTTCTATTAACATTAAGATGCGACATCTCATACATACATTAAATTAGTAAGAAATAAATGGTTAACATTTATGTTTTTTTATTCTTATAATCTATACATATTTTGAGTTCTACTAATTTATTAAACAAAAGTTAGAGCAATTTTTCTAGATATAAATATATATAAGATCAGATCACATAAGAAGAATATAAGATCAGTCATTCCTTTTTGAAGAAATCCTGATATTTTCGAATTAATATATTTTTCGAAAACTCTAACTATCCTGGTTTCTAAAACCACGAATTTCTGTTTCAAATATTATCTACACATGTAACTACATAACAATCACCAAATATACATCTACCTATCTATTATTGATATAATAAACTCAGACATGTTTCAATAAATTGTCTATTTCATACTGATTTCGTTTGCTGATTTTTAAAATGCATTTGCAACTGTTCGTATAGTATCTTGTTTATAAATTATTTTAATATAAGAAAGATCTCTATTATTATATTTTAGAATGGGTGAATGTTTATAAACTTCCAATATCGTTGAATCTTTTGAGTTTTTCAGGAAATATATCTTTGAATAAAACCGGATCTGCTCGGAATTCAACTGACTGTAACGGCATTGTGCCATAAATTGAAGAGAATCTATTTATACATTGTGTACGTTCTACCATATGTGTTAAATCTGCAGACAACATTTCAGTATTTGTGCATTCCGGGCATCGAAATTTCTTTTTTGGTGTCACCTATGATAATATTAAGTATTTAGTATATTATTTATTTCAAATTAAAAAAATTTTAATACACTTACTTTTATGGGTGCTTTTCTTGTGATATTTGCTACTAAAAAATTCATGGCTATGTCCTCACAATTCATATGTTCATCAACCCATTCTTTTATATCACCGGGCATAGCAGTGGTATACATATAATTCCAATACTGAAATATTATTCAAAATATTAACATGATCTAATATATTGAGTTACAAATAGAATCTAAATTATACTTAATTTTTTTAGAAACTTATATCCGGAAACATAGGAATGCAGGAAATTTATGTTGGAAATATCTTTTTCAGGAAGGAATAACAAAGTCCAAGAGTTAAGAAATTATATTTCTGGGGTCTGAAATAGAAATATATTGGACTGTAAGTCTTTCTAATAAAATACGTGTTATATTACTTTATGATGAAACGCAGCTCCAGTTAAAACCATAGAAATACTGTTAGTCCATTCACTTTCGTATTTCCAGCAATTTGTTCCATTATCCCACATATGAATTCTAGATGGAAAACCAACTATTCGGTCTGGAAACTCTCTCCATACCTAATAATTACTCATATGTATTATTATTTTTACTTTTTTAATTTTATATAATTTTTTAAAAATTGACTTTTAAATTTAGTAGGCATACCTCATAAGCAAATTCCACTTCATCAGCAGTTAACATAATAATATCATCATCTATTGATAGAACTGCTTCAGTTTCGATTTCATCATAAGGATAAAATCTGTTGGATAGTTTATTTTCCTTTGTTTGTATAACTTTTAATGGTTTATTTAACTTTGGCCATCTAGATGCTGTAATACATAAACAAAACTTTTAGAAACCATCCAACCAAAGAAACACATAACAATATTAATATAAAAGATAAAAATTTACAATGTGGAGGATCTTTCTGTTGGTTATTCCATATAACTAGAACTTTAGACAAGCTTGGTACTTTAACAAGTTTATTAATTAAAAGAAATAACAATTCCAATCTGTCGTACGTCAGAATTACAGCAGTAAATCCTCGAGTTTTCGGCGCAGTAATTGGTAGAAACAGCGGAGACATAATATCCTACATTTATAATAAAATAATAGTTATAATTTGATTTATTAGTAATTTATTAATTATCATAGTTTATACTTTCTGTATGAGATGGTATATTCCAAATTGTATAATCTCTAGCTAAATGTGGAAATACACGATCTGCGAGTATTTCCAATGCAGTTTCTGTTATTTTTTCCACAGACATAAAATATTTTTCATAAAGCCATGCACCTTGTTCTTGAAGTTCTATAATTCGTTGTGGAGATATCTTTTTCAAAACTGATATTATTGATAAGATATCGACTTCGCGTACAAATATAGCAGCCCTAAATAAAGAATATATTTCTTGTAACATCTTTTTCAAAACTGCTAGTATATAATTAATTACCTCTTACCTGCTCCAGTCAATTATCCCATGAAAAGGCATTGTAAGAGAATCAGCTATAATTATAGGTATAGAACCTGCTGCCATACATTCTAAAAGTGTGCTCTGGCCAAGTCTTGCACCTCGAATTACTAGACAAAATGTTGCTGTCTAACAGTAATAGATATAATAAACAAATATTGTTTCAATTATAGCAGTTATTACAATCTTACATACTTGAAGCACATTAGGATACTTATAAACGTCTTCTCCTGCACACCGAATTGCACTGTTCATAGAACTATAATGCAAACATGTACCTAATATTAAGATATCCTTTGGCGACAGAGATTTAACTTCCAATAAATCTTGTTCAAATGCAGAATTAATGTTCATTTGAGATGAAATAACTAACCATGGTCTAGAATATATGTATATATTTATTATTTTAAGTAAATAAAAGAGAATTTTTCAAAATATTTTATCACCTTATATTATTAAAATTTGGTTTAAGATTATCCACAAGAGAGCTATATACTGGTAAACTGATATCAAAATCAGATCTATACGTTAATGATGACATTCCTGCACCTGCAATCATTGCTTTTCCAATAGGTACATCAATGACTGTATTGTAATCAGGTACACTTCCAGGTACCATATTAAATATTAAATGATTTTCTCCATTATTCCAGCTGAAATATAAACAATAAATTACAGACATCATACATTGTTTATTTAAATGTATATGAAATAAAATGAATCTTACAATGGCAATGCTTTCAAGGCTTGCGAAACTTCTTGTAATTTTAATCTATTTTGATTTAATGTATCAATGGAAGGAATGAAAATACATGCTTCATATGGATTTGGTGTGTAAAATTTACTTGAAATAATAGTATTTAAAATTTGATAAAATTCTTTTGTTATTTGGTTTGTTATAGGCCTTCCCAAGGAATCTACATATATTTTTGGGGGATAGACATATACTAAAAGTTTATTTCCTTGACTACCACAGCGATAAACATTAAAACAACTAAAGTATGTGCAAGAAATATTTGTAGTATCTGCCACTGGAAGATCTTCATCAATTACTTGAATCGGCAATGACTGTAAGTCATTAAGAATGATAGCATTATATACAGAGCGTTTTTGTGTACTCCCAAATTTAAAAATATGATATGCAGTAATTAAAATTATAAACAATGTAAATATTAATAAACATATAACAAAAACATTGTGATAGTGATAAGAAATTCTATTCACTTTATGTGACATTCTTGTTGATAATACCATATTGTTTGGTATTACCACTATAAACTCACTAATTTAAGATAGTTTAAGGTTATTTATCATATCAGGCGTCATTTTTTCTCATTATCCTAACATTTATAAATTCATGTATTGATACATTAAACAATTAATTATTTAACCCACTAATTTTATCAGATCAATCGGGTTTCTATCAATATAATAGTATTTCTATTATCTCTTCTTAAATAGATAATTTTATATTTACACACACACGCGTGCATACATGCCAATATAAATTGTTTTTGAGGTTATATTTTCGAATACTCGTTTACATTTGGTGCATAATTATTTTTAAAAAATTAATATCGTAAACTCTATACTAATCTATGAATAATATACACGTCATATGTAAAAACATTAATAACTTTTCGTGTATAATTTCATCACAAATTAACAGTACAAAAATAAATTAAATTTTATATACAGAATGTATACATATAGTATATGATATCAAAAACAATATCTTGTAACGTTTGTTTAGAAAATGTATTAACGAATTTTATGTATTATTTTCCTTAGTACATATAAAATGAAAACATAATCCAAGCTTAATCCATTACTCATAATTCAAAATGCCGCCGCAAAATGTCCGAAACCCACGTGCATTTGCGATAATGAAACCACTCATTGGACGAATCATGAATAGAAGCTAACATGATGTCAAAGTAATCTGTCAAATTTGCTAAAAATGCTCAGCTTTAGATACGCTAATTTTTGAACCGCTGAATTCCTAAAATTAAGACTTGCATTTTTGGATTTTACGCATTAAAAACTATTAGATTACAATAAAAAAAGAAATAATTTTATTTCCACTGAAGCGAAGTTCACTCCAATAATTTAATTTTATTTCTATTAAACAGGAGTTCAGTCAAAATGAATCCTTTAACGTGAGTATTCTTACATACATATATTTGAATATAAATGTACTTATTTAATTTAAAAGAAGGCATAACTTTGTTTGTACATATTTTTAGAAACGTAAAAAATATAAAAAAGCTTGGAGAACAAGAATTAGTAAGTAATAGAAGTACATCTTGGCATGATCAATATGGAGATAGTGCTTGGATCTTTATCGGTGGATTACCATATGATTTAACAGAAGGTGATGTCATAACTGTATTTTCTCAGTAAGTTTTAAACATTCAAGGTAATTTATAAATTTCTGTTTAATAAATGTTAACTGTAATTATTGTTATTATAGATATGGAGAAGTAGTAAATATAAATTTAATTCGGGATAAAAATACAGGAAGACAAAAGGGATATGGTTTTTTATGCTATGAAAATCAAAAAAGTACAGTATTAGCTGTTGATAATTTAAATGGTATTAAGGTAGAAACATTTCTGAAATAAATTATTTTGTATTAAATTCTTCAATAACATTATAATATGAAACAAAAATTATACTGATTAACTTTAATAACAATTGTACATTTCAGATCTTAGGCAGAACAATAAGAGTTGATCATGTAGCAAATTATAAAGCACCGAAAGATTCAAAAAATATTGATGAAGAGACTAAACGGTTAAGAAAAGAAGGTTGTGCTCCGAAAAATATATAGTAAAAATTGTGATAATTAGTGTATCATTATTAGATTGCTGTTATTTATGCATTGACACTAAATGCAAATATGCAAAAATGAACAAGACAATGAGTATAAATGTACAAATATATGAAATATAAAAAGTAAAATATATATTACAAGATATTTAGAAGAGAAAACATACTTTTATTGAAGTTTAGATGCTTTATTAGTGTCAATATAAAAATATAAATTTGCATAAATATCCGCAATCTAGTCAATACTTTTAGTACAAATGAAATCCGTATAGAATATTAAAATATAATTGTATGTATTAAACCTTTGTAAAAGTATTTAAATATTATTTTTAAAACAAATTGTAGTTAAAACAGTAATTTAGTTGCATTTAAATGTGAAGTTAATGAACAACGCCAATTTTGTTAATATTTTGTATTTTTATGAATTCTATAATCTTCACACACACACACACACACACATTTCAATTGTTAATAATTTAAATATAAAAATAAATATATTCAAAATTGTAAGTAAAACTGTTAATTTTATTTTTATAATATAGTCATTTCAAAATATCTAAATTAGTTCTGAAGTACATATACACCATAGAAACATCAAACAATAATTGACTTAGACAAATGAAAATCAATAGACTATAAAACCATCTAATATCATCCTTTGCATTTTAGCTCTATAGATCAAGTAATAATAACATAATATCAAATTGCATTCTTCCACTAAAAAATTATTTTGTAATATTATATAATTTGCGCAATTTTCCATGTACAATATACTATAAAATCGAAGTAAAGATTTTAGTTTGTAGAAAATCGTATGAATTTGCATTACTCGTTGATTATAAATTAGAAAAAATATAGTTGCTCATAATAGTAATACGATGAATATAGTACTGATAGATATATTGTGATCATTATATTTTGCTTATCGATAATTACAAATAAAAAATTTAAATAATCTTCGTCTAAATAAGCAACTTTTTATGAAATCATGTTTTTTGAGTAGAATGATATCAGGATGAACCAAATTCACTCATCCATTTTTCATATTTTTCTAAATCTTCTTGAGAAACGCTCTTATTACACCTTTCAACAGCTTCATCAAAATCTGCAGCAGATACAGGTAAATCTAGTTCTTCTTTTGGTAATTGTCTAATTTGATCAGGTTTTAAGCCTGCAATTTTTTTCCGCATCGACATCATAGACGCATCTCTGTACATAAATATGCTCAAAATGTACGTGTATATTACACATATAAAATTTTATATATATTAAATATTTCTGTTTACCTGCAAACGTTTGTAATATCTGCTCCAGAGTAACCTTCTAATTTTTTTGCGATATCTGCTAAATCTACAGATAAATCTACTTTTACTTCTCGTAGGTTAATTTTTAACAGTGCTTCTCTACCTTCACCTGTGTATTCCAATTTTTTGTTAGAAAATTAATGTATACATCATATAAATTGCTCCTATGAAATTCTAATTAACTTACGATTTGGTAACGGAATATAGATACGCTTCTCTAATCGTCTTCGAAGAGCTTCATCAATATCCCATGGAAAGTTTGTTGCTGCTAACACCATTACAACCTTACTTGGATCTTCACTAGAAAATACATTTTATTTTATGAACAATTCATATAAATAAAAAATTATATATAGAATTATTCTACCTATTGGAACTTATACCATCCATTTGTACCAGAAGTTCAGATTTTACTCGTCGTGAAGCTTCATGTTCAGACTCAGATCCTCTTCTAGAGCATAGGGAGTCAATTTCGTCAATGAAGATTGTGCTAGGTGCATAAAATCTGGCCTGCATAAAAGTACATATAATGATTAAAAAGTAGTTAAAAATAATTTTTGCTTAAATATATTCACTGTTTTACCAAACAATATATCATTTCAGTGTTGATAATAATTACCATTTCAAAAAGTAGACGAACAAGTTTTTCAGATTCTCCCCTATACTTTGAAGTTAGAGTGGAAGATGATACATTAAAAAATGTTGTTCCACATTCAGTGGCTACTGCTTTTGCTAACATTGTTTTTCCAGTTCCTGGTGGACCAACCATAAGTACTCCTTTCCAAGGGCGACGAATTCCCTGAAAATATAAACCATATTTTATTATGGGAAATATCGAATATACAAGATTGGTACATATACCTTAAAGAAATCTGGCATCCACATTGGAAGAACAACAGCTTCTTCTAACAATCGTTTTGCTTCATGCAAGTCAGCTATATCGTCCCAACGAATATTTGGATTTTTTTGAACAATATCTCTTTCTGTAACATTTATATGAATATATACTAATTTTACATTAAGATCGTTATTATACTATTATATATATTACCTAATAAATCAACCAAATCTCTATCATTTCCAGATGGTTCAAATTTGCGTTCCTCTACTTCTACATCTACTTTTTCAGTTTCCAATTTTTCCTGAAAATATTATTTATGCTTTATAATATTATCATGTTGTACATATGGATATAATTGACTACAAAAATATAAAAATGTAACTTACTTTATTTATGTCATCCTTTCTTGATGTTTTTCTCTCATCTTTTTTAGCAATTTTGGCATCTGGTCTTTTCCCAGTAGTTACAGATCTTCGTACATTTGTCCGATTTTGTTGTTGCTTTGGTTGATTTTTCAGTGGTCTAATATTTCTATGTGAATGTAATTTAATAGTATCAATATAATGTAATCTTCTTTGGTTGAAACTTGTTTTTTACAATAAATATATCTAAATATAAAATTACTTTTGCTCAGCAGGTGTTAAAGGTGGCCATACATCTGGATCTCTTGCTGGTGTTTGATTCCATGAACTATCTGAATTATTATAGGTCCATAAAGTTGGATCTCTTGTTGGCTCCTCAAATGATAAACATGAAGTACCTAAATGTTTGTTTTATATTTTTATTATGTTATTGTACATATCCTTATTACAAGTTTTTTACAAATAATCATACCCAGTAATCTTTCTCCATGTGTATCGACTTTAAAAAGTTGTAAGGTATTTGAAGTTGCTTTCACTTTTTCAAATTCTTGAACAATTTGATGTTGCACAAGTTGCCATTTAGCTTTCCGTGTGACATCTGCAATGCTCGCAAGTAACCGATGAATCTGTTGAACAACACCTTGGTAATAAACTCCAGATGTATCATAGTTTCCAGTCAAAGCCATTTCACGAGCCAGTTTGGTATTTTCACAAATTTCATTGATTGAAACTGCCATGATCTTTTTAAAATGCATATATACATATATGAACCTGTACGTACACAAATATTTACAATAAAAATGATAAAATCTCAAACAAGAAATGATATATTTAGGTTTAATTTAGTTCAATATTTTTAAGATCAATTCAAGACAAATTATTTGAAAACATTACATTAACACGATTATTAATATACAAAAATAATTGTCTACTTTATTATATCATTGTATCAAAATATTTAATATAAATAAATGTTAGCAATTAGTATGTTTCAATGAAGTTAAATATATTATAAATTTCATACAATATATACATTAATTTTTCAATTACTAAATAGAAACAAAATCAACACTACAATATTTGTTATTCCTCTAGATAATTATAATATTATATCTAAATATGTATGTAAGTCAAATTACTTTTATATGAAACGATCTTTTAAAATATTAGTAACTATTATCGTAAATATCGAACCTATCTCAGAATAAATACTATGAACTCAGATCCGAAAAATAATGTAACTCATGATTAGCATGCTGTAAATTAGTAAAAATAATTGAATTATCGTACAATTATTAAAAAATCCTACTAGTTACAAACAACACAGTTATTTGCCATATAATTTACTCGAATTTGTTAAAACGGTCGCCATATTATCATTTAGAAATCGCGGTTTTTTTAAAATTCTTGTCTTTTCCTCAAAACTTTATTAATAATTAACGTATCTCCTCAGCATTTCATTATTCTAGTTTCTCTACTTAAATTTTGAAGTATAAATGCATTTTAATTGAAACGTTATTCTAATACACAATGTAATACGAAAATCGACACTGTAATAACGCAGAAATTCTAAACCAAGAAGAAAATAACAGATTTTTTAAATGTTGAGGATATAAACGTAATGAACAATAATTAAAAATGAAAGAACGTCGTATGTAAACTGTGTAGTTTATCATGCATGGTTATACAGAACTGTATATCTTTTATAATATCGTAGACAAATGATACACATACGTATATCAATATTGTTATACATTTTATAATAAAGTGTTCGTAATAATCATATTACGTATTATTTTGTATCAACAAAAAGACAAATTTTGAATTACTAACGAAGTAGAAGGTATAAAGACTTTTCAAATGCAGGACATTTCTGATGATTGTACAGGTTAGTATTGTGTAAAATTATCTAAGTTTCATTTCTTAGTATTAATTTCATTTAATTTCATTTCTGTACTTTACATAGTTACTTTAATAAGTATTTCTCTTGTGTTAGATATGAGATTATTACCAATGAATGAAGTGCTCAAACCACTAGCTTGGTTAAAAGGAACATGGAGAACTAAAAGTCCTGGAGCTGGTAAATATCCAACAATTCAACCGTTCAGATATTGCGAAGAGATGTCCTTCTCTTCTATCGGTCAACCAATGTTAAATTATTCTGCCCTAAGTTGGAAGCCTGATGAAAAAACTCCAATGCATTATGAAGTTGGATTTTTGAAAATAATACCTGATACAAATAAAGTTTATATGCTGCTGTCTCATAACTTTGGTGTAACAACAATAGAGGAAGGAGTTGTTGAAGATAAAATCATTAAATTGAAAACTACTCATATAGGAAGACCAACAGAAGGAACAAGAAGACCTATAGTACTGGAGGTATAATTATTTAATTAAAAATTAATTTACTAAAAGAATAACATATAAATAATCATTATTTTAAACAGCTTCAAAGACAATTTGCTCTTGTCGGAGACTGTCTAGAACATACATTATATATGGCTACAGAAAACACAAAATTGCAAGAACATTTACGTGCAGTTTATATTAAAAAATGTGAAGCTGACCCATGAAACAATACAATATAATTATATTAAACTGTATAATATGATATATATGTATATTGTCATTGTTAATAAAATCTTTAAATCCTTTTAACAGATATTCTTATTTTATACAATTAAGAAATATTAGTACAAAATATTTAAAATAAAAACAAAAGTTTAATGGTATGTAATAGTCTGTGTACACAATCACAGTCTGTGTCATGCAATAGATGTTATGTGATATAAAATTGAGGTTCAATAATATAGTAATTGTAGTGGTATTATAATTATAGAAGCATTTTATGAAAAATATGTATGTCAATTTTATTGGTATTATATTAAATAAAAATATTTTTAATTGAAACAATAAAGTTTTCAAAGAGTAAAAGTCTGTAGTAAAGTGATGCGTAACATCTAAAATAGATATGTATATACATATATGGATGACCTTAACAAAAGTGTATAAAACCTTTTATTTATTTGTAAATATTATTTTAAACAAAGAAATATTTTAATTTTTTATAATTACTACATTAAAATATAATTTTGTATAAACATATATATTTTATTATTGCGTGTATTAGAGCGGGAGTAGGGACAACACCTGCGTGTTTATCTGCTGTAGCATCCCCTATCCTACCATTGCACGACGTCAAATACGACAGTTGTTCGTAGTGCCGAACCAAAGAAGGATCGTTACAACTATTCTTGTTATGATTGTTCGAAATAAAATGAGTTTATATTACATAGTAATATGTAACATATTCTTTCAAGTATTATTTAATGAATTTAGTGACTATTCGTCTTAGTTATTCAATCGATAAATAGTTTTACGAAGTAGCAACATAAATATCCACTATTTACAAATGTAATGTCTATTTATTACATATTATATAGTTATAGAGCATTTATCACTTTTGCAAAGTATTATATTCTTTGTAAACGATGTTTACAAAAGTATTAGTTCTATTAAAATTTTTTGTAGCATGCGCCAAGTATCGAACGTCGATACAATCGATAATTTTGAACTTTCAATTAGTTTCAAGTTAAATTGTACATTGTTATCAATCATGACATCGTTTTATGATAATTATGATTATTATAAAAAAATGCTGGAACTACAGGAAAAATTACGTAAAAGGTAATTAAAATATACATTCTTTTTGAAATAATGGTCTGTAGTAAAATTGTTAAGTATGAGGATATTATTTTTAAATCTATAGACAAGTCATTGTATATGTTTGTAAACAACTGTTACAGTGAAGAAGAAAGAATAAGATTAGAAGAGAGATTTAAAATACTCGTACAAGAATCTCGTAATAGGTGAGTGTTTAAAAGAAAGTTATTTATTTAAAAGTATTATTCTTCAATTTCTTATTTTTATATACATATATTTTATACAGATTTTCTTAAATTCTTAAAGCAGTAAATTGATTTATTGTGTTCACTATATATGCTATTGAAAAGTGATTAAGAATATGTTTAGACATACACATACATTGGCAAGTAGCTGTTGTTATTGATTTTATTTCCGTTTTACGTAATAATAACACGATAGAATTTCGGAGATTATGTATTGATTTAGAAGCGACCTAGTTTTGAGAAATGTCACAATCAATACTAACCTTGTCTTTCAATTGATTTGGAATATAAATTCCTTATTCTTTGTGTTTACGTTTTCTACTTTAACACTTGTGCCTTAACTTAACCTATGTATGTAAACATAGATCGGATATAGTAGTACAGGATTTGTAACTGGAGTCTTCTTATTTTGATATACATACTAGTACACAATTATACATATATAGATATGTATCTATAGGAAAGACATGATCTTTTGCAAATGTCACGCAATGTCCTTCGATTATGCGGACACATTCAACAAACTATGCTATATAAGATATAATTAACAAAAATGAAAGATCCTTTTGCTCACGATTATTCATTTTTTACTCTGGTAATATTATTTAAAATGGATTTCTTTTTTTTAAAGAAATGGGGATTTTATTTTGGAAAAATTATGAAATCATTGATATTTCAGGCATGATGCGTGTATAAATCGATTGCGTTTAAGATATATAGAGTTTTTAGAAGAACAACGTACAAGAGATGAAAGAAATCATAAACTTCTTGAAGCATTGGATAGAGTAGATAATAGCCTTGCATTGATGACTGCAAAAACAGATAGACTTAATGTTCTTAGAGTGAGTTTCTTTGTCTTTTACAATCTGAAATTAAAAAATTCATCATTCTACATATACATGTTATAGTTATACCCGAGACATTAAATAATTTATCTCGTAATTTACATGTGTTTCGTTCTCATAGATTATTATGTATTGCTTAAATAAAAGATTTTTATGGTTAAGTTAATTCATATGGACTAAGATCATACATTTTGTTTTTCTTTGAAAGCATTTGTAAGTACAATGCACATCAACTTACATTAACGCACAGCATGTGACTGTATAAATATGAAATACTTTGAAAAACGATGTGTGCGATTCGAAATACATACTGCATTGTAGAATAACTCGTTATTTTTCAGAAACAATATGAAGCTTATCTTCGTCGTATCTATACAGTCCCTAGTCCGTCGACGAATATTATTGATGACAGCAATGTGACGAATCAAAGTGAAGATAGGTATTTAAGGAGAGATGTCATCGTGCAACAAATCTCCCCCGAAGTAGAAAATACTTTATCGCCTCGGTTGCTACGGTTGAACGGTCAAAAGAACCGATCGATTTCTCCAACTGCATCGAAATTAGCTAAATCAGCCCAAAATATGTGTTACGACTATTATCAACGAAATAATGCGCAACCAATAACTTTAAATCAGCAGATAAACAACAAGAATATTTTACGATCGTATTCATCGATTCCACAAGATAATGAATTGATACAACAACCAACAACGCAGAACGTATCGCCACAAAATTTTCAACAAAAGCGATCGTATGTTCAAATTGATCCAAATTTACACATTCCATATGCGTCACCAGGTCGATCGTGTTCGTTGAATCAACAAACTACTTCGCATTTTAACTCCAGCAAACCCTTGTTGGAACGAATGGAAATACCTCAAACTATGTCGCAGTTTACGGTTCCAGAACGTACCGACTGTAGCATGTCACAGTATAAGTTGTTGGATGTGTCTCCAAATCGATTTGCTCCGATGACTTTACATCATGTTCATTCGTCATCAGTTGCGCAACCTTACCAACCAAAAAGTAATAGAGCATTGTTACATGATACGGAAACACAGACAAGAACCATCGATATATCCCCGAGTGAAATATCTTCAGTTTATAGGACTATGCCAGTGTCTGAGGAACGAAATCTATGCGGTATGTCTTCGCTAAACAAATCTCCAATTTTATCAAAACAAACTTCCCCGCGTTACTTTGATTACTCTTGGAGGAAATCTGATCATTTCAAATCAAGGCACAAATCTGTTAGCGGTACTTGCGTGCGCCCGCTAACTACCTCCGACGTCGACAATATGATAAGACGATACAAATGTTTTACCCCAGAAACTTCCACCAATGCGAGGCTGTCGATGGGTGCCAGACAATCCGCGGATGAAGATGAAAGTAGAACAGCAACGATCGTAGAGAACGAGTTGGATAGGTACATCGATAAAATTCGGAAACTTCACCGAGACCTTGATGCGCAAAGTTTAGAGGAAATCGATCAGGAGCAGACTATGGGCGGTAATATGCTTAACGTTTCTTTGTCCGATGATAATTTGTCGGAGATTCTTCCTGGCGAAGATCAATTTAAAGAAAATCTTCCTAAAAAAATTGAGAAAGTTTTAGCATTGGCGGATGATCTTGCGTCTAGATCGGTGGATCTGAACGTTGCCAACGAGCCTGGAAAAGAACGCATGGATAGAAATAGAAATGTCGATTTAGTTCAAACCACGAAGAGCGGCGTACCGACTTCAGAAAGGAACTACGTTGCATTTTCGGATACACGCAACGGCTGTAAAACATCGGTTACGCTTGCAAAAGACGAAATTAGCAGGGATATTATATTACAGGAGACGAAATTAGATTCACATCAATATATTGAAAATTCTAGGAAAGAGAGTCTCAGGAATCTAAGTAACACACTGGAACATTATGAACGACAATTACCAAAAGTGGAAATAGACGACCACGTTGATTTCGCCGTTTCATCAACTGATAAAGTTACGAAACAAGACACTAAGAGTATTATGTCCGAAAATAGAGAAGGAGAAGAGAATAGTGAAAAAGACATAAATATTTATATGGCAGCAGAATCAAATCTTAATGAGTATTCGTTTGGTACTTTAGAAGAATTAGAACCATGGGATATGGATGTTTTACAGAAACGAATAAGAGAAGTAGATTTAACTAACGAAGCTAAAAATCAATTTGGTAAAACAGAAGTTGTTATTGATAGTTTAAATCAAGATGACGTAGAACAAATTGAATCTTCAAATGAAGTAGAAACTATGGAAAATAAAGGAGATAAGAAAGGTTCTAGCGAAGATTCGCATAGAAAAGATGTAGATTTGAATATTACGGAGGATGAACTAAAACAAAAAAGTACCGAATGTCTTGTATCAAAAGAAGAGCTTACGAGTAAACACGAAATAGAAGTAAGCGAGGCTTCTGCTTCACAAGACCAGAAAGAAGAATACAAAGATAATGGTTATACGAACGATAAGGCTGTCATTCAAAATATAAAACCAGCACTAGATCAGACTGATGAACAGAATGAACCTAACTGTGAGCAAAAACAAGCATCTAATGAAATTAATCCTACAACTGTTACAGCTCAAGATAATGAACAAGATTATGGTTATACTAATCAAAATTACTACGAAGATTCTAATCAAGTACATAATTACACGCAAAATTATGAAGCGGAATATACTGGTTTGAACGAGGAATATAATTACGATCAAAATGCGTCGTATGAGAATAATCAAAGTGAAAATTACGATCAAAATATGTTGTATAACGCCGACCAAAAGCAAAATTACAATCCAAATGTTTCGTACGAAACTAATCAAGATGAAAATTACAATTCAAATGTATTATATGATACCAATGAAGAACAAAATTACGACCTAAACTCATCATATAAAACCGGTCAAGATCAGAATTACGAACAAAACGTGTATGAGGATAATCAAAATCAAAATCAAGAATATCAAGAATATGTTAATCAGGAATATATACAAGGTTCGAACGAGCAATACGGAGAATATGCAGGCGAACAATACGGTTCTGAAAATCAGTATGAACACGATACCAACATGCAGTACCAAGAAGACGCGAATCAACAATATGCGTACGATTATGATCAACAATACGAAACCAAGGAACAGAGTGACACCAACATAAATCAATCCTTTGCATGTCCTGATTACGACTCTAATCAAGCGCAACTTATACAGGAAGAAGATCAGCAAAATCAAGAACGTAAAGACTTACAAGAAGAGCCAAAATATGAAGAAGCAGAGGGAAAAGTTGATACAGCCCAGGGCAAAAATGAGATACTATCTTCTGAGAATGGGACGAAGAAAAAGAAAGATGTAATCAAATCTTTATTGGATTCTGATACAGACAGCACTATCGAAAGGAACGTTTCAAATACGGAAAGTGATTTTGACTTTAATTGAAACGCCACAAATTGAGAGGAAATCTGTCTAAAATGTATTTGACATTCTAAGCAAGATATTTCCTTCTTATTTCTTAACGCACATCTATGTGATATACGCTTAGATTATATTCGACAATGTAAGTTTAGTGTAATGTAACGAAATCACGTAGGGATCTCTCAACCAAAAAAAGAAAAAAAGAAGAATATTCCCGTTTGTTTTTTTTGTTGTTATTTCTGTTCGATATACACTTGCATTATCTTTAATAACAGCCAAAGAACATGTATTTTTAGAACTTTTATCTCAAAACTATTAACCGTAGTTTTAAAGTTTTAACATGAATAATATATGTAAGTTTCGATATATAAATAGGTATCTACAAAATAATTAATCTTTCAAATTATAGCATTCACCATTTGATAGAAATAGAGTTTAGAAATGTTAATGCTCCTTTATAATTACTAGAATTTGCGAATATTTATGCATTCATAGGAAATTTGTAAGTGTAAAGTTGCACAAAACGCACATATGATAAAATACATATAATATCCAAGGTATAGTGCTTCCTATAATACTTGGTAGGTAAAACGATTTTCCATCGAGGCTCTGCTTTTTTAATTCTATTCTCAAAAATATGAATTTACATAAGAATCCACAATCTAACGACTGGATATTTTTCCCAAACTTTATGCAATGTAATCTTTTAATATATTTAAAGGATGCACCAGTGATAGTGCGTCGCGAAATATGGATTTTCGCAGATCGACAGTCGCGAGTCTGCGCCAGTCGTATGACGCTGTCGCGCCATTCGACCAATCGTGCCCATTGCCGTATGTTTCCTTTGTTTCTACTACTTTTAAGGTTACAGGTGAAAAATTTTACATTTTTCGAATATTGGGCTGTTTGTCACATTGACACTAAAGATACGTTTAATGTTCCACAATCAACGATTTGATAGTTATTAAAACGATATATATATACTTTGAAATCAATCAATAGTAAAATAGGATATTTTTTTATTCATCAATGGGTTTGAATGTTTTAAAACAGTAGTCAATTTATTAAGTGTATTTTATCGTAAAAATTACTTGCTATTTCTGCGTATCTTGTGGCTTATGTGTTAATAAACAAGTAAAGGTTAAATTTACAAATGAGGTTATTTTATTATGGTCAATGGAAATATGAGATTGTAGATACAGTTTCTGAAAAGGATTAATATACGCTTTAATGAAGATAAAGTGTAACTGCATTTACTATCAAGAAGCAGATTTTATTATATTTACTATTATATTTTTATTTATATTTACTATAAATTCTGATAATACGCTTGTCGAGTTTACAGGGAGGTCCTCGAAACGATAGATACGATCCTACGCGACACATCGTGGCTGAAACGTGCAGTGACAGTCGATAGGTAACAGCACGCTCCAGCGTGCTGGAAGTTTTACCTGTGGTGTTTTTCTTTTTATCAAAAAGTATATTCGAGAACTATCATTCGACAAAGTTTTTTCTTTTGCATCTTTGATAAATCCTGTAACAAAGCAATACATGTATGTGAACCTTTTTCTCATATATATCATTAAACTACGTTCATGCCCTTGTTATGGCTATGTTTTGGAAGCTACTCTAAAAGGCAAATTGAATGTTTCCATGAACACATACATTCTTTCAAACGTCAGATGTTCCAAAAATTGTGCTTTGTGGTTGGTTTAATCAACGTGTAACGCGTACATGTAATTCTTTATTGTAATTTGTTCAAGTGAAGTGTTTTTCTTAATTCACGGAGAGAAAAAACGCATGCTGACGTTTCACCCGTAAGCTCTAAGAATAGCGAAAGTGTAAGAGAGTCAACGCTTTGATAACAGATTGAATAATGACGAACCGATTCATTGTTATTTTGTCTTATGTGATGGGTATCCTACTTAAATTTTCCCACGCAGTTATTTACCGGATCATTCGTTATTCGGAAAAATGTTTAAAATAAAACTTGTAGAAACATAAAGATGTTTTATAGAGATATTTACAAATTTTGCTTAGTTAGGTGATGTCTAGACGTTTCTTTTATATGTATGCATATATATACATACATATGTATATGTATTTGTTCAGTTAATTATAAGTGTATAAGGGACTCCGAGATAAATTCATTGGTCTCTGATATACTAGCCTCTGAATATACTTAAAGGTTATTTGTTGTCAATTAATATTTTTGTTATTTACGCTATTTTACTTTGCTACACTATTTATCATTAATACTGTCAAGTTTATTAATAGTATATTTACTATTGATACTTTTAATTCGTCGCTTTGATCGTTAATATGATGATTTTCTTATTTTGTAAGTTTAAAATTTTCTGAAAGACATCTAATTCGCTATCGGACGAATATGGTTCCAGCATAATGATGTTCCTGTCCATAAAAGCCGTCGAAAAACACTAAATGATGTGTTTTTTTATAATTGGATGCCATCAATTTCGAGTTCGGCACTTATAAATTATCTTTATTTATATGTATATTTACAATATTTACATATATTATATAGTATATATTTATAAGATATATGTATGATATGATGTATATTTACAAGATATTACAATCTTTGATAATTATCTGGGATATCTGCCAGCAAATTACATACTAGAGTAATTTTAGGAGGTGTAAGTATCATTTCATTACTGTATATTGTGGATTTTCTACGAAGGAGGAGAAGTTTAAGGCGATATTGCTCTATGACTAGAATTAGATGATAAATATGTATGAAGAAGCTGGAGATGTCTTGCTTGGAGCTGGGATCGGCGATTGGTATCGTAAGTAATGTTTCCGTAGGCTTAGTACTTTTCCAATCTGAAATTTACACGCGTTTTTCTAGAAACGTAATTCTTTCACAATAGATAGATAAAATTTCACAACAGTGTAGATAAAATTTCAGAAATTATATGGCCGATTGCTCTGAAATTTTTATAGGTTATTCCATATATTATATGCTATCTCAACGGTAGCAAATTTATACTTTTACATTGTTTATCAAAAACTTTTTTTTTAAATTCATGAAAATTGTTAAATTTTGCATCGTTCATAGAGAAATATCTTCTTAAACGATGATGATGACGTCCAATAATCTCGAAAAATCAATATACATATACCATAATTATAGGTTACCATACCAAATAGACCTATAGGTCGATGAATTTATTTCGAAACATGTTACTCACCTATAATAACTAAACGACCTTTTTCGTTTATAGTGTATTGCTTTCTACATTTTGTCTTTTTCTGTTTCGTTATCTTAATTTTTTAAAATTCTGCTTATATTTATTACGTAAACCGATCTGTGGAGTAAAAAATGAACAGCAAGATAAACAACTATGAAGATTTATAAACATGATTTAGACTTGCGTTCATGATAGCGATATTTAACGGATCCCGAACTTTTAACAAGCTTGATTTATCACTTGGACGGTCGATTACTTTGACCAGATATGTGCCGGATGAAAAATGAATTTCACATAGAAAAAAAACGTTATTAATTATGACCTTATCTATTTATTTTACGTGAAGTTTCGTTAATTAACGCCATAAATTAATAATAATGATTTTAATGATTTTACGTAAGTAAATAGTATGAAGTACGTTTTTTATGAATACTGTTAAATATAATATTATATACTGTTCAAAAGAATATAGTATAATAGTATACATTACCACTGAAAACTATCCAAAAAAATACACTAAATTTTGTGTCGTTTAAAGGACTGCCAACAACGTATGCTTTATATAACACAGTATAGTGATCTGACCTCGGAGGGTATCGAAACTCTTGACTATCTCATGTAGCCAGATAACTTTCACGGGTACTCTAACCGTTACCCTTAATAATATTTACTAAAGTATTTACATACCAATTAATCGGGACCAGGTGTATCCAATTTTACATGGTTCAGAGAATGAAATGTCCAATTTCGATCGAAAAACGTTTCATTGGAAAATAAGTATATATGCCAATAGATGTCAGTAACATATAGTTTCTTATGACACTATCGAGTTCGTACCTTATCTGCAGCAATTTGTTGCGGTATCGCATTATTCATCTACTACATAAATTGATGTTGCACTGTGCACAGAGAAAAATCAAAACGTACATGTTTATAGAAGAATGGAAGATCTGGTAGGTGTGAATGGCGTGAAGGACGTAAATGGTGGAACCAATAGGATTTATTACGAATTAGACGGCGAAGGTGATGCCGACAGTTCGACAACGCCACGCAATGTCGACCACCATCGTGATCGTAAGTTTGATTGTAATATTTTATCATGTCATTGAACTCCTATATGTGTGAATTCTTTTAGAGAAGAAAGATATACCAAACGAATATTAATTAATACGTGTGATGTACTGGAACTTTTGCACACCACTGCATCATAAGCTATACATATTCCACTTTGTTGATCGGAAGATTTGAAGTACCTACGCTATTATTATTCGTACTTTGTTTACAGTAAAACATTTTAGTTATACCAAAAGCGTTATTTTTTTTTAACGCGTTTGCCGTATGGTCACCATCGAAGCGTAAAGTACACTTTATTAAATATGATGCTGTAATTTTAATTCATCCAAGATATGGATAAACATTTTCGACAATAATGTCGTCGCTTATGCTAGCGCTGTAAGCTTGAGTGCATAGGTGTGAAGATTGTTATCTTTCCAACATTTAGGTTCTTAAGGATCGATAAACCGTTGTGTGACGCTAACAACCGGTTTTGTTTTAACTGGCTTTGATAGCGTGCAGAGCGTCTCCGTAATAAATGTTCTCGCAGCTTAATAATAGCTCGAATTGACAAATTATCCTATTACCGTTCCTTGTCGTACTTACTTACTTTTCAGCCGCGTCGTTCGCATCGATCATTCGCATCCTGCATGCATCACGAACAACATGCGTCGTTAACTTACTCTCTTCGTAAAATATATTCGAACATTGTCTCGCCTGACCATTTTTCGACCTTTTCGGAAACGAAAAATTCTTGCTGGACATTTAAGAGCATCTCTGAAAAAGCAACAAATGTTATTAGCGTTATTAGCGCAGTAGAAACAAGGTCAGATAGGATACGCGTTTATACGATCTCTTCTTCGTTGCTTTACTGTTCCCTGTCCATTCCTCCAGTGGGTCCTACGCGTTTATACCGTTCGTTCAGATAAATGGAGTTCTACTGTACCATCAGGTAATGTTTTTGAAATTTGGCATAGAGCCTACATCCCGTTTGCGTTCTACGTCGTCCTCTTTCTCGCCTTCGCGAAGCTGAATAGTATTTTTGCCATCGTGCGAACATCCTCTGTCTCTTTACTGTTGCGTTAGCTGGACTGTTCGAGAGTTTTACTACGTGCATAGAAACGAGAAGATAACTCGTAGTCGTTTAATTATCCTGTTTAACGACGAAAAAGCGACGGTCACATTTTCTAGTGTTTTTCCACGTTGTGAATGGTCGATATATGAATGCAAAGTTCTCTGCCAATAAGCAGTGTATTACGTATTGGTGTATTCGTATCACAAGCCACATTAACTACATATGTAATTCTCCTATGACTCGCGTTCGGTCTATCGTTTAAGGTCATTGGGCTGTCAAACAAACGTGTATGCATTTGGTTGCTTCAACGTTTAAAAAACTGTAATAGATTGGAGTGGCTTTGTGGATTCCGTGTGCAGCTAATGGATAACGAGCAATATTTGTTCGAGTATTAAACGGTTAGCACGGTCGTGTCATAACATGGAATAGTCTAACTGTAGTTAACTTGACGTTATAAAATTCAGTTGTTAAACGAACAGCGTAATAACCAAGACGAAGAACTCGGTACAGCGGACGAAGCATAGTAAATTGGTGAACTCGTTTCGAAGGTAGAACATCTTTCACGCGAGGATGTCTGTCTAGAATATAAACATATACTGTATACGATATACCGCAGTATCAATTTTTAGAACTTAAATTACCCAGAATTAGCATCGTGAGTGCTACGTGAAGCGTCTGGCGGTTATATATAAATCGAATCATGTCAAGTAGAGGCGTCACCTCGACGGAAAACGACTTTTTTCATTGCCTACCGAGACTACCCAACTTTCTCATAGATCCCGAGGATGAAGGTAAACATTGGTCTTTTCTATTTGCGACTTGCTAGGTTTATTTTGTATAAATATATGACCAGACATCGTAACTATTATAAGACGAATTTTTAAAAGTTATGATGTAAGAATTATTATCTTTAAGTAAGAAACGTTGCTTACAGATAACCTTTGTAAATGATGGAATTTTTTTAATAATCGTTATAAATAACAGAAGTTTTTTTGATTATCGGTAATCATCGTCGATGACAAAAATTTTATTCTGGTTAACATTACCCAAGAAATGTACGATATCATAATTATTTATCGGTGTCCTTCAACTGTTTACTTCTATCCCTATTACATCAATTTCTACGTTATTTAGCTAATATTTATCACCAAATTTTATGTATAAATCGCAGTTTCAAAAGAGCTTAATCTCCATCATTTTTTGCTTTTAAATAGTATATCATCGACTACTATCCTGTCGTGAAAGACGAGTTTGAGATACGTGGATAAATTAAAATCAAACGTGATACGCTATCGCTACCTTATATACACATTGGCATATATTATTTTGCGCCCGTGTGGTTAACACACGTAATTTGTCGGTATCTATGCTTTATCTTTACGTATTCGAAGAAACAGGGAGTTTCTTCTACTTGAAGCGATAATTTATTCTGTCATCAAAAGTCATTGATATCGATATATCTACTGCGTAATAATTCATCGTTGTAGCAATTCATCTACTTTTCGATTTTGGACAATCAAACCTTTCAATCATATTCCTTTATAACGTTATTTACGAAGGATCTTGTAAAAAATTTATGTCTGATGTAGAAAAGGTCTTCTGAGAATTTTACAACTCTGAAATTGTACGTTCTAGCTGCATCGTTCGATATAACTTTACGTAAGTGCAGTGGAGGTGCTCGAAGTGTGACAAAGCTAAGTAACTGGAAGCAATTACCGTTTAAAAGATTTCTCGTAATTTCCTAGAAGGAATTTAATCATGTATGAATCAACGTAGGAAACAATTAGTAAATCGCATCTAAATAGAAAAGGTGGAAATGGAAGTGTTATATATATCATAATTATTAGGGTAATTGCACCTAATATGGAACAGCTGATTTCTAAAGTCTCTCAAGAAGAGAAACATGCCTTTTTTCCAACGAAGCTAATGTTAAAACGCGACAAGATTAATGGCTATTCGTATGTTAATATTAGGTCGTCCGAAAAGTTCCTTTCGTTTTATAAGGAAATAATGGATGTACAACATTTTTCGTTTTATATTATTTTATCGAATTACGTATGATACATTTTGTTCTGTCAAAATAAAGATCACAACGTTCGACAGATTAGGTTTCATGCTTGTATAAAGATGCATCGTTGTAAAAGACGTGTCTGTAAAAGAAAGACACCTTTCGGACAACCCAATATATTGTGTACTATGCAAAGATTTAAGAAAATTGAAGTCGCGGTAAAAAATGTAAACAAATGCGACGAGAAAAAGACGCTGCCTAGTATAGTCTGTAGAACTGGTAGCTAGAAAATAAATATAATTCTGCAACACGATCGGCGGTAACAGCATCATTGACATGTTCCATGTTACGCACGTTCAACGCTGATTGTCTTTAATTGTATTAATTAATTGAGTTAATTGTAGGTTCCATATTTGGTACATACATACGTTTGCATATGCGAGGACAGAAGATGTACAAATCATATTTTTAAACGAATCAACATGCACGATACAGGCGGTGTCGCCTTGATGTAATAGCGTCCGATTAGCGGCTTCTGCTTTGGAACTTTTTGCAAGTTCAGCCCTGGCATTGAGGTCCTCAACTATGTATCCTTATCTCATGAGATACGAATGTGTATCTCTACGAGCGGGTATCCGAGTTTTTTGTCTATCAGGTTATCTCATAGCAGAGTTGCCATTGCCAGATGACCCCCTTAATCTTACTCCCACTGCCACTGCCACCATAATATATAAGTCTTTGGCCAATACGCGAGCTTCTGATTCTGTTAAGAGTGGCTGTGAGAGTAGGGAAACCGCTCCTCGAGTACGATGTGAGAAACCTTCCGACGGTCTTGCTGACGAGTAATCCACGTTGCTGGGTGTCTTAGAAGTTGGAGTTGTCTATTCACAGGTTTACAGGTCTGTTCACAGGTAAAATCTTTGTCAAGTGCAGATATCCTGTATCAAGTAAGTCTAACGTCATTTAGTCACAAAATGAAAATATTTCTCGCTATCTTTACAATTTCTTAATTGATCTTATTGAAATTTCGTTGTACAAATTACTTTCTTGAACAAAACCGCTGGAACGTGTAATGGCGTATCAGTAAAATCTGAAAGTGCAGATATTTCTATTTTAGCTGCGGAATCTTCTATTTTTAACAATTTAACGATATTTAAAGTTTTGGCAAAGTTAATTGAATTTAGAAGTGAAAAGCACGATATAATTATAGCGAGGATGATTCGTATGATTTTGGCGTATGAAAAATCTGTAAATCGCATACCTGTACACTTGCGCCAAGTGCCTCTATCGATCTCGTTTATGAAAAGCGGCTTCTTGGCGCTTAGGACCAGTCTTTGGTCGAGTGCCAGGATTTGATTTATGAGTAATGAATTCTAAACGGGGAGTTTCACATTTTTGTTAATAATTAAATGTCTACAGATAATAAAAGCAGAATAGAAGCTCGTAGCAACTCACTGGCTAACAATTATATAACCAGCATATACAGAGAAGGCTCTGAAGAACTCATCCCAGTAGATCTGATGGACCGATAAAGATCACCAATTGCAGGGTATCCGCGTAACGCGACTTTATTTTTCTGCTATTTGCGAGGCCATGCAGCGAAAAATTTTTTCAACTGCACTTTAACGGTGTCGAGTATACTGCAAATGACGATAAAAAAATTCCGAAAATAGTTCGTTTTCATAGCGAAACCAAGGCCACCCATGTTTAGCATAAATGGGACCATTTATTGCTTTTTCCATGAGATTGTAGAAGCTTTACGTTCAATTTGAGAAGCATGTTACATGATAGTTTTATTAACTCAATACTAGGTTTACAATAGTAACAGTAGGTTAGTTTAACCGACTTTGGTTAGAAATCACCGTTATAAACGATCAAAAAACTTTTGGTTACCGATAATAATCAGGACATGTATATTATATATTACATTCTTATTTTTGACTCACATTCTTTAAAACTACACACGTGGTATGTATATACATAGTTATACTTTGTGTATAAATATATATGCATATCGTGTGTAACTACATGTGTAGTTATAAAGAATGTGGATCAAATGAGAATACGCAAGCCAAGTAAAAACATTATGTATATAAATATCTATATATATATATATATATATATATATATATATATATATATATAGATATTTATATACATAATGTTTATATATATATATATATATAATATATATATATATATATATACACACACACACACACATATATACGTGTGCATATGAAAATTCCACGTGTACTTTTGTTACATCATTAGTGACCATCGTTAGAGATATAAAATTCGCGTAGTAGTTAACATATTAACGAATGATTCCTGTGCACGAATGAACACCGCTAATAATTTAGGTGAATAACAGCGGAAGCTGAGCAGAAAGGAAAGAATGCACATATCTTATGAGGTTATGAGAAAACGTGCGATGGCTAACGTTTCTTGAGAACTGTTTCACAACGTTGGCGTGCGTGCGTTAACGGCGCTACCAGAAAACACGGTTGCGCTAGTGTTAGAGGTAGAGACGTACATGCAGACCAGCGAGTGTGTGGTCGTGCGTACCGATTCTACGACGTCTACCAAGTGCCAACTGTACGCTACAGTCAGTGTATTCGATACTCGCGACCAGTTAATGTGGTCAGTGCCCTCTGTACTACGAACTAGGAGTATCGCCTTTATTTTGTAGTTAATCCCCACGTTTTTGACTCATTTTTTGACGCATTTAACACGAGGAAAGCTGAAAAACTGTTTTGTGTTATCTTTCTTCGGAAACGGCAGTGTACTGCCGAGTTTTTGTGATATTATAATTGAAGAAATCGTTATTAGTATTAGTGGTCGGAAGCAAAGAAAGTGTGAATTTATTTGTGTAAGATTTGTCCTGTTAGAATTCTGATTTTCAAAATGTCGATCGTCCGTGCGATAAGTTTTGCGTATACGTGTGAAATTCTCGTACTTTTGCTGAAACAAAAGACGTCGTTGTCTCAGATGTTAAAGTCACGTTTTTCATCTTCTCGTTAATTATTCATGTAGCTGCCTCACGAACCAATATTGTTTCTCGGACATCATGGTTAACGTGGTATTTTTCCGAAGCGTTACAGGATTTTGTATTAGAAAAACTTGAAGGATTTTAGTTTGATTTACAAATACTTTGCGTCTTACTCGTGATATTAAAATAATTCAATGTGTCATATCTTATCTATAACCGTAACTAAAGAAAACACGTAAACGATTCAAAGCAATTTATCTTTAGTAATCGTCTGTGTACATACATATCTAATTTCTAGATTTTGGATACACTCCAAATGAAACTGTCGAAGGATGACTCATGCGAGCAGACATTTTTTCTGGAAATAGTTATTCACGAACATCGGTATCGCTGACTGAAACTAGTAGAGCTACTTGTATACGAAGATTCTTGTTTAAAGAACAAAAATAGTACACTCACGATTGAATCGGAGGTACTGCGCAAAAAATGAAACGTCTGTTTGTTGACATACTCTTGTTAGTGTGAGCCGACAGTTTGTTACGGCTGGGAACCGTGCATTGGCAAAATTACTTGTCTGTATCGGTTGGTAGACAACATAAGGCAAAAAAGAATTCGCTGTACTTAACGCGTGCAAACAGCCGTTGCCCTTTTGTCTCGTGCTATTCTCCACGTTCTGTTCTATTAATACTGCTCATTTGGTTTTGTAAATTTGACGTAGGTCATGGGTCGTACTTCATTTTCGCAAACAATCTCTGCGTTAATATATCAAATAAGTCCCATTAAATTTGTAGAAAAATTTGTCAAGAAAAGTCTTTAGGAATTGTTTTCAAAACAAACTTGTAACTATCCTATAAGATGTTTGATAGGTGTAATCTTTGTAGCGTAATTTCCAACACAAACATCCCACCAACTAATACATATTGGTTACTTTCGTCATATGTAAATAACCAAGCGATGTGATCTGAATCGTATTTTCATTCCATGGTATACCTATATATATGTGATAATACGTATCCTTCGTTTCGCAATAGTTGTGAGATATGTGCTTTGTTTGTCACGAAAGCGGTGGCTTGTTTAAGGTTGACTGCTTTCTTGGGAATTTAAAATAAAAGTCTCATTAAAAAATGCCGTTATCTTAAACTTAAACCGATAGAATTTCTTCTTTCTCTATATAATATCATTCGCTCATTCAGTTGACTTCTCTGTTTCCACTTCCTGTTAAAATTTAGTTTAATCCTAAATTAAACTCTGATTCGAAACATTACAAGTTTTCTTTAATCGCGCTGAATTATTCAGAACGAAGTAGATCTTATATAAGTGTTGTCGCTTGGTGTAATTAAGGTTAGAATCAATTTTGATACGCAAGTTCCATTTCGTGCTACTCGTAAGAAATAATATTTCGATCGGAGAACGGAAGTAACAATTATTTTAAAAATTAAGAAAGAAAATCATCGAGAGGAAGTTAATTTTTATTCAAATGGAAATCAGCTGTCGTTAAATTTTGCAGAAATTTTTCGAGCAACGAAGTTGTAAAAAAGATATTAAGATTTATCCGTTTTGGCTATGTACAACCAGCCATCGATATTGATTACTCTTAACCTAGACAAACGAAACTTTTGTCACCGATAATAGTTAGTCATAACTGAAAACAATTTCACTTGTCAATAATGGTTATTCATAACGAAAAACAATTTCCGTCATCGATAGTGGTTACCAGTAACCTAAAAAATGTTGGTCCTATATAGTATTCACGATCAAAATCGTTCAGAGGCAGATATTAATTCTTACGCCGTAACTTAAAAAATTTAGTTTATAAAAGTTATAGTTTATGGTTCCAATTACTTTATTTATCAAGTTGACTGTAAAAGCTGTAAATTACAAAAGGTGATTAAATTGGATACATTGTGAGAATGGACTTGCGCGTAAGTGCACTCGCGTATAGCCTACATCTCGAAACAAAGAATTTCGTTTCAGAAAGGGAAATATTATAAACGCGTGTAAATTTGGTTTACGTCGTTTACGATGAAAGCAAAATCAAATAACGATTGTCACGCTGTCAAGGTTGCTGGCGTATTGGCGTCAGAGAACTGCAACGTGTTGAAAGATTCGGATTTCCAAAAATAGTACTCGAACTCTGAAGAACAACATACACTTTGATTTAACTTGACTTCAATATTGCATATGTAAACAGAAAGCTGTTGCAATTTGTGGTTGGACTTAGAAATAGACTTTGGATGTTTATGCAAATTTATGGTTTTATGAACATGAGAGGAAGAAACGGAGCTTACTAGAGATTTTCCTCGCATATTATACAGGGTGATTGTTATTCGTTTAAGTACAGGTATATTTTCATTAATTGTTCCTTCGAAAAGCGAAGAAGTGAAAAGCTAAATACGATATCGTTATCGATATAATACGTATCGATAATTGGTACAACTTTCCAGATACGCTAGAGAAATGCAAATAATATTTTCGTAGAAATATGTACGTAAAATTATTATATAACGAAAATCGGGACTTCTCGACGATGAATTAACGCGTAGAGATAGTTGTGGTTGAGATTATTGTTTACACTTCTCAAACTACTCGCAAATCGAATCTGCCTAATAGTAAAACTGTCAAGTCAGTTACAGTGGCTGGTGCCAGATTCTTTGTTTTTGTAAATACCGAGAACATGCAAATATTTTTAGCGATATTAACGTTCACCTTTATTCAGATAGAAACACGGTTACACATATTCATTTATTTTTGTCATGTTGCTTCAGTTCCAACTAATTACGTGCAATATATTTAGCTACACATTAACCAGTTAGCTGTTGCGACTTCTTTGAAAAGCGTGTACTTAAAATATATACTCGTCAAAACCAACTAACTGGTTAAAAGTCGATGGTTCCAGTATCACGATTATCGTTTTCTTTTGTGATTATTCGATCGGTAAACGAACGTTCGGATCTTTTATTCGGTATTGACAAAGTCCGCAATCATTTAGTTGCCAACCCAATAGTTTATACGGAGAAATTTGAATTATTCTAATACGACATATACACATTTGATTACTTTTTTTTAACTAATTGATACCGATTTGTATTTGTAAGTAAACAAGCTGCAACTATCGTAGACGATCGACAGATTTGAGTAGAAATTGGGGAAATCATGTTCGATATTAGAATTCTGGCGAATCTTTCTAGGCGTGCAGAACAAAACCGCACGATGGTGCTGGGTAGCGAAACTGACTACTTGTCTGGATATAAGCGAAATTCTGTTACGGAATGGTTGCAAAAAACGGGGCAGGTGGAGAACGATGGTAATTTTCTCGATGCAACGTGTATGCTTGCTGCGTTTACGTTAAATAATTCGCGGTTACGGTGAAAGCGTTTTCTAGTTTACAGCGATAAACTACGCACGCTGAAACTTACTTAGCAATTTGCATTAGACATACATAGAAGCGTACGATCTTGTTAACCGAGTTTCGAGGTATTACCGCTAAACCAGCGGTTCTTAGTCTCTCGTTAATCACGTTTATTCTAAGTAATTTCCTGTTGTCGCGTATATAATAATCCCCGTTTCCACTTGATTCAAACTTCGAATACGTAAGATGCCTGAAATGTTTAAAACATTCGTCGATCGCTCATCGACGATCTTAAAATTTGTAGAGGAGATATTCGGTCTAAATAAATAAAGTTGCGCGTGAGCGTCACACCGTGAAGTGTTTGCGACCATTTGGGGTCCGCGGACCAGAGATTAAGAACCGCTGCACTGGACTAAACTCGTTTTAAGGCATTTTGCATTCGCTTTCGAGGTATAATAATACGTTTAGTATTAAACCTTTTCTCTACTAAAAAGGGACTATGCTTTTCATTACAGGAAGCGAAAGTCCGGTGTTTGGTCTGGAAGGTGGCGGAACAGGTACAGGTGGTGGAACCTCCTTAAGACTTGTACCGCACGAATTGCCCAATGAAATTTCTGCCCCCTATGAGGTGCCACAATTTCCAATCGAACAAATCGAGAAGAAGCTTCTCATACAGAGGCAATTAACCGTCAAGTAAGTAACACGTTCGTACTTTTCTTTTCAAAAATGAACTTTGATTCGCGCTAGCGATCGTGCTACGATCGGATAACGTCTAATCAGACATCGATAAAACTTGTTTACACGTTTACACGCAATGAGAGCAGCCACGGTATAGTCCAGGCGAATTAGATCTGAAATACGCCAGTTCGTAAATTGTACGAATCGTACGTGGAAAATTTGGAAGTACGATAACCTACTGGTCTTCTTACTTCTCCAGTTCTTTGATTATTGTACTGGAAAGTTCATATATCGGTTTTTGTATTTTTCCACTCGCGATAGCGATAAAATGTATTTGCTTAATTTGATATTCAGTTTATTCGAGCTTATCCAGACGTTATTACAAATTATCTTGTAAGTTATGTAAAATGGTGTTCTTCGTTTATCTCTTATGATACTGCAAATTAAATTAAAAAATTGTAAGAGTATGTTCAAATATGTACGTGTAATCTTTACTTATCAAATTAGTCTACTTAAACATGTCGCAATAACTCTATAGATTCGGTGTAGAGACGTTTATTTATCGACATAGATTTCATTATCAGTACTGATAATTCTTCAATCACGTTCTGTATATATGTCTAGTTTTTTATTATATCTTAAGGTCTTTTTATATCACGTAGGTCAAAAGTAATAACCGGAGAACTTTTTTCTTATGTTTGAGCAGTTTTCACTGCAATTTTATAAAAATGGTAATTTTTCTTGTAAATGTTTGAAAACTGAAGATATTACGAGTTTGTTGAACAGTTTGATAAATCGATTTCCCTGCTCCAGAATTCATGAAAATTCAACGTCGAAACGAGGTCATTCTTTAACCCGTTGCAGTAGTTATGTGTAGTCGCGATACAGCCCTTTTCAAAGCGTTACTGAGAATAGCGAGAGAAAAGCATAACGAAGACGATTTTAAACAGCCTCAAGCCACAGCGTACCCGTATTCTCCAAAAGATTTAAGCTATGCTTGTATCGTGACATTAACCAAAAATTTTAGTAACGTAACTCCAAAATTATCCGTTGTATGTACATTATATAACAATGTATAGGACACGATACTTGCTAGAAAATACTACTTACTCGAGTAACATTTATTACAAGACACGCTTGAAGTAATTTTAAAAACTACAAAATGAAATAAGACTTACAATTACTCCAATACTCGTAGTAAACATTCATAAAATTGCTGGAATATACTACACGTTACAATCTACTACTACTACTACTATTACTACTAAGTACAATTAATCATATACTACATTAAGAATACAAGTATTATACTCTTGATACAGACTTAAATTAAGATAGATAATATATTTGACTATGCTTTTAAGATTACGTTTAATTCTTCAGTTTAAGAATTTGTACACTTTCCAATTTGTAATCTTTTATTCGCTGCTGAGAAGAAATTTCCCTTTTCCATCGTCTAAAAAGGCCTGTAATCTTTTCCTGCCCTAGACGTTCATTCTAGAGGTCATTTCTTGCTTTTAAAATAGAACACCGGTACATTTCCTTCAGGACATTCTATTAACGTTGAAAATTGCACTTTTATGCGATCCACTTGTGAGTCTCGTGTTGTCTTAAAAAGACGTAAATTTCATTGCAATGCGTTTTTATAGGTGGTCAGAATTTATGATCTCTTTTTAACTGCCGTCTATAATTGGGATTATCTACGAAGGTGCATGTACCTAATTCAATTCTATTCTTGGCTATTACTCTTGTTAGTTCCATTCCATGCCTCTTGATGCGAGTGCTGAAGCTTCTGAAAATAAATTTTCAGTTGCGCTCAATTTCTATTACATTTGCTTGCTTAGACCAGGTGGAAAAAAAGAAAAAAATAGCCGTCTAACGAAAGGTCGACAAGTATCCTTAATAATATTTCATTTTTATCGTTCTTAGATTTGTGCAGTAATCTAAAACTTGGAATAAAACTTCTACTAGAAAGCATGAGTTTACGACTCGACTAATTTTTTCACATAATTTGCCGTTAACGTATTCTCGGTACATGCGCTATTACGTTTGCGATTAAAATGAGCACTGGTAAAATTATCTCACACGATAGATCTTAGTTCGTATGCAGTAAAGTAGCGATCAATACTGCAACGTAGATCTATCTGGTTTACCGTTTAATCTGCTGTGGTTACCATTGTAGCTGGTGTATTTTGTGTAATGTATAAGATGTGACTCTAACTAATGTCATGCATTATATATATATTTATATTAGAATCAAGTGCAGTAACGGTCTGAATTTTGGAAAAGCGATGACTTAATCTTCGTGCTTCGTGCTTCGCTACAACTGGCTCATTCATCTCACCTTATTCAGCAGTTTCTGACGAAACACGACGTCGTGCGATTTCGTCAGCCTCCTGGCTCTCCTGCGACTCCCGATTACATCCCCCAAATTGAAAAATCCTTCGAAAGGAACAGAATTTGAAAAGCTAACGGATATAAAACTCGAAACTTGAAAAATTCAGCACTCGTTCGAAATTCAACTCTTCGATCTCTCAATCTTTCGAAATGGACTTGTAGTTGGAGTCGCGGAATCGTGGCTACCGACTACCACTGGATGTAATTATTCTTGATCCATTCATCATCTGCACTAGTATACGTATAGTATACGTAGTAACGCATATTCGTTATCGGTCATTTTCTATATCGTTCTTTTGTCATGACTCTTTGACGATGCTCCCAATAACACGCTTACGTTTATACGACACTTTTTCCTTATCTCGGTGCCTACAGAACGCAACGACAACGTTTGGCCGAGACAGAACCGGGATAAACAAATACAGGATATAACTTTCTGCGAAAAAATACAATCGAATTACAAGATAGCGGATTAAAGGATCTGCGATGGTTTTGTTGTTTGCGAGGATCGCAGCTACGCATAGCGGAACATCGTGGCGCGATGAAATTGATTTTCAAGAGCTGCCTTGTGACGATACGATTGCGTCGCCTGTTACCTTCGGGTTAATTCCTAAACGATTGAACGAAAGCTTCTTTATAACGATAATGGTGCTAACGCGATTAATCGAAGCAGCGACAACCTATAGGGGCTACATCGAACGAACTACGTGTTCGCAATATGGACAATGTGGTTGCTTGGTGGACAATGAGCGAGTGGCGAGATTCGGTGTGGCGCGACGATGATGGCGTGGCAGTGGCATAGACGTGGGGAAGGGGTTAGGTTGGGGTTAGGTTCGCGAGCAGCCTTCATGGCCGGCCTTTCAGTAGTCGTAAGACCATCGTGGTGATAGGAAGTGCGCGACGGTATGCTCTGCGTGCAACTTAGATCGTTTCCGGTACGCTATCAAGAAATATCAGACTCGTGTTGGACGACCGCATGATCCCCGGTCGGCTTTACGATAGCCTTTCATGACCTCGCCACGAGAATTTCCGAGGCTAGGCTATGTGAGTTAACGTATCGATTGACAGAAATTTTACATTCGCGGACTCTCGCCGCGTTTACTATGCCGTGACACCTTCGAATTACGCGTTACAGATGTATCGACGAATAACGAAAGGGAACGGAAATAAGGCCGAGCCGCCGTCTCTTCCTGGTTAGACGTTCGCGTTCGCTTAGTTTCCCGTCCTGTGCAACGATAAACCGTCGAGCGAATCCTCAACGACATTTTGACACTTAAACACAGTGGCTCGTGAAAGCGTTCCAAAACTTACCACAGAATCCTTATTTACGGCAATATCCTGTACATTATGCGTGTACGAAACTTTTCGACATTTCGTTGGCACCGTAGACGAGTAGACTGTGGATTTTCACGGAAATTCGTGTTCTTAAGGATATAGCTGAGAAAAAAGAATCTCTAGAATCGTAGAAAGCAGTGTACTTTGGATATTTTCTTATGGTTCCTCGTATTATATTACCGAGTTGTGCAAATTTGTATTTTCAAATGAACGATCTTTGCATAAAGATCCGCGGTCTAGTAACGAGACACGACTATCGTGGTTACGATAGTAAGATTTGAAAGCAGTCCGGAAATGTATGTAGAGAAGTTAGAAAATATTTATTGCAAACATACACTTGTTAGCGAAAACTTAGTATACAGGACGAATAAGTAGTCTTACTTATGCCATTAGCGCAAAAGACAGTTTCGCTACATATTGTGGCTTATTGATATAGCGAATAATTGACCATTCAAACGGACAGTACGCTTGCACTACGTATCTTCCAACTTCTACATACGTTTTTAGATTTATTTATCACATTTATATACATAGACATTTATCATAAACATACGGTTAATGAAAAATTAATACACAGCATGAACAGTGGTCTTCGATGTGTGATTAGTGCCAAAGATAGCCTCGCTACATATCGTGTATTATTCATATAGCGAATAATACACTGTTCGAATGCTTTGTTCAAATACGCTAACTTTTACGAAATCCATAAAATATCTTCTAACTTTTACATACATTTTCAGATTCGTTTCAAATATTACCAATGTAATCACGTCGATCGTGTCCCGTTCCAGAGCCAATCGAGTCTCAAAACGTTTCGTATAATACGAGCCGTCTAACGCGAAAGTAGCGTAAGTCAGTTTTCTAGTTATTTGGTTTAACGCCGCATCTCCGAAGCTTAACCTTGATTCTGTTTCGTGCAGGTGTGGTATCTTCGGACTGTAACTGTACAGTGACTTACATAAAACAGATGTAACGTTCTTTAATGTTATTCTACGTTACAGGATTTCGACTTCCTCGTTAATCAGTGATCGGCATTTTTGTGTTTACATCGCTTTTGCATTAAGCGACTCGTATACGCATAAACAGTTCCAAGGAGCGTGCGAATATTTTCGTGAGCCACGTATACGTACATAGAGCACATACGCAGACGCATGATTCGACGCTACGTTCTTTAACCAGTTAGCTGTTTTCAATGAGTATACTGGTCACGAAGAAGTGGCAATATTTCGTGTTATGACGAGTATACTCGTCAACCGTAAGAAGCAGTTACAATTTGCTGTTTAAATCGCAATTTGGTAATTGCAACAAATTGCAGTAATAAAATTCTGAAATAAAACAGTTTTCTTGCTGCAACTTAATCTTGTATTATAACAGCCACGTATATTTTTTGTTTGACGAGTTAACTCGCTTACTTTTTGCCACGCACTTTTTCGGGTACACGCTTTTCAAGGAGGTCGCGACAGCTGACTGGTTAATAGCTGCGGACATTCGCTCCTGCGAATATTTCGTGAAAAAATTTTCCGATCTCGCGAAAAGGTGCGGTAGTACCGCACTTGATATCGCCAAGACTTGCAAGCGCTCTATGTAACAGGCTACACGTAGGAAGATGTACGTCGTTATGGAAATTTCGTTCCCCCGTTTGTCGATCATCGACACATTTCCTTTTCTCGTGTTTCTTCGTTCAAGTCGCGATGATCTTCCTGTCGTTCTTACCGCAAAATCGTTGCGCATTCGTAACGATCGTAGCAACACATGGACGAATACGGCCGCTGCTCTACTCGAAACCTATCTCGTTCGATCGCGAATAAATTCTGTCTGCGTCTTTTATCCAACAGCCATTGTACGTGCGATCGAAGTGTTTAACAGTCGAACCGTACATGCGTTATCTTCGCACGATTTTATTCTGTTTGCGAACGCACACGTGCAGTACTATTTACGAATACCGTAAATATCGCAGATACGTTTTATACGCTCATTTCCTAGATTCTTACGATAAAGTCGACTTAAAACCTCGCGAGTAAAATCGAACGTGTTATTGCACAGATATTACGGTAGAATTCCGACAAGTGGTGTCTTTTTTCGAATCGTTGTTACCGTTTGTCCTGTAACGAGAAATAATGAAACGCATGGTTGCCTTCGATACCGTTTCGAAATGCCGGACGATGATCGTAAATATTTACACGTTTCGTGACAACAAGACGATTGAGGGGCTCAGTGAAGAAAGGCCATATGCTGCAATTTATATCGACTCTCCGCCTTTTTCTATTATCAACTATGTAGCTCGTGCGTTGTACCGTTCGTTTCGTTGCCGTGCAGCGATGTAGCGTGTAACCTTTTGCGAACAGGATTAAATTAACCCTCCGTAGGCAAACGTATTCTTTTTCTCTCTCCGCGTTCTCTCCTACGTCAACCGGAAGATTTAAATTAAAGGGCAACCGTTTTATCAGACTTTGAAAATGCGTGGGAGAATTTCGAAATACTTATCGATACCTCTGTTGCGTTTTTCATCCTTCTATTGACACGTCCAACGCGGGGTCGATACGCGTATCGAGGAGGAGGAGGAGGAGGAGGAAGAAGCTCTTTAGCGACGGCGCCGATACACGTATCGACGTTATTTTCTTTTTTAATATTTGTCAGCGAACTTTTTCCGTGCGTTGTAGCCATTTCCTGGGGGAAACTGTTTTTCATTTGACGAAAAAAGATCTTTTCCGATTATGTTTTGAAAGTTGTTTTGAATTTCGTACAATACGGAACGTAGTAAAATAGTTTACTTTCATCCATACAATTCCAGCCGTCGAAAGCAACTCGCCTCGCAATTATTTTCCCTATCGCCTTGCATTCTCGTAGTATTTATTCAATTGTCCGTTTATAGCGAAGTTAACCAACGGTAGAAGCGAGAATTTTGGCCGGTGCTGTACGACTTTCCTGTACATCTACTGGGAAAGAAAGTCACGTTATTCCGTCTCCTTAGACAACTTGCAATGTAATTCTTACGTGCAATCTATATCTGTCTGTCTGTACGTGTTCCACTTCTTCGTCGAAGCTTGACGAAAGTGGAGATATATACGAACCCGTCCATAAGTATCGGGACACCTGATGGCATCGTAAGAAACGCGACCATCTACCTAGCTCACGAAGCAAACTGTTAATCGCTACCAGTTAGCTGTTTTCGACGAATATACTCGTCACCAGTGAAAAATAATTACAGTTTGCCGTTTAAATCGCAATTTGGCAACTGCGATAAACTGCAGTAATAAAATTAAACGGTGAAAACGGTCGTTTCGTTGCGACTTTATTTCTAGCGTTAGCGACAGCTAACTGGTTAATATTGACAGTAGTACGCAGCACTAGTTTCTTAAATTATTAATATTATTTATCGTTATTTATCTTGTTGCAACGAGGCTCGCGTGTACGATCTTTGGTTTGGAAACTTGACGCTTGTTCTATTCGCTTTATAATTTATACTAGTAGAACATATTTATTTATTTGGTTTCTGTTAGCTCTCTTATCTAGCGAATATAACTTTATGCTTCACGCTTGACGGTTAATGTTTAGATCGACTCGTTGAAGCCGAGGACACAGAATCACAGTATTATAATGAGATTTAAATTCCATTTATGCGTTCCGTATGTTTTTGCCTGCCAACTCGCGTAATTCTCTCAACATAAGCAACTTCCATTTGTACAAGATCTTTATATCTACGCGCTTTGGATAATTTTCAATGTGTTTTTGTTTTTGTTCGTTCATGTCTCTGGCTTTTCCAACGCCGCGTATTTCTCCTTATTCTGTCGACAGTTGCACCACTTTTGCATTTTCTTGCGACAATTAGAACGTCGATAATTTCCTACTAAACTCTCGTAACGAGAATTTACTCGATCGAGTAGAGGAAAGAATACATCGCACGCGAACGCTAATAAAATATGTACATATTTGAAACGAACGAAGGCATCGGTCGCTGAGAAACGTTATAATCGCATAATAAAACGTGTTTGCCTTTGGTAGACGGTTTAAGGCTTGGACGGAGTACCGTGCGGTAAAAAAAGCTGTTCGAATGTACGTCGATCAGCGATCGAGACGATCGCGATTTAACATTAACTTTCTCGAGAAGAATTTATTCTCCTCCTGAAGCTGATTTTTGCCGTCAATTTTTAGTACCACGTGTTCGCGCGTTTTCCACATCTGGGTCCCTCAATTGTAAACTTGCTAACGTTTAACCAGCTAACTAGACGATCGTTTGACGAGACACAACGCGTTATGGACGCGATGTGAGTTTATAAACGAGGGCAAACGTAAATTGAAACCCGCTGGGAAGTTCACATTGAGACGAAACGAACGACCAAGTTCACGATGATAACGGATAATAAAATATAACGTATAAGGAAACTGGAATATCGTTGTTTGCTTTGTCGAGTTTTGCGATAAGTAAAGAAAAGAGAAATGAAAAAGCATGCGACAAGAAAGGAACATTTGCTTATGAGAACATTTCGTTTTTCGGACGCTGTCAGCGTGCATGCAACAGACGTAAAATACGAGAGAAGGATCGTGTAACATGTTCGCTGGTGCGAACGAATCGAAACGATGGCTCAGGGATAATAGGATACTCTTGAGGTAAATTAAAATGCCGTCATCACGATTGCTCACACCCTTTAACCCTTTTAGGACGGGGCTTTAAAGATAGACGAAGAATGACCATTTGTTCTATTACCCTGAAAATTTCTCTTTTGCGCGTGATAACTTTCGAAGAAATCGATAATACGGGATCCGACGTGACATATTCTTCGCTCTCGAATCAATCGGATTGCTATGTGTTTCTCGTACGATGGTACGAATATTCTTTTTGGATCCGACGAGTGATTTTCATCCGTCTTCGTATGAAACGAAAAGTATTAGGCTGTGCCAAAAGTTTCTTTCGCTTTATCAGGAAATAATAGATGCACAGCATTTTTTCTTTTATATTATTTCATCGAATTACGTTCGCCGTTCCAGCGCAGCGATGACGCAACTGCAGAAAAAAAGGTGATTTCTCAGGAGACGAAGCGAACGAGTTTGTTCGTCCGGTAAAACTTGTAATTAAATAACGGAGGAAATGTTTTACAATGTCGAGATAAACAACGCGGTCCGCGTTCTCTCTGGTTTTACTTTTAGCTATGTTTACGACACAACTTACGCCGTTATTGCTACGAAGCGCGTTAGCTAACAACAAATATTTCAGTAGCGACGTTACTCTCATCCACTGGTCAACAACGTTCGGAAAATTATGAAACTTTAAAGGAGCGTCCGGGCGATCGATATTATCGTCAATATTTAAGGTTCTCAACAATATGGTACGTGGGAGACGCTGCGGATGATCGATATACAAGGTGTTTGCTGTCCCAGTTTTGTTTTCCCGGCCAGACGCTGTCTATACGCGTTCTACGGGCCGAGATAAGAAAAAAAAAAGTTATATAAACGTACGTCATTGGAAGCATCGTTAAAGAGTTATGAGAAAAAAGAAAAGATATACGCAACGAGCGGTGACGAACGTGCATTACCACGACGCAAGGTATTAATAGACGAGAAACATTTGCATCTGGTAGTGGCCAGAAGCTATCGTGATTCTTGTACGACTTCGAGTACAAGTTCGTTTCAAGATGTTCAACATACCTGTCAATACGAGATTGGCAGCGGCGAAAGATCGAATTTATTACCCTTTGAGGTTGCTGGTTTATTACTCGTTGGAGTTGCGGTTGTAAAAGTACGTGTTATGATACCTTCTGACTACTACCAGATGTAAATATTCCTCGTCTATTCCTACTTTATACAGTAATAAAGGAAGTTCGTTAAGGTAAGGCTGATTTGCCAGGTCATTTTATTTTTTTTTTTTTCATTATTTTTTTCTTTTTTCTTTCCGTTACGACTCCACGACGAAGCTTCCAACGACAGGTTGATCATCCGCTGCGACGATAACTGAAAAATCATGATTTTAGGATGAATGAGATCGAACGTTCCGAACTGTTTTGGTTTCGCGATGATGCGACGCGCAGCGGCATAGCTGTCTTCACTTACGGCATTCTACCAGTAGAAATTATTAGATTGTCCCAAAAGTTTCTTTCGTTTTCCAAGGAAACGATGGATGCACACATTTCTTGCTTTATGTTATTTTATCGAGTTACGTATGATCCGTTTTGATCACACGATAGAAATACATGGAGATACTAGAGACGATACAACGTACGATACATAGAGATGTAGCAAAACATGTTGTGCATCTATTATTCCCTTAGAAAACTAAAGAAACGTAACTCAAAAACTCTACGAATCTTGAACGACGTCGTGTCGTTGTCGAAGCAGATGTGCGATACGTTTATCGACGTTTTTCCCTTATCCTGACCTATAAGTATTCTATAGAATATATCGACAAGGTTGGAAAAGACGAGGACGCCCTGTATATTGTCAGTACAATATCGAGAAACCTAAATATTGACAATAATATCGATCGTTCGTACGCTCCTCTATAATGGAAAGATCAGGTATGTCCGAGGACTAGCAATGCGTTTACTTCGAAGTTTACAAATTTGCAGGTACGTCGCTATTGCGCTGAAACGGCGATATCAACTTTGTCGACAGTTCCCGTAGAATTGTTGCGACAATTACGGTTAACAACTGCGTTAAAATTGTCAATTACATGTACGTCCAGGTTTTATGGTCTGTATTAAATTTTCCCCACCTTGTAACTGCATATTATTAATGTATATGCAGATTATCAGCCATTAATTTTTGTGCATTTTAATTACTCTTGTCTCATTAATTGCTCGACTCGAAACATTTTATCGCTCTCGTACGTTCTAATATTCTATTACAATGCGTTATCCGATCGAACGCGCTTATTTTACCATTCCATTATCATTTGTCTTATCGTTTAAAAATTCGACGACCGTAAAGCGAACGAAACTTGAAATTCGACGCTACGATACGAAAATTGCAAGTACATAATAAAAGTTGTTTGCGATTTAGATGGAAGCGCACGACCAGGAATCCTGCTTTAAAGGAAACATAATCGCTCAAAGATATTGAAATATTCGAGTCATATTATATAAGTATAGCGCATACCCGTCCTGAATCGGTTGAACAGAAACGACAGGTTCGATGCATTTAATTTAAATACGTTAGCGTGTGTTCAATGACTTTTCTTTTCTCGTTCGATAGCAACGCTATTCTTTTACATTTACGTACTTTTAGTTCAATCGTAATTCATTTTTTCATCGTTTTCTTTCTTCGCGGAGCAAAGACGAAATGCGGGGACTTTGTTCCGTACCAGGGCTTCTTAATCTGTGGGTCGCGACCCCGTGTTACGCGAGTTATGTAACAGGATTACGGGGTCGTCGAAATTTTCCTAAATGCCACGATGTACCAGTGAAATGAACAGTGCCAATCGTCCGTCGTCAAAGGATCGAGAAGAATTCCGCCAGTTATTAATCCACATGGATATGAACTATCGGGCTTTTCGAAAAATCGTTCCGACGAATTTTTTTCTTTTTTTGGAATTAGGACAGAACTTTAAACGATTTCTAAAATGGTTTTCAACGCTCGTGTAACGTTTTATTCTACGTACCTGTCGCGAAACGACGCAAATTTAATTTTGTCCCTTTAATAAGCGATAATAAGTGGTAATGAGCGATAAAATTATAGATATAACGGAGAATTGTTTAAACTTAAACTGCTTCGATTTAGTCGCCGATTAACGTTTTATTCGTATGTATCTTCTCTTCTTTATAATTGGGGTCGCGAATAGGAAAAGTTTAAGAAGCGCTGTCCTGTACGAACGATAGCTCAGAATCACGATGTTCGAACGACGTAGGCTAGCCAACAACCATTTAAACGCAGCTTAAAGTTCCAATTTGTCTCGTTAGAAGTATGCTAATGGTTTGTCATTGGATCGATTCAATTTATGGAACTGTACAGGGTTCGTAATTCATGGTACGAATGGGGCCAGACAGATTCTATAGCTGTAAACAAGACGAAAATCGAAAAGAACGAAATTTCGTTGGAGGCTTCGATTTCCTTTCGGAGGATCGAGTTCGAGCATTTGTCAAGACGCGCGTGAATTTTCATCCACGCTGTTAATCGTCGACTGTTCGTCGCTGCGAGACAATCGTCAGAGGACGACCACGTATTTCATACATTGTACGGGTTGAGCAAAACTACGTGTCAAAGTTTAGTGCAGCTTGTTGAATCGCTGATTCAAAAGCAAAGCAACGATGTGTCGATGCTGACGAAAGAAATTTATTAACAGCGAGGCAGGCAAAGCTTGTTTGCTGGCGTGCCTGATTCCGATTTCGTAAAAAATTTCGTGCCTTTTCTTAAAAACTTGGTATGGTGATATGACGTTGAGAACGTACGTTTCCATAAAATTTAGCGAGCATCCAAAAATTCGGTGATCCTTCCAAGAATGCGATCAACTTTTTGTTTAGAACGTAGCAGCACCTGTAGCTCGTTCGTTGATCCTTAAACAATAACCTGATGCAAGTAACTTGATTTCCGTATAAAGTGTTTTATGTACTCGTTATTTTGTATCAACTTTTCACAGATTAGCTAATACAGCTAATATATGTCAGTATGCGTCGTATCTCGTAAACACTGTCGACGCTTGTTCGTTCGATCGCGATTCAGGCTTCTACGTTTGTACGAATGAAAAAATCATGTTTAGAGTATTCTTACAGAGCTGCCAAGGATCTAGAGGAACGTCGTAGCCATTATGAACCATCGCTCGGCCCCGGTGTTCCCGATGACGTCGATCATATCTTCAATCTCGAGGAAAATGATTTCGTGCCACACTTCCAGAGGGTCTCCATATCCGGCGAAGATACTTCCGGGGTACGTTAAGACAGTAGTCGTTTGAAAACGTTGGTAGTATTCGTAACGCTCTTAAAAATGACAAAGTTACGATCGTTGGATGTACTTTTGGTTCTTCCAGTTTCCAACCGTGTCTTTATTAGCGCAACACCTGTGTTATTTCTTTGGAAAACGAAAGCAACTTGCGCGACAACCTGATATTAGATGCACGTAACTCGCCTCTCTCCAAAGCTATCATACGCTTTCAAACGCAACGATCGAACGCGTTCAACGACAGATTTCTGCTTTCAACGAAATACTGTTACCGATTGATTTTGTCAATTACTCGTCGAGATATTGCGCCGTTCCATATTAAGTGCTGACCCATATTAGGTACAGTTGCCCTACGTTGTGCTTCGTTTGAACGTTCCGCGAGCATTCCACGCCACTTTTTGCGAATCCGAACCAGGAAGAACCGCAAATACGTCATCCAATCATCGTGAAAGTTTAAAACCAACGATTATAATTATCTCGAAATAAAATTAATCGTTTATTCGTTAGTTTCTATTCGTATGTTCCATCTTCTATTTCGAGTAAACATATCTTGGCCAGATTATACCGTATTGTGGTCGAGCTTTTACGAGTAGCTGTCGATTATCTTACTATTACTTCGTTGTCACGTGTTGTAACGGATAGAACAGATTGATCAAGTCCACGCGTAAAATCTCTGTTACGTAGAAGATTATGCTTTTTTGAGATTTCTACGATAGGAAGCCTTAAAGAGCCGCGCTGCCTTACGTAGGAAACCTCCGTTACGATTTCTCTCTTCCGTAACCAACCCTCTGTTCCATTATTTCATAAGAAGCTCTTTTAATCGCTACACGATCGTATTGTACGATGCGTAACGATCCAAACGTCGATTTTACGTTCCAACGAAATAGAAATGGAAAAATTTGAGCGGTGACGTGACGAAGAATATTAACGACAGTTATAAAGAAAATCCATGATTTATTGAAATTCGTAAAAGTAACGATACGGTATACGATGTGCGATATACGATGCAGTATGTACCTTTAGATACACGGTGGAACCTCGACGAAATCGTAGAAAAGATTTATCTTTTTATTTATATAATTTATTTTTATTTAATCAGTCGATGACGTTCGATCGATCGCTTTGGCGATATCTCGCTAGCTACGCTTCGAAATTAAAATTGCAAGTTAAAATCTTGGAAAATACGCAGTTATGGTAGAGTTGGAAGCGTCTCGGATAATACGAAACGTCGGATAACCGAGATTCCGCTGGTATCTTCGTCGTTTATATCGAGCCGAAATTTCGAGAGTCAAGAATACGATACAGTATGTCGGTGAACTCGTTCTGATATCGGTTATAGCGATACGAAGGCAAAAATACCGTGTCATTTAAAAGGTCAAGGTAACCTCGAGATAGCTTGTCGAAAAAACAACTTCTTGGAAATTTTTTATACGGCTGCTTGTAGCTGACGAAACATCGATTGACTTTTATTTGGAACATCGAATTTTGTCAGATCATCGGAAATAGCCAAAAGATCCTTGACCACGGTTACATGGTACACCCTGTGTATAATCTTATATAAAATGTCTGACACTTTTTTAAAGAAACGCAAACGGAAACGAAAGGAAGTAACTTTTGAGACTGTGTATACCGTTTGTATAAAGTTGCAAAAGCTAACTGAAACGTCGTGCGTTTGCAGGTACCCTTGGAAGATCTGCAGCAAGCGTCGCAGATGTTGGTTCAGGCACTGGCAATACGTGAAAAATACATGAATAATTCCAAACAGAGCTTCCCTTCTATAACATCGCGATTTCTACGTAGCGTCGATAAGAGGCCAGTGAACAGCGACGACGAAGTTCAGCACGATGACCGTAAAGCCATCGCAGGTATTTATTTCAAATTCATAGAGTACTACCCTCTTAACGCCTGACGATCTTTCTCTTATCGAAATCCCCTTGTATGTCTTGTACGTCAAGTAACGTTCTCGACGTCTTAAATGTTCATGACGTAAAGTTACTTTAACGTATCGTTCCTCAAGGTAAGAAGTTGCAGTTAGAAGTTGAAAGGGAAATCGTGGACGTTTGATCCGACGCATACATCGCTGCACATCGATCGAAGACGCACCTCTGAAAGGTCCTCCTCCCTTGTTGTCCTTCTTATCCTTTGTTTCAAACCCTCTTCGAGCACTGGTTCAGGCACAGATTGGCCAGTACAGCGAGCGAGTAACGAGGAATTTAGGCTATCGTTGAAGTCACCGACTACGGTTTACCTATATCGGATTTGTCAGCGACACCAAACTTCATCGACGATAGCTTTGGCTGATAACAGCTTTAACCGACTGACGCTATTACCACAGGAAAATGAGAGAAGATTTTTGGCTTGGATATGTAGGCTTATTGCTGCGGATAATTTATAGACGACCGGATTAAAAATACCAACTGAAATCCAATACAGAGCACAAGCTGAAGAGCAATTAAATGAGTTTTGGTTCGAGTTCAGTCAATTTATGTTTGATTTAAAACGAGCCAAGTTCGAGTAAATGTACGTATACATGGTACGTTCCACTGCGCGTCGCAAGAGAAATTTCGTCCAAACGTGAACGAAACAGGTGATAAGCTTGGCAAGCGTCCCGATTCTAGCGCGAACGTGACAAGTTACTAATGAACTCCATTAAAGAGACGCATCCGGTAAATTTAGTGAAAGAAATACTGTTTCATTCTTCTATTTGGCCGGAAGATGTAACGATTCTGATGTACTCGGCTGAACCTTTTTACCGTGCCACTGGTCTCGCTTGCGAACGGGCAAATCGTTTAGTAGTATGTTGTTTGCTTGTTACTTGCCACTTGACCGGCCGTGTCTGAACCAGCTTCAACCCTGCTGCGATCATTGAATCTTGCTTCCAAACAACTTCAACGGAGAAAGACATTTCAACGTACAAACGAAAAGAGAAATCATGCACGTGAATAACGATTTTTTAAATATTTTCCTCGGATTTGAAAAATGCTCTCTAACGATAGAAAGATAGAACTGGATCTGAAATGATCCGAAGGACGTGCAGCAGGGTTAGATCGTATCATCACACGTAGTTGCTTTTCTGTCCATGTATCGATGCGTATAAAAACGTTGAAATTTCCCAAAGAATAAATAAAGTACTGTATTACCTTGCAAGTAATTGCATATCGTAACTCGAGATGAATGATGTTTTAATACTTGTCCTCCCTAAACGATGTTACTATTAGATCATCCTGTGCACGCACCTGCATCTCGAGGAGATCCGTGGCAATGTGAATTTCCTATGGCAAAGAATTACATAATTGCTCCCGTTAACGGTGTCTTCAATGTGTACGCTAATGAGGAAGATTTAGCTAATGGGAAGCCAGTCCCTTACTCGTATCCTGACTTAGCCACTTTTGTCAGGGACATGAACCTTCTTTGCGCGATGATCGCCGATGGTCCATTAAAATCTTTTTGCTACAGAAGACTGAGTTATCTTTCGTCAAAGTTCCAACTGCATGTGTTACTGAACGAGCTTAGAGAACTTGCCAGTCAAAAGGCAGTCCCTCATAGGGACTTCTATAACATCAGAAAGGTTAGTAACCGGAGGAGCCGGATGTACTTACAACTTACAGCTAGCAGCAAACAGATTACATTAAGGATTTACATCGTGAACATTTTGAATATCGAATAGATGATATACCTTTAAGTAGATTGAAATGTTTGTTCTATTGACTTCAGGTTGATACCCATATTCATGCAGCGTCCTGCATGAATCAAAAGCATCTGCTCAGATTTATTAAGAAAACCTTGAAGAATCACGCGGATGAAATCGTCACGTACTCCAAGAACAAAGAAACAATGACTCTACGGGAGGTATTTCAATCGATGAATCTGACGACTTACGATCTCAGTGTCGATATGTTGGATGTGCATGCGGTAAGTTTCCATTGATATATCATACGTATGGGAAGTACCATTGTACTATCGATCAAAGGAATAAAATATTTATCCGCGTTTTTTCTTTTTCTTTCAGGATAGAAACACGTTCCATAGGTTCGACAAATTCAACGCCAAATACAATCCAATCGGTGAAAGTCGCCTGCGTGAAGTGTTTCTGAAAACGGATAACTATTTGAATGGTAAATTTTTCGCCAGAATAATCAAGGAAGTCGCCAGCGATCTCGAAGAATCCAAGTACCAAAATGCGGAACTACGTCTTTCGATTTACGGCAAAAGCCCAGAAGAGTGGGACAAATTAGCAAAATGGGCAATTCAAAGCGACGTATATTCGGACAATGTGCGCTGGCTCATTCAGATCCCTCGGCTTTAGTAAGTTATTTAGCGTGTATTCAATTAATATTTCAGCTGAAATCATTCTAATATCTGCCGTTTCCATTTAGTGACATTTTTAAATTGAACAAATTGCTGACAAATTTCCAAGAGATAATGAACAACATCTTTCTTCCTCTTTTCGAAGTAACGAATGACGCTAATTCTCACCCAGAGCTACATAAATTTCTCCAATACGTAAGCAGATTTTTAACAATAAACGTTGATAATATTTGGAATTGGTTTGGTATTTTAGAATCATCGATATTATCATCGTTATAGGTAATAGGATTTGATTCGGTTGATGACGAGAGCAAACCTGAAAATCCTTTATTCGATAAAGATGTCTGTCCACCCCCAGAATGGGACGATGTTGAAAATCCTCCTTACGGATATTATCAATACTACACTTATGCCAACATGACCGTGTTGAATCATTTTAGAGCGTACGTATACACTTTCTGCGACTAGTAATCGGTGTTGGCTCTCTGATTGGACAAACATTTGACCTAGAGTATATATTATTTATTAGGGAACAAGGTTTAAACACCTTCGTCCTCAGACCTCATTGTGGCGAGGCTGGTCCCATTCAACATCTTGTTTGCGGTTATATGATGGCAGAAAATATCTCTCATGGTCTTTTACTTCGAAAAGTGCCAGTACTACAATATCTATATTATTTAGCACAAATTGGGATTGCAATGTCGCCTCTTAGTAATAATTCCCTTTTCTTAAATTATCATCGTAATCCGTTACCCGAATATTTAGCAAGAGGATTGTGTGTAAGTCTTTCTACGGACGATCCCCTTCAATTTCACTTTACCAAGGTCAGCGTGATGTAAAAATTCTCCGTTTATTCGTTCGAAATATTTCTCGCTTTCGCCTCTTTTATTTACGTTATCTAAGTTGATAATAATATGTTTTTATAGGAACCGTTGATGGAAGAGTACAGTATTGCTGCACAAGTATGGAAGCTTAGTTCGTGCGATATGTGCGAACTAGCGCGTAATTCCGTGCTTATGAGTGGTTTTCCACACAAGGTATGCGTTCTACGGCTTCTCATAAGGTAAACAAATTAACACCATATAATCATTTTGTCTTACTTTATAGAGTAAACAATACTGGCTTGGGCCAAATTATACAAAGGAGGGTGTGGCTGGTAATGATATTACGCGAACGAATGTACCGGATATTCGGGTAGCCTATCGATACGAAACATTAGTCGACGAATTGTCGAATATTTTTAAAGTTGTCGAAAAACCCGAAGCCGTTCCATTTTAATCCATAGCGATAGTACAAAAGATCCTTGAACATAATATAACAATTATTCTACAATTACAAAATAGTATTTATAAAATTCGACGAAACTGCGATCAGAATTATTTATAAAATGAATCTTGTAACGTAAATAATTATGTGATGTATGCTAATAATTGTTGTCAACTTTTAATGATACTTTCGCAAAAAATTTTTATTTTATCGGTTATCAGCTAAATTCCTTACAAAATCGCGTATAAACTATCTTATTTACACATCATTCGATAACTGTATATTACAATAATGTTAACCGCATGATTTATACGTGATGATTTTCCGTTTAAGATGTTTTGATAGAGAAAACAAGGTTATTCTTAAGAGTAAATGTATAAACGCTAAGTTATAAGAAAACGTCTTTCACTCAGGTTCCAAAATTTTAATGTAAAACAGGGAGAAATTAATCTCAAATTTTTCATATACGTTGACCAATTTAAAAATAGATATTAGATGAAATTCCAATTTCAAGTGTTACTAATCTTAATTACATATATGTATGTGAATTAAATTAGAATTGAGTATTGTATTAACTTTGTGTAAAAAAAAAAAAAAAATGTAAAATATTACAAAGCAGCAATTCATTTCTCATATTTTAGTCATATAAAAGTATGTCATTTCAGACTTTTCAATTTTAATGTTATTTACTTACCTTTTTGTACATTTATACAGAAATTGTGTATTTGTTTTTAAAAAATATGTTTAACTCGAATATGGATAATTTACTTTGAAGTAATATTTCTCTATATAATATTTATATAATTTTCATCTTTATTAATATTAAATTGAAGGCACTAAACGTAGTACCTCTTGTAAAATAATTAGATTTATAGCAGACATAAAATTTATTTTCGGATCATTATTATATAATCACTTCCTCCTTCGTTTTTGAGACAACTTTGTGATGAACGAGCTTTTACTGGCAAATATATGATGATATATCAACATTCTTAACGAATCCTAATATTGAATATAAATTGTTGCTAAATAGAAAAGATGTATGCATTGTATAAGGTATATCTTATAAAACAAAAATATACTTGTACCGTCAAAATAATGTTGTGTTTAAGCTTAAAATATTTCATATCCCATGAAAACATTATTCTTGGATAATGCCATAAATTTAAAAGCTTACTGATTTTACGAAATAACTCATATTCATATAAGGTACCGAAATTATTAAAGAACTATTTATATATATATATATATATATGTTTATATATATAAATATATATATAATATATAAATATAATATAAATATATAAATAAATATATATATATGTTTTTTATCTACAAAATTATAATTGATAGTGCAAATAAAATATATATATATATATATTTGTTATATAGTTTAGATTTGATGATTTTTATAATGTATTATATACATTATAGAAAATGTAGAAAATAGCACTGTCACAAATGACTTCACATATCCTTCTTAAGTAGAGAAAATATATACATTATATGCACCTGTTTTATACTTATGTAGTTTAAGATTAGGGCTATAAAGAAATATAACAAAAATTTCAAAATTTTTTATTTGTTTCTTGCAAATTTTTCATCCACTTTGATATTATAACTTTCTAATTTGATCACTTTTAAATTAACGATTAGATTATAGATTATAGAAGGTTATGAAATTTATTTATGTCATGGAATTATCAAGTTATAGATATATAAAATTCATAGAAATCATGTCCGTAATAACAGTTTTCCATTTATGTATTTAAAACATTAAAATTACTTCAAATTGTTTATTCATAAAAAGTTTTGTTTATGCAAAATAAAAATACGCAATTAGGGGAAAATAATTTATGTACTTATTATGTTTTCAGTGATATACGTTATAGACAAATAGATTTCACAAGAAAATAGAGAAAAATCGTCTTTATTCAATAGTTCTAATAGATGTAACTTGGAAAAAACAAAAATGATTCTTTTTCTGTTCTCTTATTGTTACAGTTACTACATTCATTCATAAGGCATTTTATTCGTTATTATATCTACCACGTTCGCTTTGCTTTGTACAGTTACATCAAACAACATATAACAATTTCTAAAAATTTTATTTATTATTGGGCTTTCTTAATCTTCTCCGTAGGTCGCAGACTTTCTGTGATTTTTGGTAATAATTCTGTAAATATTACTGTTCCTAGAAAGACTAAAATTGTACCAATCCAGTGGTACAATGTGAAAGGATTTTTAAAATATATTATAGAGAAGATTAGAGATAAAAATTTTCGTAATGTTATGACTAAAGTCACTGTGAGTGATGTACATTCTGCTGTTAATGTAAAAACGGAACTAATGCACACATATCTAAAATTATTGTTAAGGATTATAAATTATTAAAATTTGATTATGTCTATTAATCACATATCTAAATATTAGTGAAAGGATACTGTGTGAGAACATTTCCTACAAGATATAGAATTAATTTTGGCATTTGTAGATTAATAATTGATATCTTTATTGGATCCGATGCTAGAGCATACATGAAATGATCCCAGATATTAGGAGCCAATGTTAAAAAAAATGGTAAAGGTAGTAAATGCTGAAATCAGATATTTAATTATACATACATATATATATATATATATAATATATATATATATATAATATAATATATATAATATATATACATTATTTATGTTATTTACTACATATTATATCCAGTTTAAATGTATACACTCTATATAAACGCTTTGGAAGAGAATCCAAATTAATCAAGTTTCTCCATTAAATGAAACAATTCTAATATGAAGACCTTTTCCATATTTTTAATAATTACAGAAATAATGTGTGTATGTTTAAACTGAACATATTTTATAAATTTGTAAATGAGATAGGAAATTATACCGTGTAATATAAAGCTTCTCTTGGATTTTTTCCATACTTTTTATGCAATACTTCTTGATAGATACCCATTCTTGCAGATACAAATAGTGCAATTGTCAATAACGATATACCTAGTATCCACCAAAACAAATCATCCCATGGTGTTGTAGGTACTTGTTCTACGTTCTTGGCTTGCAAAGATTTAATTTCTTTGCCGCTAACAATGGTACAAATAGCAATTCCAAGAGTTATCATAAATACTGACAAATATTTACTAAAAACATATCTCTTCTTTAAAATAATGATACCCATAATCATATTAGCTATTAGAGAACCCTAAAATTATTGAATATAAACAATAATTGCTTGAGAATTCAAATTTTGTAATATACTTCATATTTAAATACTTACAGCTCTGAATATCATATGTAATGGCATGGGTATATTAAAATCAAATGCATAATTATTACAAACATTTGCAACAAAAAACATTGTTACTAATATAAAGTAATCTTTTATTCCTATATTGGGCTTTACAGTCCCACATTTTGAAGTAAATAAAAATCCTTCTATCGATATAAAAAGAAACTGTGCAAATGTAATAAGATTTCCACTGCCTGGATCATCCCTGAAAAAGTAATTATTTTTAATTTGTCTACAATAGGTAATGCTTGATTTGGTATTTCACAATTCTAAGTTATATCGTTATAAAAGATGCAAATTGTTATGTTAATAACTTTGAGAGCAGTATATAAAGACAATGTATTGTATAACTGAAAAACAAAATGCAATACTAACTTAACAAGAAGTTCCAGGAAAACGACGTTGCTACAACAACCGAGGAACACGCACAATATCGCAATAGTTGCACGCATATTTTATTGTTTAATAAATATCACAGGGTTTAACCTAACCAAACCATCGGGTGATAGACTGCTCCTTCGTATTACCAGAAGTATTACTATTCTGCCACAAAATTATGTGAAACGTGTTGTCTAATAACTGGTTGAGTTATCAGTAGGTCACGATACATAATAATCTCGCGTATCATTTAAACGTCACATAATTTCTTCTATATATATAGAAGAAAATAAAGAATGCAGTGTCAGTACATATAAAGGACTTTATTTATTTCATGGTCGTATACAACTAATGCGACCGTGGTCTCTGATAGTCTCTGTACATACTATATCTTAAGAACCTAATGTAAGTTACGTATCTTATATAAGACACGTCTTATATAAAACTAAAATATAGATTTTGTTGCGTACAATTCATTGGTTCAAGTTTTCTAATATGATATAATATAATATAATATAATATGATATGATATGATATTGTTTCTACAATAGTTGTTAAAAATATATCATACGCCCTTTTTCCGTAACAGTGATTAGAACATTTTTTCCCCGAACGATAATTAATCTTTATTTTGTAATTGACTATAATTTTTTTCCTTTTTAGCACTTTTAAACACAAATATTGTTGAGAGCAGCATATATTAATTCCAATTGTGTAAAATGCCACCGAAAGCACGAAAGGTTATATTTTGTCACTTTTAAAAATATATTTTATTATTTCATTTCTTTTAAATTTTTGGATTTTTAAACTTATGGTTGAATATCAATATAATTGAATCATTCACATAATATAATACAAGGAACATGTTAATGTTATTTTCAGGAATCATTAGTACTATTAATAAATATTGGAATAACAAATCCAAATACAGAAAATAATCATTCCTTATTAGAGAAAGCAAAACATATTGCCAAGCGAAAAATTCAGAAAATGGTATTATAAAATTTTAATTTAATGTTATTTACTTTCAATTATTAATATTTGGTATTTTTTAGATTTTCTTAACACCAAAAGATGAAATTGCAATAATGTTAATGGGTTCCGGTGTTACAAAAAATCGTTTGGATACAGAACATGTCGAAGAATTTACAGATTTTCAGATTCCAGATTGGGATCTTGTAAAAAAATGTATGGGTTTAAAAGGTACAAACCATTGTTGTAATTGGATTGAAGCACTTGAGGCTGCAGTGTTATTTATGAAGGAAAACAGGTATGTTTAGATGTATTATGATTGTACTTATGGAAATAGTCAAAATGAAAATATTCCAATTCATATTATAATATCAATTACAATATATTTCTTATTTTAGTTCTTCTACAAGGAAAATCATTTTGATGTCCGATTTTAATGAAGATCCAGATATTATTTCACAATTTCAAGCAGATGTAATTGCAGATAACCTTTCAACAAACAAAATTATATTAATCACACTGTAAACATCTATTTTAATTTTGTTATATAAATTATTGTATATAATTTAATTTTATAATTTTATTATTTTCAGATCAGAATCAACTACATCACCTACTCCTACAATTAGTGAAACCCTTCTTAAAGACGTCAATGAAAAGGTTTTTATCTATTAAACTATCTATTTTTATAACATATTACTGTGGATCATTATTCAATTTATTTTATTTGCTAGATTAATGGTTACCATATAACACTTGACAATGCCATATCAGATATGAAATTTTATACACCAATACCATCAAAACCATTCCCATCTTATTATAGCTTAGAGCTACTTGATAAAAAAATACCAGTTGTTTCTTATGCTAAGGTAAGGAGAAATTGTGGAGCAAGAAATCATTTATGCGTATTATGTTATATTATGACTGTTGTAGTTTAATATTGCTATTTCTATTAGGTAAGAACAAAAGAACTTCCATCGTGGAAAAAAGCCAAAGGTAATCAAAAGCTCAGACCAGAAACAAAATACTTAGATAGACAGAGGGTTCTTTATACAGCAGATAAAATTCAAAAAGGATACAAATATGGAGGAGATTTTATTTCAGTACCTGGTATACATTAATTTATTTTTATTACTATAAATATTATAGTCAATATATTATCATAATACATATATTTTATTGTAAATGTAGAGGGTTTGGAGAAGAATATGAGATATAAAGACAGTGAAAGAAGTTATCGAATTTACGGGTTTACAGACAGAAATAATGTTGATTTGGAGTATTTTTACAAAAGTTCCAGTTCTGTTGTTTTACCCAATAGTGAAGCAAATGTATGTCTTAATATTTCACTTATACCAAAAGAATTTCGAATTAAGCTACATATCTATATTGATGTTTTAGAATGTAGTGAAACCATTTTATAGTTTAGTGCAAGCAATGCATGAAACAAATTCAGTTGCCATTGTGAGAAAAATTTTTAAAAAGGGTGGCGTGCCTAGAATGGTTGCATTGTTTCCTTGTATTGATATTCCTGATGAACCATGGGTATTATAAAATATATGTTTTTAATATATTATTATCTTTCGATATATTGTTTAATATGTTGTTTACATTTGTACACAGTGCTTGATAGAAATACAGTTAGTATTTGCAGAAGATCGAAGGATCATGGAAACAAGACCCATGAAATCCACAATTAAACAATTAAATACTCTACAAAATGAAGCTATAGATAGTTTAATAGATTCTCTGATGTTAACGGATACAGAGTAAGGATACTAGCATTTTGGTATATGTAATTAACCATCCTCTATATGACTACACATTTACATTACATTAAACAGAAATGATTGTCAGATTGATGGGTGTCAGCGTTTTTTACCAGGATCCATGCCAAATCCTGGTGCACAACATAGATGGGATATGTTATCGTACCGTGCTATTAATCCAGATAAACCATTACCACCCGTGGAAAATTATTTAAAAGAAGCTTTTGAAGTACCATCAATAAAAAGAAGAAGTAAATGCCATCTGCAGAAAATTTCGGAGCTATTTCGATTGCAGAGTATAAATCCAAAAAAAGAGAAGTATATATATAAGCATTCTCTATACATATATTAAAGCTTTCATTGTTTGCAGCAATAAAAAATATAGTAATATATTTTAAATGATATACTTTATTTAGAAGTGAGATGAAGCAGCAAGATAATATGCAGGTCAATGAAGATATCAATATTGATACCAAAGAGTCTGATAAAACAGAGGACATACCTGATGTTGAAACTAATTTGTATAAGGAATCAGTTTTGTCTCTAGATATCTCAGATATTGATCTTGATGAACTGGTATAGCAAGAAATAAAAACATATATTACTGTTTATTTATATATATGAATATGTACGTATTTGAATGTTTATCTAATGTATTCCATTTTTATTTTAGGCTGCTAACATATAACTTCTGCAACTTGCTAAATGATTTATGATATTTTAAGAATGTCTGAAAGAAAATCTGAGAAAATATCTTAGAATACTCAACAGTGTGTGAAATATTACACGTATATCTATTTTCTGAATAGGATACCAGTTTTACGAGAAATCGATAAAATCGATGATGTTCGCATGTAGTGTTCGTTGCTCAAACATCAAGAGCCAGATTATAGAATGTCGATTCAATGAACATCGAACATGGACTAATTATGGGCATAGGTATGGAACAATAAGCCAACGCCCTAGCCACGTTGAATGCACTCGTTCCCGTCCGATCACGAAAGTTAAGCAACGTTGGGCACGGTTAGTACTAAGATGGGGGTATATATTTTTGGAACTCCGTGTGGTGTTGGCATGTGTTCTTCTCAGAAAGAGATCAGCCCAGTATTGAACTGGTTGAGAAGATGACGAGGGCAGAGTAACTGGCCCGAAGAAGGAGGAGATACAACGGGGCAAGAAAGGACAACCCTGATGACTGCCGACCACCCGTATTACCGGGGTTGTCTGCCCTCAAAGCAGAGAAAAAGAAGGAGGAGGGGTTTTTAATGGGTATGGCAACAACATCCGCCCGAGTCCCAACATAACCCAGTGATGATGCGGGTCACTGGGCATGCGTAACAGCATTTTCCCCTCCTCATTAAAATAAAAAAAAAAAAAAGTATGGAACAATAATTTTAAATAAGAGCTTACATTACATGGTAATGTTACCTATAGTTTGGTTATTGCACTGTGTAAGGAATCAAAATTTTTTGTGGTTATACATGGTGCTTTATAATATTAAATAAAAATGGATAAAAGATTAAGAATTATTACATGTATAATATCCTATTATGCTTTTACTCCTTCGCTCAATAAGTGCAAAGTACTTAATAACGAAGTATTATGGCTATCTAATAAGAAAATATGCGCCAAATTTAATATCACTTTCGAAATAACCAACAATCTCCTAGTCATTAGTTGGTGCACTAATGCAATGATCTGTCGTTTTTCATTCTTTGCCATTATAGATAAACATCAATTAAACCTAAAGAAGCCCAATGTACATATATTACACAAGTCCTTCTCAATGAGTCAGGATTTTAAAATAGTTATAATTGCAGCAAGAAACCTATTTACTAATAACAAAATTTTTATCAATTACGCAAATGGCTGTTAACATATAAAATTAGAGATACAATTGTAATAACTTAATGTGGCAACATTTGAAAAACATAAAATGATTGTGCAATAATAATAAAGGAATACAAAAACTTCGATCATTATGACTCTTGAGCTCTACAACAATTTATTACGATTTGTACAACATACAGTCAATACTTAATGTCTATTTAATTTACAGATACATATTTCTTACTGATCATCGTACAAATTCTATTAAACTAATTTCCTATGATATTTTTTTGCTCTTAAATAAATACGAATGACTGTCGCGATGAACATAAGAATACGACATAAATTAACATCATTATTGTTATCACAAAATATGGTCTCTCTAACATTGATATGCAGAAAAAATCAGCCTTTTGCTTACAGTTCAAAGTATGTAAATGTGTATATATATATATATATATATATATATATATATATATATATACATATATATACATATATATATATATATATTATTATAGTGAAATGAAAAGATTGAAATAATATATAACAATTATATATATAATGGACTAATTATGGGCATAGGTATGGAACAATAAGCCAACGCCCTAGCCACGTTGAATGCACTCATTCCCGTCCGATCACGAAAGTTAAGCAACGTTGGGCACGGTTAGTACTAAGATGGGGGTATATATTTTTGGAACTCCGTGTGGTGTTGGCATGTGTTCTTCTCAAAAGGAGATCAGCCCAGTATTGAACTGGTTGAGAAGATGATGAGGGCAGAGTAAAAGATCGAAATAATATATAACAATTACATATATATATTATTTTGATCTTTTCATTTCACTTAGTCGGGTATATTTGTGCAATAAAATTAAACAAGATTTCATTATTTTCGTGGCGTAATTTGTAAACGAAGTCCATTAGCATTGCGTAATACCAATTCACTGGATAACCGAAGTTGATCCTCTGTATCTATGGACTTGACTTGGAAATTTTTCAATACATGCAAAATAAGAATTTTGACGATCATCGTGGCATATTTCCATCCTATACAATTACGAGAGCCAGCACTGAAGGGAATAAAAGCATAAGGAGGATATTTTGGTCCACTCGGAAGAAATCGTTCTGGTCGATAAGCATCTGGTTCTGGAAAGTATCGAGTATCGCGATGAAGAAGGAACGAATTTACGAGAACCGTCGATCCTACTGGAAGTTTATGTCCCACTGAAAACGAATTACTTTATTAAAATTTTCTATCACTGAAAATATATCTTTGTGTACATTTATACTTACAAATTGTAATAGGACTATAAATCTGTCTTGCGATGAGTGGTGCTACTGGATAAATTCTCCAAGATTCTTTTATGCACGCTTCTAACCATGTTAATTTGCTCAGCATATCTAGAGATATTTCTTCCGTTTCTGCGATCTCATAATATTCGTCAAGAATTTTTTTCTAAAATGAGGAGTGAAAAAGGTACATAGTAATTTAATAATTCGCTTAATAATCGGGAAAATATAGAGAAAAACAAGATTTTTATCGGTTGCAGGACATGTAGAAGTGTGCGGTGGAAAATTACCTGGTACTGAGGATGTCTTCCTAATGCGTACAGGATCCAGGATATGCTGGTCGCAGTGGTATCGTGACCGGCGAACATAAACGTATTCACCTCATCACGGATATCAGTGTCAGTAAGTACTTCTCCATCTTTCGATAAAGCCAACAACAAGTCTAACAGAGCTTGACGTTTATGAGATCGTTCATGGCAATTCCCATCCTTTTTAGCTCTCCACTCGGCTTTTCTTTCCGCTATTATCTAGGCATATTGGATTTAAAATTTAAATAAAGTTAAGTTAATTAACAAGCCATTTTCTACTGTGGGTTTATATTATGGATTGTAAAGGTCTTGTCGAATTTTCCGAGTAAGAGAAATTTCATGAACGATAGTGATATAAATATCGTACAGAGATTAGTATTTTTCGAGAGTAAATTACTTTAGCGGACGCAAAATTATTGATTTTTAAAATTGTCGTCTATATCTATTTACCTTGTTAATAAACTCATCAGTAACACAAAGTGCTTGATAGTACTTTCTACCCCATCTTGTTAGCTTGAAGATCCAGTCAAAAGACAACCACACATTTAGAAATCTTCTTTGCGAGATGGAAGCTAGCCTGGAAAAAGTATATGTATAAATGACATGCTTGACATTTGCTCTAATGCGCATTTAGTAGAAAATACTCTTACGTGTTCACAGCCAGCACATACTCGTTTTCAAAATTTTTTTGTGCGTTAATGTTACATCCCATAGAACTATCTGTAACGTTAAAAAACAAAGATGTAAAATTTTCTTAAATATTTTTGTTTCTTTTTCTTTATATTTTCTTCAGAGTAATTTGCAATTTGTTTGTAGAAACATTCGAAGTTAGGGCGGATATCATGTTTAAGATCATTCGTGAGAATTAGTCGTACGATGCTGGTTGCACGGAATAAAGTACGTAACGTAGGGATTCAGACTAATAGTAAGAATGGAGAGCACCGCGCGTAGACTATCGAAGCTTCGTAAAGTTTTTCGCAATTCATCCCTTTGATCAAGGTGATCATAGTCGCGAATGGAGATTTTTTTAAACTGACTCCCGGTGTACCAACCTGTCGAACAATAAGAAAGAGTACAGCAAAAGCCTATTGTATTCGATTATAGTCGAAGCAGGCATTGGAAACATTTGATTCTTCGTTGTTTGAAAGATGTCAAACAGATGCGTAAGATGCCAAACGAGGAGAAGAATCGATAAATAAAAACGGGAGTTTTTTTACGATGTACAAAATTTTTTAAGTGACACACATATGTTATCAAGAGGAAATGGCTATGCTGCTCACCACTCGTCACTGGGGATCAGACGAATCGTTTAGTTGCTTTAGCAAGACGTTCGTGAGCAAATTCGCAAAATCACAAGAAAAGCCGAACAACGACAAGTCAGTTTCGGCGTCCGATCATTTGCCTGAAGATATTTCTCGGAAACAGTTAACGAAACGCAATGCGTTGAATGTTGTATCGAAAATTGCAAAATCGAAGACGACTAAGGCCTACAATGACATCGTCTTGGAATCTAGTCACGTAGGTGTACGACTTCGATCGCGTTATCATAATCGGTCGATCATGACATCTAAAACCATAATCTACATTGAAAAATATGATTTATAGTGAAACTCCGCTTATATGAATTTCCAATCCACTCTTATGTCGATTCCTTTTCTGCATCAGGTAAAAGCATCGGCACTTTTATACGAAATAACAGATCGCACTAATCAGTTAGCTCAACCACGCGTTCGAACCATCGAAGAAAAGCTGTCTCAAACACGGCCGAATTCAACACAGATTCCGAAAGCATCGTCACGTATTATCCAACTTTCTAAGCCACGAATCCCTTATCAGTATACCCCTAAACCAATTGGATACGTCGCGCCTGGTGCTCTCACGGCCGTCGGTTGGTATCTTCATCTTTAACGCGCCTCTCGTCTAAATAATTTTTAACGAATTACAAGCTTATTGTTTCCAATTGCATCACTTTCGTATTGCTCTTTAAAAACTCTGGCTGCTCTCTGTTATTTCCGATAGTTTGGGGCATTTTTGCCGATGAAATAAATGTACCAAATTAGTTAGTAGTCAGGTTAAATTCACTATTCGATTCTAATCGTTCAATTGCTACCGTCAGATACGTTTATCGTTAAATAACTGGTAATTTGAATTTTTTTGCTAGCCACTCGGCGTATAATTGAATTATCGAAACCAAAAAGGAAGCGGAGATCGAAAGTGTCGAGCAAAAGAAAATCAAAATTGCATAATGAAAAGTCACGGTAATAACGAAATTGAAATTTTCTAATTTTTTCGTATAGCATTACCATCTATGATAAATAATAAATAATGCGTATAAACGCAATTATTACGAATCTAGTGGCTTTTCCTCCACATTTTTTGCATTTTTCTTTATGTCCATAAAAATACCGATAAGTCTTTGTTAATTAACTTGCAGTAATAAAATAACGTTACATATGAATATGGGTACTTTATGTGCTTTTAGTAGAAGCTACAAAATTCTTCTTTACTATTTTATGGCGCATGGGACTCTTTTTTAAATTAGTAAATAGTATGGTTCCCTTAATAAGGAAGAGTCGAATAAAACGATACATATATATTTACGTTTTCTAATAATTTCTTTGGAAGCAAACGATGTTTGCTGCTGGTAGTTAGCTTTTTCTTTTCCGACGTATAATTAAAAAGACGTGATTGATCTTGCGCTTTGAAACAATACATACAATTCTAAAAATAACGTAATTAATTCAAATGATTGCGAGTAAGGGAGACGCGTAAGTTAACTGAATTATTCACGTTGCGTATCTGATGTAAAAATAAATCTTGTTATTACAGAAGTTACGTAAGGCGCGGTAAAAAGAAGTTGGACCATAAATACACTTCGTTGAATCGTCATAAGAACGATCGAAAAACGAAGAGTAAGAAGAGACAATTGAAAACTTCAAACTCTGACAGGACCATCATTATGGTTGGCTTGAAGTTGAAGGACGATAAGAAAACTCGTCTACATTCTTGACTACTGAGAACGAAGCACGACGTTTTCTCACTGTCGTTTCTCACTGTCACAACACTATGTATGTAATATTTTAATGTCTACTTATACATGATAATAAGCGTTGTTAAATTAGCGAAATTTACAAACTAATTTATTCCAGGAATACCTAAAGCGACGATATACAATATTGAGTGGCCTTACCGCATATTATATCCAACGCGGCTCGTTTAGCATAAGGAACAATGTCGAATTCTGGTTTACCGACTTCTTGCCTTATGCACGAGATTAATATTTGGGCTTCTCTGATTGCCGTCTTCAAATATACTTCCAGAAGACCGCTGTGGAAGGTTGGTGTTAGCAGTTTCCTGCGCGAATGCCATTTTTCGCCTGGAACATGATGGACGATTTATTACGTTTAATTTTTCGACGAGAAAATGATTGATGTTGTACTCCCGGACAAAAAGATAGCAGGTAACATAAACCTGGAAAATTTTATCGAATAACAAATAAAAATACAGCGATACGTTTCATTATGTTAATATCTCGTATAGCTTCCTGTATTTTTTACAACCGCTGCCATTCCGATTTCTAGCGATTTAAATAGCATTTCGATTTCACTTTGACCTATTTTTTCCCATTCGTGGGCAATGCAGTTTTTCAAGTTATTTAATATTCTGAAATTGCCGTCCATCTTCGTAAAGTCTTCTTGCGAGCATATCCCAACGATGTTCTATTATATTTAGGTCGGTTGATCTTGTTGACCATTGTAAAACATCGACGTTTTTCTCCAAGAATTACTTCTTTACCGACCGTGTATCGCGGACCGCGGTATTATCGTTTTGGTGTACAAAGTTGTAATATGCACTGCGCGTAGTTGTATTTGTTCGCCAATCAAATCGGTAAACTTTTTAGCATTTACTTTTCCCGGAATAAAAACAATTTCCGTCTTCTCATAATACCAATAATAATGTCAACGCACAACCGCTGCGCAACTGCGTTTGCACCATCAATTTGTCGGCAACTTGAAATTTTTCCTCCCTCTGTAAATCATGGTAATAATACTTCCACCTATTTGGGCCATCTAAATTAAACTTCTTTACACCCGTGAAAATAACATTCCTCCACTTTTGCAGCCACTTTGAATGCTTCTTACATGCATGCGTTAACTGCGACTTTGTCTTCGTTTTCTTGCGTTTAAAATATTTACTGTCTTGTAAAAAATTACCATTTATGGTATTTACTCCAGTTTTCTCGACGATCTTCCTAGCACTTTCCTCCGAAGTCATAGCTACTCTTAAAATCGCTCTTCCCTCGTTGTACGTTAATTTTCTAGGACGGTCCCGTACTTTTCCGTTTTGCGTAGTTTTCCCGATCTTTTAAGAAACGAGTCACCGCTTTCCAGCTCCTCTCAATAATCTTCGCAATTTTTCTCTTTACAAAATTTGCAAATAATTTCCTTTTCTGCATCCGTCGATCTTTCTCCGAGTATCCGATTACCAGAACAAGTAGATGCAACAAATCTGACCGTATCAGTGATTCATATATACAACTGGTAATGAGAACAGCGTATGTTCTTCTTTTCTGTCTGGAGAATCGTCATATGTTTTTGTATATAGACCAATGTAATCGCAGAAGGAAGAAAATATGTTTAGACTTAAAATCTATTAGTATGAATTTGTATCACCCGTGTGACGATGCGCGTACGAGAAATATCGCGTTCGTAAGCGAATACTATCAAAATTTACAACTTTTCTCTCGTCTCGGGAGATATGGGAAACTTAATGAAAGGCTAGCTTAGATTTCAATCCTCTGGTGATAAGATGTCGAACTACTGAAAGTAGGTCTTTCGGTCTTCTTGTTCATTTATTTAAATCAGCCGATTCACTTACATTCCAAATACTAACTAGCAGCTTTTAGTAATTTTGAAGTTTTTTTGGTGGAGTTAAAAATATGCCATTTGAAATTTATGGGCATCTGTCGCTGTCAATGCCAAGCAGCGATATACAAGTATACATGCATATTTTAATCGATTTTTTTGTTTAATCGATCGCAAGATAAAATTCTATTCTCGGAATCTAGATTCTTAATTCATTTTCGTGAGTTTGAAAAACACGAATTTGATTAAAAAAGAGCTGTTGTGCCATTCGACCTAATCAATTTTTCACGTTCGCGCAATTTCGCTTCGGGCGTTGGTTAAAAATTCTGAGGAATATTTTGTTCGAGGTACCGTAGAATATAAAAAATATTCAGATAGTAACACGTTGTAAAGAACTCGACTCGAGTTCGTTCGTCACACAAATTTTTGCTACTGGTTGTCTGGCTGGCAATCTGCCGAAATTTTTCTACCGAAAAAATGCTGGCATGCAACGGTTAAATGTAGCCTCCAGAAATTAGTGGCCGGCCAAGTAGATCGGGCTGATTCGATCTACCTGTACATCTTTTCTTTTCTTTTCATCGTTTTCGATCGTATCGTTTCTTCCTCGCGTGAACCTTTGGGCGTAGGTAGGTTCGACATGTGTGAGTTTTTTCATTCTTGCGAAGATACAACGTGCTATGGTACTCGACTAGATGCGGAATATTGTTATTCGACGGTTGAATCGCTAATTATTATTTGGCCTGGTCTTTCGATCAATTTTTCATGACTCTAAATCGAAAATATTTTTTGACATTATCAGAATACGATTGGACGAGAAACGACGAGAAGAGCGAAGCAGGATCAAATGGACGCGAAATAGAAACTTAAGGATCGTATTAACGGTTCCTTGTAGTACTCACCACTGCTCGTTACCAAACCGGAACCAAGCCAAGGTTTTAAGTATCCATACTCCAAGCTTTTATCGATGTGAACGCTGCTGCTTAACAGAGGCTGTATCGCCTCTAATTTGTACAGGAAGATAAACGGTCTCGTGCCTACCCAAACCAAGTACATTTCTCCTAACTCTTTTCCCCATTTTACCATCTTTTGGAAGGCTTCTGTAACAGGTAAATGTCCTTTCTTTAATTCCAAACACCACGAACAAAATCTTTAATTAGTTCGTTGCGACTTTTCGTTATCGACCAACTAACATCGAATTTCGGTCGGTAATTTGCAAACGTAATGCACAAAGATAAGTTATCGGTTGAAAGTTTGATCAATGTGATTAGTATACAATTCGGAAAATAAACGGGCAAGATATATGTTGTATATGATATTGGACGGCATCGTATTGCTTCTTCGACTTACCAAATAGCGAAAGAACGTCGAATAGACACATCCTCCGGGGAGAAGGGTAGATTCTCGTGTAAAATTTTTTTTTCGGCTGACTATTAAGTTGTATAGGATTAGACGGATTTCCGACACGCAGATATAATCTCGAAGTACAAATGTAATTTTTTTTTATTTCAACTGCAGTTACATTGCATGATATAGAAACATCGAAGTTGAGCCGGTTGCCAGGCAAGAGGCGTGGACACACGAATTTCCTGACTTGACATTTTCTTGAGACGGATGAAGCGGAGAGAACGAGTAATCGATCAGTGCATATTTCCAAGGAAGAGAAAGTCAAACCTGACCCTAACCTAACCCTATGTCACGGACATATCAGGTAGCAACAGGCCCTGAGGCGACTGCTCGTGACGTTACGAGTGCCCTGTCAACGGTTCGCGGGCAATCGAATAATAAAACGTGCCAAGTTCAAGAAAAGGAAAAAATAGGTAAGCTGATTCCAAAAAAACTCGGCGTCGTTAGATTTTCCTTCGTTACGAACAGTCTTGTCGATTACTTAAACTATTTCTAAAGATTCGATGGCTTTACCGAATTAAAATCGTCGCTATACGCTATTCCCTACAGATTCGATATTTTTTGAAAATGTTGCAGAGAGAAGGAAAAAGATAGGTCCAAGGCGAAAAGATCGGCATTGCAATTCTAGTTGAAGAAAAGTAGCTGTACGCCGTCACTGACCGGACGTTGACCGGCAAAAATGCAACGCGAGGTCATCGAGTAGTAATGATTCGTAACAAAAAGAACAAGCACACTCTCGTAGACCTTGACGCGAACGAGACGCTTACGCTTTCCTTCGGATCATAGTGAATTCGATTTATCGCCACCGTTTTTGATTTCTCTGTTACGCTAATGGTGTCAACGTTCAACAACGGCAACGTATTTGCTAGTCTCTACGAAATTTTATCTAAATTATGTCACACTAGGATAATGTTCCTTCGTAATTCGGTATTGATATAATACTGACTATAATTACGTGACGGATACATGTACACGTCGATTACGCAACGAACTATTTATATTTACACATAATGTACAGTTTACATCCGAACGAGAGTATTGCTCGTTAAACGATTTCTCAAAATCATCGTTATCGCTAAGGACTTTTTCCTTTTTCGCGCCACGTGTAATTGCATACAAGAATCGTAACGTTATTCAGGCCGCGAACGACCTCGACCCGCTTTTTTCTTCGTCTGGTTATGCGCGACAGGCTAACCATTTATCTTTAGCGTTCAGCGGGCTGAGGTGGATAATTTCTTTTTTCTTCTTTCTTTCTCGTGACTTTCTGTTTGTTTCGCCAGTGCACGGACGAACGTCTCGTTCACGAGCGCCTTTCCCCAACCGAATTAAAAATCGTTTTCCAAACATCGAACTTTATCATTCACGACAATCACTTTCGATACGCGTTGAAAATGAATTATTAGGCCGATGCATACGAAAAACCGTTTCTTCGAAGTTCCAACTTCGCATGCCGGTACCACCCGTTCGGTTTTCGGTAATTATTTCGATATCTCGCATTTTCACAATTTTCGGATATGTCACCGGCGGCGTAATTCTGCACGACTTTTCCCTGTTCACGTAATCGCCAATAATCGGCCATAGTTTCTGAAATATCCGCGAACAATTTTGCCTATACTCGCGCGCCAAATTACAAAATCTTGGATTTTTTCAACATCGAAGAGATACCAGAACATTATTGATTTCTGGCGACTACGTGGGCAATTTAAAAGACACCGATGCAGCGTCCCTCTTAGACCAATGTCACGAATGTGCCATTCGATAGATCGTAGAAATTCATAATTGAGTGTAAATTTATCAGATAATTCTGGAGATAGTGAAATCAGTTTACGAGTAGGTATGACCATTACACGTTTATTTGCTCGAAACACAATGCTCGTTTATTTAAACGAAAAAAAAAAAAATTTACTCATCCGTAACTTTGGAATAAGAGGGTTGATGATAATAAACTATTTTTTAATCCTATGTAGATATATCAGGTGTATGTAACTTTTGTAAAATTCCATTCCGTATCTTCGATTTACTACTTATTTTCTTTTTTGTGGGAGGAGGGCCAAAGGTGAAGCGCAAAGATCGCTTTTATATAATATTTTTACATTATATTTTAACACATTTAGGCTAAACTTCTTTTTGGGGTAGCAAATCGTTTTTTTGAACTTTCTTCGCACGATTCGATAGCGCTCGACGAGTAGAACGAGTGAAAATGAAATTCCTCTGTTCAGAATCTATCTTATGCATTGGAGATAGAGCGTTAGTGACACAAGATAGCGTTAGTCCCTATTGACATTACGAACATTATCGTCGTAATATTGGCCGGGCTATTAATTCTCCGGAAGACCGAACACGTTATCCAAAATGATATTTACCGAGTCGATTGATATATCGGTCGCGATTTTTAAATTGGTGTATCAACGGACTCAAAACTGTTACGTTTAAGACTATTTGCCATATATCGATTCATATATCGATGGGTTTCTAAGCTGAGAATCGTCATACAGAATGTGTTATAAACGTGGAACCTACTCGAGCAGCGAGTGCACAGAATCCGCGTTGCTATCTGACTTTGTTTCAAATTATTATCGGTGGAATTTTTGAAAAATTGGAAAATCCTTCAACACGCCGGCTGCAAGTTTGCAATTCGTACGAAGATAAACTGTTGCGGACCATTGAAACAGAAAAATGGCAATAACTTTGAAAGAAGGTCGGACGGGACACGTGTCCAGGCGAAACTTTTTCATCGCTTTCCTGCCTCGTGTCCACTCCTCGAGTAGGTTCCACATGTTATGACACACGCTATATTTCGTCCTTATTCGCCAAATTTAAGCGAAATTGGAGCGAGATTTAACCGCGAACTCTTGCAACGCGTAATTCTTGAACCGATGGATTGAACTACTTTGAACCGTTATATTTCGTCGTCTATATTTATCGGTTGCTATCGTACCGTGCAATGAAGGTTTATATATTAATAATTATATATATATATATATATATATATATATAGTTAACAATAGTAAGCAATTTATGTGTCTATCTACGAAATTCTTCACTCTGTTTCTATAAATAATACGTATTTACAATGAGATAATTCCCGATATCGCATTGATATATTTAGATGCTCTCTTTTAATCTCTCTTATGGAAATAAGTGTATTATTCGAAGATAAGGTCCGGTAAGTTCGCCGTTGATCACGATTCCTTTCTGTATCGCGTTACACGAAACTACGTGATCGAATCTGCCGCATATTTACCAGAGGTATCAAGTGCACCGCTGTACTGTACCGGTAGCGCACCAGCATCGCGCAATTTAGCTTTCACCGGTGCAAATTACACGTTTACCTGTCGTTACACGACACCGAAACACCGACCGCGAGTGTCTCTGCTCTCGATATCGGTGCATCTTTGCTTGCGTGGTCAATGGCGTGAATTTCTTTGATGTCGAGGTTATCACAATCTTGTACAAACTTTGAAATAACAGTAAGTAAATATGCGAGCACGCAGAATTACGTACGTGGCCGAATCTGACGAATATCTCCGATATCTCGTATTTTTGGGGAATATTTGCCAATGCGATATATTCGCCATATAATATTTATCAACGCGACCATCTACTTGTTGCAAAAATGCTTCAATTATGGAACTTTCTAAGCTTCGTATTTTTTCGTCGAACAAATACGCGACAATTAACGAAAATATGTTACGCAGTGATCATGCACACGAGTGTACATATGCAACTGTATGTACACATAGCTACGCTGCAACATTTATGCTAACTGCTGAATTACTTTGTACAAATTTACGTTTTTGAGAGTATTATAGTATTATTGGATGCACTATACTTTGGATATTTGATATACTTCTTGTTACGTTCATTTTTGCGTATTTTTGCAACTTTCCTATAAATTCATAGATATCTACGGTCTTGTAACATCGAAACAGGTTATTGAAATTGTATCGTACTCCCTAAAACGTTAGCTCACATATCGCTTAACTCAATTGCCTCACAATTTTTTCACAAACTATCTGCGACAGAATAATTTATTACTTTAGCGGGGTGAATGAAAAATGTCAGAATAGATTATATTTGACCACACACTTGTCACATTTGAACCATAATCTACAATTTACACCACGTGTATTACTCGACTTTATATAGCAACGGATTAAAAAACGACACATATCAAATCGTCAGAGAGAAGATCATGTAATTCAGCAGTTTTATACTTTATACTTTATACTTCAAAATTAATTTCTTAAATTTATAAACACGTAAAACAAAAAAAAAAAAACAAACAATATTGTAAAATTAATCTTGTATAGGAACTAGGTTAGACTAAGAGTTGAATCAAATACTAGATGATGTACACCGAATAACGTGAAAATCGTATCGTAAAGAAATTGTTAAAAAAATTGTATGAAAGTCTATAGACTATGCTACGGAATAGCCTAAATGGACGGTGTCTCAGAAAACATATCGCTTACCTTCCGGACTGCAACATAATTGATACGCGTTGCCAATGATGGGCAAAGCAGGCGGGTATGGCACTTTTCTTAGATCATACAGAAATTTCCCTCGTCGGACCACCAGTAGCAGAACGATTAACATCAAGCACGTAGACAAGGTTAACGTCAGCCACGATACTTCTATGACGATCATCGGGAAAGACATTCTGAACGAGTATGATGAATCTGCCAAGAAGAGTTCTCAATGACAAAGATAGGTACTGGCGTGCTCGTGTAGAAATGCGGAAAATCGTTGTGCGAAGGATGATGAATCTTGAGAGAAGGAGAAAAGATAAAAAGAAGAGGGGCAGAGAAGGTCAGAGTGAGGATCGAGCTACCTACCCCTAGGTTCCACTTTGACGAACTAAGCGTCAGTCGTCGAAGCAATCACAATACGGCGAAAGAATACTAAAGAGGAACAAGTGGAGGAACAGAGGTCCCGGTCGCGTATTATGGAATGACTCCCTGTCGGTTTATGCGCCCTTATATACTACTGAATGCTCAGTGTACTACTACTACTTCAGCGGCCAGTGGCTAACTCCTCCACCAATAGAAACAAACACGTGAGTCGTATATGTGAAGCTTCGACTGACTCTACGTACAAAGGTAGAGCCCCCATTTCTTTGTATGTGTGTCACTGAAAATGTATAAAATTTACATTCGCGCGGAATATCGGTTCATACGCCGCATGAATTTTCCGATAGTACACACGTACCATGTTCCAGCCTCTTCGATCGCACGATTCATATTTATGCGCAACGATTTGCAGGGACAATACGAACGGTCAGTTATCCTAGTGAAAATCGTGTTTCGTGAATACTTGTACGTTCTCTACATCCATCTTGTTCATGTTTGTTATATCCACACGTATATATAAATAATACATGCGAATAGTAACAATGTGAAAGATACACGAGAGATTACGAACGATTCGAACGCTATCGGTTCAAATCACGTTTACATTCAAGGATTTCTCAGCGAAATAACTTGTCACATACCGTGATCTACTTTTTAATCGTTTTGTTGGAGAAGCGTCGCTAATACCTGGTCCAACGAACGATCGACGAAGACCTTTAGAAAATATACTTTGTAAACGTGTCATTATCTAGTATTTGTCATAAAAGATTGTAAAATAACCAAAATAAAATAAAAAAAAAATAGGAAAAGAACTCTCTAGTATTTCTTTAGTCCTAATCGCTTAACTAACCTAATTATATATTGCAGCATTAAAAACGTATTTTTACTTTGAATAAAATACGAGAAAATTTGGCCTTGACGCGAGTTCTCGGCTTAATTTTAAGTTAAATCTATTTTTTTTTTTTTTTTTTTTTTTTTTTTTTTTTTTTTAGTCGAAGAATCGAAATACGAAAATTTAAGGATCGCCGCGAGGTTGGAAAAATCTAAAAAGGAAAGCGAAGTTGGTTCCGGATCGCACTCGAAACAGACCTATTGATTCTCTTGATAATCATTACTAAACGCATTCTTATGCAAGTTCGTGTTTCCTAGAATATAATTGAAAAGGTACAGCCTTGATGGAAAACCGTATTGCGATTTAAAAATTAATGTCTTGTATATTTTGACATGTCATACGTATTCTGCGTTCAAATTTCCTATAAATGCATAAAAATTCGCGCTCTACTTATCATCGACGACGAAACATGTACCTTTGTGATCTGGAAACGTAACGGAGGATGAACGTATCCATGTTCTTCGGTTTTAAGAATTACATTGATTGTACGTACCTCCTGTACGTTGTTCTTAATATCGTAACTATACATAATGCAATACAGGAAAGAAAGCTAACGTTTTCACGAGAAGAAAGCTATTATTTTGCTTCGCGCGTAACCGCGAAATGATTTTAAGAATCCTGGATGAGGTATATAGGTATGTAGTGCATCTCTAACGATCCTTCCACGAGCACGACTAAATCAAACGTTCAAACATAAAAAAAAAATGTTCGTTCCATCGTAGTCGTTACCTTTGATGGACACAAAAGTTTCGTGGAGAATTCCAAACTAAATGAAAACACAGTACAGTGTTTACCTCAACGCGTTGACAACGTTCTTTCTCTAAGAATATATTTTAATCGGTGCCAATGTTGCACTTTCGATTTCGACTCCCTTTGCATCTCTTTCGAAATCATCTACTTGTACAGGCAATGATCCATTCACTGACAATAACGAGTCTGATTTGATTAAGCACATGCCAAATTACGAACACTGTTAGGCGCGAACCGAAAGAATCCGACGATCGAACAAAGGCTAAGTTCAGATAAACAACGAAGAGAGAAGCGATGTACACGAGATGTATAAAAATGTGATTGAAAAAAAGGGCGTAGAAACGCGAACGAGATACAGGGTGTTTCGAGTAAACGAATTTCGAACGAATGCTGAGCTATCGTTGAGAACGCAAGCAAGACCGGTTGATAGGAGTACCGGTCGTAAGGAGTTTCTATCTGAATGATCGGCAGGCTATAAGGATCGATAATGATTGATTACATAATTTGATAGTCGATGTATTTCGCACGAACGTACCCGTAGATAATTCTCGTGCGTTCTACCTTTTTATTCCTAATATTCTCGACAGGTTTTTCGGTAATGAGTGTACTGCGATTTCTTATACTATATCTCTATACAAATTTACGTTTCTATAAGCGTAACTAACGCAGTATGTATACGCAGTATACGCAGTATACGCAGATAAAATACAAATTAGGTTTTCATCGCATTGTATAAATGCGAAAATATTTAATATAGACGGATGTAGTTATTTTCTATAGTTGTATATGGTTATGTGTCATTAGATAGAGCAAAACTACATTTTTCGATCGGGGGACAAGCGTCGTGTCGGATAACGAGACTAGACGTATCGGATAAAGCTGAGTCTACATTAACAGACAAGTGTCCGCAGGCACGTGTCACAGTTGATCAGAATCTGCCTTTCTGCGGATTTTCCACGAAAGACAGATGTTGATTGGCTACAACACGTGTCCGCGGACAATTGTCCGTCAATGTAGACCTATCTCAACTGGACAAGTCGGATAATAATAATTCACTAGTTCTCCCTTCTTTCGTTATTTATCATTCGTATAATCGGAGTTAATTTTTATATAAATAGATTCTACCAAGTTGAAATTTGTAAATACAGTACAGTTTCCCTTATCTCCTCTTCACCTGTCACATAAGTCACGTAATTCTTTCAACATAAGTAACTACATAGAGTCACATTCTTTTTGTACTTGGAAGCTCTTTTTTCGAATGCCACGAATGTCTCGGAATAAAAAGGCGTCTCCACCTACCACTTTCGTTTGCTGTTTCCATTTGTATAAAATCGTCATTATTATCGTCTTTATCGCAACAAACCCATTTCATCGGTATATTTAAGGTTTTTCTACTGACGCCAACATCCGAGCAATCTTACATGCTTCGGATAATTTTCAATATCGTGTTTTTCGATTTTTAACGTCTGCGATCGTGGCTTCTCCAACATCGTATATTTTTCCTAATTTTGTTGGATTTGCATCACTCTCGATTTCTTTAATCGTTATTTTGTTCCGACGGTTGGAACGCTATTATTACTAGCTGTAATTACTAGTTTCATACTAAATTGTGATAATCAGAATTCACACGATCGAACAGAGGAAAGAATGCATTGTATGTGAACGCTAATAAAATCTATAGATGTCAGATGGATAGACGGAAAAGGGTCTAAAGGAAAGTTGGGAAAAATCTTTGTTCGTATAAGCGATACGGAGCATGGCTTGTAGTCGATGACAAAAGTTGAGAAACATATTCGGTAAATCGGGCATTACGATGACATCAGTTCGGATAAACGGAGTTCGGATAAATGGAGTTCTATCGTAGTTAAGGCAGTTTCGATGTGTTTGATTAATTCGATTGTGTCTGTTTGGTAGCTATTGAAACGAGAACGTGTAGGAAGCCAAGGACAATTAACGGAGAACGTCATTAATTTTTTGTACCCCTCTTCGCCAGCCTGTACAGTTAATACATTTGCAAATTTTTTGCAACACCTTTCGTTCGATCCGATGTCCGATCTATATTTGATCGATATCTGCGTGCTACTAGCTACTGGTATTTAAATTAACAGCCCCGTGATTACTTTTACATCGTATTTTAATAATTTTATCTCTGCGATTTAACCATCTACGGATACAGACGATGCAAAACGTACAGGGTCTCCCAATTTCTTTCCGATCGTCCGTACATTCTGTATGTTGAGATCAGGACAATGTGTCACATATGCCGTTGGAAGAATCGTTAAAAAGTTGTGGCAAGAAATTAGAATTGTAACGGACGTACGTTACTGCGTTGTAAAATATGAATTGATCGGGAATGTTTAATCTAATAGCAAGTAGGAAATATCGTGTTACTTCTTTGTATCATAAATTAAATGTTTTGCCGCTGCTGATCTTGTATTTTAATTAGAATCGTAGAAGTGTTGTAATATCTTCTGACTACTTACAAGTGTAAACATTTCTTATTAACACATATTTTTGTTTGTTGTAACTCACGTTCGCTACCGCTCGTTTCTTATATCCTTTTCTCTTATCGATGTAACTCTTTAACGATGCTTCCAATAACAAATATGCTATTCTATCCTTATCATGACCTGAGGAATATATCGACAACGTTTCTTTAATATATTAGCGAAGCTAACTTTTAAGAAGCAATTGAATATTAATACCTGCGACTGCTGATGTTGATGCGACATAACGAGTTAGATAACACTGTCAAAGATAGATGGACGATGGACTTGGGCAGATAAAAGGTAAACGATTTGCAGTTCATAGAAACTCGTCTATACGACGGCGTTGAAACGTCTATCAGCATTTGAATGAATCGTGTCCTTCTGCTAGATGTCAATGCACATTACATCGATATGCAGCGCGTAACATACGCCCCTCCTCTTCCTTTCCATCTTCCCTTCTTTTTCTCTCGTTCTCTTCCTTCTTGAAAATAACGCGCGATTAGAAAGATCGAGTAAATCGATAACACTGCCTGGCAAGCCAAATGCAAGGAGAATAGGATTAGTTTATTAGGAGGCAGATTGGTGAGAGATTAGCGAGGGAGACGTGTACGTGGTAGGAAAATCGAGCAAGAGAAAGGGATGTTATTACAACAGTTAGCCGTCTATTTATAGGTTATTGATTCTAGGCCTTACTGTACTGTTTACGATTCAAGATCAACTTCTTGTTTCAAGAAAAACTTCAAAAATTTTATTTCTATGAGAATATGCGTCAAGGTGTAGGTTGAAATAAACGAGGGACGTATCGAATACATGCTGCAAGGGTAGTCTTACCGACAAAGACACCTCGTAACTCAGAAACTAATGCGTTTTTGGACCCATGTTCGTTGAGACCTTTTCCCTTCTTTCGATAAATGCTACTATACTCCTCGAGTTTTTCCTAACCTTTTTCTACGTCCTTTTTGTATATAACTACCTAGCTGATCTTTATTCCTGATTCTGTTGCAACGTTTTGCCGGAAATCAAAGCAACTATACAGAACTATTCGAAAAGTTGAAGCTTACTCCGATGCGAGGAATAATGCACTGTGACAATGAATAGAAAGAAGAGGCCGGTTCGTCGAACTTGTCATTGAGGAACACGTGCTACGAGAACGATAAGACGTGCATCTTTCAACGCGATAACGTCCAGCGTGTGCAGAATTTGTGAATAATTATTCTTTGGCGCTATTGAAATATGTATAACCTTATCGAGCCTAACCCAACCTGACGCGAATCGTACTACACACCGTAGACAACCTCTCTGCACTATAATTCGCGTGACATGTCGGATATAGGGAAATCGTTTTGCACGCTCGATATTATCGGTTTATCGTGGAATTAGCGCGAAAACACGTAAAGTTTCGACGTGAAGCAACGAATGTTGAGCTCGATCAGACCACAAGAAGAATCGAGGAATCCTACGAGATTATAGGAAAAGCAGAAACTAACAATCGGAGGGCCAACACTCGTCGCACATTAGCACGGTGGCAGTGATTCGCAGATTAGTTACGACGTGTACTAGTCTGTTATTACGTACCTATCAGGTTATAAAGTAGGAAGTATTTGATGCTACAAGTTGCCATACGAAAATTTATATGCGTACTCAAAGAAGCATTCGTACATTCCTAGAACCTTTATGTATTTAGTATCACAACATATGGGATTCATTTTACGAGCGGACAGGACAGTTGATCTTGTTTCAAAGTTATAGCCATTTTTGTGTTTTAATAATCCATAACCGCTTCGCTTTTAATCATTTATCTTTTTCCCTTTCGTTTTCCTCCTTTCTCCTACGTACCGTTTACGAATAAAACGCTGGAAACTAATAGCGTGCATACTCTGTATGTACATGGTGTTTGCGATTTAAATGTCAAAACTTTGGGAGGGTGTAGCAATGCATCGAATATCAGCGGGGCAATGTCAAAGTGCAATTAGGACGGTCATTGTTCTATGTAACATAGCAATTATGTGGTTAGGTGTAATCGGACGCAGGCTAAGACTTAAAGTTTTATCGGGGAGGTAAATACGAAAACTTTTCTGTTCCTTTCGCGGCGGTTTTCTCCAAACGAGCGAATCTATAAACGATCTTTTTCTTTCACGTTGTCAAAATTTTGACGTTTAAATCGAGGATGTATAAAGGGCTTTTACTATATGCACGTACGCGTCATCACGTCCTCTCGTAACACGTCAGTTCCACGTGCCTGACCTCAGCTCCCTGATCTTCCGCGAGTTAGCAAACAAGTGACCTTCCATATTACGTAATACGGCGCATTTCCACGTGTAACGTGATCTACTCGGAAAACTCCAATTGTCTGCACGTGGAGGAGAATCCCGTTCTATTCTACGATGGACAATATATCTTCGGTAATCACCACGAATCTATTTGCATTTATCTTGCCAGCGACGCCTCCCATTACATACTATTATTACACATACATATGTATGTATATTATAACCAGTACGCCAACATCTCTTAGTATTCTGGTTTTTTACCGTTCCGCATCTGACAGATGCATTTGACAAATGCAACTGCGTTTCACGACTTCTTCGACTAATCTTTTTCTTACTCTACCTCTACTTTATCTTCTCTTTGTTCATCTTACTTTATCTTCGACGAATGTTTCCACTATGAGCTGTGTTAACAGCCGAAATAATACAGCTTTCAGATTTTTTGCTTCCACTATCGTACTAAGAATTTGCAGCTGCTGTAATCTTATCAGATTAATATGTTTTTTATTCTTATATGCGCGTAATATGTTTATTAATGTATTTAAATATACATTAGATGTTTGTTAGTAGCTCTGGCGTTAAAACTGACAGTTGTACAATTAAAATAACAGAATATAAGTAAAAGGAACATCGCGCAATAAAATTAGTGCAAAGATAATTGGACATAGCACCGTATTAACTCGAAATTAATTTGTAATTTGTATTTTCGGACTGATCCATCTGATAACACGGAATAACTTAAAATAATTCAAGTATTTATTATATAGAATTGTTAGTAGAGTTTTATCATTCAAACTGTGCAATGGATTTTGAAAATCGCTTAAATCTTACAAAACGCTCTAGCATATCCTTTAAGCTATTAAATTTTTTCCATTAAAACTTTGTATCTTATTCGGTTACAGTCATTTTGAGATTATTCGTCCTTGAGATCGGGTCCTCTTATCTTTGAAGTATTCGATTACATGCAATAATTAATATTATGCAATACGCGTGTCTTTTAAAATGATAACATTGCTCAAATAAATCATACGTACATGTTGTTAACATTACCTGCGATGGAATTTACCATACCTTTATCAATCGATTATACAAACTTATAATTTAAAATATCATTAATTACTATGTAGATTTGTACTAAAAAATTGTTAATCTATTCTTAAATTATGTGAACACGATAATCCCTCGATTTCGTTGTAATATAATACTTGTTATTGGTCACGTATCGTTACTATAATCAACAGACGCGAGTATCGAATTTGAGGAGCCAAGTAAAACGCTGAAATTAAAATGATTTCACAAGTCGAACGGCATAATCAATTTTCATAAACGGATCAATTGCTGAGATATCAGTCCGACAGTTTGCGTAACTAAATTGGCATACAGCGAAACAGAGAGTTTCAATTAATGTGGTTTATTTTCGGCCGCTTTCGTCGGGTCGTACGAATTCCACGAACGGTTGCATTCATTAAACCGCCGTACGAACTGAATGTGCCACCTATAATCAGTGGTTCACGTGGCTGAAACTTACAAGGACGAAGACCCGATTCGTTTCGGTTACACCAGACTGGTCTGGTACGCGGTCCGTTCACGGGTTTCTTCGTACGAGAAAAATATCGATGATGCATACTAAAGTTATGTCATCTCGCTCATCTAACGTGTTAGCCGCGGCAAGTATTTGTAGGAAATGTGCATGCGGTTGTAGACACTTTTTTCCCACTATTCCGATACCCGGCCCAACTTTATCGATCAATCGTACCGATCGTTATGGCGTTACGATCTATTTTACGTTACGAGCTATTGAAAGTAGGAGAAAGTATTTTCGATCAGATCGCGAATGGTTCTAGAAAGTTACCGTAAACGTATCATAGATGGCAATTGAACGTTAAGAGTACACGTAGAACAAAGTTCGGCCGGATCGATTTATCTTTGCGTTCATTGACACGCACGATTCAGCAGCACCGATCGATTTGGATAAACTTGAAATTTGAATTCGATCTTGATGTCGTAGCCAAGTTGTTAACACGCGAAGGGTGCAGGGAAAAAGCGCGAATGCCAATTGTAATGAATTTTGAGATTAACATTTTTTCGTACGCTTCTGTATGCGCTCTTCGTCGCTGTATCGCATTGTGAATTAAAATTTTCTCACATTTGGAGTAGTTTTAAGAGATTCAGGCGTACAACGAAAAACGAATACTTTCCATTTTGTAGAGTTTAATGCGTTATGTATTGCCTAAAGCTATAAGTGAATATAACGCAGAACAGAACGGAGAATAAAACGATATTTTATTTTTATAACGATATTTGAGAAAATACAAAGTGGTGGCATTATGATATCGAAAAATAAATTTTCGTTTTCTAAAATTTGACATTCCCCATTTTTCTTGTAAATTTCCCGCGTGTTGACCGTTGTCAAATTTTTCTGGATCATCGCTTGAGAAGTCCTCGATAAAAAATGAAAAACGAGGCTACGGATCATAGGAGGAGTACACGTGGGATGACGAGATCAGCCAGAACGTGAAGATGAAATATATGTACAACGAATATCTGATACGCATTGATCGCACATAATACGTGCTTGAATTTTTCGATGCATATTATTATTCAGTTCTGCCAAATGAAAGTGAGATTCGGTGTGTCGAATGTCTTGAAAATTATTTAAAATCGCATTTTCAAGACTCATTTCGCGGGTTTCAGGATTCTGACAAACGCGTAAAGAAAACGAGGCAAATAGTAGACGAAGGAATGGAAAAATGGCAGGAGAAAGAAGAAGAGAAAGGCGATTTTATGGATTTATCTAGAAAGAGTCGAAGGAGGGACGGATTGGAATTTCTTTGGAGTTTCTGGCGTCGAGGGTTGTTGCCCTGAAACGGTCGGCACGTGTAACCCTCCGGCGTCCTTGAAGTCTTTAGATGTCCGCTAAGAACATAGGAGATTCTCACGATCCTTCCTAATTCGTTAGGTAGAGTCCTCTAGTATGTACGAGCCCTTCTAGAATAGTCTGCTAGGGTAGATCGTAGTCAGGATACGCGTAAACTAGTCGTATAGACGTTCGACGAGTCATCTTGCTAATATTTTGGAAATTTTTTAGCTTCTCCTTAATGGATAAGAAAAGAAATAGATATAATCCCATTGTCTATCATAATATTAGGTATATATCGACAAAGTATACTGGGATGTAGAAATATTATAGATCAGTTAATGTCGTGATCCAATCGTCACTGTATCTGCTTAAAATATTATTTCAACGACGAAAATGTTATACAATTAACTGGAAAATAGATATTGAAAATTAATTCAATAGAAAATGTTAGTAAAAAAGATCGTAATAATATTTCTTTTTCATTCATCTTCTTTTTTCACTCGTTCCCTTTTTCGTTCATCCAGTTTTTCCAGTCTCACATCCGATTTATTCGTAATTTATATATCGATTAGCTGTAAATTATTTGTAAATTATTTGTCTTTATGTAAAACAGTTGATATGCGCTACACTATAGACCACTGTAATACCCTGGGTTAAAAGGTTAAGGAAAGTTCAAATGTTAATATCTATAAGTCAATAAAAGTGTAAGATACTACGGGAAGGAGAAAAGATTATCTCTCTGTCTGGCCTTAATGTCTCGTCATTGAATTTGCTTTCTTGATGAAATTGATACGTTATCGCTTCTACAGCCCTTAATGATACTTACATCGGTAATGACATAACGCCTGCTATTGTTCTTCGAATGATTTCAATTACTGTTTGTTCTCCAGCGTAAAAACAACAAATATTTATATTCGATACATTTTGTTCACGCATTTCCGTTGTATTTTTAATGTATGTCAAAGAGAAATTTGTTACTTCGTTTATAACATAACACGTAGTTAACACATAACACGTGATAACATAATTATAGAAGAAAGAATCGTTTTAGTTTTTGAACGATGCAAACATCGTTAAGCTGAAAAATATCCGTGATATCTAATAAGACGAACAAGGCTAGGATATGCAAATCTGGCGTTTTAAAAGATGGGAGGAAGGTATCCGACTATAGCGTAGAATAAGGAATGACTGTAAAAAGAGAAAGTGCGAATATCGAATATCCATAAACGTTCCTTAGCGTTTGCACGAACGAGATTTTTTTCCGATTGTTTCATAATTTATAATATGTAATCTGTCATACTAAATTCACTATTAATGTTTATTAGCGATAATAATAGCATTGTATCATTCGTGCGGTAGTAATTCAGTCATAATAATCTACTAATTATAAGTACGTAATATTACGTATACTATTACTACTATTTAACGATTAGGTAATATCGTAATATAAATAATATAAAAATACCGTAACACGAATTGGACTCGGTTCAACTTGATACAAGTGTGAACACGTGTGAGCGATAGTGGAACTGCGTAATTAAGGAAATTAGAAAATTAACGTACATATATTAAAAGATACAGAATAAGAGATATCGTAAGAGTAATAAGAAATAGTGACATAACTTGTTGGTTAAGGATACGGGGAAAGAGGCAAACGAATCTAAGAAGTCCGAAATATAGGTTAGCGAGCAGAGATTAGGAACCACGAGTCAGAAATATAAGAAATACTATAAGATGAGTTATTGATTCGACGAAGGGAAATACGAAACAAGGGCAATAGCAGAAATTGCAGAGAAACCGCAACTCAATAGAAATATGATAGAATAGTGCAATACAAAGATATGTTATAATAATAGGTACCGTTTAGCAATTCTAACGTTAAGTATACCGTGATAAAGAAATATATTATAGGTTAGTATAATGAAGTAGATAATAAATCACGGCAATCCTCAAGGTACGACTATATTACGCGATATATTTCTTTAATTTTGGAATTTCTGCGATATAGATGCGATATAGAAGTAATAAAAGTTCGTCTTGAACAAGCCAAATTGCTATATTCTAATGGATACAAATCCATTGGATTTTTCCTGAGATTATCAACGCGGTTTCGTTAGATATTATAATTAACGCGTTAACTTTCGACGTTAGAACAAAGATTTCTGGTATAAGATGTTTTTACGATAAGTCGATCTGAAATGCGCGTTCCTTTTACGCGCGATTGGTCTGGCTGCGCATGTCTGACATATACGTCTGTTTACATTCTAAAGAGCCACGCGCCGGCTAGACAGCAAGGTGAAATACCTATCGTTTCAACGGGAAATACGTGACTCTCGGGACGGTTCATTAAAATTGTCTAATCGTTCGATAACGTTATAAATTGATATAATATAATTGACAAAGATTATTCTAAGACCGGAATATCTACACGAAAATCATTTATCGAACGAAGGTAAAAAATCTCGTTAAAAAAAATTTAATTATCTCTTAAAAAATAAAATTATCTCGTTCGAGCAGCCAATTTCGTTTAATTTTATCAATTTCGGAAAACTTTCAAAATTCTTCATTGCTTCTGGGAATCTGACATTTTGTAATACGTATTTTGACGATGTTTGCACACGTTCCATTTCGACTTATTTAATTTATCTCGTTACTTTTTTGTATGTATTTCAGTTATTACTTAATACATCTCGTCTCCGACATCTCATCTTCGATCTCCGTCGAAAAAAGCTCAATTTGCTACTATGTATACGGATTATCGTGACCATTTCGCTTATCTTTGTGATGTAACGTAAAAAAGAAGAAGAAAGACACTATACACGTGTCAGAGGCTGTAACATGCTAATGAACATTGTACGGTATCAAGAGTACCTTATCAGGGTGATGGTTTATCAAAGTAACATTAATATATTTATTCCTAACTTCTTTTTAATGTTTCGAAATGTATCTCTATCGCTGTAACCTTTGATTGAAAAAAAAAACGCACTTTGCGTATCATAATATGCCAAAAATGAATTATATATTCTCATATACTTACACGTGCGTGGTAAACCACTATCTATTTCTGCTGTCGTTTCGTAATTCCCTCTTCTTCGTTTTACATTATACGTTATAATTATATAACGCTCGATGTATGCATATATCGTATAATAATTTTGCCATTGTTTTGCGTATCTTCATAAGACACAGTAACAATGGCGATAAAAACGTCGTGGCGAAGATCGAGCCTGAGCGTTATTTAAATAGATACATATTTGTAAAGACACGACTCAAATAATGGCTAAATGTAATTTTGAAATAATTAACGCACCGCGTATTAATGGTTTGCGTTCGAATAAATCGATTCCGTCGCGTCGATCGTCCACTACCTACGTTAGAAACGCATATTTCTTGATAGATGTCTCGCGCGTAAATTCAGACACGCGTTATCCAAAGGTAACTGAAATTACAGTAATTCGGTGGACTTTTGTCACGTTATATAATAATTCTATATTATTCGTGACTTATACTCACCTATACAAAGTACGGTACTTGAAACTCAAAGGAATATTCAGACGTGACATTGAGATGTATGTATTTGTTACTTCATATTTTGTAGAATTACTTAAGCATTATCCAAATAAAAGTAATAATGTAATCAAAATGACTGGATATTTCCAAACCGTTATCTTTGAATTTCGTTTCGAATGAAATTTGTCCAAATCTGAAAAAGATTACAATGTCTATTCTGGAAGCGTAGTTCGTTTCGTTATTTCGACATCGCGCTAATAAGATTATACGTATATAATGAGAATCACGCGTAAGACGAAACTATATCGGACCATGCTGGTCGAACAAGCCAAAGACGTCAAACGCGAACATCGCGAATCAAACGCATTTCCATCAGTCGACAACGGCTACAGTCCTTCACTTTGTATCCGAAGGACTAATTGATCGATTTATGGACGCGTGTCTGTCTAGAATCGAGTAATCGACCGTTCAAAAGTCTTTCCCCGATCTGCCTGCAGTCCCACTGTCTGCTTTCGAGGAAGTGGGGGTGCACGTGTGCTTCGGAGGGCCACCCATTCGGTCCCCTCGACACGTGTACGACCTTGACTTTGACCACGGCTGTTTACGAACATCTACCCCCGAGACCGAGGGTCGATGCATCTACTTCGAAAAACGTCGCCTTCTTTTTCCTAGTATTCTTTCTTTTTTTTTTTTTCAGCAAGAGGGATCACTTCCTTTACGAGGATTCCATAGTTGAAGAGGAGCGTGGGGCATACGTATCGTTACATAGACGCATCACTACCACTACGAGGCTCGGATTCGTCAGCCGAAGATACAATATTTTGCTTATTGGAAGGAATAGTACAAAGTAACCGAGTAGTACGCGATAATTTGTTTACGCTGTTACGTACTTGCATGTACCTGCATACTTGCACCAGGATCTTATTGCCAGTAATTTCAAGAATGTACCTAATATTTTATACCGCGACAATTAATTTTTTAATCATCGGTAGAATATACCGCGCGTATATTTACTATCCCCATGCCTGTCGATGTTTTTCCTTCTTAATATAAAGTCGATCGAATATTTTCTATGGAACGCGCTCCGTTATCATCGTGTAACGTTGTTATTCATCGAGATTGATATTTTATTTTCGCTACGACGATATTAAAAAATAAGAAAAAAGCGAGGAGTCCGTCGAATCGCGCGTTTCTCCAATTACGATTTTGTAATCAATGATCCACATTATGAAGTTGAGGTCGAGGTTGCTCAATATTTTATTTTTTCAAGCGTAAACGATGAGAAACGATTATTCGAATCTCGCAGTTTCGAAACAAACGATAAATAGCCATGTAATGGGAGCGTGCAAACTTCAAGGGAAAATCAGTAGTAAATATAATTACACTTATTATTGACTGGAAAAAAAATACGCGAATGACCTCAAACCTCGTTCAATATTATCGGATACTATTTAAACAGTTTTCTCTGTTCTTCTGCACCCTGATTTCGTTTTAGTCGCACGATAAATTTATTAAACAAAGTGTATCACACTTCTTATGACGAAGAATACACGTTTATAGTTGTTCTATTTACTTCTATTTATTTATTTCGTACGCGTGTAATTTCGTAACGATGTCTTCGTGGAAAGAAAAGGACGTCTCGTTAACGAGTTTAATTTCGGAGGCGTTCTATCAGGCATGCATTAAGACTAATTGTCATACATAAATGGTGTATCTGTTACAGACTCACTGACCCATTTTCGAACTGTACAAAGTGGCATGAATAAATTAACGACTACCATTAACTCGTTATGCATTTATCGTTATTTACATTCCATATTTGCGTCGATTCTTAATACACGCAAATTTTGGATTCATCCTGTTTCTTTAAACTTGTTCGACTTCGTATTTACGTGGCACGTACTCTCGATACCTATTACGATCAAATATATGTATCAAATTCAATCGATAAGTAGCTAATCTTTAAACATAATTATAAATGAATATTATAATGAATTATAAGTAATTACAGTTATTTAGCGTTAACTATAGTGGATTTTGTTGACGTTACGGTGAAGATTTTATCGACGTGGTGATTATTTGGTTGACACGGTAATGATTTTGTATACGTGGTGAAGATTTAGTGCATCCTGTCGAGGTATCCTAATGTTGCACCAAAAGCAATCCTGCAACACACAGAAGAAATATTAGTTTCATTTATTTTACGATATAATACATCGAATCTAAGAGTAACTAAATATAAGAGTATGATAGGATCACAACTGATGCATTTGAAAGATGCGATTGATTTATATACTTGCACATGTTGCACTGCTTACACTTATCGCGAGATAACGCGTGCATTTTTAACATTACCGCCTTCTCTGTCTACGGACAAACCGTATAGTGCCATCTATCCTCAAAGTCTCCAAGTCACAGTTCCTTCCATCTTTGGTAGATGTCAGCACACGGTTCGTCGCACCGTCCTGGGTTCTTCGTTACGGACACACCGTCTGGTGCCATCTGTCATCAAAGTCTCCAAGTCACAGTTCCTTCCATCTTCGGTAGATGTCAGCACACGGTTCGTCGCACACGGTTTGTGGTACACGGTTTGTCGCAACATCCTGCGTTCTTCGTTACGGACAAACCGTGTGGTGCCATCTGTCATCAAAGTCTCCAAGTCACAGTTCCTCGTATTTTGGTAGATGTCAGCACACGGTTCGTCGCACCGTCCTGCGTTCTTCGTTACGGACACACCGTCTGGTGCCATCTGTCATCAAAGTCTCCAAGTCACAGTTCCTCGCATCTTTGGTAGATGTCAGCACACGGTTCGTCGCACACGGTTGTCACACACGCTTTATCGCATCATCCTGAGTTCTTCGTTACGGACAAACCGTGTGGTGCCATCTGTTTTCAAAGTCTCCAAGTCACAGTTCCTCGTATTTTGGTAGATGTCAGCACACGGTCCGTCGCACCGTCCTGCGTTCTTCGTTACGGACACACCGTCTGGTGCCATCTGTCCTCATAGTCTCCAAGTCACAGTTCCTCGCATTTTTGGTAGATGTCAGCACACGGTTCGTCGCACCATTCTGCGTACTCCTTCTACGGGCATATAGGATAATTTCTAAGTTATATACTTAATTAATATAATTGTAATTAATTAATTATTATAAATTACGTTTATAAATCCGTTTACAACCCCTCTTAAAACTATATATGTATATTTTGATATTCAGGTATTAAGAAGAACTTGTATTCTAAAGCTTACATCCAATAACAAGGTATGTATGAGTAACGGAGTTGTTACAAGTCTCAAATGCTGCGAAACATACTGATATAATACAGTGGTAACTTTACGAATTGGTAACAAAATGGGAATAGTAACGCACGATAGATTTCGCAACGAAAAAATTAGTGGCTGTGCCACGTGGCCCAGTGACATCAAAGGGCCAACAGATTTCGCGTTCGTTTTTGCATAGGAAAGTAAAGATTAATTAAGATGGATTAATTTCTTTTAGGTATTTCTAGATATGAATATCACAATGAATTCTTAACAACTTTAGACGTCGCGTGACTTGATAGTTTACGATGATTTCGTTCGTTTTCGCTTGTTAACAATATTTTTTCTTTTTTATTGTACCATGTTATGACATAAAATGATGAAAATAAATAGACAGATTTCGCAAAACCTGCTTGGCAGTTAACACTTGTTAAGCGTTCGGGAAACTTTTCAATGAAAACCGATAATCATCGCTGCAGCAACAGGTTGCGATTAATCGATGTTCCCTGCAACTGTTTGCGTGCAAAAATCGGCAATCTGCTAATTTACATTGATAGGGTAAGTCGTGATTATAGGGATCGGTGCAACAACACGCGTCGTGCAACAATTTTTCTCCGCAATAGGGATAGACCGAGCTGTCACATAGTGGACATTTTCTGGAAAATAAAGAGAATACTTAGTGACAGAAGATCATAACGTAAGATCGTAAAAAAATTAGGAAAAATTTTTTTTAGGTAATTTAAAAAATATATTATCGTATAATTACAAAACCTATATACTTACGTGTTCTGAACCGGTCTGTACGTATCGTCGATTGGAAAATTGTAATAATTGATGCTGTCTTGATACGTTTCTGTTTGTAACGATGAAGTGGGTGATAATGCCAATTTGACCCCTTTCAGTTGGCTATCTGCCACGGCGCTTTGCTCGCCTTACCGACGTGAATTATGAAAAAGAAATATAAATTATCACAAATATAAACAATTTGTTAATTATCAAATACCGATACTTTAATATTTAAATTATTACTTTGTTGAAACAATTTTTAATTTTTTAAAACGAACATGTTTCACAAATTGAAGGAGTATTTGGGATGAAACCGACTACTTTACCATCTGTTGTTAATAAAATATTACCAACAATTTCCTTCCTAAATTTTACATTGAACACACTTGATAACCAGCGAATGGTGTAGGAAATTTGAACGAATTGAACTTTGAAACAAAACAACTATTTATTAACAACTAATTAGAAGTCAAACGAGTCTTTGAACTATCGCAATCTTTACGCTTTCAAGAAATACGTTCGGACAAAAGGACAATATTACGTACATTCTGTGCAATTTTGCACTTTAAAAGTTCTTATAAATACACAAAAATTCACTGACTACTAATAATCTATCAGACTGATTGATAGAGTTGCGAACGATCAATGAAAGTGGATAGGTTCGATTTTAACGAAAACTTTTCATGTCGATTCGTGGTACTTACTCGATGCGGTAGCAACGTGCGATAGTAGTATCACAATGCCGGCGAATATCACCGTGACGATATGCATCTTTTCGATCGAAATCGTCTTGTCACACTTTCGTCTAACGCTTTCGAACACGGACAGACCAAGCCGAAGAAATAGGCGTGGATTCTACTATGATTTCTTTTTAAAACCCACGCAACGTTTATTGACACACACGCAGCTCTGCTTGCTTACGGGAGGATCGCTTAAATACGGTCGACCAGTACCCGTTACTCGTAACAGATCCAGATCTTCCTCTCTTCCTGAGCTGATACGAAAAAGAGAAGAAAACAAGGAAACGATATCGTCCGCTGAGAGAATCTTCGACGAACACCCAGACATATCTTTGATAATTTTCCGCGGAATTTGCCTTGTATGTATGTATTTTCTTTTTTTAATTGACATTTCGATAGTGTGTCTGGAGGTAGAGAGAATAAGGACGAAACCGCGAGCGGAGGCGCGTCAAGGACACGGATCAAAGTCGAATTGCACGGATCCGGTTTAATTTCGTAATTGCCAATCGCCAAAAATAAAGATTTGCTTTCCAGAAAGCAGTTTATCCGGCATGGCTATATGTCTATATCGATGTTCAGTATACACATAGGGCACAGTAATGATACATTTTGTCCCGTTATTAGAACGTCGAGCGACGAGAAAGACGCTACATTCGATGTCGTAGAAAAGGAAATCTTGGATTCGTCCATGCATCGAGAGTAAAAAAAATATTAATTGTCGCTGTTTGCCGCTGCGAGGTAATTTTCAGACGATGATCGCGTATTTCATACATCGCAGAGGATGGGCGGAAGTACATATCGAAGTTTGGTGCAACTTGTTGTCTATTAAGACTGTTGGATAACGTTCATCTTTCGTTTTTTCCAGCGAGTTCATTTTATGGAAAATCATTTGTTTTACTCTCGAGAACCGATAATGTCGCAACAATTCGATTCGGTACATTTCTACATGCGATCGTTCTACGCTGACAATGTTTACAGTTAGGCAACCGTCGTTTAAGCGGTATTACATCACATCCGTAAGAAAGGAAGAGGATGAGGTTGAAATAGGCTCTTAGGTACACGTTTGTACATAGTTTGTTGCATTTCATCCATTAAAGTACAAATGTTGCCGTCGGACAATGTTCGTTATTTGTACAATTACACTTTCTCATATGTACAGGTGAAGCCGCAAAAATTGTTTATCAAATTATTAGAAATTTCACTTCGTTGTCGCATGTTAGAAACGTTCGTTGGCCTCCAAATTTCTCCCGTGCCGGTGGAAAAATAATTTATTAAAATAACTCGTCCTATACAAAATATTTGGTATTAAATGTGTACTGTCAATTTTAGGTCGGCTATAAGAGCCACCTGAGCACCGTTAATATCGCCAGGAACTTTATAAAGTGTGTATTCGTCGGTGATACCGCGTCGTTCGCCAAATATTTCCCTGAAAAGAAAACACAGTTGTCAATTATATCGATGCAGGAACAGATTTTAAGAATTATGTAACTTTTCGGATAAATTTACGCGATTAAAGAGTAAAGTGAACGCTATGGGATATTAGGAGACGTTACACAGCGAATTATTGCCTGTCATATGTGAAATAGGAAATAGAAGACAATTTTTCAACGAGGCAATGCCACCACAAAGAAGTGGTTTCTAACGGGAAAAGTTTCTGAATAAAAGATAAAGAAAATCCCACCAAATATGGAATGAAACCGTAGATGAAACAAAATGAACATTGGATTTATATGTTTTCACAGGTAGAAACCCCAGTTTAAAATTCCGTTTCTTCCAGACTTTAAAAGATCGAAAGCAGATCTTAAATTTATATAAGTTACTGTTATTTCACTAGCGCTGTAACTTCATATTGTGATATGAAATTATAGAAACGATTTTGCCAATTTTTCTTTTAACAGCATTTCGAACATCTAAAAATAGGGTTGAGTTTATCACGGCATTTTATATTATACTCACGGCACTGTACTTTCCCCGTGAGAAAAACGATCTTTCCTTCTCTGCTCTTTCGTTAATTATATTATAGAATTATGCTAATTTCAGCTTTGTGCTCATCTCAAACAGAAGATATTAGATTACTCGCGCTTACGCAACGACGTCTAGCTCGACAATACGTTTCACCATAATACGTAAGCGGAGAAATAGTACTTACATACAGAAGCTAAGTAGGAATGACAGCAGCATTCCCGTAGCCTCGCGTATTCAGCACAGTCTCCAGCTTGTACTTCGCATTCTTCTGGCCCCACGCGACAAGTGTGCTTCACGAAGGGGAATACCTCTGAAACAATAGGTTGATGAGTGTCAGGAACAGACTTTCGACGAATCGGAGAAACCTTATGATCAATTTAAAAGGATTATACACAGGGTGACATCTTTCTAGTGGAATATCGCTGGGATATCTTATCAGTCATTAAGAATTAAGGATATCGAAAAGACGTTTCTTACGAAAGCTGTTTAACGCTTACGAGGAATTGTGTTAATAACTTTCCCCTAGCCGCGGTAGCAGAGGAGGAATTTCAAGCTCAAGTTCATTTTTTAAATAGGAAGTTACCGATTTTCATAATCTTTAAATATGTTGTAGAAATCAAAATTTTTGACAACTTTCCCCTATTACCAATATTTTATAATTACTGTAATTACTAATTTTAATTCTCATGCAATTATTTGTATATTTTATAATCGTCGTTCGGCCTTAGTTTGCGAGATGTGTATTCGTAAAATGTTGTCTTTTGACTATAATAACTAAAATTCGAAATTCCACTTAAGAAATACGTCGCACATTTCGGATTTTTCATTGGACTAATGCGAAACTACGTGCACGTATTCCGTTACTTTTAGCACACTCTTATTTACCGTATTGTAACTTCTGCGTAATCGAATCGGTTGATTAGAAATGGGCAAAGAAGAACGTGTGATTCATAAGACTGATCGAAATGGACTCATGTATTCGATTCGTGCACACGATGCGTGCAGCAACGCAATTTTATTGCTACTGTCGTCGTTGCCATTCGTGTACACTCTACGAGTATTTAACGGCGAACATTATGGTCAGACTATTGTAACAAACGAAACGCTATAGAATTGCTTACAATTTATACGGGAATCGTTCGCGTTGTTTACCTTGCACTTTGACCAAAGAAATGCTTATTAGGTGTACAAACGAGCAATCCCAATTTTTCAATGAAACTCGAAACTTATTTTTTAAAAGTACAGCAAGTCGTTCAATCGACGTCAGTTGTTCAAGTTCAGTCAATGTACTCTACAAACTTTCTATCCTATATCTTTCTGATTTATCTTATAACTTTAAAGCAGATGGCTTAACCAGTTAGCTGCTTTTGACGAGTATACTCGTCATCGCTTACATATTACATTTTTGCCATACATTTTAGGTACTCGCTTAGGTACTTTAGGAAGCTGCGTGTGGCCCAGCATTCTCGCCCAAACGTTCTCCTTTGTCAATGCCTTGACCACTGGATCTTGTTTAGAGACACTCCATTTTTCCATGGTGGATCCATCAGTTGCCCTTAAAGTATTGGTTTAAACTAAACCTCGAGTTAGACTGAAAAATTTGGACTATTCATTCGTACACCTAATATACAGGGTAAATCGTAACACGTGGGAGCTGCTTCAGGAACGGACAGGAGATAAAAGAACAATAGAAAAAGTTTGTACGAACATGTGTCTCGTGTAAGCTCGATTCAAAGTTGCAGACACTTTTGTGTTTCGATAATTCGCAACTGCTTGGCTTCATATCCATATTCATCTGTATATTCAATGTCTATATATAATATGGCTGAGGATAGCCATCTCGAGCCATCATAGCCATTCTACCAAGATAAGCAGTTACGGATTATCGAACCACGAAAATGTCTTTGAATGTAAGATATAAAATAATGCAACTTATATAAGATCAGATAGAGCAGCACGTGTTTGTATGAACTTTCTTCCTTGTCTTTGTGCCTTCCGTCCAGTCCTGAAGCGGGTCCCACGTGTTACAATACACCCTGTGCAATATAAAATAAATTATCCTTTTACCTATTCGTTTATTTTTAGTACGACACACATTTTATTATCAGCGATTCGCTACACAGTGTTTCAGGAATATAACGGTTAATTATCTTCGTCGCTGTTCGAGACACAGAAAAGCATTTAGCCGTGAAGATAACTTTTTAAATACCTATTTGTTTCTCAAAATACTTGAAATTTACCCGTTGGCTAATTTACAACGAATTTCACCGTGCTCGATAATCTATCTTCTGGTATTTTTGCCTTTTACGTATACCTTTTTGAAGACAATATACTGCGCGTGTTTCTACAACAGACGCTTAATTGTAAATATAAATATATTTTCAAAAAAGCAAATCGATAATCGAGATATCTGCGATCTACCAATTATCAATTACCAATAGAAAGGCAATAAATATAATGACAAAGATAGACAGAAAAGGGAACCGATTTTAAGCAGACCAATTGCGCTTTCGTCCGTGTGTGCGAAGCAAGGCCATCAGAGAAACTATGCTAATTAGAAATTCGTGCAAATGGTGTTAGAGGTGAACGGCCGATAACTACGTAAAGAGTACCAAAGAGTTGGGACGACGGATGCGCGGAATACCTAAGTGTCCCTGTTAATGGCCGGTCGTTTTGCGTGAATCACCTGGTATGTGTAACCACCCTGCGCGCCTCAGCACATTTAGAAGCGCGTGTCTGACAAGGATGGATCGTTACGATGAACAATCGTTACAAACGAACAACGATGATTTCCTGAACAGGTGATTGTCCTTCCGTTCAGCTGGATTCGAAGGTGTTTCACGAATTCACGCGTCGTTCTCACGCGGGGGGAACAACTGGGCCAAGTTCTGCGGGAACCTACCAACCATTGACTTCTTCGCTTATAGATTACCCATGTTTTACAGCGTCTTATCGTTTTTGTTAAAAATAAATTATATCGTGTTACTTATATTTGCTACGTACGAAATTAACGTGCATTTAACTCGTGTTTTCTAATTGAAATTGTACTGCAGTTATTACACGGTTGTAGAAATTGCAAGTATTACGACAATTTCAGGGTCTATTATCGTGGTTCGAAAATTCCGTGAAGAGTTGCGCAATCAAACCACCAGCATTTGCACGGTCAATTCTTCACGCACGAATTGTCTGCACGCGATTGTCGTTTTTCAGACGATTACTTATATGCACGTAAATCGACGAAGGACGAACCTAAAATACGAGCAACGTAATTGAAAAAAAAAGCGAAACTGATGAGAAATCAACGTGATCGTTCCATTTTCTATATTTATTGCAACATTAAACGCAGCGTACTGTGCAATATAGAAAGTTTTGTATAGCGGCAATGCGTCACAGAAATTTTCACGATAGAAAATTGAAAGAAACAAACCTCAGAGTTCGAATTGCGAGAATTTCTAAAAGATCCTTTCGATTCAAACATTTCATTATCGTATCGTTGTTCCGATTATTGCTATAATTATTGACTCGTTATAAAAGACTAATAAGAAAAGATCGATATCGAATATTTTGCTTTTTATCGTTGTTATAAATTTTACTCACCGTTGGAGTTGCCATCGCAACAACAGTGGTCATTTAACACGCTTCCATCTTTGCAGTAAGTCATCTCTGATCTCGTGCAGGGCTTGCATCCTGGGATAGGACCTGTGGAATTCGTCAAAATATGATATTTCTTCTATTCGATGAAACATTTCATCTATTTGTGCCACTAAATGAAACTTAGATCTCTAAATTAATTGCAACATCTTCGTATCCGTTAATGTAGATCAAAAAATGAATATTAAAATTGAATTGTAATGGAAAGCTGCTACCGCTGCTACTACTATCAAGCGAGTAATCGTGTTGTGGCGAGTTGGAGGAAGAACACAGAGCTGATAGCCTTCTACTACGCTGCAGTAAGGACACCATGTTCCTTGAAATAAAAAATAACAATTTTCTACGACCGATTGAGAGTTACATTTCATTATTCTCGTTTCGTAGAGCTGTTATTAAAACAGACGATAATCGCATCAAATCGAGGGAGTACGAGTGTAATTCACGTTAATTGGTGCCTTCAGGTTTTATGCAACTGCTTTGAAATTATGTCGTTGATGTTGGGCGCTATACCGACGTTATGTCACTTAAAACATTTATTATCATTTATCAAACCGACTGGGTACGAATATTTTCTTTTACGTCGTTCGATACAGAATGCTTATAAAACATCGCGAAACAAGATAAACTAAATCGCGCTTTATTGCCACAAGAATAACTTAAAATAGTCTAAATGGAATAAAACAAATGAACGAACGCAGCGAGTAACGGGAAAATCGGTAGTTCAGCGCAAATCAAAAATGACAGAGATCTATTTATGCAAGGATAACTTCGCGGAACCATCAGAGATACAACTTTTCTTAGAATCCTGTGTATCGTTACAAATCGCCGGCTAGCTGAAATTGTCAAACAAAACCGAGTAACCTTGATTTCTATTTCCTGTCGACGATACGCGGTGCTCACGTTTGAAAAACGCAAGATCGTTCCTGTCTCTCGAGCAATTATTTTCAGATAACGATCGCATCAAGGAAGAAGGTGGCCTTTGGATCCTGACGTGCGGCAAGCATACTGAGCCTAAATTAGGACGACGATCGTTCGAATCGATCAAATACCTTTCTTATCCGTACCGGCTGCAAAGTGGCAACACAAAGGCGAAATTAATAAAACGAGACGATTCGTCGAGTTAATTCGCGGTAGGTGGACGCGGCCCAAGTATCCGTTTAAACGGATCAAAGGGAGGTTATTCTCGGAGGAAAGATAAATAGATTTCGGTGCTTCGTAAAGATGCTTTATAGACCAGACGTTAGAATGAAGTCGGACAAGGGGCTTGGCATGTGTAACGCTTTTAGTATCGAGAGCGAAAAGCGTAAATTTCCTACCGGGATAGAGCTGCAGCTTCTTCGCCTCCGTAATTGCCTCCTCGTAGAGGACCTCGTGCTCGAGGAAGTATTCCTCGTCCGGATGGTGGTTCACCACCGTGATCGACTCGAGATCACCGAGGATCAGGATCAGCGTCAGTACTCTGAATGCAGTGGTGTAGCTCATGCTAACGCCTCTTCTTCGACATCTTCGACGATGATCGAGATTCCGCTGTTCTTACACGAGTTCCGCTTTTATCTGCTGCTTGAAATTCAAACACGAAACTTGTCAAGTTCGTTGCTACACGCTTGTCTTCGAAATACGATCGAAAAGTGCTTGTAGAAAACGCTGCGAGCTTCTCGGAACGAGTCCTTCAGGAGCGAAAGAGAATTTGCGCATTCATGTAGTCGAAATTCATGGGAAAGCAAAGTATTTGTGGAAAACCGGTATACGTGGCCTCTTAGTCGTAAAGAAAAGAAAATAAAATGTTTCGTTCATTTGGATCATTCACCTAGAATGTTTTTAGATGTCATTTAGATAGCAAAGGAAAAAATCGCGAAACAATTAACCAGCGCTCATTGGTGACTATATCTTTCTCTACAGAGGCGACGTTGTGACACCATCTTCTAGAATTACTGATATCTATTTAGGAAGGGAAATTGTACTTAAACTCTATTCTCATTCGTAAAACATTTTTCGTTAAAAGATCGAAGATTTTCCATTTTCGCGTTCGCAGTGTTTCCTACCAGCACTCTTCGATTAATGTCCGTAGATTAAACATTTGGTCCTTTGGAATGTTTGTTAATCGATGTGTAACAGCGCTCAAGAGATCGTTAAATTTTAAAGCTACGAATTAATCGTACGATCGTTTCAAAATACTTACAACGTATCCCTCCAAATTTTATTGTTTCAGAATCGCATAGAGAAATAAGCAATTTGTGATTATTTGGGTATCTTTCGTAATATTACTTACCGAATGTATAACGATATCTAGATTATCGAAGCTGCGAATCAATTATATAATTATTTCAATCGTTACTTGCAACATATCTCTTTTTAATCTTCTGTGGTTTTATGCTTTTAATTGCGCTCCATTGTCCACGGTTTTTATACCTTTTCTTTATTACCCAGACTTATTCCATACGCATAGTATAATGACTGTCGCAACCGGAAGTATATGCAAGATTACGGGATAAGAATACCGGTGGGACAGTACCATATGAACGATAACGATTGTCGTATTATCGTCATCCAAGGTGAGTTTTAAAAGGGTCCCTTTGTACCTAATACGAGTTTTATCAAGGTGTACATTTTAAATATTCTCCCAACTGTATAATCGTTGCGTCAAGCAATTTTTTCCGCTGCGTTATTGAATAGTACGATGCTGTGAAAACATGCAAGTACGTTCAACAACATACTCCTCCTAATGAGATAATTATTAGCTAATTGGAAACTTCTATCGTCTATCTTTTATTATTAGAAAGATTATTATAAACTATAAAACGCGTCATTAAATGGACAACAATTCAGCGTAAGACTCAGCTTGAGAGACAACTTAAAGGGCCAAGACCTACTGTACTAGCTAAAATGTATCAAACTGCGTAACAAACTGTAAACCTCGTTTGAGTTGCTAATAATTAGATCGCGAATGTTAATGAATTTTTATATAGTAATAATAATAATAATAACATAATATAATATCTCGTTTAGTTATCGCGAAGACACTAGAGGCCAAAATTACAACGTAAATCGATGGCCAGGTCGTATAATTACGTTATCTTATCCTCGCATTTGTTATTCAAGATAGGGTAGTATTTTAATGTCATAGGTTGCACAGAAAATATACGTTCCGCTCTGAAACGAATGGTTTTAATATCGATCGTGCGATTCATTTCATTTCGGGAGTGATTCATCCCTCGCTACCCTCTTGTGCTCGCCAACTTGGGTCAACCTAGGTAGCAAATGCGTAAAGCGAACGATCACTATAATCATTATAATATAAATATTAGACGATATTCGTTTCATATAAACGAAGAAATAATTAGTGAACCGACCATAGAAATATTAAACCAATAAAAATGTGATGGAAACAATTCAGGCGTTTCAAAAAATTATTTATAGGTTTTGAATCTGCGTATTTTGATGCAAACAGGATGGCGATAAAATAGTCCAGTACACCTATAAACGAAAAGATTCAAACAAACGAAACGATCCGTGTTATCCAGACAAAATACCCGTATCTATTTGTGTAACCTCATATTTTCCCGTATTCGCTATGTTCGATCGAATGGACAATTGCTGAAGCGAATTAAGCGATAGATTTGATTAAAAGATTCGCAGGGAATCTGTAAATGTTTATTCGATGAATACTCACTGTCGATTATATTATGACATCTGCCTGTTCGTTGCATTTAATGATAAACCTCAACAAATTTTTGTTTATCGACCTTATTACATTTACATTTGCACATTTTATGAAGCGTATTTCATAAATTTGCCCGCATTGTGCGCACTATGTGTATTTTTGCATGTGCCTTCAAGTTTTCTATAGTTGCACAAAAATTCACAGTCTGATAATAAAATAATTGGGAAATAAGAGCAGCGAAAGGCATTAAATTTGTGCTAAATACGTATAACAAGCGTCTTAATATTTAAGTACGACCAGCACTGCTGACTCAGCGGTATTTCTAATATCAAAGCTTGTTAGGAGACGTGCAACTCTGATAAAAGAAGTAACATAAGAAAAATTACCGAGTGCAAGTAAAAGAATAGTGTGAATGAAAAAACGAGGCAAGTACGAGAAGTTACATTCGCTGTGAGTCACGGCCCGATGACAAAGACGGACAATCGTTAATTAAGCTCAATTAAGGGCCCTGTACGCGAAACACGGACGTCTTGGACATATTTTTGAATCAAGGTGGCATCGCCGAATATCTTCCTGCTAATTGCGTCCTTGTTTCAAGAGCGAAATTTTGTTCCTGTTTTTCCTAACGATCGAAGGAAAACGTCGATACCGAATGAACATTGGCCCCGAAACTGTTGAAGACGTAAAACGTAAAGTTAATTAAGGTATTGAACGCGATATGACAGAAAGCGGACACGGTTTATCTACTTGAGCAATTACGTCATTTCTGGAGACTCCGAAGAAGACTCTGAAGAAGAAGAAGACACGAACCAAGTGTATTGTAAGAATAACGACGAGAATATTGAACGACATAGAGTCAAGGTTGGTTATAAAAGTGCATGAATATTGCAATTTTATAGCGCGACCTCTCGCCGCCAGCAAATAAATATCATTGGCAAAGTTTAAATTAAGCGTAGGTGGACTTTTCCTATTTTTCGTGCATTTCGTACGGTTACATGAACGTTTCGAGAAAAGATATTAGCTAGAGAGCTATAATCCTACAGCGAGCTACTTAATACCGAATATTTTACGTTTATCTACAAATTGGTAGCTAACAATTGTCACAAATAGAGATACATTATCAATTGTTAGATCAGTTCACCTGTATTTCATGTTTTTCTAAGAATACATTGAATGAACGAAGGCAGCAAAGCATAAATCGTCTTAACAAAGACATAAAATCGTCAAAACCATCGAGTTTAACTTTTACGAAAGTTGTAAATGAAGAAAATTTGAATTTTCTATAATTCAGAGTAATTTTCGATAGTTCAGCAACGAAATCATAATATCTCGTTTTAATTAACGATTAATGTTGGAATCTGTTTTCCACCAGACATGATCAACAAGTAAACTGCGAATGTTTATGTAAATTGAAATTTTCGTGTACATCATTAAAGAAATGTTCTATTACTATCAATAAAATTGTTACATCAACATTTATTTGAAGATGTTACAACAACAAGTTAATCTTTGAACAAAGATCAAAAGTAAGGCGTTCCTATCTAAAGTCATTTTTTCGTTATACGTTTTCAAGGAAGACCACTTATCTCCAGCTAACCTTTGACTTGACCGAATTATCTATCTGTTTCCTTGTTACGAAAACCAAGGAAAAAACGATGAGGGGAAAGTTATCGCAATCAAAAACTAATCTCAAAAGTAAGTATGTTATTCACATTATTGCAAAACGAACGATAAAAGTACCCAGAATGTTATATCTCTTTACAAAAATGATTTTACAATAATACCTTTATCCTGTCTGATATTTACTGCAAAAAATGTCGTACGTCGTAAATACAAAAACTATAAAATATTTCCTCACCATTACTTCTTCTTGTTGGACATTTAGACAATCCATGGCAGGAAATCCATTTTCTCGGTCAAATCCTTTGAAATGTCATGTTCAGATTCACTGGCACAAAATACTTTCAGTCACGTTTAATTTTCTCAACGAATCAGCTGGTTGCATCGTAATTACGGAGATACGAATCGGAAAAAGTGAGAAATGTTCGTTTAAGAAACCGTGGATTGTCGCATTGTTTATAAAACGTGAATGAGATAGTAGGAAGTGTACAATGGTTATAAAAGTGTGCCGGATTGAACGACGTACAACCGTCGAAGACTACGAGCTGTGCTGAACTGTCGGCCGAGGGCTGAAAAGAGTATTAGGCAGCACCACTACCACTACTGTCCTCTACTGCTGCTACCAGGGGCGGACTGGGACTTAAATTTTTACCGGAAAATTATCGACATGACCGGTCCCCTCTTCTTAATTCATTAATCAAATTCTACGTAGAACAGCCCCAAATACTTAGCGACCCACTAGGAATTTTTCTAAACTCCCCAATAGCCAGTTCAACCCTAGCTGCTACTGCAATCACCGCTACCGTAATTTACAGTATCATTTGTGTAAATTCGTACTTGTCTTATATTTTTGCCACCAACAATTGTTTAATCTGTGCTTAAGGCATGGTTGGTTTTATATCGTATTGATTTTGGACAACGTAATAATTTTTCATTTTAAATTACATTATTAAAGAATTGTCGTGAGGTATTTAAACTGTTACAATATGTACCTGTTACGTGAAATACGGTTCTGTGTCCTCGAAGCGATGATAAATTTTAACGAGCTTCTTATCAAGTTTCTTTTAAACAAAGATACTAACTTGAATCCTTAAAAGGGAATTACTATTGAAAGTACAGTATTTAAAATATAATTTATCAGGACTAGCGATCGATCTTCGGCCTATTCGCATTTATTTAATGCAACGCGCTCACGTGCGTACTTTTACTGTTCAGCACCTAGCAAGAATCCTAGAAAAAAGAATACGTGCTTCAAAGTACGAATGCTTAAACGTGTAACCGTTCATATACATTGTACGCACGGAACTCCAATCCCAAATCAGATGCCAATATTCGTACCAATTCTTCGACTGGGATGTATTAAACAAAACATGTAACAAATAGTACTCGACGAAAGAAACATCTATATAAACGCAGCTGACTGGTAGGTTTCGAAAAATGCGACAGCGACTGTCAAATAATAAAACATTGTTGGATTTACAAAAGAGAAATAAATTACTGCATTGCGCATCGTTATGTAGGTAGATTCGCAAATTTTTTAGATGTGCCAGTCACTGATTTGGCGATTGAGTTCCGTATTGATAGATTATTGATTCTGAAATAATAACATTACCTTTGCGTTAAATTATTTATTGCCTTTTTAAATAAAGTCTTAATTTATATGGTAGATGTTCATAAAATAGTAAAATATTATACATATACCCAATGTTGCGTTAGATATGCATATTTTTAAAAAGCACAACAGGTGTACCAATTTAGTATATTTTTATAAAAATTAGCACTATAGATCAAGTATATACGACGCAGTTGTTGTTTTTACAAGGTACAATCTTATTTACGAATATTTCTCGTTGACGACTTCGTATATATGTATGTACTGTGCATGTTATGTACAGGCCACTCTTGCAATAGCAGACACCTGGATTTTTGTAAGGATAGGACCAGTATAAAGGCGACATGAAAGGGCGTTTATAAGAAAGCATTGAATGCCCTGCGAAGAAGGGTCCGCTTACGCTGCTTATTGATCTTGTCGGTGAGTCCTGCATTGGTTCAGTCCTATACCTACCACCAATATCTTCAACAGGAAAGAATATTTTCATCGTTATGTCTCTTAACAAATATCTGTCTTAATAAAATAATTCTAACAAATATTTCTTCACTGTATATCATTTATATGTATAAGCATAAACATGAAAATAAAAATATGTTTACTCATTTGCCAAAAGAAGTTAATTAGAAGTTAATATGTTCGAATACATTGTTTTCAATAAACGTATCTATTCTCCTATAAAGGTTATCAAAATTTACAGCGAAGGTGGTATAGGTAAAAATAGAGGAAAACCTTTATTGATCCTGATATCCAGTTTGCCGCCTTAGACCTGACAAGGACATTCCCATAGAGTAATGAATTATACGTATATTTAGTATTCAAATTGTAGAACGAGTAAATTTTCAACCGGCTGATTCTTTGGCCACCCACATGTTTGATTTTTTCTTATGGTTATGCATCTTTTCCTCTATTTAGCAATTACTGTAAATGTTGAACGAACGAAATAAAAGGATACTGACAGCTGTTGAAAAGATTGATTAAGCGTGAAAATTGTATAAAGTGACGCACAAGAATTGACGATAATTCGGTTGAATCGTTACATTTAAATCTTATTTATCGTGGGTGCGCCTGTGCCTAGCCCTCGCACGCTCCACATACGTTTCATAGCGGCACACCCTGTATGTGGTCCCTGGAAGTGATCACGTAAAATGCACAACTTGTAGTCACAATACGTCTGCTTACATATCCGATTGACGTTCGTCACCCATACATAGTAGCAAGTCAGACCTGGACAAATTTTGTTTAAGATAAAAATGAAGAATAACAATTTAACTTTTAATAACTTTTTAGTAGTCGATCGTTTTAATTACTTTGATATTTTTATTTATAAATAACGTCAGGACAGTAACTGTATCTTGTATTAAAAACACATAAAATAATTTGAAATAATTGTTACGGTTATAAGGAATTGTAAAATAAGCATAAATTTCGTTCCTTTGAAATTTTATGACGTTCTAAGGTTAAGAAGTAACCTATGTATAGAATTTTACCGTGTTTCATCATCGATTTTATTGATTTACATTGATACAGCGGTTCTGTTCACTATTAACTTGCTCCCGTTTAACTGTTTACTTTTTCTACGCAAAAACTCTCTCTCTCTCACTGAACCTGTTATATCTCAATGGACGGTTTATTTAGTTTCCTGTAGTGTTAAACAATGCGTGGACGAAAATGAACGTAGGCGATAATACGTACGTGTGCCCGCGTGTAACTATTCCAATAATTAATTGCGCAACCTTTAAGCGATAATTTCAATGGAGACAGTTTATAGCGTGCCGCCCTCCATAAAAGTGGAAATGTTTCACACAATGTTTATAGCCTAATATCTAAAAGATATTCAGAATTGAAATTTGAAATTTATGAAATTTCTGTATCTCGAGGAATAAAATGTAAAAACTTATTTTATAATCTTGTATTAAATAAAGAGTTTTAATAACCTCACAGTTAGTAACTCAATTCGTGCAACGCACTAATAATGAATATATGCAGGTAGAATAAATTATTAAAAATTGTTTATATGTACTTTAAGACTAATTTCTATTTTTGACTATTTTAAATTATTATTAGGATATTATTGCGGATATTTTGTTGCAACGATTTATTTTATACGCTAAATAATTCAGTGAATATTATACGTTACATATATTATGTACTTTCGTTTATAATATGCATTTTGCACGTTTTTGTATTTTTAAATTTTACATAAATGCAGAAAAATTTGCAATCTAGCTATTATCTATATTGAAATGTACTTGTAATCGTCTAATAAGAGTTATAAAAAATATATAACTTATTGGTTATATTGTGAATGTGTTGTATCATGTCATCTCTTTCTTATAATAGGTTCCACGTGTTTCTTGTTTAAATAAAATATGAAGAAATTTGATTGGTTTGTTCTATTTCTGCACGAGATAAGTTTGAATTCGCGGCTTTTCTATATTACGGCACTACCATACGAGATGTACGCCACTACAGTAACTGTAAAGAATTTGAGAATGCATGCGCCAAAGAAGCTATGTATCATATAAGTATAGTTTGTGCCGCATTGCACAGTTTAAGCTGGAAACGTCACCACTTTAAATAGAAATGTTTTAGAAAGAAGACACGAAAGACAAGTCACAAGATTTCTTCGTGTACGGAGTGTTCGCTATTTTAAAATAGTGCATTGATTTATAAACTTCTATCCGAACTTGCGAAATACAATTAAACAATAAAGATGTCATTTGAGCCAGTTTTGGATCCTGTAAGTATTATTTACATCGATTAAAAAGTTATTTCATTTGGCAAAGTTGATTGTCATCGATCCAGGAAGGATATACGTATATATATACATAGCATCTGCACTGCTGATATGATCTCAATGAAACATAGTTTATCCAAACACTTATCCAACTATATTTGTTAATTCGTTAGATTATTTACAAGTACTTTCTATATGAGAATAATATTGTATAAGTTATAAGAGATCAAAAAATCTGTAATAGTTCCAATTTAAAAAGATGGATAAAGTATTAATGAACAATTTATACAATAATATGTAATGCATTTTTGCTTTTTCTAAATGTAGTACAATTTAATTTCAGAACTGTGAAGTTTTACATTTAAATAATAAATACCTTTATATTTTAATAGCCAATTCCTTATGTGGGAGCTGTTGAAGGCGGCTTAATACCTGGAAAGATGGTAAAAATTCGAGGCAAAGTTCCTCCTGGTGCTGTACGTTTTGCTGTAAATTATCAATTGGGACCTACATTAAATCCAAGAGATGATATTGCCATTCATGTTTCACCACGTTTCACAGAAGGATTTATTACTAGAAATCACATAGTATCAATGACTTGGGGCCCAGAGGAAAATGATGGCCCCATGTGGATACAACCTGGCCAAGAATTCGAGATGTTCCTTTTGTGTGATTTTCCATGTTATAAGATTGCCATAAATGGCAGACATTTTGCAGAATTCGTTCATAGGCTACCATATGAGAAAGTGACACATTTGGTTATTGATGGAGACGTAGAAGTACAATCTATCACATATGAGACCGTTCCAATTGATCCACCTCGCTCTCCTCGAGCTGTACCCACGCCAGATGTACCTGCTGCTAATTTTGGGCCACCACGTAATTAAACATTTTATATTCTTTTACTGTTACTAAACAATTACATAATAAATTCTATGTCATTTTTTAGCACCTGGAGGATTATATCCTACAATTGGTCCACAAACACCACAAGGTGGATATGGTCCACCACCTCCAGCTCCTGGGTATGGACCTCCTCCTGGTGTATATGGAGGACCTGGTTATAATCCTCCAAGAGCATATGGATATCAGCCTGGATATGAGAAGCCTGAAGAAGAAGAAGCATTTAGTGGTTGTTTGGATAAAGTTGGATTAGCAATAGGGGGACTAGTTGCAGCAGGAGGCATAGCAGCTGCTGCACACGCTATGAGTGTATATAAATTTAATAATTACAAGTCTTTTGGAAATAATAGCATGCAATAATATCTGTATAAGATGCTAGAAATAATAACATATGTTATATGCATGCTATGTTTATAATTTTTTAGAAAAAGAAAGAAGTTCAAGATGATCAGGAAAAATCTGATGCTTCTAAATCAAAAACAGAAAGTGAAGGTGGTTTGGGAAATCTTGGTTCTTTGGGTGCAGCTTTAGCAAGCAGTTTAGTGACCAATGCTTTAAGTAACTCACAAGCACAACAAGGCTACCCTACCAACATCCAACAATCAAGTGGTGGTGGTGGTGGTGTATTAGACTCCATTCTTGGAGCATTAGGTATGATATAGATACATTTTATGCTTAAAACATGATCAAATTATGGAATAATACTTCTCTTAATCTTTCAAACTGAAGATATTAATATAGTGATTTGTTCATAATTGTATGATTGAGTGTTGGAATGTTAGATGATGACATAGATGATGTCATCTATTATAAGCTATATTTATGTTAAAGGTTATAGTGAATCATGATAAACACACAATACAGATAATTTTGCATTTGAAGTATAATTTTTATATGCTTCATAAGTAAATTTTAATACATTAAATTTTTGTATATCTAAGGTGGTAATAGTGGGCATAATGCAGCACCACCACCCCCTCCAAGTCAACCAAGTAATCCATTGACAGGAGCCTTAGGATCTATTCTTGGTGGTGTTCTTGGAGGTGGTGGAAATCAACAACCAAATTACCAACCTTCAGGAGGTTACGGAAATTACCAACCTTCTGGTGGATATTCTAATCAATCATCAAATTCAGATCTCTTATCTGGAATAGGATCAGCCTTTCTTAGTTCTGCTTTAGGAGGTCTTACTAAACACGATAAAGATGTAAGTATAAATTATAATATTTTAAAAATTATGAATATGTAAATTTTATAATCTGATTATATAATTATGATTGTACATACAGAAATCTCACGAAGAAAATCGTCCAACTCCTCCACCAGCTTATACACCAACTTCTGCACCGCCTGCACAACCTCCTGTATCTTCTGATAGTCCTGTTTCCGGAAATAAATTAACAGCAGATGAAATTTCAAAAGGCTTAGGTTTGGATGACTAATGTAAGTTGAGATAAAAATTCATATAAAAAATTATGTGTAATGAAAGTTTTATGCTCTGTTATTGATAAATGCAAATATATGCACAATGTGATTGTGTATTAAAGATATTTAACATGAAAGGCAGCTAATTATATATATATTTATATATTTTTTTGACACGGGATATTTCAATAAAAAGCACCACGACTATAATACAAGCTGCTCGAATCTCACGCTATATATAAAAAGATTAATATTTTTGTATATAGATTATTTATTTATGATAAATTTGCTCGAATTATTTTCACAGAATATTACATAACATAAGTAAAGATTATAAACAAAATGAAACAATATTTATAATACAATCCTTTTAAGCTTTATAGTTGAAAATTTATATATATTTTCTAAGATTTATTATATTTTTATAAAGATACTAATAGTACTCAAATGCGATAACAAAATGTAAGTTGTTGTTATTTATTTTCTTTTCTTAATTATGCAAAGAATAAAAATCATATATATATGTATACAAAACATAAAAGTTATATATTAATAAATTTATTCTTTCTGAAAAATTTCTGTTGATGAACATGTTTCCAATGTAATCCCATGTCTCTCCTGTAATGTAACGAATACATTAAATGTAATATCTATGTATAATATATAATAAAAAATGTTTTAAAAAACTTACATCTGTTTCTGATTTTAATGCTTCAAGTTCTTTTCTCCTATTTCGATTAAAGAATCCAATTTTAAGTAGTGTTAAAATTAACAGTATTAACAATAAAATTCCTAAGACTATTGACAAAGCTATAATCCACATTGCAATGTGTTGAGTTACTGGTGAACCTAAGAACATTGTAGCAATAATAGTATCATCAGATTTATGTCTAATTTTTTTCATAACATGATTTGATTCTAAAATATTAACGTGTCCGCTGGACAAGAAAAATATTATGTCTTTCTCTTCCATCATTTTCGCTGTAATAAATATTAAAAAGAAACGGTAAAATTTTTCAACATATCTTGGAAGTTAAAGATACACTAACATGTCAAGAAAAATCTTACTTTTAAAATCAGATAAGTAAAAGTCCAATATGAGTGAAAGTTTTGCAACAGACGAAGAACTTAGAAAGGGACCAAGCTTACATTTAATATATGTACATTTGACATTAGCATTTGTACAATTGATATAGATTGACCTGTTTTCTGGTGGAAAATTTATAGAAAAATTGGTATCCATCATAAATCCTTTTTGTGTATACAAAGTATTTGCAAAGTAAATTTCAGATATATTAATTAAAGCAGTTGAAAGTGTAGAATTTAAGTGTGTGCAGTAAAATGGTTGACCATCCAGATAACTAATTGTTTCGTTTATATTGATAATCTGTATATCTCCAGTAAAATGTTTCCAGTATATTGGGATATTAATTGTTAATATAACTTCATCAATTGGACTATCTCCAAATTTTTGAATTTCATAAATATGTTGAAATCGAATATTGTTTAATTTTTCATCCTCATTGTCAGTAGAATATGAATATAAATTATCTCGTGCTTTGCTAATAAAAAAGAATTGTAGTTAGTAGATGATAAATATAATAAATAATATAGTTATAGAGAGTATGAAGTATAACTAATAATAATAATAAATAAATCTGGCAATACTAACCCTGCAATCACTATGTCAACATCAACATCAAAATATATAGTTAAAACATGTGTATTATTGGATGAATCTTTCTGTTCACTTTGTGAGTTAAAATTGGTCCATAGATCCACGTGATCAACATCAAACCGAATTTTACTCATATCCAAATCTAATGTTAATGTTTTCTAATAGAAATGATTAATTATGTTACTTTATTGTAAAAGTCTTGATACTTAACAGATTACACTTACATTTTTTCTAAGTGGATTTCCAAGATCACATATTGCTTCTAAAGTATTATTCGTATAAAAACTTTCCATGCACGAAGGTGGCATACTGGCTAATGATATTATTTTTGGTATATATACATATATTTTAGCTTGATAAGCAGGTTCACCATAATTAAGAGCATCTATTTTAAGCTTGGTAGTGAATGTTGATCCAACAACATATTTGTTACCAGAATTTAAATTTGTTGAAAGTGATATCTTTACATCTGATGTACAAATATTGTCGTCACCACAATCAACAGCAAATGGTAATTTTATTAAATCTTCAGTTTTAGAAAACAATTTATTTACAGCTACACAGGTTGTACAGAGAAAGTTTGCTTTCGTCTCACTATCATTTAAATTTAAGTCTTTTTCTAAACTAGTTGAGATAGATATTTCAACTGGATTTATTATATTTTGGATATTTTTCTAACAAAATTAAAAAATAAAATATAATTAAAAAAAATATTTTTTAAGAAAATATCGGTATAAAATTCTACCTTTAAATATATCTTAAGTTGACTGCATAGGTTTTTAGATTTATATAAAGTATCGGACAATTTATAAATGTTATCACTATTTCTTTCTGTACCATAATAAGCTCTTCTATATATTTGATCGATTTTCAAAGATTTAACAACTCCTAAATGCAATTTCATTTATTAAATATGATATTCCAGATTATGTATAATTTCATTATATATATATATATGAAAATTAAATTATATACTTACGAAGATATTTAGGAGTATTTATTCCATCATAATATGTGCACACATCAATTAGAAAAGATGTAGAATTTTTCAATAATTTTTGTTTGTCATTGTAAGACAATTTTGTAGTTATTATTATAACAGGTTTTGATTTTATTAAAATCGCTTGTTCAGATAAATAAGCTCCAACTGCGATATCAGGATATTTATCACCATTTATATCACGAGGTTCGGAAATTGAAATTCCAAATCCACGGATATTCCTTCCAAATTGTTTGCCAACTATCCTTTGGCTATAATGTTTAGGTAATCCATTGCTATTGCCATTGAAGATGTATATTGCACCACTTTCTTCTTCGTATGGTGCACCAACAGCAATATCACCATAGCCGTCATAATCAATATCACCAAGACAAGTTATAGTAGATCCAAATCTACTTCCAGATATTTTTCCTTCAAATGATTGTTTTTCAAAAATTTCCTACCGCCAATGTTTGAGATCAGTATGTGTATTAAGTTAAATACTAATATACTATACTAATTTATAAATTGAAGGCTTATTTAATCAGAATTTAAAAGGAATTTCAAACTACTATATTCAAGCCAAAGTATTATTTCTACAATAATTCAGTGATATTACAAAATGTACATACATTATGTAGAACAGTAAAGACATATATGCGACCTTCATCCATATTTTTTGACCAATGTGGTGCTCCAACAATTAATTCATCTCTATTATCACCATTAAGATTACATGATGATAAAGCAGCACCAAAATATTCACCATGTTGCTCACCATTCAAAATCTTTTTTATTTCTAATTTTGCGTTATCGTTATGAGAGAAGGTAAATATAACAACAGCACCAAACATAAGTGAAGCCCTTGGAGCACCAGAAACAAACCACAATTTTCCTTCTCTAAAATAACCAGATGTTACAGCATACCCTAAATAAATTATGATAAATTATTATTTTATATACCAACAATATTTTACACAAACTATTTCACTTAATTTATAGGTTTAATATATTGTGGCTAATATCAGTATAAAGCTATTTTGCAAACACATCTTTTATAGAAAATACAAATATTAATATTATAAAAGTTTCATTTTATTTTATTATAATTACATGCATTTGCTACTTTTACTTCTTTTAATAATTATAATGGAATGATAAGAAAAATGTTTTTATTTAAAAATAATAATAAATAATATATAATAATAATTTGATATATAATGAAATACAGACTAGAATGATTGATTATTAACGGTTTATATTATGAAAATATTCAGTTAGTGGTACAATGAATGTTACATACCAAAATAATTATTTGCATGAATACTTTCTTCATCTTTAATTGATGGAATTATATTTTGCATTTCACCATCAACTGATATTGTAACTAACAAAGGCGTACCTTTCCAGTTAAATACACCAGGATTACCTAATATTAAGTCCCACTTTAAGTCATTGGATGTCATATGCATAGAAAAACCAACTTGACTCATGCCAAAATTATAAACATATCTTTTTGTATCGATAGCTTCTCTAAGTCTCACAAATGATAAAATTTTACTTTTAGATTCTTTCTTAAAAGACTTAATACCGTTAATTAATGACAAATAACAAATGCCATACATAAACCAATTAGATTGGCGTTTATTTATAATATTATACTTCAATCGTGGGCCGCAAACCTATTTACAAGTTTAATTAAGTAATTATAAATGTTTAAGGATAAATATATGAAAAAAGAAATACAAACTTCAACATACCACAATTGTAGGATTAGTCTTATTTTCTACAGCAATTGTTGCACCAATCCATGCATTATCCTTAATTTGATTAATTGTTGAATATTGCTTCTCTTTATCATTTCCACTTCTATCAATAATCCATTCCTTACATGTTTCATTAATTGGACATTGAAATATAGTACCTGGCTCAATTACATTTTGTATTATGCTTGTATTTGCTCTGGGAGCACCTACAAGTAGTACAGAATCTAGGCCATCTGTATAAAGGGCAACGGAAAATCCAAAATAACTTCCCCGTTGATAACTAAAATTTTTGGGAATATTAAATATTCTGGCATTATCAATGTCTAAATTATATGCTAGTATACTATACTGTAAAATTATAAATGTAAAACTATAAAACCATATATTAATCTTAGTTGATAAAGTTAAATATAACATTCTGAATAACTGATGTTAATAAAATGAAAGACCAGGGAACATTATTTCTAAAACTGAAAGAATTAAGGTTTTGTACCCACAGGAAGGAAGTACTTCATATCTAGATACCACAATGACATCATAAAGGAATTAGTTCATATTTGTTTCGTATATACTTTCTATCAAAATTGAAAGAAAAATCGTGTTTTGATATTAAATAAAACAGAACTACACAAATTTATTGGACAATAAATTAATGCATAAATTTAGGTCATTCTTTCCTTTATTTATTATAAGTTAATAAAGACGTATAAATGCAGGATTAAATAATGCAATATTCTTAACTTGTTTTCAAAGCTAAACATATAAGAAAAAAATGTATATCAATTTATTGTTTTATTATTTTCCATCACACTTACAAACCATGTCAACAATACACATTAGCTGGATCGCTTATTATAGCTAATGTAGCATCAATTTACCTATAATTCTCGGCGGTGTTCTGCTGGAGTTTCGATTATATATGATTTAATGGTCATATCCAAACATGTTTACACTATAATAATAAATCAAATTTTCTAAACAATTGAGACATCAGTTATTAATAATTTTAAACATTTTAGACTACTAAATTCGTATAATCCTTTGTACCAATTATAAAATATTGCGATTAGATGACAATGAAAATTGTTTTATATATGGTGAAAGAAGATTTATTTTTCTGGGACAGTCTTGTATGATAAGAGATTCCAATAAAATATAGCATACATATGAAGATAACGGAAAAATAATAAAGTCTAAAAGAAGATAGAAAAAACCGGTCATATTCGCGTGCGAACGAACTTAGTATTATAAAAATATACTTCAAGGAATCACAGATTTATTATGTACAAAAGGAAAGGGATTAAAATGTTGAAGGTAACAGGAGCTTAATCGGAAGAATCAGTTGTAGTTGAAATAGTTTGGGATAAAGGTTTAGATCGAATACGATAGCTCCTTCTTACTACATTCACCTTCTTTCTAAAATATTCTAGATTTTTTAATTTCTGCTCATGATCTGAGCTCTCTGCATCATTTTGATCTTTCTGTGCTTGTTCACCATTTTTTTCACTTGTAGATACTCCTGATGTGATACCACTGTCAGGAGTTGAAGGAACTTTGCTTGATTTGTTCACTGGCACTGATGAACCATCTTTCTGAATTTTCATTGCATTACTAACATCATTTAAATAAAGCTTCCAATCTCTGCCTGATTTCTTCTTCTTTGTATCATAATCAACTTTTTGCCGTTTGCTCTTATTTTTGGTATTGTCACTTTTTGAGTTACTTTTACATTTTTTGTGTTTCCTTCTGTGTACTTTCGTGGAAGTATCAGAATCAGTTTTCGAATGCTTACGTTTACCAGAAATGTCGTTATCATCTGAACTGCTACTGCTGTAATTTGAGTGTTTTGCTTCCCTCTCAATATGCACAACATACCGTGATCTTCTAGAAACTACGCCAGAACTGGTACTAGGCTGAGTTGTGTCAACAGGTTGTTCATCACTATCAGAGTCACTATTAATTTGTAACACTGCACACTTTATTCCGGCCCTCCTTATCTCAGTAATTTTACTATGTTTCCTCTTAAGAAATTTTACTTTTGATTTAGATTTACACTTAACTTCTGCATTGTCACCATCACTGGCAGAACCTGATGCAGATGGTTCTGATGCTGCAGCTGAGGCATTATTTGCTGGTGCATCACAATCTACAGCTGCAAGTTTCATTAGTTTTTCTCTACGATATGCTATAAGTCGTGTTATACGATTTGGGGACTCTAATGGTCTTTCAGGAGCTACTCCACCCCCACAGGATCCACGAGATGCCAGTGTTATTGCTGGCCCCAAAATACTTGACATCAATTGACGGTCAAATGCTGTAGAGTCTACAAGAAAATAAATTAATATTTCATTCAAAATTATTTTTGTTTAGTACTTCAATTTGAAAATTTGAAAAATAGATTTACCATCAGAATCTGTTGCACTATAAACCCGTCCAGTTATAAGATTACTTTCAGAATCACTAGGAGTTTGAGGCGCTGTTGACATGTCTTCAGAACTCCAGCCTTCAACCTCACGTTGTACCAGTGAATCAAAAAATGCCATCATTCTAGGATCTTCTCTGGTTGATTGATGGCTATAATCATGTGTCATAAATTGTCCACTACGTAATACTAATCCAATATATTCATCATGTGTGAATACTCTCCTTTGCCTCTCTTGTCTTCCATCATCCCTCTAAAATATAAATATAGAAACAATGATATATGCTATCAATATGTATAATAAAATTATTCCATAAATTACCTTTAATCCACCTAAGCAATTGCTTCCAAGAGGAAATGGACTCCAAATCTTAATGAGTTTCTCGACTCCAGATGAAGCAAAAATACAACTAGCTTGATTGTATCGTACTTGATTAACAATGGATCTGTGCCCACGTAATACCATGTGTGCAAAATTTACCCATTTTACATCCTCGGAAGGAATTTTCCACATATATAGATTAAAATCGTCAGAACCTTAAAATTATAAGTTGAAATGTATGTAAATACTAGCAGAAAAAATATATAACAAGATTTATGATTATTGCAGTACTACTTACCAGAAAGGACATACTCGTCATTATCTCCAGCAAAACAACATGATTTCATTGTGCAACTGTTATAGTATCCAGGATGATCAAACTGACATAAATGAGTAGAAGAATCTACATCATAAAGTACAGGAGGTAATCTTCTTCTCAAAGCTAGCAATCTATTACCTGCTGCATTAAATCTAACATTCATACAACTCTGAGCTGAACTTTCATTTCCATAACGTAATACAGGCCTGTAAATATAAAAAGTTATTATTTTGACGGAACGTTTTCATATGATTTTATTTGAATCTTTTACTTACTTCAAAGGTTTTCTTACATCCCACATGCTAACTCCTTCTTTAGAATTGGCGGTTGCAAGCATTCTCGGTTCAACAGGATTAAACATTACAGAGTGAAAAGCAGTTTTGTACCGTGCCAAACAAAATGTTTCCATAGCACTGGATCCTCGTATGTCATAAATTAAAACTCTTCCATCATCGCAGGCGCTAGCAAATACATTGTCATTATGCGGATGTACTGACAGTCCATAAACAGGTTTCTCATGGAGGAAGAAATTCACAACATCTCCCCTATATCAAGAAATAAATAATTGTTTAGTTCTAAATGCTTATATATATAAAAGTGTTTAAGAAAGAAGCTTCATACGTTCGTAAGTCATGAACAATAACTTGATCGTCATTTCCGGCAGAAAATATTTTTGTTTTGCTATTATCGTAACCAAGACAGAAAATATTACTAATGTGTTGAGCTTTCATTACTGCGGGTTTGCCCACATCTTGTATTGCTTGCTCTACTTTCCATAATAAAACTCTTCTGTCATCGCCACCTGTTAAATTAATGATAAAATAATTTTAAACAATAAATATATTTTCATTACAATAATCAATTTAATACATTACAAAAACATATATCCAGGAAGTAACACGTGTTTTGCACAATCGTGTAATTACTTAAAAATATCAAAAGGCTCCAATTTTCCGTCGAACTTTAATTTTCTAAATCGACGGGCATAGGCCGTGTAAGAACGAAATAAATCAAACATATTTGTTAACTTCTTACCGGAAACTAATAGATCTCCTTGATTCGAAAATTCAATCGCATTGACGCATCCATAATGCGATAGCAGGTCTTTTCTAAACAGATTTTCGGAGCTTTCAAACCTTGCATTAACGAGGCGTTTGCAGTAGTCGACTTTGTCGTCGGTTTGTCTTGCGACGAAATACGAGAGCGGATTATAATTGGAAGGACGAGCCATTTCTTTGCATATACTGATACGTATACGAAAACGGATAGAACCGTCGTTTTCACCCTTCGTCCCTTTCTTCCATGTATCCTGTAACTAACGCCCGTATTCTCTTCGTCGATTAAGTACCCTTAGTGCACCTCAAAGATTCTAAGACTGTCTCGCGTACTTAGTAAACCGGGGAGACCTATGGAATAGGGAAATTCGTGGCGCAATCAAATCTACGAGATTATTATAGGTTGTAACTATTATAAGTTTCGTCGTGACCGATCTTATATTTATTCTGTGACAGACGTGTCGCGAGTATACACCTCATAAACTCACACAAACATAAGCTACACGAGGTGCGTCTCACGCACCAACGCACTTCTGAACGCAATCAAAGTATATATGTAGGTAGTAGGTACCCACATATACAAAGGCGTTTCAACCCACCCGAACAGATTGTCTTACTCGAGCACAATCAGCTGATCGCTATTCAGTGACTCCACGTTGTGACTAATATTATCAATCTTTCCCTTTCAATCTCTTATCCATATCATCGATACATATATCTTTAACTAAATAGCCCCATTAAATAAAAATATTTTACTTTTTATTTCGATTACCTACTGTCTTCTTACGTTTATATGCAAGTGTCACTCACGACTGTTACTTAAACACTTCTAGAAAAACAAGAAGCATGGATACCGACGCCGCATTGCGTGTCTCACGCGTACTTCTCACTGGCCCCCCTGGTAAGTCCGCGATTTTCAAAAATTACAAGGTGTTCAAAAAATCTCCCATTTCTAGTAACTTTTACATATCCTCAATGTTCAAAATATTTAATATTTTTTCTTTTAATTATTTACATTTCTTATTTATTTAAATCACCGTCATATAACATGTGTAATTTTATAATAATAAGTAACGTATTTGTTGTTTTTTTTTTTAAATTTATTAGTTAATCTTCTAATCGTTTATTGTAAATAAAAATAGTTCATAATGGTTTTGAATAAAGTGAGAACTGCCATAGGTATAGGAAAAACTACATTATGTAAAAAGTTAGCTTTGATGATGGAGGAACAAAGTTATAAGTTTGATGGATTTTATACTGAAGAAGTTCGAGGTCAAAGTGGTAGCAGGATTGGATTTGATGTTGTGCTAATGAAAAACCGTGACGAAAAATCAACATTGGCACGAATTGAGTTGGTATTAATTTCTTAAATATATAAAGTTTAATTTCCTTTTTGACTGAGACAATATTACTTGTAAATAGAAATGTGATAAACCAGTCGCAGCACTCTAAATATAAAGTGGGGAATTATCATGTGTTTCTTAATGATTTTGAAGCAACAGCATTGTCTGTCTTCGATTCAAATGCGGTAAGCAGAATAGTTTTATATATTTTATACGTATTTATAACTGTAATCAATTTATTAATTTTCGATTTCTGTAGGACATATTAATCATAGATGAAATTGGAAAAATGGAATTGTTTAGTCAAAGATTTCATGATAAAATAGTGAAGTTATTTTTTGGAACTTCAAAAATACCTTTTATAATTGCGACGATACCTCAAATGCATAAAGTACCGCAGCGGCATTTATCATTGTTCCAAAAGCTTCATGCAGATAAAAGATGTAAAATTATAACTGTGAATCGTCAAAATCGAGATAATTTACCAGGAGAAATTTTTCCGCTCATTTTACAAGGTACATAAGTTCCCTTTTTTTTAAAGTAAAACAATATAAATTTTAAATACATTATAAACATCGTTTATTATTAACAAAAAAACAAAATGTTAGATTAAAGAAATCCTTCCAATCACGTTAAATTTGTAAAAAAGTAGTCATCACAAATAACGTGACAAATAGTGACTGGCTGGAAAATTGTACTACATAGTCATGCTAAATTGCATATGTATTAGATATTTTCGTAATAATTATCGTTTCGTAAAAACCACCATTATTCATTAAAGAATAAATTAAAAGAATAACAGGTGTGTTCATTATATGTTCAGCACCTTCTGCAAATATTAGAATATAAGTTAATCTGTTGAGATCTTTGAGGTCATTTACTCAGCTTGTGCGTGAACATTAAAATCTTTAGTGAATAAGGTGGTTCAATTGAGGGTACAAAATAGAAACATTTCTTTTTTTTTTTTTTTTGCGTCATTTCATTACAATGAAACATAAATTGCTAATGAGGCATTAGTCTTATCATAGACAAGAAAATTTGATATATGTCTGTTCGCAAGTTCTCAAAACAAGCAAACTTTTTTCATTTTTGTACCCATCAATGTTACATCTTCATTGCAGTTATTATGATACAGAAGATTTTCATGTTCCTAAAAAGAATACAGTATTTTATTGTTTTGGAGAAGCCTAAGTGTTTCTCACCTTCTCCATTTCGGTATCAAATATATTACGCACACTTTGATTGGGCTACTCGTATTCAGTTATTGTTATTTATTTATTTATCAATAGTACCTATGGTGTTCCACTAGCACATGAATTTTAGTAGAGAATTAGCATATGCCATTGGCCTTACATTTGGATGAGCCTGAAACAAAAATACATCCTTATGTAGTACAATTAAAAATTATAAAATTTACCAATTAGTTTGTAACATACCACTCCTTCATATGATGTGAAATGGGGTTCCATATCTTTACCATTAAGTGTGATAAAAGCGCCTCTGTTACCCATAGTATCACTAAGAATAAAAAATAATATTAATATACAATATGACTGTATTAAAGATCGTTCATTTTATAAAGAACAATTATTTTTAAACTAATAATACACATTTATGTACCAATAATTTGGAGCAGAAAATACAGTAATACATTTTCCAAAGTGACCAACTTCATATCCATCATTTTTCACTTCGTGACTTCTTATAATGTAATCAAGATTGTTCATGGCAAGGAAATTTTGTGTAACATCAGGACCAAACTGTACACCAACTCCTCTTTTACTGGGTGCTCTTCCAGCTTGTGGTTGTGGATCTGACCATAATAATTCGCACATTAGTCCTTCTTCTGGTGGTTGTCTATTCCTATCAATTTCTCGAATTTCTTTTAACGTAACATCGTCTCTTGAAAATAGACCACCATGCATTACCTACAAACGCCATAAACACATAATTTATATATATACCATTGCATAACTATCAGAAAACCAGGAAAGTCCGTTTCGTTTCTTTATTGATTGTTATTGATTAAAACAGCACAAACTTTCTTGGTTACCTACTTATGTTAAATTCAACACCTCTCTTGTACGTAACAATATAAACTTACAAGTATTCTACTATTAAGACAATGAGCAAGAGGGAGCCAATTGTAAACCTCTGTAAATAACTCGGCCATTTGAGCAGAATATTTTGCTTTAACCTCACCATCAAATCCATACATTTGATTCATTGTAGCAGATTCATGGTTACCTAAATATTGTATTTTACTATGAATATGTACAACATGTTAATGATATAAATAGATTGGTAAGAGTATACCTCTAGACATAAAAAAGTGGTTTGGATATAATAATTTAAATCCAAATAGGGTAAATATACATTCTACAGAGAAGGAGCCTCTATCTACAAAATCTCCATTGAATAACTATATAACTATTAAGAAATATATGATACTATTGTACTTGTATTAGTAATAATAAGTATAACTTATTTACTATTATAAAGGATACATATGGATTAGTTTCTGATGGTAATCCATTTAATTCAAATATATTAAGTAAATCATAGAACTGTCCATGTATATCTCCACAGATAGTAAATTTACTATCTTCAGGAATTGTAACGTCAACTAAGCTTGGTTGTGCCATAAACCATGCTTTTATATCTAAAAGAATTTTATAAGCATATTTACGGTGTAATTTATTTTGTTTCTTATACCATTCTAATAAATCTTGCATAAATTGCAACGTAACTTTTTCATCTTCAAGTTTAGGCCCGGTATATTCATCTTCGATAGCTGTAAAATAAAAACAATCACAGCAGAACTTTTTTAAGAATATTTAAACTCATTAAATAAATATTAAACATAACTTACCCATTGCTTCTAAATTAATCATATCTGCTATATTTTTTTTATTTTCTTCCACTGAGATTGCTTTTTCAAAGGCTAACATTTTTAATGTTTTAGAACATTCTGTGTATTTAATCTTTGCATCTTTATCATTTGGTCTTGCTTTAGTAACAGTTTTATAATCCTTAAGAGCTAGTTTGAACTTGCCAAGTGACATATGAGCTGCAGCTCTACGATAATATCCTTTTACGTAATTTTTATCTAAATCAATAGCTTTTGATGCATCTGTAAGTGCATATCCAAAACATTCTGTTTTTAGATAAGCAAAACTTCTATTTCCATAATAAACTGCCACTGTAGGATTTACTTCTATAGCTTTAGTATAGAATTCTATAGCTTTGGTATAGTCTTGATCTAAAAAGAAGATAATGAAATATACGATAGTTAATAGCGAAAAAATTATAATTAATGTTTTGTTTGTTCTCAACATATACACCGGAAGGATAACGGATTACTTTTTATTTTGCTATAATGGAAGTACTCTAAAAATTAATTCTTTTATGTTGTCAAAATAAAACAATTACTACAAATTTGACACATCAAATAAAACATGTTATATGAAATGTCATAATTAAAGTGACAAACATTACAAATGAACATAATTATTTACAATAAACTTGTAGCAGCGGTATAACAAGCAACCTGATTGTTTTGAATTTCAAAATCTCTAATGATTAGGTTTACACTTGATAATTTAATGATAATTTACGTTACGGAAGTTGGGTTAGTTTCCAACGTACACGTGACTAAATTACATTATCCTAATGTTAATCATGAATTTTTGCTTAGCTTGGCATCTAAATACAAAATAAATAGCAAGATCAAATCTATAAGGAAAGTTTGTAAACGCACTTTTAAAATATTCATTTGCTTCTTCTTTAAATTTTTCCGCTTTGGCCGCATCTTCTGGCGATATTACTCCCGTAATTTCTGCGTTCTCGCTCATTTCGCGCTTTATACTAACAAATTAATGGGACAATATAAAATGACTTAAATTATATCGAAACGTAGACAATAAATAACACATTAAAGAAACAATAATTTTTTTTATATAACGGTCTTTATTGCAGACACACTGAAATCCTGAAATCTACTCAACTACCCCACGAAGCGATTCGATCGATCGAAGTCGAAAACCAACGAGAACTATCGATCATTACGATTCAAATGACATAATTACGCTATAACTATGCATAATATAAAACTTTTTGATATATTAAATTTTTTGTAATTTTTCTGTAATATCATGTCTATTGCATCCTTTATATTTTATTTATTAGGCAACAAAATGATCATAACAATTTAAGATTAAATTACAATATTTTCAATTATTATCTATACATTTTATGAACTTCTTAATGATTTTTAAATGATTATTTTAATTGCTTACATTAAATATCATTCTTGACAAAAACTTGATTTTTTTTTTACATCACAATAGCCAATTTTGTTAGTATAGTATGTTCAAAATTCTACCACCACGCTCTCTATATCTCAGTATGTATAAATCTTTATCATAAGAGAACTGGTTAATCTACGATTGAAAGCATTCAGCAGTGTATCAAAAGATCTTATGTATTTATTCAGAAGATGCTATCACGATGTCAGGAAGAATGATTTATGTAATATGTATGTCGAAAATATATGACCGCATTTCTCCAAAAGAAAGTTTCCCCGCCTAGTATGCTTGTTGTATTTCTGGTTAAACGTTTTATGCTGATACCATCATTTAAATATACATATTAGATTTAATTGTTTACTGATTTTGCTAATTTTGCATAACCCTGAGTATATCGCGTCTATTAATAATCGCCAAACTCAAATAATGTAAATAACTTTTAAAGGAAGGTCACCGATTTAATTAACCTATACTTTGCATGTCATAATATATTGGAGCCAGTTCGAGTGTATAAATTGCTGCACGTTGAACTGTTTTCAATACTATTAAAAGGAGAACTGGTTAGTGTGATGGCTCAAGTGGTTAGAACATTGCGTGCTGCTATACGAAGTTTAACATCACCAATGAGGAGTTTCGGTAGTGCCCAACCTTTGCAGGAAGCTGCTTTAGAGGAACGTTGTATTCTTGTTGATGAGTCGGACAAGCCTCTTGGTAATGCTACAAAAAGAGACTGTCACATTGTTAATTCTGATGGACAAGTTCTACTTCATAGAGCATTTAGTGTCTTTTTATTCAATGGTAAAGGAGAACTATTACTTCAAAAAAGGTCTCCCAATAAGGTATGCAATTCTTGTATATGCAGATTACAAAAGAAAAATATGACAAGTGCATTTTTGTTGATTTTGTCGTTTGAATGTCACTTTATGATTACAAAGGAGAACTTCCATTACATTAATTATTAAGACAGGTAATGTTTTAATATTGTAATGAGAAATATTTAAAAAATTTTAAAGAAGATGAAAAAATACATATTTATCTCCAAAATCAAACAAAAAGGCAATTTTATTAACATGGGATTTATTGTCAATGTAATGAATTTTAAAATCGCCTTATAAGAACTGGGAAATGCGACTTATCACGTTCTTTTTTTGTAGTTTTTATATAAAAGTTGTCCATTTATATTAAGTATATTAGATTAATGCAGAAGATTGTTTTTTTTATAGATAACATTCCCAAACCGTTATACAAATACATGCTGTAGTCATCCATTATTTGAAATTCCCGAAGAAACTGAAGAACACGAGGCACTAGGAATTCGTAGAGCAGCAAGAAGAAGACTGAATTTTGAATTAGGAATTCCTTTGTCAGAAATTTTGTTATCAGATTTTTTGTACTTGACAAGAATTCATTATCAAGATGTGGAAGGTATATGGGGTGAACATGAAATAGATTATGTGCTATTTATACAAAAAGATAATGTAACATTGGACCCAAATCCAGATGAAATCAGTGAAATTCGTTGGGTATCAAAATCAGAAATCAAAGATATCGAGAAAAATCTTAGTCCATTGAGTCCCTGGTTTAAATTAATTCTTAAGCATAAATTGTCATCGTGGTGGGATAATCTACATTCATTAGAAAAAATGCAAGATCATAAAACAATACAAAGATTTTTATAACACCTTTGAACAAAGAATTAAGTTCAATAGCCTTATCACACATAACGTTAATTAAGGTATTTTATTACCTTTCAAATATTTAAATAATTAATAACAAAAGATTTGAGGATGAAATCTATACAAGATGATTAGTTTTATGCAATGAGTTGTACACTATAAATATAATGCCGGTATAAGTACAAAGTAAATTTCTTCACATAAACTTGCACTTTGTAAATATTGAAATATTCAATATAATTTTGATAACGACTAATTACCATTTGACAATTTGTATACTTATATAAATTTTGTGAATACATATTTGTCATAGGTTGTAAATATATAGTAAATCATGAATTAATCTTTCTTAAATACTATTTTCTTAATAAAAAGTACAACTCAAAAATACAAAAATATAAAAATTTTATACTGCAACGAATGATAAATCTAAAACAATTTTCTACATCTCTATGTTAATGTATCTTCCACTTTAGTCATTAAACGAAAGTTTATTCATTATTAAAAAGTCAAAGAAAAAATGGTTTTTATCATATATTGAATATAATATTTAGAATAATGCAATAAAATAATAGAACATGATCAGTAAAATATAACAGAAATATCTCTGTTATAGTTTCAAAAATGGTTTAAAAGGTATAGAAAAGGTTTAAGAACTTTAAAAAAGATTTGAAAGGTCTAAAAATGGTTTTAAAGGTTTAAAAAATAACTAATATTAATTTTTCTATTTGATGGTATTTCAAAGGTTAATAAAAAATGGTTTGATGTAAGGGTTCACAACTTTATTATTTATATACGTAATATGCATAATTTTTCAACTATTCTATGAATAAACCTTATTGTGTTTATAAATTGTTATATGATTATTAAATTCTCTTGCTGCACAATAATATATTATATTACTATGATTTAATAATCTAATATGGAATTAGTATTTAATGGTTTGAAAATATATCGAATAAAGATATTGATTGAATGTTAGAAATGACGGATATCTCCATCTTTAACTAAGAAGAGCAAAGAAAAATATGAAAAATATGTTCTAAAGAAATACAAATTTAAAAGGAAAAGTCGTACTAAAATGTTTAATTACAGACAGATAATAATTATGCAATTTTACGTCTACCTCGGTCTAATATTGGGAAATATTTGTATTCATTTAATAAAGGTTTTATTTTATTATCATTTATTAATCCTTTCGTTTAACTTATTATTAATCCTTTATATCTATGGGCGACATAGTTCACGATATAATGTTTATTGATATTAGTGCTGCATTAATTATGAATTTATGCGGCACTAACATGTGTTTTATTCACTAAAACACGCATTAGTGCGAGACATTTTATTCATAGACTCGGTAAAAATCAGTTTACGAGGCACCTTATCAGTAAATGCAGAGAGCTTAACTTAACAATATCTAGTTAACGATGTAAAGCAAGTAAAAAAAGGTCCTCCTAAACTTATGATTGAAAATACTTTATGAAAAAGTTATAAACGTTCATACTCGCGTGGTGAATTTTTTAAGTTCGCTTATAGGACTATCAGTAGAAAGAACAACTGTTTTTTTCTGCGCCAATAACTAAAAAAACTAGAAATTTCCAGTCGTTGTTGCGGCAAATGAGCGAGTTTAATCAGTCTTCTAATTAAAGTACGTCAATGAGAGGGAAATAGTAATTTTATATAATATATATTTTTATATTTATATAATATATTTTATATATGATAAATTATATAATAAAACAAGACAATGCAGCAAAAATATAAAGCACATTTTTTTATCTTTCTAAAGATTATCGGAGATTATTGAATAAAATACCTATTTAGTTATACATTTAGCTGAACATTATATAATATAGATATACAAATCTATTACACGTGTAAAAGAAGATTATTCTAGAATTCTATCCTATTTTTTCCGATGAGAATGACGGTGTAATGTGTATTTCAGAAATATAGAATTATGAGTTTTTATTGGAAGTTGCAAAGACCAAAACTGTAAACTGTGTATTTTTTAATAAACTTTAAAGTGTTATAGAATTCCAAATAAAGGAACGGAAGTTTGATTTTCTTTTGGAATTATTGTCCTCGCTTGTTTCACTCTTTTAATAAATTTCTTTTATCTTTCTTTTATCTTTTTCTGACTCCTTCTTTTAAACTTTTAAATACATTTTGTGAGAAATTCATTCATTTTAAGATATATGGAAAGCTTTTATGCATATACATGTATTATGATACACAAAGCATTTTGAAATTTTATCAGTGTAATGAGACGCGACTATCATGATCATATTGGTAAAATTTGAAAGTAATCTGGAAATGTGTACAGATGGTTCACGTGTTAGATTATAACTTCGTAACCAGTGCAGTCACAGAAGAATGTCAAAGGAGAAATACAAATCGTCAAGAGAGTGCTACATCCGCAGGATCGTATTTTGTTTAAAAGTGCAAAGGTGTGTGTGCAATCAATAATTGCATTATATTTTTGAATGAAAATGCATGCTTATTTTTACATAGAAAGATTCCCCTCGTCATTCTACGCAAAGGAGTAATGGGCTACAATGGTAAACAAATTATTAATTAACAAGATATTTAAAAAATATATTTTGATAATTTCTTTGTTATCGTTCGTTAGTTACAATCGAGACAATAAGAGAGCTTATTTAGAATCAGTACGTCTTTTGTGAACCTGTAATAAAACTTGGACCAGACATCAAGATCAGTATGTCGTTTCCTTGACTTTTTCTAACAGTTAATATATATCCAGTTATTATATTATATTCTATTATAATTTAAATAGCACTTAAAAATTAGTGGACACGTACAGAATATCTCGTACGCAGATAGACAATTACATAAGTACGGAAAATAACACGTAAGACGAGAAGCAACCCAGCTGAAACACGTACCTTCTTTATTGTCGTAATTATTAGTGTACTTTCCCTCCCCTTTCGAGTGATCCATTCATGACATGCTTCTTCGTGGGTGGACTATATAAACGTTTATCTCTGTTCCTCATTCTTTCGTCATTCCTAGGAGTTCCTTCGTAAACATCGCGGGCACAATGTTCTGACCATCATCCTTGGTGAACCGTGTTTTAAAGTGCCAAAAAGAAAAAGTGCCCTGTGTTAAGCGTTTTCCAATTTTTCGTTAGATTTTTATTATATTTTTACCTTGTTGCTTCTTTCTTTCGTTCAACTCTGCGAAGAATGCGTCGGTTTTCCATCATTTGGATAAGTACGTCTTTGCTGCCCCTAATATTGTTCATCGATTGTGCATTCGGCCTGTATGAAACGTCGCCTCATATTATTGTGTTTATAGCTGACGATTTGGTAAGGCTATAATATATTATTTAAAATTAATGTTCAATAAATAAGTTTCATTAACTTTTAAATTTATTTCATTTAAAACATATATTTTTAGCAAAATTATTAAACGTTAGCTTTATTATGCTTTGGTATATCATATCGATATTACAGATTTAAAATATATTATTCATTGATATGTGTACGAAATTTGTATAATATTCGCAGCGAATTTAGACACCGACGAGTTAATCAAAATGCAAATTATTTTTACAGCACATAAATTTAAGAATTTTATAAAACAAGTGATTTGCTAAAAGATTAGCTACATCGCGTGAAATGGGTACTTAATATTTTAACATTTTGCGTTAGATCGACACGTGCCGATTTCATTTAAGAAGTAGGACATGACCTATTATAGTTGCCCAGTCCAGAAAGTAGATAAAAATTTACGAAAGTTGCATTTATGCAAAGTGCAACCGTCCATATATTACTTATGCTTGTCTGCTTCGTCCAATTCGTTGCAATTAATCTGTAGTACGAAAGCGTTTTGAATTAAAATTATCCTTAGTTAAGGTAATTATCGTGACTTGAAAATTACTTACGCCCCCTCATCTAACAAGGATGCTAGTGCTTGTGACTCATCCTAACCGCAAAACAAGAATCTCCCTCTTATCTACCATGACATATCAATTACTACTATTATGCTGTCATATTTTATTATTATATAATCGTTTATTATCTCGCGCATAGATGTATAAGCGTAATTTACCTTAGGAGTACATCATTTTGGCATTTGGCATGTTAGGAAACCAGTTTACGTTGATATTCGCTAATGTACAACCGGATATACTAGTTTCTTTCTTACATATGTAATCTATTTCTCGAATTTACAACTGGCTCAATTAGGTCATTTAGCTAATATGATCTTGGATAATATGGCGAGAAGGTATTGTCCAATGACAATCCTTCGGAGTTACTAGGTTTAGGTTTTATTCCGTGCAGAGTTCCGAAGACTTATCTTTTCAAAGTTACGATCGAGGAACATTTCTCTACTGTTAATCCTTTATTTCTTACCACAAGCGGGATTAGATAGTTTGGTAAATTTAAACTGAAACAAGGAATATATGATTTGACGTTTATTTTGTGCGATAGGGATGGAATGACGTTAGTTTTCATGGATCGAATCAGATAGCGACTCCTAACATCGATGCACTCGGGTACAATGGGATTATACTAAACAGACACTATGTACTACCGTCAAGCACGTCATCCAGGACAGCTTTTTTCACTGGACAGTATCCAATCCGTATCGGTACGTATTTGTACACGCTTAAAAGTATTGTTATTTTGAGTTACGGGACTCTACCTGACTCTAAATCGTACTAGGAATTTAATAGTATACGTAACATCTTATGAATATTCTTGTTTAATGTAACATCACGGTTTGCAATTGATGATCTATATAGGGATGCAAGGAGCTGACATTCGCGGTGGCGAACCACGTGGCCTGCCACTCGACATCAAAATTTTACCAGAGTATTTACGAGGTTTAGGATATACCACGAAATTAATTGGAAAATGGCATATCGGTTACTATACACCTCAGTACACGCCATTGCACAGAGGCTTCGATACGTTCCTCGGTTTTTACAACAGCTATATTTCTTACTACGATTACATCTATTCGAATCAGGTGAGATGTTAGAAGCATGTGCGAGTGGCAAAGCAAGTGGAAGTTTTATAAAATATCTTGTTTGTACATTTCCAGAACATGAGCGGATACGATATGCATCGCGGAGACGATCCAGCTTACGGGATGAATCGCGAATACGCGACAGATATGTTCACCCGTGAAGCGATCAGCATCATCGAGAATCACGAAATTAATAGGCCTCTTTATCTCCAGTTATCGCATCTTGCTGTTCACGCACCTTTAGAACAACCACCGAACGTGTACAACGATAGAGAACCTATACACATTCGCGAGCCGAATCGTCGCAAATACGCTAGTACGTAGACGCGTCTAATTTAGACATAGCTGCTTCGCATTGATCGAGTAGTACAACTGGAAAAGTGTAAATTTTAGAGAAGAGGCTTTTAGAAATTTACGAAGGAAACAATTCAGATTAGCTTCATCGGACGAAAATAGAATAGTCGCTAAAAGCCGCATAAATAGTTCATCTTTTCTGTGGCAGATCTTGTTATCTTAATTCGTATTTGTACGGTTTACGATCTCATAAATCACACGACTAATTGAATGTGTTTGCCCTATTCTAGAAATGGTGTCGAAGTTGGACGAATCGGTTGGGCGCATATTTCACGCGCTAGGCGAGAAAGGAATGTTGAAGGACTCCTTGATTCTGTTTCTCACCGATAACGGAGCAGCTTCGGTCGGTAGATACAGGAACTACGGCTCCAACTATCCCTTAAGAGGGGTAAGATCACGTCATTAAGACGGAGCTTCTATCCATCTGAAAACGAATCACCTAAGTTTCAGCATTCTCAAATTCAATCTCAAACTTTCGAATAATCGAATTAATTATACGTTATAATTGACATTGTACGTCAAAATTTCGACGAAAATGAAGTTACGCTAAAGCTCAAAGCATCTCGGGTAATATCGGTTGAACGGGACTCGGATAACCGAGAGTCCACCGTATTACGATACCTCTACATTTTAGAATATTATTGTTACAGACAAAATACACGTTATACGAAGGAGGCGTGAGAGGAGTCGCGGCATTGTGGTCGTCCAGACTGCAGAAAGCAGCCCGTGTATCCAATGAATTGGTACACATAACGGATTGGTTGCCAACATTATACTCTGCGGCTGGCGGAGATCTGAAGGATCTAGGCAAGATCGACGGGATCGATCAATGGCGTCTACTCAGCGAAGGACGTGGACATGGCAGAGATAAACTTTTGTTGAATATCAACGAAGTTTCAAAAACTGAGGGAGCGATCTATAGTCGATTTAAATTGTTGAGAGGTAACTACTAAAATGCAGAATAAAATAAAAACCACCGCTAGGGTGATCGAAGTCGACGAAGATTTCGTCCTTCTCTAGATAATTAGGGATTTTTCCTAAAAAATGGTTCAAGGTACCATCGAAAATGGTTATTACGACGGGTACTATGGCGACTCTGGAAAAACGTTAGAGACGCTGCCTACGTACACGGACATCGTGATGAAAAGTACCGTCTCTGAAAGCCTCACTTATCATTTGGGTGACCCGGTGACACAACCGAGTACAATGGTACGATTACGGCAAGATGCAACGGTTCAGTGTAATGCAAATTTCACGTATTACCGCAGACAGATGCTCACTTCTTGCAACGTCACGGAATGTTTATTCGATATTGTGAACGATCCATGCGAAACAAGGAACATAGCGGAAACGTATGTCAGGGTGAGTAATAGGTATGAATATCTTTACATTATTTCGGCTAGTCAAAGCGATATCAATATGTCAATGCGTTACTGATCTAGTGCTGATGTAATGATGATGTCATATCGATGTCGACAATGCGTACAGTAAATAGCACGAATGCGTGCACAACTGAACATCGCTAATGCCAACCAACGTTGGCCATCATTATCGATGTTCTTCAAGTCACAGTCTTTTATAATGATCGGCCTTGCGTCTCCCTCTCCTTTCGTTCCCTTTCTATTATTGTTATTATTAAAAATCGTCGTTACGACCATCGATCTTGCTACATGATATTCTATATATTTTTATAATGTACTGATTTGTCGTCTGTAGATCGCCAGAGACTTGAACTATTATCTGGAACAGTATAGCCACATTTTGGTGAGGCAGACGAGAAAACCGATCGATTGGTCGGCAGATCCGAGAAATAGAAACAACACGTGGGGACCGTGGGTGAAATCAGAGGCTACGCCGTGCAACGCTGCAGCTGTACTTGGCAACTTAGTCTACAACATCCACATATTGGCTATTTTGGTTTCGATATTGCTGAGCAGTTTTATATGACCATGCAACGTTTGTTCGAGCAATGATTCTATAAACAAATATCGTCGTAGCATCAAATGATTGTCGAAAATCGAAAATCAGTCGACTCAACTTGAAATGGCGCACAGACTTTTAAACAACAGGGTAATAATTTGCCAAACTGGACAGTTTTGGAAGAGTCAGGCAGAACATATCTATTCGTGGTCGTTTTACCATCAGAAATTTTAGCAAAGTAAATGAATGTTTTAAAAGAATAGCACAATTTTTAATATTTTATGCTGCTATTTGTATTTCAACTAGTTCAATCTTTTACGTTCTATAATTAATAATTTTATATTGCGTTAAATTTATATAAAATTAGATGTTTCTAGCGATGTAATATTTAACAGCGTAATCGGTTTGATTGTTAAAGCAAAGTTGGAACGCTAACAATTTGGAACGTAAATTGTTATTGTTACTAAAACAACTAGGAATAACGTTCATAGTCGAGCGATTTCATCGAAAGAAAATGTAAAAATATGGCTGGCAATGCTTCGGGTTGACTGGTGAATTATAGCGATAAATATGATTAGCGAGGCATAAATTGAAATAGATGGCTTCATATCTACGTTGTAATTAACGATTTTGCCGACCTTGCTGCGTAATTCAAACAAATACGTAATTTAGGTGCCTTGGATGATAGCCTTATAGCGAAGTATACTCGTTACCTGCCATAAATTAAGTCGTTTAGCAGTCGAGTTTTACGAGTTTATTATTTACGAAATGTCCATACTGTTTAGTAATTCTGTTTAAATTAAAAATTATACATCTGGTAAGAACTGGGCGAACGTTTCATTTGCATTACAATCCCAATTTTAATGTACATACGCAAATAATTTAAAGATGCGATTAATTTATTTACGTAAATGCAATGATACGAGTTCCATAGGGTATTTTAAAATACGAATAAAATAAGTGGCAAATCTCACAAAGATAATAAAGTTATCGAATGCAAAATAGTTTGTCAATTATTTGCTGGCACATTTCCCTTTATACCGAAATTAACTGAACCGAAAGTACATGTCTCTTACTTAGTTAAAGATCTAACAGCAAATGAAGGATTAAGCGCAGACAACAAACTTCTCTTCTATGCAGGACACTCGTCGAATCCAGCCAAGCAAGATAAAATATATTACTAGACTGCTGATGTAAATTCAAATTTTTATGGAAGGAACTGAAGAAATGACGTTTGAACAAACATCTATTTTGACCTTTAAATATTGTACCCAGTACTCCACTTTGAATATTTTTTCATATTATTTTTCACTACATTTATGCCATACAGTTTTGCATATCTAAACTGTATATCTAATCTATTGTGTAAACGCAAAAAATAGCTGCAGTTTACGTATACTTCGATTTTTCAGACATCCTACTTAAACAATACACAACCCAGCTAAGCAATTCGATAATATCAATAATAACAAACAATACATGACACAGTTATCGCAAGATTAACGATATCTCTGTTTATCAGTTTTTTTTAAACGATGGCCTGTCCATTAAGCGATATCGAGCGTTTAATTATCCTAAAGACAGTTAGGAATCCGACGGTCCCGTGCAAACGTGCCAGTACTCAAGGTGAGGGTGCGTATTATCAGAAAATCGCAAGGACGGGTCAGTCCCATAATTGCGAAGAATACAAGACAAAGCGGAACGTTCTCGTTGAGACGCGTGCATTCGATAGTTGCAGTACAGGCTTCGGAGTTAAATGATCGCACGGTCGGCCAGTGATAATAGTTAGAGTGTAGAGCATCCCGGAAAATACTTTCTCCGCCGGCGGTATAAAGCCTCGGCGCGTTATAAGTGGCGCGGTATTACGTGGCAGGATCGTTAATGGTGAATCGTTGTGTCGAGTGTTGGTCGATTTTACTTAGCTCGGGCAACGCGTTTAAATTACGACCACGCGCGGTTCTACGAGGCGTATCCGCGAAAGTAAGTTCCGATTGGCTTTTTACCATTTCCGAGGATCTTCGCGATTTGTGCAGAAGGGACGTTCGGTAAATCGTTGCGTCAGGGCGTGCGTTTACGTTACGTAAACGTCTCGTCGATAGAAATTATCCGTACGATAGATGCAACTTTACAAACGAAGCTGCAGACACTCCATTTGCGGATTTAGTGACACAAAATACTTCCAAGATTCACGCATTGACTATTAGAGGCGACAGCGCGACGAGATAGAGATTTAGTAATTAGATTTTCCTAGATAACGATATCTCTTTCGTAAAGAAGGAAACGCTCGAGACTCGGTCTTTATCACAGAGATTTTCGATTGAATCTTCTTCGGTCTGGTATTCGTCACGAGAGCGACCGTATTAGGGCGAATTAAAAGATACAATTTGATATCGACGATCCAGGGTACCTGGTAACTGGGTGCTTGTTAAAAGATTCTTCGTTGATCTCGAGCGCGTGCGAAGACCGGCGTCCTGTAATGGTAAATATCTCGATGAGGGTAAAAACTACGTGTAGAATGCAGCAAACTTCTATTTTTCCAATATGACAGCCAGTCGGAATTTATTTTCTGGACGCGTCTCGTATTTCCTCGTAACGTGTTGTTTTTCCTGCCTATACGCGCATTATAGATTCTTCGAAAAGATTCTTCGGTTTTAGAAGGAAATAATAGATGCGCACCATTTTTCTTTTATATTAATGTATCGAATTTTATTTATTTTTATGTATGATCCGTTTTATATCAATAGAAGAGAATCTGTTATTTCCTTGTAAAACGAAAGCAATTTTTACAGTGTGCAATTTTGCTTATCGCATATCGTGTGAATCTTTCTCCGTAGATTCTTGTACGGCTAGCAGAAGAGACCTGGGCACGAGTAAAAACAAATGTCAAGTTCTATCCTTAACTGCATAGTGTCAATGTCTGTGATTATTGCCTCAGGATGCTTGTTCTACTTCTACGTCGTACTGGCGCAACAGGAAGCGCAGGGCCAGCAGCGGCCAAATATTATAGTTATCATGGCGGATGACCTTGTAAGATTATCCGAATTGTTTAGGTTTCAAAAACGTTCCACTTTATCCTACTTCCTAGAACAAATCTGTTGATGTCGCTCGTGAAATCGAACGAAAAGCGTTTAACAGCAAATATGGGAATAAACGCAAGCCGAATTTCCATTCTTTCTTTCACTTTGCAGGGACAGGTTCGCCAAACGTCGTACGACATATTCACACTAATGATTTACATTGATCTCTTTCGAACAAATGGATAAAGTAATATTTCTATTCTGATCGATGATAAAAGCAAGTTTATCGACCTGTTCCCTGATAATTCTATTTTCCACGAATCAGGGAGCGTCTCAGTTGCGTCATTTGTGTTTCATAATCGCGGATATTTGATCAGATTTCGTTGCACATGAATATTGCACGCAGACGATTAAAAGATAAGGTAGAAATTAATTTCTCAATACTTCATGTAGAGATATCCACGCGGTTCCATGTTTATGAAATAAATACTCGATTCGTGGAAATACACACATATTGCTCCTCCACGCTTTCTATGTTCTCGATTTCATTTGTCGGACAAATATGGTTTCGAACATATATGTTTTTGCATTCTTGCAATTGCGAACACAGTAACTGACATGCAAAAACATAGCAGTGTATCGTTGCATGTAGATCAAATTGAAGATCGATTAAAAGGCACGCATGTATATTGCACTCTCAATTCCTTCTTGAATACCAATAAGATAGATAATAGAGCAAACTTGACATAATTTCTTTAATCCTTGTGCTCGTTTCGTTTCGTTTCGTCGTATCTAAGAACGTTCGACAAATACGATCGTAAATTTTATGTATGTTTTTAAAAAGCGTTGCAAACTAAACTTGGATCTTTTTTTATCTCTGTTCTTCAAACATTTGAGAACAATCTTTTTTCAACAACAGCGTCTTTAACGACTTGCATGGTTAATAAGATTTCGTCAATAAAATTTCGACGACTTGCCACGTGATTCAAAGATAAGGTTTCTTTAATTAACTTCGTTCCAGTACGAGTAATTTTCGCGATTAAGGAGATGTCAAGATCTCGACGATTTGCCAGGCGATTCAAAGATAAAGATCTTCGGTTAATTTTATTCGAGTACAAATGACTTTTACAACCAAGAAACTTCGATAATTCGCTACACGATCTAAAGATTTTTATCGAGTCTTTTTCAAGTAGATTTATAACGAAAGATCGACAAAATTTGCTACGCGACTCAAAGTTAAGAGATTTTTAATTGATCGTTTCCGGTCGCAAATAATTTTCACGATAAACGTGTTGTCAGCGAAATCTCGACAATTCCCTACACGTCCCAGAGATAAAGATTTTCATTGAACTTTTTTTAACTACAAACGATGTTAAGAATGCAAATCCTGATACGATTGATATCGACCAGGGTCTTATCATTTATAAGTAACAACCTATCGATTGACGAACGAAAGACAATACTGAATTGCTGGAATTCCTCATCAAGGGCTGGAACGACGTGAGTTTTCACGGTGCCGATCAAATACCTACGCCGAATATAGACGCCCTGGCATACAATGGCGTGATATTGCAACGACATTACGTTTTGCCGATTTGTACACCGTCGAGGACAGCCTTTCTTACCGGGCGTTATCCTATTCGGACAGGTACTCTATGAATATGATTTATACGATCGATAGCCAGGCATTTGGCTCGTTGATCTTTTAACAGTTTTTTATCGCGACTCGCGATTGTTAAAGCAGCAACCTGTTTCAAGTCAGGAGCCAGTTTCAAGCTTAGAATTATTCGAATAAAATACTCGCAAAATGATTACTTGACCGATATATCGGTAGCAGTCGATGTTATTTTGACACATTTTTGCGTTACGAATTAACAACTATGATAGTTTTACTCGTATCAGCGTCCTGGCTATCACGAGACACTCGGTTTACAATTGTTATTCTTATTTGCCTTGTACTCTTGACCATACATTCTTCTGATATGGATGTTTACACACTCCTCTAATCAGACGTCTATTTATTTAACTACAGCTATAAGAGAATCTTTTATTTAATCTAACTATTTATCCTGCCATTATCTATTTATCTAACTATGTTTATTTAACTTCTGATTTAACTATCTCAACACTTGACTAACTTCTATCTATAAATAAAATTTGCTCGAGCCATTGTCAAAGTAGGATCGTCATTCATCGAGCGTTGTAAGTGGAACTCAATGTCATCTTTTGTAAGAGGTGAATGATCGAAAAAAGAATCGAAGAAGACTGCCATGTTACGTGGAAACAAACGAGGAATATTTGCGTGGCACATTTAAGCTGAACTATGCGCTTAATTATTTATTCACCTGTGAAAGATAACGAGGAAGTCGTATATTCAAAACGACTGCTAATAGTGCAATTAGATTTCCTCTTTCTTATCATTAACGCATGGAATTTTTAAATTGCTTTGGTGTCTCCTGCTCAGTGGCCTTGTACGTAATATCGTAAAAATGCATACAGTTACATTCTGTTCAACTGGAAACGCACAAATGTCTGGAAAAATACGAATGACACGGAAAAATGTTTCGAAGGAAAGTCGTACGATATCGAGAGGGATATTATACTGTGCTTTTATCCGCTTGACCTTAATACTACATATTATACGTTATGTATATATTACACAACATGTTTCTTTATTTGTAATTACCTAATTACACGATGACTAAGTTCAACTCAAATACAAAGTGTTATGGTATCGATCACGAATAATCTCAAGAAAAAAGATTTTTCGACACCTGTACAGAAGATGATGTAGACTCAAGTACTTATAGGTTTCTCGATTTAATTATCGTTTAATAAGCTGTCTCACGTACAAGTGTTAATTATCGGGAATGTTTCGTAATGTAATGTGTACATTTTTGCACAACAGGAATGCAAGGTTACCCGCTAAAGGCAGGTGAAGAACGCGCGATACCTTTGAGCAATACGCTCCTACCAGAATACCTACGGAAATTGGGATACGCCACGCATCTTGTAGGAAAGTGGCACGTTGGCTATTATAGCGATTATCATACACCGGCCCATCGTGGTTTCGACACCTTCTTGGGATATTACAATGGTTACGTCACATACTTCAACCACACCATCGAGCAAAACGTGAGTTTTGTAAAATAACGAAAAGCATGGACATTTTTACCATTTTGACGATAACGGAATATAATTTTCTCCACTTTGGTAACCACTTTTTTATAATCTTATTATTATCAAATATATCTTTCAATAATTTCGATAACTTTCGAAGTAACGATCAAATATATTCCTATTCTTGCGAGACTTCATCATCGCCATCCTTTTGCATCTATTTGATCATCTGATATCGGTTCGGATCCAAACTGTGCGTAGACGAAAACTCCCTTTCCAAAAGAAACGATCAAGGAGAATGAAAATTCTTTTACAGCTCCACGTTGGATATGATCTACATTACGACGTCGCGGGAAACTTATCCGTCAAGTACAGCCACGAATATATGACAGACCTTATAACGGAAAGGGCGGAAGATATAATCTTCAAACACAATCAGAGCAAACCTCTGTACCTTCAGTTATCCCATATTGCCGCTCATTCTAGCGACGCTGAGGAGAAGATGGAAGTCCGCGATGAAGAAGAAACGAACGCCACGTTAGGCTACATCGAAGACTTTAATAGAAGGAAATTGGCAGGTATGCGACGAGAACGATTAGATCGTAGACGAGCACTGACTTTGTTAATCATATGTGTGTACAGCGTGGCTAGGAAAAGTATTCGCACGTTTTCCACGGAAAACTTTTACGTTTATATCGTGCTTGTTATATATATATATATATATATAGATTTTGAAATCTGATTAACACCGTATGAGACGTGGCTGTTGATCGTCATATGGTCTAATTAGACAGGGTGTACTGTGACACGCGTGAGCCACTACTCGTACGAACCTTTCTCGTTGTTTTTGTTCCCCCTGTCTTCTGCTGAAGTGGATCCAACGTGGGGTGTTACGGTGCACCCTGTACTGGTAAAATTTGAGCCCAATCTGAAAATACATAGGATGAATGAGAACACGTGTGAAGCAAAGCAGGGGCTGATTCAGCCTAATAAAATAAAAAGAGATGTTTATGTAAACGTACGACGTTGTTTTCGGGTTACAGCCTTGGGTTACTTTTCCAATCGACAAGCTCGACATTCCTCGTACTTTTGCATTTATACCTGACACCTCCAGCTTGAACTCGAGCTTGGACCGTGACTCTTATATTTGTCGCCTTATTCTCGGTGCATCGACTACTACTTGTTATATACTCGCAGCGTCTATTTCATAACACGCGAATCCAAACAGAAACATAAAATATGAGTATTTATGTACATCATAAATGTTGCTTGCTGTACCTTATTGCAATGTATGTTTCCTTGTTTTCAGGCGTGGTTACCGCCATGGATGAATCTGTCGGTAGAGTTGTCCAGGCGTTGAGGCACGCTAACATGCTGGAAAACTCGATTATCGTTTTTATGTCTGATAACGGTGCACAGACTGTGGGTCTTTTGGAGAATTATGGATCAAACTATCCTCTGCGTGGGGTAATATAACGCCGTATTTTATGCTCTGCGGTTTCTTGTACGTTTTCGTTGGTACGTGTCAGGGTGCTTAAGAAAAGACGAGATAAATCTGAAAAATAATTAAGGAGTTGTTAAAATCTTTAGCAGTTATTCTCTCGTTTGAGAGCCTAGACTATGATGTATTTATACAGGACAAAAAAATTGACGTCATTCAGTTTGATAGGAGTTATTTAAATAAGTAAAATTAATACTTTATTCTATTTAAGGTAGCATCTATTTTCAGCTGAAGTTCACGCTCTTCGAGGGCGGAGTTCGTGGAGCAGCGTGCGTTTATTCGCCAGCGATAAAAAATCCGTCCAGAATTTCAAACCAATTGATTCACGTGACCGATTGGCTACCAACATTCTACTCAGCTGCCGGCGGTAATTTGGAAGATCTGGAGGAAAATCTCGACGGTGTGGATCAATGGGCCACTATCGTTTCTGAAAAAAAGACTAGGCGTAAGAACGTATTATTGAACATCGACGAGAAGGAGGCTCTCTCTGGAGCTCTAATGGGAAGATACAAATTGATCAATGGTAATTATCCTTTGTTTCAATTAATAATAAATTTTCTTCTCCTTTTAGCGCGTTCAAGCAGCTCCTGGTCCTAGTCTTCGCATGTTCCGACTCAGCCTCTATAACAGCAAATTAAGTTTAGTTGCTACTGACAAATACCGTCAGTAAATAATCGTGTATTGTCGATTGGTGAATCGACTATCAATGATCTTGTCCAATAAAACTTTTTCTCTTGTACGTAGGAGCGAAGCTTATGTACGGCGATTACTACGGCGACAGCGGCACGAGCGAATCGTACCCAGAGTACAACGTATCAAAGGTTTTGCATTCAGCAGCCGGTTTGGCTCTTGCCAGCGTTTCGAATGCGACGTTCAACAGCGAGCGTATAATCGAACTTCGACGAGCGGCCACGGTTGTTTGCGATAATTTTACAAGTTATCCTAGGTGCCTGGACAGATGCTTGTTCGACGTCTACAACGATCCTTGCGAAACTACGGACGTGTCGCGCGAACATCCAGAGGTAAATATACTCGCCGGGGCCGTATTTAACCGAACTGTTTGGAGGACAAGGTTATTCGAATACGCGGAGACCTTATTCGGATAATAAATATATTCGGTAAATGTTTCCTATCGAAAACTTTATGCGCTGCTTATTTTACAATTTTATTAAAACGCCCTAACGATCCTAACGAAAATTAGACGAAGCGATCGTATCGAAATTTGTTTAAAATCGCGTAAAATTAGTTTATTACGCCGCAAGATCTAACGTTTCGTACGAGATAAAAATCAGTATAAGTAATCAAGAATTATCGCCGTAATTACGTAACGAACTGAGGCATATTTTTTATTTTCTATGTTTAGTTTCTATCAAATTTAGTGGATATCTATTGCGATCGTATCTGTTATACTCGATTTGAAATTATTCTGTAAAGAAATGTTATTTTGTTCGTAGGTTGTCAACGAGTTAAATCGCTTCATCGCTGGATACTTCACAGTTCTAAGGAATCAAATGTCCGGTCTAGTGGATCCACGTTCTTATCCCGAGCACTTCAATGGAACCTGGATGCCCTGGATAAAATTACCCGACGATGAAATTCGACTTCTTAGCGGTCGATAATCTGCAGGGAAAACCGTGAAAGATCGATACATCGCAACACGTATCAACGTGTACAGAGAGGCAGCTTTACACGTTTCATCACGATTTCGTACAAAACTTGTATAAGTCGTTTTTATTTGTTAAATAAGATGAAACGGCCAAACGATAATTAATAAACTATAAGGTATCAGTGGCCGAAAGAATATTTTTCTAATTTATCCGCTGCTTTAACAATTTGGGAGAAGAGCCAGATTCGAGAAGCGAGCGATGGGGTGGGAAAAAGTTTATCGCCGGGGGACTAATTCCTTTTTTTCACCCATGTTATTATATACAGATTATGCAGATGAGAATCCGTCCTCACGAAACACCTTGATATCAATTTAATTGCATCGGTATCGAATTAATTAATCTACATCCACGCGGATACACAACTTCCGACTTTCAATTTGTTTCAATTTAACGTGCACCCTAACGCTGTGACTAATCATTAACCAAACGATATTATACAATTTGATTCTTTCTTCGCGAAAACACAAGTTGGACGAACAAACGAAATAACGATGGATGTACAATTTCAAATGAAACTTTGAAAGCGGGCCTGGCAAAGTTAGCGTTAAACAACGAAGCTGCTGCGACTTATTATCGAAAACAACTTCTCGTTCGCGTTTGGAGTCACCGGGAAAGAAAGATCGCGAAACGTTGCAAAGTAAACGTCGCGCGGTAAAACCAGTAGCATTTTAACGTAAAATTTGGGAAAAGAAAGATCGCTGCCTCTGCAAGTTTCGTCTTTCTTTCCCCTTTTTTTGCGGTGGCGGGGGTTGGCGTTACGGCTCATTTAGCAATTTGCTTATTTGCTAGGAAAGTCTGTCGAGCGGTATACATGCGTTGGCTTTGTGCGTAATCGCGAAGAGGAGCCGAGACGCGGTAGAAGGGGGCTCGATGGAACGAGCGAGGTAACTTTTGCGATCGCACCGAGGGTTTGGGGTTTAAGTCGCTTTTAATAGCCAAGCAGCTGTCGCCGGATCTGTTTGCCCCCTTTTTATGGTAGACGTCTTCGACGAATAATGGGAGGAAATAATCTGGAACGAAAGAAGCGGCCATCCTTTGCGCTGCTTCTGCAATAAACCGCTTTTAACCCGTTCTCTTCGTCTCTTTGCGCGTCAACGCGATTCGCCGGTCGTTTTAACAGCGCCGAGTGAAAGTACTCGCGCAATTAACGCCAACCTTCTTCCGCCGATTCGCGTGTCACGTCGTCCTGAATCGCGAGACAAACTGGCAAACGCTGTCGCCTCGCAACGCGTCTTCCGATCTTTTCCCAACGCTGACACACGTCTAGATTCTTCGGTCAGCTACGACGCCAGCCGTCGTGACGGGAACGCTCCGCTGTTGCTGTTTCGCGGACAGGTGCACGTTGCTTCGCGATGATCGCCACGTGCAAGCGCGCTGTCAGCTTCGACGAGTCCGACACGCGTCTACGAAGAGACGCTTGGCGCCGTGGTGCGCCAAAATTATCCGTTCGAACCGACTATCCGATCTGCTCGTTACAGGAACTGCGTTGTTTCTCAACCTGTTCGGATGAACGCGGTTCTACCGCGCAATGAGACTTGTACAGGGCCTGGCCGAATAACAGGTAAAAGCGGGCACGAGGTGATTCCTCCTGGAAAAATAAGAAAATAACATGGAGCAACAATTTCCAGTTTTCGAGAAAATCGAGTTTGTATATTTATCGAGTAGCGTGAAAAATGTCCAGCTGAGTCGACTAACGTTATGGAAAATATACGGTGTCGTTGAAGAAAGCTCAAGTTTCAGGTTGATATCTCAGGGAGTGTAAAATATTAGAGAATAAAATCGCATCCGTTCGATGAGAGTCCCTTTCTCGATAAAACTATCTAATAAGTAACGAGTTATTTCGGATATTAGTTCGTACTGACCCACCCTGTATATGGCTATATACTTCCGAGCAAAAAAGGATATCGAATCGCACGATTTCATAATGAAGTTTCGTATACGTATGCATGTGTTGCGTGCACATACGTATGTACTAACATTCCGAATGCGCCTAATTAATATCTCTTCGAGTAATCAACAAATTGAACAGTCATTACCATTGATTGCCTCATTTGTTAGTTACCATTAACGCTCTTGTGACGATTTATTATACGGCATTATCGATGCTCGAGCAACTCTTAGCCGCAAAACGATTGAAGTGTATCGCCTAATTCTATAGTATAACAGTCACGCGTACTCTGCGTTCGACGAGTATACTCGTCGTCGCTTATCTTTTGCCACGCATTTTGTTGTAGGTCGCGACAGCTAACTCGTTGATAAACTTGCAGTTTCATCGGAAAATCTTCGTCATATTTACTCGTACACTTACTGTACAGGGCTATTACGCGGCTAATCGACAGTCCCACGTCGCAGATGTCACATTCAGCGAGAGAATTATTTTTCAGCATGTACGATGTGTGTCGACTAAGCGTGTCCGCGGAGCGTGTTGCATATTTACGTTGACAATATAGAGACGTTCGTATTCAGAGAATCAGCTGATCCATTATGACGCTGTCCATTATAAACCAACCAAAATATACCCATCGTCGAAAACGGACGAGCAGATATCAGAGAAAAGTCCGCCGCGTTTAACGAAGATACAAGAAGGACGATAGAGCGTCAGGCTAATTTCGGATAAAATAGAAACCGGATGATAGCTGGAGAATGAACCGGCTCTTTAGACCTTTCTAGATACTTTCTGTGCGATATTTCCAATGGTAAGTTCGGCTTCTCGGCAAATATACGATCCCACTTTCTCCTCGAAACTAATTGGCAAATCGTACGCGTAATTGGTTCGATACTTTGTGACACAGGCTTGCTACGATTCCTGGCTTACCGCATTCTTCGCACAAAGAGCACACATGTTGCAAATGGGAAACACGACGTTTCTTCGCTCTATCTCTTATCGCAGAAAACGAACTTCGTATCGCAGGATCGCGTTCTCCGAAACGAGAAGTTGCGCGTTTCATTTTATTCGTCGCTAGGAAAATGTATCAGCTAGTTCGAAAAGTTTCTTTCGCTTTCTAAGGAAATAATAGACGCGCCACATTTTTTCTTTTATATTATCTTATCGATTGTCTCATTTTACATGATGTTTATTTTGTTCTATTACTACAAAATGAATCGCACGTAATTCGATAAAATAATAGAAAACAAAAAACGTTGCGCGTCCGTTATTTCCTTGTAAAACGAAGGAAACTTTTGGCACAGTCTAATAGGGAGGGAAACGCTTTTTCCGTTAATCTATCGTTTAGGAGATATTTCCGTGGGTCGATAACAACGAGACACCCTGTGTGTTTCACGTATCATTACGTCGAGAGTGAAGTAAGCGTTTTGATGGAACTTTAAATATGAGCGAGGAAGTCATATTAGAATACTTAATTAGAGAGTTACTACTTGTCCTAAATTCCGAACACTTTCGTCTTCTTCTGCATCTGCTCCACTTGAACAGCGCAGTAAAGAGTAGCGCTACTCGCTTTATGAAAATTTTACTGTTATAAAACGTCGTTTTATCATCGATGGCGTAGGTGAACATGTAGCAAAAATATTTTCCAAAGTGTTGACTTTAGAATTGATTTCCATCTTTACGACAACGTAGAAAAAATGTGAAATAAGTGCACGCAGGGTGTCTGCTTTTAATCGATCCACGCAAGTATGTCAGCTGAAGTATACGTTATCGGAAAAAGTGTTTCAAACGCAATTTTCTCTGTTTCAAGAAGGAGACGTCTTACCGCGACCACCGGATTTGTCTAGGTGCAGGCGTTTTCATCTTTGCTCTTTTAACGAAACCATATTTCTCTTTTATGCGCCATCCTACGCAGTTTTTTTTCTCTACGAAAAGCTACCAGGGCACTCGTATGTGAAAATATTGTCTGGTTTAAGAGATATTTCGATGGTAATCCCATCGTATGGGGTGTACGAAAGACAAGACACAACGTAGAGGTAAAATCATACAAAGTCGTGCAAATCGTTCGTAGGATGAGTTTCACGAGATTAAAGTTAAGATATTTTTTAAACTGATCGCTGTTTCATTTCCCAGCTATCTTGGTACGTTTTCGTAAAGGGTTAAAAAATGCATGGGACGGTGTATCGAAAAATAACGCTATCGAACATCTACGTTGCTGGTGCACCAGATTTGAAGACACAAGACTCAACTTAAAAATACCTAATCTGCGATAGAACGCAATGTGAAATATATCTGCATTATTTTTATTCTAATTCTCTCGCTAACTGGTAGCTAACTAATCGTTTACCAATTAAGAGCACTAATTAAATTAGCTGTAGCAAATTAATTACGGAACACGTGCAATTGTAATCGTTAATACTGTGCCAGTGGATGCAACGATAAACGACAAGTAAAAGGAAATTACGATGATCCTGTCACGGCGATTAACGAAACATCTTAAATATATGCTTCGCGTAACACGCATGATATATTCGCTAAAGGTGTCTACGTGTGTCTGAACATTTTCACGATCCTGTGTCATATATAATAAATAAAAAGAATACACGGTTTAAGAATAAGAACGAAGCTTGCGTTTGTAATTCATTTCTACGTTCTTGATTTATATTTGTTCTTCCTTCTCTTCTTGTCTTTCTGGCGTCCAGGGATACCTGGCATTTTGTTTTAATATCGACGTGCGATAAAATTATGACAAACGATAAAAATATAAGATAATCGGCGACAGAAGGAAATGATTAGCCATAAATGGTAAGCGCGAATGGTCGCGATACAAGGTTAATAAAAAGAGCATTGTCCTGGTGATAAATATACTTGTTTATCAGCCAGCAAGGACGAAAGTAAATGGACTGCGGATTGGTACGCATTTATGTGCATTTATATGCAGAAATATTAAAAATATTAAAAGCAGAGCATTCGTTATATAATCTTTGACGTGAAAAACAAATTTCTATTTAAATTCCATTTCTTTAGTGCACCCATAGAAATGTAAATTTGCGTGAAAATCCGCAGCGAGAAAATAGAAGCGACTGGAAACTTTTGAGCGGTAGTGTACAGTGTACATGCATAATATGCCTCGAAGAATACAATCGTTTCTTGACACTAGATCTACTGACCTGCGATGTTTGCCTAAATATGTCATACGCAGATGATCAGAATTAAAGTGGCAGGATGAAAACAAATAGATATACGGTGAATCATAAAGTTGTTCACGTACAAAGAACGAATCTAGGGCAGTGCAGAAATGACAATTATGCAACTGTCCCAAAATAGTAAGGATCCTCCACTAATGGTAATTTCTTTGCCTCTATTATCATCAGGTATGAATTAATATCAATTTATATATATACATAAAACATTTAGCTACGTATTAAAGGCCAATTGTTCCAGCGTTAAAATGGTATTGAGACATAAGCATTGTTATACTGCGGATTTTGATGCGTTTACCATATAGGGAATTTGAAAGCGTAAAATATTTTAATAGTAGGTTAAACCATCCTTATGAAATCGAGAATAGGGCGCGCCAAATTGACTTAGCAATTATGTACATTGCGTAAGCATAATTACGAGATAGAATATAATTAAAAAAATTGATAAATCTATCTGCAGTAGTTGTAGTGGAAAAGTAACTATCAAACGTGTGACGCAGGAATGTCCTCCGACTATCGAAGATCGGAAGAGTAGAAAGACCAAAAGAGTACAGGCAAATAATGATCTTTTTTACGACAAATAGGAATATTAAACGACAGTTGTCCAGTTGTGAGTGTGGTGAGAATAATTTGCTCTTTTCGCGACGGCTTCTAGATTAGTTTGGATTGGTAGTTCAGCGAAACGTAGCTTCTTATTAATAGATATAAATTGTTCCGCAATTTCACGTATTACACCTGTTTATGTAAGCGATATTCAACTAGTTTACGTAAGAGAATCCCTTAGAATCGGTTTCTTTGAGAAAAGAGACGTTCGGATAGCGCGCACTACAAACAGCAGGAGGAAAGGAACTCGTATCGAATCCTAGGACCATCGACGTTCCATTGCAGAAGCTCGTTCGTTGCTCGTTCGAGCAAAAACGAGAGTCGAACGAACTAGTCGGTGATATTCCTGAGAATCTTACGTCGACGAACGTTGTGTACGTTTTAGATATCCAGACATCGGTCACGACGCATCATCGGATCGGACATGGAAGAACGACTTTCCCGATTTTTGTCCAACGGATCCTCACAGGCCAAGTGGACGCGATCTTTGACCAGTTTCTCGCCTCCTCCCTTGTTCGCGTGGCCGCGTTCACACCGTGATCGCCATCCCTGTGGCCGGTTCCTCGTCCAACGAAAACCGAGTAGGTGAAGTAGGAGGAAATAGAGTAGTAGTAGGAGGATTCCACCTCCACGGCGACCGGCAAATCCTGCGGGACGGCTCGACGGACACCTGTAACCACGCAGACTCCCTGCAGCACGGGACGGCGCGAAGGAACTCACCCGATAGGGGACCGTATCGGTCGCAGATCATTCAGGATACCGCGCGTTGACGTCTGCTCCGCTGCCTCCATTGATCATCCTCCGATCAATCGTCGAGTGACAGTGGACGTGCCGGTTGTTGTTTTGCTACACTCGGCCTTCTTCGCTTCCCGCTTAGCTTCGCCAAGTGTGCACACGGTACGTTATTCGCCGGTGGGAAAGCTCGCCTCGAAAAGGAAAAAGATAAAAGAAAAAGAAAAGGAAAAGGAGAAAAAAGAAGAGAAAAAGGCTCGACGATAATTGCACCGCACGCGGTGATCAGCCGTGATAAATCAGGGCCTCGCGTGTGTGATTTCTAAGCGACTGCTTTATCGTCCCATCGACAACTGCAATTAAGTACAGTGTTTCCCGACCTGGAATTTATATCTTCCTTCGGACGCGCTGCCCTTTTCCCCCCGGTATCTTTGGCTGTATCTCCGAACCAGTTCTCATTGTTCTTTCTGTTTAACATTTCTTTCAATTTAGAGTAGCGTTTAACCGAGTTACATCGAGAGCGGAATAATTGGAAGCGAAGTTCGGTTCGGTCGTTACACCGATTCCATTGATCGGAGATCTTGGAGTATTTTTTCATTGGCTTCGTCGAAGATGGATGGATCGCCAAAGGTAGCGCGATTTTACGTTACGATATCCACCGATCATCGAGAGAAACACAGTGGTCCCTGAAAGAGCGCGCGCGTGCCAGGACAGTCGTCGAACATTGGACAATTGATAGAGCAGTTCTAATGCGCGAAGCAGCGGAACGAATGCCGGTCTTTTAGAATGTAAAGTGCATGAAGATGACGGTAACGAAGAGAAGCGGTGCTAAAGCTTGGCTGCTCTTGTTCCTGTTGCTGATTCACGATGGCAGGTGCATCAAGTGGTTGTAAGTAACAATACGATTTCTTAATCGCTTCTTGCGTCTAGATTTTATCTTAAGCACGCGCAAAATTCTCTTGCGGAACAACATGCGTTCATTCGATGTTCAAACTTTATCCAACACGACTGCGAAGAAAATATTACAGCTTTTCTCTAGAATAATTTAGACGAAAGAAGGAATTTTAATGTAAGAGACTATCGTCTAGGCTATAATCGAGAAACTATTGGTATATCTAGAAGTCTCCAAATAGATTTCTCGCTTTGTATTCCAAAAACGATATTTAAAAAGGATGCGTGATATTGGTTAAACTTCTTTAAGATATCGTTTCTGGAATATAAAATGAAAAAATCTGTTTGACCTTTGAGCTTTTACACGCAATAATTTACGCCGGAAGATCTAAACGATAGCTGAAGAATTATAAATCTAAAACACCTCCTAATCAAAGAACCTATCTATCTAAACTATAGCTGGTACAGTAGTCTAAAAAATTACAACGAATACGAGTAAACTACATAAATCCCGTATATTTAATAACGTAAAAAAGCTACGATCTGAACAGCGTTTCATCTAAAAGCTATAATTTGTTAATTAAATTTTATCGACGAAACGAAAGCTTCCAATTTTTATGGGAAGCGTATTATAGTCGTTAATCAGTTACGAGATAAGTTATGCTTGCAAGTATGCTCTACACCGGATACCTGTGTAAAGTAATTTAAACGGAGGTCTAAAAGCTCTGTTCTGTCGAAGCTGCCATGAATCGTTCGGTAACAAGCAGCCCCGGTGTTCTCACATTTGTTCACGGGGTCTCCGGAGGAATCGAAAGATTAATGTAGGTCCGCTAATGAGAAACAAATAGGTTACCAGCCGAGATGTACGTACGCGCGGAGAAGAATGGGAGCGAAGCAAGGAGGATCATTTTACTCTATTATAAAGATTTCCTTCTTGCTTGTTTTCTTGGCCGCGCCATGGGGCCCCGAGGAACAATAAGTCTCAACGAGGATTTATTACACGTTCGAACTTCTCTTACGTGTGATGCATCGAATTTAGGTTTATCAGGCCGTCCCTTGTACTCCGGCCGACTCGTAAATTCCTATGAAAATATTTTATAACGATGTTTGCACGTTTGCGAAACACGTTGCCATGTGTAACGACGCCTAGGTTTCGTGAAATTTGCATTAGTTTCGATTTATCTCCTCGTTACCGATTCCTCCGTGTTCGCGGTGTGACGCCAACGTTGAAACGCCTCTTTCGAAATGTTCGATCGTTACGTTCAATAGCAACTGCAGTTTTGCTATCCGTAATAGCAGGTACTTGGAGTATGAAAAAGTATACGATCGAAGAGACTAAAGAGAAATTGGCAGGAATATGATTAACCGAGAGGAAGAGACTTTCTGATTTGGTAGCTTCGGAAATACGATGGTTTCTTGTTTGAAAATGAGACGAAAGAAGAGCTGTGACACACCATCGATAACAGCGTTCTAAGAAATATTACTGAAAATAATACGTAGCAGGCAACGAGAATAATATATGACTGACAAATGGCCGTTCAAACGAAGGTAAGTCATTCTATCACTTGTCTCATATAGGGAGGCTAAAGAAAATAAATAAGAAGCTTAGGGGAATGGAGATAGCCAGCTCGTTACTTGGAAGAAATGAACAGGATCTGTTCTTCAAACTTATTGCTATTCGCGGTGAAAATTGGATCTTGTATGGTAACGAGATACTTGGAACAATGGCATGATAAAGATGAACATGTTTTACAACGTACGCAACATGTAGTATGTACAATGTACATCCAAAGAAGATAATGACGACTTTGATTTGCTGGACATCTGCTGGATCAATCCGTTATTGTTTTCTGTATCTTGCTACTACGATTACAGCAGGAATATATTGTAAACGAATACGACGCAACGAGATATACGTGGAATTAATAAGAAGACGATTCGCGATAGAAATCAAATTTTGCAACGCGATAACGTAAAATTTTTCATATAGAAAATCACGTAAAAGTATTAACAATTACAATAGGAAATTGACTCGTATCATCCTGTGTATTTTGTTGATATAGATCATCGAATAACCGCGAGAGTGCGAATATTTATTGTACCTTCTTTGACAAAATGAATTTAGGCTCGCCGGTGAACCTTTTCTTTCTCAATCGTGAACTCTTGAGAAACATTATGATACGAACATAATGGAGTTTCGTGCAACCATCGGCTAATACTCGAAACAATTATAAATTCATCTTGGCAATGGTACAAATCACCTTCGTCTTAACGATAGGTTTGCCTCTGCGCGCAATTTACATTCGTTTCTCTTCCAACTACAGAAATTCGACTACGCTAAATCGATAGCAAGAAAGAAGGATTAGAATTCATTAAACGTAATCAACGAGAGTAATGAAATTTCGTGCAACAGCCGACTAATACTCGAAACAGTTAAATTCATCTTGATCGTACAAATCTCTTTCGTCTTAATGATACGTTTGGCTTTGGGTGCAATTTACATTCGTCTCTCTCGCAGCTATAGAAATTCGGCTACGCTAGATCGATAACAAGAAAGAAGGATCAAAATTCATTAAACATAATCAACAATCGTCTAATTCCCTTCGCTTCCATTTTCTCTACCAAATATTCCGTGCGATTAATCTTCTGCGAAGGAGCTTCACGGAACCTTCTACGTTCGTCGATTCCTGCCTTAATTCCCATTCTTCGTACCAATTAATCCTATGCTTCCCCTCCGATCATTCTCTTCATTCCAGAGGCCAATTTCTTATGAATCATGGCCGGTTCTTCCGCGGGCGAACGAACGAATCGTTATGACGGCATTTTCTATAAGATTCCATTCTCTTTCTATTCTAATATGTCAGATACAGTGTGTTATATACACGCATTTATAATTTGACGTATTTATAGTACTGTGGAACCTCCAGTATCCGAATTAATGAGACACACCTAACTGTTGGTACGAGGGAATTTTCGAATAATAGAACCCACGTCTCTGTTTATGATTATTATTCATAAGACCAACGATAGAAGAACAATTAAGGAGAATACGATATAACGCAGATGTCATATTTTTTTAAATTATTTATAAGTTCTAGGTCTCTTTTGCTGCTAAATCAAATTTTTATAATGCGTTAAACTACGTTGAATTATTTTTGATCATATTATATGTACGATATTAGCTTCGTACCGAAGCAGTAGGAAAGTAATATAAAACTATAGAAAGGACACTTGGTAGTAAATGACACAAGCGAGAAATATTATTCCATTAATAGGACGTTTGGCTAGTGAAACGTTCGGGTAGTACATAATGTAACGTTCGAATAATGGATGTTCGGATGCCAGAGGTTTGACTGTAACTCATGAAAGTATTCGAACATTTGTAGAAACTTGTTACGTATGTATCACTCGCGCTGTGTGAAACATTTCGAAATTCTATCGGCACTGTCATTGATTTCACGTTCGCTTGATTAGACTGATTAAGCTTAGAACAAATCTTAAGATATATGATACGTACGAATATATAAAATATGAAATATACATGAATATATAAAAATGTACGAAGAATGTACAGGGCAAAGACGGGATAAGTCGTATTTTATATTTTTCGTACAAGAAGTTGAGCAGTTTTAAAAGCCAACATCTTATCAAGCAATCGCATATCAAATACCGAAACTGTTTCTTCCATCGTAGTCACGACAGTGGTGTCTCGTTACGAAGCAATTGAAATTTCAGAAGGATTTATACAACGCTCATAATATATTCGTAAAAATTGTCTGTGGCAAGTGTTTGAGTATTTTCATGAGTAACTGTATATCCAGACATATACAATTGATGCTTATAGAAAATTCCATCTGGTCGTGTAACCGTTGCGTCTAGCTGGAAGCAGTGAACGTACGAAGACAGCGATAGTCGTAATATTGGCCAGCGATCGAAGTTTACAATTTTTCACAACAGCGTCACGTAGAATTGATTAGAAGCGATTAATCTAGCCATAACTAAAAGATCATCTGTATATATCGCACAATGATGAGTCATAAAATTGCAGCTTCTGGAATATAAATAGAAACGTATTATGACATTTTTATTCCTTTTTACAGGCAGATAATCTTGCTAAAAATATAATCTGTCGCAAAAATATCCGCATGCTACGATGTTTCTAATAATTGGTTTATATCGTGAGTAAATATAAGAATAATTAAAAAGATACATCAGATCAGTGCGCGCGATCTCCGGTTAATATGAATATTTAATTCGCTTATCGATCTCTTAGAGTTAATGAAACATTAAACGGCGAATAAGAAACGTGTAGCTATGGCGTTACAAAAATATTCAAACGCTTTACGAAAATTATATCTGCTGGCCCTCGTGATGCCTCTTCGCATGAAGCTAAAATGGTAAAGTATAAGGTAAGACGCCACGTTATTGGTTTGCGTTGGCGCAAAACACAAAACACGCGCGATCGTCGAACAGAATACAACATGACGATGAATGGAAATAAAAATAGAAATTCTTCATATGCTCCCTTCGTATGTGAAGTCATTCGTTTTCTATGGTATATACGAGTATGATGTGCCCATAGCGGAGCCTTTCTACCGTTAAGGATTAAAGCTAGATTCATACTAGCGATCACGGTACGGTAAGATTACGCCAAGTCAAGCACCGGTCAAAATCACCTGCACGTAATCCAACGAGGACAGCCGCAATAGGCGGTTCGATCGAGTCGAATGAAAATCTGTCGACCGCGGCGCCGGATCAAGATCACCGTCAAAAGTCGGAAAGGAGCACGAAGAACGAGCATCTAATCGAATTTGCAGGAAATTGCAACGAACTATATGATCTCAGTGGGAAAAAAATATTACGATACATCTGACAAGATGAAACGGTGGATGGATATAGAGAAGAACGACCTGGAAACTTCTACGGCCACGCAATTATCGCAATTACTTCCATTTATCATTTCCACTCATCGCATTACTACCGCAAACGTATCTCATTCGCCATCTTATGCATCCTCGTAAAAGATTAACGCGAGTTTCATTTGTTCCTTGTCCGAGCGAACGAATAAAGATGAGAGTGACTGGCGACGAGATTTGATTGCTTCTGATCGTACAGTGTGAATGCCTCGGTCAAATCCTAGATTTTGATTGATCGTGACCTGTGACCGCACCTTTGACCGCTAGTGTGAATCAGACTTGATAGTTGCGAATATAACGTCACGGAAAATTGTAAACGTTAACTGGCCGATTTTACGATCTGGCTGGGTCGCTTTTATCAAATGTACGTGTAGATGGCGCATCTGACGCTTACATACGAAATCCTAGTGTTGCTAGCCGTTGCTCGCGAGCCATGAAGATATCCCATTATCGTTCAGGCGGCAACAGACGTGATCGTAGGATCGCTCGAACCTCCTTTATTTCACGTAGCTGCACGCCGTGACGTTAATTGTCCTGTGATTCGGGGCGAATTTCATCGGGCGCGTCCATGGGGGACGCTGAGAGGGGTTGGAAAAGCGGAAACAGAAAGAGAGAACGCTGCTCGCCGTCGGATGATGAATGGAGGAGTGATGGTGGTTTCGCGTGCAAAACCAAAATACGAGTGGAATGGGGAAGAAAAGTACGAGAGGAAGACAGCGCGGCTCGAACAGGGTGGAAGATTAGGGGTTGCCTGCGATTCGTGATTTATAAACGTCCTTTCCAAGAAGCCTCTTTCTCCTCGAGGCCTCCCCTCCGTCATTCCGACAGCCCTCCGCCCATCATCTGGGCGCCCCCCCCCTTTTCTTTTGTTTATAATCATCGACACCGACCGCCTAGCGGGGGCAATCGAACGGCGATCTCGGAAGTCGCCAACGCGATTTGTTTTTGTCGCTATACAGCCCGGAATCCAACATCGATCCTGTCACGTCCAGCCCTATGAAAGATGCGTGCTCTTGTCGGGCCGACCTTTCTTGGAAAGGAAATATATGAGCCTCGCCCGTTAATTGTGCCCTCACGAAGGGACTTTCTTTTCACAGGCAAGCATTCAGCTCGGGAGAAAATTTGATACGCTTGATCTCCATCCGATGAGCTCTTATATAAGGTTACAGTGATAATTTTGTACAATGGTGTTGCAGAAGTGTGTTCTATAGTGGTCAGATAGATCTTTCACTTTGTATTTCAGAAGCGATACTTTAAAAAGTTGTAGAATTATATAACAATGTTCATTCGTCGTACGACTTTCTTCTACTTGCTGTGCCTTCATACTCGATACTAATGGAGACTGTTGAAAATATCACTTGCGGAACATAAACAAACAATAAAAATATTAGCACATTTTATAAGAGCACTTTGATGAAAGTAATATTTGATAGAATATCCCTATTGTCTGATAACTTTGCTAAAGTATATGTTATTAATATACAATGAAATACGAAGAATAATATTTTTTTTACGCAAAAATAAAATTACAATCTGTTCCTGATCTCAATAAATTTGTCCCTGAAGAGGTTAACAGTTCTCACGAAACTGCTTTTAAACAAACCACCTAGAAACCAGTTTCACAGTGAAGCAAACTTAAGAAGACAGTTGAATAGCATTTGCAATACTATGACAGCGTGATACACGTCGAAGCAAAATATTTGTGAATTCGTTTTCCTCGCGTCGTAATTTTGAAATCGAAAGCAACCGGAGGATGCTTCATCTAACGATTCGAACGAAGACGTTCATCTATCATTTGGATCAAGATCAGCAATCGTTTTTATGCTATAGAACCATCTCTGCCGTTCTTTCAGCGCAATCTCTGCCACTTGTAAAATGATCTGGACAGGAGGCTCGTTGCGAACGAGGATTAACGATCGATTTATAATAATTTGCATCAGTATCCTGATTAACGTCGGACTGGTGCAAGATCGCGTGGATGTTGCTATTTATAAAATTCGCACGTAAGTGTGCTATACGTATCGTCGATCCGTTTTCTCGTAAATCATCTGTTGCATGATTCTTGTGCGAAACGTAGGAGGTATTATCATGTAATTAGATACCCTTCATGCGGTAGGAACCCTATTTATATGCGCTTATAATATTCTGATACATGTACTGTAAGAGACCTAACCTAACCTAAATAATTATTAGTATTTATATTATTTATAATATTATCAAATTAATGTTTCTTAATGTTTAGAATGATTATCATCGTACAATTATTATTATATTAAACGATACATTGTACTAAGTAGATTGCCAATACTTATATGTTTATGGTTAATTTAAATGTATAATCAATAATGTATAGAATACTCGTTATAAATGAAAATCTATAAAATATTCAAGATAATGTATTTGTTATGATATTTAGAGGACGAGATAGATTTCTACGTATGATAGCTTATGACATTATTTGTTATGATATTTAGAGGACGAGATAGATTTCTAGGTATGATATCTTATGACATTATTTGAACACTCACCACCACAGGAAACTTTTATGTGCATATTGTGTGTGTTATGTACAATATTTTGAAACTTCATTATCACTCCAGTGGGACAGATCCGCTATGATTATATGTGTTGGTACAATTTGCAGCTGATCTAAAAATATATATAGAAACTACAAGATATTTGCTGCATACATATATTTAGTAAAAAAATATTATACAGCATGAATAGGCAGCCATCTTAATTGCAAGAGCTTTGTGTGTGCGTGCGTGCGTGCGTGTGTGTGTGTACATACATACATATATACACAAAGCTTATCAATATATATATATATATATATATATTTACATAATATTTATGTATGTATTAATATAACACGATGCAGGAGTTTCTTAGGAAAAGCATGTAACAAACATGATTCTTCAATTCAATTTGTAATTATTTATATTGATTTCTTAGGATTTATATCACAAGACCTCGAGTAATGAAAGACGACAATGTCCACTGCAACTATATTCTACGAAAGTGTAAATTTTATGAATACAAGCTTCAGTAAGAACGTATGGGTATTTGCATAATTAAAAGTGGATAACATTATCCTGGACAACTATATTAATTAATTTATAGAAGACTATTAATATTTACGTTACCCAATGGCGGCAGAATTCCTTGAGACATCAAATAGTTATGGGCTCACAAATTTATAGGTAATCGGTTTTTAAGTATTCAAAGAACCTCGGAAACCCGGGCTATTATCAAGCTTGTAAACATCGTATTTTATGATCTATATGTCAAAACCAATTTAGAAATCTATAATGTATATCTTTGCACGGATCCTCCCACAAGAATTCTCAAACGTAACGAACGTTCATCGATGAAAGTATCGATACTATCGATTGCTACCGAATATGGAGAATTACGATATTTCAAATGTTTTTTCACCTTGATTTCTCTGAATACGTAAAATGATACGAATTATTAACATGTTCAACTACAACAAGATAATTTCAGCTTCGTCACATTTACAATTTTTTGTTGGGTTTCAATCATGTTTTTATTAATACATTGTATATGTTAACGGTATAGTGTGTAGAGTGTGTATAGCGTGTACAGTCGTGTGCGTGGATAGAGTAAAGTATAAATGTTGAATAATTAAGGAGATAGATAGGGTAAAAAAAGGGAATACAAGCTAGAAGTGGATGCAAAAAACAGCGAATATGATTGCGGAAAGGCGGAAAGATAGATTCTGTACTAGGAAGCAGGAGGTAAGTAGGAAAAACATAAGGAATAAAAGCGAGGTTAGGTTAGAAGGCAACTGTGCGTGGCGGGAAAAAGCTTACGAAGCAGGTAGTGACAGGATAATTAGCAAGTGCAGATATACGATTTAAACTCGAAAAATTCAAAAGTATTACACGGTAAAGAGAAACAAAATTGAGATTGCAGATTTCAAATTTGCATGATCACTAGATAATATATTTCTGGTTCTTCGAGCCTCAATCGCGTTTCTATTAATACGTTGTTTAATAAAAGCCGTCAAATTTGCAGATAGACGATCTCTTAGATTCGACAATGACATTCTTTAACAATCCATTTGTGGTATTCCACTGGCAAAAATACAGAATTTTACAAAATTTTCATTGTGAATTTAGAGGTCTGTCTTGATGTTTAAGTTTGATGGCTTTTATGATATAATAGCTTGTTGATAAAACAAGCGTATCTCTTTATCATGTAATACTTCACAATGTTTACTTGAAAATGTTCAAGTTATCTATTTGAACATGTTTTGTTATCTCATTTGTACATATTGTGTTTGTAAACTCTATTAAATTCATATTATGACTCTGAGAAGGGATTCCAAGAAGTTTCTAGATATTCTTTTCATCATTATTATTTTTTCCTTCTGTGTAGATACTATAGTTTTGTGAAACTTGAACAAATTGAAGTATTCTATAGGAATATTTTTTATAAACTTCTTGTGAACTTTTTTTCAAATTATAAAACTTCTTTCTGTCCTTCCAACTTGTATGACGAGCTTTTATAATGTATCTATTACCCTAATATATGTTTTGTACTTTGATGAAACCTAATCTTACTTCATCTAAGTTTGCACACAATTTTGAAATACTATTTCAACGTTTGATCATGAAAAATTCTCCAAATTAGGAGTAATGTAAGAGGAATAACGATTACACACAGGCTCTTAAAAGTATTTGAATACTTGTAGATACCTTTTATGAATATATTATGTACATTATACGATACATCCTAGCACTGTTATGAGATTTGACACAAATATTGAGAGACAAGTACTAAAAAACAGATATAAATTGAAAGATATTTAACAGAAGTATGCGTATTTCACAGAAATCATGAAAGTCAATTATCCATTATATTGTACAAATTAACCTCAACATTCATTTTCATACTTTGGATAAGCGTTGAACATTTTGTGTTGCTTGAGAGATATTCCTAAACGTTGTGCAAGAATTTCACGCTCGCAAGGAGTTACATAAACGGCCATTTCTTAATATCTTCTTTCCAAAATGTTTTATAGAAAGCGTAGAATGCAAATGTTTTCTATGATAAATGTCCAAATATTTTGGCGAGTCAGTGTAGATAACGAGGTAGATAAAACAACTATAAATAGTGAAAATGACTGCATCCGGAATTGTAATATTAATGGAACTCGAGGGCTACTTCAGTTTCGTTTCCTCTTCGGTTGAAAACGGGCTGGTGGCCGCACACGAGAGGTCCTCGGTTGGGAATCGTAGGCGCCGACCTATTATCAGCCCCGTAAAAACGCCACTTTACGATTGCACCAGTCAAAACGAATTTCGAAATTGCATCCGACATCGGAGGTACTTGTCCATTCGGTCGTTTCGAAACGTACATCACGGAGTTTTATTGAAGCTCGCCGCATTTTCATAAGAATGTACACACCCGTGAACGACCATGAACTTCCTCGGGAGTATAAGCTTGTCCTTATATACACTCTTCCACGTAATGGATCGCGTATAGGAGGCCGGCCAAATCTCCTCCAATTTATGGGTACGTTCTTTTTTTTTTCTTCTTCCACCCGGCTAATTTAGGATTCTATAATTTAGGAGGCATTTTGCGAGAAAGCTCGCGGCTGCCGATCGATTCCGAGGAAACGAGCGAACCGGTAGCATACCTTCCACGCGGATTATTCGCACGAATTCGCTCACGTCGTCGCGTTTACGTCTCGCGTTTTAGCGGGTAAACTGGTTATTATAATTGGATACGCTCGTTGTCGGTTTTCGAGAAAATTAAGCTGCTGTTCAACATAATGCTGAGATTGGGTGGTAATATTCGTGGGAATTTCTATAGCGTTAGCCGAATAATTGTAATATTTGGATAATTGAAGACTACATAGGGAAGACCAGCGTAAACGTCTTGGAACTCTTGTAATATCGAAGAGTATACCAGTATGCATTTAACTCTCCTCCTGTAGTGTAGTTAACTAACAGTAGAAGCGAGGACAAGCTTCGGCTGACGCTCTACGACTCTCTCGTACGCGTGAAAAGTTTCTTAGAGTGTTCGAATATTTTATAAACGATGTTGTACGTTTTGCGAAGTAACGTAAAACCGAACACGGCTCTCTTAAAGGAAGTAGATACATCAATATAAACCTCGGTGATTGCGAAGAAACAAGATGAATGGCAAACGATATATTCTTCATTCGTGACACCTTCTACAAGTAGTCGGACTTGTTGCGTACTAGGTGGTCTCGCGAGACAAGACCTCGCCGCGATTGTTGAAAGTGCCTCGAAAATGCGTTCATTGGCTAATTGAAATGGTTACCGACATGATATACGCCGCACGTGAATAATAACTCGTAACAAATCTAAGCGCGATCGTTGCAAATTGGATATCGGACAGTTTCTGTCGTAGTATTTACCACTGCGAATGATTTATCAACGCACGTTTCATGATCGAAATTGAGAAAGCCAATTGCACGTATCCTTTATGTCCTAGAACGTTCTGTTAATATGCTGTCTGATTTATTACGCCAGAATATGCTTAAGAAGAAGAAAATTAACAAAGTGAATATAATAATGCTTTCTTTGCGTGTATTGTTTTATCCAACGTTAGAGCAGTTTTCAACTTGAACGTTATTTAAGTAAAATATTTGAGAAATAGTGGTTTAAGTAATATTTATTTTATTTGCATAAGCGATTGATTTTTCTCCAAATTATTAGATGTCATTATTTAGCTGTCAAATGAAACTTATGTACGTATATCAACTTGAGGTTTAATTAAATTTTAATTAAAAATTATTTCATATATATATCTATAATTTATAATTAAATGGAACGAAGAATTGACGAGGGTTGCAGGCTGCTTGTTTTAGTTCTGTCAATCATATTTTGTAATGAAAAAAAAAGAAATTAATCGAGAGCAAACCTCACACTCGCATTAAAATAATTGCTGTCTATCAAGCAGCATGTTTCAGACCAGCAATTTACATAATTGTACGGAAAATCTGTCAAGTGTCATTTGTTGAACGCCGAATCTGTCTTCCTTTGAATTTGTTTCCGTTAGGTTACACCAATGCCTGTAATTTTTCTTATCTTTGTCTTAGTTTGTTCCAAGCCTGCAGCCAAACGCGATGCACTTTTAGTACGTAAATAAAAACACGAAGAAAATGTATCACGACGTTGAAGCTTTGCGTGAAAAGTGGTTAGCCCGATGTGGAACAGCTACTTTAATTTTTACGTCTCAGTCGTCTTTCAATTTTGCAAGAAAGAGAATGATTTTAACGGTACGTACAAAACAAAGAGACATAAAAGAAGTATGAAATACGAGTATCACGAAATAATTATATGAAACTGCAATCAGAGATAAATTAAGTTTTCAATATCTCGCAATATACGCTATATTACCTATGACATTCCTACTAATAATTTTATTTGTATATAATATGATATTATATTGCTCGATTTGTACTTGGAATATGTCTTTGGATACAGTATTATTTATTAGAAACTTGTTCTAACCTCTACAAGCTCGGTTGGCTGTCGTCTTGTAGTAAACTTAACCTAATCGTTCTCTGGCTGTCGTCTTGTAGACAACTTAACCTAATCGTGTTCTGGCTGTCGTAGGATACGTTTCGTTTGCATTAAAACAAAAAATGTTGTGCATCTATTATTTCCTTGTAAAACGAAAGAATCTTTTGGGGCAACCAAATATTTATCGTATTTTTTTAAAAAATCGAAGAAGATGTAAAACGCTGAGAGCATTTTTCGAGTTTCTTTTAATATATATTTCCGATGAATTCCGATTGTACCAGTAGCTTGAAACCAGAATCGGAGAAAGTTCAATGGCCACTGAAATTGCTTATCTTTTTGCGAGGAGACGATGAAAAATTAGGCAAACAATTTGGCGAGCAGGGCACGAACATGGTCGGTTGGTCTTCCGTGCGCGTCCTTATTTCAGTGTGCGTGAATTTAATGAGCCATGCGTGAGGAATGCGTCCCTCGGTTCCGTTCCGAAGCGCTTGACGCGTGAAATAAATTCGCTTCCTTCTTTTTCCATTGACAAAAAAGTCCCCTTTCATTGGTGGTGCGTGTCACTCTCGCATAAGGCGATAAATAACCTCGCACAAATATAACACGGCATCTTTCCTTTTTCTTTTCTTTTTAAGAGTAATTTCACTAGACATTATCGTTTTAACGTTTCAGCGAATTACACGCGTTTTCAGAATATTCTTAAGAAGCGTTTAGATGATTTGATATTGTTACCAATATTTCAGATTCTCAGCGTTATCGTCGATACAATGCTGAGAACTTTAAATATCGACAATAAAATCTGAACGTTTCTAAAGATCTTACGTCGAAGAACATTGTCAGATCTTAGAACTATTTTTCACGAGATTATAGGGGACTGTAAGAGAAATTCAAGAATGCATATTACACGATCTTCTCTATATACGATTGGTACATCCAGCCACTTTGACAACGACAACTCGCTCAAACTTCTGCGAAAGAGTAGAACATGCTGTTGCGCGATGAAATTTGATCAGGCGTTAAAACAAAGTAATATGCTTCGTCGAATTTGTCCTAAAGTCTCCTACAACCCCGACCTAGCCCCCTCTAAAGAAAAAAAGAGAAGAAACAAGATTTGGTCCGAAGTAACTTCGGTTTCGCTATAAAAACAAAGTATTTTGGGAATATTTGGTCGTCATTCGTAGTAAGGTGGACAGCATCGTCGCAAACAGCGGAGAAATAACGAGTCGCGTCAGCCGGCACACGCTGCATAAACACCGGCATAAACTCGATTTGCCGCGATAACCGTTCGACTGCTTTCGTGAGGCGGTATAACGTTAATTCGAATTCGTATAACTTGTTTAATCTAAACGAGGCTTCGTGCAGCGAGTTGATCGTTAAACGAGCGTGGCAGACGAAGAAGGAGGGGATGTCTAGTTGATATCGAAGCCAAGAAGGACGTAAATCCCCGCAGAAATGGGGAACGCGAGCATTTACGATTGTCCCGGTGTATGAGCGTCATGAACGGGGACGAGCACATAACGCGAATGGCATCTTGGAAACGACAGCAGCGGGCGCGATCGGCGACGGAATAATGAATTAGAGGTACGGCCTTTTGATAGGGTAATTTCGAGGGTAGGCTGCTGACACGGGGTTGGCGAGCCGGCCATTCCCAGGGCTGTTACGTCTAGACGTATCCCGTGCCCGAGCCATTTCGACTTTCAGGTGTCCGTAATTATCCTCGGTACGGTTTGCGCCGCGGCGCACGTATCCACCCGCGCCGCTTAAAGCCACCTTTCAGCTTCACGCCCTATAATTTTCGAAATTCACCCCTGATTTACGGCCCTCTGCTCGAACCGTGGCGCGAACGACTCACCGTCCGATAGAACCACCTCCGTTCCGTGAATTTCAACCTCAAGTTTCCATTTTCGAGATTTGTTCGCTCGCTGCGTCCTACGCGCTGCATCCCTTCGCCACTTCCGCGCGGAGATACTCGTCGTAGGATAAACTCGAGGCACGAGCGAAGCCAAGTAGATTGCGAGGCTCGCGGTAAGACGAGCATCAAGGACAGGAAAATTACGTTTGTCGCGAACCAACAACAGCGTCGTAAAGTCGTCGGATCTTCAGAAATATCGCGGTTGAAGCAATCGATGACTATTTTACGACCAAGGAAAACTCAACGACGCAGAATTGTTTGCTATCGACGGACCTTTCTTTCCTTTCCTTAAACTCGGCGCGCTCTGTTTCATTGCCCGCGAACCGTTAGTCGGGCATTCGAACGTCGCGCTCGGTCACCTCACAGCCTGTCGCTACCGGACGTGACCGGTACGCAGGGGTAGTCCGAGCACGCGTATGTTTCCGGGAAACTTTAGTTTACACGTGGATATTAAAGACGATCCCATCGTTTTATTTCGTCGTATTATTATATATATCGCAATGATATACTAATTATACAAAATAACAGTGGTAATAAATAGCAGCGATAAAATAAATAAATTAGGTGACCCGTGATACACGTGTATCCATACGTTTGGAACCAGTTGTCGCAGCTAATCGTTCTTTTCGTCCTTTGAAAAATTGACTGCGTGACCTCTTCGTCCTTCGACCTTCGATTCAGGATGTCGACTCGTAGCGAGGGTAAGAATTGTTTGGGCATAGGCGGATTTACGATGGAGGGTGAAGCCCTTTTCACGTGTGCGGATGGCGAGTAGGCTATAACGCGGAGAGTGACCATCGTTCGGACGTGGATGGGTATTGCAAGGTTGAAGAGAAACGTTTGGTAAACGTAGGTGGGGTTGGACGAGTACTCTAATACATTATCCTCAGTTTCTCTGCTTTCGACGGCGCGTTCCTTCAACGTATTCCCTGCTATCGTTCAATTTGGAGCGACAGATACGTCCTCTATCCTTGTCGCGAACATTTTACGAGCAAATAAATTCTATTTATCCAAAAGGAGCTTCCCTTTTCGAAAGTTTTAATTCCGCGGGAAATTCGATTTGCAACATGACGGGCATAAACGAACAAACGTTCCTAGAACGAAACCTACATGTTCCCCGGATTATGTTTCTTCCGTGCGAACAGAATGTTGTTGGAAAATTGTCTCGGACGACAAAAAGTTTCTCGCAGTTGCTTCAGTGGTAGCAGAGCTTCAGACCATCGAGCACTCGTGCTGCCCTTTTCGTTCAAACGTATCATCGACGTTTCATCAGCCATTTAATTGCAGGGCTCTCGGTCGTACCGGAGATGGCTACACGTGGACGAGGGAGGCCTGCACCAGCGCGAAAAGCTCCGGCCTTTTGGAGAGGAAGCAGGCAAGGGCGTGCAGAGCGACGCCGGACGTTATGGCCAGCCTGGTGCAAGCGGCCAGGGATACATCGACGGTATGCCAGCAAGCATTTCGACATCGTAGATGGAATTGCAGCAGCATCGAGCGTGCGCCGGATTATACGCCTGAATTACTTACCGGTACGTTCTATGTCGGATGTTCGACACCTTTTATTTAACACCGCGGAGGCCAGTCACGAAGCTGCCCTCCCGGCTCATCGAAGATTCTATTTCGTCTGACATTGACGCGAAAAGAGATATCGAGTCGTAGATGCTCGCTGAAATATGAAATGCGGTTGGAACAACGCGTGGAGAAAATCGAGAGGAATTATTGGAAGAGAGAGGACGATGATGCTGTCGAGGATGCGTTTCTCAGGCGGCTGAACAGTCGGCTAAACTTAATTCTTCTCCTTCGATTTTCGAGATAAGAAGAAATCTTCGATGGAAGAGAGTCGTTCGATTTCGAACGAGCCATTGGTATTTGGTGATAGAAGAAGATTCGAAGGCCATCTTCGTCTTCTTTCAACGGAACCGTGTACTTCTGAACACAGATGATCGTAGCCCTTCCGAAGAAGATCGTAACTATGGTCGTCTAAGATCGCTCAAGATCACGAACGTAATAACGAGCGAAAAACCGGAATCCACGACGTACATGCTTGCGAAGCACGATACTCTCTTACGTATTTGCTTAATGTTTACTTTCCCATAAATTTCGCTTCATCTTAGAAAAGGTAGAAAAATTTCTAGATGCGATAAATAAATACTCTATGGAATTTTAAGGCATACGTTTTAGATCGAACAAGATAATGTTACGTAACATGGCACGATATGGCAAACAACGTGTCTCTTTATTTCCATGGAAATATCCATGTCTTATAACTTATTGGGTTCCAGAAGGAATTTAATCGAAAATCCTTCGATCACGTATATGGCTATATATATCTGATTGACTGTAATATTTAGCATACTAAATTCTGTCAGAGGCGTAGGTAAATCACGACGACGATTCGATACGGTTCGGGGCGATACATCGAGCTGTCGTGATGTATTTGTTTCGTTAATGCATGAACTGGCTGATCAGAGAAAGTGAACAAGATTCGCGAGTTGACACGAACATGTTGCCAACATTAAATCCTTCTCTTTCACTTGGAAATTATTCGTATTATCGTTCTTGGAAATCGCTTCCTAGATATGAATTTACACGAATATGAAAGTGGAGCCGCGCAAAGTCGGTCCATTCCTGCGAAAGATCCTTATTCTATAATCCCTATTTGCCTTTCATACGGTCGCGTTAGTTTCCTAGAAAAGCAACGAAACGAAGAAAGGTAAACCTTTCAGGCAATTAATTTAAACTAAAAAGTCTAAAGTAGAAAAGCGTCAATTACTCAACTTGTATCGTTATCGTCACGTTCATCGCTCGAGGAAGCAAGTAAAACGAGCGATTATTTCGTACGCGTAGCTACGTGAAAAATTCCTCTCTCGTTCAACGAAGCTAACGCGGTTAGAGCTAGAAGCCACGCTTCTAATCAGCCTTCGAGTAATCATTAGCTTCTCTTAAGCAAAGACACCCGTACAATTTGAGAAACTTCTTAAGCACAGTTCAATTCGAAAGCGTAGCTGCATCGGATTAGAAAAGCTCAGGCTCCACTGAACGATCGATGTTTCTAAACGGAAGAGGAGAATAAATTAGGATTAGACGCCCTCGAACAAGACGATTCTTTGTGCTCTTGTGCGAAAGCTTTCTCGAGGGCCCCGGTAGAACGAAAAATTATTTCTAGAAACGTCAAACGAGCCTGAAAACGAGGATCGTATATCCCGCGAAGCGTATCAGGTTAAATAGGAAGGAAGGCCTCGAAGAAGCGGCTCAATTAGTGGTCATTATCAAAGCTGCTGCTTCCTTCCTTTCTGGCAGCGGTTGCCAGCGAATGTCGGATTAACTGTTGGCCGTTTGACGATAATTATATATTGTAAATAAAAGTGTTCCCCTCGGGGCAAGAGAAGCGATCCTTCGTTAATGAGAAAACCGAGAAGCTTCGGCCCGTGAGGTTCGCAGTGGCGATGAAAAACACACGGTTGCTCGATACGTATCGGAGGAGCGGAAAAGCCGCCCTTTCGCTGCCGCTATGCTAATCAGCTTTCCTTCAATTATTTCAAACCGGCTGGAGGAGAGACCGTGAATGGCGACCTCTAAAGGCACCACGGACCGTACCATTACCGATTTTATTCGGGGTCGTTCGAGAGACTCTACTTCTTGCCACGTTAATTGCCCGCCTCGGAGATTTCTTATTAGAAAATCGTAGCGTCGTCGCTTCGACCTTCGACCCAATTCATCGGAAGACCTTTGCTCTTAGCAGCAGCCTCGGCAAAGCTTCTTATGTAACGAAAATAGAATTAAACGCGAGCTTGTTAAGCAAATTTGCCAATGGACAAGCCGAACAATGCCCGTTGCAAGAGAGAACGTTCGGCGGCTTGCTACGTTTTCATTCAGCTTTCTTCTTCTTTCGTTCCTTTTTTCTCTGTAAGTCCGGATTTATCGGGAGTTTATAACGAATTTCATTAGCTCGAACAGGCTTCGGCGAGGTTTTGTTTGCGACGAGGATGCAAGCAACGAATCAGGATACCGAGTCGTTATAATTTATTTGTTATACTTGTTGGAAAGGTACACTGTCGTAAGTATTGGGTTACGTTTAACGAAAAATTATATCAAACCTTGCTCCATTTAAGATCCTACAACGAAATGACAGAGTAGCTAGAAAATCAAGTCAGATAGAATCAAAGCCAAAGGGTCTGTAGAATTCTCCGCGGAAGAAAAGAAGAGAGAACTCTTAAATGCAAGAGACGTATTTTGCGATCTGCCGTAACAGGAACCAGAGAACAAGCATTCGTGTACGCTATGTCGGCTGCAGCTGCAGTTTGGAGGCTAGCGAGAGGATGCGCTCTGGGCAGTCTAGCGGCTTGTTCCTGCGCCACTCCACCACGAAGAGAGCCACCGTCACCGTCCGCCTTGATTTCACCATCGTCCTTCACCGCCACGTCGCTCTCGTTCGGCACACTTTCTGCCAAGAACTCGTTCAAATGGGGTGGCTGCGGCGACGACGTTAGATCGGCGTCCAGGATGGCCAAGAGATTTCTCCAAGGCGCCACTCCTCCTGGCACAGGTGCAACCGCGAAGTTTATGCACGCTGTTAACATGCACAACAACCGGGCGGGTCGAAGGGTAATTGAAATAATCGTATTAATTTAAAGCGACGAACAGGAGGAAGACGGAGGGTTTGGATTCGTTTCGCATCGACGATGATCATACCGATAATCATTTCGTCATTATACGTTTCATTTGTGTAGCTTTTTCGGTTTTGGAAATACGTGGTAATTACTAGACTGAGGGTTTTTACGCAAATTCATATATTTCAGAGCATAATTAGAAACGTAGAAGCTGTACTTTGGATCAAAATATGAGAAACGAGAAAAGATCGAAAACGAAAGGAAAAGCTGATACACGGCAAACTAAATTACCGTATTAACACGTTAATAAAGCTCCAAGCTGTTGGATCTTGTCCAAAAAGACGCAACATCTTTCCGCGCTAATATGAACTTTCCCGTGAAAAGCAAATACTTGGATCGAGCAATTTGCTATATCAATTAGCTATGTCTCCTCTCTTCGAACGAACTCCGAGCCTCACTGAGGAATTTCAATTATTCGTTCGTACGCTTCAAATAAAATACAAGAAATACACGAGTTAACAGAATTCACGTGTGATCTCTGTGTATTTAATCGTTACAAGGCAGTGGAACAATCCTTGACCCTGGAATGCAAATGTCACGGAGTTTCCGGCTCGTGCAGCGTGCGTACCTGTTGGAGAGGTCTTGGTTCTTCGGGGCCAGCAGCCGCAGGAAGTCGATTGCTTCGGAGATACGCAACTGCGGCGGAAGTTCGGCCGAGGTCAGGAGGCAGGCTACCGCCTCTATATCATCACGATAATCTGTTGTACACCACGAAAAGCCCGGACTATTGTCTTCCTGACAAGAAGAAGGGGAGTCTTGGAACTGTCGGCAGGTAAATCACGCTTCTCTTTCTTTATTTGTTTCGCTAATATCGTAGAACCGGTTTCGTGCTATATAGTGAATTGCAGACGATTGTTTCGCCCATATGACAGACGCTTCTCTGTCGCGTTCTCTTCTCACGCCACGAGCGATTCTAACCGACCTGTAATCTCAAGGGGGAAAGTCTCTGATAGAATAAATTAATAAGTCAAATGATTGGAAACGAACAGGAGTTGAATAACGCAGCTGGAGTAAGATTAAGACATGTTCGCGCGAAATTCAAAGTTTTAGTTGATAAAGATTACGGATTAATTATATGCAATCGATAAATAGTCAGTTGGTTGCGACTTAAATCACAATCGTAGATTACCGTAATCCAAACTATAATCGTGCTGCCTAAATAATAAAAATTCGTGTGTTATCGTATTCTCAATATTTCTGCATATGCCTCTGCGCGTATTTTATTCACAGATTGTGAGTGTCTATGAACTTATTGGAAATCTAAATATGCATAAAGACATAGAATGCACACAATGTTCAGAGATATCTAATGTATTCGAAGTAAAATATTTATTATGCTAGTTAGTAGCTGATACAGATTACGTAGACTCCATTTTCATAGTTAGCTTCCTAGAAGTATGAAATTGCATAAATATCCAAGGTTTATGGATTTGCATATTTTGCTATATTTTCAAAGCAGAAACACCAACGGTTTAATAACAAATCGATAAATTGATGTACAGTAGATGGAGTAATAAAGAATATATAGAATATTTGAAACGTTCTGTGCGATACACATGAGTGCACTTTGCAGGCTAATCTTCTCAAATCCTTCCTTTCACGTCTAACTTTCCACCAACATTTCACGAACATGCACATTTTGTACAAGTAACCCAATCCTTACAAAGCTAGAAGAAAGATAGTCGAATGCAATTCTAGAAGTTACAGTGCACAGCAACTCCTTTCTAAGTAAAGATACAGAACGTTTGTGTCGCAACGCTGCATCATGATTTTGTACTTCCTTTCCATCTAACGTTGGCCATTATCATTATTATTACTAGTAATTAACATCGCATGGTCCCAAACGAGCTCCTTACAAAATCCTTCTCGATGTTCGTCTTTGCAATTTGCCTGTTGTTTCTGCCTGCGTACATTTTTCATTCAAGTGTATCGGGTACTTTTATTTTTGGTACGCGTCCCACTGATGCTGGTTTTATCCTGTCACATGTTTGGCATAGTCCTTCTTCGTTTATATATCGTGATATTTTAGCCCGTTGACTTTCCATTGTTTTCTTCCTGCCAATCTTATCCGCGTTAGGGTTCTTTCGATTCTAGTTCGAAGGTTTATTTCGCGCGTGCACAGTATTCAACGTTCTCAGCTCTTTCAGGTCTTTGTATTTGGGTTTGTACGAGGAATTCACTGTTCTTCTTGTATCTTCCTTTCGAAAGCTGTCCTTTGTCGTTTCTGGTATCGTACATTATTTTATTTTCCGTATTATTTAGGTGAAAGAAATAAGGTACGAGTTTCAGTAAGGTACGAGTTAGACACGAGTAAGTTAAAACGCGTTGATCGATATATCCATAAATTTTTTACTTTCAACGGATTTAAGGATATTTTATCATTTGCGAGCCTGACACAGGATCGTATTTTATTATAAGTGGTTCACTTTCCTTTCACGTAGAAAGAAGTACACAAACATCTAGTTAGCACGCTTCACGCTTACTGCCAATTCGGAGAAATCTCATGTATCTAGTTTTCTAAGCTTCCAAATGGATTATACTCGTAAATTATTATTGAGAAATGTATCTGTTTCTTTCGTAGCATTGCCTATAGATTGGCACAAATTCAATCGAACTGTCGCTTAAATTACGTCTGTCGTCGATAGCGATTGTGATCGATCGAATTCCTAGTAGCCGAAATACTTTGTGAATAGTAAATAGTAAGCATCGAGATCCTTCGTAAATATTGCATTACATAATGTACCAAGTTTGCCTGTAGCCAACTCCTAAGAACATATCGATATATTTGTACATTTACATAAGTAGAATGTATCTAGAAAAGTAACCGATTAATGCAAAATATAATCAGAATTTATGACGTAGAAGTAGATTCGTTTTAATACTACGTATGAACGTTTCCTTTAACGCGCGCTCCTTATCCGAGTCAACTTCTCAGCTTCAAGTCGTCTTACGTTAGCCTGTACTTTGTATGTACGATTTACGTTCTGAAATATAAGAATACAAATCTGTTTATATCGCGTATTAACTTGCATTCGTTCGATCACCGATACGCGTTTGCTAATTCCTATTTCTTCGGCAAATAAACGCAATCGTTAAGTACGCGCGTGGAAAAAGAAGAGGGAAAAGGGAAAAAGATAAGTTGTGTATCTTTATACGAAAGAGGTGGCGTAAGGAGGCCAGGAAGTAGGTTTGCTTTGAAAATGACTTTGCATTTTGATATAGGATCGCGACCACCTTGCCATTGATTTCCTTATCCTTTCAACGCAGTCAGGTGTTATCTCGTTACATTTGTCAGCGACTTTATTCAGTTCGTTAGTAAGGTACATGTACAACGTACAACAAGTATCTTGTAGATAGCCGAGTGGAATTCATTACGATAGTTCCATTTGTCAGAAGCTCGTATTAAGAAGTAAAATCGAAATACAAATATGCTTACATATGTAACGATATTTTTCGCTTTTAAAATAGATTCGTGTGGGATATTAATCTTACACGTACGGGGTGTCCCAGAGTTTTCCATTCGAGCATATCATAGTAGCGTATTATAGTACAGTATTATAGCAGCGACGCACTCGTACGGATGTATGGGCCTGATGAAAGTATCCGATGAACAGAAATAATAAATATTTTGCTAAGAAGTCGAAGGGAAACATACGAAATAACTTGCCGCCGAGAAAGCGTAAAAGTAAATTGACGTTTGTGTTCGTTCGATTTCACAGTACGTAAATATTGATTGCCTTTACAAACACAGGATTTGCACATCACAGGACTTTACATTCGCATCTATAGGAAACATTATGTTTCTTATATTGGAAACTTCTTGCTCGTTCCATACAACTTCAGGGAATGTACGCTACTAATTTTTTCCATTAATTCTTCACGCGTATAAATGTTTGCCGGGTAAATTTTGTTTTCGGTCAAATCTCGAAGGCTTATGGTCGTGCATTTTTTAAGAAAATAATTGTATATTATAACGATGCACGAAATAAAATTCTTTGCAAATGTAACCGCGAACCTGTTTTCAAAATTAAAATAGCGCTACAAAATTATCTACTTAAAAATTGTAAAGATTTGATACGATCCAGAAGGTTAAATCGTCTGAGTGACTAAATAAGCATTTGAATAATTAAATTAAAACAAAATATATCTGCGTAAAAAATATTAATATAATACTCAAAGTAGAAAATATTCTAACACCGTTTGGCAGGAAAACCTCGGGATATCTTGTGTCTAGCAAAATTTCCATTTGCCAATGAGATAAACTACTGTACTTTTTGTCGATACTTCGAGCTTCATAAATATGTTGTCAATCGAACAGCAAAAAGATCTATCTACAAACATTATTCATACTGTCCGTGTTATACAAGAATGTATTATCAATAGAAAATTTAATGCTACTACGTTGCAACGTTACCTATATCGTTGTACACGGTTGTCTCGGTTAAACGAAATCGCCTAAGATATTTGCCTCGTTTACGATCGTATAAGGAACCTTCTCAGGACAAAGTTGGGCTACTTACGAGGAAAGAATCTTCTCTCAATTTTCTTTTTCTCGAGGAAACTGCAAGGTTATCGGTATTTTTTAAATAGAACTCTGCATATCTGTTTATACCAGTCGACGTGATCCTTTATTCGCTGTATTCTTGCTAAACTATGTGATCCGGTCCCGCGTAAGAGTTTGTGGAAATTTGTTCAACTGCCGTAAGACCGGTGAGACAAAAGATATCAGAGGTTTAGGCGATCCCATCTAGCCGAGACACCCTGTGAATGTGCTGGGTATTATATAACAAATTTATACAAATATCGTCGCTGTTTATCTCTCGATCCTACCGACGGCCAATGCACGTGTCGGCTAATTTAAAGGAAAAATCGAGCAACACTCGCGAGAAGATTTACATCGATAAATGACGTCTAGAATGGATATCAATGACACGTAACGTAGGCTAATTTATTTCATCGCTAAATCCGGTGACATACGCGTGCACGGTGCACGATCGGTTACATAATCCGCTGAAAGCAATGCATTTAAAGTATCTACCGTAGTGAATGAGTACCGTCTCGTGCAACAGCCATACGCTAGGGTTGCAGGCTAGAGGCAAGAATAAAGAAGAAGGTGTCAGAACGCTGGTAAAACTTCTCCAACGGAGATTAGCGTTCGTTTATTTCGTGGAATTCTCGTTAGAGGGGAAAGGTTTCCCGCTGAAAAGGATCCGAAGCGATTAATTCTCTTGTTGATCGTCTTATTAATTTTCTCGTCGCCGATTCTCTGCAAAATGTAAGCCTTTCTGAATAATTGGCGAATATAAGTAATTGACTTTTTCTTTTTTTGACTGGTCGTAATATTTCTAATCGTCACGAATAACACCCTGGCAGCTGAAGATAGTTACGACGTTTAACAGAAACGACAGAGAACGTTTTTGACGTACCACCGTGTATATATGCCTATGCGATAATTTAATTAGAATTTCATCAAATATTTTCAAAGATGCTGAACGTATAAAAACGAATGCTTCGGCGTTGATTAACCAGTTAGCTGTTACGACGAACGAGATCACGTAACATCGAATACTATTAATGATTTTTTCATTTTCAAGGAACGTAATGGGTAACGAATTCTTTATGGAGAAAATCCTTTACGGAGAAGAAAAGAATGGAAATTCAGCGATGATCAAGCGTATCGAGAATCGTAAAATTACGTTACGACAGCCAGTTAACGACGCTTCGTTGCATCTTCATTTATCTGTTTGCGTGGACACAGAAGAATGGTACACGTGTCATAAAAATGAACGAGCTGCTCGTAAACATTTTTCTGTATTCCTATTGTTCTTGCGTTTGGCACTTTTGGTCGTTGCAAGTTTCGGCAATAAGTGGGTTACGAGTAAAAGTAAGAAACTATTTAACAACGTCGCAAAAATGTATAAGCAACGATTTCTATTTCATACGGCGTTGATGTACCTCTTGAGTTTCATTCCTATCCCTGTTACTAGCAATTCGTATCACGTTGGCCCCTAATTCTCGCCGCACTCTGTACGAAGTAGCGCGTTCTGTTCGCCTCCCCGCTTTGCCTACTGTTGCTATTTACGTTTTATTCGCGAGCAGTTCTTCGGCAAGCGTTCGACCCATTCTGTGTTCTTTCTGTAACGTGTTTGACGTAATTGTTCATTCGTATATCGCGGTACTTTGTTTATTCTGTTAATTTCATATATTCTTAATATTCTTTGTTAATAGTAGTAGTAATATTTATATACAAACTTGCGGTACAAATAAATCGTGTCTTAGGTTTATACAGTGGATAAACTGTTTCGTTAAAGTTGTAGTCTCTTGTTGTTATCTACTTCGCCGGATTGGCTTCCTTCGGTTTGCTCCTATTGCGTCGCACCCTTATTTGCAGGCCTATTTTCCTGTTCATTCTTTCACGCAGATAGATCTTAATCCCGTGCACGATTTTACTCACGTGTATGTATCTTTTATTAGCTTTTCTTCTTGAAAAGAAAAGATACTTGTAATATTCATACCTTCTCGAGAATTCTGTTTAGATTTATATCGAGGACACTCGACCACAGTATGTTCCAATGTGTCCACTTTGTTCCAGTTGCACAGTTTGCAATTTGCATTGTCGATAATAAAATATGTAACACCCTCGACGTTTACCTTCCACCCAGTTTTACTCGATGGTCTTACTCGTGCCAGGGTTGTTCCGTAGGTAAGAGCTATATTTAAACCTATACATTTTGCTTGTTCTCTTCCCTGTGGAAGTTCTTAACGCATTTATGCGAGCAGTTGCAGATTACTGGAACGCGAAAATGGCTGTAACTTGGAAAGAAGGTCAGGCAGGACACGCGTTCTTACGACGCGGATTCCACGCGTTACGATACACCCTGTATATCTATCCGATGCATAATGCAGATATCAGACGAGCGATATTTCAGAAGAGTTTACGGTGCGCGATTCGTGGCGATCGCGGCATTTATTTCTGTCTCCGAGCTAGTCAACTAATCGTTACCTGGCGCTAATAAAATACTTCCATCCTGTACGTCGACTCGATCCTTCGGCTTGTTCGCTTTTGTGCAACAGCCACACACAACGAATTTCTCGGCTCGATCTCGGTTATCTTCGGCATAGCCGGATCACCGACCGGGGTATCGGTGATCGGATACTCGCTTATTTATACGACTGTATCGGTAATTACCTATGAGGGAAGACCCTGGAGATAGGGCGGAACTTGATTTTTCCGGCTGATGGAAAAACCTGTTCTCGAAACCGAATAAATCCTCTGTTTTACGATATTTCAACGATTCTACGGCCCCTCTGCTATCGACACGGAATCTTTCTTCGCTTACAGTTAAATGCTGAAGCTGCGTGCTCGTTGAACCGACAACGAGGAACCTTCTGTTGTCAGGCGTTGGCGGCTGGTTCAGACCATAATCGACGAGTATCAATTTGCGCATGCTGGGCGACGTACTTCTTTTCCTCCACTTGCTTTTTACAGAAAGTCGAATAGAAGGAAAACAAGCGCTCGAATTGTTGTGAAACTGTTTCCTCGGGGTAGTTGACACACCTTTCATAGTCAAATGTTTAATGATATTTATGTCGACGAAAAAGATCCATCGAAAGTTGATTCTTAACGAGAAGTACCCTTTTTAACGAGGATTCTGGCCGCCTCGAAGGTTTGCTCGGGCAACGATCGCTGTTGGCGCGAGCTGGCACGAGATAAAGCGAGAAAGAAGGAATAAAGCGAGCTTTCGTCGGTGATTGCATTCGCTACGGATTTTCCGGCAGCACGCGAAAGCAGCGTCTTCGTCGTCCTGAATTATTCACGGCTCGATGTTCGTGAATTAAGATCACCCACGGCATTCTGGGAACGGCGACTGGTTTTCGGCAGAAGATACAGCAACAACGCCGTCATCCCTTCTGGCTCCGATGCTTTGTTCCGTTCAGCCCGCCCTGTAAATCACCCATCGAATCAGCGGCTGTACCGTCTCGTTGGGCAAAATTTAACGCGGTACCTTCTGCTCGTGACGTCGGTTGTTATCTCAGTGGTTAGCTCGGCGCATCGGAGTGCACGTTAAGAGTGGATTTTTTAATCAATTGTTCATTTACCGAAAGACGTAGCTGCTTTTCCTACTCCGTGGCCAGATGCTTTCAACGAAATCTCTGTTCTTTGCTGTTTGTCGATGCAACATCGTACACCGATAGTCGGCCACCTATTTGCTAGAAGATGTTCCTCCGAGGAAGAACGGTCCAGTGAAGCTAGTAACCTTGAAGTTAAAATTTACCACTTCGATTACCACGTCGATCGTCGATGAGACGACTTGTTCCCTTTTGTTAAAAGCGCCACTGGTGCTACAAGTTACTCTTTCGAAATTCCACTTCCACCAAGTGTAGCTCTATTCGTAGCACAAAAGCTTAGAGTGGTCGGTACTATACTACTCTCACCTACGTGTAGTTCTGCCGTAGAAAACACGTTAATTTCTTTTTATTTCTCTCTATGTACGATTAGGAAAAAAAAAAAAAAAAGAAAAAGAGAAAAGAATGGAACGGTTGAGCCAAACTGGTGAGCAATTCGTAAGCTAATCGGATGCTAGTTCTGGACATGTTAATATTTCATCTGTGCCGGTTAATATATGTATAGTACCTGGTTTCTTTGGGCATCACTGACCGGCCTGCCGGTTACAGCTTACAACCGGTAATTATAACCCTCCGTATAATTATACAAAGTAGGCGTGGTGAATGTTTATTACGGGACGCCTTCGACCATTTCACCGTATACTTTTCGAAATCGTTTTTTCTTAACACTACGCCTGTGTAAAAACACGTGGGCCGCAACAACATGCCAGGTGACTTGGCAGACTTTTTCCCTTTTTAATGTGTCGCAGGCTGCGCATCTTTATGGAAGTGCGATCGACGATCGGGCAATCAACCGGTAATATTGAGACGTTAACGATTTCGTTTAAAGTCCTCGAAGAATTTATACGGTCTTACTTACGTATTCTATTCAATGATATCCTACGTATTTTTATTTCCTTTCCCAGCAAACGGCATTCGACAATTTGTTTTCCTCGCTCGTAATTTAATTGGCACATGTATACGCGTGCAATGATATCTGTCGAGACATTAAAATATCAATTTTATACCCGATGTCGTGACATTAGAGCGCGTTTAATCGACTGGTAACAAATGATATGATAAACGTAATGACATATTAAATCAAACGCGTGACAATTACAAGCTACTAATGAAACGTATAAATCTAATGGAAAAGATATAAATAGATATAATGGAGCGAAGTGGAATTGCTTGAAAAAAAGTGTTGGGTTGTCCCAATAGCTTCTTTCGTTTCGTAAGAAAATAATAAACGCACAATTGTCGTTGTTCCGATAGAACTACAGAGATCGTAATTCATACAGAATAACATAAAATAGAGAACGTCGTGCATCTATTATTTCCTTGTAAAACGAAAAATACTTTTGGGATATACATATCTAATATAGTTTAGGATGTAAAGCGACGCTAATACGTTTGATTTTCTCGCTTCAGGCAATGCAATGGCAGCAGTACCGGATACGAAGGTTGCGAGTACCTTTGTTGCGGCCGAGGACACGTGACGAAAACGGAAGAAGTTTTAGAGCGATGCGATTGCAAGTACATCAGCTGCTGTTACGTCAAATGCAAAACATGCAGGAAAGTTATGAAAACGTACGAGTGCAAATGAATGCACGGATTCGTAGGAATCTCGAATCGAAGCCTGATCAAGCTCAAATGGCAAGAATTCGTGTAAACTGTTCACAGGCGACTCTGTAAACGACAAACTTGTCCATTGCGTTTAAAAACATGAAACTTACGCGGTGTGATTAATCGTCGCGATAATTCGGAACGATCGGAGGATGTCGCGATTGGAAGCGCATACTTGTAGTTATTTTTAGAGGTCGTTGTGTAATTATATCGAAAAATGTGGAAAATGTACGAATCAGGCTGGTGATGGATTACTCGAACGAATCGTCAATGACGAAAACGTTGGATTAGAAAGTACTTAATGTTAAAAGGAAACTCGATGAAACTCTTATTTATCTCGTCTACTATTTATTGAAATTTATGTGTTTGATACGCTGCGAGTATAGTACACCAGTGTTGTTAGTCAACATTTTCCAAAATATTGAGATACGAGGGAAGATTAGACATTAATAACATCGATGAAAAACTGATATTGGTACACAGGCACAAAACCAGACAACACCGTTAGCAGCATGTTAGACATAGGCGTGATTAGTCGCAATGTAAATAATTCGCTGAATTCGACGTAGTTTGTATTGAAAATTATATTCTACAATAAATATCACTTGACACGGAGAAGCAGATTTTATTCACCTCTGTTGATCGTTACACGTTTTGTTTGATTACGATCTGCACGATACGTTGCATCGCATGCAATTGATATAGATATAAAATATATTTCTCATAAAAATTGTTACAGATTACGATCAAAGTATAACGTACAAAATTCCACGTAATTATTCGAACGACTTCGAAGAGGAAATGAGAAATATCGCTTCCAATTCTCACGAATTTTCTATTAATTTGTAAATTTGGTAAGATTCGGGTATCGCGCGTGTATTTCAAATGTGTAGCAACTTAATGTAATTCAGTCCTCTATTAGAAGGACATCGAAACTGTCAGAGAAGAATTTCAAGAGCTGAGAATGAAAAATTAGAAATATAATACTTGACTTTTAAAATTAATAACACTTATCAACTGTTATGGCAGAAGCAAAGTACAAAAGATGTTTGAATAATTATGAGCGATATTGTAAATGTATAATTATGTAAAATGATCGAAAATACGTTATAGGAAATTTAAATTGTGTATCTTTAAAGTATATAACATTGTTGACTATAACGAAAATTCTGCAAAAATGACGAATTATTGAATAAGAATATTCAATAAGAATAAGAATAAAATATTCAATATTGAATAAGAATATTAAGAATATTCAATAGTTTGTTTTGCAGTTTGTGATTTGCATTTCTGGCGACTTTGAACTTTCATCTGAATTCGTTTCTTCATCGACAATATTTAAATCTTTTATGAAAACACACCAGTTTATACCAGCTCCACAGTCCGGTTCCTTTTCTGATGCCCACCAAAGTGCAGTCTGAAACATTCATGAATAATAGCTTAGGTAACTAATAAATTTCTGTCGTTCTTGTCATAACAAGAAGGAAAAAAGCAAAGCACGTGGGAAAACCCACTTTAATTATGGGAATAACTGTTGTTATTTTCACGTGTTATCTTCTTTCTAAACATAAACATTTTTCTAGATGAATTTTCAAGTTTAGAAAGAGATAATAATCTAAACTAAAAGATTAATGCAAAGAGAATCTTGTTTCAGGTCATAGATAGAGCAACTCGTGAAAGTTGTGCGTACTTCCTGCAGAAAATTTGTATGGCTATACTGGCTGCAGTGCTGAATATATTTCAAGCGAAACATATTGGAAATAATTATTGAAAAAGGTTTGTTTAAATGAAATAATATTTAGTTCGTCTATATATATATAAGAAAAATGTTTGTATAAAATATAGTAAATGAATTTGAAATGAATATTTAAGATGAATTACAAATAATTATTTGAAATAGTATTTCATGTGCCTAAAAGTGCATGAATATTATTTTGCATCTCTAAACAATGTACAATTCAACTTGGCTATTACATATTGCATCATTACCAGGTAATATCGTTTGTCAAATTTGCAGAAGAAAATGTGCACGAAACAATAACGATAAAAAAATACCTTGACGTTTATCGGCGGCGCGGGTGGAGGAGGATCCACTTTAACGTTGATAAATTTTAGAACGTCGTTGTAGTCAAGTTGTTCCTCTTCGTTCTTACGAATGCTATATTATTATTGGTAAGTAGTATTATTGTGTACAGTTATATATATAATTCCAATTTATCGAATCTTTAAAATTGTGGGAAATCGGTGTACTTGTCACACTAATGTCTCTTTAGATTCAAAATGTTAGTATAGTTGCTTGAAATGTACATAAAATACATAAAGACTTAAATAACTGATAAAGATTTAATTCAGTTTTATCCAATTTCCCGCAATTTTTAAAATCTGGACTCGCTTGGTTTTTGCAGCAACATCTCCGCTTATATACGTACTGATCAAGCATAGAATTTAAAAGTTCCACGTCGACTGGAATTCTGGCAGCACGGAGCGTAGTATACAACGTATCGCGTGGTAAGAACCCTGTTCTTCCTCTGTCCCAATGATGTAGATCCTCCTCCAAACGATCGAGATCGTTCCACAAAGTTCGCAAAAGTTCCGTATGCATTAACTGTCTGTTAAACGTCCAATTATTATTTTTACTATGTTAAATCGATCTTACCAACAACGATTGCTTACCTTATGTATTCCCTAGTGTGAAACTCTTTTTTCTCGTGAGACGAATAGTGTCGAGCGACCGTGATTATTTCGTGCTCTGTTATTTTTCCTTCCATATACTTGCCCAAGATCTCCCTGAATTTTCATGAAATTATCGTAATAGTACAGTATAAATAGTATAGTATTTGGTGACGTAATGAAACTGTTATATAATACATTTTTATTTAAAAAGATTAGTAGCGCGTTAGATCGTGCTTTTAAGATGTCTATTTGAGGGCTTGCAAGGACTCTAAAAGACAGCTTTCGAATACCTTTCGATATAAATGTTGTGTATGTAGATTTGGTGGATCAGAGCATGTGGGGAGTATGGGAAGAGCTGATTCAGCGCGTCAAAATAAGAAGAAGAGTTCCTACGAACTGTCCATGTGATCTTGCTGTCGAGTAACAGCATGTTTCGTGTCGTGATAGTCGCTCAGCTGCCACCCAGAAAATCGCTCCAAGTAGTCAGCTGCAGCTTCGGTAGCAGCGTGAACGCGTCGCATCGTAGATCGTGGAACCTGTTCCAACAGCTTATACGGATTCGTCGGCGACTTTGACGAAGAGTTTTGACACTGTCAACCGACGTCGTATAAACAGGACACTTTAAACGCTCCCGTAACTAACAATCGAATGGGTCCGGGTGCGAAGAGCGAGCTGATGAGGAAATAAGACCAGCACGACCTATCCATCTTCCAGGAAGTCGTTGATCCAAGTAACGTCTAGCATCGCGAAATAAGCTAAATAAGTAACTCGAAAAGGTGGTCGTATCGGACGTATGTTTATGCCAAGTTTTCTTCTTATTTCAGTGTACTGAATTAACACCTGTCGTGCTTACCCGCATGCTCTGACTCACATAAATTCGTAATCAGCAGTAGCGTGCGTTTCAACAAATTGCAATTGGATTTTTTGATTTTTGCGTGACGAATCATTTCCTGTCACGCCGTTCGAATACTTTCGTTTTTCGCCTCATAGGTAATTGAATGAAACAAAACGGTGACGTTTCCGAGTTACCTGAGTTTCTCGTACGGCAGGACTCGAAGATCCCCGTCGATTGATTGGGCTGGCGCGCAAAGCTGTAGGAATTCTTTGTAAACCGGTTTCAATGTCTGTCGCAGTTTTTCCACGATTAACTTGACGTTAGCTTTGGCGAACTGAAAAATCGGAATACAAACGAAACGTTCATATTTCAACGGCTTGCCCGGCCGAGTTCGTCAGGGGACGCTAATCCGATATTCTAAAGTTCGGGACAGCGTGGAACGGTAAAAAAGGCGAGACGCGTATAAATTATTGCACCTTATCGCAATGTAACTCCATGTAACGAAGAGCATAAACGTCGGCCGAAGTAATTTCGAAGATAAAACCGTTCAAGTTAGGACGTGCTCCAATATAAAAATCCTCCGGCTTGTAATAATCCGGTTTCTTGCTTACAAATATCTCTTGATTAGGTAACATCATCGGCATTCTCTTCTGGAACAGGCATCGTCTAAAGCCTGCAAATAACGTGAAAAACCCATGCAATCAATAAGGAAACGATGTTGAGGCGCTAAACTGAAACCAATGTTAATAATCAGGCTACGGCCGTTTATATGTATAATGGTACTTGGTTTGTGGACATTCGACGACTTCTTGAAGACAGCCCCGTAGGTGTCGAACATCAAACTTTTTTAGGAGAAGGGAGAAAAGCTTTTCCGACTTGGTATCATCTTCGTAATCTGATATTGATAATTTCGATAATAGTATTTTCTTAAAAAACTGTTCACCTGAATTTCTCCTCGCCAATTCGAAAATAGAAACCGTATCGTCCATGAGGAAAACTCTTATAATGAACTGTCTGTCTTGATTAGCCGGTACATTCGATATCATTTGCGCTCTGAATCTCAAAACGTAGCTGTCCAAGCCCTGTCTAAGAAAGAGGAAAAGAGGAAGAAAAGGTGCTCGCGAGATTCTAATACTCATGATCACGCCTCAAGCTCACTTGTCGTAACGTAGAAACTTAACGACATCCGTTTTAGGTGGCTGCGGTATCATGCTGAAACAGTTGCCGAGGGAATCTTCGTAGGACCCAAAACCATTGTAGGGTGGAATGTATTTTTCCACTTTCACGCAAATCTCGCCAACATTTCGAGGTCTTTCCATGGGCGTGAAGTCATCCAGACCGTATTTCTTCCTTTGATGCGATACAAGGAACATTTTTTTACGTGACACATTCTTTTCTACGCTTTTTACGTAAGTATCAACGTTGCGTCAGAAGTGGTTATTAGCGACGATGATTCGAAATCAGGAGATGTTTTATGGGAAATTTTATTCTCGTATAATAAATATAGAGGATGTACCAGCTTGAAGGAGGCCGCTTCGATGTCTCTCTTGTTTGCAATGTTTGTAGCACGATTTAAAATTAAAATTTAAATGAAGTTCTTTCTTTACTTTTTATATTTTAATTTTTTTTTTCTAGGTCATAGTTATGTTTTATGTAGGAAACGCGTACTTTTTTTTGTTGCATCTTGTAGCAGACAAGAAAATATGAATATACCTGAATTATGATCTTCGAATGACCGTGAACACTAAAAGGATGATAAGTGGCCTCCTATAGCTGGACACCTTGTGTATATGTATACATAAAATTTTGCCAAGTTATTTCTAAACGTTTCTAAAATAATCCCCAACAAATAGAATGTATCTTAACGCATTAAAATGAATTAATTTTACAGTATTTTATCTATTTCTAACATCTTCACTATCTCGCCTTTAAATATTTATTTTGGATATTTTACCTGTAGTACTCCTTCGTAAAAGCGTCCATGTCTGTTATGACAATTATTCTGCCGAAGATATTTACTTGTGCGCCAATACTAAGTTCGTTTTCTTTGTAATACTCCCTACGAACCTTTCCAGCGTTCAATGGATCTATCGTGTAATAACCATGGGATGTATCGTCTCCCATCACGTTCAAAATAGTAAAAGCGTCTCCTGTTCCGATCGAGCCCATTTCCGAGAAGATCTATATTCGAATGCCCGTTCATTAATCCCTCCAGTTACAAGTTTTGCGAAACTAAATCCCATTATAAACAGAATATAAAAGCAGCGAGTCACTGCCTGCAATCTTTGGATACGTAAATAATCTTTTCGTAGTTTTGCAAAATAATACCCCAAAATCAAATTGGTTTTTGCATCTTTGTAACCTCGCGAACTCAATTATTCCGTACAATGAGAATACATCGACCGTCAATTTATGCCTTTTTAATTGTTACATGAATCATTCTGTGAAAATTTGCTGCAATTTGCGCTATCCTATTCTCAAAGTACCGCGTTAGGCAAGAATTCCGAGTTCGCACATATACCGGTACAACGAATTCTTACTTTAGGAACTTGCATACGTCGTAAAAACGTGGAACCGGAATCTCGTCCGGAATTCGCCGGCAGATTCTCTTTGATCTCCATCGTGTTGTCAGCTAGGTAATAGTAAATTTCCAGATCATGCACGACGCCGTAAAGATTATCCGTGTCATCCCAATAGCCGTAGAATCGAAGCACTTGTTTGTCGTATTTCAAGAAATCGCCGCGAGTATCCACCTTCTGTTTTGGTTTCTTCGGAAACGTCTCCTATTTCGATCAGTTAAAGCGTAGAGTAAGCAGACAATTGCAGATGTAAACGAACAGATGCAAGGCCGGAAACCCTTCTTAAGTCGATAGACGAGGACCGTGTATTATAAATAATAAAATAATAAAAGAAAAATAATTGCACCGCCGTCGATTAAAGCTTTTAGATAACTGGAGAATCCCATTTCGTGATAATATAGATCACGTTGGAAAAATGTTGGTTCCTAAAGTATAAAAATAGAATTAAAGACTTCCATGCACGTTATGTGTTTTTGAAACTCCACGTTTTACGGTAAAATCTCTTTTTAAGTAAACACATACATTACGATAAAAAATAATGTTCGTGTATGTATTAAGTTGTGTGCAAAAGTAAAGATATATGCAAACGAAGGTAAAGAATATTCTTTTCAATGTTTCATTGTAAGTAAAATATTAGCAAAATAATCATAATTATGTCGGACACTATTTTTATTGTACTTACTCGCTTATGAAGTTCCAAATAAGGATCCTTTGGTATTTCTATCGGATCTGGCACGGCGATTCCCATACGATTTAAAAATTGTCTGGTAAATTTGTCACAGTCTACGATCTTATATACTCTCCCAAATAATTCCGGCTCTTTGCCGATATTTAGATCTATTATATCGTAGTATCTGTATCTCACTGGATCAGGCATTGGAATTCTCTGTCGCCTTAACAAGACACCTAGGTACACGCGTTTCATCTTTCAGTAATAAAACTTTGACAGATTAAATATATATTAAATAATTAAAAGTATCGAAGAGGATGCACCGTTGAACCTTGCTCAAGACCACTATTGTCCACGGAAGGCTCAGAAATTTTCATCGTTCCATCTTCCAAAAAGAAGCTGATATTTACTACGCGTATTTGGTAAGCTGTTTTCCATCTTTCATTAACTGTTTCTTGAAAGAATGCTTTGAACATTAACCTCTGAAAAGTGCATTCGATATAGAAAATATCGCTATAAATATATTCGATAAATTAATCTGCTTTGTCTAATTATCTTTCAACGCCTGAATTATCAAACGTCATTGACATTAATTGTCTAGTTTTCTAGATAAATGATCGTACTTGGCCATCATAGGCAATCCAAGGAGGCAGTTCTTGAACTTCCCCGCGAGCATAAATCGACGGATAACGAATCGGATCGCCTTTATCAAACTTTTCCGATAAATAATAAACTCCATCGTGAATTTTAGTAAAGTGTTGATTCCTGGCAAAGTTTGTTCGATCAAGCTAAACAAGAACATACATCAAGCGCTTTTTGTATTATATTGTAATGTATTACGCGCGTATGTTCTATGCTCATCAATAATATAAATATTATTTCATGAAATTCTATGTCTTAGCCAATGCATATATTGGTTAATTAAATACAAAGTGTCATGAGACCATAAAAGAAAAATGACTTACGTTTTTATCGAAACTAAACCCTGGTAGACATGGAAGTACGAGATCACGCTGCATTTTACCGCCGACGGAAATTGGATTAATAAATATGATACATCTGAAGAGTTAGTAGCCGATTTACGGGGAAACACTTTACGTATCTGATATCGACGTAAGAATACCCGTTACTGTTATTTGATATTATTGTGTTTCCTTGGAGATACTTCGGTTGATTTCATCAGGAGAAAAGAAGAACTTCGAGCTACTTGCAGCTTTAATATATATATATATATATATATATTTATATTTTATTATCATCAACAATTTGCAATATTACACTGGTAACATTTTATACCAGTATATGCAGAAACATAAATTTATATAATATATAGCAATATACAATATAGCAAAAACTCTGGTATAAATATAATAACACGTATATATTATATATTAGTTTGATTCGTAATAACCTATGTTAATGATGAGTTTTGAACGATACTGCTGTCTATAATTTGTTATTACTTTTCTTACTTAAGAGCATGATGTACGGATCATGATACTATTTAATTGGCAACTCGTTATTCAAATGATATAAATGCATCAATGGTAAATAAATCACAAGTATGTAGTAAATGAGGTAATAGATTTAATAAGAAGTTAAGCGTAATAAAAGCAAGATCGAACATCCATTGATCAAACATAATTTAAAACACATTTAAAGGCATTATTAATAAACCTCTGTGCAAAAAGATTAAGTCATGTTTAATGAATAACAGATGTTATATTATGTGTATAGTCGTAATATGCATAAAGTTACTATTACACGTATACTATGCAGATGCTAGCAACAATAAATTGTTTTACTGGCACTTGTTAGCGACGAAAATATTCTATAAGCGTAGATAACATAATATAAAAGGAAAAGGCGCGCATGCGCGCGGTAACTACGAAATTAAACAAGTTTTACGACAGTGGACGGTCCAAGTATAAATAGATAATAGACGTACTGTACTCATTGACACTTTCTCAGAACTTTCATATCGGTTAAACCCTTCTGAAAATTTTCTGCTCTTTATAGTATGATGGAATTTGGTTTAAACGCGTGATTATAGACGTCAGCGTCTCGAAAACTCGCATCGTGGAAATTCAACAGATTGTCTTCGGAAACATATAAACAACTGTTCGAATCTCCACTTGCTTTTCTTGAACTTCTAGTCTTTAGTCTCTGGTTGTATATCGTACCAGCTTGTGGACGATTTTGTGACATCAATTTCGGCCAAACTTAAATAAATTTGTCCCATTACGTTGCTTCCGGTCGACAACCAACCCTTTTGAGTACATACTGATACCTCCAATGTGCGACTGTTTAAATCAGCTTGAGAAACAACATACTCGAATTGTTCATCGAATATTGGATTACAATTATCCTTTATTACTGCTGTTTTACGTTTCGTTTCCTTATGACGGTCAGGTAGAAGATACAACTTTACATATGGATCTGGTATGTTATGCGGATCATTTTGTGGTAGAGGTAGGTTACTGTAACAGTAAAAAGTTCGTTAACACTCTGTTAAATGTCACATTGTTAAATTAAATTTCACATTGTTAATTACATACGCTATTTTGTGTACAACGATTATAAGCTTCTGTCTTTGTACACTGTAACGTAGAGACAGTTGTATTCGACCTAGTTTAGCTTCACCCGCGGATGATGTCATATTTGTATTCCTATGAATTAACTGTTGATCTCCAACAGGAGCAGAAGATTGATCAGTAGCAATGACGATTAATTCCTCCTCTGCTGTACCTGATTCTTCAGGTACAATTATGGCAGCAGATCCAGTACTGTGTGTTAAACTCTTAACAGACTCTTTTGAAGGTTGCCTTTTCAATGGACTAGCTGGAACTAGAAAGGATTGTAGAATTATAAAATTATATAAGATTATTAAATCTCATTGAAAGATAAGTAATTATTGATAGACTTACGACTAGCTGATATCGTGCTGATATTTGATTCTTGGCGTTCGATTCTTTTATTCAATTGATTAATATCGTGGTCGTCGTCATCTTCTTCTGAAGTAGGCTCAGGTTCTTCGTATTTCAAAATCTGCAAATGAAATTAAGTGCATAAATACAATGTACTTATTGCTTACAAATGTATCAATATAAAAAGTTCGAGGAGTTTGTACATTTAGTGACATGGATAATATTAATTTGCTATCAACTTCGGCCATTTGCAGATCATAAGGCTGTTGTGTAATTTCAAGATTATTCTGTTTCAAAAGTAAAGAAATATTGTGACTCATTTCCCCCACTATGACACCAGTCTTTTCATCTGTGATCTAAAAATTAAGATAAATAAAATGTAAAATTTACATAGGGTGTAAAAAGAAAATATTTTTAAAAATAATAAATAACCTTTATATGTAAAACACCAGTTTGTGGATTGCTCACTAAAAAGGTAAAACCTTGTTCCCATACTGGATCACAAGAACGTAATATAGTAGCTGTTCTTTTTGTGCTTCCACCAACACTTGCTTCAAGATAAACATCAGGCTGCTTATTACCTCGAATACACTGTAATTCAATAATTTTAATTTGCTTCTCTTAAACAAAAATCTATTGTTTTAAAATTGATCAATTATGCTTACTGGTAAATTTCTTGCTGAGTCAATATAAAGTATAAGAAGAGCTGTACTCATTGATGTTATTCTGAGTTCTTGAGTTTCGATTAATGCCTACATACATTTATAATATTATTTTATAAATTCTATATAAATATTTACGTTCTGTTAAAAATACATACATCTTGCAAATCTGCAACATTTTTTGAAAGTTGAAGCCATGTTAAACGTAAATGAACCATACCATGTTTTGCTTGTTCCAATGAAATCCACTAGAAGGTAATGTTTTTATTATTACTGAAAAGTTATTACTACCTTAATGCTACTGTTTTGTATACTTACTGTATCAATATTTCCCTTCTTTTTCACTCTACTAACTTCGATAGTAGCCCTATATTGTGCCAAAATAAGTGCATTTAGTAATTTATATATTTTACTTAAAGTATAGGAAATTAGCTACTATTTTGTTTACAATGCTATTTATACAGATGAATGATGATTAGTATATAGTTATGAAATTTAGTTTATGTACATTATAAAGCAGTCATGCAATTACAGCATACATTATAAATTTCTAACATTCGTTTCACAAATAAGCAATAAATTTCTGTAATTATATATTCATAATCATATAAGCAGTACCTTATTGTATAAGAAAATTGATTTCTAAAAAAAAAAAAAAAAAAAAAAAAAAAAAAAACAATAATTGAAAAGAAAAAAGTAACGTGGTGACAGAAATTGTTATTTTACTGTAATTGCAAAGGGCACATATATTTTGCACTATTTTTATAATATAAATTTACCATGTCTTCTTAAACATCTTTTTCAGTAACATGCACCATAATGACAGTACAACTTTACAATTTTTTAAACAAGGAACGTTCTTCTAAGCTAACTGTAGAAAATATTTCAAATACGTTCTATGCCTGTACTTGCTACAAGTAGCAATACCTGCCAAGTGGATCATCTTGACCAGCGTTGTCTTTGTCAAAAAGGTGGGCAGCCACCGTGTTGTAATAGGCTCCCAAGCTCTTTTCCACTATAAACTGCCATCACACAATCTAGTTTAGTTTTTTATTTTATCAAATGCAGTCACCTAATCACTCCCATAAAATTAGTAAATACAATTAAAAGCAAGTTTTCAAAATTAGAAGATATTATCATTACAAGATTAACTAATATGTATATATGTAAAAAAAAACTTGGGAAAGTAATTTATGTCATAAAGATACTAAATAATGCAAATAAATGAAATAATATAATAATGTCATAAAATGACTCCTAATTATGATTATAAAAAAAAGAATAGAAAGAAAACTTTAATTAATGTAAATCATAAAAATTGTTATATGACCATGACACTTGATAAAAGTAAACACACCAAATACATATGTATGGCACACATTGTAAGTATATCATAGCACAGTATATTGTTGCTATTTAAAGTTGAATAAATTTATAAATTATTCAGAAGAAAATTATATTAACATACAAGACTCATATTAATATGGCAGGGAGAGAAGAAAGATCTATAACAAGTAAGGCAATAATTTCAGTTAATTAATGTTCACTATTTTTGTTAGATTATTAAATATTATACTATAAATGCATCTACTACCTGCCAAGGAAGTCACCATATTGAATACCCGGGATGGTTACTACATCCCTATCCCAAAGAAACACCATAATATTCTGCATTAGGCATGAGCAGACCACAGCCTGTGCCAATATAATCATAATGTGAAAATGCTATGATACATATAAAATATAAATGTACTATATATATCATTTTGAGTAAATATGTGCCACATAGGATGACTATGAATATAATTAAAATAAAAAATTTTAATTTAAACAACAAATAATTAAATTAAATTAAACAAAATAAAAAATAATTAATGTTGTTAAAGTAAAATATTTTATTTTATTCTAATACTAAAAGATTCATTACAGATTTATTATTGCACATTATAGCAAGCATTAAGTGATTGCTGACACAGTAAACTAACACACATTCAAACACCACTCATAAACCAAAAATTGTAAATGATAAAATACCAAAATGCACCACCAACATGCTTCTAATTTGCAAATATGGCAATAATACCCTTAATATATGATGTGATCTAATATACAATAATATATGATCAAAATATACAATAGAAACATATAGATGATAATTATATGATAAATTAAATAATAATTATCTTCAGTTATAATTAAATAAAAAACGTAACATGTACGATTAAAACAATTTTTCATTAGCTTTTATAATACAGCTTACCTTGAGCATAAAATTGAAAAAAAAATGAAAATATATGTTACTTTATTCCCATACCTTCCAAGACTTTCATCTCCTTTGGTGTCATCATAGTCCCATAACAGCACAGTCATTTGTTGAGCGATGGCTGACGTCACGGCACACTAATCCCACATAACACATCGCACATCACATACATACATACATACCAAAATACGAAATTAAATTAGACTGATATGGACTAAGATGCTTCCGATCTATCCATGAATTATTTTATATTTACTTCTAAGCAAACAATTCCAAGCAAAATTATACATATAAATGTATTAACGATTATAGTTTATTGATTTATGAGAAAAAAGCATTGATGTGTTAGATCAGCAACATCTTACATCTGACTGAGACGGGATTGTAAACGTATAAAAAAGATAATAAAATAATAAATTATAGATATGATGACAATGGATCGTAATACGACCAAGGAACAGAAATAATATGAAAAAATTTCAAAATGTTCTGTCTAATGTCTTTTGATAATGCATGTCTACTATTGTATATCATGTGCTTCTGTCTATCTAAAAAATAATATTTCTTACCACATAAAAGACGATGTGCTTGAAATTTCAAAGGACTTACAAGAAAATATTATAGCAAAGCACATGCATTAAATATTATCAATATTTGATTTGTTAAAAAAAGATATTATGCATACCTCACACCAGAAATCCCATTTTGGATTCACAGTATTATCTATAGTCTTTGTTCTAAATTCTTGTGCTCCAATATTTATAATAGCATATGGATCAGATTTACCTTTACCTAACATTCCTATATCCTTTTTCATAAGGTGTTTTGCTTCTACTACATGAATTCTTAAAACACCCTAAGAAAGAAATATAATTATATTATGCTGAATATGATTGAGCATCAGCAATTAACATCTAGATATTAAATATTGTAAATGAAAAGTTTACTTCAGGCTCTGGTATTTTTAACGATTCAACTGGCACTGACTCGCTCAATGGTATAACAATTTTATTTGGCAATACTACAAAGGCTGCTATTTGTTCCACTATCGTTTTCCTTAAAATTTCACTATTAAAAAATATTTAATTAATTATTCTTTTCAAGAGATAAACCATAAATTTATTTATTGCCAAACTTTTCTTACTTAAATCCAGGTAAATCGAGAACATCCGCGACTCCAACCAAATTAAAATTAATAGCTGGTGGATTTAAAAAAAATGCTTGCACACCTCCAACTATAGGAATTGCAGGTAATAGTGGTTTCATAACTATTCTAATTATTCCGCGAATCTAAAAATTAATTGCGTATATAAATTAGTAAAGCTTGTAAACAGTATATATTACCAAACATATATCTTTTAATAGTATTTACCTGAAAATCCCTAATACCACCTTTTATATTTCCAACCGAGAAAGTAATATCACAATCACCAGCATATCTATAAAATTAAATAATTGGAAAAAAGTTATATAAATTATATAAAATATTATAAAGTTAATAAAATCACACAAATAATTAATACATACATAATATCTGCATCCACAATGACTTCATTCCTCGAAGTATTTTTATCATATGCTTTAATACCATAAATTTTTAGAGGCTGCAATAAAATATAAGGATTAGTTGTAATATTGATATATTTATAATAAAAATAAAGATAACTATTGTGAATATAAAAGTGTACTTACAATACGACCTAAGACCAGCCTTTCAAATTGAAATCCCTTTACCTTATACTCTCCTAATTTTTCTACTATAGCAGGTTCTATACTTTGCTTACAAAGTTCACGAGCAAATTGATTTATACTTGGCCAAATTTTGTACAAAACCTTAGAATATGAAGGAAATATTATATATTAATAACTTAAAGGATTAAAATGATATATCAAGATCTTCCATACTTTATTTAACCATTCAGCTCTATCAAAATCAGGGAAGTAAACCCAAGAAGGTAATTCATCCAATCGACTCATTATTAGTTCTTTTTCTTTAGCCATAACACTAGCTTGGGCAGTAATTGCTTTTAATTCGTTGTCTTTCCTGCGTTCTGTTTTCCATGCTACCAAAGCAATTGGTGCAATTAACCACGCTATATTTAAGTTTAGATATCCCCAACTCCAAATAAAACCAACAGTTGCCAATTTAGTAAAAAATGATATGGTCAAGGAGCCCACATTCATGTATGGCCAAGGATTTGGCTTAGATACTTTATTGTCTTCACAGTTACCTTCCATTTGTATTAAATAGTAACTAAATTTTAATTTAATATGTAACTTATTATACTTTTATAGATGTTTATATAACTTTTTGTTATGTTTATAAAAGGTCAATTTCCTTAGCTCCCAGCTAATTATTTTATTTATATTTTTCCTGCAAGAATGAAACATTTATTTATATAAAATCATGTTAAAGTTTATTCAAACAATTTGTAATATAATACAATCATGAAATGAAATTTAAATGATTTTATTCCAATTATGCTATTTAGTTAAGTCTAAATATCATAAAACTTTTCGTAAACATTTATTGTACGAATTAATATTCATTAAAAAAGATGGAAATATACATATAGTAAGAAAATTAATTGTGAAAAGAATAAAATTATATTCGTGTTTGAATCACATTTAAATTTAATCTACAGATTTTGTAATTTTATTTAATCTTAATCGTAAAAGAGTTAGGTAGATTATAATCTAAATTATGATTAATATCAAAACTTGTATTCTATTATTATGATTATTGAATCTGATATTATGAAGTATACATACTTGATTACAAGTAGCTGTAAGTATCAATTACAGTAATTCAGTTGATAACAATGATAAACTCAGATACACTTATATAAAGCACGTAAAATAAGAAGTAAAAGAATCGCGATGTTTTAAAATAGTAAAGTGAACGAAATTAATCGTGACTCAATCTTTGTCTAATCATACACGCAAGATGTTATCGGTCTAGCTTGATACTTCCGCGGAAAATGAGTCATCGTTGGTAGCCAGAATGATTAAAATACATATTAAACGTTAAAAATATATTCAAATAATATGGAAGCATATACAACAATAAATAATATATAATATATAATACAATTTTATTTCATAAAGTAGGCACTTATAAGTACAAATTCTATATTATACATATTGCTATTTATAACTTAAAATTAAGCATAAATGTGTGTAAGTAGATGAAAAAATGTGCGAATTTCTAATTATGTGCAAGCGTTGTTAATATTGTTAAAAATTGGTATTCTTATTGTACAATTTGCTTACACTTATAATAAAACCGTGTATTCACGTACTCTGTATGATTATGTAGCCATTATTCATATGAGCACAATTAAAAGCGGCAATGCTCCCCGATTTGCTTCAAAGAGTATCAAATGTTTTCGAGGACCAATCAATTATTATAGTGAGGAAATTCTTGAAGTAGTTCCTCTAAAACGCCTGACTATATTGTACTCTGATTGTGCTATAGTTTCGTACCTGAGTTAGCTGCAGTCTGGTGGGAAAAATAGAAATTAAAATTTGAAATTACGTCAGTTCGCGCGGCATCTTATTGAAAAGTGGAAGCAGAGAATTCATCATAAGTCATAAATTTGGAAAAGTCAATACGCATCAACATGTCATTGCTTCAAAACGGCAAGAATCTTAATTTAAATAGTTCCATATTCATAATTTTAACATATTGCAGATGGATCACGTTCGTGAGAACTCTCGTGTTTATTAATAATGCTTGAGGTTGATCACGAAAATTCTCGTTGTCATACATCGTTGTCGTTTAGAGAAAAGTAATTTAACTATATCCTTACTATATCCTGGGTATAACTAAGTAATAAAACGATTAATCCGCAATATGTTAACATGATTTATTGTATTTCCATATAAACAAACGAATATCGAAATAAATTTCAAGAAAATCAAGGTAGTATGCGGGTACTAATGGAACGTGATACGTTCCTGAACCAAGTGCACTCTGATGGTACATTTTTAAACTAAAATTTGAAATTACAGCATTTCGCGCGGTGACATGTTGGAAGAAGGAAGCATCTGCTGAGAGTTTGTCGTAAATATGAAAAATTCAATATGCAACATCAAGTCGTTGCTCCAAAACGGTGAGTATCTTTCTTTCTTTCATCTTATATTCATAATCTAGTACAATTTTATACAATGCCTTGATTATTGCTTCCCTTTGATATAATTTGTTCTTTCTATACATTTATTTTAATATCTTGGTTCATTGTCTTGGTCGATTTTTGTGCAGATAATTGCTTTATTGCGAGAAAAACCTGAAGGCATCAGATTCGAAAGGGTGGTGATTTACAATCAGTCCGATAGCTGTTCATGCAGATATGGTAACACTTAATTTTTTCTAATAAAGGTAGACGTATTTATAATTTATACGTTTGTTTCTTTTTTTATTGGGTAATATTTTTTTAGTATTTTATTATTTATTAAGAGTACTAAAGTGAAGATAAGTGAGATTAATCACTTCTTTTTACTTCGGATATATTAAATTATTTTTCTATCGCAATCGAATTAAACGAATTGCTTTACTGTTTAACATTAACGTAGATTCTCTAAAGTTCTATTTAAATGAGAAATTAAAAATAACTTTTTGCTGCATTATAGCAAATTTTCTACAATAATATTGCCATTTCATTTCTTTTCAATAATTTGTATTATTTTCGGAAAGAGATACTATCGCAGATAGGTTTGAATATTTTCTGCGCATCGTGTTTTTTGCCTATTGCGCAGATATGTTTAACTAAAAAGAAAGGTACGCCATATTTGATTACTGCGAAGTGCATTTGAAACTCTAATAACGGACATTTAGAGTTAGAACTTTTGGAAATTGGGTGCATTACATTCAATATTCATAGAGATTTGATATGTATTTTTACAGTGTATTTTGTTGTGTGTGCTAAATGAATAATAATTAGTTCATAGTTTTGAAAAAGCAGTATTTTCATAAATAAACACTCGATAGGAAGAAGAAAACTGATGGTGCATAAAATGATACAGAATGTTTTACTTCTTTCCCTTCCCCTTTCCCTCTAATAAAGTTTTTTTTACAGAGAATTTTTGTGATCGCGCGCAATGCGATCGGTAGAGTCAGTGTTTGCTCGTTATATTATTTTTAATATTCTTTAGAGCATCATAACTCTCATTAAATTTAATTATAATGATCATTCGCGAAATTAGAGTCAGTGTGTTCGCCGATTATTACACGAGCGGACGCGTTACTAGTCTTTTATTTTCTTTTTTTTTTTATCTTTTTTTTTAAACATTCGCTTTCGGTAGTAGAGTCGCAGGTCTCGCAAGAGGATAAAGCCTCTCCTGGAGCTCAAGAATGTAAGTATTTTTGTATATTGCACTTTAATTTATTTCATTACTCGTATATAACTCGAACTATTATTAATTTCTATTGAAATAAAAGTTTAAAGTTTCAATATTGAAATATATAATAAAAATGATTAACTTTTGTAGTGATTAAACTTTATTAGAATTTCAATTCATTTTTATATAAAAATTGCAAGTTTGTACGGAATTTGAATTTAGAAAACATTGGATTTAAGTTTTCTAATAATCAGAAGTATGTTTTTAGGGACAAATAATTATTATATTTTAAATATTTTGTTACAGGTTTCTCACAATATTCACTTTTTCCTCTTCTGTGGGAAGGATGTAGCGATGCTTCAACTTTAAGCATGTAAGAATCTGTGCACATTGTATTTCAATTAATTTTATTCCGTGTATTTTGTAGTAATTATCGTTAATTAAAAATTAAAATTAAAGTTCCAAGTTTTCGTAGAATTTCATATTTCATTATCCTAAATCGTTCGAACTATCATCACCGTTTTTCAGAACAAATTATAATAATTCATATTTTGTTAAAGGTATGTCACTCCTTCCTCTTCTTGCTGTTCTTCTTTGCAAAGGACCTCCTATGGTGCTTCAGAAGCCAAAAATGTAAGTAACCTTTTACTTTGTGCTACATTTAATTCTTATTCCTTATATTTTACGATAATTATTATTAATTAAAAAATAGAATCTGATTGAAAAATTGACAAGTTTAAATTTGTCGTTCCTGAGCTGTATATTGCCATTAAAATTTTGATAGAATAGATATTAATGGAGATTAATCTTTCATTATTTCAAATTTTTCAAATAATCAACATTGTCTCCAAGAACAAATTATAATACTCCATGTTTTGTTACAGTTTTCTTCCAGTCTTTATTTCTTCTATGGAATTGCATGGCTCCTCCTCCTCCTTGATGACGGCCTTCACGATGACTTTTCCTGGGCAACCAGAGCATCGACGACCCTGTTCTTCGCATCTAATGGTGAGTCGCATGCATTTTTGTTCCTCTGGTCACTCAATCATGTCGTAGGATGAAAGGTCCGAATCGACACGGGTGACTAGTTGTATTACGTAGAACTTTTGACGAGCATAGTGACCGCGGGTATAATACCCGTGAGTAGTAACATATTTTTTCTGTGTTTTATCTATTAGCTCAGGATAGGTTTTCTTGCACATCGCGGTTTTAAATATTGAAAATAATGCATTAATGTACGAGTGTAACATTTATATATTACAATATAAGGAATTTGTACGAAGCACATAATGTTGCTAATGTGTATGTATATACGATTAAAAATTACAAATGATACATAGTCGTTATGACTATTTATATAATCAAATGATGTGTATTTAATGTAACTATGAATCTTAAATGTCTGTACAAACATATGTACGAATATTCAAGTAAATAACGAAATGATTTTGTTTAACTACTTTATAGTGGAGAAGTCTGATTCCCTCAGACTTCGTTATTATGAAAATTTCGACTATTATCAAAATTATTTTAACGCTTAGATTTAATCTTTACCTTCTATTTTACGATAGCATAGAACAAATTTATTATTTGAGTTTTATATTCAGCATAATCTCCGTTAAATGTGAAATATGAAATATGAAAGCACGAGTAAAGTTTTATTTTGTCTGTCCGTTAAAATGTATCAAATTTCATGTGCAAGAAGACACTTCGCGACAGGTAGATTTCAGAATCAAAACAAGTTTTGAATGTTTCTTTGTATTTCAAAAATATGTTTTGATAAAGAAATCGCCTGAGGATATTTCTATTTAATATGCCAGTTTAATATGCCAATAATCATTGATACATATATTATTTGCAAATTAATAAAATAGAACGAAGAATAAAGTAATTTTTATTTGTTAATTAAATTTATTTAATAATTTTTAATTTAATTAAATTATTGAAATTGAGATCAAATTTGATGGCATTATCCGCTTAGATGCAAAATATAATTGTTAATCATACTTTTAGCATAGGATTTTCAGATTTAACCCTTTCCATGTTCATTGCCAGGACCTCATTTACGTGCCCAGGTGCTACTTGAGTGGGAGAAAGGCAATGAGCATGATGACTAGTTGATAAGCTTAATTACTTTTTAGCGACTGACGTTGCGTTAGTGTGTCGTGCACGACGTATTTTCCACTGTGTGTGTGTGTGGTTAGGCTGTGGAATTGCGTCGATTTTACTATTCATTACAATTTTCACAGATATGTAAATCCAATTACGATTAACAATAACAATGCTACTATATACGTACAATGCATTATAAGTAGTAATTTGAACGTCAACGTATTAAATTACAACGATAATTACATTGATTAAGATACAATGATCTATTAAAATTATCTCTTTGTATGATATATACATGATTATATTATATATGCGATTATGAATATTTGATTAAAATTGAAATACAAATATACATGATACTTTTACGCAATGGCCGCTAGCCATCGTCAGTCGATTTCAGGAAAATGGTACGTACATTAGAGTGTGAATGTTGTGTGCGAAACTCGGGTGTCGGAGGCGTCCCGGGACGTCTCTCTAGTGTAGGCCTTTTGCGCCCGGGTTATGTGTGAGAACCGTGGAGCGAATGTGTTGGTGTGCTTGTTTTGCTATTTTTCAGATTTTAAATATAGATTCCCGGGTAGGATAGGTAGTATATTTTCTGGTATGAATGTTAACTATAAGTAGGTAGGGCCGGGCAGGTTGGCACAGTCTTTCGTCGGGTAGGCGCGTTTTCGCGTGACCAACCTGTTTCAGGAAATTTCATTTGAAAAATCGACGGTGAAGCTGACATCACGAATGGAGCATACCATTTGTCTTGAGCTCTGCCTATCGACTTTTCGAATATCGCGGTCGTGGTCGCGAACGGAGGTTTCGAAACGAACGTTTATCGCTCGAGCACGCACATGCGAACGGACGGCGATCGCTACGATCGTTGGTCGTCCATGCGCGCTTGAATTAGCTTCCGCGATTTATATTTTTATTTCACCTTTATAAGTTATTTTTTGTTTTCCGATTAGAAAGTCTCGAGCTAGATTTAAGTTTCAGCGGGCATCGCGCCCGAAGAAAGAAGAGGCTATAAGCCGAAGAGGCCCGACAAACTGTCACTCAAGAGGGCAACTACTAATGGCTCCCCATCCTCTGGGTAATCCAGGGCATGGGAAGTCATTATTGTTACTACTTTGTCACTATGCTCGCTTTTAGTATTTGTAGTTGTAGTTTGTTTTTGTCTTGGCCGATCTATATGTCGACCCTCCACCACATTGGGCAAATCGCGGTTTTTTTATTAGCGTTGCTAGAAATTAAATACGGTTTGAATTAGAGTTGCGGAAAGTTTCGTGGCTTTTTATTAGTGTCGCGAGGTACTGATTACGGTTTGAATTAGCGTTGCGAAATAAAGATATTCGCGTTTATTTTAGTATTGCGAATTACGATATCGCGATTGTCTTTAGCAATTTTTATTATAAATTGTCGGAATTTTTTACAGAGTTAATACATATTAGAGTTTTTCTTGTATGCTTTAAAGCTTTTTCCTTCGTTTAAAGTTATGTTTACAAGTGTTAACGTTTCATTAATTTTATAGTATTGCTATTTGTTTTAATACGATATTCGAAATAGCTTTTTCTTCTTATATGAATATCAATTTTATTTTTGTTTTGAGAATTAGTGTTTCGGTATTTTATCGCGATTATTTTAATTAGCTTTCTAGTTAGAGTTGCGTTGACGAACGATCGCGTTTTTGAAAGTAGTATTACGCCTATGTCATGCCCAATCTTCTTCCACTGTACTGTGGAAGCACGTTCCTGTTCCTGGATCATCAGATGCAGTTTCATCAGTAGCCTGCTATATATGGCTACACTGGACCGTTATTAGTGTTGCGAACATATAAATCTGAGTGCATAGAGTGATGTAGTGTTGCGTAAATAATTCACACGGGAATTTTCTGCTCTTTTTTTTTTCCTTTTTTTTCTTGTCAATAGTAAATTAATTAACATTGCAAAAGTAACGAAGCACTCGTCGCGATTTGCTTTGAGAAATTTCTGTTTCATAACTATGTATAGTAAATTAGAGTTGCGAAATGAAATGGACATTCCACTCACGGTTGTTCGGTTACATCGAGTGGATACTTTGATGGCCCTTCTGGCTTGTAGAGTCATTTCTTTTTCAGCGCCCTTTATTACTAGAGTGTTTACCATTGAAAATACTGCTAAGATATGTTGCTTGTTAAATAATGAATATTTTTTGGGTAAAATGAAATCTCATTCAATAATTTCATATTGTATTTTAGAAAAAGTAAAAACAATGTAGTCAAAAAGAAAAAAAGAATATTTTTGTACATCATCGCACTAATAATTTATTTGAAAAATTCATAAGTAAGAATGATCTTTTTAGAATTAATAGCCTGAATGTCCGTTATTATAGCTTTTATCTTAAATAACAAATATGAATTGGTAGTTATCAATCAGTTTGGTAAATGAGATTGTTACAAGATCTTTATCAAATTAAATGACATTTGATGGTTAAGAAATAAATCATGTGATTTTTATTGGTTCTTTTTTCATCTTAGTACTTCAATTCAATTTAAAATCCATGTCAAATTTAAATTCAAACTTTTTAATTCAGATTCTTATCTACAGGTTATCTACAGATACATATAAAGAAGAATTTCACGACGCACAACATTGAAGAAATCATCTTATAAAATACTCCTCCTCCTTGTCCCTTTATTATGTTTATTATGTTTAGATATATGGTAGTTAGAACTCATATGAGAACTTTGGATTAGATAGAGTATCGAGGGTTTTCTTTAGATTTGTAGGTAGAACAGTTTTAAGCTGCTTTCAATGCTTTCAATGCTTTCAATGCTTGTAGTTAGATTTGTGTTAAGTGCATGCGTAATTATGGGTGGTGTTTGAGTAGTAAAGTAACGTAATGTAGATAATATAATTAGGATAATATAATAATGTAAATAATATAATTCTTTATGATGCGCATTTTACTTTTTCTTTTAAATACTTTTAAATACTTTTAAGCGTCAAATATTTTACATTTTTTTAATGCCGTCTAATACCGTCTCATAAAGAATTATAAGATATAAATAAGAATTAGTTTAAGATTTAATTTGTCTTTTCATTTCAGCTGTTCGAATCCGTTTAGCTTTTCGCGTCGGTTTCCTTAAAGTTCCTTTTGGTGTATCTTTTGCGCAACGATCAAAGGATGGAACGTTTCGCAAACGCACACGAAAAGGGGAATTTGCTGCAACTTTTTTTTATTCAAAATTAGTAAATTTTTGCGTAAAAGGAGGGTGGATGGGATCGTGGATAGGGTGGGTCTCCACTCGCAGCAACCTCCACGTGGTGAGACCTGGGCACTTAGTATTATTTCATATACAATTGCTAATTGTATCATTATACATGATAGAATTATAAATTGTATTATAAATGATATTATGAGCTGATTGGCTGCGATCGCGATTATATTATGAATAGTTAGTGCACTTATCAAGTAGTTTCATTGATTTCTGTATAAGCATAGATTTCTATCTCATAGTTATTTTTTTTTTTAGTGAAGTATCATACTCAAACATTTCGAAAATTATTATATTTCTTGAAATTTAGCCTGACATATATTAAATTCTATATTTAATTCTGTATTAGGATGAACAATTGTAGAGGTATTCGCATTGGAATTATATTCTTCACAATTTCATAGTAAAATTTAGTTCGAATTCCAATCCTAATTAATGTTATAATTTTCTTTCATGAATCATTAAAAAATTCGTTAGATACCTCCTGTGTTTATGCGTTTAATAGATAAAGATCTTTTTATAGCTACTGGCTTTATCGCTTTCGATTGAATTAAATGAAATTAAAGTTGGAAATTCAATTGAATATTCATAATTCCTGTAATATTCTCCTTGTAGTAAATTGCAGAAGGCGTAGAAAAACATTCCAATTTTTTTCGAAGTCGATATCTCAGAACTTGAAAAGTATCCCACCCTTTCTGTGATGAATTTATTGATTCTGTTTATTCTATAACATACAGATGATAGTAAAAGTTTAAATTTAATCGCCTTTTAATAAAAAGAGATGTTATCTCAAATAACGCTATAGCAGATATACTTGTCTAAATATCTTAAAAATAAGCATTTGTTTCAAAGAAACAATTTTATTGCGACAAAATGGATTCAAAAATATTAATAGAAAATAGGATAAAGCAATTTCAATAGAAAGTTCTGTTAAGGAATGAATCTACATATGTATTATGTTTATGGTGAAGGGATATGACGTTTTAGTCAGCTGATGGCGAGAAGTTAGCCGCGGTCATCTGTCAAGACGCCATTGTTATTGTGAAAATTTTGTTGCACTGAGCTACTACAGTGTTCTTTGTCTTCTCCTGCAGTCCATGATTTATAGCGTCATATTTAATATCGTGATAAATTATACGCGTTTACATACCGTTCAATAAATTGAACGGACATAGGACATCGTAATGGGTCTTATTTGCTCTACGGCACAGGTAAAAAGATTAATTTGTAAATAACATGTGTATCTTCTTTTTCCCGAACGCGTCTGTATGACTTAAATCACTAGTTGTGTATATCTCACTCAATTTCATTTGATAATTTTGTCGGCTATTTTGTCTTAGGAAAATAATGTTTTTCTTCACCTAGTTAAAATTATACGAGGAAAATTCCATGAATCATCGAAACTTAATTATGATCTTGATTATGTCATTCTACTGTACATCATATTGATTTTTTTTAAATTCTTAAAAAGATTAATTCTCTTAAAATAAGGTCAAAACAATTTTTACGAAATAAGATATAAAAATTACTTGATTTAAAAAAAAATTTATAAATTGTTGTACAAGATACTACCTTAATACTACATAAATACAATTGAGGAATTACAGATAGTAAGGGTGAACTCAACAAAAGTTTATTTTGATAGAACAGTATTATAAACTTTTTTCATAAGCGCAAACTCAACCAGGAAGGCATAGTGAGGACTACGGAGTTTACTTCTATTATTAGAGCTGTGAACAGCCAAAAATGTTCTTTATTTTCAACAAAAACTTGTTTTATATTGAAACAAAAGGGTATCTTTTGTCAAGTGTAGTCAGAAATATATATATTGTTTACCATAGATCAAGTTGATAAAATAACAAAATTTTTCACAAAATGTTGAGCTTGTCCTTAATATTTGTAATGCACCAATTGTTTTAGCACAAATAAAAGAAATTGAATTCAACATCTTGTTATATAGCTTGCTTGCCTTTGTGGAAGCACAGCTTGCAGCTTCTGTTGCTCCCAATGTCCAACATGTCGCAACAGTACAAGTACTCGTATTATGTATGCATTATTATTAATGCTGGGAACAATTGCTGCTTGTATTACATTGGCCCCTGGATTACAGGATGCACTTAAAAAGGTAACGTTTCGAAATATGAAAATATTGAAATGAATCTCAAATCAAATATATATACAATATCTATATTTATATATATATATATATTATATATATATTATATATAATAAATCCAAGAATATACATTGTCTGTATATGTTATGTATGTAGGTTCCATTTTGTACCAATAGTTCAAATTACGTACCATCAAAATTCACCGTTGATTGTGAATCTGCTGTTGGATATTTAGCAGTCTATAGAATATGTTTTATTATAGCCCTTTATTTCTTCCTAATGTCAATTATGATGATAAAAGTAAGAAGTTCTAAAGATCCTCGGGCTCCTATACAAAATGGGTATGATAAAATAATTTAATGTACAATGTACATTAATTGGACAATTTATTTAATATGTGGATTCTATTTTTAGATTTTGGGCCATTAAATATCTTCTAATAATTGGTGGAATAATTGGTGCTTTCTTTATACCTGAAAAGTCATTTGGGACAACATGGATGTATTTTGGTATGATAGGAGGTCTTCTTTTTATTATTATACAATTAATTCTGATTGTTGATTTTGCCCATACATGGGCAGATAATTGGGTAGGGAATTATGAAGATACTGAATCAAAAGGATGGTATGTTTAGTTGTTATATTATTACAATTTATCTATTTTGTAATTATTACAAAACAAGTAAATTTCTATTGCTAATATAAATTTATATAATTAAATATACAGGTATGCTGCACTTTTGGGAGCAACATTATTTAATTACGCTGTTTCTATTACTGGAATTGTTCTATTGTTTATATACTTTACACATGTAAGTTCTCATATGAAATAATTATAATTTTTATTAATATTTACCTTTTAAGTTCATCTCTGTTTACTTTTGTTCTCTCTTATAGGCAGATAGTTGTGATTTGAACAAATTTTTCATATCTCTCAACCTGATTTTATGTGTAATTGCTAGTATTATATCAACCCTATCGACTGTGCAAGAACATAATCCACGATCTGGTCTTCTTCAATCATCTATTGTATCTCTGTATGTTGTTTATTTAACTTGGAGTGGAATTTCAAATAGCCCAGGTATATATTCTGAACATATGAATGGAATATATTAATATTTATTTATATATTAGTGAAAATTATTTCATATATATATATAATGAACATTTATTCATATATATTTATGTATGACACTGTCTTTGTGTTATTTACAGATCGTGAGTGCAATCCTGGATTTTTAGGATTAATTTCGGGCAATGATGCTGATGCAAAAAATCGTGTTGCCTTTGATAAGGAAAGCATTATTGGATTAATTATTTGGTTTAGCTGCGTACTGTATAGTTCTTTACGTACTGCATCTAAATCGTCAAAGATTACAATGTCTGAAAACATTTTGGTCCAGGATAATGGAGCTGGTATGTAAATGTAGTTGTATTTCACACAGAATTGGTATATGTTTCTTGCCATTTGAGCTAAATAATAATTAAACATAAGTCTTATTCTCTAATAAATATACACGAACTCATAGATTTCATATACCATTATTGATATATTTATGAGTTAATTTTAAGAAAAACATTGTTTTATGCATGTATAGTAAGACTATGTATTTAAACATACATTAATAACTTGTTAAAGTGTCTTTAACAAATTTTACTTTCTTCATACAGTCAGGAATGCAGGAGACCAAAGTCTTATCAACAATGAAGGTAGGCACACACTATTAAATTAAAATAGAATTCAAATTCGGTGTTTCTATCCCACCTGTTTTGTTTTATTTAAAAAAAATGTAGCATCACATAATATGCATACAATATATTTTTATGCATTTGCAAAAATGTAATTAATTCTCAAGTTTTAGTACAGATAAATCACGTAACATTTATTTTTTAGAAAAATCAAATTTTGAAGTATAGAATGTAATCGTTATTTATATAGTATTCGTTTAGTAGTAGCGTGTGCCTTCTTTCACTATTTTGCATATTTCCGTTTTTGCATTTTTATATTCAATTTTTTGACAAATAGTTGTCATATTTTAAACAAAAACATTTAAAGTTATTAATCAAAACTATAATTTTGATGCTACATAAAAATATATCTTTTTCATTATTTTTTGTTTGCTAATCTATGTAATGTTGCTTGGCTTAATATTTTTCTTTTTATGTGCATATAGTTTAAAACAAATTTATTACAATGTGCATGTATGTAGTATCACTTGTGAGCTTAGCATTGTTATTAATCCTAACAGAAATATTTCATACATCGATAATTGCACTGTAGATAAATGTTTTCTTCTCTTTTATTCCTCTTTTCCCTAATTGTAATTAGATTATACTCCGGTAGAAGGTCGCAATCCTGATTCAGAAACTGGAAATGAAGCTAAAGTTTGGGACAATGAAGAAGATGCTGTAGCTTACAACTGGAGCTTCTTCCATCTCATGTTTGCTCTGGCCACTTTATACGTTATGATGACACTTACTAATTGGTATCAGTAAGTATTTTTTTATTTATTTCAAATAAAATCATATACATAATCTTATTATTCTCTATATATATTATATTTATTTTATAGACCAAATTCCAATTTGGATACCTTGAACTCTAATACTGCTTCAATGTGGGTAAAAATTATATCTTCCTGGATGTGCTTAGCACTCTATATTTGGTCATTGATAGCTCCAGCAGTATTACCAAATCGAGATTTCTCTTAAATACATTATCTTCTTTACATCAAGAGTGGTAATTAGCAGGTATATAAATTTATATAATATAAAATGATTAATATATTAAATCATTCTTGATCTATAAACTTTATCATTATTTCTGAGCTTTCATAGACATGTTATATTTATATAATATTTATGAAAAGATTACTTATTTAATTAAACTACATAAAGTCTTATGGTATATCTTTCAAAATCTTATTTATTTACTTACAATATTTAACTCAAAGTATAACAGTCGTGTCATTAATGATGGTAGTATGATCAATAATTAATGATTAACATAAAAAAGTATACATTAATAAATAGTTACACACATTCTATTACACAATTTTATTTTTTATTTTTATTATACACAATATATGTTTGTATGGAGGTAAGAATAATTTATTATAAAAGCTAGAAATTTATGCTTTTAGATATCTTTTATATTTGACACTGATTACTTTTGTTAATTTTTCTATACATATTGTTTTCTTTAATTTAGTAATTTCTTTTTAATTTCAGTTTTTGCAATGCCTCTATAATTAAGACTTTGTTGTAAAATTTCCATCTGTAGTGGTGATAACATTGTAAGTATCATTTGATATATTTTTCTGTTTGATTCTGTTTGATATATTTTTAAGTTAATTTGTTTTAATATCATTAATATAATACATTCGTACATATTAAGTAGTAGATTGAGTAGAAGTAGTTTATAAGCTTTTTTTAAATGAATGTAGATTTTTATTGCGGGTTACTATATGTTTTGAACAACAATGAGTTTACAGTCAATTTCGTATAATGAAAGTATGAATTATTTCTTGTATCTATTTTAAATCTTTAACATGGAATCATTTGTTCTTGTATAAAAATTAAATTCTAATTAAAATTGTTTAAATTAGCAACATAATATTAAAATATATTCAAGTTCTATATATCTATGTATATATATTTACAAATTTAATGTCGCATTTTACATTTAATAACTTTAATGTGATAATAATTGTATACAAAAATATATTCTTTTTTAATGATACTCTTTATTCTGATTAATATAATAAACAAGCCAAATTCAATAATAAACAATTTTATTACCCCTTAATAATTACGTTTTATTAGATTATATGTAAAACTTAATCCAATTATAACTAAAACAGATATAGCATTATTAACTGAAGAATCATTGCAATAAATATAATTTGTTAATAAAACTTTATTACGTCATTTATAATTTTCACCAATGTGCAGTTCATTCAAAGTATTAATCTATAAATTTAGAATATAAAAACTGTACATGTATATACAAATGTAGTTTGTATATATGTATAAAGGAAACGTAGAGATAAAAACAAGTAATTATTATCGAATGTCTTTTGGCAAAATCTACGAGAAATTAGTTCAAATTTTTATCTAGCAATGTTTAAGTTTAAGAAATATATTCAGAAATAAACGCAATAAATTTTCTGTTGCTATGAATGTTCTTAAATATTCTTTTGTAATGGAGCAAGTACAATAAAAAAAAAAAACGCTCTTAAATAAATAACACTGCACTAAAATAACCAGTTAGACATATTAGTCCGCGTAACATAATATTTAACATTTACAAAGATTTAAAAAATGTACTATTAAATTTACAAAAATACATATTATTTACAAGTACTTATATAAATGAAATATAAGAATATTTATATAAATTACGGTTGTTCTTAGCTATCATATACATTGTATACGAGGCAAGCTATAGGATTTCATCTTATTAAAAATGAAATAAAGATCGTAGGCACTATTTACAGTAGTTTTGATTAAATTGCAATTATTTGGTGAAAAAATTACTGTTGTTTCAACGATTTTGTCGTTGTTTCTGGCAACGAAGATTTTTTCATTAAATAGCTTTTAATATTTTGAAATGGCGTATCAACTAGTAAAGTTAGAACTATTGATAAAATAAAAATCCATAAAAATTCGTTTAGATCAAACTGTAAAGAAGTAAATATATTATTAATAACCATATTTATGTGTAGGTTTACATTTACAACTTACTTGCATGCTGAAGAATGCAAAATGTCCAGCACTTCGAGTTCTTCCAACGTTGTAAAAGTATATTGGAAACTGTGTTAAATATATTGCATAACTGAGCCTTGTAGTAATCAGAAATCCCTTCCACGCTAAAAGTCTACTGAACCAATCTATAATTTCAGTTATTACATTCATATCTATTTGTAATTGTATAACTGTATGAATATCTATTATCTATATTTCATAAGATGGTTTTTACCGCTTGTATTGCCAGTATGGTACATCACAGTTGCCCATGCAAATATGCTACACCAGCCGATGGGAGCAAATGCATTATACATTGCAGCATCTATTGGGTTATATATATAATTTATGGATCCCATACGTGCAGGTCCAAAGAATGCACAACAGCACATGAATGTGCATAAGATCCAACCTGTGTAAAGAACTATCTAAAAAAGATATGGAAATAATTAATGTTACATTAATATCTGTAGATTATATATTATGCTACTTACTTTATTCATCTTGTAATCTCTTGGCAAATGTCTTAACAGATAGCCCATAAAGATTCCTATCGTGTATACCGTCAGTCTATGAGATGGCAGAGTATATGAAAAATCTGCAGTATCGAATAGTTGTTTTATCCTGTAAACATGTAAATAGATTAGGAAGATGAAGTATAGATGTAAAGAGTATAGATATTCAATACAATTAAAATTTCTAGATTCATTAACTTACGAGGTACCAAAGAAGACATAATTGCTTAATTCTCTGTAATATGTTACAAAATATCGAAGTGCTGTTGAAAATAAAGCACACATAGTAAGAACAATAGTCCCAACCTTTGGCTTTTTATAAAGGAGAAGCACCATTAAAGGTGAAAGAATGAACAGCTGCGTGTCTATGCCTAGGTGATGAGTATGAGTAAGACACTAAAATTGAAGAAAAGTGCTTTGTAACTAGAAATACTTAATTCGTTAGTACATTTTATCCTATTGTATAATTTTACAAAATTTAATGTGAGACTTATACCATAGATTCGAATCCAAAGTAATTATGAATAAACAGAAAGTTTCTCCACCATGTTCTCTTGCAAATATTTGCATGCTCAGTTATCACCAAATTCCATTGTGGTCCAGAACCAATATAAGGTATTACATATGTGCATAACAATATCAAGGTTGCTAAAGATGGCACTATTCTAAGAAGAAAAATTAGTATTCAATTAGTAATAGATGCTGAAATTTGATCTATTGGGTTTGATTAATTTATCTTGATCTCTATTCATTTTTTAATGCATTTGAAATTACAATATATAAAAGATAATATAAATCATCATCTGTGTCACCTGATTAGACGAGATATGTATTCATCTTTTATGTCCAAATTGCCAGTCTTTTTTAGTTTCCCAATAAAAGAATATGATGTTAAAAGACCAGAAAGCATTATAAATGGGTCTGTGTAAAGGCTGGCAGCTCTTCCTATGACCGTCCATGGTTTACCAAGATACTGAAAAATATTAAATTATGGATTCCCTCGTTCGAATTAGAAATAGAATCGATGTTTATTATAAAATAATCTCCATAGATAGCGCAATCATACTTCGCTCATTTCCGTTCTGTTTGCGTAAGGATTAAAAAATAGAGCCATGCTTTTATGAGCTAAAAGCAGCATTAGAGCATTTATAGCTCGTACACCATGAAGTGTAGCTATGTCATTTTGCCTTCGTTCTAACGATATAAGCTTCTTAAAGTTACGTTTCAAGGAAAACGATAGAAGTAATTCGCTTGCTGGTATTTTGTAATGATCATAAAGAGCTGCTACAATTGTTAAGACAGATATAGCTATGAAGAGTAAGCTGAAAAAGATATCGGTTACCATTTTATTCTCTATTCAAGATTCGAGATACTGTGTATTATGAATTTATTTTCCACAATCTCTGGTTATTTATAATAAATAGTATTCGAGATATTTTTACCTAACAAATATAGTTTCGTTTGGTACAGGTTCTTTCGTTTTTACTTGACACATTTCCCTGTTCACCTTCACCGTAACTTTTACACCAGTTTGTGAGGTGTATCTAGTAAGGATCTCGCGAATGGATGTCTCGACATCTTTGAAACTACACGATGCTGGAGTACAGACTGCCCAATTTACTATATTAAATCGAGGTACTCGATGGCCAGGCTAAAACCAGAAAAATAAATTATTAACCAGAGCATAATTATCTCTTATAGCTTTTGAGAGTTTTAGTGAATTTCTAAGAACAGAAGCAGGAATAAGAGTGAAAGATTGGGATTAATATCTCTTGGCAAAATATTATCAACTAAAAGTGTAACAGAAATAGGAATTATTATATGTAGTAAAAATGCATACATAAAATGATTTCATACAGAGAAATATAGAAAGAATTATAATAATTAGACGTATACAGAATTGTTTTTAGATTGGACGTTTCATCATTGGTAACTGTCGATGATATTTTAACATTAAACAGCTAAATATTGTTAGAGATTTAATGAAAACTTTGTATAAAAATATCAGAGCACATAACAGTCAAAATACCGTACTTTGGTATTTTCGTCACATTCTGAAATACACGGTGTAATTCCAATGCGAAACGCGTTACAATCAACGACACGAAACACTTTCTCGAATTACGTTACGTTATCTAAAAGTATTGTATTGATTGTTAAACTTGTAGAAGTTGTCGCAATGAAAGTAGACGTGGTCTATTATGAAATTCTGACATAATATCTTTACAAATTGTATCATGATCGTAACTGTTTGACTGATAGTTTTACATAGACACGGAAATATTTCATTTAAAAATATTTTTGGTACAATTATTTAAATATACATTAATGTAATCTATAAATTAATACGTCCTGTCGTCGTTTAAACATTAAACATCGCACGAGAAAATTATTCTTCGGAATAGAATATAATTTTGTATTTGCTAGTAAGCGAGATACGTTTCATAAAAAATCATATTGAAATGTTTTTCACCGAAAAACCTGAGAAACTCTACAAAGATGAACTATTCAAGTTGCGTGAAAGTAAACCTGCACGGAACTGTGCAGGAGCCGTATGAAATTAATATAGGATATGAAGAATTCAATGGCGAAATTAGCTGCAGGGGGACTGAGATTAGCAACGAAGAAGATGCGAATGCAGAGGAAGAAAAGATGAGCTTGCGTGGGATTTACGTCTAATTTACGTAAGCAAGATATATTTAACTATGTTGGTTTCAATGGTTCCAGACAAGATTGTAAGTTGGAAATATGCTTCATATATATCGACAAACGTATGTGTGGATGGATGGTGAAATAAATGAATAATTGGCTTTATTCGCCAACGGCCTCAGCCATGCAGGAACTACCGGTTCCCATAAGAACACCGAAGTCAAACTGCGTTGGACACGGTTAACTCGAAACGGGTGACCGTGTGCTGTTGGCGTAAAAAAGAAGAAAGAAAGAAGGGAGAAAAATTGGAATCCGTTTGTAGCGATATTGGCAAAGCCCCGAACGCTGTAAAACAAAAATACGCAATGAAACGAAGTCTAACGAGAAATTGAAATCCTGTTAATACACAGATATCGTCGTTAAGCGATTAATGGATCGGGAAAAGGAATTTTGCTCCGTTGCTACAGCGTATCAGGCTATCCACAGCAATTGCCGTACTTTAGAAAAAAGTTGGACGTTATAATTGGAAATATTTTTCCTGTCCTTTATCCGTTTCGATGCGATCTGTTACTGCGACGTATATAAAGCGGTGTAGTATACGTGATAAGTAACTTTTGACACGTCTGGTAGGTAAGCAACATTTTGGAACTTAAAAAAATTGCTTCCTTGAGAATCTTGGCTTTGATACGTATCCATTGTTTCTTTCTACGTCCAGTTTTCAATTGCAGGCACACGGTTTTCTATTAGCGATTGTCTGCACGCTTCGAGGTGGCAGGTGTCTCGCTTAATATTCATAATACATTGCTGTTTTCGCCGCAGCTACGGATCAAATAAATTCCTTTCGTCTTATCCTCTGACAGATATCTCCTGTCGCGTCTCAATTTACGCAGATACCTACGTACAGTCTGCCGAATCGATTATACATTCGTCCGTAATAACGCGTTAATATTCTACGAGTATTTTCACGGTGCAAATTCTCAGACGCCAGATTTCTTCTTGATAATTCGAGTCTAAATTTAATCGGAAAAATTTACGGACTCGTCACCCTTCTTGAGGTCTCTTCTTCGCAGATTCTTCTGCAACTTCGTACACGTAACGTGAATTACAAGGAATAGACGAATGAAATGAATTGGGAGAAATGGAAATAGCGAAATGAAAAATGTAACGTATTTTGTACAACTTGTACGATTGTTTCGTAGCATGAAATTTATTTAGACCATTTATCGAGCGTTGTCTGTCGTTTGTTCGCGTTTATTAGCTCCTGAATATAATTCTCATAGTCACGACTAATCCCGTAGTCATTCATATAGAGCGTTTTGAGACCGACTGATTATGACAATGATATCTTATTGATAACGTTATCCGTGATGATAATAACCAGATATTTCCAATATTTAATTTAGTTTGGACAAAGTTGAGTGGCATGTTGTATGCTTGCACGAAACAAAATAATACAATAATAATAATACAAGGAACAAATTTAATATATTTTCATCTATGACAATCCCCTTTGAAGCGCGACATAGAATCGTAAAAGGAATAAAATATGCAAGAATTTTCGTCGGCGGTTGAAAAAGCAAATTTCGCGGATGCCACATGAAATATGTTAATGGGAACTATAAATCAGTCGTTCTTAAACGATAATTAAACCGATTTCCTCTAACATTTTTATCCTTGAATGTAAAAGCCACGATATTCAATCGAAGCGTTAGCGTCAACGTGAAAAAACATTGCTTCTGCGGTTTCGAAGAGACGACAACCACACGTACACGTAAGTACTTACATCGGTGATGTTGCTTCTGAAAGCATAATGGGAATGCACCAACCGATGAAGATGCTTCAGATCTAGACGAGACTCGTCGACGGTCAGCTGAAGGTACGCCAAGCAATATTGCCCTTGAATTCCGTCGCTTCCTTCGATTCCAACGCACTCGTCGAAGTCGCCAAACTGATTTATATTTCCGTTTAACAGGCCAGACGGTATTTTCGCCGTTGCGTCGTACACTTTAAAGAGTAATAAAAGAATTATTGGAAATTGTTTCTCTTCATTTTGATGTCGCCTTATGACCGATGAGGAATATTTAAAAATCAGCCGAACCTTACAGCTCCGGACAAAAGCGTATAGTATGTAATTTTTAATGGATTTTTCCAAAGCCGAGAAATTTTCCTACGGTCTTCCCGTGATTTGGAAGCATACTTGGGAACTTTAATAAAAATGCTGTAAAACATAACGTAGAGGCTATCGTCGATGTTCGATGATAAGAAGAGTCTTTGAATATATTAAAAATTGAGATTGTGGAACGTGTACGAGAAGATTTATTGAAATTCAATCGTCTCATGAATAATGTGGTTCCCCCGAGAATGATGTAACGAGGTAATAAAGCTGCAAAGAAGATACGCTTACTCGTGTTTAATAGATATTTAAATTATTCAGAGTATGGCAGTAAAGTACAAGCGAAAGTACAGTTAAAAAATAATTGCGTTATCCTTCGTTGAGAAAATCTGCCACGACAGAGATTCTTCGGAATAAAAAGGATATTCTCGATAGGCGAAATTATTATTATTATTATTATTAATGTAATTCTGTAGCGCGTAATTATACTTACTTTTGAGAGCCCACAAAGTGAATTTGGCAAGCTCCCGATGAAAAATGTCAGCGTGCCTTTTGCATTCTCCACTTACTCGTCCAACACTGGGGTCGAAAGCTGGAAGAACTTGTAACAATCTCCTTGCCTCTCGATCAATTTCTTCGGGAAAATCGTCTAAACAAGAAACGCGAATATCTGTAATTAGTACGTGTTTTAAGAATTTGATTTTTAATTAGATCATTCGATATATACTTTAAACGAATCGCGTTACTTTTGCCGACGATGTCATATTCAAATTTATCTCATCTTAACGATCCTAGAAAATTTGGTAGAACGTGGGTGGCCGATAACTATCGTGACAGCCAATGTGTAAATTAATAAAAAGAAAAAAAAATTGGTTAACTTGAAAACACGAGAAAGAGAGCAAGTCCAAGTTCGATCAAGAGGTCTATCACGATTCTTCGACACGCGAAATCAAGATCGAGACAAGGTTGATTTAAGAAAGACTTTCACTTCGTTCAGTGGTCTCGAGGATACAGCTGGTATCGCGATGAAGTAACACGCATGTAAGTACGTGTTTGGCGTGCAAACGGAGATTACAACGCGAAAATAAATGCCAGTACCAGCCGATGGAACTTCTGTCATTGTTATGCTGACACTCACGTTCGGGTACTGTTTCTACAAACGTGATTTTTTCTACGAACTTGATCAATGGCTATAGTGCCCACGCTAGACTATCACGGAAGACGTTCTAAGACTTCAAAGAAGGTCGAAGTACCGTTTATGATAGCTCGAATAGTTTCGTTCAGGAATATATAAAAAAAAAAAAAAAAAAAAAAAGAAAGAGGAAAAAGATACGATTTGCAGATATGAAACTGTTCCGATGATATACGCCTTGTATCTTGGATCATTCGTCGTCATTTGCATATTCCGTTGACCAATGGTCAGTTACTTTGTTCCCTTCTAGGATTGCCAGATTTCGTTCCTTTTCCTTCTTTTTATTATTTCGACCTTATGTCACATCGACACCCGAGTCATTGGCGACAACGTCAGCTTGTCGTCCTTAAGTTAGATTTCGTGGTAGGACTGGATTTCTTTGAGGTAACTTACAGTCTTTGACACCGATCTTTGGGCTCTATATTCTCGATATTCGTATAGCGCATGTTTGCTAGATATTGCCCAGTCGCTAGATGTAAGTTGGAGGTTCTGTCTTTTTTCGGACAGTGTTCGTAGGTATTTTCGCGTGTCGGGGATGAACGAAAGACGCCTGGAGGATTAGGACCTCGAGATCCGCCGAAGGATCTAGAGGCTCTCTTCCTCCGCAAGATCGAGGAGCTCCGTGAACAGCTTCTGAGAGGGTCGCGAACAACCCCGCGAGCGCGTAGTAACCCGACGAGAGGCAGTTCAGATTGGTCGCCAAGAGGAATTAGTACTTCGTCATGGTAAGTAAACTGCCAATTAAAGTCATGTTTCTTGGGCTTGATGGTCATCGTCGTTCATTTACTCTCTTACTTACTTTCTTGTTACTCTCTTAAACCGGAGACTGATAAGAGCGATCGCCGATAGTCTCTAAAGCTGTATGCGACCTAAAATTTAAAGTAGGGAACAGATTTATCCACTTTGCGACTTGCGTTTACTCGCGAGATTATTTCTTTCTTGGTCGTGTCATTCGTTTTATTATAAAACAGCCTCATATGCGATGCAAAAGGCATAATTGGGAATAAAGAAGTTAGTGACCCGGTACTAATAAATTTTTTGTCACCTTGAATATTAAATCGTGCCTGATATGAAGTGATTTCGACATTGATTTGAATCTTGATGCGATGTAAATGAAAGCAGCTGCAGTAATGAGTGTGAAATCACGTATGTAATTGTTGGAACATAACGCGCGCCATACATATGTACGGTTGTTGGAATACAGAATAATATGATCGTTTAAGCATTTGACGTCAGCGATACGCCTATCGAACTAATTTAACCCTTAACTGTAAAAACTTTCGTCGAAGAAAATCGCGTGTATGTTACGATGAGTGAAATTTCACCCTAATAAATTACAGCGCGACGATATTAGAACAAAAGTTCCCATTTCACCCACCATGGTCCTCAGGAGTTAATGACGTTCGTTCCAGATGCCACGTGCAAGATTAATCTTCATGGAAAACTGATAACTCAGCGAATGCATTAATTCTTTCGAGCTTGTTCTCGATTATCCTAATTTCAGTTATCTCGATCGGTTGAACAAGTCGCCTCTACGGATAACACGGCGAAATTGCGAGAAACTCGTTTTGCTGTCGTCCACGCGTGTGTAATAAAACTAAAAAAAAAAATCGTAGAACAGGTGAGAATAGTGGTTTTATCGATTATCTGGATATTTCGACGTGTCGTATTATCTGCGAACTCGAGAAGTTTTACATACCGCGTATTTTTTTACGTTTTTGTAGCTGCAACGTGACGCCGCGAAACACGTTTGGCAAACCTAACATCGATTGAGACACGTATCAACCTGTACCCGTGAGCTAATTATTAGGTCACTCTTTTGCAAATCTATTACACATACATTTACATATATAGTAGCATGCAAATAAATCGTGAGTGAAAGTCACAGCAGTTTTCGTAACAGTCTGTTAATGTTCATTCGAAGTCTTAATATAATCGCAGCGGAGGATGAACTCGATTTCCTCCATTTTTGTCGCAATGAAACGTCGGGCGTTGGGACAATGGTCGACGAACTGCAAATAGAACCGGATATCGATACCTTGCCTGTGACAGTTTCGAAACATCAAGCACGGGGTGGTCCATAAGTCGCTTTCCCATTTAAAAATTGCATAACTTGACTTGTTCTGTCGCGTATTTCCAAATTTTTGTGTTCCTAGAAAAAAGAAGCTTTTGGATTTCTAAAGCCTGCTTTTAGGGGGAATTTGTAGTGGAAACACGACGAAGCAACCCTATTGTTCCAACGCAGCGCTTTTTAATGTTTTTCCATTCGCCACCTCATTTTGTCCAAATTCATAAAAATTGTAATCCGAGTCCTGTTTCAAGGCTGTCAGGCTCGTGCGAGACTATGTATAATAAAAAGATGTTATGCAACTTTCAAGAGAAGAAATTATTTGTCGGTCACCCCGTATATGCCTGCGTCTATCAATTATCCTTGATCGGTCTTAATCAGCGTCGTTTCATTAGGTTTGTGCAAGCAAATAGTTCGTGCTACCGCTTACAAGCTCATTCCGAAAGATATCGTGTTAATCTTATTATGGATGAAGTTTTATCTCATATTTTATCTTATACAGATAAATCGATTAATTCGAATAAACGCGATTAAATGTCCTGTTATTAATTGTTGCCTGTTAATTGGATCTTCGGGTTACATGCTCAGTGTACATATACGCAGCCTACAGAGGAGAGTCACGATGAGTCGACTTTTTGGATATTTTATTAGGCATTAACGTAGTTAGAAACAAAAATACGTAAGCCTTGAAAAATACGTGACAACTAAGAATATTACGTAATGTTGCAGAAATCGTAACTAGTGTCTTAAAAATACTCAAGGGTCTAACGAAACGCACGCGTTGAAGATAACTGAAAGGATGAGACGAAGTTGACTTCAGAACCAGAGAAAAAGACAGATTTATATGTTGGACATCGTACCGGAATTATATTTTCACTTCGTGATCTTAACTGGTAAAGTTGGCGTTAAAAAGCAAACGGAAGCATCGTTGTCTCTGTGAACGATAATTCACTTGTTGGTTCTCTATTTATTAGGTGTACACGAAAATAATGGTCGTGGGTTGACGATTATTGCCTCAAAGTTAGCGGCTATTACTTTCGTGCGACACCCAATACATTTGTTGTTCAAACGTAGTTCCGATTGCTCAGCGAGCGATGTATTGGCAAACTGGACGAAGTTGCACAATGAGAGAAGCTGGCTGTTCGGAGTTTCTTCGGTATTTATCGCACTTGTTGATGCGTTTGAATATTGAACAGTGTTACGAATACACTGGTCGAAACGATTAAATGAAGCGGTTTATTCCCATCGTGGTTTTAGTATTCGCTAGAGGCTTTATTGGCCGAGAATCTCTAAATACGCAATATGTACACTAGCTACCCAGTAAACGCGTTTAAACGTATTTTATCTATGTTAGACTTTAACCTATGTAAAGTATCAGTATACAAGTACACGCGTTAGGTCGCCATAAATTTCTAGATCGTGAGATTGGTTACATTCGAGTCGCGTTTTGCTTTTTACGAGCGAACAAGGTTCTTTTTCTTTTCTTCTTCTTTTTTTTTTTATCAATATCGATATGTGTAAATAGCCATTCTGATTGAATTTTAAAATTTGTATACGAGTCGTACCAAAAGTGTGCACTTTGTATAATGACACGACAAAGAGTCATCGAAATCGGTGAAGGGCTTGAGATATCGATAATCACAGTCCTCCGCTCGTAATATCTTCCAGGCTCGCGAAACTAAAGCCGGAGGTCCACCGACAATCTAAAGTCGAATTTACGCTGTTTCACTTTGGCGGATGGACGCTGCTCCCATCCTTGCCGTTGCCTACGGATGTTGTAAATTTGGTTCAAGCCAATCCAAGAGCTTTTGCTTCGACGCATTTGCACGAAATGGTCTCTGCCGGCGAGCTAAGGTGGTTGAGTCACTTAAGAGATCGTTCTGTGCAAATATATAGAACCGTGTTTCCAGCGTAGCCAGATTTAGCTGTCTCAAAAGCTCGTTAAACCTCTGGCTTTAGCCAGAGATCCGCCGAATCCACACGTACCATTGATTAGGATATCTACTGCATCGTGGTATTTTAATACAGCTTTGATTTCCTTTATGTAAGATTTCCTTGTGTATAATATTATAAAATTCTTTCTGCGTGGAAAGAAAAGTTTATGGATTACGAATATTTTTAAACAGCAGAAACACTCGTTGCAAATTATACAAACTTGCTATTCGTAGTACGTCGCTGGCAGAATCTGTATATTGACGGAGACCTGTTAAACCTGTTAAGTTAACGTGTCGAAATAACACGCGCCTGTAGATCTAAGAATGAACGAGGAAGTGGAACAGCTTGTGGATATTTCATTCGTGATTTTAGATCAAGAAATTTATATCCAAGTACGAAGAACGAAGGTCAAGAATATTCGTATCAATTCATTTAGATATACAACTTAGGTACACACGATGAAATTTCTCTGATAGATTACGACTAAATGAGGATTAAGAGGTACATTGTAAGATCAAGTTCAAACGTCGACTCTAAATGTTAAGTGCGAGAGACGTCAAGCTTGGTAATCGCAGAAGTAGACCATGAGTCTACTTCTAAATCAAAGAGAAATGTAACTGGAAATGCGATCTAACCCGGAGGAGGATTACAAAGAATAAATGAAGTGAATAATAATAGATGAAGATCACACGGGGAAAATATGATAAGTTCACTAACATATATTTCTGTCTGCTTCACTTCAATTTATTCGATTTGTCGATTAAACGACAAAATGAAAAGATCTTTCTTAAAAAGATGGTGATATGAGGAGAGAGGAAAAGTATTGTAGCGATGCACTCGTTGTGAGACAGCGAGACAGCGAGACAGCGAGACAGCGAGGCAGCGAGACAGTTAAAAGAAACGCTGAAATAAAACCACGTTAATGCACCGCTCGGGTTAACTAAGCTGCATAAATCTTCTTTCTACGATTGCTGGTCGATGTGGAAAAAATGTTGATACTCTCTTAAGAGTATTTTACTCTTATGACAAGTCATTTCTGCCCGATCACTGTCGAGCGCTGACGACTGAAAACGTCAAGGTCACTCGAGCAATAACTTAAAAGTTGAATGACTGTTTGACCGAGGCGTACTTGTGTTTTAAGATTATTACAATGGCTCGTGAAAGCATGGAACTGCTAACTGGAACCAGATCATAGTGTTATCTATGATCACCATAGATGTCATTCAAGCGGATACCGAATTACCGGGATAAGAAGAAATATAATCTCTTTCGTGTTTTTATTATATCGTTGCGAGGTGGCTTTAGTCGAACTACTGAAATTCGTACGATCAGAACGATACCAAGGAGCAAGGAATGACTGGACTCTATAGTGTCTTATCTCATTACATTGCACCTATTTTGTCTCGCTGCCTGTTTCTCGTTCTTTTCCCTGATGCACGCACGTCAGAGCGGGACGAGTCAGATAACGTGGACCGATTCTCGGAGTTACCTGTTTTTATCGTATTTTTAACACTAACATTACCAGGCCTGTCGTTTTATTCGTCTTTTATTCGTCTAACTTTGTGTAAATCCTTATATTAACAAAAATCGAGAAATTGATCAATCAGATAATGAGCGGTTCAGCTAATAAAGGTATAATAAAATGTAGGAAAGGTTAGTGGTTAAATACGTGTTTGTTCAACGTCGCGTTTAATGTCTTAAAACGAAATAAATTCACACGTTAGGTTTTTATCTCGCGTTTAATCGACACTGTGCCCTACTGTCCTGTTCACCCGTGATACCACGGAAGTGTACAATGAGAACGATCAGAATTTAACTACTTCGAACTGGATCGAAGGTGCAGCATGCATTTTTACAACGTTCGCGATTATGCCATCGTGACGAGGCAAGCGCACTTGGCTGGCAACGATTACGCGTCCGAACGACAAGTTTCGTTTTTGCCTTCTTTTTCGGGACCTAGTAACATGTAGATACGCTGTGCAATACGCGGTGAAATTGAGCGTATATAGCAGACGAGAAATTCTAGTATGCTAGATGTGGCGAAATATAGAAAGTAATTCACCAATAAGATAGTAATCTATATATTCCTGTTAGTTGCAATTTTTCGACTGTAAACATAGAAGCGCGACCGACCTTCTGTATTCATACTTCTAGTTACTATTTTTCCTATCATTATTTATTTCCTTTAAAGTTGTGGCGATTACTATGACCATTAGCGAATATTTTTATATTCGGTGGCTTATCGAACTCCGTTCAACGTCTTAACAACAGTTGATAGTCTTTCGTTGGACCAGGACCGACGCGATATCTCTAAGATGATCGTCGACGTTACGTTTTTCCCTTTTTCAACTGTGCGTAGCACGCTCTATGATTACGTGGCTCTATGATTGACACTGTAGATGTTACGTTTAACAGGAGGATTGTCTTCGGTTCATTTGCAAAGATATTTTTGTGGCAAGACATCCAGGCTACGACAATCTCCGTGTCTCGATCACGATCTTGATCTCTTTGTTTTAACAAGCAAGAAGAATTCACGCGTATTCACGCATTTTCCTTTCTTTCGTTCTTTCTCTCTTCTTCGAACTCGAAACACATGTGTCGACGTTAGGGGAATGAATTTGGGTCAAAAAGTGGCCGAAAGAAAAGACAAGGTTAAACGTGATGCACTTTTTACGTGTTCAGGTTCATTGTAAGGACGTGCACGCGGTACAATGGGTAGGGAAATCGTGAGAGGTATACTGGCACTGTGTATGGATGAAAATCGGACTTTAGTAGCGCGCATTTCGAAATATCGAAAGTAGTTTTGCTTTTTTCTGTCATTTGTTCGATCAACGGTCGAGTTTATTTCGCTCGTGCTATCAAACAAAATAACAGCTCTTTTTGCCACAGTATTTGAATAAGTAGACTGCATTTTTATGCTTTTTTTAAACGTTAGATTGTAGAATCTATAATATAGATGGCTCGATTGCTTTTTTTACACACTCATACATTACTAATTGCTAATTTATACCAGTAATGTATGATGTTTTAATTATAGCAATAATAATATGCATTATAACATTAACCTAATATGCTCCTATTTAAGATAACATTGAATTATGTTACGAAATATGGAAATAAAAACTTATCCGAGAAGCGTAATTATAAAGATGTAAAAAGTAAGCCTAAGTAGAACGAGTAAAATTATAGTCGTTGGGTTAAGTGAATCGACATCGTAAAAAGACCGTGAGCGATGTCTTTTTCAGGACTGCGAGAGCGGAAACAAATATATACAGAAGAAGTACGGATACAACTAAACTGTAAACGTATCGTAAAAATATAAATGTGTAAAGGGGGAAAGGTATAAAGAAATCGACGAGAAACGTCGAAAGGAAAAGAATCGAAGAAAATTTACATTCGGAGCCTCGTAAAATGATCAAATTAAAATTAATTAATAAAAATTTTCGTTTCAGAATGTGCCCATTTGTATTAATTATTCTAATATAGTTAAGAAATATACAGATTATGTTTGGACTATACATATTTCGAAGGCCTAAATGATATCTATGCCTCGCATCACCAACGATCGAAAAATACGTCATCGTTGACGTGAGCGACCTTCGATGTAACGAATAGAGAGATACATGAATAGCATAATCGACGGTAATTTTTGTAGAATAAACATGGTTTTTCGGTATCGAATTATTCTTGGCGCTTAAAATTATCGTCTTTGATGCAATTAACCCATACGTTATTCTTCAACAATCGGGAGGAAAATAATTATCTTCGTCGAATTAACATCTTCTTAATCGCAAGTAATCCATTTATAAAAATTACTAAATTTTTCGTTTAACGTAATTACATTTAATTACGTTAGGGTCGAGTTTTTCCAGCAGCATATGCAATACAAATAAACATAAACAATTGGAAAAGTAAGGAAAAGACGAGAACGTAGAAATTAAATAATGGCTCTCGTCGGAATGATTTCGGAACCTTCGGACTAACGATTGTTAAAAGAAAACACCTATCTATCTTCTCGTGGTTTATAATAGTCGGTCGAGAATTCCATTAGTGGCAACTTAAACGAATGGAAACGACGTGGTTAAACGATGGCAAAATTATAAGAATCACGTGTGGTCTAATGGGTGTACACCTGATCGTCGGATGTTTCCATCCAAAGAGTCGCGCTTGCCTAAAACTGTCCGTGTCCTATCAGCGGCCACTAATCTCCAATTGGTCGAGAAGCAAGCAACTCCAACGTAGAACTCGATATTGACGACTTTAATTCAAAACGCCAATACCTTTTTTTATCAATTTAACAATTACGTCATACGTGTACATAGCCGCCGCGTACGTGCATAATAAAATCCTGTTATCGTCTTGGAGTTGTTTGTGGTACACAAAAATGACAAGAGTAACAAATATAACAAATATACGCGTCAGTTTAGTCGATTCGAACATCGGCTCGCGATAATGACTTGTACAGCCTCTTGATCACGGAGTTGTACAATTTCGTAGGAGACGGCGGACATTTGACTGCTAATTATCTTGGCAAAAGAACTCACTGTAGAAGGGATTAGTGCGGACATCCAGCTCTTTCGCCCGCCTTGTGGCGTCTGTCTCGGTCGTGTGGTTCCTCCAGTTGTCCATCAGCTCGACCAGCGTGAAATTATTGGCCGATGCGCTCTCGTTGCGCGACAGCACTCGGAGGATCTCCTCGTCTTCCAGGGCGTTGAGGCTGCTGGACGTCAACACGTCCACCGATTTCCCGGCGTACGACAGCTTCATCACTAAAAGAATCGTCCATGCCCTGGCCAATGTTCTCATTTTTACAGAAAAACGAAACGGCCAGGATTCGAATCGATGTCAGTCTCTTCGAATTATCCGATTTCGTTCGGGGTATCTCGTCGACGATCACTCTGTAACTCTACGCGGCTTCCTCGACCCTGTTCGGCATAGATTTTCGAGGCTGTAGAGGAACGGGACGGTAAAACGGAAGAATTGCTCACGGATCAACTTCAACAGGCGATCTAGAACGTGGCAGATGCTCGCACGCGAACAATCTTTGTTTCGCGGGATAAGCGTGAAGCGAACGAAAGAGAATTTGCAAAAGTGCACCACCGAATGTTTCACGGACTTCTGTATTGCTTGGACGTTCGAAGGCGAGCTTTATGAGTGATCGTGAGACGACGGAGTTACTTGTGGCCACGAATGGGGCGATAGAAGAGGGGTGAATGCTGCGTTCTTCCTCTCCCACTCTGAACCGTCTTCGAAGGAGCTTGCTAGTCCTATATCAATTTGATGGGAATAATTATATAATTTATAGGATAGGTATCTTCCTTTTTATATCGTTCCTCCTTTGAAAACAACGCGTTTGTGTTTAACTATGCGACGTTTTAAAACCATTTTCTAGTCATCTTTAGCTTTTGTCTTTAATCAAACAACATTTAGCTCTGTTTACTCGAAATTAGCAAAGCTTTTAGTATAATTAATATATCGCGCTCGAAACTGCGAGCACCAACATAGCGTTACCAGATGGCTCCTGATACTTTAGCAAGCTGATGTTTTAACAATACATGGAAACAACAAAAATTAAGTTGAGACGAGATGCGTTCGAAATTTGATGTTATTTTATATAACTGAAATTCTAAAAATATTATTGTACTCTTTTTAAATGCTTATCATATTGGTCAAAATGATACTTAATGAAAGAAATTTACACCGAAATTTACACATAAGCAATAGCAATTGTCAATATTATCTGTTTTATAAATTTCAATTTATCAGTTACATAGCTGCACGTTTTATTACGTACTTTGTCCCGTATTGTTATGAAGTAGAACGTGAAATTTTCCAATTTAATTATCGCTTTCAATTATTTATCCTTGTATCGTTACGTCGTTACATCATTACATTTCATACTTCAAAGAGCACTATATTAAAGGTAAACGTAAAACTTTCTTTATCAAAATCGATAGACACGAAAGTCACGAACAGCCAACGGTATGGTATTTCGATATACCGTGAAGAGGTTCTTTTCGAATTTTAACCACGGTATTTTTCATTTCGATTTCCACCACAGTACATATTCAGATTCAGATTCAGATTTTCTTGCACGAATATTACGGATTTCCTTATTTCGTTAAATAATTATTATTTTATTTTTCGTATTTTATTTCGACAATTTGCTGTTTTTCTAATCTAATCGTTATTTAAAAATTAACCACGCTGTTACGTTATAACGCGACCTGCATGGTCTCATTCAGTATTTTAGACCTTACGTGATAATTGTTTATTTGCTTTCTGCTCACTCTTCTTCTCATACGTATTTTACTTTTTACGTAAATATTTTTTCATGCATAACTACGCGTCATATACCTGCTCACCTTCATCCACATACGTTCATCAAAATTTAATTTAATTATTACTCTTTGTTTTATTAGAGTCGCATCCACTATCATGGTCAAGGTAAAAAGCCACAGTATCGCGTATCGTTGCATCCTGGTATTCTATGTAGCATTGCTACGACTTGCTCTATTCGTCGTTTCCACTCCAGTCTGATCCTTGATTTTCTTCTGTTATTTCATACGGCAAAAATTTATCCCATACTCTCTCCGGCGTTCTTCGCTTTTCACGTTCAACGTGGCATTTGTCAGCATATTATCGCCGTCTCTTGGACGTAATTTTTTATGAATTCCAATTACGTCCTCGTTCGTTACTACTTCTGTGGTTAACAGAAATCTTGTGAAAGCCAAGTGTGTAGGAACCTTGTATATTTTAATATGTAGAAAATGTTCATATTCGATACGACGTTGAAATAATGTTGACGTTCGTGTAGGAGGTTCCGCTGTATTATCCAAAATTATTTAATTTTGCTCAACGAAACGATCTCCTATCTTCCGTCGTTTCAGAGCTACAGGTTGCACTAGTTACGTAGGACACCCTGTATACATTCGTGCAGGCAGGAATATTTCGACAGGTACTGAATTCCAATGCTTCGCGTACTTAACCGAACGATCTTTCGCTCTTTCATTTCTTATTTAACGCTATATATTTGTCAATTTTGTAAAACAGATACGAATTACGGGTTATTCGTACAAAATTGTCCACTTTTTAAACGACTGGTTTTTTTTTTCTTTTAAATGATACTTTCCCCGACTGTTCGCGTAGTTTGCCACTTATTATTTCTTTAACGAAGCCGATCGTAAATGATACATTTGTGAAGTCTTCGTTATACTTAATATACACGTGTGAATCGCAATAGAGAGTGGGTCGGGGTCCCCTGTGTGTTGCATTCTTTAGTAATCGTTACGACACATTCTACGCGTGCTCTCCATGAATTGTGTCTTTCATTCTTCATTTTCGCCAGCCTAAATTTAAAGATTGCAATTACTTTCTTTTTTTAATCAACACCTCTTGTCCATATATGCCGTAGGATATCGTAACAATATTTACATACCGCCAGGTTATTACCAGCAATTTTCAACAAGATTTTCGATTTATTACAAATTTTCTTACATCCTAATCTCGTTCGAAGAAGAGAAGAACCGCCGAGATATTTATTTCTACGATATGTCTGTTCATTCTGCGTGTATGGTGAAATACGCGTAACAAAATTTGCATTTAAAATTTGAATTTATACGTGAACATATTGGCTCGTATAAAATATTAATCACATTATACGCGTGAATATTAAGAACGGAACGAACGTTTCATTGAGAAAGAAAAGGAAGCAACTGGCGGTTAAAGAAAATCATTCCAGCGTCCTTAAACTTGAATTCATTCATACGATGAATACAAATAAAAACTCACGCATCCAGCTGCATTTTAACTGCTACTTTTGGCCGTACGAGTGTCTGGATTATACTGTACATCTTGTATATCGTCGCTCGAATGTACGTAGACACGTGTTTATTTCTGACAGGATGTAATTTAGTTAGGAAATTACGGACAGAACGATCCAGGATTTTATTTTATACTTTAAAAAACACAAAAAGTGATTTACTTGCTGAATCAAGAGCGAGATAGAGATGTAAGTATCCAAGGACCATATTAGGATTAAAACTAACTGAAAAGATTAACATTTGTAAGCGTCATGCATTGTGAAGAAATTTCGATACTCGAGGAATTTATTTACCTCAATTCATTTGGTCGCCACGCTACAAATAACATAGAGAAGGTTCTTTCAACCTGATATTTTTCTCTTAATTATAGGAATTACATTTATTACACCATGACGAGTCTTGTACTTAATTTTAACGTAGGACTAACAAGCTCTTAAACAGACAATTTAAGTTTCGTATCATGCTAATTTCGAGAAGATAGCATTACCTTTGATCGTTAATTTCTCATTAATTCACATACTTTACTAACACTTGCGCGCCAAAGTACTTATGACTGTCGATGTATTTACGATCAGATTTGTACGTATGCACGTTCGTATAATATCAACGCTGGATCACCAATCTGTAATGTGCTAAACTAAATATATCGTATCATATTTAGTATGATCAGACTGCGGAGTTTTATGCACTTATAATTTATGGGAGATTTAAAAGTACAAAATTGAATAAAATATACGTAACTCTTTCCTCTATGCTGATATGTTCATTTAGTAGTATTATCTGAAATAAACGATTCATAATGCGACTACGAAGAGACAAATATTTTATACGGTAGATACAAAATAAACAAGTTCGCAAAACAGCTGTGACAAGAATGCAATACAAGCTATGGTAAATATTTAATTCGGCTATAAAATTTGATAAGATATTCGGCGCGATATCACAAATATCTAAATATTAAAATGTTTATAAACTTGCGGAAAATTGTATGCATACGAACGTACACGTGACATGTTAATATTCCCGGAATTTTATGATAACACGTTGTAAATTATACACAAAGGAAGAAAACAGTAAAATACTTATTCAGTAAGTAAGAAATATAATAATTTTTTATGCAACAGCAATAGCAAGATACGTGTCCGCTGCAGCGAAAATGTTTGCTTGTTGATAAAAGGAAAATTAAAATAATTAGATTATTTTAATGGATTATTTGATATGCAAATACTATAATTATTCGAATTATAAAAAATTAATTTCAATCTCTTTTGCGTTAAAACAATTGCAAGCGCTCAACAGTCCAATTTCTTTTTTAATTGGAGGGTTCAGAGTCTCATGAACAGTACACGTACGTGTCAGTAATTTTATTTAAACGATAAACTCAGTTATTACGTTTCAATTGTCTTACAATAACTAATTAGCAAGCAATTGCTACTGGTGTAGCAGGACAATTATAATATTAAAGGATAATACTCTAACGTACGTATTCTAATCGTGTCTCACGATATGAAAACCCGACTATAATTGGAATGAATAACAATTAGATAATTAACTGATCACAACTATGATTTCTCTTGATATTTACCGTTTCACTCGAGATATATAATAATTCTCCGCGCGAGAATGTGCAACAATTGTTCATTCGCCTATTCCAACTCAATATTTAAACAATGCAATATAATATTCGTTGAAACGAATTGAGAACGAAGGACTTACAAATAAAAGCCTTTCGAGTTAAAAGTAAAAGCTATTGAAAATATACCGTTCACGTTATAACGCAAGCATAGACTAGATATTTCTTGTATTATTGACAGAAAGCGAAGTACGTTGCTCTTCTCTTAATCGTCCATATATGGAATTTGGGAAGTAATGCGACGACATGCACGAGAAGGATCGTCCGCAAATAATAATTCGTACGACAGGCGGTGGTTAATTCCGGGTGCATTAACTTGCGCCGAATTATTTCAAACAACACGAACGACGCATACAAAATTCTCTGCCGGGACTGATGAAAATCAGCGATACTCCGATGCTCTTTATGTGTCAATGGATCAGTGATTGCTGGCCAAAGAAAAGTGACAATAATTCATTGTCGATTCACGCGGCGCGATGTTCGCGAAGCGACCGGCCTTCTCTACGCTATAATGTTACGCGCAGCACGTTAGTTATTTTAATTAAAGCTGACTGCATCATCGTGAACATAAATGCCACGTGCGAGTTATTGAACCTAATACAGTTGATGCCATTCGAGTTCCTGCATGCTGGCCACATGCGAAATTCGACGAAACGAAAGCCCATACGAATCGAACTGTTGACACGTGTCTCGAAAGAAGTTCCCCTATCTCCGTTGAAGTTCTCCAATTTTCGCTTAATATTTTAATGATCTAATTAATATCTTGAGAAAGCCATTTGTGGTGTGCCATTGGAACGAAATATTGTATCGTATCGTACGGAGATTTTCGCTTAAAGTTCCGAGAGTGATGATATCAGGGCGGATTAAAAGGACACGTTCGAGGAAAATTTAATCACATAGTGATTTGTTTCCAATACATCAAGCTCGATGTCATCAGAACTGGTATACATTGTTGATGGATGTGACAGCATCCTTGCCATCGATTTCTTTCTTCCCCTTTGCATCAATCAGGGTCGAAGTGTGGATTCTGTAGGTCGATTTAGTGGTTTAGTGTCTCAGATCCATTATACGTCGTTACAAGTCCTCCATCGAGCCTTCTCCTCCTATAGCTCGTTCGAGATCACCTGGCCATTGTCTCCTCAATCTTCCAGGATCATGTTCCTTAAGGACAATCTTTGTGTGTGAGTGCAAGTTGAACGAGAGAATTGCTGCGAGGATCTAGTCAGATGTGTTAGCCGTTGCCTCTTTCCTGTATCGTCTCTGTGACGAATGGGACGTCAGGATCATCGTGGAACGTTTTATTCGACATATACCATGGTGTATCTGTCATCGTGCGATAATGTTGATTTTCTGCTAAACAGGCTGTACATATTTTTGCATCTTAGATCTATTTGTTTCCTCTTCGCTGTTACATGCTTTCCCTTAAGGCGAATCTCATGCGGTTTGAGTTAGTTCGATTGATTTTAATTTTCCGTTTGGTAATCCAGTTTGCTATCGATGAGAATGACGCAGATTTTGTTTGTTGTACGTTGTAATAAGCAATCTTGAACGCCTGTTGCCGGATCGCTGTTAATTCTACTGATTTACCGCTGATCTAGTAGCTAAGCGATCTAAATTTATTTCGTTCCTGTTAGTTCTTCTCTGGTCCGTCTGTTGTTCATGCAGGAAGTCCTCAACTTGGCGTCTCGTTTCACAAGATCCTGCACTTGTCATATTTGTCATTCGGTTGCTCTTCTTGCTATCTCTGGCCATTCTTTATTCCTCAATGTGCGTCCGTATATAGTCTCAGTGGCCTTCTGCATACATCGTGCAGTCGCTTGGTATATGTGTTTTCTATTTTCTATTTCCCCGGTGTTGCATCGTTGACACGGCAGGTTCTCTTCTATTTTATATTTCAGTCCATGTGCTATCGTCGTTGTTTGCCAGCTAATCTTTCCTGTGCAATAATTCTTCTCAACGATAGTGATATATTTAAGGTCAGGTAGTCTGCTGCTCCTATCGTTGCTATATCTTTGATTCTTTCTCGTTAAAGCGAGAAACTACGCTTATCAATAACGATTTTTTAATATTCGTAATCCGAGATAGTCTATGCACGAGACTCGCAAGACATTTACTATTCTAATATCGTGCAAGCTTTTAATGAGAAGCCTCGGTCGACTGTTACGATTAGAAACTGACAAAGGATTTGTTAAGCGAAGCGATTCAAGAGGTGTTACGTCTCAGAATAGTGACCGTGGAGTATTCTTCGAATGATACACATTAATGTAATATTAAATTATGCTAAAAGTCTGGACAATGGAAAAACGAACTCGAGACCAGAATTTTATGACGTAGCGTCTCAAAATGAAATTGGTATTTGCAATAATTTAATGATGATGGTATTTCTTGTGTGCTTGTCCCGTTCTCCTTAAAAAAATGATATAAAATTTCTAAGCGGTCACACGCATTTGTTCAAAGGAGAAAAATTCTGACGAAAGCGTCGCTTACGTAATCGTTCGTTAACGGCATGGCCTCTTCTGTTCCGCATTGTCCAACCTGTAATTTATACAGTTACACACAGTACGTGACGTTTATTAGTAATGCGCCAAATCTTCCAAAAGGCGGCGCAAGAGAAGTTTAAAGAAAGTTTCGATCCGTTTATACGAATAATTTATTCGACGCGTTTCTCATTATTGGAAAACATTGGAATTGTATCGACGAGATATTCTAAAATATGATTTTTAAAAATAGTCAAATTCCAATACGACAAAACGGTGGTTCCTATCCTTTCGTTTACCATGGACCACGTTTCGACGATCTTGTATTATCTCTGAAAATTTAAATTCGTAACGTGCCAAACAAGCGTCAATCGCTCGCCCGCAACTTCCTTGCAGACAAGACATATTCCTTATAGATAAATAAATACACGTATTAAATAGTTTTAGTCGGAGCTTCCCTAATCCGACAAAAATACTCGGGTAATGGAATTTCCCGGATAATAGAACGAACAATCAGACTTCCGATATGATATTTCGCTTATTCAAATATAGATTCAGATTAACTGACAGATTCTTTAGATATTTATGGGTCCCCCTTTTTGGCTGCTCTCCGTATAGAATCTGTAATGATGCTTCTTCTTCTCTGATCGAGGGAAAAGTAAATGACATTTCCTAACGGTAGGTATAGAGGTCTAAGTTTATAAAAGTGTTAAACTCATTGACCTCGATTGCAGAAATGATTTCCTCTTGTCAGCTAGAAATATAGATACAGATTGCGTTAGAATTCTATCGCGTGCAATAAGATGCATATTGAATATTCGATTAGTCGTTTATTACAGCTGTACCAAAATGTTGTGCAATATCACAATGTGTTGAGTAAACCTAATTTAATAGATACATTTACGTATATATACAGGGTGTCTCGTTTTAATCGATCCGCGCAGATATCGCCCGGAGTATGCATCGTTCGATAAAGTGTTTCAAATGGAACATAGCTTGTTTCGTTGTTACGAGTCTTATCTAGATCGTAATAATTTTTGCGAACAACGTGCAAATGTAAATTTGTTCATGTAATTTCTAACTCAAATATTACACGGTTTATATACATCGTGAACATTGTACTCAGTATAATATACATGTATACATATAATGAAAATATGACACATAGTAAATATTTCCTCAAAGTATAAAATTAGTTTTTCGCTTCTATATTGAACATTGAAGTATTGTGTTCATGTCTATTCTGCTTCAATCGGTCAATATTTGACTCGCAATATTTGGTAGTAAAAACACTTCGATGCATCGATTTTTCATCCATGCTCGTCGCTTTACCCTTCTACAAAATATATGTTATACTAATTCCACTTCAATGAGATTCAATAGCAATATTATATTTGTTACTAATATACTAATATCAGAATTCCCTGTAAACTTGTAGTTAATTATATATCTTCGAATTATAGAATGTTCCTTCGAATACATGTTAAACACTTCTAAATAATTGTTGTATGTGCAATTCTGATCACGTATTGCAAATTCCAAAGCGGCAGCTTTTCAAAAACTCGTAGCTGTTATTGACTCTGGTAGATGGCACTATGTTCCAACATAAGTTCATATTCTTTATTTGTCCGACTGAGCAGACAGCCTGTTTGAAACAGATCAAAATGAATATTCTTTAGACATGGTTCTTTCTACGAGAGAAAGTACAGAATCGTATAGAAACATATAATTTCTTAAGATCGTAACATAAGAATTACTTCTTTCAATAATAAATCCAAGTACTTCATTGACGTGAATTTACCTTTAAAGTTCGTACCGTCGACTGAGTTTCATACCTTGATATTTGTCGCTGTAAAATAAGAGAAAATGAGATAGAACTGGAATCTCTAGTTTCCAAAAGACATATACGACATTCCTAGAACCTAGAATACGTAAGCGAGCAACGACGGCTGTAAATGTTTCATTAATCGGAAAATTGGAAAAGCCTGTACGGGGCACCAAAATTCTGTTGCTCGTTCGGCAAAAGTCGGCGAGGTTCGGCAGCGGTCGCATGGTCGTCGAAGCGTACGGCACGTAGATAGAATACAAAGAAAATCGGCTTCGTGAGCGCCGTAAGCCATGACCCATTCGTTTCATGGACAAACCGAAATCAGACGGTTGAGAAGTTATGACATCGTCTTCGTCGTGGTGATCGGTCCTTTTCTCTCGTACGTCTGCACTGCTGCGATTGGCCGGCAAGTGCTAACTTGCTAATTGCTGCCAAGTCGTACGGCTCGTTCCGATCACGCATAACAGCATCTCGTGCGCGTAGTAGTAACAGTGTGCACAGGCCAAAAACCATTTGGTAGACTTCCCGGATCGACATCCAGCACATTGTTCTCTATTACTCGTAATCCTCTCGTAGTCCCGTGCATCGTGCATCGTACGTCATATTATACGGTCCCCTCGTGGAACTGCTGTATGCTTTGATTCGCGCAGTATCGATTCGCCAGGCGGCTGGTTTACAACCGGCGTGCACGCTGTATAGCACCCACGCTGACAGTGAAGCTTCGACTGCAGACGCGTGTGTAGTTAACCCAGTGGCCAGCGACACCGAGCTACGCACACGGAAGAGCAACGCTATCAACATCTCGATGGTGAGTCCGTGAATCGCTACGTCATGTGTCTGATGTGTCGCTGCGTCACGTCTCATTGCTCTTTCGCACTCGATGTCCTCCTCAAGCCACTTTCATTCTTCCAGTGACATGCTTTCGACCATTGTTTTCCACGGTTTGCACTTGCACACGTTGTTGCTCTCCACCGTCTCGCTCGATCACTTCGTCTTTATCCGTCTCCTTATTACCATTCCCTTCGGTTATTGCCTGTTACTTGCTTCTTGCGTATTTTGTTCGTGCCAGAAGTTGCAGTTACGCGACAGCTCATGTTCACCGGGGGGTCGGCTCCGAAATAAATCTTGTTAGAATGTGACAGTTCTGTCGGTTCGGTAATCAGCGTTTGGTATTACGAAATTTACCGAGTATCCTGTGGTATCGCGGACTTTTACGTGGAAGCACGTGGTGCTGACGTAAGATATACATATTTTGTCGTAACTGTGTTCGGGGATACGTACGAATCGATCACTGTCTTTTCAGGGTTACTGTATGAATAAGACAGTAGATTCGTTAATAAGTGATGCGTCAGTCGATGTACTGTTTGCCAGTATTAAATAATTACAAGCAGTTTAGACACGATGTTTATGAAAAATGTATTAGTTCGATTAACGCAGTTATAAAATAGCTTAAACTATTATTTATTAGCACCTTGGAGGTCTTGTAAATTTGTTGACAAAATGCACGATTTATGAATTTTAATGGAATTTAGTTTATCCAAAATTTATCCTCTTTGGAATAATTATTTGATCCTAGTTTTTTTCTTTAGGCAATGTTCTTTGAACATTTTAAAAATATTTGTATTTCTTAAAAATCGTAAGATGTAGCAGTAGCACAATTAATATTTTTCAAGCTATATATGCATGGTGTATCGTAAATACAATTGCAAGCTATTTATATGAAATTTGCATTACATATGTTTGCTCCGAATTGATATATGAGATTCTGTTATTAAATTTCTTAATGAAATTAATATCTAAAAGTTCTTGCGCTATGGATCGTTCTATCAAAGACGAATATTTATTTTCTTTTTTAATATTTCTATTACCATAGCATAACATGTAACGTTAAAAATAAATGTTAATCATATTTTAAAAAAGGTTTCTACGAATGTACAAATATTTTTGTTTTACACGAAGAATAATTGGTAGAATATTTTTTACAAAAATAAACGTTTTTATTTAACACACGCATATATAGCTTGAAAGGTAAACATTTTTATTAAACTCTCGTATATTCATATCAAGGTGCATCTTATTTCAAAAACATATAGTAACAGTTTTATTCTAGACTCGTTAATAATTTGTTTTAACTAAATTATTGGAAATTTATTAGAAATTCTATAATCTAAGTTAATAGTAATTTAATAAAATTACATCCAACGACCTTTCATTCAAAAATTAAAACAAATACTTTAAACTTAAATAAAACAGTACTATGGGTCTTATCGAATACCAATTGTATTATTACGTTTTTAAAATTTATCGTATATTTCACGTTTTAAAAAATTTGTGGCAAATTCTCAATCGTTTCACCATCGTATCTCGTTGTATCGTTCATGCGTTTCTTACTATTTTCCATCATATAGTTTAGTCGTTACTGTATGATTACTAAGTGAATTACGTGAATGGTCAAATACGAAATAACGCCAACACTATGTAATAACATGAGAGTTATAATGAACTGCAAGGAAACACGATACTCATGTGATGATTTAATTTTAACGCGTTGAACACGAGCGTTGAAAACTTAGACGTCATAATGGAAAATATAATCAATTTTCTTAAGAGTACCTAGAACGTGAGTGAAAGGTTTGAATACTCATTAGAAGTTCTCGAAGGAATGAAATTCGTAGCGTAATAGGAGGAGAGATACATTTACGCAAACAGAGTAGTAGAATTTTATTGGAAAAATAGAAAGAAGCACGGTAACTTGCAAGCACTTGTAAACAAAATTGTGCCACATGGCGAGGAGGCTCGTGAAACAACGCAAAATTTACCTCTACGACGTCTTTTTAATTTCAATTTTTAATTTCATTTAGTTGATTTAATTTAGTTTAATTTAATTTAAGTTAATTGGCTCAGTTATTAGAATCACTCTATATAGGATATCCTGGGTATCTTTTGCGAAGCTAACATATTCTACGAATAGAAGTTAAGAAAGATGTAGGAGTCGTAAATACTTTATTGAATATTTAATTGCAATTTAAAAATTACAACAAAAATACGAAATGGCATGATGGATTATGCAGCCTTGAATTTCTTGAGAGCCGAATCGTTATGATCAAAAAAATATAAATTATTTTTTAAAGAATTTAAGATGTGTCTATTTGGGAGACAATTTTCTGCACTCAGCAATATTTATTCAGTGTAATGATTTATTATATCCTGTAGAATTATACTTAAGCTAAAAAAGGAACTAAACTTACGAACGTATGCCAGTATGATTCAAGAGGGTAATTCTAATGATTAAACGAGCATTATTCTTGGTACTAACCTAACCCAAGATCGTTAGATATTACGCCATTGAATTTCTATTTGAATAGAACTTAAAAGAGAAAGATTACTCTAGAGTTAGCACACATTAGAAATTAATGTAGGGAATTCGCGACGCACTTCTATCATTCACCGAAGAAAAAGTATAACGATAATCTACTAATAGAAAATATTTTACAGAAAATATTTTGAGCACCCTGCATAGTATATTTTCTACAAATGCTAGCAATTTGTTGTTTAATTTTTTCGCGACTAGACCTGCGTATCCCGTTTAAATACTCGAACTGCAGGTGACGCGATCATATTTTTCGGGACTACTTCGATATACTCGTGTATAGGGTGTCTCGCGTAACGCGGCTCGTATTTTCTGCCATCTGCGGCCATGTAATAAAAGAATGTATCGAATCGTAGTTTAATGTCGCCGAGTGTACTGCGAACGACGATAAAATATTCCAAAAATACTTTGTTTTCATAGCGAAACCAAGGGCTGTTTAGGGAACGTAAATATAAGACCATGTGTCGTTTTTTCCACGAGATGGTACAGGATTTTACGAAAAATTCAAAAAACGTGTCACACATATTTCTGTTTACTTAATGTCACGTTCACGATGGTGGAAATAATATTTCACCCGTCGATATAGTTCAAAACATTATTCGTTGCATGGCCGCAAATGGCTGAAAAATACTGAGTCGCGTCACGCGGGACACCCTTTATACGCTCCATTCGACTACTCGAATTCTGTGCGACGTGGAAAACTACATTTTTTCGTGCGCAACTGCAGCGTAGAAGTTTTGCGCGTGGATCCGTTCTTTTCATTCTGTCATTGCCTTTTATTTCTTTTTACATTCCTTCGTTTATTCAGGGAAGATAATATAATAGCGCGCAGAAGATCGGACGTGTACATTTTATTTTTTTTTATTCGAACGACTGCTTTTCAAAGAGCTTTTATATTATCTTCTTCTGTTTCTACTGCAAAATATCGTTTCAGATAAACTCCTCGTCTGTGTCTCAACTGTTGTAGTTTCATTTCTCGCGATGCTTCCTTTTCAACTGGACTTTGACGTTCTTCGTTTTATTTTAGCTATTTCTCTCTGCAATTTGTCTTGTTAGACATTCGGTAAATTCTTCTAGCTATAAATTATTACGTGGATGATTATCCCCGGTAGGACGTCGTCTTACAGTATCCTGTGAGAATTCTATAGAAGATCAGCAGGGTGTTTCCTTTTTAAGCCTCGTTTAATCCGATCTTTGTACGTCCGCAAGACTAGTTGATTAGGATGTTGTGCAACGCGCTTTTCTTATGTTCCTCTTAGTTTCCTCTCGAATAGTTGATATTTCTGGATCTTTCCGTAGATCTTCGTTTCTGACGTATCACGAACCGTTAACAAACTGTTGTCAGCAGAATTGATTGCAGCGATTGAAATTTACCCACGCGGTTGTTTACTGCTGTTACCAACGTGACTATTCTCCATAAATCTGTGTATGGGTTTAATGATCGTTTTGTACATTGGTAATTTATTCTCTACGCGGAGTACTGCCTTCCTGTTTGTCAAGCGATATATTTGTCTTTTTTTTCATTTTTATAAGCATTTTCAATTACTATTTTGACGTGCTCTTTGGATATGAGTTTGCAGTCCAGACAAGGTTTAATGTCACATCAACTACAAGGTTATTAGCGTCACTATAGGAGGATATATTAATCTAGGAAATATTAACATTGTACTATGCTAATTTATCGAATAATTTAGTTTGCATGATAAACATTAGAAAATGATGAGTTTGATCTCTTGAATTATTCATAATTAATTTAGATTTCCCGTGGAATGTATTGTGTCTGGGACACTTGAAAATTGTGTGACTTATCGTTAAAAATAAGTCGCGTTGATGCGACTTTATCAATTTCTATGAAAGGCGATACACGTGTAAAATCAAACGTACACAGTGGTTCGGCAAAATTATATTTAATTGCAACAGTCACCTGTAAATTGAAATTTTGCTCAAAATCTTTCATCGAAACTACGCTGTATTTTATATTCCTTCTTGCTCGATAACAATTACCGTATTGGTAGCGGATAACCTACAACGATACATAGAGCATAGAATAGGATACTACCATACTTTTATGCGTATATTGCGTGTGTTATAGCCGTAAAACGTTTCGAAACTTCATTAGCAATTGAAATTTCATTAGTAAATACAATTTCGTTGAGATAAATGGAGTATCATCGTAATCTCGTTCATCAACAATGTACACATCTCAGGAACCGTATTTAAACGATAAACGCAATCGAGTTACTGAAGTACCAGATACCAAAGTAACGTGACCAGCAAGTAGTCGCTAAATAACCCAAGATTAAAAAAAAAAAAAAAAAAAAAAGAAAGAAGGGAGAACAAAAGATCTACGACATTCGTGTAGACAAAGAGCACGTAACTTTTAAATTTTTGGACTACAACTTTCTTTTTTAAGAAATTGTAAATGTATAAGCAAACCAATGTAACAGATTGTTAAGAAGAGAGGGTACATGACTATAAGAGTTTACAGTTCACGTACCAAGAGGAGCAAACGCGTCCAAGCGTCTTGATCCCCGCGGTCAATGCTTTTGGCGTAAAATCGATTTTTATCATTTACGAACATTGGACGTCGCGAGTGAGTTTCTTCGTTGAACGTAAACAACGAGATTGATTCTGAAGTACCTAAGTTAGCTCGGGATTGCCAACACAAAATATTACTAATATCGATCGAAATTACTCGATAGACGAAGAGCAATATTCGAAGATGTACCACAATGTGAGTGTTGCATTACAGCGGAAGCAAATCATATCGAATATTTACTATAATAAAGATTTTTGCACCGTTTGCGTCTATGAAGCAATTTCTCTCGATATTGGTACGCTAGAATTCCCATTATCCGGCATAGCCAGGATCGAGACTGTGCCGGATAATCAAATGTGCTGGATAATTGGACCATATCTACGAGCTGATAAGAACGAAGAAAATAATTAAAAAAAAAAAAAGGAAAAACGAAGGAAATTTAATGGGTAATATAATATAACAAGCGATTTCTTCCTAACACTAATGGTTAACGGTACGATAGATTTTTATATATTTGCAAACTACTATACAGCGTGTATTGTAATATGTGGAATCCACTTCAGAAAAATTGATACTAACGCGTGTCTTGTGCGATCTTGTTTCAAAGCCACAGCCATCTTAGTGTCTCGATAATTCGCAACTGCGTATCTATGGTTTTTAAATGAATTTTTAATTTTCCTTTTTACGGAAAATACAGGATCGAGACACGAGAGTACTGGCGTCTTATTGTTAGAAATTTGGAAATAGAGGTTTCAGAGTTGTGCACTTTAGAGTACTAGAATTTGCGCGTGAGTTTTGAGCACCACAGTGATACAATGGACGTTGTCTGCGCAATTAACGCAGGTTTAAGTAACAACAACGAGATCGTATTTTAAATGCGGTTTTTACTATATTATCCCAAAATTCTTTCTTGTTTATTGGTAGATTTGAGCGGAGTTGATCTCGTTAAATTTTATGGAGATTATTTTTGAAAAAATGACAGTGTCAGAATGACAGTGTATGCATAGAATTTTAATTACATTTTTCTTTGCTCCATATTAATTTAAATTTCCTTGACGCTAAAAGCATGATCACAGTTTACTTTGTCGAAGCTCGTAGAGGAAGCTTCAAAGCGTATACACGACATACAAAAATTATAATTTAAGTCATGTTTGAAACACCTAGAAATTAATGGGTTCTTCGTCAGTTTTTAATATTCCGCTTTAACGCGAACGCTCTTTTCCTGCTTGGGAAATTTCACGTTTACAAAATATTTATCGCTGTTCTCCAATATCCTATATGAATATACATGAGAATTTGTAAGAGAAAAATTTTAACGAAATATTCTTGTTAAAGAATGTGTCACGCTAACTAGCTCCAAATGCGCCAACTTAGGCAGAAACCTCCAGTGTGGCAAATAATTGGTTGAACGCTGTACGGATCCCATAATTTTGTGACATTCGTTTTGTAAAAAATTACCAATCCACAGAACAACTCCGAGCCATAGTTTCGATTTAGGCTTATAATTATTTCACAGAAAACTTCCAGTGCACACATGTACATACGTAATCGTTTAATTTTATCCCATAAAGATCTCGTTTCCAACTTGTGTTACTTTGGAGTTGAAATTATGATATAAGAGCATCCTATATTAGTGCAATTTTACATTTCTAGCATTTACATAGCTGACTCGTCGATCGTATACTTGCTCCCCTAGAGTGAAAATATCTCTGAAAGGATTTGAATAGCACTGATTGAACACTGTCCCACGCGAAAAATTTTCCGTCGCCGTCAAAAGTTCCTGAAATTGGTACATATCGTTGTAGAAACGAAGGTTCATATTGAAAATCTGGAAATCTATAAATTGCTAACTATATTTCTTACTGAATTTTGGAAATTTTTTTCAGATAGGATTTTTGAGCCTCTTGGGAATTTTTCAGATAGAATTTCAACATTCTGGAAATTCTTTAGATAGGATTTGAACATTTCGGAAATTACTCAGATAGTTGGTGTATCGTTACGAAATTTTATTCGTGCGAAACGCTACGGGTAATTTGAAACGATTGCACGTTTTGTTTCTTCGTTTATTTGTTTCATTTTATATTTTATAATCAATTTGAATTTTAAGGTATCTCGTCGGCCTAAACAGTAGCTTATAATTCTAAACGATACTCGATTAGGTGAAGCTGCGCAAAGTGTCAGTGGCAGGGAGAAATTGCCTTGCCGTTTTCGACCACTCGACGTACAAAGGGCGCCGGAAAAAACGTCTCCTGCGTGAAAAAGGTATTTTTTTTTTTTTTTAATTCCAAACGTACGTGCTAAATTTTTATTTAATCCTAATTTACACTAACACAAGTACTAACGTTTAAATTAACCTCGGTACTTTTTGTTTTATCACGGTATAAGGGTAATCTTTGTACTTATCGTTAGAAAGAAGGAGAAAGGATTACTTTCTTCGAACTTTTTAGCGCGATATCTGAAAATTGACTGAATGTGATTTCAGCTGACTTTATAATTTTGTTTCATTATTTTCTTTTATTATTGTTATTATTATTATCGTTATCCTTCTGTTAGGCTTTCGCTTACTAATCCGCTAGAAGCTTAGATACTAATAATAATTTGTACTCAATATTATAACATATAAGTAAGAAAGTAATAATATTACAAAAGTATGTGAGCAGCTATGTAAATAACGATCTTTCTTTGATTTGCACTATCTCTCTGAGTCTTATTCTCATCTTTATTGCTAGTAACTGACATCACATCGTCGTCACATTGTATCCTGGTTTTTTCCCTGTCGCCTACTTGGCATAGTTGTTCTTCGCTTACATCTTGCGCTGTACTTGATTTATTTTATAGCTTGATTAACGCTCTCCGACGTTCGTGACATCTTAATTTCGTGTCGACAGCGAATATTTAAGATGAATGACATGTAACAGTAGCCAAATGCAAATCGAGCATATCGAAACACGATTTATGAATCAGTCAAATCTAAACGGTTCGTGATGTATTTAAAAATTTGTTGCTCGATGAGTTCATCTGATTTTCCAGTTTTATGACATCATCCGGACTAAATGCGCTCATCAATGTATCGATACCCAAGGTTAACTTTACGAATATCTAAAAAGACTATTCTTCTGTAGAATTGTCCAGCGAAGGAGACTTTCGATTCATTTTAAATAGCTGCGGATTCAGTCGGAAAGCCAAGCCACGGTTCATTGAACTCGTCTTGGAATGGGCTAAAATTAAATACGAAAATACCTGCGTATCGTATAGTCCGTTTAAAAAAATGATCTGGATGTGTCGCGAAAATACCAAACACCGCTCTGATTTTTATTGAGAAATACCGTTCAACGAAGAGAAAGTTAGCGGTTTTAGTGGTGGAAAAGTAGGAAAAGAAGGAAGCTAACGCGTAAAAAAGGGACGAAGGAAAACATCGTTTATTGTTTGTATTGTTTCGCCGGACATTCTCAGAGGAAATTCTGTTAGATATCCTCGGCAATCGTGCCGCTATCCACCTCGAGAAACTTTCCGCTTTCGGACTGCCAACTGGATTAAAGCCAGATTAAATACGACAGTAATAAAGGGAATCGGGACTACCTCCCTCCGATTTAATCCTTTTTAGCGTGATTCGTGTTTCTGTTATTCCATTATTTGATAACTGTTTTATCGACTGTCGATGTAACGAGAAACGCGTGCGTTTTTAGATTGCAACGTCGAAGTATCCTTGGCAACTTTTGTCGCGCGAAGTTTGGAATTTCTAATAGCCTTAGGTGAGAATTAAAGCTAACCTCGCCTTATCGACGGCTATGCGCGTAGTATCGTTTAACTCTGCTGTTTTCCTCGAGCCTACATGAATATTATATTTTTATATTTCGATATAGATATTGCTCAACTTTGTTGGAACTTAGCTCCTTTCCCTTTAATATTTTAGTCTTTACTGTTCCATAGAATTTCTACAGCTTTTGCGTATTCCGCGACTTCTGCGAATAAAATAGGCAAGAAAAAGAAGTAAATATCCGAAGAGACACAAAGGTGAAGGAAAAGAGCAAGGAGGACAGCAGAGTTAATTATCATATTGCGTCGTTGATTATAATATAGCGTCGTGAGTGATACAAAATGGTATGTTTTACACTTTTTGCGTTGTATAAATATTTCAGAGCAACAGATGACTTTCGATCGATATCGGGCATATATTCGCCAAATATAACGAATAATCGGAACGTATAAAAACGATAGGTAATTAAAATTTTATATTTACGCGAGCACAACGCTTAATTCGAATTTATTAATATAAAATTTATTATTATTTCATTTTTTACAAAACCAGAACGTTGTTTGGTTTATTCGAGTAATGCTTTTATGATTTTGGAGTATTTAATTATTTATTTAATACGAAATACGTGGAACGTTGCGAAACAAAACGTATCTTCTATTTTTGTTTGTTTTGCTGGATTGTCACGTCCTATCTTAATAAAAGTAAATGATATAAACGTATGTGTTAAAGCTGCATCGTTTTAAAAAAAAACGCCGTTCGCATCAAAGTTAGGGGATACAAATTATATCATATTAATATAATCTTATCGCGTACTAAGATAAATTTATCACTTGACGCTGTTTTCGGCTAAGTCAGTCGTTTTTTTTCTGTGTCTACGAACTTAGTGTCTTATATCGAAGTATCGTAATCGCTTGTTATACCATAAATCGTTTACATCGTCGAGAAATTAATTTTCCCAATCGAACTTACGAATAGTGATTATAAAAAGCAGCGAAGCATCGATATAAAAGGTTTAACGTCAATTCTCTTCCGTCCCTGACTTTTTCTTCTCTAAATCGAACCTGGTGAAGTATATTTTTCTAATGTATTTGTATTTTTCGTAGATAATATTCGATCGATCGTCGATAATTTCTTTTACGATATCTAGTAAAAGTTTAAGTTTATGGAAATTTGACAAGCACGAATTTTTCCACTTGCAACTCCCTTCTATGATTTTAAATTACAAAAATAATCTTCCCGGTGCGTTGAACCAAAGTTTTAAAACAACCGATGGTATTTCGTACACAGATTTGAACGACGCGTTGTTTTATCTCGTAATTGTACGGGCAAACGTGCCGCGCTCGAAATAAAATATTCTTTGCATCGGTGACACGGTTCTTTCAGAAACCTCCAGGCCAAATAGTTTGCACTTCGCACCTAATGAAACGCAATGGATATCCAATTACCGTATCACGTGCTATCAATTGACGATGATGACGACGATCGATTGATAACAATATGTACAAATAACAATAATAACATTATGTACCCATAACAGTAATAACACTGTATGCAGATAATAATAACAAGACTGTATACAAATAACAATAATACCATTGTGTACACATAGCAAAATAATAATACTGTATGCAGATAATAATAACAAGATTGTATACATACAACAATGCTAACATTGTGTACAAATAACAATGATAACATTGTGTACGCATAGCAACTAATAACATTGTATGCAGATAACAACAATAACATTGCACACAGACAACAATAATAAAATCGTATACGAATAACATCACTACAATTCTATGCAAATAAATGATACTAAAATTCTATGCAAACGATACTAATAACATTGTAGGCAAATCTAATCTCAATTAAATAGTGTTGGAGCTAGTTACTTGGAAGGGTCTGTCTTGGAACTTTATCGAAGCGCCCGAAGGAATAGATTAAAATAACTCGATCTGTCTGCTGCAGCGTTGAAAAAGATGCTAACGCCGGGACGATCGGGATCAATCAGTCCCGCGGAGATCGGCAATGTACCGGAAACGAAGGATCCTGGGGCAACAGGAAATGGTTCGGGAACTTACATGCGTGGTGCGCGCAGCCCAGGCTCCTACGAGGGCGACGACAGGGCGAAAGAGTTCCTTTCGACCGGAAGAGCCGGAAGGAGGAATGCCCTGACGGAGATTTTGGGCCGCCACGCTGAGCCTGCGATGTTGGATCTGCCGGATCGATTCGAGGAGCTTTCCATGGAGACAGGTTGGTTAGCCATACGATAAATATACTTAAACGTAAGCTTGTGGAAGCATCCGAACACTCGCAGACGCCGCATTTAATATCGTTTCTTTCTCTTGATTTTTCATTTTTATCGTTGCCACTTTCGATTTATTACGAACGTAAGAAGCCACGTCCAGAGGGAATTTCTTGGCGATGCACACGGTGGATAAAAATCGAAACAAAAAGAAAAATCTGGTCGTTTGAGGATTAGCACGCGCCAAAAATCCTGCGAAATTTGCCGAACCGGACGAGTGCCGGTTCTTTCGCTTCCAACTTCGCTTCGGAACTCTAAAATTGTCTTCCTTGCCTCAGCCACCTCCTCCAGGAGTCATCCTTCCGATCGACAGTCTTCGAGGTTGCCGATTGCCCCGCTTCTCTAAGAAACAAGACCCAATCGGCACATCTCAGAGATCTCGCGTGTCTCTCTGGTAGAAATTTGCCTTTTCTGGAATCATGGAAGGTTGCCTGTCCGGTGACTGCGAGAAAATTCCTTCGAGTCCGAAGAACTGAGACTCCGGTGCTTGACGCCAGTCGAGACCCTTCGGAATCCTTAATTTACGGCACGGCTGTGTGTGGCAAGAGCCGAAGCGGCTTTTCTACGTGCGAAGTGTCCGTTCAATCTGTGCAATCGCCCAGGGACTCCAAACCAAAACGCCACAGCCGTGACATAAAGCGTATCAGCGACGATCGCTAACAGCTACGATAAATTTGGGGACGTATCGTTCGTTGTGCCAGGTACTCGCAAGATATCGAAAGAAGGGCTGTTTGAATTTATTTATCGATGATAACGCGACACTTGGGAAAAGTATGTAATCTTTTTATATTGTTTTAATTCTTATTCGTTTTATGGATCTTTGTTCGAAACGAGCATCGTAGTACGCTGGTACTCGCCTGTATTATCGTTAAATCAAGGCCGATTCTGCCGTTTTCTTAATATTCAGATGCTCTGGCCTTCGCTCGCTTACTATGCATGAGCCTTTATTACTCTTGACATAATGTAAAGTTACACTCTAATCAGAAATAATGGACGTAAGAAGAATGGCGATATTTCTTGTTTCATTACGGTGGAACGTGAACATGCTCTATTTTTAACCAGCATCGTTCCTCATCGAATCTCTAATTTTATTTAACGTGGAATTCATAATCCTATGTAATTCTAATTAGTCGCGTAACGGTTATGGATAGTTTTGTAATTCTAATTGTAACCAGCAAAATGTGTTCCACGTCATAAAACGACTAGAAATGAAACTTTATCTTCTTTCTCACAGCTCCTTTCTGAATCTTCATTTCTGAAAATTGCAATTTGTCTCGCAGACATTCGGCAATTCTTATTTTGCTCTGGTGACACGCGCACATATTTTCCCAGCACTCTGTACCGTTTCTTACATCGTTCTCAATTAATCGCCTAATTAATAATAGAATTAATGATTCGACGTGTTTCCTGTGTAATCTCCTCAAGATAGATTGGCCGTATAGATCGTTTGCTGCAGCGTTTCGACGATCGGACGGTCTCTTTCTCAACCAGTCAGTCCTATTTCGTAGGTTTCCTCGAAGGTCTTCGCAAATCTTGAGTGTCTCCCAACGATTTGGATCGTCCATTGACATCGCGTATCACATCTGACGTTGTCCCTGTGTCGTCGTACTCAACAGGGCGTACTTGATACGACGAAATATATTTCGTGTTAGCCGGTTAAGAGACGAATCACCTGACTCTCACGAATTAGTTGCAGGTCAATCGAGCAGTGGTGGGCAAGATCCGAATTCGCCAGGCACCTCGAAACAACAGGGTTGACACAGCCCCTGGTTTCGTTTTATGAATACCTCGGTCGCAAGATCGACGGAACGTGCCATTGATGGGGAACGCAGCAGCAACAAAAGAAGAAGTGGTTGTTCGAAGTTGCAGGAGAAAGGAGTTGTCGAAACACACAGCATCGGGCCGTCACTCGACGCGACGCTCGGCCTCAAACTTCACGCATCGTTTATCTTGTCGTTACGTTGCGCCGGTGTGGTTGCCCCTTGAAAGCCAGTTGCACACGTGCGCTACTGTAAGCATGTGATTTAATGCGAGTGTGGAGAGTACGTTCTATCGGAAACGAGCGTTGCAGCTCGTGTTGTTAGTAACGAACAGAGACATATTCACAATATGCATTGAAATAGCCACGATTAGTTAGCAAGTTTGATATTATTGAAGCAGCAACGTCGCAGACAATTTAGCGGCTCTTGCGACGCGTCGTTGATAAAAGTAGGCGACGCGCTCTGGAAAAAGAGAGCACTGCGAGAAAATGATTTTTCCAGACAAAACGCGTTTAGAATTACGCGCTTTACAGTGGCGGATGAACGAATATTTTTTCTTTTTTTTTTTTTATTGCAAGCGCATTCTCAAGTTGCACTCTGCGAGGCTATTAGAGCGACCGCTGTGAGAATAGTCAGTGGGACAAACGAGTATGCGCTTTGCCAGGATTTTCGTTTTGTGACGTGTCTGCTGGATTTCATAAAGTGTCGCGCTCTTTTCACGCTGTACTCGCGACAAAGTAGGATAAAAAAGTCTGTCTTCGGCTGTTTCACGGCTTTCCAGGAAGAAAAGAGCGAACGAAGACGCCTCTTCCTCCTGTCGAGAAAAATAGTCGATTTTCGCATTTCCTAAAGATGTTTCGTAACTTGTATTCAATGTAATAAATAGATTGCGAACTTTCGTGCATTTTTACGTCTTTATGAATGGAACCAAAGAAATGGACCTTTGTGTCGTCTCCACTGAATATCAGAGTGAATATCTTGCTTTGGATATCTAACGTACTTTTGGATATACGCGTCGAAATAAATGCACAAGCAAATGCACAAAAATCCGCAGTCTGATAATCAATAATCGTCCACTGTTTCGTTATCGGTAAACGACTGATTGTGAATTGCGAAGTCAATAATTATTCCAGAAAATCGAGGTTGTCTCGTTGCACGTGTGTAGTTCTGTCCTATAAAAAAACATGAGAACGTCAAGATGGATCTCGTCGCACCTTAATCTCTTTCTACCAGAGCACGTCGTGTACGTGTGCGTATAGCTCGAGAATCGCACGATGGGAAACACTTGCTGTCTGTCTCACGGAATAAATCTTTCATGTCGTGACGTCGTGAATGTTGTATACCGATAGGTCAGCGTGTTTGTACGTGTGTACGCCCCCATGGGCACCTTGTGAATCGCGAACATGGTTCGCAGAAACGAGTATGATCCTTTGTATAAATTTGTCAGGTTCTGTTACCACCGAAGATATCTTACAAGTTCTCGGTCTGTTTTTTTTCCTTTTTTTTGCATCGTGGTACGCGTAAATATCATAACATTTAGGAATTAAAAGTTTGATATAAGATATGCAGTTTTATACAAATATTCATTGTACGAACATTGGCCTATTGACAAACGCACGCGCAGAGATATATTTTTATTTATGATCAGAAATCACGTTATGTATTCAAAATTTCCAACGAGAAGTAAGTATTTTCTGAAATTCTCATATTTTTACAAACGCGTGTGATTTGTTACATGCCTAAAGATTATTTATAACGTTAGTAATAGTAATTTAATCGTGGCAACGAAATTGTCTTGCAGCGTAATTAACTCTGGTTGTGCTTCGAATACATCCATGAAATACTATAGCAATACGAACAGAATTATCTTCGTCTCGAATCATTTTCCCAGGAGTTTCAATTTAAAACAATTTATGTTATATTTAATATTCGTTTACAGTAATGCTGTTCAATCTCGTACCACAAACAAAACTGTTAATGCGAAACAAGATCATCAACAGACTTGCATAAATACAAGATGTTCCATTGTATTCAATCTGTGAAAATATCGATGATGGATCCAAGAAATATACTGCTGGTCAAGATAGACAATTAAAAATAGGTCTTCTCTTCCGAGAATGTTTCCAGGATTCAAGGATAATCTCCTTAACCGCGACTATATCCTCTGCACTGTTACTATCGTGGAGAACAGTGTATATTACAGTTGTGTTAATTAAATTACGCTGTAATTTGATTACTTAAGGTATTACGTAACGCAAACTTTTCATTTAATTCGATTTGTAATCGCAAATTACTTGAATCACGAGCGTAATTGAATTATTTTGCAATTATAATTCTCGAAGCAGATCAATTGTAATTTCGCACAATTCCGATGCAAATTACTCACTTCGATGCTTAGACTTCGCTGTTCTTAGTTGCAAATAATCGATAATTAAATTAATGACGAATATAATGATTGATGAACGTGGAATGGTAATTATGGAAAAACCTCGATCGTTTAATAATATTGAAATTTCTGTCGAAAATAATGTACAGTACGTTAATTGTGTACAAAATACATAATTCTTAGCTATGTCAATATAAGGGCTTGTACAGACGATACCAAGAATAATGTGTCTTTGAATTACCGAATTGTAAATATATGTATGTACCGCGAGCGGTGTTGGGCATTATTGAATAAATTTCACGTTGGGACGATCCTTATTTAAATAAGAAATTTCGTTCTTATTCGCAACTAAAACGTTATTTCAATTTCTTATTCGTTATTTAATGGGTAAACGAAATTTTGCCCAGCACCGTATACGCGGCAGAACGTTTAGCACGTAACAAGAAATGACTGACGAATGATCTCCTGTAAAGAAACTGTTTTTTAGCGTTATGCTATTTTATCGCGTAAGACGTAAAAAATTTTAACGCTATGAGTAACGATATTGTTTCACGTATATCGGATTTTTGCTACAATTTAAATACGATAAACTTATGTATGTATGTATATTGTTACCAAATGAGGCGAGGCACACGAGTAAACAGCATCGAGCTCCTAACAGTATTAGCGTATGTAACTGGTAATTAATCTAAGGGATAAATATAACCGTGTAAGTAATAGAAAATTAATTCCAACTCGAAGCTTGTAACGATGTTTTACATTTTAATTGTACCGGTGAGGGGAAAGTTGAATTTATGTAATTTATACATAATTTAATCCAATAATTATTCGAAATGTATCTCTTCTTAAGGTCCCTATAGACGTTAAAACACGTTGCGATGTTCAGAGTTCATAAAATCTGCATCAGTTTCGCTTTACCGACTCTTCTCGATGTACCAACGTTGAAACACGTGTCTGAAAATGTTCGATTATATTCCGATAGGAGGTACGTTGGTTATAGAACGTACAAAATTCAAGAAAAGCAGAAATGGCCAAGAAGATGATTAATCGCGTGATTCTGCTTTTCGATCGTTTCAACTTCGCCCAAGGATCGACGAACGAAATACAACGACGAGGGTGTACCGTCAATCACGGTCAATGTCGGTGCTGCCCTCTATACGTTGAAATTTCCATTCCAAATAGAATCTAGCTTACCGACTAACGCGGGATTGCGATTCCTGCACCGATGTAAGTTGCTTCTGATGCCGATTCGCCGATAACGAGCTACGTACACATCGTGATATGTAATCACGGGACCTAAATGTCGATACATGCACCGCAACACGTTTTAACGCGCGTAGAAATCTTCACGAGATACGTTCTTCGAGGTTAATCCGACGAAGATACCAGCGAACGATTTTTACACGAATGTTTGGATCATTGGTAGCGTAGATTTCGCTTCGGATATCGGTAACAGTCCCAATTATCAGCTCCGTTTTATTTTCTGACGTCTACGAGACGTCAAGAGGACAAATTGATCGTCGTAATAGTTAGTCGTTAAACATCATGAAATTTTGAAGAAAATTTTGATAATAATTGTTGGGGTTGAAACTTGGGATAGCGTTAGTTAACGACGGAAAAGCTACTACTAATTGCGGTTCGTTTGGATAAGCGTCTGTTCATTGGACGAGAGTCTCTTATTTATTTAATGTAAATTAATATGTTTGGTATCGATGGCGCCCTCTACGCGTTGAAAGCCGCGTGTCTACGGGGATTTGCTCACCAACTAAGACGGCAAGCATAGATAAAAGTTGCTGTTTGATGGTGATCCGCCGATACCAAATTACATGCTCGTAACATGTAATCATGAGACCTAAGCGCCGATGTATGCGCCGCAACGTTGATCAACGTGGTTCAACGTGGTTCAACGTGGTTCAACGTGTATAGAGGCCTTTAGCGATAAGGACACGAGCACAGATAACGGTCTATGATACGACCAGACTATTATTAATAAATAATAAATGTCGATCGATGAAAAATCTTGTCGGAGCATGTACGAGCATGTACAATAACGGCCTTCGCGATTAAGTTCATTATTTAAAACTACTGTGTCTAGCGAATAAACACAATTGTAACAATGTAGTATGCCACTCGTATATGGGAACAGAACATAAATATAATTCGTACGTGTGATTCGGCCGACACCTCGTTTTATCCCACTTTTGCTTTTTTCTCTCCAATTGCTCTTCCATGATAATCATCTTGACTTTGAAAGCAGCTACGATTATTCAGCAAATATAATCGGAGCAAACAAACCGGAGTGCATGTACAGGATGTAACAAAACACGTGGAACCTACTTCGTGGCCTGAAAGACGATGGAAAATGTTCGTATAATAATAAATATGTTCTGTCTGCCTTCGTCAAATGTCCTACCGCCAGAATCGACACACCGTAGTCCTTCCGTTAATTTGAAAGAATCTTCTTTACTCTACCCGTTGCTTAACAAATAAACGAACCGAAGACGATAAACCGTTTGTTCGTTTGTCGACGCAGGAATCGATTTCTGGTGTTTCCTGTGTTCGTTGAAAAGCTTGCTCTAGTCTCGACATTTTTAATAAGTTTGCTCCGCTTATTTTAACATTCGCTAAATCTCATAGCGAAGGCAGATAGAGCGCATGTTTACACGAATATTTTTCATTGTTTGTTTTAGCTGTTACACCCTGTGAAACCATTCCACCCGGAGAACCATTGTTAAAGCAATCGTCGTCCGGCGACTCTTCACGCAACATGAATATTTGATCGCAATATGACTGCTAATTGTATCCTGGAAATGAAATGTAATTTGCTGACACTGGGCTCGGTGATAATCTCCTATGATTTATTCTTCTTCTTCGCGAGATATATGCATACGTATATACATATATACATACATACACGTGAAACGTAAAACATGGATTTTTGTTGCAGATAAACGTTCGAGGAAAATATAATCACAATTTGCAGAAGTAACGCTTGAGCAACTCTATTGCTTTAAGGTTTCCTGTGAAAATGACGTTATCGAAAAGTTCGCGGTAACAGTGATATTGCTTCTAACTCGTACCTTTCGTAAAGAAGAAATTTCGAAGTTGCAATCTTCTGGAGGACACGATACACGGCGCGGTGCGTTTATTGGTATCCAAGGCTACAAAGGGAAGGATATTAAAGTGGGTCGGAATTACGAGACAAGGTCCACATACGCGCCCCTTTTCATTGCAAGCAAATGCAAGCGGCCTGACAATGGAAAAAATTCCGTTTACACAGCCTGTCAGCTTGTCGTTTGTTCGCCTATGTATACGGAATACTACTGACATGAAAGAGAAACCGAAGCACCGAGTCTCTACGTCGCGATGAATAAACATCGTTAGAGCTTGTACGAAACTACAAATGATTCTGATTTGTTTTTGTTTCGTCGTGTTTCCTCTCTCCTCGCGCGATATTTGCTATTACTTACTAGTATTTACTTTCAGTTTATGTTGGATCATGGAAAAACGCGGCTGCCTACTATTCCAGAATGAAGCGTGATCGCAACCCAAGTTTAATCGCAGCGTTTTGCGGGTATTGGAAGAAAAATGTTCCAAATATGTTGACCTTGGCGATATATTTCAAAGCCATCGAAATTTCCTACCCCTCGTGATTACCAAGAATTGCTACGATATGCATAATTAATACGGGAATATGGCAGGCGATGATTTTGTGGATAATCTAAACTCCTACAGATATCAATATCAACGACACCGCTTAATAAGCATGTGTCCTCCCAATTTTTTTTTTTTTTTTTCGTTTCTGATTAACGACAAAGGGATCGCATTCGTTCTACCGATCGGCTGTAGCACGCGAACTCCGACGTAGACGCGTGTGTTAAATTAAACGAGAAACATTGGTTCTAAAAACTTCGACAATTCGAGTCGCTTCTTTGGGATTTTCCTTCATTTCGCTGACTTTAAGTATTTACATCGTATTGGCTGCGCATTGATCGGTCTTCTTTTCTTTTCAACAACTAAACGCGCGTAAAAGCTCGTACGTCCGACCATCGGTCCAGTTAAGACTGTTTATAAAGTACACAGAGATAAAATGTAATTTGTGCTTTCGTAAGCAGCGTGTAATGTAATTCGTGTACACGCAAGCATGCAACGTGGAAGCAAATTTCAAAGTAGCACGGAAATACTGTATTTCCAACATACTGTAGACGTATACACGTATTCCTGATAGATCATCTTCAAATAAATATCATGTTGTCACGAAGCGACTTCTGGATCTCCGTCAAGCCTGCTATTTTTATGTTAATGTGAAAGGTTTACGTTCAATTAAACGAAGAATGATTCATCGGAAGGCAAAAGTACGAATATCCGCGTTAGATTCAAGGATATACAAAAGAGCGTGTAAAACATAATTCAGATAGCTTCGGAAGATTAATACAATCAACAACGTTGCTTGCTTCTCGCAATCTTATCAAGATAATTAATGTTTTATTTTTCTCTTTTAATGGAACCTTGCTATCTTTCGTGCGTTAGAGCGAATGTGAAACTAAATTTAATCGCATGTATTTAACCCATGTATTTAATGTAACTTGGAGCTTACGTTTACTTCTCGTTTAAAAAGGATGAAATATTACTAATTTCTTAACTAACGTAGGTATAAAAGGCAAGTCGAACAGGTAAAAAGAGGTAAATGGGTAGTCGGTACTTCGTCGTGTTCTCTTTACACAATTGTCTTATTCCACGTTCGTCTTATTAGCTGCGTGCACTGTGCTGATTAGTGACGGTTAAATGCAATCGTAGAAAAGTTCATCGCTTTGGATAAATTCGAGCTTCTCGAGAAAGCCTTCTCAATGCTCCTCGTACTTTACCGAAGCATTCTTATGACGATCTGGCGAGTTTTTCGTCCCGGTTTCGCGAGGTTCCTTCGCGAAAGATCGACACGCGTTCAAGAGTCGACAGGAAGACATTGGCACGCGTTGCAACCGGATGGAGGTTTCGCGAATAAGTTTCACCTGACCAATCTGGATCCTGTTGAAGATGATTCGGTCTCTTCTATCGAAGGATCCTCCCACCGCGTTCGAACCGTTGGTCGGCGTTCTCAGCGTTCTCAGCGTTCTCAGCGATCCGCCTGTGAGTCCACGCATGTTTCACGTACGTCGTTATCGCCTCTTTAAAATCTTGCTATGCGATATCGATGCAGCATTTGATTCGAGAGGAACATCCATCGCCTCTTTGGTTGCCAATTGGCAAATTTTTCTCATCATTTTTGATTTGCTTTCACGCTAATGCCAATTTTCATTAGGACCGTTCTTCGAGATCGATTGGTATTTTTAAGCCTCCTCGTGTATCCTCATCTCTGTGATATCACGGTGCATCCACTGCCATTCTTAGGATTTTTGCAAGTTCTTGCATTACTTTCATCTTTGCCATTCGACTTTTCGCTGCCGCGCCCCATAACGGTGTCCCATAAGTCCAGACAAGTTTTATCAACGGTTCTTAGGCCGCCAGTTCGTCGTCTAATGTGAGCAAATGTTTTCTTATAAATTGGAACGAGATGTTTCTTCGTCGCTGAGTCGAACGAGAGGGACGTTGGAACGCTTTGTGTCGAAGTTCTCGTAATAACTCACAGACATAAAGTTTTACATGAATACCTATAGCATAAAAATAGCTTCTCTATGAAAATTATTTATTAGCATATATGTATAGTATTCTAGATGATGGAAGGCTGATCAACGATCGGTAGCGAACGTGTTAAACGTCACGACTCTCTCACGCATTCCTTCGAAACGATGGGACAGCAAAGATATGATTGATGCATCGCTATACCGATGAATACAGTAACGAATTATTAAAGATTTACGTGGACAGCACGAAAACAAGAAACGAGAAAAACGTCGCTCGACGTTTCTTTTCGGAATCAAGCTATTAATACGTAATTGTACGTATTACTATGAAAGTAACATTAAATGAAAATTGGCTTTTCGTCGATAAACGCTACCTAACGAAAAGAAACGTTGCATCCAAATATATTAATATATTAATTTTATAAAACAGCAAAATAGAATTATGAAATTTGATAGAATCTACGTTTAACGAGCAAACTTTTCGCGTACGTATACGAATAAACTGAATTTTATTAAATTTCATTTACGTAAGAAGCTTTACAGCGGAAAGAGTAGTAAAATCGATCGATCTCGAGCATCACGGTAGAATAGAATCGTATTACAAAGTTTGGCGGCTTCTATGCTGTACGAGGGAACCGTGTACGACTGTCGAATTTTATTAAGTTTGCTTTGTACGGTACGTTCCATATTAAAATATAAAATCTACCACTATCTTTTCATAAAAAGGGTTTCCTCGTTTTATCAAAGACATATTCACACACTCGAATTTGCGTCAGTCATCATCCTTCCTTATCTACGATATTAACTTTCCAATAGAGGGACTTCATATCGAACGGATCGTACACGAAACGATGAAATGATGATCGATGATGAGAAACACGACGAACCGACGATAATCTTGCTTAAAAACAATGAATTGCCAATTAACGTTGTCGGTGTAGCATCCAACGCAATAGCGCTGGACAGTGGCATTCGGAGGCGTAAGAACAGAGAGCTAAGCAACAAATTTGCATCTATTAAATGCGAAGGTAACGACAACTCCGTGCTTCTTCCTTTTGCTCACCTGATAGTCGATCGAATATCGTGTCTTCGATGAAGTCAGGAAGCGGACGATACGCGAATTAGCGCGGTAGCGTTGGAATTCTGTCTGAAAGTCGAAGAGGAACGAGCAGGGTCGGCCAAAGCGAAGATGCAAAGTTTCTGTTCAAAGAGGAATTCTCGTTAAATTAGGAAACAAGATCGTCGACTTCGAAGAAGATCCGGAAGTTGAGTACCCTCGCTGGGATGAGCGAGCGTATCCAGCGCTGTTTGCAGCGAGCCCGTCGCACCTCCAGGAGCAGATGATACGCGAATTAGCGCAGCAGTGTGGCGATTCCCTGTCTGAAAACTGAGGGGAGCAGCGAGCAACATCAGCCAAAACGGGGATGTAATTGCTGCGCAGAAGCAGATGATAATGGCAATTAGCGCAGCGGTGTGTAGCGATTCCGTGTGGAGACCGAAGAACGGTGGCGAACATCAGGCAAACCGAAGATGTGATTTCTGTGGAATTTGTGTAATTTCGTTGAAATGCAAAGGAAGATCGTGACCGGGGAAAATCGGAAAGTTGAGTACCCGCAAATGGCTAGGATAAGCGAGCATCGAGCACTATTTACGACGAGTGTGTCAAATGTCCGCTCATGCATAGACCTACACAGCCAGTAGTGCATATCTGTTATTTCTCTGTCATAGTTTATACGCGATCTATATGTATAAACTATGAGATATATAGTTCGTGCCAGCGGCTCGTATATCTTTCAGTTCATTTCCTGACACGTTCCACACAGCCAAGGGAGTAACATTTGTCATGTGATACCCCGCGTTTGTAATCCTCCCCTTTTAATTTTTCCACAATTTCTCGATTATACTTAGCTCAGTTGCAACGATCGTAACCCAATTAGTCGGCTTTTACAACCCTGTCGTGTCATATTGTACGTAACGTGCGCGTATTCGTCGTGTTTCGCTTACTGTAAAGTGTTCGCTCGTATTCAGCTGCGCTTTTTAATTAACTATACCTTTCGACGTGTCCTTTACTCGTCCTCCGGCTTCTTTCACGTATATAAATATGTTTGATGGTGGTAAAGTGTCTGCAATGGTATTTACAATGGCTCGCTGATATCGTACACGTTGGAATTGCAGTTAGTGCGGATCGGTGGCATGCGTATCGTGTGAGATGTATGTTTTTTGACGAAATGCTATGAATAACATGTCGAATTACGATAATACAGGGAAAAAAGTAAACGGGATGCGGCCGCTGAATTTGCCATCCGTGAAATATCAGAACGCGTTATTGATCAATGTTAGGTAAGTATTTGCAACTTCGTATATTTATTGAACATCGACTAGTGCTCGTAATTACTAGTAGTTGTGATTTTTAAACATTATTAAATATACGAGTTAAAACGTGAAGGGAAATTTTTCTTTAACTTTAGATTACGAAATAATATTGTATTAAAAATTTATATATTATATTATAATTGTAATAATAATGTCGATATAATACACGTTAATATAATTATTTATACGAAATATAATACAGCGATATAAATAATTTTACTTGCCTAATTATAATATTAAGAAATTGTCAAAGAATTTTCATCAGATTTTTTCGCAGTTTTATCCGCCTTTCTTATTCTCTAAAAAAGCTTCGACCCATTGTATAATATTCCTATAGATTTCTAGAATCATTCGATCTATTGTTTCCGGGAAATAGCTGCAAGTTGTCGTTACAGAGGCTTCATCCGTCCAATTTTTTTACCAACATCTAGGAAAACGCACTGTCTCTCGTAAAATGTATCTATACCTTCGCTTTGGAGTCTCTTTCCCGTCGTTAAGCACGCTACAATGCGATATAAACGTGTCTTGTGCAATAAATTTTAACGTTGCGAAAGAAATGGCGTTGAAGAGTGTCAATTTTTCCTCCATTTTTCATTGCGTATTCTTGTAGCTAAGGTTTCAAAACTCTGCAAATAATCGTTGCATCCATATCGTAGCAGCAACGATTAACAATTTACAAACAATTATTCACGAAAATTGTGCTAGTCGTTCCGACGATATCGCGAGAATGTTAAGAAGAACGTCAAGGGGGATGTGAAACGAATATTAAAAAAAGGTTTACAACAATACGAATCCTGCTTTCCTACACCAGGACGAGTAAGAAAGGAGAATAAATCGCTTCTTTGTCAGGGATTTTTACAATTGCTAACACTCACGTTAGCCCCATTGAGACGAACAAACTTTCCAATGGTTGTTCAACCGGACGTTTATTGAGTTTCCTAGAACTGTCTATAAAACACCCTCCACCTATCCTTTGACGTATGATAAAGCTCGGAAATAACGAGTTTATCTTCTGTTCACCATGCGATCCTTCGGCGTGCACACCGTCGATCGCGACGCCTCACGCGGAAGGTTTTTATCATTTTTATCGTGATCGCCAACACGGTCAAACATTTCACGCGAATCTATCACGCTTCGATTAATTTCGCTTTTTTAATAAGTCGCCTGTTTACGTGGACGGGATATCTGTGTTCCTCTGTTGTGTCAAGTGCTGTTTGATCGCCTCGATCGCCTCGAGTGAATGTGAAATTTACGATTTAATATCGGAACTATCTATTTTTAATTCTAATGTTACCATCGTGTTAGACATTGGCCCGTTACGAACTTAGATAACGAGTGGGTTGCAGGTATAAGGAAGAAAGTAATAATTTCACAAAAGTATACGGATAGATACATAATAAACGTCTATGATACATATTGTTTTACCAATTTCTCTATGATGTTCTCCAATTACGTTTGAAACAGAGATACAACCGAGCATGATTGTTAGAATCACCGCGTATAGTCGATGTCGTATTTGTTGCTAACGCGAGTAACGAAATTTTCAGGTCACCCAAGAGTAGCTCGCAGTTTGGCAAATTCGACAATCTGAAGACGGAGATAGACACTATCGGAAGTAAATTTTAAGGACTGCTCATATAACAAAAAACCTATGATCGAGCGCGGGTCGAACGAATCTCCAATCGAACTTACAAAATAAATTTTCAGTGTCGGAGCCGGTAGCAGCTTCCGTCAGCGCCTTCAACCCAAAGACCGACAGCTTACACGCGTCTATGAGGCCGATCATCATGTTGGCGCAATGCTTCTCCTTGTTTCCTGTGTCCGGTATCAACAACTCCGATGCGTCGTACCTCAGGTAATCTCTTTCCCATCGATGATCTGTTAGAAACTCCATGTGTCCTCCACGATTGTGTCCATTGCGTCCATTGTGCCTCTAACTTATGAGATAGCCGGGTAGACAACAATTGGGGACCCCTTTGCGATCATCGACGCAGACTTCACCGACACCAAACTTGATTAAAAGTTTGTTAAAGAAGAATTTTACGTATGACAACAATTTATTCGTATTTTAGTCCCATAGCGATGTTACAGGGAGTGTTGTTGCATTCTTATCTCCGGTCTTGTACGCTATAATTATATTCTCTTGCATCGAGCTCTTAGTTGCTATATTGTAGGGAATTGTATATATTCCAAGCAATCAATAATTCTGAGCGATAGAGCTGAACACGAAACCTGAAACGAACGGATGGGCTGACATCTTTCAGATAGTTTCAACAGAATCGAAGATATTTTTACTTACAAGATTTATTACAAGGTTGCTTCGAATATTTGGCACAATTTGGATGCGTAATGTCACTCGAAAAGTACAAATGGTTGAAACATTAATTATTAACGCGATTCTCTTTACGTCTAGGTTCACCTGGCGCAGCCCGAAATTTGTATATTGTGCGATGTCAATTTTTGGTTCGTCGGTGATGACGATATTTAACATTTTGAGAATAGTTGCGACCGGAGTAAATTCCACGAAAATGAGTAAGATTTTTGAAGATATTTTACGTTTACTTCGTTCAAATATTCTAAGATATTTACATATAAAAATTTGCAATTATTTCACTAAAATTTGATCGATAAAAAAAGATTACGTTGGTTTAGAAACACGACTGTTTCATATGTAAATAATGTGATGAATCCGAACACAATAGGTGGATTAAATTGATCGATCATTATCTATAACATTATTATAACATAATTATTATAGCATTGATCCGTTACAACACAAGTAATATATTTTATCGTTTATTTACGTAAGCCACGTTCGTATTCAATGGGACGAATTTGATCGCTTCGTTGCTGTTCCTAAAGTTGTCGATCCAGTGGCCCTGTTTGATGGTAACTTGGGAGAAACTCGAGAAAGAGCTTTCGCACAGGCATAGAAGAATCTCGAAAATCACCCTGGCCACGAAATTTAGTATCGTGACCATAGTAGTGATGATGATTGCATTAGGTAAGTGACACTCTTATCGTTATTTTATTTTATTTATCGCGTGATTCTAACCTGATCCTAGGAGTCACAGTTCGTGCAATCCCTCCAACCAGTGCTTCAAAGTCTCCAAGTTTCTCTCGCACAAAATGTACCTCTCTTTTACTTCTTTCTCCCAAAATCTGTCGTTCCCGTGCGCATTCCCGCGCCTCGCTCTTGCGAAACGAAAACTGTTGTTGTTTCATTCCACGTTCTTCCTCTATTTGATACTCGGATACACCGAAACACGTGGTAAGCTTATACCGTTTATTACACTTTGTGTTTTAATCATTCCGCTGTACCGTTTTTGATCCCTTGATACTTGCCTGTCTCTTTCTTCCGCAGTTGTCTTCATCCGTCTTTCTACGTACGCTCCTCATCCTCATCTTCGCATAAATTCTCCCCTTTCCTTAGCATTTACCGTGTCATTCGGTTTTAGTCTTTGCCCCGCCAAACATCGTTCCCTTAAACCGAGAGTTCTATATTTTCTAATATTTTTTCTGCTTTCTTTTAATCGATGTACTGCGATTTGTTGTTACAACAGTTGAACACGGTTTGTCGATAGTCCACGGCTACATCCAAGCTAAAGAATGCGCCGCGTACAAAGCAGAAGAGGATATACTTGGAGTGTATTTCCAGATGCAGTTTCCACAGGTAACACCTATTTCTCTTGTTATCAACTTTCTTCTCAACAAATTGATATTTTTTTTTTTTTAGAAGGGGCCGTGTTTTGTTATTATTTTTTATTCCCACAAAAGTTCCATCCACGAAAGCTGAAGAGCTTTCAACGATCCTTTGGTACTCTATGGTATCCGCGTTTTTATTTCCTTATATTTACCATATTCCGGGCTACTTCGTTCTCCTGTATATTTCTTATCGCCGTTTTCACCTTCCTGCTAATTTTTCGAATAGCTTATTATTATTACATATTATTCGTACAACTCGCTTATATTACATGTGCAAATGCGTAATCCAAAATTTTCATTGAAACTCGAGGTTCGTTTAAAAAAAAAATACTGCAAGTTGTTCGATCAGTGGAAAACATTGTAAATAGAAACGTGTGTTGGCCAGATATTTTCTAGGATACAGTACAGTTTGTGGAAAGGAGTATTGGTGGACATCTGTAATATTCTCAGTACCTTCTCGTGGAATTTTGTCGATCTGTTTCTTATTCTGATCAGCATCGCCTTGACAGATCAGTTTCGTCAACTGAACAGTCGTCTGAATTCTATAAGGGGCAAGGTAAGTGACTGCATCGTATTTATACACGTATAATCGAGTATTTCATCGTTAAGTTAAGCGTTTACTCGTTGTTCGCACGTTAAGTGCCTTATTGTTTGAAAGAAGCAAAATATTTCACGTAATTAAGTAACTATCGTTATTTTGCAGATTACAGAATATCATTCGATAGAAAACTAACTGCGCGAGATATCGTATATATATCGTTGATCGTTATAATATTGTTAGCTGAATTAAGTAGCGCAGAAAATATTACAGTTTTTAATAACGAATGTTGGTCCTTAGCATCATTTCATTGTTAAGGCAATGCCCGAATGGTGGTGGGCCGAGGCAAGGAGCGAATATAATCACTTGGCAACGCTAACAAGGCAGCTGGACTCCCATATCTCCGTTATGGTTCTTCTCTCTTTCGCTACCGATCTGTATTTCATCTGCATACAACTACTTTTCTCTTTCACGTATGCACGACAAAATATCATTCTTTTATTTTTATTATCGCACGTTCGATATGCGACGACGTCCCTCCGCGCCAGCATGTCCTCTAACTAAGATATCGAACATTTAAAAAGCAGCCCGATGCGAGGCATTATCGAGAAAATCTACTTCGGCTTTTCCTTTGGATTCCTGTTGGCGAGAACGACAGTGGTCTCCCTGTGTGCCGCAACGATTCACGACGAGTCGTTACTCCCGGCCCCGATCTTATACAGCGTTTCTGGAAGCAGTTTCTCAACGGAAGTAAGATTTCCATTCACGCCTTTATCGGCCCGTTTAATTGACTTTCCATATGGCGCGTGTAATCATTTTATCGTTCTCGTAGGTGATGAGATTCCTGGCACAAGTGACAACGGATAATATTTGCTTGACGGGCATGAAATTCTTCTCGGTGACCAGGAGCCTCGTATTAACAGTGCGTATAAAATATATAACGTAAGATAACGATTTTAAAAGCGCGTAATATAACGCGTTTGTCCCTCGTATAAGCTACGTGTCCTGAGAATCAAAGACAGACACGAACGTGTATCGTGTTCCGTATAATTTATAAACGAACTGCGAAGGCTGACCTGAAGTGTTTTGTTGCACGATTCCAAACACTTGCGAGAAGCTTGTGAAAACGCCAGATCAGTTTCGCTTCGCGTGGATCACACCAACAATCGCTAAAAAGATTATCGAATATCCAGCACGTGTTTGTTGGCGATAATAGCGTTCGCCGAATGATTGAAAATTTGTTTCAGGTAGCAGGAACCATAGTCACGTACGAATTGGTGCTGGTGCAGTTCAACACAACGCAGCAAAGTGAAGTGTCGAACAGTACCGTGTGCGAGGTGAAGTAACCGCGTTTTCAAACATCTTTCGACGCGCTTACAAGGAATTTCACCTACATTATCGCCATCCAGCCTTAACATCTTGCTTTACAATTTCCCATTATAAATATTTCCATATCTTAAATAGAATAGCGCTTATTGCCCAAGCCGCTGTATATAAGTGCACAGTGTGAAGAATGTAGAAGTAGGGCGACCTACGCTCGTCCCAGAGATAAGTTGACGCTGAAAACGAAATTTTTCTTCTACAAAGACACGTTCCGTGGAAATTGATATTAGATGGACCGCAGATTTTCATGCAAATTAAAATTTATAGACAAACGGGATACTAGGAAACAGAGCTTAAGCGAAGATTTGTTTCCCCTGTTCAAAACTGTCTTGTACGTTCTTATTTATTATACACATTTTCCGAATCTTCGTATGTCGTATAAACGCATAAGAATCTGCACATCTATGCAGACGATAAATATCGTTTCCAAAGATCTGCAACTACACGCTAAATCTTACAACGACGTCGCTATTTCCATCGAAATTGAGAACACAGCGAAGCACTATGAGACGAGACATCGTAACAAGATGTAGGTCTAGGCTTTGAGCTAGATGACGAAATCAACATCAGAGTGGTTCTGCTTAAACGGTTTTCGTTAAATTTGGTAAAACATTTTCGCTTCAATTTGCTCCAACTGCTTCGGATCATTGTATCGTACAATTGTTCTTCGATTTATTTTCTCCCTGATTTATTTTCACTCTTATTTTCTTCCTTTTCGTTTGCTTCAGGGCTAGATCAGGGCTTTTTAAACCACTGCCCAATACGGGGTCGCGTTACAGAATTACGGGGTCGTGAAAATTTTTGCAGCTGCCACACACCACCGAGACGAGACACGTAAGTCACCTCACGTTGAAGGATCACGAGGAATTCGCCGAGTTATTAATCGACACAAGTATAAAACACCAGCTTTAAAAAAAGAACGTTCAGACGGACCTTTCCTTGGAATTTAGCTTTGTCCCAATAAGTGGTAATGCGTGGTAAAGTTATAAACGTAACGAGTAGTTGTTTAAAATTAAACTTCCTTCATTTATTATCGATTAATGGTTTCGTTTGTATATTTATTTTATGTACCTTTCTACGTATATAACTGGGATTGCGTCAAATTTTCCCGAGGCAAAATGCGGTGGCGAGTGGAAAAAGTTTAAGAAGCGCTGGGCTTAATAATTGAAAAATCACAATGTATATACATTGTACATACAATACAACATTTCAAGTAATTTATGCTTTATGTTTCATCATGATTTATATCGTAGTAATTTATAGGAAAACTGTTCCGTGAGTGCTGCTTTGAAAACAGACTTTTGTATAGTTAATGCGTGTTATATGTAATTAACAATTTTCCACCCTAAAAATTAGGGAACGTCCATTTATTTATTTATCGAGTAACTTTCGATATGTTTTTCTCGTAGCTTCGCAACGGTAAGCAAAATCTCTTTGCACAAAATAATGCTTCGTACATTGAACGAAACGTTAACACCAGAAGTAATAAGAGTATAATCCGAGTAGATAGTAAAGGCGTTACTCGATTAGTTAATAGAGAGTGTCACGGAATATCGAATAAACTGAATATATTATCTTGTAATATATAACGTTTCTCGAGTATAATTTTAGCACTGTTCGATGTTGATCGAATTAATCGAAACGGATCGTCTGGAATCGTAGAGATAACGTACAATCAATTAAATTGGGTAAGTACCAAATCATCATTGGTCGCGAAAACAAATTAAAAGTTCTTGTTTTGTGGATACCAACCAGAAATCAGTCGATGCAGTTACAATAACAAAATTGTTATAGCATTGAAATGTCCAGTTATTTGTTCTAAGCAGAGTGAAATTTGTTTTGAACAAATCAATTCGTAATTTGTCACGAACAAATTAATCTGTAACTTAAACGAACTATATATATATATATAATGGAATAAAAAGTACAAAAATATAAGGTTCGTTAGGGATAAAGTAATTAATAAATGCTTGTATGTAGCATAGTAATGTAAAATTGTGCCGTAGCTTTTCAGTGGTAAAAATGTTATAATATGATGTACAATATCATCTATTATTAATATGAACTATTATTCGCCAAGTATTAGAATATACATATGTTTATATTAATACATAATAATATTACACATCTGTCAAAGAAGATCTGACAACCATAGGTTTGATCTTTTTAATTTCGTTAAAAAGAAGCAGCATTGAACGATATTGTCTTCTCGATTTTGCATTCTACGTATGAAGTTACCTTCAGACACAAATCGTATTCATTTTATTTCGATTTATCCCAGGTGTTCAGTCGAATTGAACGCTAAGGAAAAAATTGCTTCCCAATTGGTTGTAATTGCAACAGGAGTTCCACCGTATTGTATTGTATTTTATATTGTTACATTATATGTATTAGGAGTCCTGCATAAACGTGTCACAAATGCTGGAAAACAAAACTTACTCGTCGAAGAATATGGTTTTTCGCGAGATCCAAATTATAAAAACGTTATATTGCGTGTAAAATTTACGACATGTAGATATGTACATATGTACGTATGTATTATAAGTAGTATAATTTCCTTGCTTCGGCGTATACTTTCCAACTTCACTTATCAATCCGTTGTCTGAGTCATTCTTTAACGCGTTCACCGCTATCAACGATAAAATATAGCTGGGCCGCATTTCGAATTATACACGATATCGTATCTCCTCCTTCGTCAGGAATACGGTGGACGGCGGAAGACAGTTTCAAGCTCGTACCTATGTATAATAACTACGCTACATCGATAACTACCTCTGTATATAAAAATATTTTGCACTAACTTCGTTTTACCATATTCGCAACAGTCACGTGCTTTTTTCTTATTAAATATCTTTCGATCACCGTTATGTATAATAATAAACAATTTAATTTATGGATGTCGAACATCGTTCGTCCCGGTTAACATACAAGTGGAATTAACTAAATGCTCCTTTGTTTCGACAGGATCCTTCTTCTGTGATGTAGTTCATCTCGTTGGAGCACACTAGCAAACCGTAATCTCGGTTATTCGTTGAACTTCCTTATAAAATATATCGATAAAGGATATTGCTGCAACAAATCTTACGTTTGGTATTACTTGGGAATAAGAAATACAACGATTGTAACGATTGTAACTACGGAAGAGTGACTAATGTTTGTTATTTTGTTAGCTTCGCAATCTTTGCATTAAGAGTAAGAGCAAAAAGTAACGAAGTAACTCTGTGTAATTGCTTGATATTCCTTGAAAATTCGAAGTTGAAATTGTTATTCTGGAAATGTGCAGGTGTATGTAGTTGTAACACACGCATTTTATCGTTTATAGAAAAATAAAGAAGAGGATGAAAAGAATGTGAGAAATTGTGTCTAGTATTAACGTCTGTCATTGCATCAACCCCCTCTCCAAGAGAGAAGAACATTTACGTATCTATCGTGGTACGACGTCTCTCGCCCACTTGGCTCTTAATTGTTCTAATTGAAAGAGAAATCGGCTAAACTGGTCGAATAACTACCTCCGTCACGTTTAAATAAAGTAATTGTATATTTTTGTATGTACAAATAACAAGAAATGTCGTCAGAGATAGGCTAAAACATGAATTGCATACGTAGTAACAACAATATTATCAAAAATATAATTACAAACAGATCGATAGTAGCGTAAAATAGATATCACTGAATTTTGCTTTATTTACCATCGACAAACTGCAGAAGCACGACTTCGTACGTTATGATTGCTCCGGCCACCTGTATACCCATATATTTTCTATTAATAAATTGTACCATAGATCTTAGAGATTATATTTGGATGTACGTAGATGTACTGATTTACCGCAAGCATAAAATTTCTCGTGATCGAAAAGAAACGTAATCCAGTTAACGCTACCTCGTCTGTCGCCAGTTGATACTGCAATCTCTGCGCCTTTGAACAGACAATGTACGTTTTTAATTCATTGCGAATAAACGTAAATTTTCAGAATAAAAGAAAAACTTCGGTCCAAAACGTACGAAAGAATATTTTGAACTTTCCAAGCAACGAAATATGCAGCTAGGAAAGATAATTACCTCGATGCCGTAACTGGATGTGGAACAATTGTACAGATAGGGTAAGGCCTCTTTACTTTGATCGTGTATCCTGGCAGTAAGTAAGGTGACGGCACAGGTGCGAATAATAAGGAAGCCGAAAGAGCCGAAGAAGTAAACCGCGCTCAATGGGCTGCTCTTTTCTGCTATGCTTTTGACAAAAATAGAACAACGACGTTAATCAACAAGTTAATCGAGAACGTTACGTAATCAACTATTCGTTTCTATGCTTCTCGTTAAGCTATGTATACGAGAAAAGAGGCTGTGTAATTAATCGCGCAGTAAATTTGTTTAAATTTTATAATATATCGATGGCCGGATGTTGTAGACTCTGTGCGTGTTTCTTTGGAAGAAGAAACGATCGTTGAGAGGGCGCACAGATTGTGACAAGTACATAATTACGGGTAAAACCATGATATTACTTCAATCGTAATAAATACACATTACGTAATTTGAAACCATCTGTAAAAATATGATATAATTAGTTCTGCAGATAATTAGTTAATAGTACGAAGCTACGGATAATTTTGAAACGTAAATCGAATGCTTGGACTTCAAGTCATTTTAACGGGAAGATCGCATCGCTGCTCCGCTACGGGGCTTCCTATGTTTACGCATCCATCGTAAAAACGACGAATAATCGAAAATTCCCACGAGAAACTGAGAAACGCTGCGCTCCGGCGCGATTATTTTTATTAGGAAAGACAAAAATTATATAAACATTTCTTATTTTGCCAACCGAGCTGGACGTATCATCGATCCTTCGCTCTGACTTCGCTCGTGCTCGTCATGTTTATTTTACCGATCTGGCAATCAGCTAAACTGGGAGATTACCGGCAATCAAAACTTGCGACTTCGTTAATATTTTAAAAAGCCGAGCACTTTGATGTCAATAGAACGCGACTATACGTACTGCCAATTACGAGCGTCTCGTCTAAATGAACACGTATCGGCCTACTCCTTTGTCAGCGCGCGTTACATTTATTTCTCTCTAATACGAAATGCCTCGCCCAATTGGGGCGAGTCACAACTACAAAGCGGCTGAGTCCTGGAAACCCGATGTCATTAGGCGAAATGAAAATGCTTTCGAATAATTACGCAAATCCATCGTATCCAAGATATGATAGGTAGGGCAATTTCTAAAGGCGGGGCACTGGATAATTACGTTTGAAAAATTTGCAAGGTTAATTCCATTTCCACGGTTACTATAGCGTCCGAACCGACAAATTTTGAAAAAGCAATATGTGGAAACTTCTTGGTGGAATCGGCGGATATCAAACGAGATTGATTTAACTGGACCGTTTTCACGATTATTACAAATCGTAATTTATGCGGAGGACAGATCTCTCAGTTGTAATTTCTCTTTGGAAAAAAAGGTGGAAAAGAGCGTGGCATCTTCGTGCCTTGTAAATCGAGTATACGTACGACAGTCCGTTTAATAGCTGAAGACAGATGAAGTAGAGGTTGTTTGCGAAGGATAAAAGGATTATGGGAGAGATGTGCTCGTCCACCTTCTTAACAACGCAACTCAAGATCGCATAGTGTTCGCGAAGTTCGCGCCAGTAGAATATCGGCCGATATTTGGTCACCGTCACTGCCAACTTTTTGTTCAAAGATTTATACCTTTCGGCCAAAGCAGTAGCAACCTGAACAATAAAAACAGAGGATTAATCTTATTGAAACGTCGTATACGTTGCTAATTCAGTATTTATCGTATAGTAATAAATTTTCTTTTTAAAAAGATCTTGTTCGGGCAAGTACAACTCGTACAATTTCAAGTATTTTGGCTTGAGAAAGATATATTCTACGCTGCAAGTAACGGTAACTGTGCATACGAAGAATCAGTACAAATCAGTACCGATCAGATTATTGCCTCGAAGAAAATTCCAAAGAAGGTCCGAAACAATGACACTCTGCTAAAAATGACGAGAATAGTAAAAAGTAGCCACTTTTACTTACCAGCATGATAAAAAGATCGGTGAAGTTCCAAGTGAACGTGGCCAGTTTGCTAACGACGAAAATGTACAATCCGAAGGCAAAGTTGTAGTTCACTGGAAACGAACGTGACGCTGATTAAACGACGTCATTGCCTTCGTAACGTTTGACATTCGGTTTTTGCGTTTAAGCGGTACAATCTCACATGTGTCGAAGATGAAGGAATGCGAGCGTAGAGTGTAGGTCTCCAGGAAGCTGCGAAACGTGGAATTCGATGCGTTCCAGTCGTACCCATCGACGTTGTTGAACATGCTTAGGATGTGCTCGACCAGAGCCAACACCAGTATCACGGAACTTAGGAAGAAGAATTTCCATCGCAGCCGCGTCGGTTCTATGCAGTTGCTGTAAATCGTAAAAAGATAAATGGAAGGAGGCTGCGTTGCGGTGAAAGAATAAATCGAGCTAGTTTGTTCGTGTCCGAGAGTTTGACGATTCGTCGAGTAACCCGAACGTGTTCCAACTTTATGTTGTCGAGCACGAGACCTTGGACAGGAAAATTCTATTCCACATTTGCGACTTATCTTCGTATATATCGTATCGGCGATATTCTGAACGAATGTTCGATTTCGAATTCTTCCGAAATCTTTCCGAGTCGCTATGTTATCACTGCGTTACGCACAAACCTGGCTCCGGTAAAGCTGCAGAGCGAGTCAGTGTCTTTTCTAACGATTTCTTTGATCCGGCGCAACTTCAAGCTCGGTATCGATCAACGATTAGAGAAAGAACGTCCAACAACAAATTGTAAAATACACGGAAGAATATTCTATCGTAAAAAAAAAGTTTGCATCGGATTATCGGTGAATCTATTGGCATCTCATTTGCACGGTAGAACAAACCAATTGTAATTTGCCAGTGCGGTGCCGATTAACGGGTATCCAAGCTCGCGTGCACGGCAGATAAGCAACAAACAAGACGATTAGCAAACTCGCGAATCGTGCCAAGCTCTGAACCTGGACAAGAGTGTCGAGATATCGACCTGTCTATGCATCGTTCCATGGCCCTCCATTCCGACTGAAGAGGTACCCAGCGTGACGACAGCCAGAAAAATAAGACGCTGCCCACCAGACTGTTCCCGTAGAACACTGCGCCGACCGTCGCCGAAGCTATGCCACCTGCAACACGATACAACGTCGTCGGTTTATCTCGCCTCGAATATAATTATAATTCCTCGATAACTAACAATCCTTGAAGCCAGCTAAACGAGATCGAGCCGAGTATCTGTCCTATTTGCGACGGCACGCGAATGCTTCACGGGATGAAATTAAGCTATTTCAAGGAGCACGTTAAAAAATCGATGGAAACGATGTTTTCTCGGGTTTCATCTTGTTTTTGAGAGATTTCTGAGCGGTCGATATCTTTTCGAGCGGTACTGGAACGAGCATGCTAAACAGCATGCTCCAGTTACGCTCCAATGCTGGGTTGGATCGGCGCACTTTCGAGATACACTACTGGACCGACGCAAGCCCAGCTTCAAGAAATAAATCACGTAACTATTAGAAAATAGGAAATGCGTCTATCGGAAAGTTGTTCATCTAGTTACACATTTTATTAAGTGGAAGACGCAAATGTAACGGAGTAATAATGAACGGTGCTTACCACGTGTCTGGATCGTACTAGCGTTAAGAGTTTTCACCATGTGAAGCACCGATACGATCGTCATAAAGAATATCATCGAGGCTACGAAACCTGAATAAAAAGTGACGAACGAAAATGTCTTGAACTGGAGTTTGGAGGGTGACACGGACCGGACTCCAGCCACTGGAAATAAACCAAAGACTCGGGCTATGCTTAAAACAGGCCCGATTGCGCAATGAAAGCTCTCTATCGTCTGCAAGAGAATAAACTTATAGATGATATCTCGTCTGTCTTTCTCGTCCGAGTATCTCGAACGAGTATCTCTTACGATGGAACATCCTCGATCCGGAAACTCAGAAAATTATGAAACTTTGAAGATACGTAGAGCATACGTAGATAGGTACGCGATTTTTTTCGCTCTTCAAATTCTAACTGTAAGCCGTAAGACTGACCGCTGAAAATTCGGCTATTTTGCGATTTCGTGTTGATTTACAACTCGCGGGCTGTAGCAGATAAAAAATAAGTTCTCGGGCAAAAGTTACTTCTTTTGATTAGTTAGGCTCTTGTCATCTGGCGAAAGATTTGCCTATTGTCTATACAACGGGGCGAACCTAAAGATAACGAAGAAAAGTTCATATAAAGAACGTGCTCTATTCATCTTTTTTCTAGCGAGAAAATGAATTTCACGCGAAGCTACTCGCTCCTTCGTAACATTTTTTTATAATTTTCGTTTCATAATTCTCATTATTTCGAGCATATTCTCTTTCGAGATTAACACGTAAAGTCTCACGTTGAAGTCTGCCGTGTAGTTTTGTCCATCTCGAATTCTTCCAACGGATAGATCGTTTTCCTGATTCGTGCTTAATTCCCCGACGTCGTTGTCGTTCTTGCGATACGTAAAGGAGGACCAAACCCTCAAGCTGGAAGCTTTGCTTCTAAGGGGTACATCGCTCGACGTTCCTTTCGATTTTAACATCATGCATCGATCCTCCTGCATGCTCTTGCGTATCGCTATTACATCGTGTAATAGTGATCCTGTCGAAATAATAGCGCAGTTATTAGACGACGATGCAGTGATAATAGCAGCAACGTAGTTTAACCAACTGATCGATGCGTTCGTATTCGATAACCTTTTATCCCGTGTTTTTCTCGCCACGTTCTCACAGTTCTATGTTCTCTCCTGTATTTTAAATACTTCGTTTCGTCGTTTTATGCGTCAAGCTTCTACGATTGATATTTCAATGGGTGTGCTCGTAACGAAGACGACATTTATCGACTCTTGTCATTTTCCGAGCTCACGAAATACGCAACACCCTGATATATCTAATTTTCAATTTTTCTTAACAAAGAGTATCGATCATATTACACGATAGTTGTCCTATTATCTTTAGTCGTATCGCAGGAGATCGTGTTCGATTAAACGAAGTTGAATGGAAACTGTGAATGTGCCGCGATACCTAGTCACGTGTCTAAGGTTGCTTTCGGAGAATTATACATTTTCCAATTATGATTTGTCGAACGACGTGGCTCAACCATCGAAGACGATGCCTGGTCTAAATAAAAAAAAGCAAATAACGCGTGGAATTCTTAAAAATATCGATATTACCCGCTGCTGTTACTAGATTCAAATCATTTTGATACGTCGTCTGGACAGCAATCAGCGATATTCCGTTATCAATCTTGACAATAAGAAAAACGGGGAAATATAGCGCTAGTCGTTTAACGAGAGCCATTCTTGACGAAGCTTTGATAAATGTTGCTTTTGTAGAGGCAGTTCATTTTGATTCAACAATAGGTAAATCAAGACACGAATAGATCGTTTTCGATGCTATCGATACGCCAGCATATTGCAAGCCTTGCTTCTAATTACCGGACACCGTATATATTCTTCTCTAAAAAGTTGACAAATTTGACGAGGCTCGCTTTTCATAATCATTATCAAATAATAATTAACGTATTCCTTTATTTGCTGCTTTATTACCTGAATTTCATGCAGATAAGATAGAATTCTATCGAATGTGTTTAACGTATTTCAAATTTACATACATTAATGAAAATGTTAGATAATATGGATGATAAAGAGGCGGTTTATCTGATACGTCTGGTCTTTTGTTTTTCATCTTCCCTGTCGAGTTAATTTCTTAGAAATGGAATTAGAATTCTATCAAGTACATTTAACGTAATACAAAATTATACAGAGCGACGGAAACGTTAGAGAATGACGGAAGGTAAAGGAGAAATTCACGTAATATTTCTGGTCTTGTTTCGCTTCGAAAAATACAAACTTCCTGCGCGTCTCGACAAACACGAATCGACTCTTATCGTAGAGCTTGTCCAATGTTCCGATCGACAAAATGGAACGACGTTTGTTAAAAGGTTCGTGCATTTGATTTCGTCTGCACATTTAAATTTAGACTTATACTCTATCGATTTCTCTCTGCAACTGGACTGCTATCGGTGTACTTGCTGTATTAATGTATTTTAACACACACGACCGATCGCTATTTCTTGCATCTTTAAATATTTATTATTTACAGATATATGCACTGTAGATTTATAATTTGAATCTAACATCTAACCATAGTATAAACTATAGCATGGAAATTGATATCACGCGTGTTAAATTTTACGCAGACGTACATGTAAAACGGCATATATAGAACCGTGTTAATTTCGCGAATTTTTCATTGTACAGAACGAAAAACGAACGAGACGAAGCTACAAGTTATTTGTTCGTATATCCAGTCGTTCGTTCTCTAGCGAAATCCAAATGAGAAGTGAAATTTCATTCGGGGACGAGAATTTTCCCATTCTCAAAAGATAAATTAAAATATATCTTTTAGAACGAAACAGCAACGGTAGTAAATAATATTTTATAGTCTACACCTTTGATATCACGTGTCATCGATCTATACGTGGTGGTATTAATCGTGCTAATATTTCACGCTTTATCAGTCCTCCGAAACAGCATTTCGCCGTTTCAGAAACACGAGCTAACGTCTCCTATTTCCAATCCACGTCGAGCTGCGGTTAACGTTAACGAGACACGCGACAAATTTCGATAGATCGTAGGAGAAAGTGGCATCGTTCGTAGAACTCGCTGTAGTTCGATTAATTGCCGAGCATCGTGGACATTCTGCGTGGTGACGCACGCCCCGGGACAACCGCCGATCCCAATGATGCATTATATTCCAGGGAAAAAGGTGACCCGTGTTTATCTAGGATGCGGAGCAGCGTGTTGACACTGTAAAGTCTTGTTAATTTGCGGCTTTTCTATTCCGATGTGTTTCGTTCTTTTCCTTCAAAGAAGGCTATTAATAGAAGATAATTGGATTACAAGACAGCAACGTTCCGTTGGAAATTGAAAGAATTTCTAGACACTTCGGTTACCTATTGCAAATTTATCGACGACGATTCTTAGCGAAAAAGTGGAGAATTGTTTAACACGTTTTCTCTTTTGTCGAAGAAGAAACGAAGAATTATTTAATACCTTTCCCCTTTCTTCAGTTTTATCATTTAACATTTATGGGAACATAAAACTGCCCTGGCTGACCGACCCCTCCTTTCGTTCGTGTAAGGGAGGTTTGCTCGCGTGCAGGGGTATTTTGGCCGATATTTAATCGTCGGTAACTAAAAAACGAAGCCGAAAACAATTTTTTTGTTCTTAACTTTCGTCTTATTTCGAAAGCTTCGAGGATCGTCCCTTACATTTCCCGCATGTATCCGTGCGAGAAGTTTCATTTCGTTGTTTGCTTTGAATTTTTCCGTGCAAGCGCGAATAAGTCGAATATTTGAAAAAAATTGGATAACACGGAACAAGCAGGTAACTCGAACAATTCGTAAAATTAATTGTATAATTTTCATCGGAATTTAGAAAATCTAACTTCTAGGTTATTGTACTAACTTTCCCCAACGTGTTATACTGAGAAATGCCACGAAACCAACACAAATATATTATACAAATATAATGATACGATAAGGAACGTACCCTTGTTAATATAATACACCGTACGGATAGATAACTGATATTTATTATTACACCGGTATAATATAGGTTTATGAATTACTGCTTCGTTTATCAAACAAGTTCAATAGCACGCCGATATTAGACTTACATTGATAAAGATACAGATAAAAATAGACACCTCGGAATACGCGCCACACACAGTGTCTCAAGGACATGTACCATTCAATAACTCGAATCTCGTCGTTATTTTTAGAAATGCAAAGAAACGTTTCTTTACAAAATTGTTGCGCCATGGTGGGACCGCTTCACGAGGGAAAAAAGTTTATACGAAAACGTGTCCCGTCCAATTTTATCTTTAAATTACAGCCACTTTTGTGCTTCGATAATTCGCGGCCTCTTGGCTCCGTAGAAGCTGCTCGAAATGGCTACCCTCTATCTAAAATCGCAGTTTACGTCTCTGAATATCATAGTCTTCTTCTCTGCGACTTGTAAGAGGTAAATTGCCGCCCATGTGTCGTTCGGATCGCGGACGATCACGGTGCGCCCCGCTGCTTAGGCTGACCTCCTTTCGTTCGTGTACAGAGGTTTGCTCGCGTACAGGGGTACTTCGGCCGATTTTTTAATATCTCTGATCGTTTGATTTTCCTCTTCCTATTTCCACCTTGTTATATATGTGTACACGCAATTTTTGTCGACACGGAAAAAAATACGGAGGAGTTGATAAGAGGCGTAGGCGGCACAACTCCGGACGCTTGACGTTCTAAATTTAACATTCTCTTTTTACACGTTTAATATCAACACATCTTTCTAATAAACATTTCATCGAGTTACACCTTTGGGGAATATCGAAAGATACTACTGTAAGCTAGGAAAAGCCTGCAACAACATCACATGATATAAGACAATGAAACGTTGTATACTTATACACGTGCAGTATTATTATAATGTAAGACTCCTTGTTTTATTCCCTTATTTATGGCCGAGTAACCTCGCGATGGAGGTCACTGAAATCGTCTAGATTATCCGTTTTGATATATAATAAAAAAAAAAGTATGGCACACTATTGGAAGTAACAGAAACGCCGTTGATTACCTTCGAATTTTGATAGAAAAATATCGCGAACCAATTAGCCAAAAATAATTCACAAGTTATTTCACTTTTAGTAACTCGCACCGGTTGGTAAATAATTTTATAATTTTCTTCAAAATAAAGATCAAGCGAAAACAATTGTTTTCAAACTCCGATAAATATTCAATGCATGCTTTTCATAACTTTTGACGTTTGACTGCTTCTCCAAAATTGAAAACACGTTGATATATATCGCGAAGCTATTATTCTCACACGAGGAAATCTTTAGCACAATCTAACTGCACAAAAATCTGATATCGTGTCTTACAAAGTTTCATGTAAGTTAAATTATTTATTTTTTCAACAAATCATTCCACGGTGTATCCGTAAGCACGTTAATTTCCAAATACTCAACGAGATAGTTCGATCGATTACTTAATAAGCTGCAAGAAAATCGCAAATTCGCATAAAATTAAATGCGCTTCCCTCGAGCGTCTTATCTCATTCTTCTTTCTTTTCTTTTCTTCCTTTTTTTTTTCACGATCCAAGTCGAGTCAATGAAATTACGAGAAATTGGAAAAAAAAAACGAGTATAAAACGCCGTTCGTTCACGGTGGAAAAAATCTGCATATGTTTAAACAAAAGTAACTCGCTCTATAATTTTACAACGCAAGGTATGTTTCTTCATTTGTAAATTCGGCAATTTTCACTTCAGATATTCGACGTGCGTACGATATTATTAGAAATGGTGTAAAATGCATATCATTTTACGTCCACATAGATAGAAGAACGTCTGAACAATTTAACAGTGTCAATCAAAGTCCAGTTTTAAAGAAATTTACATAATCGAAATACTTACTAAATCAGCCATCTATGTAATTCTAATATGCTGGACGTCCCGGGTTATGGAAAATGAAGAAAGCGAATGCAACAGGTCGACTTTTAACAAGAACAAAAGAGTATCCTACTGCACGAGTATACCGCTGTGTTACTACCTCGTAAAAAATTCCTTGATTCAGGAGAAGTGAACTAGAGACTCGGACCTGCGCCATGCATGCCTGATCAGATAAACGCTTATACTACTAGTTTTTCGCGCGCTTACTTGGCATAAATCAACTATGTGGTAGAATATAGACACGGTCGCTAATTGTATTTGTAGAACTCTCTCTGTATACCAGTTATTATTTCGACATCATAAATATTTCGATATCGTAAAAGCTTTAAGCTTCCATTTATTTATGGTGTCACTCGGTTATAAAAGAAGGGAAAATTTTAGTCAACCGATGCTTTATGCTGTTACAAGCTAGTACAACAAGTTCCATTTTACCGTACATACAAATTTAATCTAATAAAATCAAAAGATCACAACAGTTACTGGAACTTTCGTAAACGAGAGTAAATGAGAAAAAAATAATAAATGTAATTTGGAATGCAACAACATTATACGCGAGTTTATTTCATTAAGAAATATCTTTTTCAACATATAAGTAAACGAAAACATTGCCTTTACAGCCTTTAATCGCTTGCAATGCACTGTTTATGTTTTTGACCAGATTCTAAATTTTGAGAAGCTCGAAAAGTTTAAAATATTCGTAACACCGTGACAAATTATCGTTTCTTGAAACATGGTATGGGTAAATAAAAATCACAACATACGCTAATCCTAAAGTATTTTACTAGGCTAATGTCTTCTTTATAACATGAAATATTTTTAGAAACGTATCTGTATCGACGACAAGTCCAAGACTGTACACACTACTATGCCTTTAGTATTAGCTGCTTATAAAAAAGAATTTCTTCTTACTTTATTAGAAGTTACAATTTTTAACAAGATAGCAACGAAACATAAATAATCGATAATCGATAATGGTAAATAATAAACGTAATAAAATAAGAAAACATTCTTATACTTCTTTACAAGCTGATACATCAATTATGTTGTATTTATTTCACATTTTTTCGACAAAAGAACCGAAACACCATTGTACATATAATCTCTACCAAATTGCACGTTGTACACCAGACAACTTGTTATAATCGGCCAACTCCCTGAACATAATTCTTGATAATCTCCACCTTGGCACGACACCGTGTCCACGAGAAGTTAGTATACACCGTGATGTTAATTGTCTTAAAGCTGTCTGACGTGGAATTATCTTATCAAATTGTTGATTAACTTCTTCCTGAAACAGCAAAGTAGATTTAGTAAACAAAAAAACCAATAGCTGTAGTTCGTCTAATAATCCTTTCAACGTAACAAATTTCTTCGTATGCTTTTATCACACTTTGAGGTTATATATGACGTACTCGAATTTCCGCTGGCAAAATAGTATTTCTTTTTATAGCTAGAAGTCGCAGTCGTTCTTCGGCATATTGTTTTGCCATGTTTCTTCGTTTAATATCACGAATCATCCACCGACCAACATATTTGTTACGTATTTGCTGCAACTAAACAAAGAATATAGTGAAACTAAAATCTATTGGAAACAATATATGGTTTACTAAAATATATTACATCACGAAGTAAATGTTATATATAAAAAGATTTGAAAACTTATTTCTACTTACCTCGCATGCTGCAAATTTTGTGCTACTTGAAAGAAAATTCGAACATGTCAACAAACCATTCCTCAGAGCAGCCATGTTGGACTCAACAATAGCTATTGCTATGAAATTCGTCGCACGTTACCTAACCTAGTTCTGGCATCGCTCGTATTCTCTATCCATGATGCCGCACACTACTACCATCTTCGCCTAACGGAAAATATATATCTGCCTGTGCTGCACAGTATCGTTCTCTTCGTCCAACGTGTTTTCTACATTCGACCGATAATTTGTTTAAAAAACACCAGAGGAAAATTGCTTCGATCGCTAAATATCGCCCCGAACCAGATTCTGCGAAAAAAAGGTTTCCACTATCAATTTGTTTCTGAAAACGTTAGTTCGACAGCACTATTACGTATTTTCTTTGCACAGGTATATATCGTTTGAATAAAAAATTCACTTTACGACTAATTTCGTGAAAATAAATCACCAAATCACATCCAAGTACATATATTTTGGCAACGTAAGTCAACTTCGATCGATCCTACGATCTATCAATAAATAAGAATTAGGCTTTTGTACTATTGAAATTGTTTTCAAAGAATGCTTGATTCAATTCTTACATCATGCATACGTGACATGTTTTATAACTAATGTTGTCGAAAAACATTGAAATATTTCCATGACACAAGGGTAATAATGGTGCATTGAAATACTATACATGAAATTGTTTCCGTATCTCCTTTATTTTTCTTATCATTGTTATTTATAGGTATGTACACAAAACCGTTGTTAAACCAATTTCAATCGGAAAATCATGGCTAAAACTGCTGTACCGTTGTAGAACAATCATATATTTCCGCACATACTTCTTTTTAATATAGAGGACGTGTAAAAAGATAAGGGAAATCTTTGTAAAGACATATATCATTAGAAAAGTGTTTTGTGTATATATATTTTCGTAGTTCAATTCCTTACCTATAGCCAGGCAATTGGAAAGTAATAGAAAAACAGATTTCATTACCCAGCCAAATTCGTAATAAAATTATCATTTTCATTTTATTCACTGTTTGTTCGATTACTTTGTATCGATGCACCGCGATGCAATGACTCGCTTAAAGCTTTAAAAATTTCTAAAAGTCTCCCCAATGGAATTTTACAAATTCGGAAGCAAATCGTAATTGTAAAACTACCTAGTTTAACAATTTCAATACAAATTTGATTGGAAAATGTGACCTATTTGCCATCACTTTCCAATTACCTGACTAGGTAATAAGTAACTTTACATAGTTTACTTTCTTTTCTCATGGAACTCACAGGCGAAGAAAAACATCTGCTTGCAAACCATTGTTGGCTTGCCTTTCCTACGAAATTCTTTGCGATGAGAAAAGTGACGAAGTAACCATTTTGATAAATGGAATATACGAATATCAAAAAAATGTGGCGAGTATGCAATTACATGCATAAAAAATGCTAGTCGTCGCGATTCTTTATCGACTCTATTATCTTTAATTATCGGTCGCGATTTCGTAGAAAATATTGCAGTCTCCAATGGCAACAACGTAACGTTGTTCTCGTGCGAGGAACGTGAAGAAAGGAGGTAAACTATATTAGCTACTATACGCCCATACCCATCTGGTGATACACATGTACGGAAACTAGTTATTTCTTTTTCTGGGCCTTCTCGGCAGCCTTGGTGACTTTGCCAGTAGCGTCTTTGAAAGTGACAGCTTTGATAACACCGACGGCTACCGTTTGACGCATGTCACGAACAGCAAAACGCCCCAGAGGCGGGAATTCTTGGAAAGCCTCAACGCACATAGGCTTGCTTGGTACAAGCATAACAATGGCAGCATCTCCGGACTTGATAGCTTTAGGATTTTCTTCGGTGGTCTTTCCGTTACGACGGTCACACTTTTCTTTGATATCAGCGAATTTACACGCAATATGTGCAGTGTGACAATCCAACACTGGTGTGTATCCATTGCTGATTTGACCAGGATGGTTCAACACAATAACCTATAACAGACATATAAAACATAATTAATATTTTTAGAATTAAGATGTAAGTAGGTATTAAAATAGGTAAATAGATGTAGATAAGTATTCATATAAAAAGTATTTAACAAAATGCACTCAGTCGCCTTCTGCCGTCAACAAGCCTTAAAGACTTTCCGGTGGAAACCGCGAACGAAGTTAATAGGTTCTCATCATCGTGCAAATTAATCGATAATAATTTACTCGAGTCTGTTTCTAGTTTTTAACGTATTATTAAATATATACCTGTGCAGTAAAATCAGCAGCTCCTTTAGGAGGATTGTTCTTCGAGTCACCAGCAACATAACCACGACGCAATTCCTTGACAGACACGTTCTTCACGTTAAAACCGACATTATCACCAGGAACAGCCTCTTGCAAAGCTTCGTGATGCATTTCAACAGACTTAACTTCAGTGGTCAAACCAGCAGGAGCGAATGTGACAACCATACCTGGTTTCAACACACCAGTTTCAACTCGACCTACCGGTACTGTTCCGATACCACCAATTTTGTATACATCCTACAATCACAATTAATAATATTACCAATATGCCTTTCGAAACAGGAATAATTATTGAAAAATTAGTTTTAGTCAGTCGTCTCTAACCGTCATCAAATTAGAAAATTCTCCGGTGGAAACCGCGAATGAGCAAATAACTTTATCATCATTTAAGATAAATAAAAATTCGGCTATGAAATTCAATCGAAAACTTGCCTGAAGGGGAAGACGAAGAGCCTTGTCCGTAGGCCTAGTAGGCGGAAGAATGGCATCGAGAGCTTCAATGAGGCATTTTCCCTCGACTTTGCCTTCCTTGCGTTCGACAGTCCATCCCTTGAACCAAGGCATCTTTGAAGAAACCTCCAACATATTGTCCCCGTGCCAGCCAGAAATTGGCACAAATGCTACTGCAACAGGATTGTATCCAATCTTCTTAATGTAAGATGATACTTCTTTCTTAATTTCCTCGAATCGGGTTTCAGAGTATGGTGGCTCAGTGGAGTCCATCTTATTAACACCAACGATCAGTTGTTTCACACCAAGGGTAAAAGCGAGCAGAGCATGCTCACGGGTTTGTCCATTCTTTGAAATACCAGCTTCAAATTCGCCAGTACCAGCAGCAACGATCAATACGGCACAGTCAGCTTGAGAAGTACCGGTAATCATGTTCTTGATGAAATCTCTATGTCCAGGAGCATCAATAATAGTAACATAGTACTTTGAAGTTTCGAATTTCCACAGAGCAATATCAATAGTGATACCACGTTCACGTTCAGCTTTCAGTTTATCCAATACCCAGGCATATTTGAAGGAACCTTTGCCCATCTAAAATTTCATAATGCTTTATCAATTACGTTTAAAAATTGTGTAAGAAGTAACCAGCTGTTTCGTTTAGAGAACAGCAGCATCTAATTATCACTGTACTAAGGAAACCAATTACCAGTGACAAAGCTTTGCTAAATTTTTAGCAGTAATTGCAACTACTATTATAATCCTTGTTTCCTTGTAAATATTACTATACTACGCATCAATTACTTACTTCCTGGGCTTCCTTCTCGAATTTTTCAATGGTACGTTTGTCAATACCACCGCATTTGTAGATCAAATGACCAGTGGTGGTAGACTTTCCAGAATCGACATGTCCAATGACGACAATGTTAATATGAATCTTCTCTTTACCCATTATGAAAGTTTTTGTAAAACTTTACTAGTTAAATCTGAAATGAAATAACATATCAGAAAATCATTCTACATTAAAGATTACATTTATACAATGCGTGCGAACAAATTTCAAATTTATTTTACGATTAAAAATTTCCGAATATTGTTCAAAATATCGTTTAAAAATACTCATTTTTGTTAACAAGTTACAGTTTGGCGATTTTTGTTTTGTTTTTTTTCTATCGAGAAAGCAGCAGGTGTCCGTATTAACGTCCACGTGGCGGTATCTGAATATTCGAGAACGGAACTGGCAGCCATTTTGTACGTGATGAGAAGAGCTGCAACGTTGCCAGAATTGCTTGACGCTTGGCGTTGCACAATGCTACGTTACTTATTACTTTCAATAATTCCCAATGAGAAAAGCTATACTAGTGTTATATGTACATATATATTTAAACTTTACTAATTACTCGAAAATTTCCGTTAAAAGTAATATATATTTTAATTGCACGTGAACAACTGCTTTACGGTATCTATAAGGTAACTTCTAAAAAAACATTTAATCGTGTTGAAAACAAAATTATTGTTGATTAATTATATACAGAAGGTTAGAAAAGTATTTAAAATTTGGAAAATTATGTATAAAAAACGCGCTACAAAATTGTATATATTATACAATTGCTATATGATAAATTGATACAGATATACCGCCGTTCAATTACCAAGTTTCGCACAATATAATTTCCACTTATTATCACTTTTACACAGCTATGAACTTTATAACGGTAAAGAAAATTGACTGATTTAACGATCCACCACACTGGAAATCAGCAAGCAAACTCCATTGTTGGCGAAGAGTCGTCCCACAATGTCGTCATTGCACACGATTTCCAGTATACGCATCACGTATCTGGATACCGTACTTAGAAAAATGTTGAAGCCACAATTACAGCTCCCTTTCGATCATACATGTAAAATTACTTTCGTCGATGTTTTTAGAAATTGCCGAACTAGAAAAGATTTTACATCACGAATGGAATTCCAGCAATGCTCGAACTCGTGACCGTGTAACTCCAGTTCTGACAAGCGACCGCCATACTGCATCCGGTTATTTGAGTTTTCCTAATTTTTTAATTTAAAAATCACACTCAATTAGTTATTCGTTTATTCGCGTGAATTGTTTCGTACGATCGAACAATCAATTTGCGAAATTCGACGCGTTTTCCTCGAAAGATATGACGAGCGATTTCAACGAAAGTCAGCATGTGGTCCGTCCGTATTTGAACAGCCGGCGAATATAACGATCAACCACGCGCCCATTTTTTAATATTGTAATTCACCGAGAAAAATAACATTTTAGAGAAACTGTTATCACAACACATTTCGCCCGTATTTCGTGCTTCGTTCTATTCCGTACCTGACGTCCGATGCTACTTTTCCGATGAGAAAATCGACGGATTATGTTCTTGTGCGTAAACCTCGTACAACCACTCACCTTCAGATGCTACGACAGAAAGAGATCGTCCAAGTGAAGTGACATGCGCATACGGGTTTCCTACCATAGCCTCGAAGCCAGCGCCCTCACCATATTGATCATTTGTAAAACGATATACCATTATTTTTCGTATTATTTATATTTTTTGTCGTACAGCTAATAATTTTCCGAATTATTGAAGATACTGGTTGACATGTTTTTTATAAACTTGCAAAAAATTATTGGTTTTAATAACCAGTAAAATTGGAGTTTTTAAGAGGATGAAGCGCTGGGTTCGAGATTACGGTTACGCAGCAACAACAGGCGTGCCGAGACTCGTATATATGTATGTATAGATAGTCCTGGGATGCGTGTACGTGTGTGAGTAGAGAATTGAGAAAAAGATAGGGATATTCAAGCAAGAGAATGTTAACACGCTACATTCAGGGATGCATTAATGTATTCGTAACAGCAGAGTTAATATTACAACCCCGAATCTGCCAAATTTTACAATATCAAACAATAATACGAAGCAAAATCCGATTTTTTTTCGACATTCTTTTTTTACCAAATTGTTCTATACGCGATGACTAGACGACGAGTTCAATGCAATTTCACTTCAAAGCAATATGGATATATCATAATCTACCAATCTAGCCAATATAGATTATTGCTGGGTGAATAAAGAATTTAATATTTTTGTAATACAGATCTATATATATATATGTCGGGTAATCATTGGAGAGTTAGGGGCGTATAATGAATCTTCACGCGAATTGGCCATCGTTATTATGTACTATCGATGATACTTATTGATACAAATGTGATTATTACAGAGTTTAGCAACAAGTTGCAGCAGCGATTAGATAATCCACGGGCAACGGGATAACGAACGCGATTTCTTACACAGTCTAAGTCGAATTCAACTTACTGATCTTCTCTGAGAATCGATTGTAAATAGTCTATCAAGTAAAAAAAAAAAAAGAAAAAGAAAAAGAAAGAAAAAAAAATTTACCAATTCACGAGCTGTATGTGACCAAATGTATTTGTTGTTCACGAGGCATGTAGAACTTATCTGGCTCCTCGGTCCAACTGAAACCGCCCTTATATATTCTTCGTATCCCTTGCATCCCTCGGGTATATCCTTGTTTTTAAGGACAGCTATTTAATTACTTCATACCTGAGTTAGGTACACGTCCCTCCCGTGACCGTGGCTACGTTCAGCGACCCGTTATGTCGCTTCGAGCCCAGGCCCACTGTCATAAATCTCAGGCAAACGCAATTAGATTAAATCATAAACAGCTGTTTTTCAATAAACAATGTTAAGTGTAATAATGTTAAGTAAAAGTCTGGACTAAAGTATCGGTGACTTTCCCGGACATTCCAAAAGAAAAGCCCCGATGTACTTTCATGGCCGATATACATACATGAATCATACTTCAAAGCTACTTTTCTATGATATAATTGTCGATACAATCGGTATTCGATGATATAAGCATATCAATGTGCACGCGCATTTTTATTACCTTTCTTTTATATATATATATATATATATATATATATATATATAACAAACGTTGATTTCGTATTGAATATTTTAAAAATTGTGCTAAGAAGACATAGAAAGTCTTACCGTTACTTCGCAGATAAAACAGCAAAGCAGCTATTCTCGAACTACAGATTACAGACCATTTCCATTGTAAAAATTCTACCTGCTCCAAAGTATTATTCTTGCCGTATGCTAAGATACTGAGATACATATCGAAAGATGTTACAGATATATATATATATAATTCATTTTATTATTTCTTTTTACTGTGGCGAGTTAGGAACTTATCTAAAAGGAATAACAAAGATTAAACGGTGATATCACAAGAAAATGTTGGAAAATACATTGCACGACATATCGAAATACATAATATATAAAGATCAGTAAAATGTATGCACAGTTTCAAAGTACTGTGAACTGTAACATCTTTCGATATGTATCTCAGTATCTTAGCATACGGCAAGAATAATACTTTGGAGCAGGTAGAATTTTTACAATGGAAATGGTCTGTAATCTGTAGTTCGAGAATAGCTGCTTTGCTGTTTTATCTGCGAAGTAACGGTAAGACTTTCTATGTCTTCTTAGCACAATTTTTAAAATATTCAATACGAAATCAACGTTTGTTAAATAATGAAATTATTTATTTTTCGGTATGAAAGGCGATACCTATTTTGCGATTCTATATTTTTCTCCTTAATCTTTGAATCTTTCGATATCGACGATTCAAGAATTATTCGCGATGAAAAGTACGAAACCATTTGGTATGAACGTCGTTGTATGAACGATAAACGTTCAAGGCACTGATGATACCTTGTTACAGCCCTGGACTACTGTTACAAAACCTTTCCGGTGGCGACAATGGAACATAGCTTTCTTAAATCTTTTCATTTATTACACTATATTTTTCTATTCGTTATAATATTTTTCCCTCGTACTATAATATTTCAAATCTGCGTGTATTATAAACACGTACATATCGTATAGACAATATAATGGTATTACCCTTCATATGTTGCTTTGTAAAATCTTTGGAAATTGCGACTTAATAGCCGTCTGAAGATATTCATACGCATTTTAATTCCGACCATTGATAATCCAACATTAATTATCAATTACAAAATATCTATTATTTTATTGTAAAATATGATTCAAGATTGTAATATAATTAATATCGAATATACATCAATTGCGTAATATAATTAATTGATATATAAGGTGTACGATTTTTATACACAAAGGGTACACTTGTTGATCCATCGTTTTTTTATTTTTAAATTATTAATATTTAATAACAAACAATACGCGTTACATATCCAATTGAGGGATGCCCGTGTTTACCTTCGAGCATGAAAAGTATCCTATGATGTCGATATGGGGAAAAGAATTACGGTTTATTACGAGATGTTATGCAATCGCGTTCTCCGCAAACCGCTGAATGAATCATTGAAAATAACGGACGACTCATTATGCATCATTTGCTTTGTACGCAAGTACTAAACGTCATACTGTTGCTAATATACTCTTCAGGAATCATACTAACTAGAAGTTTACAAAGGCAGAATTAGTTGGCAGTAAGATTAAATTTTGGAGATACTTGGAAAGATAAAATCTCGGAAAAGCTTTTCGTCTTTAGTTACTCTCAGCTTTTTATTAAATTTACGTTCTTTTTCCTAGATACCCAAAAATCAATCTCAATTATACGCATAATTTTATTAACATCATGCAATCTTACTGTTACTGACTTTTATTACCGGTGAATATAAAACAACTAACGAAAATACGTTAAGGTTTTCGGAGCACGAGTAATGTAGCAAAGTTCGAACGAAACGAAGTTGCTTTTCGAAGTTCGTATCGATCGATTTTTGACAAAACAAAGCATCAGTTTTTATTGACTCTTGGTATTCGATGTTGCCACGTGCAACGAAAGAGGGGAGATTCCTGTTTCCTAGATCCATTATTCTGCGGGAAGAGATTCGATCGTTCCCATGGTCAGGGTTGCTCCGGAGGAATATGTACTTGTGAATTAAAGTTCATTCGTTTCGAGTCGAATATTTCGCTGGTAACGTTACAACTAGAACTTCTTTCGAGCAATAAGTACAAATAAAGGATGATAAATAATTATTTCTTGCGAATTCAACCGAGTACGATATAAACGAATATGATATTACGAAAATGTAACTGACGACCTAAATGTATTTGGTTTACGAGTTTCACGATTCGAATGAAAGTCGAATGATTTCGAGAGATGCATATTCTTCTGATGTCGCACACCGATAAGCTGATACAAACCTTATATATGTTACAGATATGCATGCGGATACGCAGGAAGACTGAAACATAGAAAATATTCAACCGATGTCACACGGACACGCCGTGATAAAATAAAAAGAAAAGTGAGAAAGAAAGGGACTGGTACTGCAGGGAAAATCCGGTGGTGTACTCGTTGGAGAGTTACAGTCGTAGCGTTAGTCCAGAGACCTATGGCCATCGGACTCGGCAGAAAAATTAAATATCGTACCAAGGTAAAATCCAGGTAGGAAAAATCGTACAGACTGCAAGAAAGAAAAAGGGACGCTCGTCGAGGACGGGCAACTGTGCAGAAGAAAAGGAAAAGAAAATTGAGAATCTTTTGCCATATATAGGCAGAGGGGTGTTGTCGAAGGATACATCTTGCCAACTTCAATCTTCTATTTATATTTCTGAATTCCTACTGACATCCGATCGTACAGACACTCGCACGTGGGAGCGGCGTAGCTAAGTTTCGAAAATTTAAAAATAACTTCTATCGTCGAGGAGGAGGAAACGGATATACGTGTAGAAATGGACAAAAATTCACGCGTAATCGCGCGGGTAGACATAATTCATGTTCCAGTACATAGTCGATGATACACGCAATGTATACTCGTTACGAGTCTAATTGATAATTGTATGGTTACAGTCGTGTTCTCTCGCCGTCGTATCTTTTTTCTCTCTCTCGTTTTTCTCTCTCGCTCTTTTTTCTTCTTTTTAAATTTTATTTGTGACTCCCGTTAGCTCGATTCTCGTTGTCTCCCTTCTGACAGTCACGATCGTTTAATTAACATATGTCGCGCTCTAACCTTAATGCAGACGTTTTGGTCGATTCTTTGTAATCGGAAGTAGACTCTCTCGCATAACGTATTCTTCCACGCGTTTACATTCTCTCTTATTTCTTGTTCCCACTCTTTCTTACCTCGTCCCTCGTGTACACACATATACATATAGATATACCGCTTCATTCACGCGTTACTATCTCGCAGGCTTGTTATCTTTTATCGGGGCAATCGTAAAGTTGTGCAGGATGACATCGTTCAGGCGTTAGATCGGAGAAATGCTACGATTAAAAAAAAAAAAAAAGTACAGGGGAAACGGTTCCAACTAAGTTCGAACGAGTATCATACGCTAACCACTGCTTTTCTCTTTTCGGCTATCGAAACAACAATTACTATTTTTCTTGGCACGCACGCGATTCGCTACATGCCTTCCACACGCTTCGAGAAACGATCGGTTTCTCCGCTAATTTCCAATAATTTTGTACATTGGTAAACTTTTTGTTCAAAGAAACGACACTCCGATCGCACGACACCCTTTTTCGTATAACCCTGCACGCAGCTTCTATACATGTTCATACTATTATCATATATATGTTCATCATTATATATCTATATTTATTTGTAATTATACTCCTATTTACAAAAAATTGTTCGTTAAACGTTAATATTCAATATCGCAACTGTTATTACATTATAACTTTATTCCTGAGTGACCATTCATTAAGAGACTCGCCTCTTATTTCTTCTTCTTTTTTTTTTTTCCCCCCCGCCCCCTTCTATTTTTATCGGATAGCTTATTTTAACGCTAAAGCGCCGCGATAAGAAACCGAGGTAGTAAGACGACAAATACGGAAATACGTTCAATTTTTAATGGTTGATCGATACTTAAGTCGAACCGATTGCGGATAAACTATCGAGAATCTCGTTCGAAAGCCCAAGTCGATTTCCTCGTTCGAAGAAACGATCAGACTCGAACGTTTCAGTGCTTTCAGACATATTCAGCTCAAGAAACGATAGATACCTTCAATCGTAAGACAAAAAAATAATTACATATCGAAGAAAATGACAATCGTTTGAAATCATTGTCATTTATAATCATCGTTTGTATGAGACATCGAAAAATCACTCGTTCGCGAATCAACGAAACTATACCGCTTGTTTTAAAACGATCATTTCGGCAAGTTTAACCCTGCTGTTCTCCTCGGCTCTGCGTCTTCGCTCTTATTTATTCGTATTACATAATAAAGGTAGTAAACGCTATATGGAATACCGAAATCAAACATTTTATAGAAATTATTTACATTTCGATAATATCTATCGAAATGTAACGTTCATTTCGGATCGCGTAGTCCCGGAAAGAATAGCAGGGCGCTGATAGCGTTACACGTACGTCTCCCGAATTTCTATAATCTACTTTTCAGAGATTCAATGGTTGTCGAAACCCACCACGCGAATTATGAGCCGAATATGCGTAACGCAACAAATAATTTAAACGCGTCTAATTTACCAACATTGTATAATAATTTTGACTTAATCCTGAACGATATTCTTTACGTTACTCGAACTATTTACATATAATTAATCGCTTGATATGAACTGGCCTAATATTATTACGTAAACTCCGAATGTAAATTAAGAATTTTCTGAATCATTTTGTGGAGAACGGTACGTATATATCGTTAAAAGAAACATTGAGAAACTTTACGAATTTCAAAAGTGTCTACATATTACGCGAGTGATATGCCGCGACGAAAGAAATGTTTCTGATTTCAACGCGAATAAATTTCTTGAATCTATAGAAGCAACAAGATTATAGGTTGTAAAGCAGATAAACGTTCGTTCGATATAAAATAAATCGTTAAATTGTATTTGTAATTGACGATTAATATACTCTTATTTATAAAATCTTGCGAATACATGTAACAAATATACTTCCTGTATAATATTGGCACTTATTCGTAAACAATATTCATAAATACTTGTTCATCGTTATCTCCTAAATTCTCGATACTAATTGGTACTTAATGAAACAACTAAAGACACACGACGTAAGAACGAAATTAGTATCCAAGGACAAGGATCGGCGAACACTGACAAATATACTTCGAGAAGAGTGCGAGGAAGACGGTCGTGAATCTTGGCACGAGTCGCACATCATCGCGCAAGAGGACGATGACGACGATCCACAAAATGATTAGAGAAATTCTCGCAAGGATCACTAGCCGACGAAGTATTTCGAACCATCGATCCCGAACGTACGTGGTTCCATCGAGCGTCCGTGCATTTTGTCCAATATTCATTCGCTTACTTAAATGAAATTATACAACACGCGTAACAATATCGATTAGGCGATTGGGAGGTTTCCATGCATAAGATATCGTCAATCGGACAGTATAACGGGAATCGTCGACCTGCCGATCGGACCACGTCGATCGATTATCAACAAACTTTCACGAATCGTGTCCGCTACGATGCGCGAGACCACATCGATGACTTTTGCGTTCACGCGCGTCTCAGCTCTTCAGCTCCTTTGTAACACCGATAAACATCTTCAATAAAATCAATATCATGCAAACAGTCGTGAGGAGATTTATACCGCGAAGATCATCCGAGTTAGTTCTATCGATCGTGTAAATTCGAGCTTCTCAAAATCGAATAAAAACTACGGCGAGCAGGAGCGAGCTCGATCTCGCGAATCGTCGAACTCGCTCCTCGCCCGCGTTCCAAGGTTTCAGAGACACTACATTCTCATCTTTGTTTCCCTTTACCGCGCCGCCATCCTGATATTCTATCGTCGCGAATGAGACTTACATATATATATATATATATATGTACACACACACACCTTTCCCGATAAACATTGCTTTTAATTAAGTATAGATGGGTTTCGGTAAATTGATAAATAACAAAAAGGAGCGTATACAAATACCGAATTAGGAGCTACACTAATAGGAGGGTATCGTCTTATTTTGTTCTTATTTTGTTCGTCCGTGTACAGGTAAGACACTATCGTCGAAGATGGAGCTTCAAAGTGTTCAACTATAAATCTAGTATCTCTGAAACAATATCAATACATGATAAGATATCGGAAGGCTTATAATATTGGATAAAGTCACAAATTGTTCATCAGCAGTTTCGATGCTGTGCTCTGGAATATTTTACACTATGAAATAAGACGTGACTCGGAGCAACTGGCTAGATAATTAATTAAAGGGGGGTATATCATTTCCTAACGTATCCGTAGACAGCTTAGAAATGGTGTATACATGTAAACGATACACAGACAATACGATATAAACGATATAAACGATATATAAATAAATCATCGTGTTGCGTAAAGTACTAAGTACATATTTGGTAACGAGTATAATAAATTACGAACGTACACGTATCACAGCCATTTAAATAGCCTACAATTTTAGATTTATAAATGGTACGAGTATCGAGCAACAAAAATAAATGGAACGTATTCTTCGTAACGGAAGGTACAAAATACCATGAAACCGGAAACGTACTACACACCAAGCCATACGTTGCTCAGAGATTATCGTTGTCCACAGCATTCTCTCAAGGCTATAATCAAAAGTACGTCGACCATACATATACGTACACAAATCATGCTTATAAATTTAGTACAATAATGTAGATAATAATTGTATAAGTAAGGCTGATTAAACGCACTCCTCTTTTCCTGTTCCAACGCGATCCAACGTTCTCTCTCCGTTTTATCGTTAGTCGTCGGCGATACCGTTGTATCTTCAACCGCATCCACGATCGAAATGGATTTTTACAGCGTGGCGCGCCGCCAATAAGTCAACACTCCGATCAGAAGCAAGCGCGATCGCGCGTAAAACTTTTATAAAACCAAGAGAGAGAGAGTTTAATCGTCCGGTGTCTCCCGTGTAATGATCTGACGATGACGTATAGGACTAGGTATTCAATGATTTCAAAGTTCTTCCCAGAACTTTTCGAACATGGCAGTAGAATAATAGTACACCCGATACCTCGTCGCAAAGACGAAGTAACTCGACCTACTCTGATCTTCTAATCCTTTAAACATTATACCATTTAGTAACATTATCAATATATCATTACTTTTTATTTACCGGAAGAGTTTCCTTCCGTAATAACGATATGAAACAAATTGCAAAGGAAGAGAGCAGCTCTGACGCTAAGAGAGGCAAATATTCTTCTTAAAAAGGGTTAACCGCTAATTCTCTCAATTGATTCTTAAATTCGTAAATTTTCTTCGCTTACACAAGTATATTAGGAATGGAGAAAATCCGAGTTCGCGATATGTACACAGCACGAGTATTTAATTTTAGTTGCTTCCAGAATTTAAACATCCTGATGTGAAATACACGATGTAACTTCTTCCCTTCTAATCCTTCGAGTTATCACGCCCTTGCTTCAAGGTAAGGTAGGTTTTCGGATACTGGTGTATCTTAACGATTGTTCGTTTAGACTTTGCGCTGTATTCCTGATAATGTCTGTCGCTGTGAATACCATGTAGATCGATATAAGTCTAATCCCGCGGAATCTTTCGCATGAAATACGTCCCTCGATAATGCTCGAAGCTAGCTAGATAACTACGCAATATACATACCCCCTTTTGCGCGTTTCATCTCTATCTGCCTGCTTTTCTCCCGTCGTCTTTCGGATTCGCGCGTTTCGTTCGTTAAATGGAAATCTCGTCGGTTCAAGCGGTAAACGTGCGGTCTGCTTACAAAGTGGGCAAAGTAGAACGTTAAAAAAATGTATTTAACTATTAAAGTCTATTCGATGGTTTATAAATACTAAAAAAGTCGCTATCCTTATTACAAATCGTTTCGTATTTTGTAGTTCGAAGGATTTACACCGCCTTCTTCTTACCTGTCTCTATAATACAAACGGGCGAGTCTGCAGTTTATTATTTCCCCCACAATTAATACGGATGTTTAATGAGTGTGGCGTTTTTTTTTTTTTTTGTTTTTGCACCTTTTTACGTTATCTAAATAATTCTCGAAGAAAGATACTATTCTTCGACTTTGTTTGTTCCTCAAACGCTATATCAAGGATTGCGACTAGAATGGATATGAAACTTCCAACGAAACTATGCGTTCCCAATGGAAAAGTAAAGAATATAAAAATAACTCTATCTTGAAGACTCGGAGAACAAAATTTAGGGCAACGTTCGAACGATAATAATTGCCGCGATGTTGGTTCATCGTCGATACTGTTTCGATCTCCAATGAAAGATAACGAGCCGAATAAACGGGGAAAATTGTCGATCGCGAAATCGTACTATGTTATTAATCATAATTTAACGTTATAAACATGGGGGAAATAGGGAAGAAGGGTTGTGATCCCGTATCGATTTTTCGAATCTGGAGAAATTCGGTCCCGTTGAGGCCCTCGAGGAGAAATGGTTTGTTAGTACGAGGACAAGTAATTCTATCGTCGTTCGTCCGAATTGAAACTTTCGAAGCTGATAATACGACTCGATTATGAATGCTTTGCTCCGCTTCAAATACATTCACGTTCGTAATTTCTATGCGTTTGGTTTCGGCACATCGAAAGGAAAGATGTGTAAAAAAATAAAATTACACGTACAGGTAGTAGTGAGATTCAATTTGATCGTGTAAATTATCTCGCGATTCTGACAAATCTTTTCTTCAACCAACCGTGTTGTATCATTGAAAAGAAATTACCGTAGAATTTCCACGAGTGAAACATATACGACAAGTTATCTACGCTATTCTCGTATTCCGTACATGTGAAAAAAATATGAAATCTAATGACCGGAAATGAAAGCAGAAGTCGGAAGCAGCGATGCAGATGGTGGCTTTAGTTGGTCCCGAACATGAGTTACTCAGGTTTGTGTACAAATCTTTATCGGTCGATAAACGAAAGATTCGAAGTACATGTCAAACACAGATCACACATTTCCAATTAATACGTTCAATTCGTTTCGATAACTGCACGTAACAAACGATATACAACGAATAAACTAATTTCTTTTCTATTCACTGTAATCGTATCTTCTATACTATACTAACGATGAAAACATATTACCCTTCAGGGGAAATAAATCGAATTTGGTACAAAAGATTTTAAAAGAACGAATTATAGAAAGAAAGACGATAAATATACAAAGTTAAAACGAGCACGATTTCTGCACAAACCCATTGTAAAAGTCGCGCATGGAATCGTGTCGATCGTTGCATCATGGATCTCAGCTTATGGTAACGCTGCGCGTGTCGAACGTAATGTAACATCTATCTCTCCCTCTCTCATTCTCTCTTTCTTCTCTCCACTCTCTCGTTCGATCTTTCTTTCTCATTCTCTCAAGTAGCATTTTAAACGTTACGAGTTATCTATTAACCTATACGGCCCTACGATATACGGATGAATGTTCCTTTGGCAGTTTATTTACACGCGAGTTGAGCCATGGCGCCGAAAATATCATACGGCAACGAATTTCGATGTCAAGCAACCCGTGAAGCACGGAACATTTTGAAAAGTTGCGAGACACGTCAAAATCAATAGATTTTTTTCCCTCGTGTAGCGAACCAGCACTTTTGAAAATGCTTCGTGTCTTGGATGGAGAGTGTCGTTGCGGATATTAGCGAGTCGATCCTCCAAACGTTTCTTAAAAATCGTTCATCAGAGTGTTTACAAATAGTATACGCGTATAAAAGGGTTTGAAATGTTTCGATCTAACATTTCCTTCGTTTCTATCTATCCATCTTGAGAATGTTTATGGTGACCGTAATTTTAATGTAACGAATCGTTCCATCGTACTTTTTATATTTACTATTTACTTCATGCTTCGTGATCAAAATAGAAACAATTGTACAATTATAATGACAGTGGTGAAACATGATTTTAATAGGGTAGCGTTAACTACATTGTTTTGTTAGAGAATTCTGCTCAAAACAAACGCAACAGTCTGCTATCGTATCGTGAGAAAATTGTTAAAAGAATATTTATTGAAACTTGTAATATATATATATATATATATTCTGATATATATTTTTTCTATTTTGCGTTATGTCGCTTTAGCTTAAATGCAATATAGCGAAATACTATTAAAAAGTGGTTTGTTTTTATAGAGTATAACAGTATGTTATAATAGTATACTATCGATACTCTACTAGCATATAAATAGTATGTTATTATAACAGTATTACAATAAGTGCAGTAGAAATGTTATACAGATATTATGAAATCATCTGAAACTTTAAAACTTATAAAGTATTACAAGTGTGTCTATATTTATCATCTGTCAACTAACTGCTAATTTCAACGAAACAACACTCTCCATTTTACCAACATAGTCCATAGCTCAACTGCAGCTACCATAACCATGTTATTTACAGAAACAGTACGATCATATAATTGAGATATCTTGCGCTGTTAGTTCCATTTAGTTTTGTACCGCCGTTTTCCTCGTCATTTTCACTGGCAGTGTCTCCCTTTGCCTCGACAATAGTATCTAGTCGATCCATCGTACCCCTCTGGTGGTGATGACTACTTGACAAGTCACTTTCAGGTGTCTCGTCCGAGTCTACGTCGATCATATGGTCGTTAACCTGGATTTTGACTACAGCATCTACCGGGTACTTTCCCTCGTCGCTCGATGACGTCGTTCCCCTTTGCGAACCTACCCTGCTCGATAATATTCTGTCATTTTTTTCACAACGAGGACAATTTTGACCATTCGACGAACCTTCGTCGCTCTGACATCGGAAGCATATTAAATCACCTTCGCTAGAAAAATCGCAATGTTCGCATTGAACGACATGTCCATTACCATGACAGACTTCGCAGACAGGACTGTCGTCGTCCTGCTTTAGGTCTCTGTCTTCATAGTCTCTTCGGTCGTGCTCCTGTTCGTATTTCTTGGGCCAAACTCTTCGATACTCTTGATCGCGATACGACGACCTAGGCGAAGAAGATTGACCGCTATGCTCTTGATCGTGATATACCGTCGACCGAGGAGAAGACATATGAATCGGGCTTTTGTACGCGCGGGAAGTTCCTGGTTCCTGAAGTCGATCGTCGAAACGCTCCTCGACGTATCTGCTAGAATAGGAGCCAGGCGTTTGTGGCCTGTACGTACAGGTACGGGTTTTCTGATCGCATTCGCTGCATAGCAATAAGTTCGACTTGCTGCCAGGCTGCGAAGCGTAACCATTGCAAGTGCCGTAATACTTCTCATCTTCGTCGCTTTCGAAGAAATGTTGACTGAGGCTACCGATCGATTTCGTATCGCTGGATCTACCGGAGATCCTAGTTTCTTCCAGTTCTTCTCTGTCGTCCGCCGCGTATCTGTAACAAAGTTTACACGCGTGAAGAGTACACGTATAAGAATTATGCACGGAATTCACTTCAACTGGAAGCTCAGCAACGATGCTTTGAGATAAATGCTTCAGGATGATGCTTCCGATTAAATGCTCATCTTTAATAGGGGTAACAACACCGCTTTACCTGTCGTCCGTAGCGTCAGCCAAATAGTGTCGTATTCGCGCAATCTTCGTTTTGCCGCGCTCTCGCGGCCTTGTTTCTTGTTAAATGATACTTTCTCGATTTCGCTCGTTGTTATCTTCTAAACTGGAAGACGAGCTGGCACCGCAAATCTGCATCTCGATTTCAGCCAATCGATTCTCAACCTCCCACTGTTGTTGATTCAGTTTAGCGCTCATCACTGCGTTTTCAGACTCCAAACAAACCAGACGTTCCCGGAGACGTTTAATTTCAGCCAATAAAGCTTCGTTAGTGCCTAAAAGCGGCGTGGCACCTTCGCTCACTAAATGCGTCATGCTGCTGGTTATGCCTGGAAAAAGTAACGTGTATCGTCTTATCGATCGAGTAAATCGATAATATCGAACATCGTGTACAAATACGCGTATTGTTAATTAATTCGTTATCGATTAAAGCAAGGCAAGAAACGTCTATTTAAGAAATTTACTTGCAAATTGTTTCGACATTTTACGTATAGTTCTTCTCCCAGTTAAAACATGCTTGTTCTAGACGAATGACTTCATTTTTCATTGGATTCATTCAGGCAATGTTTCCTTATTGAACTGTTCGCGGCGACCCGTTTACAACGGATGAGTGCTAACGTCAACGCATAAATTGCTAGTAGGTAACAAGTCTCTGTTCGATCTCCGATGAACTTTTAATATTACAACATGTTACGTAAGATCGAATGAAAACCACTATAAATAATCCGATGCTCTAAAGGAGACGGAGAGTTTCAAAATAGATAGAGAGTTTCAAGCGAACGATGTATATCATACTATTCATAACTAGTTTGTTTACTCTACCGCTAAAAGATAAATCTCTTTTTCCTATCCCTCCAATGTTTTAATGTCTTTGAACGTTCATATACGCTACGTTTAAATTGAGTTTAGGTTAAGTTTGGATCGTCCATTAAAATTTCGCAATATCACGAGACGAACAACTCTTTACGATTCCCTCTACGAACAGTGGACAACTGACAGAAAACTCGTTATCACGTTATGCGTGGATCCTGATCAACGACAACAGGTCGTCAGAGTGGTTCCTTCCTTCCCAAGTAACAATTTTTCCGGACCTCAAACGCAACAGCCAAATCATATTCGGAACTCTATACGAAACGCATGTATATTCGGATAAGCTTTCGTAGCACAGTCGGCCGGGAAAATAAAACCTCCTACGGGAAATGATCGTCGCGAGTTTCCAACTCATTCGTACTTTCGAACATTCGTTCCTCTTATCTCGATATTCTTACAAATTCTTTCTTGGCGATGGGTAGCCTTTTAGGTGAACCGACCAGTAAATCAAAGGATACTGTGCATCAGGCATGGAAGCTTCGATTCCAACGGAAGAGGAAGAAGATTCCTTGGTGATTTAACGTCCATTAAATCACGAAGGAAAAATGCGTTCAATCCGAAGGTCCGAGAGTTAAGAAAGAGAATCGGGGTCGAAGAATTCAGAAGGAGGGCGTATATTTCCAGTCGGTGGCGTTCAAGATGAAATACTTGCCAGAGTGGGTGGACTGTCTGCCGGTGGATGGCTGTGTGGCCGCGGATTGCGGTGCCCTGGCGGTCTGATCCTCGCTGCTGTGGCCGCTGCTGGTGGCACTCATCGGACTATCCATGCTCCTCGCAACGTTGCTCGCGTTGACGTTGCTGGCGGTGCTGGGCAAGCCGCGCGACGTCACCGGACTAGGGCTGGGGGAGAACAACGAGTGGCCAGCCGAGTACGCGTGAGTGGACTTGGTGTCCACCGGTGAAACCCACATCTCCTCCAACGGTATACGACCTCGTGACTCCACGAGGCCTGGCGTGCTTTGGCATCGTCCCATTGCAGCTGAAAGTTCGTATCGTGCGCGTAAAACGTCACATGCCACAAGTATCAAGTTCGGTTGTCGGAGGAACAGTAGTGTTGCTTTTAGTTTTGGAAAGGCTCGCAGTCTGTTTGAAAATGTGTCTTTTAGTTTTTTTTTTTTTTTTTTTTTTCTTTTTCTCAGGAGTTACGTAGACTGACTGTTTTTTTCGTGAGGTAGTTGCACAGTTAGAGCGTTCTAAATGAAAGCTGTTTGAGAAGGAGGTGTGCGTGAGGTTGGAGTTTTACTTAGTTTATGCGCAGCTAGTTTGATACTTTCGCATAAATTTTAAACGAAGTTCTGTAAAGTTTTGTATTTCGTACGTTCTTATTTCGACAGTGTTCTGCTATGTGCGAGTAACAGTGCTGTTTTTGGTTTCGGTAGGGCTTGTAGTTGGTTTCGAAAGGTTGTTTTTTTTTTTTCTAGTATTTTTCAAGATTTATGTAGATCGATCGTTTTACAAGACAGTTCGTCGATTAAATGGATTCTAGTTGGAAAGGAGACGTGTAAGATCATCGTTGCAACCAAAAGTTTACTCTTAGTTGGTGCGTGTTACGGAGTTTCGATATATTTGGTACTTAAATAAATTTTCCGTTGAGATTTGTAAGACTGGGATACGTCAAAGTACGATTAAGTATGAAATTCACGTGAGGTTGAAAGTTTCTAAAACGTCTGCACCGATCAACCGAATTACGTTTTTCCATCTCACGTCGCTACAATTTTTTCGAAAATTAACGAGAACTTACTAATCGTAACACGTCATCGCGAACGGTAGTCTCGCGTTCGAGTTCTGCTTTCGCGAACGCGCTTCGTATCGATCGAGCTTGTACACTGGATTTCGTTATAACGTTAATAATATTCGATTTCACTTTAATTGGCTACATTATTCGCAAAGATAGAATTTCCTCTTACAGAGTAAAGGCCGCTATACAATAATCAACGACGTGGAGCTAAACGAAAGTTGAATATAACGATCCAAGTAATTCCGCCGCCGTATTGGTAACTAATCGTAAATCCTTCAACCGGAGATGTACACAAGTTTCCACTAGGCGCGGTCCGCTGCAAACTAGACAGCTTTCCACGAGCTGAAACGCAACTTCATATTTCCAATACTACAAAGCAAACACGCGAACAACATCCTCGTTACTCTACGTGGAGCCGAGTTGCCTTGACAAGTGCGCGATCTCCTTTTTCTCCTATTCTTTTTTTCCTCTCGAAATTCGTCTCAAGCTCGTTCGCCGTGTTCTGCGTTCGAGTCCTTTGTTCGAGAACAGGCCTCGCGGATCTGCTTGCAATGCCGCCTAACCGCCTCCCATTTTCACCACGGCGAGCTTCTTTAATTAAGCCACCGCCTTTCTCATTGTGCAGCAGTGCGGCGCACTGCAGCGGTGCTGCCTCTGCGGTTGTTGAGTTTTGCGCGAGCGAACGAGCGCGCGCGTGTGTCCGTGTCAGTGTGTATGTACAGCACTGTATGGCCGTCTCCAACTACATACGCGTACACACGTAAGTACAGACGATGCGATTCGCCAGTTCGAAAGTTCGTAACAACAGCAACTTTCTTTCGGCGAAAGAACGACGCCAGGGCGAAGAGGACGATAAGCTGCGCGTTTGTTCGCTCTTCGACTTCCGAACTAATTAATCGAAAGCCCACGGTCCGGCCACGTTCGACGGCGACACACCGACGATCAAGAATTTTTTCACAACGCCTTTGACGTGCCCGCTAGCTGTTTGCTTCGTTATTCGCCAACGAGATCCTTTTAAATCTCCTCCGCGAGCTTCTACGGCGTATCATTAGGCTGCTGTTCCTCCGTGATTTAAGAGCGAAAAAGCAGTTTTGTTGTACTTTGGCTCTTTTTTAAATTGGTTTCAACGTCGCCGCAACGCACGGAAGAAGGTCGTTAGTGGACCGCGGATATTTATGCAAATCTATTTTCTCTTCTTTCTTTTTTTATACGCGAGGGTAAAGAAATGGCGCCAAGATTTAGGTAGTTTGTCTACGCTCGAGTCCAACGCTGTGCGTCGAATATTCGACATACTTCTGCATGTTACGCGCATTCTACGCATTTTTGCATCTCTACGTCTCTCGCAGATGCATAAACATCCGCAGCCTGATCGGATTTTGTCGAAATCGTTCGCTAGAAATTTGATAACTTGCGGAATTTCGATGGAAATAATGTGATTTGCACGGTTTGTTACAGTTCTCCTCGGAACATAATAATACACTGTTGGTATCGCCTGGCGGATTTATTACTCTCCTAGTGTCCTATTCGTTTCATTCTTACGCGACATGCTTGATATTTGTCGGTACACTACATCGTTCACGGATTGGCAGTTCTTGCTCGTGCCACAAGTACGAGCGAGTTAGAAGCCGCATGATTTATCCTGATCCTGTACGGTATACTTTCTCAGTTAACGCGTGAAAGAGCCGTTCCTTTTTTGCAAAGATACGTCTAAGATAATTATGTTCAAACAGCTAAAGTTTCGATTAAACAATTCGTAAAAGTTAGACTTTCCATTTCTGGATATCAAACTTCTTTCTCAAAGTTTATCTATTCGAGAACTAAATTTTACCAGAGATTTCCAGTCTTCGTTACTTGTTTCAAACTCTTCAAGCTACCCACACTGTGTGCCTTTAAAAACAAATTATAATATCGCGCGAGCGTCGAACAATTCTAAGCACTCTTCCTTCACGAAGTTCGCCATACGTATAATTCTTCTTCGATAACTGCCTTCACGATAACCTTTTTTCGAGCTATTGTGGCTTCGATGGCAGCGTTCGTTCTCTGCATACGTATAACCATGAATCGCTTGTACTTCTGTTCCTTTGGTCACTCAATCACGTCATGGAATAAAAGGTCCGAATCGACACGCGTGACTGGTCGTATTACGGGGCAGGATTTTTGACAGTTATAGCGATCGTGGATATTTATTACATCCACTGGTAACATTTTTCTTTCCGTAGTTTATGTACCCAGCCGAGGCGCAGGCCTTTCGGTGTATCGCGTTTTTGGACGTTGGAACGTACGAGGAAGATATTTATATAAATAAACGTTGTTCTCGTGCCTCTTGTCCGCTTCTCAAAGTAGCTACCAAAGCAGGTGTTACGATACACCCTGTATAGCAACGCATGCGAGTTACGAATCTAAAGTTTACTCTTTTCGATTCGTCCGTGCGATGTTCGAGCAAACCGGCGAAAGACTTAACAACTAATGGGCAAAGCCACAAACGCGATACATTTATCCCTCGTTTTCGTGCTATTTTGGCTTGCAGAGGCGGCTGCTAAATTTTCTACCATCTGTTGCAGAATACTCGGTATACGAGGGTAAATTAATAAGCAAATTACATCTCCGTGCTAACTTTCGCTCTAAACTATGTAATTGCTGGTAAGCGGGTAGACAGATTCGGCTGGAATTGCTGTTAATGCAGAGCTACGTTTCAACTCGTTTGCATTTGTCAACGATACACGTGTACGCGAATACACGCAGAGGATGATGTTTATCCAGGTTCGAAATGTTGCTGTTCCAGCAACGTTTTGTGGCTGAAAGATTACGACGAGTCGAATGTGGTTTGCGAGAATCTTAGGATCAAAGAAATTTGTTAGGGCGGAACGTGTTCAGCCGTCGATCTGCGACTAACTGGCGGAAGCGTAATACAAGCAAAAATACAGGGGAAGAGCGCGAGTGTCGTCGTCGTTTTATTCCGGTCGGCAACATTTTTCGTTTTTTACGGAAGAGCAGATTTAAAAGTCAGGGTATATTGTCAATCAGTGCCATTGTTACGTTCGGAACAAAAGAACCACGTGAAGTCTTCATCGCCATCATTTTCCAGCATTGTATCTATCCTAATATTATAGCTTTTTGTTCGAAACAGCGCGGCGAGGAATCCATCGACGCAAACAAGATCGTAGGATTCTATTAAAAAATCGCGCTGCGCTAACCCAAACCTAACCCAAACCTCTCGATAAACAATGCAAAATTGTCCTCTGCAATTTCCCTCTATAGACCGGCCCCCAGTCGCGTATTCTTCCGTCCACGTACGCGAATCTTATTTAGTCATTAACGGACTTGTTTAGTCATAGCTATAGCGCGTCCAATGAATCGAGTCGGTGGAGGTACACGGGTCTCAGACGCTGTATCACAGCGCCTAGAAGCGACAGCAAACCCTAACAATAAACCACGCAAACCGCTTCACAACTGAACGTTTGTCCCTTGCGTCTATCGCGTGCCTAGCAGGCAAATGTTCCGTTTACCTCAACTGACTCGAATCGCCGAACGGATCGGTGTTGCGTTATTGGTCAATTATACCGAAGCTGAACGATCTTTCAACGTCGTTAATTACGTTAATTAGCAGACCTCGGATGAAAAATCGTAAGGAGCAGAGAGAAGAGAACTCTGCTTTATAGAGCAGCGATTTTCAACGTATTTCCATCTCACGGCACTCGCAAACTCGTTACTGGAATTCCGCGGTAGACCAAAAGATATATTACGCGTACGTGTTCGGTTCGAGGCAATTCGCGCCGGTCCGAAATACTTGCACTTAGGCGGCGTTCGCGCCTTTTGACAATTCTCTCGGCACGCCGGTTGAAAATCGCCGTCACAGAGAGTCGATAAAACCGAAGGTCGTTCGAGTGGTGTAGAATTAAGCAGCGTTTAATTAAAGGTTCTTACCTTTCTCGAGAGGAGCCCTCTTGTATTTTTCCAATCTCTTGACCGCGATGGCTTCCAGTCTGATCCTAGCCGCAGGATACTCCTTCAGAACGTCCCACATGTCCTTCTTGCTGAGGACGAAGAGGTCCGAGTAGCCCACCGAACGTACACTGGCTGTTCGCCGGTTACCTGCGTCGATGTAGCCATTTATTGGTTATCGAGATGCATCAAGCTTTCTGTTGTATCCGCTCGGAACCGATCGATCGACCGATCGTTCCGCTATCGTACATCGATCGTGTAAAGCTCGTCGCCCGTCCAACAGCACGTGGCCCGAATGGCACCAGACCAGCATCCACGTATTCGCGTTATTTCCATGTATTCTAATTAACACAAGTGCGTCCACTCGACGACAACAGCACAAGCACCGACGTACGTTCCTCCTTGCCGACTCGATAGCGATCCTGAATCCTGGTAATGGGGTCTGAAACGGGATTCCAAGTTACGAGACACCCGGGTATCTCGCGAGACTTGCCTCGAAACCAACCGCCGCTTTCCGCCTCGAAAGAAGAAACTGGCGTATAACTCGAAACACGCGGCCGGCTTCCGCGTTGCAATAAGCAACTCGCTATTGCTTCTTCTCTGTTCCAATTCGTCGTCAGAGCGAGAGATCCGGAAACGAGAAAGAGGTTCGCGAAAGCAAGAACCTATAAATCTTTGCGATCGAGCGAACGGTGACGTCGTTCGGCAGAAGACGAACAGGATACGCTTTCTCATTCTGATTCGTATTAGCGATCTGAATCGAGTCTCCCCAGAGTTTTAAGCTTCGAATCCTGTTCCCCGAGCGATCCGAAAAATTGTCGTCGCGTACGCGATGCAGATTCGAAGCGATTCGAACCGTTTCAGATCCCATCGCCAATCGGATGTCCGACTGGTTCGAAGCTGGTCATTTCGATCTTCCACGATCGTTAATTTAATTACTCTGAGCTTTTACGGCTACTTTAGTTGGTTTAATCTTACGTACATTATAAATAACGTCGTAGATAGAATGTTACAGTCCCGCGTTTGCCGCTCTAATTTTTTTTAAATAATATCTGATGTGGGATCATCGACGTCCAAGATAGAATCTTTGTTCATCCGTAATTAATCGTTTCGACACATAGCGTATGAAATTCGCTGTTGCCCGTTCCGAATTTCAAAATTCTCTTGCTTTCCAACAGTCTGCGCGCTCGTCGAGCAACAGTGCTGTTACGGTAATTTTCTTTAAATAACAGTAAAACGTATCGTTGCTGACGCGTGGACAGCCGAACGTCGTGCCGGTGCTGTGTCGTTAAACGGGCGATAGTTGTGAACACGACGATGCCGAAGGCTGCTTTACACGCCGATGTTACCTAACGATACAACTTCAAAACCATATCAAAGCATAACCTTGGCTCATAAGCCGTAAAAATCATGCTCGACAAAATTTCATTGAAAACCGACAAACTACGTGATGTTTTATATCTATGTACTGTGTGTGTGCTTTGGTGGGATCAAGTTTTCTTATCGTTATAAAGAGCGTCATGTGATGATACGTGTGTGTTAAGTGTATATTTTCATCGGAATAAAATGCAATAAATAACGTAATGCGCGTTCTGTAGATCGTTATTATACGACAAATCGCACGTATAGCGATAATAAAAAAAAAAAAAAAAAAAAAGAAAGAAGGAAAAACGAATATTCCATATCTCTTTCCCTAACTTTTTAATTGTTACATAATTGCATCAACAAGGTCGCTCAACTTTTCCTCTGACGAGTCGCTTATCTCTCAACAGAATCTGATTTTTTTATTCGTAATATTATAATGAAAAAATTGTGAAACTGGAACCGTTCGAAAGTGTTGCGTAAATTCTTGCACGTCTTAAACAGGATTTCGATCGAAGGCAGTTATATACTGTCGTATCACAAAGTATAAAATTCTTGTCAAATATATGTTTCAAACTAAGAGAGTAAAGGGTTACCATTTAACGATATATATGGTAAAACGATGGCGAATTTCGAATCACGGTTCATTTGCGCATAATCTCTCTTTCACATAACACGTATATATATATATGTCGCTCCTTTACTGTCAATTGTAAAACATTTATGTTCAAGAAATGGGAACACAACTCTTGATGCATTGCACATATTAATTATTAATTAATTATTAACGGTGAGTGCGATTTAATTGCTAAAATGGTAAAAGGGAATAAATTCACTGTAATTTATTTGCTAGAGTTAAAAGGGGTAAAATTCGATTTATTCGCGGGTGTGTACATAATGTTCGGACATGCAAAGTACCTATTTGTATTGTACGTTGGTAAACACGGAGAAATGCGTGTATTTATTTCCAAACTAATTGACGAATGTCCTATCGATGACTGAAATGCAAATATACCTTTGTTCGTACGCGTAATGTACGCGATATCATAAATCGAAATGTTTTATTTGCTCCGATAAAAAATATATTGTTGCAACGCCAACGGCGAGTAGTATCGCTTGTACGATGCTAGAAATTGACGGTGACTCGAGTGAAATCCGATTAATCCCCTTCCCGAATCGTACGTTGTAATAGCTACGTTGCTTGTAAAACCTGTCGGATCTTTTACGCGATATTTACCTCGCTCGTAATTTAAGAAGTTTCTAACGAGATGAGATTGTTCGTTCGATCGATATACCGCGTAATATATTCATGGTATATTCTGCAAATCATGCTCGCTAATATCGATGACATTTAAAAATCACTCTCGGCTATTCTTCGCAGCGAAAAGTGTTTGACACAAAAGATTTGTTTTCCACGTAGATCGTTCAATATACAGGAAACTAACTACGATAATTAATATACGGACATATATAAGAAGATAATGTAATTTTCCAGTGCAAATTAGTCACATCCGTGGGCACGAATCATTGCAGCAATAAGTTACAATAATTATTAAGAGACTACGTTAAAAAATGGTAGAGAAGAATCGTGAAAAATATAATAAGATAATAAGATATAGGTAATTAAATAGTGCACTGATATGGGTAATAAAGTAGAAAAATATGGAAATGAACGTGAGCGAAGAAAATATTTACCAGATATATTTAACTTGTGTACTCTCCCCCTTGTTTCTACGCGAGAACACAACATTTTTTATTCATCGTTGACCATTATAATGTTTCAGTTACATCGACGATTATAATTAAGACCGTCGTACGAATACCGATTGTTGTTGGAATTAAATTCTCGTAAAAATATCTTAAACGGAGAACGGAGATTAACTCGTTGAAGTTCGTCAGAAACGTGTATATAACGAACGATGCGAGACATTCGCAAGAAATTTCGATAATTAACGTTCACTGGAATTCAAAGTTCCTCGTACGAACGATGGATAAAAAATGGCCTGTTTCGCAGAGACGACTCGCAAATATTTCCTTGCGCAGATAGATCACGGGTAAAATGTATGTTTCAGCATGTCATAGAAGCAAATCGATCGGCAAACGTAACCAGAAAGAAGATGAAAGAATGCTGAAAGAGCATGTCCAGTTTCCAAATGGGTCAAATCTAAACTAGGTATTCTAATGTTACTACGAAAGCAGGAGTGTCTAAAGAGGAATGATAAAAACAGGAGTGACTAAAAAGTACAGTGACTCACGAAACACCCTTTTATGTGACCTTTTTATTTGAACACCAACTAAAACAGAATAACTTTCTTAATATCCGACCAAACGATTCGAGTTTCTTTTGAGAAGTTTGATCAGTTTACTGGATGACGTGTAAAAAAAAGCTTCGAAAAGAGATTGCAATTCCAGTTGCGTATAAGTGTACATGCTGAGAAGTTCATCTACTGGAGTAAATCTATCAAACGTATTTTCCAAATTTGCGTTAAAAAATTCCGGACGTACGATCAAAAATTTGTCCGCACATACAGCCGGAGATTATCCTCGCCAATTGCTGGAACTGCTGGAACTGCCGGCTCGAGGCAGGCCTGGGTGATATCTTTGACATCTATCGACGTAATTCAACTCGATATCGAATTACCGGAATGAGAAAAATATAATCTGTTTTATCTTCTGTTATATCGTTACGAGATGGCTTTAGTCAAATTACCGAGACTCGTACGATGAAAAAGATATCGGACATGGCTATATTTCAGCAACAATTTTTAACTAAACCAAAGAAATATTTGATATGTGATCGGGAGTAAGAAATGAGCCGACTTTACGATATCGTGTTACCAAGAGTCCAACCGGGTTCGGGTTATGGTTGCGATCGTTGGTATTGCGCTCTCTATCTATTCTGTTTCACTCGCACTGTCTGGTTCTCGCTTTTATCTTCGATGCACGCACGGTAGAGCACGGTAGAGCACGGTAGAGCGGGCACGAGTCCCGATCCATGTATTTGCATGTATTCGGACACTGTGGCATACAGAACAGGACGCGTCTCACCGCTTAAAAATATGTTGTCAAGGTCGACATTCTGGACAACTTTTTCCCAAGTATGCTCCTGTTCCCGTTCCGCTGGATCTCAGGTTCCGAGGTATTTGCAAAGAACTTCGAACTATGTTACGGTTATACTTCGTTTTGGAACAGGTGGTCGCATTTTTACACATACCCAGCGGAACTTGACTCATTAACGGAAGAGAGATTGATATCGTGAACATAAAAATGAATGGCTTATGGGTTAGGTTATAGCGGTAGGTGTATTAGGACCTTGGCAACATATTTCAACCTCGCTGAAATCGTTGGAAGCGTGTCCTTTCCTGTATCACCGAAAAGATTGTAGAAACGACCTTCGTCCTTTTCTTCGCGATTCCAATGTACTGCAATTTTTTCACGACATTTTTTTCTTACACGTCATCGATCAAATTAATCGGTAATTACGCAGGGAAGGGGATCTTGACTCCGATGATCTCGTCCTTGGAACACGTTACAGAAGGGAAAGCTTCGAGTAACACGCACTTTGCCGTAGACGATCAAAAGTTAGGTTAGGTTATCCGTGGAATCTAACCTAACCTAAACTGACGTAACTTAACTATAACTTACCGCTATCAGAATTGCGATCCTACGCAAATGCGTATTGTTATTTCGTCTTTAGCCACTTATATTGGAAGAAATGTGATGCAAATATCGTTTTTTTTTCTTTTTCTCACAACTTTTGAACCGCGATCGTCCCACGTTTCGGACAAAGTGCACGTTACTCAAGAACTTCCACCCTACGACGTATCCGAAATTCAACGAAACTGTAATCGAAGCCCCCTCCCCCCTTCCTGCATAATTACCAACTGGTCGATCCAACTTCTCGAAAAAAGCTCAAGTCGTTCGGTCCAATATTAAAAAAGTTATTCCGTTTTAAAGGGTGTCCAAATACTTTCGTGAGTTACTGTATATGTTTGTCCGGTTGGATCGATCGACCGACACGACCCACGATTGATTTTCTCCCGCTTTCGGCCTTGTCTCTCGTATTTTCGGAACGCTCGGTATTTTTATCACGGCCGAGGCCGTGCACAGAGGCCCCGGTGTTATATGGTATCATTTATTTTCGTACGATATCTATTACGTTTCAGTAGGTTGTGTTGGTTTATCGGCTGGAAGACAATAATCGATAAAAACAGAGGGTCGAAGGCTAAAGGGCAATACGTGTCACGGGCCTTGTTCAATACGCATCGACGATCTCGCAACGATTTCGCCCTATCGATTTTTCTTTAAAAACCTCGATTCACACTAGCGATCACGCTACGGCCGGGTCACGTCGGGTCAGGCACCGGTCAAAATCGCTTACACGTAATCCAATGGAAGCTAATGTTCATCCACAGTCGGTGGTTCGATCGAGTCGAGTGAAAATCTCTCGACCGGTGCCTGACTCGACACGACCTGATCATTTTACCGATTTTCTAGACTCGATACTTTGCATCGGATACTCTAAACCTTCTGCAAATACGATACACGTTTCCTCCTCTCAATGCATCGAATATTCATGACCTACATTACGAGCGAATTTTTCGTAATTTCAACGGAAGTCGACCAGATTCGTTAAATCTGTTCGGCAACAACAAACGAAAAATATTGAAATAGAAGAACAAAGAGCGCTGTCCAAGCGTCCAAGTAACAAAGTGTTGTGTGTTGGTTATTCAAATTCATTGAACGCACAATAGCTGCGATGTCGACACCGTCGTAACGAAAAATCTGTTTGCTTTTGTTCGCAAATGTACGTTTGAAAAAAAAAAAGGAAAAAAAAAACAGTTTTAAACGTATTATAGCGAGATCAGCGCAAACTTACCAAAAATCTTTTAAAAGTCGATATTTGGTCCGCAAATTACCGAAACCATTAAAGGTCCATTCAAGATGATACTTTCCTCTATCTAAACCACTCGATTTTGACGCAACAACGTCCTTTAGCGCGCGTTTGTTCGTTGCGTGGTCGTCGGGAGCGCAAGTAGCAGGAGGAAATCGACAATAGGAATGTCGGTGACAGAGAAAGTACAAGAGTAAAGAAAGATGATCGTTAGTAGAAGAAAGTTGGGTTTGAAGATCGGCTCATACCGGCTCGGCGGGTTGCCCTCTCACAGAGTAGTAAGAACGTGAATCGTGAAAACGTGATCGTGAAATACGAGGGGGACAGCTCACGGGCCCCTGGTCCGCTTGGAATATTTACCGCACTCTTTACCTGCAGTCCTCATATTGAGAATGCTGATCTCCCCGAAGTAGGAACCAGCCTTAAGGGTAGCCAGCACTGTCTTCCCGTTATCAGCCACCACCTGCAGCCGGCCTCTGTTCACTATGTACATCTCCTTGCCTACCTCACCTGCAACAGATTTCAGAGAGCAAAGTTAGTAGAACGGAGATCCATTTTTCCCAACAACAGATAGAATCGAGGGCAGAAATAAGCGTGCAAGATATCGGTGTAGTTTGATCGAACTGGCACGGTCGGACCTCGGTAGCACGAGTCTCCAGGGAGCAGCTAAAATCTTCGAGTTATACAGCTTTCGACTTATCGAAATCTCTGGATAAAAGAGATTTGACAAAACGAAGATTTCAGGTAAAGCAGCTTTGTACAAAGGCGCAGCAGGTTTACGTTCGCCTTTCCCAAACGTGTCGGAATTTTAAGATTTCCCTTAGAAATCGCTTCGTTCGACGTACCCAAACGCGATGGTTAATGACAGGGTAGAAGATGGTACTATGCGTTCGATCGACAAAAGAATCAGCATACGACCGAACCGTGGACACTTTTAAACGGAAGAAAATCTCGCCTAGCAAAAGTAGTCGACGATACGCGAAACCGATGGACGAGAGAAGAACAGCGACATCCATAGGAGACATACAATTAATCGAAAGACTCTAAATCTTCAAGTAATCTTAAATACGTATAATCTTTAAGTACTCTTCGTAAAATAACGTTCGACGTATGTTGTTGTGAGAAATTTGTTGTATCTTCCGTCATCTTCCAAGTTGTGAGAACGTATCACGAGAGAAAGTAATAATTACGAACGCGTTAATTACGACACCGAACAGACGATACTCGTAGGAATTGAAACGAGCGAATAAATTCCAATTCTCAGAATTTTCGCTTACACCGCTACGACGTTTCACCCGGCGTGCATCATCATACTTAAATTTTGATTGATAACGTTTCATTAGCAGTCTAATGGGAAACAGAGCATAGTTTCTACTTGCATTGCACAAGCGGCTTGGTATCTTCTTGTGTGCTTGTGCCTGCTACGCTTCGTCATCCTATGTTTACTCTGTTCTACTCCGTTCAGCCTTGTTCCAACCCTGTTCTATCCTATTCATTGCACTACTTATGGGGATTAAACCCACATCAAGCGATGTCAAAGCCCGATTTTCCATGCATGTTCAACGTACACTTACTAAACTGCTTGCCGTGAGACGTTAGATCGGCGAATAATTTTAAAGAAGTCAGGGTACCAGCATAGAAAATTTATGCTTCCGAGTTCGCTTCAAATTTAACATTCATAGAGCTATTGCGAATAAAGAGGCACGTGTAAAGGAAATCTGAAAATCTACGTTAAACGTCGGAGTAAAAATTTCACGTGTCACGGAAAACCATATTCGTTTCGTCGATGAAATTAAATATCGAAGAAGCTAACGAATACGTGTATTATTATTCGGATGATATTATTTCAGACCAAGTGGCGAAACAAATGACGAAATAAACGTTTCAAGCGAGTAATTATACGTTCTATTAAAATGTTGATAAAACGAATATACGGCGAGCGTACTTTCTAGTCAAATAATTCCCGGCAATACGCGTGATACGTTCGTATAGAAGACGCCTACGAGTGTTCCAACGCTGTCGTCGTTTCATCCAACCTACGTACACGTGTGTGTAAAATCGTGCGAATCGCTGAGAGAAAGCGATTCGTTTGGAGAAAGCCACGGTAAAGACGACGTTAGCGTAGTTAAAGTAGTAACGGGTAGCCATAATTCAGGCTGAAGTCGTCGACTGCGCCGCAGCAGCAGTGGATCCACTCGACGTAGAGTCGGCCATCAAGCAGAAGCATCCAGGGCGCTAGAAAACGGCTGTAGTCGCGTACCAACGGTCATGCGGCAGTCGTTTCCGCGGCGATGAAGAGGCTAGAGAGAAGACGATCACCTCACACACACACACACGTACTGTCTGTCTCTGTCCACTGGCTGCTTTCCTGTCCTTCGCTTTCGTTTCTCATTCCCTGCTCTCCCAGGGGAAGAGAAAATTATTTGGCTGGCTGGTCACGTTCGTCCGCGCGACCCATCGAAGAAATACTGACCGATCGCTGACGTATCCAGCGAAAACTATTCCACGCTCGGTTGCCTTTAATTAAATCGACGATTTTATTCACTTGCCTTCGGCGACGAATCTCTCCGCTCTGTTCAAAGGTTTTGTACAGAGGTTTTGCGAAGTGGCTCGGCGGCCCAAGATTTTCATCGCCAACTACGCGTTTCTTCGATTTTGTTTCGTAGAATATCGCAGCTACTCGTAGGACGATAGAAAGTGATCCAACAATTTCGAAGATGTACGCGGTGTACAGTCTAAGAGAGGATTCACCACTTTTCCGACATTTCCAATAATCTCGCGGAAAGGCGTTTCACACCAAAGTTGATCAACCTCGATCTGGCTGCAGACTGCGATAGGAAAGACTTCCCGAAAACTTTCTTCGCTTCCTGGAAGAGCGGCGGAGTGTCCATGAGGATTTCCCCACGTAAAAAAAAAAAAAGGAGAAAAAAGAAAAGGTTCGAGCAAGGCGAAAATAATAGCGCCCCGTTATCGAACACACGACGTTTCTTCTCTGAACGAACCTGCAGTTGCCGAGGAACGCCGGACAAGATAAGATTCCTCGTGAGGCGGGAGAGAATTTTTAGAGCAAGCTGCAGTCGTCCGAGGCGGATGATTCTCTCGATCCGCGACACGGTTAGCTATTTCTCGGAATAAAGTATTTCGTTCATAACTGCGCCTTCTGGGTACGCTATTGGCAACGAGGCCAAGTGGAGAGGGTAGGCAATCGCTTCTGAAACTTCTGCCAGCTAGGGTACATCTTTTGGCGAGGTTCCAGCTGTTCGTTCCAAGAGAATCCCGGTCAGGAAAAACGTGTGGCGATGTGTAAAAGGAAGGAAGGAAGCAAGCAAGAAGAACGAGGAGGGTGCAGAGGATGAAAGGAAGGAAGAAATTGCAAGTGAGAAGTAGTTACACGACCTGTGGACTATACGCAACGTATCGTGGTACACGTCGAAGAAAATATTTCACAATGGCGTTGAAATATTTACGATCAGAAAAGAAATCACAAACTTCGACGAAAGCCACTTGAAAAACCGATTTCCGTCTCGTAAAAAGCCACACCGGCCTCTTAACTAATCCGATCAAAAAAATCAATAGAGGCCAGTCAAACTTAAAAAAAGAAAACACGCCACTCGTTGACTTGATAAACAGATTGACCTAAACGCAACATCCCAATAGCACAAATCTAATAACATCTATGATTATCGATATTGCAAAGATGGATTTACATCAGCCCAGTCGCTGTATCGAACGATTACAGTGCAGCGGTTTGATTGGAAATCGGTTCGTGTCTATGTTATTCTGTAGTGGCGATGATACACCGCGCTACGTTTCAATCAGCACTGGACATCGAGCTAGCTAGGCGATTCCGGTGACTGAATAAGAAAGGAAAAAAAGAAAAGGAGAAAATTACGCGTACCTTTGCGACAAATATAGTCGCCGGGTGAGAAAAGAACTGGTCGCAGTCTTAGTACAAGCTCGCACAGGAAGCCAGCCTCCGTGTTCTGGAAGATCTCCACCCTCCGTAGCGTGTCCAGGTGCACGTTTATCGCAATTTCGGCCTTCAGCTTGTCTGCAACGTTCCAACGGGATTAATTTAACGACGGCGACTTTTCAGCTTCCGTTTGTTCAGCTTCTTTGCCGCGAGATCTTAAGGTCTCCTCGCCGATAAATTCGGCTTGGACGATTTATTTCTTCATGAATGGATAGACCGTAAAGCTAAGTCTAACGCTGGCGGTAAATTGTCCGCAACCACGTGTCGCAGCCGATCACCTGCGGATCTGTCTTTTTGCGAATCTTTCACGAAATTTGCGGATCTTGCACGAAAGACGGACGCTGATTGGCTGCGGACAATCGTCTGTCAGCGTTACGCTTAGCTCAAGAGAGACGTCAGAAAGTCCACGTTAAGGATGATTTCGGATTTTCTTTTTACTTTGGATACTCTGATTATAAATGTTACCATTACAGTAGCCCGTAAATATAGCCTGCTGTACATCCTGCAACTCGATTACGTGGAAAACGATTCGTCGTACGAACAAATTCTATTCCATGTTTTCTTCTTATTTTTTCACGAGAAATCACCACGTGCTGGCCATGCGTGCATGTTATTCGACTACACCCGGTGTACTTTAACGCTTCAAAAATATTTACGGGACGGAGATTCAGCGGCAGATTTAACGAACTATCCCGCGGAAATACGTTTCAGCGACGTCCATCATTCTGGCTAAATGAGAATCACGATGGAAGATTTCTACGTGCGTCATATTACTGCGGGATGAAATAAGATTGCTGCAGCTATGACCAAGGTAAATCCAGTGGAATAAACCTCGATACGCGATTCACGTGTACGTATGAGAAGAAATAAGGAAGAGGAGGAAGGAATTACCGAAGAGGAAAAGCGAATCGTGCGATGCTAAATGCTGTGGAAAAAATTACACGAGCAAATTGATGCACTTTCGAGCAACCTTCGTCAATGCGCGAACGCGTCAACTCGCCGATAGGAGACGTCTGTGAATATTTTAGCTTGCGATAAACGCGACACATGACCAAAATTAACCCGTTCGTTATAGTTATTCGTAGTTGGAACGATTAAAAAGATTAATACTTTTTAATCGTTTCCCATTTTCCGAGAAATTTTTATGCGACTTACTGATACAACTGGCTCTCCTTTAAATAAAAATGGACTTTTACTCAACGACCTTTCTATTCAACGAAAAAAAACACGAACGTACGTTCGAATGAATCTTCGAACTGGACTACTTGCACGACAACTTTACCGGTGGAACGATGTACAAGAAACACGGCTGCTTCTTTTGCAGCGGTAACTCGAGAACTATAAATTTCCGGTATAAGTAAATAAATTATTTATTCCAACTTACTATTAATAATAAAGGGGCGAACGTTTCGAACAGAGAAGCGGGAAACGCTTACCGGGAAGACAGCTGACAGCTTTCTCTTCGTCCGAGCATTTCTGCGTCAACCAAAGGTAGTCGAACCATTTGATCACCTTCACCTGTAGATGCTTTGGCACTCTTCTCATTCTCATGTACGTTTTCACACCATCCAGCTTTGCTGCAATTAGAAAAAAGAAAGCATCGCGGTTACTACAAGTCGATATTCCGCTATATCGCGTCACCTTTCGGTATTGTGCTATTAATAAGCGTATTACTCGATTAATATATCCATAGTAACGTAGAACAATATAAGATAAAAAATATTGAATCGTATAACGCCAATCACTAATTAATATATCAGTTATCTGCAATTTTATTGGTAATTGCCAATTGGTCTACTTTATTATATCGACGAGAGTTAAGCAAAATTCTATTCGTTCGATTAGTTAAAATTTTCAAACGTAATGATGCTGTTCTAAGTATTATACGTATATACACAGTGTGCAAACTTTGCCAGTGTGTTCTACGGGGCAACGATAAGACTAAAAATCATGTAGCAAAATGTTGGCAAATGGTTCATTAAAAAGTCATAGGAAAACCATGTATTCCAAGTGTCGACCGCTTTTGTTAATGCAAACTTCTATCTCTCTATTCTCTCTCCGCTAACCATCGAATATTATATTCTCGTGAACTTACATAATTATTTACAGGATATTCGTCGATCGAACTTCGCGCACGTTTCTAGAGCTTGCGGCGCACAACCCGCCAACGAAACGCGTATCCGCACATTCGCAAATTCGTAATTATTTCCGCAAATACTGGCGACACTGTGAAAATTCGGCAACTCTTGCTTCCAACGAAAGCGGAACGAGACTGAAACGAAACGAGCTTTCTACGCCGTTTAATAGAATCGAGCGTTGAAACGGTAAACACAGTTATACGGTGCGTCGTATCGAGACGACGAAACCATAGCATAGGGAACGTTCTATTAACATTTCCTATTAACGGATGCCCTTTTCCGCTTCGAATACGCGCGTGTTTTATCAACGTTCATTTGCAACGTATTTTTTCCTCTATTCGCCGCATGATATTTCAGATTTATCTGTACTCATAGAAGACACCGGCAAAGTTCGAACATTACATCACCGGACTACCGCTGCCCGTCATTAGTGCGAATCAGTGAGTAAATTTGCTAGGTGTTGGGTGACTCGAATCGGAAACCATCCATCCATCGATGGTTTAACCGAGCTTATCTCGAGAGATCGTTCGGCCAAGTCCTCTCGAGTCTTGTTCCAGCGTGCTGGCTTGATAAATCGTTGACGAGATTATTTCGATGGTTCGGGTTACGCTTTCTATATCTTGTCGAATCTGATTCGATTATCGTCGAACGTTGGTATCATAGATGGCTGGGTGCATGGGCATAATTCGATCGACAAGAAAATAATCCAATCTTACCGGTCAGTGAAAAACAAATTTTGAAAAATGAAACACGCTCGCGTGTCCTTTGCTGAAACATTTTTTAACCGAAAAATCCCAAAAGCCGTGATATCCGTTACCGGGTAGCTAGCTCGCTTGTTTCATCGCTTTATTTAATTTTTAAACCATACGTTCCTCTGTTCAACCGGCCGCTTTTATAACGAGAATGTTGGTTAAAAAGTATTTGTATATTCGGTCACAATAGCTACACGCACGCGTTTTCAGCTCGAACGAGAACCGGAATTAACTGAAAATTTCACGCACGGATATTTCGCCGTGTTTGCCCGAACCTGACGTTTGATGTTTGAATTAATTAGCCATGTCCAAATGGAAAAATATGCCGGAGAAATCTGTGCGTTTGATCAACGTATGCTACAGTTAATCACGCAAGTTTACGTACATCTACCGAATTCCGTTCATCTTCTATCGAAGAAACCAAAATTGTATTTTGTATTGCCACAAAATTATTTACTCCCACGTGATCCATGCGATTGTTATTATCAACACGTTTCTAATAGAAATTGGAGAAATTGAAACGTTCGACTTGAAACAATCTTCTGTCGGCTATGTTTAACACGCGTACGCGCAAACACTCGTATACAGACGAACGATGATTTATGAAAATTAAACAAGCGGATGACAAGCGACAATTACCGCAAATTCGGCAAATTCTTCCTGGATAAAAATACTTGTCACGTTTCAGAATGTTTTAGGGAATGCTTTCTACGCGTTCGCCGGTTCCTACCGCGTTGACGTTTCTACGACACGGATTTATGAAAACCGAAATGAAAGAAAAGACAAATGTCGCGCGGCGTTTGCCTATGTACGTGCCATTTGTAAAGCAAATTAGGTTTCGTAGAGGAAATGGTAAAAAATGCTATTTCCGTCAGCGAGATTGTCAATCACTGTCGTTTTCCGTAACTCTTTATTAAGCGGAATAATTGCGAATTTATTATGAAAATTTTTATCGTAACCGTAAACTTTGGATATTCGAACGACTTCATCGACGATGATCGACGTACATAGGCGAAAGAATAGCGATCATCGCGTAGATCAACGCCAAATGACGAAACCAAGACTACAGAATTAACGAGACTGGTGAGATTTTTGCAAACAATTCTTAAGAGCTGCGTGAATAATTTCTAATTTGATGATCGGCAAGTGGATTTAGAGTGGGAACGAAGGTAGACGCGATTAGACTAATTTTCGCGAATCGTTTTCAATTCGACGACGAGGAATTGTAACCGGAGTCGGATCAAAGGTAGACGCGATTTACCCAATTTCTGTAAATCATTTCCAATTTGACGATGAGAAATTGTAATTGGAGTCGGAACAAAGATAGACGCGATTTGCTCCATTTCCGTGATCTCTCCACTTCTAATTCGATGATCAAGAGCCGCAGTGAGAGACAGAAAAAGGTTAGACACGATCCGGTCCATCCTTCCGTAAACCGCCCTTGTCTTGATGAAAATTGTTGGCTGCCATAAAATGAGGTGTAGTATAGGTCCTAAGAGACGTAAAGGCAGCGTCATAAAATATTTTTCCGGTAGGAAATGTGTTAATAAAAATCGCGGTTCGTAGTAGGTAGCCTTACATTTCTAGCCACTGCAGCATCCAGAGACGACGCTGTTCCTCCAGGAACATTTAATTTAGTGGTGTGTACAGCTGAGTGTATTGGTGTGGTTTCCAGAGGAAGAGAAATTTTTTTTTTATTTTTGTTTTTTACAATTTGTCCAGAAGGACATTTGGTAAAGTATTACATCCTAGTGATTAGAAAAAAATAACAATAAAAATATAGCATGTGGGTGGCTACCCCCAGCGGGGTGCCATCTTCGTGTTTGCTAGGTTATATCCTTTATGAGATCTATTGGGTGTTTCCTTTTTAATCTTCTTGCGATGTTTGTTGCGTTGTTCGTTTCCGCTGCCAGCTGGTTCAGGTGTGTTTCTATTTTTTCTCTGTATCTTCTTGCGAATCTGGTAATCTCCTCCTCGACCGTTGAAATTCCCAGGTCTTTCCGAATGTCCTCGTTTCTAACGCACCATGGGGCGTTTACCATCGTTCTGATGATTTTGACTTGCATTTTTTCGATTTTGGTTATATGGCTCGTTGCTGCTGTTCCGCATAGTGGAATTTCGTGTGTCCAGATTGGTTTCATGATTATTTCGTATACTTTTAATTTGTTTTCCGTGCTCAGTTTGGATTTTCGGCTTGCTAGCCAGTGCATTTGTCTCCTTGCTGTCTGTATTTTGTCTATTATTTATTTCATATGCTGTTTCCACGTGAAGTGTGTATCTATGTGTGCCGTTCAGGAAGATGTTCGGTGTTATCTGTTTTCTCAGTGTGAACGTGACGTGGTTGCATTTGTTAGGGTTAGCTTTAATTTCTTTGTCTTGCAGCCACTTTTCTATTTTTGTGATGTTCTTGTAATATCGTGGCTGCTGTTACGGGGTTAGTGTGCCTGACTAGTATGGCTGTGCCGTCCGCAAATGTCAGTATTTTGCTGTTGGTGGTTGTTGGTATGTTGGCCGTGTATATAGTATTATATAGTGTGTATAGTATTGGACCTAGGACGCTTCCTTGCGGAAGGAACAGAAACGAGCGTATTTCATAGAGGTCTGGGCATTCCAGGTCTCCGTTAGAATAAAGAGAAACGTCCATTTCCTGGCGAGTACAGCTTTTTCAAATTACACGCCTCCCCGACGAAGCGCGGCATCGATGTAGCGATATTTGCAACAATATTTTGTCACGATTTTCAAATCACGCAGGCTGGTAAGAAACTCACTGTTTTCACTTTCTTTTTTCTGAAATTTTTCCATCCTTTGAATCGTTGTTTCTTTGGCGCGCCGTAGAACGAACGTAGAGCAACTTGGAACGAAAGAGAGAAAATGAAAAGACGAGATTTGGAAAACGGAGGTTATCTTCTAACAGGCTCGTCCCGAGCCCTCTATAAAAACCTATTTAACGACCGGAGCGTGTAATTTAAAAGCTTTCTCTTCGTGCAGCCTTTTCGTTGGTCGCGCCATTCACTCGGATTCGAATTTCCCCGAACGTACGAATTTTTTCACCCGGCTGGCATTTTAATGTCCATCGTTCCGCGTCCGCTGCGGAATAAAAGCGCTGCAAGTTGCAAGGACTAACGACCGATACGTGCTTCCTGGCATCGGTGGTTCGTAGCCTTCGTAGCCGAGAACCGTTTTGCGAGCGCTACCCGCTCGTAAAAACCGGCTGCACCGAATTCAAAGAGGGTCGCGGAACGCGCCAACAGCGGCGTTCAACCAACTCGGGAACGCTGCAACCGGAGATATCGATTGCCACGCGACGTCACGTTTCACCACCTTCCACGATCGTTCTATAATTGCACAGTTGAAACGGTAAACGATGTAAGTGCCAGGAGGATAAAAGGCGATTCCCCTTTGAGTGGAAAATGATATTTCGACGATCTGTCCAGGGGAGAGGTAACGACGCGAGTGCGCATTTCACATCTCCAAGTCTCACCACGATGGCGAGATAACGCGAGATTGGCCTTTCGGGAGCCATTTTACTTGCAATTTCCACTTGCATCCTGCGCTAACGCAACGTTTTGTAGACATTGGAGTTCGTTTCTTCGGAACGGGCCTGAAACTGAGCATTTCAGGTCCCACTGTGTCTCCCTTTAACATCGAGCAACGTTTCGCTTCGCTGATCAAACTGATAACTCGACTCGGATCCAGTTATAACTGCCGAATTTACTCTATTTATTTTACCATTCCGAAAACTATCGCATCGGACAAACAAATAACTTGGAAACTATCGTCTTATCGTTTAAGGCCGTGTCAGGCGTTCGATCATGTACAATGGTTGACCGAGTAACGATGTCTTTTCACACGGGGATGCAACTCGTTGTTTCTGTAAATTGGCTAAATTTCTTTTCTTTTTACGAATTTCGACAACTTATAGCATATTTGAATTCTGAATATCTTATCAGCGAGGGCGAGACCAATGACATCGCTCAAACTATATCTTTTAGATTCGTCAAACGATCATACCGATCAATCGTGGTATACGTTAAAGAGACTTGTTCGTTTATCATTCTTGTACCATCGTTTATTTGCATCCATCGATTTATATCCATTTAGCATGCACAAGTGCATCTGAAAGCCATAAAATATTTGTAAGAAAAGGCCAAGTTCGAACACCCGTGACGGCCGTCCGGCCCTTCGTCACCTTCGGCCGTGGGAAGGAAAAGCAGTCGTCAACGCTTAAGGGTGCCATAATTTAAGCCCTCGTTCGCATGTTGCACGGGTCAGCGGCCTTGGCGTCTTGCGATTTCGATTGCCTGGGTTTTCCACGACTCTCCTCCAAAGCTCCCTCGCTAGAACCGAGGCTAGCGGCATTCTGCTGCGAGGCTGCGACGCCGAGGGTGGAGGCACTAGTCGTTCTTCGCCCAATCGTTGCTATAAACGCCAAAGCGAAACCTGGCGAATTCGTCATTTTCCGAACGTGCATCGCACGCTACAAATGGCACCGTCGCGAATTCGCGTTTCTCATATGTCGTCTGCAGAATGGAGATTTTTTAAGAGAAGCTTCGCTCTGGTGGCTGATTTATAGCCGGTGGCAATTTGAATTCAATCGGTAACTTCCTCGGAGCATAATGTCCTCGAAGTGACGTATTCTGCTCGTACCATAAACTCAGTTCAATGTAGCAAACAACGATGCAAAACTTGTTCGTTCGCGACACCGCACCCCGAAAGCTTTATGTAATTTACATGAGCGTGCGACTGCAGATGCGGAATATATGAATACTACACGGTTAACGCGGCAACGAATCGCCCGGCAAATGCAACACGGATGATTTACGCGTCGTATAAACACGCGTTTGTACCTTATTAAACGTAACGCTTAATGTCCAACGATACGTGTTCTTTCGCCTATTTGTCCCGAGCTTCTCAACTCCGAGATTATCTAGATTGGTTTGCGAGAACGTTTCCCCGATTCTCTCGCTTTCTTTTTTACCTTGTTAATCCTACGAGAAGAGATCTCCCGGTCAACCAGAGAAGATAGTCAACAAAATTTTTGTTTTTTTGTTTATTCTGGTTTTTTTTACAATTTGTCCTGAAGGACATTTGGTAAAGTATCGTATCTTATTTGTTGGGGAAAAAAATAAAATATAGCATGTGGGTGGCTACCCCCAGCGGGGTGCCATCTTCGTGTTTGCTAGTTTATATCTTTTATGAAGTCTATTAGGTGTTTCCTTCTTAGTCTTCTTGAGATTTTTGTCGCGTTGTTCGTTTCCGCTGTCAGCTGGTTCGCGTGTATTTCTATTCTTTCTCTGTATCTTTCTACGAGTCTGTTAATCTCCTCCTTGACCGTTCATCAGCTTTTTCCGTATGTCCTCGTTTCTAACGTACCACGTTTACCATCGTTCTAATGATTTCGAATTGCATTGTTTCGATTTTGGTTATATGGCTCGCTGCTGCTGTTCCCCATCGAACACTCCGAACGCTCTTCTTTGAAACGCTTCCGTAGCATCGTGTTCGACAAGCGTGTACGATAAAATATTTAGTAAAATACAGTCATGCGCGACGCACTCGAGGTACTAAAGTTTGGCCGGACACCCTGTATAGATGCAGCAACAATTCTCGATTTTATCATCAGAAGGAGAACGACCAAAGATACGAATGTACAATTATCAGAACTTGTTGGAACAAAGAGACGGCGAAGCTCGGTCCTTCCCTTTGTGGCTCTTTGCCGCGTACGTAACTGCTGTCCGCAGCGCCAGCCAAGTTTTGCTCGATCCGCCCGGTTAAGTGGAAGGAAATTGGGTGGTATAGGCAAGTGTACGTACGTCTGACTGAAACTTGTAACCAAGTTGTTTGGAACGGTCGTTTGAAACGAGACAAAGGTTGTTTTTAACGTAATCGCCAGTGTTTGAGCGTCGAATTACGTGGAAACGATACATGGGACACGGATACATCTGGCGCGGATGTATCGTCCAGCCGATAATTAGGAATTTCACCAATTTCCAGCCGAACCTAATTAACCGATCTCGCGTTCGATGGATATTTCATGCGAGCGCGATTCATCCAGTATTCCATCATCAGGGGCTGTTACTCGCGCTGATAGAAGCGGGGACTGCTGCCATCTCGAGGATGAAAAGTTGAAAATGAAACGGTCGGTGGGTAAGTCAATTACCCAACGATCGTCGCACGATCGTAGCGATTTTCATTAGAGGAGACCGCGTTACCCTCGGCGACGAGAAGCGTGCCGTTGTCTGCTGTAAAAGTTACGCTCAACTTGCTGCCGAGGAATATCCCCATAAAACGGTAAATTATGGCATGGAATTTGTCGGTGAGTACTGAATTAGGCTGGGGCTAGTTACAAAATTACGGCAGCCGTCTACTACGCGTTGATTTTGGCTAAGGTACATTTACATTACGCGTTAATGCATCGATTAAGGTGACAGGCAAAAGACTGGACGCGGAGGAAAGCTCGTTTCCACGATGACGATCTTACGTGAATTTTTGTGGCGCCGTTTCTGCCGCAAATATTCCATCGATGATCGAGAAGGACTCGACCGCAGACGGTACAACTTGGAACGAGTTGAGCCGAACGTTCGAACGTTCATTGGGGCGAGTCAGTCAGGCGGTGGTTACGTCACAGTTGCGAAACTTGAGTCCTCATTCCGAGGAATTATCGAGTGTTTCCAGCATTTTGAGGATAGCATTACGCAATATATTGTACGGTTGTTGGTTAAAAAGTAGGCGACACTGGTTCGCTCGTAAATTAGGAAATCGCTCTATCACGATGTCATCAGCATTTCTTGATACTCTTCGAGACAAGTATTTTTCAATCGTGATAAACGGCATTCGTCGATGTTGGCGATGAAACTAAATATAACGAAGGTGCCGCTTCGAGCCTTGCTCGTTGGAAATGTACCAAAGTATTCATGATCGCTTTGATCGCTCTCTGTAAAATTCGCTTTTCTATTCCAAATATTGACCATCGCAGCATTCTGTTCCGTTTGCAGACTCGTCGATTTTCCGTTCGCTTTGTCCCAAAAGGAAGTGCTCTTTTCTGCGTTTCCGTGATTAATTTTGAGTAATTATTTGAACTGGTCGGTGAAAATTAAATTCAACCTGCCAGCCCTATTAGTCGTCACACACGGTGTTATTCGGTAAAGTCAAATAAAACAGAGTGTGAGCGGACAGTGAAATCTTTTTTCGAATTACATTTTATTTTCGAGAAAATCAATTCTTCCCAATCTATATATATATAGTAGGTATCCCAAAGTTTTTTTTACCGAATGGCAAACATATTCTATCGGTAAGAAGTAGACTTATAAAAATGTTTCGTTAAAAACGTTGCAAGAAAAATACGAAACAACGAAGAATTGGTACTTTTTGTATTTCTACCAGTTGTCGAAGAGCATCGGTAAAGAGTATCGGTATACTGGTGTCCCTGGAGGTTTCCTCAGCGTACTAAGGGCTGGGAGAAGATAGGCAGGGCAACAGTCAATCATATTGCGTCATTAAATCAACAAAATCTCATGTTCGCCACGTTAACAAGCACTGGTTGCGTAGTTTATGACTAGACCGCGAATTTTCATGCGTTTATAGGTAATTCGAAATCGAGCGAATCTGCAGTAGCAGCGGATCGTTGCTACGTACGAGAACAATGGCCAACAACCGTGCTGTGATACTTGGGATTTGCTCTGTTCCAAACTTGGATCGCTTTCGTCACTGCACTCATTTCCTTCGAATTTCTCATCGCATCTCGGGCAAATGGAACATTTTTTGTTCCTCCGGAGACGCTCTCGGATATCTTGCAAGCATTTCTCACTGGCAAGCAGGGCCGTAGAAGGCCACTTTTTAACTCGCTCCTATCCATGACAAGTAATCCAATACGGATAACAAATCGAGAAACTTGAGCGAGTCTTGAGACTTTCACGGCCTCGAGTGTCACTATGGCGAAACTGAGAGGAGCTTGGGTACACGGCTCAAGGAACGAGAGAGGTGCACCGGACTCAAGTACGTACAGTCGGCGGTAGCGGAACACCAACCAACTACCGGGTATAAGATACTCTTTGAAAAGACGTTTGTCTTAGCAAAGAACAAAGGGTACTTGCCGAAGAACTATAGGAAAGGAAACGGAGATCGCCAGACACCTCGAGTACATCAACCGAGATACGGCTTTTTATACAGCCTACTTTCCGTTCGTTCCTGTTTTAATCGATCAGCCGACCGATTAAGAACGCCGTTAGCCGATCATCCCACTTGAAAATCGACGTCGCGTCCATCATTCACCCGCAACTCGCAACCGAGTGTCATTCTCGTTACCATTTCGGAACATCCGGACCACGAAAGGCTCCGGATACACCCTAGCAGGAGCGCGACACGCGATACCGCGATGCTGGCCAAACGTCGATGTTCTTTTCTTTTCGGGTGCTGGTCTCTCCGAGATGCGTCGAGCAGCGTTGGACCAAGCAGAGTTTATCGCCGCGTCGCTGCTAAACCACGCTAATCAGCTAAAGATTCTCCGCCTCCTGTAACGGCGAATGTTAAACGCCGTGATTCGAATCTCTGTCAAAATCTTGCCGATACTTTGATCGTTCCGAGGCGAATCCCGAGGTTCAGGTATATTATCAGTGCCGCCTTTTGCCATCTTTCTTGCGAGCTGTCAGCCACTATCTTGGACCGGTTCGTTCGTGAGTCGAAGGAGCCATAAGCCGGCGAGAACGAGAAAGTTTAAATTGCACCACCACCGTCTATCACGACTCGGTTGTCGTTTATTCGGCTGGTTGGAAGCCCATTTCCGATTGAAACCAACCCCACGTCCACGCCAGTCGGAACTTTCTTCCGCTTCGTTCTCGACAGAGTCTCTTCTTCCTACTATGTTTCGAACGGCCGCGACTCTCCCGGCCATGTCGCCTCGTCTTTCTTCGATTTCATCGCGCGCCACGTCAGTTTCCCATCGTTCGCTGCTGAACCTACGTACCGCCAACCATACTTCCGTATAATACCGGTTACGAGAAGCTAGTTTAGTCTCTGGCCAAATTAATCGTTCTCGTACGGAGAATACGTTTTGGCATCGGCCACGCGTGACCTTCTTTCTTTTATTCGTTTCTCGTTCGAGTAATTGTTAGGTGTCTGGCGGGTTATCGACACATTCCAGCTATAACGTTAGTGTATCATTGACAGACTTTAGCAACACATTGTTGCATAGTAGTTTTGTCGAACAGTGGATTTCAGGGACCTGTGGAATATATCAGAAATTATTGCAATCGTTGAACGTGGACAAATTTGAACGGTGGTATTAATATTATTAATACATTCGAGGTATAGACAGTGTTAGTATCGTCGTAACGCGTCCACGTTACTTTTGTTTTATGGAAATCTCGAAGAATTCGATCGAAGTGGAAATCCGGTCGAACGTTTCCTCCGTATTCTTCTGGGTTGATCGGACGATCACGCGTCGTGTATGGGTCGAACGCTAATGCCAAATTTGGTCCTGGTAATTTCGACCTCGAATATGCTCCATACTCCGTCCAAGGCCAATTGAGGCTGATATAAATTTACATAACCGAACGGAGCTATCTCTTTTTATAAAAAAAAATAATCCTCTTTCATATTCACGCGAGAAACGAGATTACTTTGCGAGCAAGCCGATATATATATATCCAAGAGTATAAATATATCAATCGATAATGTTTATTTCACCTCTTCACGGTCTCTCGTAAAACGGAAAGGGATTAAAGATCCGGAGAATATCGTCGGATGTAAGCGATGCACGTGTTCGAACAGGGATATTCCTATCTTCGAATAAAAGTCAAGATGGAAGCGCCATGATATCCGGACAAGGGAAGGTTACAGAGACGATAACGATGGAATAGAAGAAGAAAGAGAAATGGATTTTACTCTGCGACATGATCCATGGAAACAGATTTGACGTTTTTATGGCGGCTATCGTTTAACGTAATTTCATAAAGGCATTGTCTGCCTGCACCTGATCGTTCTGGCTCTCTTCTTTCCGCTTCGTTCGATACCCCATTCACCACTGATTGAATATTTAATTTCGATCACCGTCGGCGTTCCAGCAGACCATTTGACGTCCCATATCCAACATGATCTGATTTTTCTCTAACTGAATCGTCGATGGATATATCGGTGCCGATATCGAATCAATCGTAAAATCGGCGGTCGAAATCGGACGAAGCTCGAAACCTAATCGAGCCACGAGTTATGCGCAGAGATCTAGCGAGCTTTGAAAAGATGCAGAATTAATTAAACACGTTGTACAATTATCACAACGGGTAACAGGCCACGGTTCGTGCTATTCGCTCAATTTCAATTGGTCTTTGCCAAATACGGTTCTCTTTTATTTCTTTTTACTCCTTTTTACGACGAAGAACAAATCGTTGTATGATCTACGCGGGATAAATAGAATTAATTTACTGGCAGCCAGTCAAAGTATTTAAACGGACCCTTTAAATTAATCCACGTTTATACCGTCAAGGCCATACGATCGTCGTATCTTAAATACTTGAAATTAAACCAACTTATCCTACCCCATTCTCGAACAAGATCGTTACACGTGCAAATAACAGAAATTCATATGTCCTCCATGGAAGACGTCTTTCATATTACCGTCGTTATGCCTTGATACTTATATAAGATACTGATCTCGCAACTAAACAAGTTATTCGGCGAGCGATAAAGCAAGTTGTAAAGCTAAAACGACGACGATTCTTCGCCGGACGTTGGCGACAGACTCCATGCGCCGAATGCGAACTCGCTCGGCCCACGAACACAGGCCAATTAACGCTATAACCGCGGAACGATTGTCCCTTAATTAACTGCCTTTCCAAGCAAACGATCTGGTGGCCTGGCGACACCGTCCGTCTAATCAACTATCTAATATCATAGCCATATAACGAGCATCGACGATCGTCGTTCTCCGGATCGACTACGTCTAATTAACCGGGCGTACGGCTGATAGTCGGCCTCCGGTGCGTCCGGGTAACCTGGCCGAAATATAGTCTTCCGGCTGGCTGATTAGCTGCGTCGGATAATCCATAATGAATAGCTGTAGCGAATTTTCGATGTGGCAGGGCCGATTCCGCGTGGCCTAGTCGGCCAGATAAGAGGTATAACGTACAGATTAAGGGCTCAATGTTAAACCAGAGTGGAACAGACCGGTGCCGTTTGTCCGGATAGAGTCTAATCCCGGTAGACCAACGTGTACGCGGATGCACGCATACGTAATCAGGTATTAGAGCATGGACGTCGTCTGCAAACCGTGGCAGAATTAGCGCGAGCTTCTTCGTTGGCGGTGCCGGTGGCTGGCCTGATACCATCGACGAATCCCGATTGATAGGATAACGTCACGTATGCATAATCGTGCATCGATCGTCGGTAATATTCCACCGTCGATCGGCCGTTTCGCGTCTCGTTCGTAGGTCGAAATATCAAAGAGAATATCGGCCGTTCCTCGGTTCCAACGAGCGCCGCGATTACGACCAACGCGGATGGATTCTGTGCGCGTGAATCGTTCGGTACCGACGGACACGCCAACGTCACGCGAATTTTATACCGTAAAAGAAACGGACCTGATAACGTTGGATCGGCTGTTGGATTATCCTGAGAAGCGCGTGGGTGCGTGAGACTGGAGAAATTCGATCAACGTATTATAAATGGTCCCCTAGTACGAGTGGACGGCAAATCCCTGCTGCTTTTTCTTCTGTTTCATTAGCTACGGGAAGGAGCTAGGTTTTTATTTACAAAGGGAAGCGGCGCGCGTTCGATGATCGCGCTTATTTTTCTGCCGTGATCGCGCGTTTGTATTCACCGTGCAAACGTCTTAACGAGAAGTCTCGGCGAGGTGGGCGGTGGTCGGCGCTAACGTAGTCCAAAAGAACACGCGTCATGAATAATTCAACGATACACTTTTGAACGACGCTGCGCCAGAGTGGATTCGTGCGCCAAGTAGGGCGGAAAGCCGACGTTGAAATCAGACGAGGAGTCTCTCCGTCTTCTTCGTTTGACGAATTAACTCTCGGACCCGGCAGCCCAAGACGCGCAACTGACCCGGCACGGACGAGCTCGCTTTAAACGCGTTACCGAGCTTTCAACAGCTGCGAACAGAGATTTTGTGGTACTTCTGCGGCTATCATCCGCAACATACGACCGATACCAATAGCTCGCTCACCTACGTTGCACGTTCGGAGCGTTTCTGAAAATTCAGCTTTAATACGCGTCAAATACGCGTTAGTTCTTGATCGTGCCTTATGTGGCTCTGCGATGTTAAAGCTGGCTTTGGCTTTACGTCGTGTTTCTGCCCTTTGTGATTCGGTTCTCGTGCACTCGTGGTACGAGGTTGTGGTTGTGGTCGTTGGTGTCTAGTTTTGTCGTAGGTTGTTGCAAATGGGCAGACTCGGACGTTTTGATTCATTCGTAATTCCTAATATCTACAAAAAATGATGTTCTCGCGAATAAGCGTTGAAATGATTATCATGTCCAAGAACACTTTACATTTGGTCTTTTAGTTTTTTCGAGCACCGAAGCCATCGACAGCGTATAGACAAAAGACTGGGTGGAAGGTAGACCATAAACGGTAGACAGGTAACGTTAACTTCAGGGTTTTCAGTCATAGGGTAATACTGCTAGGTGCGGATCTGGACCAGCTCCATTATATTTCCACTTGTATTTATACTTCGCTGTTTAAACTATATTTTTATCTTACAATTTATCCGCGCCTCCATTTGTTCATACACATCTAATAACCTCAACAATAAGTACTTGAGAAAAGAATAAAACAAGTCTTTGATTTTCTGACGTTCACGCTACTCGTTATCGACGAAAGACGAACAGCTTCTATCGTTATAGTATTTTTCAAAACCAAATAATTTTAGTACGATGATAAACGATCGTGTATTGCATTCTGGAGTCATCTCTCGTAAAAAACCGAGAGAAGTAACTTGTCTTTATCTCGTGTCGTTTTCATACCCGTTTCCATGCGATCTATCATCTCAGTCAACATCATCTTTTATCGCGTCACAAACGTATTCAAGATGGAAAGGAAAGATTGAAAAACGTAGAAAAAAGGGAAAAGGAGAAAGAATCCAAAACGGGGAACAATAAGAGGAGGAAAACATAAAACAGAAGAGAGAAAAAAAATCATTCGGGACGGAGATCTTTTATATTTCTGCCCGTCCTTTTCTTCGTTCTTTCGTTCTGATTTCCTTTCAATCTTACCTCAACGAAGAGGAACGAGCACCATCGCGATGTAATAACTCGTCCCAAGCGGAATTTCGTTCATTTACGTCACATCGATCCCCGCGTCGACCCAGTTCGTAGTGTTGTGTGCCTAAGAAAGCTATCTGCAAGCCGCAGAGTACTCGACAGACGTAACACGCGGACCGTCCCCGCTTATTATATTCTATAATTGCATTTATTTTAAACGTCGTATATATCGTTCGTCGGAGCGCCGTGTTCCCGTGAATTTTCACTCGCCAGCGAATTTCACGTTTCACCCCGCGAATACGAAACATCTCTACTGCCGGTGTATCTTAGCTTTTGAGAAGTGAGAGAATCTTTCGCCTACCTTTTACGTCCCACGATTTTGGGTCTGAATCTTGGGCCAAACGTACATCGTGAACAGACATCGATCGATCGATTACCTTCTAAGGTATGGGAGATCAAAGAACTCAAATTTTGTAACCTCGTCGATCCACGCGCTTCGACTTTACGTCAGTCCGATGATGTTGGAAATTGTTCCCGTGGATTTTATCGACTGGCAACAACGAGTTTGACTCAGATTTTCAGAAACGATGGCCGATTCGATACGGTGTGGATGATACATCGGAAAAACCATCTATCACGTCGATATTTGTTTCTCCTCATTTGGATTTCGTTAATTGCCCGGTCTTCGTCGCTACCTCGCGACTGCAGGTTCTCTACAGTCCGTTGCGATCGAGCGGATATTATTTTTGATAAAGCACGATATAATTTCAATTGTATCTACTTATTCAAACGGGTAGATAAATGTGAATATAGAGACGCACCAGATACATGAGATATTCGAGGACTTAGATACGAGAGCCAAAGTGGCTAAAAAATCGTAAAGAAGCTGCTGATCGCACGATATTACAACTTCAAAGCGACTGAGATATCCAGCAACGAGATATCTTTTCTTCCAGTTCTCACACGTGTACGTATACCATAGTTCGGTCGACAGCGGCTTGTGCCTTGCAGTATTAAATCCGACTATCATCGACGTGTATCCAAGTAGGCGACGAAGTACGAAGTCCATAAAGGCGATTAGCCACAAATTTTTGTCGTCAAACAAACGATAACGTCGTTCGGTAGAAGACGAATATAATACAACAATTGTCAGCAACCCTGGCGTGTGGTATGTTACTCAGTCCGTCACTTTTAGGAATTGTTACCGACTGTCCCGAAGTTCGTTCTTCGTGTTCTTTCTGATTCCGTTCGGAAGTACAGTCAGTCAAGTCGAATGGTATACCTGTGACTTGTAAGAAGCGGCCGGTTCTCCGAATAACTCACGAGGCGGTCGTTGCTTGTTTCGAGGCAAAACTGACTGGTGGATTAATCCTCGTGAGAATCCCAGGTGTCTCACAGGTACTGTACTGTGTACTTACTATGGCAGTTACATAGTAATTAATTACATCGAAGTATATTAAACGTCGTGTCATATAGGCGACTATCAACAACGTGTATCCAAGTAAGTGGCAAAGTACCAAGTCTGTGGAAACGGTTAACCACAAATTTCCGTGATACGTCCCTCGGTCCATCGCTTTCAGGAATCGTTACCGACTGTCTCGAAGCTCGTCCTCCGTGTTCTTTCTGATTCCGTTCGGAAGCACAGTCAGTCAAGTCGAACGGTACACCTGTGACTTGTAAGAAGCGGGCGCTTCTCAGAATAACTCATGAGGCGGTCGTTGCTTATTTCGAGGCAAAATTGCCTAGTGGCTTAACCTCGTGAGAGTTCTGGATGTCTCACAGGTACTGTACTGTGTACTTACTATAGCAGTCACGTGTTAATTGATTACTTCCAAGTGTATTAAATATCGTATAGTAGCCTAACCTCGGAGGGTACCAAAACTGTCCAATATCTCGCGTATTCAGGTGTCTCGTGGGATGCCCGGATAGCCGGGCAGCTTTTGCGTAACCGGATATTTCAAACGTTCGATCTACGTTGCTAGTCCCAATGTTAACAACATCCGAGGAACTACGCACAACTGTTTGGTAACGTGGCTGCAACAGCCAACTATTTATCTTTATCGATAATCTATAAAAATGTGGCGATTCTTTCCATTGAGATCCCATATCGAGATGTCATGTATATGTAACAACTGGCGGGGGATTTTCGACCGAAATCCCATATTTTGCATAATCGGAACCTGGTATTCCATGTTTGGGACTGTAGTCCACGAATGAATTTTGAGTTCTCGGACCTGCCGTATCTCGGAAGGCAATCGATCGATCGATGTCTCGTCAGCAAGATATCAACTGCCTGCTCGACTTGAAAATTTCCTGCGTTCTCATCGTGCGGTATTATCTGCTACAAGATTCAGTTCTGTAACGGTGGGTCCGAATATGGGCGCGATCCTTTGGCTCACTCTCTAACGGTTCCTAAAATTCCATCCGGATATAGAAATATTCAAAACTACTGAGAAAAAAGTAGACAGACAACTAGCGTTAATTTGTGCGAGAATTTCATAGTGTATTTAACAGTGAATACGAGTACCCTGCGGTGTATTTGACGAGCGTTGTAGTCATTCGTAGAAATCTATATACATCTCTCGAATACAAGATATTGGTGTTGAAGTGATCGCCATGCCGACAGAACTATACATCTGGTCTTCGGTTTCTCAAGCGTTTAGGTCATCGATAGCGCGTAGACAAAAGAATGCGCCGATGACAGACCGTTGGTTTCGGCGGTTGTTTTAGTCTCAGGGTAACGTTGCTAGTGAAAGGATCTGGATCGGCTTACTTGTATCTTTTGTACTTTATTGTTCACAATATATATATATATATATCAATGGTCGCCACTGCCGGGAAAACTCAACATCTGGTCTTCGGTTTCTCAAGCGCTTAGGTCATCGATAGCGCGTAGACAAAAGAATGCGCCGATGACAGACCGTTGGTTTCGGCGGTTGTTTTAGTCTCAGGGTAACGTTGCTAGTGAAAGGATCTGGATCGGCTTACTTGTATCTTTTGTACTTTATTGTTCACAATATATATATATATATATATATATATATATATATAAGTATAAGTATAAGTATATATATACCTCCAATACCTTACAATTTATCCACGCATTTTCTTTAATTCCATATACACCGAATAACCTCAACAATTGGAATAAACTAATTTCGATCAGGTCGATTCTAGTACTTGCAAGTATCGATACAGCGTACGTAATTTATCTTTTTTAAGAGGAATGCAACGAAGAGATCACCGTGTCGAAGAAATCGGTAATAGGAACGGCGAGGCGATTCATCTTCCCTGATTAAGAGCTTAATGACAGCAAAATACGATTGGCAGGGAAATGAGCGGGATTACTTAACAGGGTTAAACCCCGCGAAATTATCAGCCAGCAATTACGGGCTTGTAATTTGCCTGGAAATAGTGGCGCGTGCGGAGACAGGTAACTTTGGAAAATCGCCGCAGAAGCGTCCTGGCGAAACATCCGCAGGAACGCGACCCGTCCGACCGCTTAATTCTGCAGCGATGAGAATTCCAGCGAATCGAACGAACGTCCGCTGTTCATGTGGAAAAACCTCATCGACGATTGATCGAGTACGGCGAGGTTGGCGAGACGCGACGGTCGTAAAACTGCTGCGTTGCACCTGTTATTAACGCAACGAGCAGTGATAGGTTCAAGTTGAATGTCCCGCGAAAGTATTTCGAATTTCAACACTTTTCGTAGAAAAACAGTGTACCTGCACGTAGCGTTGATGAAATCTCGAAACTGGTCTCGATTGGATACCAAAGAAACTCAAGAAGAAATGTAGGAAATTTTGTTCGCAATGTGCAAGAAATTCAACCTTCCTGCGTGATCTTTAAGATCGCGTTTTGATACTTTCAACTGGCACTATTCAGAAATTCTACGAGAACTGTGAGAACAGTATGAACCGCGGCTGATAGTATTGGATTTCGATTTATAATTATACACGTATTGAACTTGATCCCATCGCTAGCTACGAGCCGTTCTAGTGGCGTCGGGTCGCCACTTTCCCAGGGACGAGTTGGTCGGAATAGTTTGGTCCGGCGACGACAGATCGATGACGTCAGCGGATCCGGCTATTTTTAACCCTGCGGAAGGGGGTAGAGCGCGAGTAGTCTGCACCGCGGCCGCTCGGGAAGGGGCGTCGGAGGGATTGGAAAGCTGGTGACATCCCTAGAGGGTGCTTCGCTCGACTCATTCATCCTCCTGACCTAGAGAATGGAACGGGATAGGGTGGCAAAGTGGGTGGAAAAGTGGGTGGCTCACGTTGACCGGCGTGAAACGCGTGCGCGCTACTCCGTCGTCTCTTCGTTCAGACGCTTTCGTACGAACTCGTAGAGATATAGTTAGCAGACACGGTGAGATCGTGCGATCGGTCAGAAGCTAAAGTTTACATGCTTTGAGGACCGCAAGATTGCGCGCGAGATTAATGGACCTTAGGAAGCTAGGGTAGAGTTAGGTACAAGGTGCTGCAATTTGTTAATTCGTTCTATGCAGCGGTCAGCTGTATGAACACGAGGAACGCCAATCCAGCAGCAAGCATTCGGTTAGTACGAGACGACACATTGCGAGAAATGCGTGCAGATTCACCGAACGAAAGGCGGCGATCAGCAACCAGGAAGATCTACGTCACGCAAGCTTTACCCGTGTTCATCTAATTAGAAGAAAATATCCGAGGAAGCGTGAAATTTGCGCGAGATAGCGAGAAGAAAATGACACGAGGTTTGCAATCGAATTAAAAGCGTCAAACACGAACGTTCTTCCAGAATCTTTGTCCAACGTTGCTTGGAGCGAAGCTGCGTCAATTCGGTTGCTGGACTCATCCTGTATGATCGGATGCTTCGCGAATGGAGCGAGTGCTCTCGTATGATGGTCATTATACGTTCCAATACAGAATTCTTTGCCTACATCGCGTCGATCATTATATGCATTTACACATAATACGATATTAATTATTTTCAACTGAAAAATCATCATGCCGCGTAACAATTAAAAGAAAAGCATAATAACGGAGCAACATACGTACAACGCACGTTTCCTTTTTTTAAGTACGATACGAAATTAATTAATTTCCAACTGCGAAATTATCATTCCGCATAACAATTACAAAAAGAGCGCAACGACAAAGGAATATATGTACAGCACGCGTATCGTACTTTATAGAATTCAGTAGTAGAAATCGAATTACGTATTCCATTGTTCATTTTACCATAGAATTCAATCGACGCAAATGGAAATTATGTCAGCGAATATGTTAACTAGATCCGGTTTTGTTGCAAATTAATTGCATTCAGTTTGCAGATATTAATGCTCCTACCTACTACGTCTACTAATTTCGACTCAAACGCAATCCATTCACAGTCCATTCGACTGGTCAAAGTGCAAAATCAGGTTAGAGAAGGTGTTTGCCACAAAAGTGGTAGCAAGATGGTAACGCAATTTCAGGAGACAGAATTACATTCGACAACAACGAATAAATTATAGATAGATATAACGATCTGTGTCTACAAACTGGACATTTTTTAATACTGTCATTGATTAGGTAAATGATGATCCTATCGATGCGATTATTTTTATTAGCCACAGCTATGAATTTTAAACTTCACCGTACATGCATAAATGGGCTTGTTATACTTAATGCAATTTGATTTAATTTTCAATTGCACTTTTTAAACGTAATTAAATTTGTTTAAGCGACCTAAACGTCACCAAAGTATTTTCTCTAACTGGGACGAAAGAGATATCAGCCACCCGTGTGGGAAAAATTGGCTGAAAGTACTCTCTGTATGGAGCTGAAAAGCGCTTTCGGTAACGAGCAACCAACTTTGGAGAGATTAGCTACGACACACCTGGGGTACGTCTGCTGGGAAATCAGAAAATGAATTCTATGATCGATGCGCAAACGCATCCTCGAAGGATCGTTCGACTGGCTGTATTCACCTTGTAGGCTGCTTCGAGTCGTTGCTTCTCTGTTTCAAAGAAATACGCGGCCAGCTTCCTCGTCTTTTTAAAAGTTTTCGACGAATCGATCGAGAAAGCTTACGACCCTCCAAGGAGGAGACGTCCTCGCTGACTTTTATTCCCATAAATCGTCTTCGAAGGATCTTTCTATAAGCCTGTGTCGACTTTCATCTAAAACGTTCATCAATCAGAAGCCGAATTAGAAGCTTGACGGACCAATTTGTTCGGTATTCTACGTCCGGTATCCGCGCTTTCGATACGAATTTCCGTTACACGAAGAAATAAGCGAGTTCCTCGAAGGTGCAGCGACAACCGTTACACGGTGGCTCGTCACAGCATTCGTACTCGTCGGCAACTTTTACGAGCGCATTACGCGCGTGTTGCGCTAAGCGCTTTGAAATTGCCTTAGCTCTGCCACGACACATAATCGACGTAATTATATTGGCAAAGTTTTCAATGAGTCTGTATATTTGCAGGTGTTGGACAAGGTATTTAGCGCGAGCGTATACGGACCGAGTTGGAACGCGTGGAAAGCACAGGCTCATTCGTGATAACATGCTAAAGCAAGAAGAAAAGAAAGCAGGAAGAAACGGCGGCTTCTGCTTTTGGATATCAAAGCCGACTGCCATCAACGTGTACCCGAGTAAGCGGCAAAGTACGTAGTCCGTAAAGGCGGCTTTAGTCACAAATTTTTGTCGTCAAACGAACATTCGGTAGAAGACGAATATGATACAATTGTCAGCAACCCTGACGCGTGATATGTCTGTCCATCATCACTTTTAGGAATTGGCGAAACTGCCCAGAGGCCTAACTTTGTGAGAATCCTGGATGTCTCACAAGTACTGTACTGTGCACCTACTATAACAGTTTTATATTAATTAATTAGTATTAAATCAGTAAATATTGTACCTGATAGGCTACGTACTATAGTAGCCTAACGTCGGAGGGTATCGTCAAAACTCTTTACTATCTCGCGTATTCAGGTGTCTCGTGAGATACCCGGAGAGCCAACCGACTTTCGTGCAACCGGGTATTTGATATGTTCGATTTCCATCGCTAACCTCAATGCTGACAATATCCAACCACACGACATTTGAAGAAAACGAGAGAAGCCTCAAATATTATCTATGTTCGTTTTATTGCTTTGGATTTTGCAATTGCATTTTCAATACGGAAATATCTCGCTATCGCGAAGGTTCGAATTGCGTGATCGGTCAAGTTCGATCGGACGAACGTTTCCTTGTCGATTTTGGTCGATTATCAAATTTTGTACGAAACAACCACGTTCTGATGGTTACGAATGGGGACGCACGATAGAAAGAAACATCGTAATTAAATAGAAAATCTATTCGGGGTTACGTTTCAGTGGAGATACCCGTATCTGGCCAGGGATGCGACGCAACGACAGATTCAACGAGCTGAACCAAAACTACGTTATCGATTCGTGTTGACGAAAAAAAAAAAAAAAAAAAAAAAAAGAAAAGATAAAAAGGAATCAGTGAATCGCGAAGATTTAAATGGCCGAACGCTTCGTTACTTCGATTTTTGTGGGAAAAATATCGGGCTAGGAACGACGAGTTTTAGCTATCTAACGAAGTGTGTTTCTTTGCAACGTGAATCGTTCGCGAAACAAATTTTGTGCTACCAAATTGTCCACTTTACGTAGCCATACATATTAGTAACGCTACGAATGAATTATGTAATTTACGCAGCTCGGTTCATTTATTATTAAAAGTGTAGGATTCGATCTTGCAGTCTGTACTATTAAATAGTACTAATTCGGCCAATAATAAATATTAACAGGAAATTGGAGATTAATTATTTAGTCTATATGCATCGGGTTCGTTTATCGCTAAAGACGTGGAATCCACCTAGCACGGCTATGCTCAAAATTGAGATTAATCCCTTTAGCTGCACTCGTCTTGATTAATTCAAGTCTCAATTACAGTCGATTCAATTTGTCTCTCTCCTCTCTTCGACATACTTTTCAATTAGACGAAATACATATTAACTTCGATATCTATCTCATCTAGAGTTACATTAGATATTTCGTTGATCTTGCCCCATAAAGCGAAACGATTTTCGCGTAGAACGTTATCTCACTTTTAATAATTACCGAAGTAACGGCATATATATATATATATACTATTTATACTAAAATCAGATATACTTCACTTCGCTTCGCTATTCTGCCATTCTACTATTATTGCTATCACTCGTTAACGAACGATAAAATTCGAACCACTAAGCACAACCGATTACGTAATTTCACGCAATAAATATTCGCGAGCAACTATATTTTATTCCTAACGTTTCTGTAACTAGTCTAGCGCGATATTAAATTACTTTCGAAGCTAACTATAATCATAAAAAGGAAAAAAGAAAAAAAATTGAACTTGCTAGAAATTATGCTCGCGAAGATAACACGGTCTATCGGTTCTCGAATGTAGCTGGTCCGCGAGACATTACGAAGAGCGAGGGTTCTTGATCGCGTCCAGCATGAAACGTCATTCGACGAAAGAAACCATTACGGAAAATTGAACGACGCCGACGAATGGACAAGCAGGGATCGAGATATACGTGTATCTCTACGGATAGGTTGCAGCGGTTCCAAACGTTTCGCTTCGCTCGTCTTCGCTGATAGACAATCGGCCGGTGCTCGTCGTGTGCCTTGCGATGACGGGCATCCGCGCGGATAACGGACGTGACCCCTTATTCGGGAATTACAGGGTTTTGGCGTGTCGCAGGGAATCACGTATACGCTTGCACTTCCGATGTTTTACGGTGCGACGTTCCAACAAACATGGGTACTGCGAGTTCCATCGATGCTTCGGTCACGTGACGCTGTAGCGATACGTGCGGTAGTAGTACGATACGTGTTCGGGTCATCCATGCGACTCCCAAAGTTTACGATACGGACCAGAATATTTGCTATTTCCGGGAACACTTGTATTGGATTTGTAGGGAGAAAGATATTTGGCCGACCGTACTGCTAGGCCGGGATTGGATGTCGGATCTTCCGCTTGCCGCGCTAGTGCTTTGTCAATCTGACCCCAATTAAGCTACCCAGGCTATCGACGAATATTGTCTTCCAAACTACCGAAGTGTCAAATGGTCGAACGGCAGAGATTCTGCCAACTGCGACTTCCATCTTACATTTTCAATGGCAATGTCCATTCCATCTAGTGGGCGATATATATCGACCAAACTATCCGCGCTATATTTACTTTTCATCTCGATCTTTGGGGATGGCGGAGGGTTACGTATATCGAGATTGGGTACATGTATCCCTCGATAATGACCAGGTCCCTGACTCATAAGATACCCGAGTACGAGGGAATGAGATACGTACGATAGTTGAGGTCATTGATGCACGAGGGTGAAGCTCGCTAAAAGTGCCAAAGAGGAAGCCTCTTTGATCGTACGTTTCGTCACATCCAACAGCATATTCCTTGTATCGCATCGTGTAATAACCTAATCTGGGAGAGTATCACAAAGCTTTCAAAATAATATAAAACGATAAGTCTATCATTTGAAATCTCTAGTCCTAACGTCTACAGTCCAGCCAGCCTGACGATTTAACCGCCCTTGGTCACTCGTGGAACGCGCGACGCCTCTATACCGATCCAAACGCGTAAATATCTCGATGCGGATGTCGAGTTCGCTATAAGTGCCAAAGGAAGAGGCCCTGATCGTGCATCTTGTCACATCAAGGAGATACACATCTCTTTATTTTCGGTTATCACATATGCATACGTACAACGATAGGCAACTTTGCATGCGATTATTTAAAATCAGGACACCAGCAACATATTTTTCTATCACATAGTGTAAAACACCACTTGGAATATCGCTAATTCTCGATTATCTTACGTATTTAGAGGTGTCTTATGAGATACACAGCTATCTGCAGTACCTCAGATGATCAGTTGAAGTCGCTAGCCTTATCGCTATAAGCTCTGTCAGCCTGACGATTTAATTAGCCTCGGTCACTCGTAAAATACGAGGCACCCAAATACACAATTACCGGTCAAACAAGCACGTAAAAATTGAAATTCCGTTATTCTAGCAAACATTTTTTGTTTAATTCCAAACATGGACACAGCCGCCAGTAGTGGCTCGATTGTGAAATATTCCGTGTATGGAATTCTTTCATTTTATAGGTCACCTTATTCATAAGGTATCACGATGTTTCTCCTTTTCGTTATATTTTTGTTACATCACTGGGTTTAGATTTGTGTACGTGTTGCGAAAGCTCTTGGTTCGTTTCGTTAATTTGTACCGGATTTTATGCAAAGTTTATGTACCTAAGGCGGATTTTCTTCCTGCTTTCTGTTTTATACGTAGTTGGGTTTCAAAGCACGGTTAATATATAAAGAGAAAGTCCTGTAACCCCATAGGGGAGGCAATAGACTACCACTACCGCTACCACTACTACCGTTGCTACAACGAAATAATCTTCAGGGAAGCGGTGATGTTTAACAAAAAAAGACGGGATCGTTTCATTAAATATTTAAATTCATCGTGTCAGGATTATTTCAATATGCAAATGAGACTTTTAAATATTTCGTATCAAGCGAAATGCGAAATAATTATATTCATGCATAAATAATCTGCAGGATACACACGGTCCAACCTCCGTTTAGACGCGGCAATCAATTTCTAGCTTAATCATTTTCACGTATCTATCCGAATCGAAAAAACAGAAATTACATCAAAATATATTTGCAACGAGATACGTTCGAGTAAAATTCGTTTATCAACACAGCCATAATTTGCCAAGATGAAGCAATAGTTTCGAAAATGAATTCGAGAATTAAAAAACGAGCAATTGCGATAACAAATTCGACATTTTTCATTGCTCGAAAGGGAGGAAAGGGAAAAGTTTTTCTTCACGCTGAACGACCCGAGATACGTAGATACGATTTATGTGTCTGTTCTATCTTCGCGATTGATTATTCCTTTGTACGTTCTCTATTTACATTACGCGTTGCGCCTGTTCTTTACGGTGATCCGTGATTACTAGAAGCAGGGAGAAATGAAAAAAGGAGAACGAAGAAGAAAGACAAATGCGACCGAGACAAAAGAAAGGGAACCTATCCGTTCGTTCGTTCGTTCGTTCAGGTGGCAATACATTTGCAACATTATTGCTATCGATGGCGAATCGATACTGCTGGAAAAAGCAAGTTGCTGATATTCTGACATTCGAAGACAGAACGGCTGATATCCGAGTTATCGATATCTTTCAAGAAAGTTACTATACGTACGTATAAATAAAGGAGTGGAAAAAATATTCTAATTCTAACACCGGCACAACGCGGTGCAACTTTGGTTTAACGCGATAAAAGGCAACTGTTGTTGTAGCGTGGACTGTAAGCGTGTGATAAGGAGAGAGAAAAATAGCAGAGAAATAGCCAAACACGGACCAGTGATATTTTCAAAAATCTGACGAACATCCGGTAAACTTGACAACGATTCGGCAGTCGATAGAACGTTAATCTCGTGGTAGGATCGTTTCGCTCTGCTACCGTTCGAAAACTTTTCACTCTGTGCAAATTTGTTGCGTTCTCTCGTACTTGTTACTGCTTCGCCGTATTCTGTTTGTCCTTTTCCGTGCAAAACTGCTCTCAGCATCGATCATTAATGACGGAGCGTACGAAGAAAATGCTGTTCCATGTACGTGGTATTTGTCCACTCTTCCTCTGATATTTTATTTTCTATACAATTGTCGAATTCAACGTGCGGTTCGAGCGTTCAAGTTGGGCGTTGAGAATGCGGCGTGTGACGTTGCTAACAGCGCGATTACGGTCGAGGCAGCCGCACTTTCTTGAATTCTTTGCTTTGGCCCAGAGCCCCGATAGGGTCGGGGGGATAGGGCGGCGTTCGCGTTGTACGGAACCGGCAATCACTGCAATTTTCCGCATTGTGCCGGGTCAACGGGGTCGGCACGCGAGGAAAATCATTGTTTGCGACTCGAGGTAAAGGAGAGAAAGCGGATGAAGGGGGCGTTCGTTCGTTGATCGGGACCGATAATTCAGAAAATGGGAAATTCCCTTTTCTTTGAGGCGCCCTATATGGAATCGCGCGCTTTGTGCCACTCGCTCCGACGAAGCCTGATGCTTTTTACGCGCCACGTGTCAGCACTCCTTGCATCCTTTTCTTCCCTCCGGCTTTCAGTTTCCAATCATCGAAATGATCGGACCTCCGATATAAGAAGCTTGGCTACGGTGAGCGCAACTCCTTAACGATACAGCTGATCCAACAGAATAAAGACTGTTGCGTCCAGACAGATACTTGCTTCTTCTTCTTCTTCTTTCTTTTACATCCATCGGATCACGAATGCCATTGGACAATTCCCTTACTTTTCAGCGTATTCCATTTCTGTTAATCGGAAAAATACCCATCTTATCTTTATTTATGGAATCCTTCAAACTGAATGCGCAATAACGCACAGCAATAATCGATACCGCGGAGATAAAGCCAGTAACAGGTAGCAAATTACAACGGTCCGCGATATTTAACTCGCTTGTTCTTTTTTAAGGAGAACAACGTCAGTTATTCTTGAAGTTCTACTTTCGCCTGCTTCAAAACATCGGCTTTTGTATGTCCAGATTTAACTCATTTGCGTGCTAATGCAGTAACGTGGCTCTGGGATCTGTCCTTTCGTTTTATCATTATTACCTCACAGAATAAATAAAGAAACAAGAAAGGTGTATATAGCGTGCGTGTGGCAGGATTCTTTGAAACACTGTGTCTTCGTACGCGAAGGTGCGCTCTCTTATAACGCTAAGGTAATCGACCTATGCATCCTGCAACAGCCAAGTACCACGGTACATCATAAGGTTGCGAACGCACAATTTCTGGAAAGGGAATCGTTCTTTGTCGCTAGCTTCTGCCTCAAGGAGGCGCAGACAACGCTGCGAAAGCTTACGTGTTACGCTACACCCGATATTCCATCGCGCGCATTTGATCGGATTCTACGTTTCTTTGCTCGTTGTTTCCTACAACGAGGTGCGCAATTACACGCAATAATTTATCGCAATCGACTCTTCCACCTGTGTAATTTCTTATATATGTTATCTCTTCGGATCCGTTTATAGTTGACATGCTGGTCGTCTCTGTACGAACGAGAGAAACTCGATGTCACGAAAGCGGTTGTTCCATTACTCGATTATTTTCGTCACTCTATCCGCGCGGATATGAGAGGCTCCGGCTGATGAACTGGTAAAGTGGATTTCTATTAGTAGCAGGTACTCGGTTAAAGTCGTGCGATGAATTCGTTTGGAGAAGCACTTGGGAATGTGGAAGGTCCTCGAGGATCGCCGTTTCCCGTAAGTCGATGTCGTCCGTCTGTTGCTGGCGAGTTGGGAAGAAAGTCAATAAGGTAGCCAGAGCTCGTGCAGATCCGTCCATCCATCGTAACATTATAAATTGCGAGTACTCGGCCAACTTCTCTCGCCGAGAACTTTAGCTTCAACGCGATGTTATGGCTCGCGTAACACAGCTCACGAAACGAGTCGAGATTTAGCCCCGGCGTCGTTAAGATTTTAAAGAAAATTGAGATTAACTTCGGCCACTGAAACTTGCTAACAACGAAACGAACTACGGCTCAACCCAAGTGCATTCTTCCATATTTTCTCGTATATTTATTATACATGTTTTATCGCGTGCATTTCATTCCGAAACAGGTAGACTGTTCAGAAAACGTATCGTAAGTAAGGTAGACGCCGTTCTTCTAAAACTTTTGCCAGGCAAACAGGCAAAGAGATTTGAATCACATCGATCCTTTGTATCGTCGTTGTGGTAATCTATGATCGTATCGATAAACAAATTAAGCGAGCTTACGATAAGCTTATGGCTTTACTTAGGAATTCCTTAGTATGCTCGTGCATCTTCAAAGTGCCCAATGATCTTTTCAAGTAGCAACGTGGTCAATGCTAAATGTTTCCCGCAATACGGAAGAAACTACAGCGGGGGAAAAGGGACAGAAGTGGTGGATATGTTAAAAGAAGCGGAATGGACGCTTTAACGCCGGTAAGCATTTATAAATGGAGGAAACGGATTGGAAAAACATCGTTTAGTAGAAATCGCTTCCTTCGTCTATCTTAAAGTTCTAGTCCAACTACAATGAACATTCGACGTGTTCGTATTATGGGATGCCATAGTTACCGTCCGGATGATGGAGAACTTTGTATCAGCCGAGCAAGAGAACATTCGATTCCAAAAAACGATTCAGAAGCGAGAGAGCATTATCTCTGCTTTCTTGCCCGTGTAATTCTGCGAACTTTTTAAGCAGAGTAACGTACAAGAAGATCGCAGTCAAAAATTGCTCGCTTCGCAGGAAGAACGAAACGCCTTGTAAGAAAAAGGTACAGTTTTATCGACGGTTATATGCTGATCAGCTAAGCGATAAAGTAGCGACATAAAATCGGAAATGGGTAGGAGATCGCGTGCAGAGCCTTGTTTACGTTTTGTCTCGCGCTGCAACATTGTGGCGTACGGGTGGAGATAAAATCGATATTCGGAAGCAAGAACCGACGTAGCAGAGGACGTCTTCTCCTAGTTTTATTTAGTGGCGGACAAGAATGCATCGACTGGTTGACCTGCTACCGCTTCTCTCGGCCCTTTGCAACTGCACCACTAAAGCGGAACGATTTCCGTTCGACAGGACGTTGCATACTACACGTAGAGAGATACCGCAGGTCGTTGACCAGGCCACGATATTCCAGCGAATCCTCCAGGAAAGTGGACCAGACCAAGATCCTCCGATCTCGTCGATATCATTCCGAAATATTTACGACATCCATTTCCGGTTGCAAAAATGCATCGATGTAAAGATGCACAACACACGGTTCGTATTACGTGCGCCGTGTTAATTATTCTCCGCTACTAATTCTCTGATCCTTGGAATTTTTTAGAGTTTATAAGTTTCGAGTATAGAGTTACAGAGTTTATAATTTATAAGAGTCGCAACAGCAATATCTTGACATTTCATTATTCCAAACATCTATACATCATCCGCTACATTTGGCAAGGGATTCATTTCTTCTCACTTTTAAATCGAATTAACGTTCTACCTGGAACGAAGAAGGAAAAGTTGACAGCAATACGCGGTCCAAAAACTATGTAGATGAACCCCAAAAAGAATGCAAATGTACCCCAAAAATAATGTTGGAGGTTATACACAACGTTTTTCAGTCGATTGTATATTCTTATCCATCTTCTCCCAATCAATGACCATAACCTTTAAGAACTCGTTTTGCTCGATGCACGTGAATTGAAAGAACCAAGATGCAGATAAGTGGACAAGATAAAGATTGTTGAAGGTCATATACAACAACGTTTTTCAGTCGATTGTATATTCTTATCCATCTTCTCCCAATCAATGACCATAACCTTTAAGAACTCGTTTTGCTCGATGCACGTGAATTGAAAGAACCAAGATGCAGATAAGTGGACAAGATAAAGATTGTTGAAGGTCATATACAACAACGTTTTTCAGTCGATTGTATATTCTTATCCATCTTCTCCCAATCAATGACCGTAACCTTTAAGAACTCGTTTTGCTCGATGCACGAGAATTGAAAGAACCAAGATGCAGATAAGTGGACAAGATAAAGATTGTTGAAGGTCATATACAACAACGTTTTTCAGTCGATTGTATATTCTTATCCATCTTCTCCCAATCAATGACGTTAACCTTTAAGAACTCGTTTTGCTCGATGCACGTGAATTGAAAGAACCAAGATGCAGATAAGTGGACAAGATAAAGATTGTTGAAGGTAATATACAACAACGTTTTTCAGTCGATTGTATATAATTCTTATCCATCGTCTGCTTTCTTTGAGAACTCGTTTTGCTCGATGCACGTGAATTGAAAGAACCAAGATGCAGCTAAGTGGACAAGATAAAGATTGTTGAAGGTCATATACAACAACGTTTTTCAGTCGATTGTAGATAATTTTTATCCGTCTTTTCAAAGCAAAAACAGCCATTAAGGAACATATTTAGAACTCGTTTTACTCGACGTACGTGATTTGAAAGAACCAAGATGCAGCTAAGTGGACAAGATAAAGATTGTTGAAGGTCATATACAACAACGTTTTTCAGTCGATTGTATATTCTTATCCATCTTCTCCCAATCAATGACCGTATCCTTTAAGAACTCGTTTTGCTCGATGCACGTGAATTGAAAGAACCAAGATGTAGATAAGTGGACAAGATAAAAGATTGTTGAAGGTAATATACAACAACGTTTTTCAGTCGATTGTATATTCTTATCCATCTTCTCCCAATCAATGACGTTAACCTTTAAGAACTCGTTTTGCTCGATGCACGTGAATTGAAAGAACCAAGATGCAGATAAGTGGACAAGATAAAGATTGTTGAAGGTAATATACAACAACGTTTTTCAGTCGATTGTATATAATTCTTATCCATCGTCTGTTTCCTTTGCGAACTCGTTTTGCTCGATGCACGTGAATTGAAAGAACCAAGATGCAGTTAAGTGCACAAGATAAAGATTGTCGAAGGTCATACACAACAACGTTTTTCAGTCGATTGTAGATAATTTTTATCCGTCTTTTCAAAGCAGAAACAGACATTAAGAAACACACTTAGAACTCGTTTTACTCGACGTACGTGATTTGAAAGAACCAAGATGCAGATAAGTGGACAAGATAAAAGATTGTTGAAGGTAATATACAACAACGTTTTTCAGTCGATTGTATATAATTCTTATCCATCGTCTGTTTTCTTTGAGAACTCGTTTTGCTCGATGCACGTGAATTGAAAGAACCAAGATGCGGTTAAGTGCACAAGATAAAGATTGTTGAAGGTCATACACAACAACGTTTTTCAGTCGATTGTAGATAATTTTTATCCGTCTTTTCAAAGCAGGAACAATCATTGAAAAATATATTCAGAACTCGTTTTACTCGACGTACGTGATTTGAAAGAACCAAGATGCAAACAACTGAGCAAGATAAAGACGCGGCAGAAGACGCTAATTACGCGTTCGAACGACAAGAAGCGTGGTCAGTTGGTGGTTATTCGGGACAATGATAGCATCGAAAAGAAAGGGGAAGATACGGAGCGATTCATTTCTTCGCACCTTTAAGTCGAATTAACGTTCCGCTTGGAACAAAGATGGAAAGGTTGGAAGCAATACACGGTCCAAAAACTATGTAAATGCAGGCCAAAAACTATGTAAATGTACCGCAAAAAGAATGTTGAAGATCATACACAACAACGTCTTTCGGTCGATTGTATATAATTTTTATCCATTTTTTCGAAGCCTAACGCTATGAAGTCTTCCTATAAGAACTCGTTTTACTCGACGCACGTAAACGGGAAGATATAGAGAAAGTATAAAATTTATCCTTCCAAATTTTATACTATATTATACTTCTAATATTCTTCAAAGTACTATAAATGTATCTCGGAATATTTCCAAAATAGACAACAACACTTTGAATGCAGGAGGAAGAAAATCCTCCTGATAACACAGGTTTCTGTAATTTTGTACAATGTTGCGACAGCTAATACGCGCAGCTACGCGTAGAGCGCAATAAATCAACGCTTATTTCGCAAGTGTGTATCTTCGATTTAATCCGAGAGTCGTAAAAGAAATCGATTTCCATTCATCGTGATGTTTACCCCGGACGACGATAAAGCGGCCGAATGTAAAGCAATAGAGACATAAATTTCTGTCCAGGACAGAAACGATCCTGAAGTGATTCCCCGGGCCGCGTTTCTTCTCTGTAACGATCTAAAGAGAAATTCGTATCGCGCGCTACAAGCACGCGAATGTCTTCTCGCTCGGCTATAAAATAAAATACACTGTTAGCAGAGCGACGATCTGTTGCCGGAGCCACGTCGAGCCGCCGACCTTCTCTCTAAAGGAATTCGCTATTTCCTCTGTCCTATCTGCTCCGATACCAATCCGCATCTTTTCTACCCTTTCTATCCAAATCCATCCGCAATTACGATTTAGAGGAGTGTACGCGCGATCGGATCGATGCAAGAAAATTTTGCAAATCGAGCGATAACTCTGTCCTTTGCTGGACGTCGGTGTGATGTGTCTCACGAGACGAGAAAGCGGATACGCCTGTTATACGCAAGACTTGGGAAAGAATAGAAAGAAGAGATCGTACCTATTCTTAGCTATCTATACTTGAAGGTTACCATGCGTGGCTAGATAAAGATACAGATTTTCAGGTTACTTCTCGCGTTCGATCGGCGAGAAAAAGCGGTATTTTCGTTCTCGTTCTGACACGAGAGAGCTTCAACAGGCGTTCGAAGTTGGAACCTAAACTCGGAGAAAATGCATCGAACGAGCGCATTTCGTCGAGGAGGGAGGCTCTCGCAGCTCGCCGAAATGCCGAGCATTTTTCCAAAGGTCCGCCCGGAGAAATATCGTCGAGCCTTCTTTCATAAACGAGAATTGTTTGCCGACTCGGGCTACAACGTTCGACTCGAGACGAAGAAAACGACGACGATTTGCATACACACGACGATCGCGCGCCCTTTTTCCCACTCCTCGCCTTTCTCTCGACAGACCGTTCCATCCTTGTCCCAACCGTTTAATAAAAGATTCTCCCAGCCTCTGATATTTGCCGCGATATTAAATAATCTTGCATACGAACGTTGTCCGTGGAAAATTAGGGACACTATCTGCTTCGAGCGCGGATCCTAATATACGAGACGTCCTGCTCAATTTACGAAACTCGTCCAAATGTCTGGCAAAATATAAATATAAACGAGAGAAAATGTTTGCGAAGAAAAATTGTACAGGGAGACATTTGCGGTTTTCGCTTACTTCGCTTTGCGACCACATTCGAACGTTCTTTTCACACCGCGTATATAATACATATACCCTGTTTATTTTACACCTGCACGTTTAATTAATTAATCCTATCACTTTCATACGGATACCTGCCCATTTTGTGTTACATCTTCTGCTTCGAAAACATCAGAAACTCGTGTCTTTCCTATCGTCGTCCGCCATCGACACACGAACAGTAAGATAACAGCAACGATACCCCGCACGAGGACAATTAATTGTTGCTCTCGTCGTAATTCGCGAATGAAAATAGACCGCACACGATGCGTATGGTATCCGATGATTTGTAACCGTGCTTTGTCCTCGATGCATTCAGAAAATACGCAGAAACAAATAATTTATAGCTCTATTCGGACACGATTTAACGATGCGTCCAACTGATGCAAACGGGACACGGTCGTTTCCGCCCGGAAACCAGCTATTCTTTTAAATCGCGCGCTGAAATATCGTTTATTAATTACCCGTTCCCTGAAGCCTCGTGAATTTTACTGGAGTTTTCCAACTGACCAGTCGGTACGTCCGCTAGATTTCTACGTTTACAGACACTTTTTCCTACATTTGCCTATTTTTGCCTTGCTACCATTTCGAACAGAAAGTGCTTTTCGCGTGTTTGTAAAAATCAAATTGTTCACGATTACTGTTTTAACTTTCTCTTTCTTTTTTATTGAGATCCATCCGCAGTCACGATTTAGTCGAGCAGCGAGTACTCGATCACATCGATGCGAGAAAATTTTGGAAGTTGGACGAAAACTCTGTCTCCTTTTTGTTCTACGCGAAACTTGGGGAAAAATAGGAAGATGTCATCGCTACTTCATGTCAAAATACAAATTTTTAAGGTACTTGAACCGAGGCAAACGATACAAAGGTAAATAGGAACTTTCACACACTTCGAATCATTCGATATCAAGTTACTGGGAAATTTGCGCGTTATATGCACCTTTTCGCGCGTGTCCCGAACCTCGATGCAAATTGCGCGCTGTGAACCGTGTCTCGACATTACATCGCCAATCGGCAGTATGGGAAATTCGCGGCCTGGAAACGACTCTATTTGGCCTTCTTGTTCGAACCGATCGATGGCTTTGTTAGTTGCTCGTAAATTCCATCGTCGATACATTTTTACTGTACCTTCGGCATAAATAATCGAATAACGTAAATAATTACCAACTAGATTCGAGCGAAACTCGAGTCGATTTAGATCAACGCGAGTCAAAATACGTTTCCTTCGTAAAAAGAAGCGGAAAGAGAGAACCGTGGACTCGCGAGCTGAAGTTCCAGTCCACTAAACGTTAATATACGTTTGCTGTGTTAATAATTAATCGAACCTCCGTCACAGCAACTAATTAACATAATGGTGGAATGATGCGGAGGTGGAACGAAGAATATTTTCATACGAATGCTACATTTTCTGCTTGTTGCACGTTCCACATTGACAATCCTGATTTACATGGCACGTGTCTGTCGCTTGTGGCCGCGTTTGACGATCAATTTGCGGCGATAGGTTCGATTTTCTGCGTAACTAGTAACCAACTATGATTACCGGAAATCTAAATGGCGGCTCTACGTCGAACCGCAATGTTATCATCGATAGTCGATGATGCGACGAATTTATCAACTACCGACCACGAAATAAAATCCTTCTATACATAATGGATCCTCGTATTTGCATTTTCATTCGGACCAACGACGTGTTCCGACGCTGGTAGACGATTTTTACGAATATATCGTGCGTATTAGTGGAAACACTAAAATTTCATTAGCGTCCTCGCGACTAGCGCGGTAATTCGTAAAACAAAATTGATTTTTGCCAAAATATATATATATATTGTTGAAGTGATCGTCGCTTCCAAGAAAACTCTACACCTGGTCTTCGGTTTCTCAACCGCCTAAGGTCTTCGAAAAAATGCGTCGAGGAAAGACCATAAGCGGTACACGTCCGACGTTGGTTTAGGCAGTTGTTTCAGTCTCAGTACCACATATTTTGTATTTTACTATTCAATATATATATATATATACTTTCAATACCTTGCAGTTTGCCCACGCATTTCTTTAATTCCATCCACTGAATAACCTTAACATATATAAATAAAGTCATGTTCTCAGACAAATCCAAGTTTAACATTTCTGACTCAGATGGTCAAAATTATCCGTCCGTGTATCGTCAGTACAACGTTCTCGATATACGTGGTCGTCAAGTGTAATACCTATGTCGTATACGTAACGCGTGGTATCCAACACGTTATTGCTTAAAATTAATTAGCAATAAAGGACGCGGCGTTTCACGCGACACCTATCGCTCGAGGATGCTATAAAGCGAACCTTAATCCTTCTGATCGATAATGAACCGCCCGCCTCGCGTAGCATTTCATAACGACGTTTACAAAGCCGATAAAATTGTCCCGCGAATCCCAACGATTCCGCGACCGGTTTAATACCGTTGACGGATTAACGAGCATCCCTGCCGTTTTCATGCCGCTCGTCCTTGTCCGCCAGGGCCTTTCAATCGAGCACAACTTGCGAGCAAAATTTATTTATCGCGTCCAGCTTGCTCCGATATCGTGCGGATCGAGATTCCGGTAAATCCTTTAACGCCGTAATCAATGGTATCGCGCGTGTAACGATCGCAAGGATCGCGCGTTCGGAATACGTTGGAAAATCAACGACGACTATGTGACAATTGGCCGCGTCGCGAGATCGCCGGTCCTTCGATGGAACTGCTCTCGGTGGAGTTTGCTTTAAAATCAGTATGTTTTGATCGATCACAAAGGCTCCTTTGATCGCCGGTTTGCGAGCAAATATAACTTTCAATTTGTCGATCCTGTTTATATAGACAGTAGGATCGTACGGATGGTTTTGGGGCTTTGCTTTCCGCTATTGAAATCCTTTCTATTCCCGTCGATTTATAATTATATTCTCGTAGTTATCCCGCAGTAATTTAGTAAAACGATTACCCCATTCTACTAACCTGCTTCGAACCACGATACCGCTACCGAGATAGAGAGGTTCTATTTCATTGGGAAGATCCTATGATATCGAACACAAAGCTACGCGTTAACGATGCGACGATAAATGAGAATCTAACTTTCTGTATCACCAGCAGTAGTCCGTAATACCTTAACAAACGTTGAAACGTTCTGCGTTTCTACCTACTAAATAAATTATCCGAAGTGGACAACGAGAGAACATTTTACGATCAGCGATCTCCAAGATGACGCGTAAAGTAGCGAGTTGAGATTGAAAATTCTCGAAATCTCGTGCACGTCGCTTTACGTTTCAATGGAAAAATTTCGAAGAAAATGACGTCGAGCGTTCTCCTGTAAATACGATTTAGTACGTTCTAATACGTACAAAAGTAACATTTTACTGATTTATTGTATCAAATATACATGCATTATACATGTATATTACCAGTAGTATAGCTTATTCGTTTCATCTTATTAGCCTAGAAATTGAACTTGCCTATGTAGATTATGCTATATGTATATAGGTATACTTTATACTATATATATAAATATATTTATATTGTTGAATCTACCTAAAATCGTCTTTGGTATTAGAGACTGTAACGTTAAACTCTATCTGTGAAAGGAGAAACTACTAATTGTACATTGTTTCTCCGTTTACTTCCTACAACACTACCCTTGCTTTATTTTAAACGTATCCCATCAGCCGAATCTAATTTATACAAAACGCTTCATTTCAGAGGTTCATCAACCACGTTTCAATCGCTGGATAACTACAACGAGCGTTTAACGATGTTCGATATGCTAATAACTCGAAATCCGTACGAAGATGGAATATACAATGGAACGGTATGATTTGCTTCGTTACAATATACGGTAAAGCGGCGGATATTCCAACACCAATTATCCCAACGTTCTATTAATCGAACATAATTATTTCCCGGTAACGTAAGCCTTTATCCCTTACAAATACGTACCTACATACTGTGCATATTTTCAAACGTCGTCCACCTCTATCAACGTAAACTTGATACCAATGTGCCAATTAAACGTATCGCTGATCGAGCTTCCTTGGCGATTTCTTCGCATCTCACCGCTGCGCGTGTTTCTACGACTCCGGGCACACAATCGGCGAAACGAGACGCGTGTCTAAGTTATTCGCGACTGGTAAATTCTTGCGATGTTCCGAAAGCCGGGAGAGGCAAGTGTTACTTGGATCGAGCCTGGAGCGAAACTGAGGCGAAAGCGAGACGAAACTGAAACGAAACGGCGAACCGGCGACGCGTCCTACAACAAAGTTACGCGCAAAAACTGTAAACATACGGATAACAGCCGTGTCAACACGTAATAACGGGACGTTGTATCAACCCAACATAATATTTTTATTTGACGAACGCCCTTTCTTTTTTGTTTCGAGTACGTATAGGTGTTTTATTATCTTACATATACAGTGTGTTCTATCCTGACCTTTTATCGTCTTCTATTCGATTTTTATTCGATCGAATAACGGTCAAACTAACAGCGTGCTGATTATCGAAAGAAAATAAGAAATAATTGAGAAACTCGAAAGACGGAGTGTGTGCGCAAAAATGTACGAAAGTACAAACTACTAAAAAATCCACCGTTACGAGCATTAACGCTCACCTTACCAGGCAAGTTCAAAAGATCGGTTTCAAAATGTAATTTGAAATCGTACGTTCGTTGTCATCTCCGATAACTGTTATCGCCCATTTCTCGAACTTTGGAGAAACAAGAACTTGGATAAAGCGAGAAATAACGACGAGGTTTGACCGGACCTGGTAAGGTCAGTGTTAAGGAACAAAAGTACGAAAATTATTCAAAACTGGCGACGATAGGAGAACCTAAAATACTATGCCAACGTAACGAAATAATTTCAGTTGTTTCTGCCGAAAGAACCACGTGTTTGACTCGGCAGGCAAACAGACGCGGGATCGATAAATATTCGAAGAATCTGTATCCGCAGAAATGAAACTCCGTATGAAAGAAAGAATTCCAATTCGTCGAATTCGTCATTCCAATCGTAATTTCATCATCGTCGAAAATTCCGCCGCCCCATCGACATTAAAAGGGAGCTTTCACTGTAATTACGCAAAGTGAATATTTCAGAATACTTGGAATAATTGATAACACTTGGAATGCGTAGCTAGAAACGATAATCTCCCATAAGTAAATAAAAAACGAATATGCTTTAGTTGGCGCGGTCCATAAAGATTACTTTCCATCGCAAGTATCGAGGACATTCAAAGTAATCGCCAACTTTACAGCCACGCTATTGTATAAGAGCCAGTTTTTTCTTTTTTTTTTTACTTGAGAGAATTTTACAATCGATTCTCATTGATAATGATAAGTAGATTAATCAGACGTGCTTCTATGTAATGTCTGATAGATGTTTATCGTTTGTTTGATTCTATAAGATCCAGCGAAGAAAACAGACGAAAACGAAGGGAGACCCTTCTTCGGTTAGTGGATGAGGATTTTATGATTGCGACTCTTGATAAAGTTGATGTCATCCTAAAGAGGGAACGGTTATTGCAGCCTCTTAAACTGTCATCATCACCGTTTTATGTTTCGAGAAGGATATCCTCTTCGGGTAGTCGCGAAGCTCGTTCCGCTCCAGACTATCTATCTCGTTGTTTCTGCTAAATACGCTTCAACGTAATCCCATACACGGCGTCTCGTTGCTTCGTCATCGCACGCCGTTGTGCTTGAGAATTGGCTGGTGATTGTCTTTAAACCTACTTTCTGCTAATTTTCTCTTCGACTGCCGTGCATCTTGTCAACGCGACACAGATTATCCTGTCGCTGTGTTAACCAGTTTTTCGTTTAGCTTTAGTTTTCGGGGCTCTTTACCTTGATGATCGTTCGCTGATTTTAGACAGCGTTTTAATTACATTTTCGAGAGTGATAGAAATTTATTTCTTACCACTGTCTCTCGTGCTTCGATATAAATTTATCGTTCGTGCACGTGTAATGCGATTTCATCGATAACAACGGGGCAAATAACAATTAATGGCAATCGGTTTTCGTTCGAAAGAGACAGGCTCGTTTCGAATACACCGAAAATTCATATAATTTTGTTTGTTTCGTTATTCGCTCGAAACGGCTAATCTCGACAACGGTCTAAGGAAAATTAGTACGTGGAAACGATGGAAATTTTTTAACACAAAGGTCGACCGTTTTTGTCGACCGTTTTTGCCGATCGTTCGAGGGTCAACCAAAAGAATTACATAACAACTACGTATGCTCCGTGTTACGTTTGACATTCTCGTGTCGAGAATAACGAGCAATCTACGCATTATGATTTCTAAAAAAGATGAAACTGCGTGTGTTTATAACACGACTCGTAGCAACGGGCGAAAATTACAGGTCAAATAAATTTTGTCAGATCTGAGAGCAGCGTGAAAAATTTGTTGCTATCGGACGTGACTTCGATTCCATGTGCAAATTCTCCTCCAAGTATCGAAACTGCGGTGACGTTGGGAATAAACGTCGAGATAAACTAACGGCAACAAATAATGGGAAAAATAATCGACTCGAATTGGATCTGCGTATCGTGTAAAATTTTTAAGTACCAACAAAACACGCAAAATTCCGCGACGGAAAATAGAAAAAAAAAAAACAGCAAAATGTATTCTCTGGCTCGGGTACAGCAACACGCTTTAAACAGCACTCGGCTAATAAAAGAGAATAACCTCTCGCAGCTTATCAGGAATTTTTGCGTTATATTCCCAACGCTAATAATAAATTCTGCCTGTGATAAAGTCACAATTTATACAACGCGAAACAGAGAAAAAAGAAGGGAAAATATCAGAGAGAAGTGCCAAAACAGGTACATAAAACTGTATCTCAACGCGATGAACAGCGTATTATAGGTAAATGAACCGAATATGAGACCTCATCGTATTTTTACGAACAAGTGCGGCCATGCTGCGGTACAGCTTTAAATTACAGCGGCTGGATTGCGCAGAATTTATGCAGATTCATATTTTCGAGAATATAATTAAAAAAGTGGAACCTCGGCAGAAAATTGTTTTACCGTAGCAAGTACTACAGAAAGCAAGCTATACAGTGGAGTCAGGGTTATCCGATTCTCGTTTAACCGAAGCTCCGTATTATCCGAGGTGCTTTTGAAATTAATCCTAACTTCGCTTTTGTTCGAAATTTTAGCGCGGAGAAATTCTCTGCGCAGAGTGATACGAAAATACGAATAGCCTGGAATTGCGAAAGTAACTGATCGCACATTCAACCGGTTACATAATTAATTAAGCCCAAATACACGTGCATTAATTACCAACGTTATCGAAATGCTTTCTACGATTTTATCGTACGATTTACCTACGTTCCTACTGCACCTTCCGTCGTCGTGTCATCCGAATTTTCGACTATCCCAAGTTCCTCCTTCTATCAACCGACATTGAATCAAACGTTCTACGTACAATCGAAAAATCATGATGTTGCAAACACCGGCGCAACGAATCGGTGGCCGCAGTTCGTTGGACATTCTCGCACTGTTCGATTAATCGATGTTTCGACGATTTTCCGGGTCGCGAGGTTCGATATCACGTTCAAGTGGCGGAGTTTACCCCGAAAAATCTCCACGAGGCCAACTCGTATCACGATATTATCCTGCTTGATCTCTGATTCCCCGGGGACAGATAGCCTGGAATATTCGTTCGTCGATAGGCCGGAGGCTCGCCAGCTAGCTCGCCAGCTAGCCCGCCAGGAATACTCTGTTTTCAGCCAGGACTATTTCGTTTTCAGCCTGGACTATTCTGAAAGCTCTGGATCCGCGGCCGCTGCGGAAGCTCCGGTAGACACGTCGCGTAAAAAAAAATCCCGACGATAAAATAAAATCGTTCAATTCTAAAGTGCTCCGCGGTGGTTGAAATATTTACTCCGCTTGATAGTTCCGATGGACGATAAGTATCGGGTCGTTTTTTCCTCGTTTTGGTGTCACGGTCCTGCGAACGCTAAGAGTGTTGCCATGGGAACGTATGACCGTCGTTTCTACGTTCACGAGTCTTTTGTCATTCGGTTCGAATACACGAAGCGCGCAATGAACGATTAATCGGGCAAAGCAACGATTGCTACGATGTTTGACAGAGTAAAAATTGGGCGTGCGTTATCGTAGGCATTTAAACTGGGCAGAAGGGCGATAGACGCGGACCGTAACACGCGCCAAGCGATTAGACGTAAGACGATTCTGTATGAGAAAGGAGAGATAATCCGACTTTTGCAGTTTCTAAAAGATACAAAGTTTTTATAATACACGATATACCGTTAGCAAATTACGCAATTTTGCATCAAACACATAGTCAGACTGCTGGTACTCTTGACTTTAAAGTGACTGTAAGTGACGTATGAGAGAGAGTGACAGTCATATCAAGCATTGAAGAATAAGTTGCGATCTTCGCCCCCCCCCCACTGACAGTGAACATGGATCCAGTACTGCTGGACAACGTCGTCGGGACTCTGTTCCCACGGCAGAACAGCGACGCGGGGCAGTCAGGACCATCCTCACCCACCTCCTCCTCCGACGACGACGACGAGGTGGCGACGACAACGACGGAGTGGAGCGACGTCCGCGACGTCCGCTGGACCCGACGTCCGCTGGACCCGACGTCCGCTGGACCCGACGTCCGCTGGACCCGACGTCCGTTGGACCCGACGTCCACTGGACCCGACGTCCACTGGACCCGACGTCCACTGGACCCGACGTCCACTGGACCCGACGTCCACTGGACCCGACGTCCACTGGACCCGTCGTCCACTGGACCCGACGTCCGCTGGAAAAGGTGATAGCCGCCAGCCTGGAGGCCCATATGTCGCGGCGAGATCCAGGATTGCACGACAGAAAATACGGACTTCGCCGAGGCTGCCCGACGGTGGACGCGGTGAGATGGGTCAGGTCTGTGGCGGAGAACATGGCCTCCTGAGAAGGAGTGGCACTGACGATCTCCCTGGACATCACAAACGCGTTCAACACGAGGTACCGGCGTACCTTACCGTTACGGGGTTACCTTACCACGTAACGTGCGAACGTATCACTTTCCCACCAGAGAAAACGTTTCGATGGCACAGACAGTAGATCCATTTTAACAGCGCTACTTTGTTATGTGTAGGGATTACAGAAGTAGCTTCCAAAAGGCACAAAGTTTTCCCAATCGATATAACCGCCGAAAAGTAACGATATTCGCTAAAAATGGCGTATGTTACAGATACGTCGACATGTCCACCAATAAAATGTAAATATCACGCATATTCATGGAACAACAGTATTCTTAGTACCTGCACCACGGAGGAAATTTACACCAATTGGAAAACTATATTCATAATTTTCTGTAATATTACTGAACACGAAGGTCACTTACTCAAAAATAATCGGTGTGTAATCGTTGTGAAGGAGATCGAAAAGAACGGGTTGTAAATATTAGTAAAGAGTATTGCTTTGGTGTAGTAGTCCAGCTACAAGTTCCAGGTTAAATCCCCCTGGGGCCCCGTAGTCTCTATTTCGGCGTCTCCTCCGTTCGAGCTCCAAGGGCTTGGCGCTCCGATCAGTGAAGCTCAGGCGGGGACTCACCCCTCGCCGAGCTTGCGGTCCAAGACGTTCGAGGGGAAGTTAGTCGAGAAGCGTGGGAGCGATGGCGCTGCGACCTACTCACCGAAGACCAGATCCAGGGCCACCGTCCTTACGGATGACGCAGGTGCTCGCAGAACATGGAGCATTCGGGAAATACCTGACGAAAAGTGGAAGAGAGGCGACGAGCATCGTATTCTATGGGTAACGATCGGAGAAAGATTAAGACTCCTCGTCGATCGTGAAAGCGATGCTGAGGGGGCTCGCAGTACGCTCATATTGCGAAGCCGTAATGCTCGTAAAGGAACGAACACAGCGGGAGAGGGTGACAACATTCCACTCTGGCAGAATTCCGCGCCGAAGGACGGCCCTACACGCCGTCCTAGGTGGTCATAGAGGCTGACACGCCGAGCAGGATCCGGACCTCCTCGGACTTGCGCGACGGCCCAGGGGATGGCGTTCAGATGCGGATTGCCAGTTAAACCGCACAGAAATATAACTTTCCATCGACGCAATAAAATATTTCGTGAAAAGAAATACATAGATATAGAGATGTTATGTTGCAGACGAGAAATCTTCAACAGAACGCTAATCATCTAACGAAAAATGTATCCAACGAAGGCTCCTCCCCCTCCCTCTCATCCCGCCCCTTCCCAAAGTCCCGCAGCACACAAAAAGTGGACTGCCGAAGCGTCCTGTTTTGCGGCCAAGTTTCGGGACAAATATAACAACATAAACAAGAACATAGAAAAACTTCGCTCCCCAGCGACTTAAATCCAAAAAAGCCAAAAACAAAATCCGAAAACACAAGAATGCAAAACTCAAAAAATTGCAAAAACTCCGATACATAATATAGCATGGCTACGTCGTACCGTCGCGTATCGGTACCTTTGCCTAACACATCTTATTCTGATTCACAGTTTAAGTGAATTACTTCGATGTATTAAAAACTAATCTTGGCATAAATGAACAAGTATCCAACGAAGGGAATTATCGAACAAGACCGACGACGTTTCTATTTTTCGTCATTTCGTTTTGCATTAAATAAACATTAACGTTGCCGACGGTTTGCCAGATTAGCATTTGCGGTTTTAGTCGCTTAATATCCTCACACAGGTACTTCCACCAACGTTTAGAAAATTGATTTCAACTCCAGTTTCGTGGGCAATCTGTCTTGCTGTGAGATATGGGTATGGCGCGGCAACGCGAAACAGCACGTTTCCCGCTAGCACAAACTGCGGAGAGTCGTCCACTGCTCTGCTCTGCTTCACAACTAAGCGATAAATTTATTCTTCGCCACGCTCATTCCTATCTATCGATAAATTGTAAATAGCTTCGCAACTATCCCTTACACAACCCGTGGCACTTCAAAAATTCATACATTTCGTCCTTTGACTTCTACCGCTCTTCGTCGATCAGCCATAATTTATTCCTCGCCATACTTATTCGCGTCTTGCAATAAATTGCAAAGAGACTTTCCATTACACTTTGTGGGTCTCGTGATATTTTAAAAGTTAAATAATTTGACCGTAAAATACGACGCGAAATTCTGATAAATATTTCGATTTTGGAAATTTCGTTGATAAACAGAAAGGGAGCGTTGTCACGCCATAATGCAATTAGAGCTAACTGGACGCTTTTAAAATCATTCTAGCGTACAACAAAAATATTATAAGACGAGAATAAACGTTTTGAAGAAAGTATTTGAACACTTGCCGTGGAAAACGTTGTATGCGTTGTCGAGTATTATTTTGCAAAATTTACAGTGGACCGTTTTATCCTGCCCTGCGACAATTCTTTCGCTACTACATCGTACTTAAACGTTACCAACTCTTTTATAAAAGGTCGTTTAAAAAATTTCAATGGAAAGTAATTTTTTCCAAAGATGACGGAACTCGATCTACGATATCGACTAATAAAAATAAGTCATCCGGTACAGTAATTCGATGCAACTGTAAATAACCAACATAAACAAAAAACAAAATAAAGAACATTTGCATTATTTTCAACGTATAAACCCAACAAACTCTAAAAAAAATCAGCCCTTGTTCAACGCGCTATTCGATTTATGTCACTTTTGTGAAAAAATGGCACTCGTGACTGCGCACGATCTTCGACGAAACACATTTTTGTTGAAACTCGTCAGCGGAGATATTCGCGTGCCAGAGCTCGCGTAAAATTACTTTACGTATTCTACAGCGTCGCGCGATTCAGTGCAATTTAAAGCATTTTCGGGGTGGTCGATCTTCGCGTTCACGATGCAAGTATCGCGATGGAAGTTGCGAGCAGCGTGAAAATTCATCGCGATGCGAGCGAGCCAGCCGGCTGAAACTCGATTGCGCGAGTAATGAGACGCCGCGAAACATTCCGTCACGCGACCAGATTCGTCGAACATTCCGAGTAATCCAATAATTCACCGTGGTAGATATAGCCCGTGTGGCAGAAATTGAAATTTAACCCAATCCGCGACAAGGTCTAAGTGGCAATTTCACATAGCGCCGTGCCGCTTCGCCTTTCCCATGACGTTTCTTCCAAGAAAGCTCCTCTTCGTTAATTACTCTCGACTGTAGAAGAGGAACAGGTAAATTCTATTTTATACTGCACCCTAATTACGTCGCATTTACATCACGCCACTATCGCCTGCTCGCCAAAATCTGCTCATTGAAAGAATGCAGCGTAGTCTTCTTAAGTTCGTGTTAGGATCAGAATGGCTGTCGTTACGTTCGATTACGTTCTTGTCGAATCTGTGATCTTCCCTCGAGACTGGGAGACTCGTTATTCCTCTTCAAGATTAACAACAGCACACGGAGCACGCGTCTATCGTCCGGTCGCCAAACCAGTTAAGATACGAACAACTCGTTGAGAGAACGCAGCTGGTCTTCTTAAGTTCGCGGCTTGTAAATTGGATCGGAGTAGGTCTCTTGCAGGTTACGACTTTATAGCACGATTAATGACATTGGTATCTTATAAGAACCAGTTCGTTAATGTGGAAGCAAATCGCAACATTCCAGTGAATCGACTGGAAACCCGGTCGATGCCTTCCAGTCTTTTACCGGATTTTACTTCGATCCACCGTCTGGACTGACGCAAGCCTAACTTCATGTACGCTAAATAGAGGCCTGCTCCCGTTCGTCATCCGTGTATCGATGTAAAAATGATGTACAGATAGGAATAGGTTCGTTTGCGGAAAATAAAACATTTCGATAGTTGCTGTAGATTGTGGGCGCCATCGTAGAAATCGTCGTTTTCGTTCGAGGAGCACGTTCAAGGAGCTATTAGCCTTCGAGTGTTCTCTGACGTCATCGATCCACTCTTTGACAAATAAAAGCGGATAGACGAGAAGAACAACGAAATAACGAGGCCAGCAGGATGCTTCTTTTTATTCTGCCATTTCTCCGCGTAGAAATACGAATCGAGAGTGCGGCTTCTGCATTTTTCTTCCGTAATTATGCGTCGTATTGTTGCTTCTAGCTCGTGCTATATTTCACTGGAGAGTCAGTGGGACAGGAAATGACGGACAGCAGGGAATTTTTAACATCTTCGGTAGAACTTTGTCCCTCCCTCTTCTAGTTCTTCCTTTTCTTCTACTTCTAGTTCTTCTTTGACAATGTTTACGAACGTGCATTTTTTAGCTGCGCTCGTGGAAGACTCGCAAGCGCAAGAGCGCGTAGAATTCATACAACGTGTGAGAACGTCGAGGCATCCACGCTAATCAATTTCATAGGAGAAAAGTGATTGTTCGATCGCGGATATTTATGCAAATGCATATTCACAGAGAATATGGAAGCCAGAGACGGAGAATTGCTTTGCGTACTGAATATTATAACGAGTACTATACACTTTGAATATTTCATATACTTTTGCATATTTCCTGCATTCTACGCATTTCCGCGCCTTCAAATTTCTCATAAACGCATAAAAATTCCTCTCTGTCTAGCGACTCTTCCGTTACGCGCAATATTCCACTATCCGAATAATTATGCCGCCTTCTTATCAGTTCGGACAAGGTACGAAACGTTCGCGATTTGCGTGTCTCTTACAGAGAGACGTTATAGAACCAAGGTATATACGCGTTGTACTTGACGTGCTCCGTCTAATTTCTGAGATCGCTGGGTATTTAAGGGGCGCAGTAACTTATGGCAATTTTGCGGACAACCCCAGACAGGTTTGAGTGTACATTACCGAGCGTGAGAAGGCGAAAGGTCATCATTCTCCGTCAAAGGAATCCAGAAATTTAATTAATCCGAGTCAATGGTAGCGGGATACACGTCAAACTTGGACGGGTTGAGTTTGCGGTGGAAATTCTCGAAATTTGATATTACGTTCCAGAGAAATACACGCAGGCAGAAATCACCGTTTAAATTTGCAAATATCATTCCATCGACTAATCGTCGGAAAATCGATCGAACTAGGTTTCCAGTCGAAGAAAATACGCGTTTCGAATCCAAGCTCCGAAACCTTCTAATATAAAATCGAAGCACTGACTTCGACGACGTATTCTTGTACCGTTAACGTTGACGTGTTACTTTTCGAAGGATCGACATGTTCCACTGCGGTTAATTACAAGGATTTTCGACCGACATGGCAATTCACTTTTACGGGCTATCAAAATCAACGTTTACGTCTACGTCTACGAGAAAGATTGCAAGAAAGTCATCGATGCAGGATATATTGTATCTAACTTTTTGCTACGTTGTGTCACGTTCCCCATCTGTTCTCTATTTCGCGTGCGCCTTCTATTTCAAATAATAGGGACGTCGTGTCGTTTCATTCGATAAAAGACGCTTCATCAACATTTTAATTGACTGCAAATGGAACGCTGAATGCATTTTCAGATGGAACTTTCAAAGGTATTGCGCAAAGTAATACTCGTTAAAAAGCAATGCGACAGTAAAAACTCGTCACTGGCAAATTATTCCCAATTTTCTTTCTGTTAACGATCGAAAACTCGCGCGACATGGCCCTTTCTTCTCTTATAATTAGTGACAGATTTGGAAAAAGAGAGAGAGAAAAGAGAAAGTTATCCGTGACAGGTGCCCAAATACATTTGCGAGACAGCGTGCGGTGATACTTTTCTCCGACGTTATTAGCACTTTTTAAATTCTATCGATATTCCGTTTGACGCGAGCGTCGATCCAACGATGAAATCCAATTAGCTCTGTTAATTGAATCACGCGACGCGGTAGAAATTAATTAATCTACAACAGAACAAGTCGACTGGTTGGGTAACTGACTTGATAGAACTTTTCACCGTTCAGCGGGAAACGAGGAAACTTTTCTACGCCGCCGTTTCATCCAGCCCGATTATTTATGAAAGTACAGTGACTCGCAAAAGCACTCAAACACTTTAATATAGAATTTTTTTTTATGAACATACTACGCACATTGTACGAAACTTTTTGAAACTTCGTTAATACCGTAACGAGGCAGGATTATCCTGATTCTGCTGGTAAATTTCGAAACTAAGCCAAAGATGTATATAAAAGCTGCAAGATATTCGTTGCAGACATAAATTCGGTGAAAAATTAGCATAGAGCGTTAACAGAGTAGTCGGCAACGTGAAATTACCGTTATACACGATCACGCTGAATATTCTGGCTTAGTGATATCGCGAATAATCCATCTTTCGAATCGGTGGTCTTGGCGAAATAGTTTCCAATAAATATTTCCTCATCTCTACATGCATACACCCTCGGATCCCTTCCGAACTTTATCGATACGATCACGACAACAGTTCTCGAGTGCCTTAACATTTTTTCATGAATATATTACGTGCATCCAACGAAACTTCGTGGAACTTGGTTAGCCGTGTAACGAAGATACAACTATCCTAATTATAATAGCAAAATTTCACATCGACCCAAAAGTCTACAAGCAAGTTGCAAGAGGTTCATCGTAAACGTACATTAAACGTTATCGTTAAAATTAGTATGCAACACGAAGAGCGATTTCAAACGCACATCCAGTGCTAAAAATGGCCACACTAAATATTGGGATTTATTAATATAGTGAATAATTGGTCTTGCCAATATCCTGACGATCTTTGCAATGTCGAGTAGTATCTGGAAATTTCTACATACGTTCTCAAATTCGTTTCGACTATTAGTCCGTGTCGCATTACAATGCTAATGAAATTCCAAAACATTTTATATAATTTGTAATTAAATATATAAATACGTAAAATATGTGATTTGTTCCTGGAACATAAACTCGTCAAAGTCTCTCTGTCAGTGAGTCTCTGTGTTAAAGAAAACATTCCGCTGAAATTCATCTTCTGCTCGGTATATTTTACGTTTCGGGTACACTGCTTTTGTACACAGCTGTCGCAAACAGTCGACTCTGGGCGCTCGACTTGCTCAGTCTTTCGATCGTTTGATTAGGGAACCGCTGTTAGACTCGATGCAACACGGTCGGTGGACTGCTCAAACTGTACACGATGTAAATGTAGACAGCGAAAACCGCAGCGCACGTGCCCAAAGTGAAGACGGCCGTGTCGAATCCTACGAGAACAGAATCGAAATCGATCGTGAGCCCCGAGTTTTGACCAGAGAGCTGCTCGCTTCAATTTCGTTTAAGCGAAGGAAATTTACGCCGCGTGTCCTTACGTGCGCGGAAATATTCGCGGCAAATGTTTAGAAATTTTCATTTTTATAAACATCCGGCACATCGTGTGGAAAAATAAGAAAATTTGGAATGAAATTTGACAGGTATACTTAAATTTCGCTATATACGTGTATGTAACGGTGTACGAAACAAAGCTCGATCTCTGCTATAGTCGTTTTGCTGCTTTTCAGTAGGTGGGATCAATTACACGTAAACAACGAAGGGTATCGTTCGAGATAAAAATTCCAGTGACACTGACGAATGCTCTTTTGCGAACAAGAATCTCGCGGTATCGTTGGGAAGGAAGATGAACGGAGAAGATACTTTGACGCGTTAAAGTCACGATATAATTTAATGCTTCGCTCAAACTCCTACGCAGTTCGCAACATCTCGGTTCGTCTTTCGCGGAGTTCAGTTTCCAGTTGTTTATGAAATTTGACAAAGCCGATTACGGCCGGAGCATTTCGAATTTCATTCGATCTTTGGTCCCAGCTCTTCGCCGAAAGCGCAGCACCAGCTGAGATACTTCGCTGCTTGCGAAATTTCATAAAGCCGATTAGAATCGGCGTAGCGGACCATACGAAACGAATTTCCCGACGAGAAAGCCTCGCGTGCACGTCCCAGCCCACTCGAAATCATTCGTTCGATCATCGTTGGTACGCGGAAAGTAGGTTCCGATAGCCTATCAATGAAAAGCAGGAAATTTCTAAAAACCTTCGCGTTGTTCCATGCATTCTATATATTTTCAACAAACTTTAAACTAGCGGAGAATTTTGTCGGCTTTTGGATCGCGCAACGAACGACTAATCGGGCAAAGGAGCGATTAATACGATGTCTGACGGAGTAAAAATTGGGCGTGAGTTGTCGTAAGAATTTGAACTGGGCAGGAAGGCGGCAGAGGCGGCCTGTGACACGCCTGAAGCGTTTCGCAGTCGAATTTCGCGTTTCCCTTCGCTAACAAAGAAACGACGGAACTTTCTACAAACTTTTTCATAATCGATAAGCTTGTCATAACGGGGCAGCAGTTTTTGTAGGATCCAGCTTCGTAGAATGGTATCGCCTAAGCTGGCAGCCGGCGTGGACATAACTTGCGAAATTCCTGACGGTCGCAGACACAATTTCGTGCAGAAGCGACCGTAAAATTTGCGGACGATGAATGGAAAGTGACGAAATTGTGCCGCGCTGCTTGGAATTTCGCAAGTTGAGCTCGTACTCGCTACCACCTTAAGTCCTAGCGTTGTTTCTGAAAATCGCCACTGAAACCGCTGACACCATTTTTAACGACAACAGATTTGACCGACAGCGGAGTTGACTGACAACGTCGTCGTCCGACGACAATTTTAACTGACGCCAGCTCCCACCGACCGGCAGTATCAACACAGGGAAATAACAGAGGACTTTTACTTCTGTAGATTCGATTGTTGCAGATAATTGATGGAACAGGCCGCTTCACGACGGCCTGTGAAAAATTGAGCGGTAGCAACGAAACAAGCGTTGCCTCGGTCGCAATTAATTCGCGTAAAGTTCGAACGTAATTTCGACGCACATCGACATCGGATTCATGATTTGGTACGCGGTTGTCACGAATAGAGTTCTGCTTGCCATGTGTTGCCCTCACGGTCTGGTCGCCAAGATCTACACATTGCTACACTGACCCGCAACAAATCTGAGGAAATACCGTAAACCGAATCTGTTTAGCTTCATTTCTATTGATATAAGTACTTTCGGTTTACGGATGGTCCTTATGTTTGTTGCACGCTCTTACGGAGAAAGCGGGTGTCTAGCGAAATAGCAGATTTTTCCCATGAACGAGGATGCCCATGAGGCACATCAGCTTTTCTTTCTCTTCTATTCTATTCTATTCTTTTTCTACCGAAAAACGTGAACGACGAATCCACGATTTTAGTTCAAAAGGGCACACTCACACCGAGCTTTCCTCCTCGATGGTATGAGACGGGTCTGCGACAGTTCTTGTAATCGTTTTGCAGCAAAAACTCAACAATGTAGCCAATAAAGGAAGTCATTTTATCGAGTCAGTCAGTTGGTTATCATTCAAAAATTACGCGACACGGTCCTGGCGACCGGCCGTCGTTAAAACTACAGCAGCGAAGCTGTTGACAAGTCAAAGCTACCGACGATCAAATACCGTCGTCGACGAATCGCTGTCGGCGATTTGAATGGGACCCGTAAGAAGTTCGCGGCAAAGTAGCTTAACGCGCGCAGAATGCAGGAACATCAAAGGATTTGGAAATAAATTTCCGCTTTTCTTTAACAGGCAACTGCGAGTTTCCTTTCGGATACGTCGAGACGCGTGCTTCGATCTCTCAGGGGAATTAAAATTGTCTCACTTTCTTTCGCGTGTTCGTCCCACTCTCGAGATGGGCATTCTTCGCCTATCGATAACTGCACCGATTCATCCTGCTTCAACGGCTTCCCCTCTGCCTTGGCCGCGGTTTCGTCTAAAGTTCCAGCTTTCCTTGTCTTCTCTTCGATATCTCTCTCTCCCTCGGCCTCTTCTTCAACCTCGTCTTTAGTTTCTATGAAAGATCGCGCGAATATTTCAAGTCCTTGCACCCAAGACACGCAACAACCGCGTTCTGCCTACTACTCCCCAGATATTAGAGTAGCAAATTTCGTATCGTTAACAAACGTATTTGTTCCATTGAAAACGGAATATTATATCCAAAAATACAAACACTAAATTTAAAGTAATTTGCAATTGTCAAAGGTATGTCGAGTGCCGTAGTTCGATCGAGCGATTTAAAGGAATGCGCGCGCTGTTCGAATTATCTCACGAAGAGTATTATAATTTTGCCTCGTGCTCGATTTTCTACTAGAATTTGTGTATACTTTTGAAACGGTATTTTTCTTTAATCGATTTCGATTCTCCGTTAATTTTCATCGCGCTGTTTCTCCAGTTCTCGCTGAAATATTCCGAATCCATCATTGACCGACAAAGCGCAACAAATTTTTAAGACAACCAATTAAAAAAGAAAAAAGAGAACTGTCGTATTTCTTTCTTTGCTCTTAACTTCATTACGATACCTTCTACTTCCTGTCGGCTGTTCCGTTCACTCTCCATATCCTCGGACGAACCAATTTTCCGATCTCCGAGAAACATCCAACGACTCTAAGCTGTTTCGGATCGTGCCGTTTCAATTCCTCAGTCGCGTTAATTCGATTTCGATCCTGAGCAGGCCACGACGATACAACATGACCGGGCAAAGAACCAACGGAACTTGATCTCGTCTAGGGCGCGGAACAACCACCGCGCGACCTCTTTTCTAGTCGGATAGCCGAGCTGAAATCGTCAGTTGGGACGTCCTTAGTTAGCGGACGAGTCGGCAAATTTACCCAAGGACTCTGCCGGGCTCTGGCTGTCGTTAAGCACAAAAGGTTCCCTTGATTTCTTGCCTCTCGTTTTCCTCTCGTTTTCCTCTCGTTGCACGGCCGAGCCTCGCGAGCTCGCAGAGCTCCTCGATGTCGGCGAATTAATCCGCCTCCGGTGATTACGCGGCTAAACGAGTCTTCCTCGGAGGCTGGCTTTCTGCTCCAACGATGCAAATTTATGATAAGCGCGAGACGTAGTTGGAAACGACGTCGTTTCGCTGCAAGCGTACATCTTCGACTCGAAAACGGACGACTGATATACGTAAATACTTTTCTCTCCATGATCGGTCGAAAATCGAAAATCGAGACTCTGCGACCGCCAATTATCGTTCGGAGAACTCGATCGTACGTAACGGATGGGACTTGTCGTTTCGTCCAACTTGGAAGACAGGGCGCGAGCGAAAGAATATAATACGAATGATACGAATGTAAAATATCACGTCGTACGTACAACGAGTCCTCCCGAAACCTGATGGGACCATTAACGATGCATCCGAGTCGAGGGAAACGAGCAATTATTACCTAACTGTCAGTAAATTAGGAGCGTCCCTTCGAGGATCGGTTGCCAAGATTTCTGCTCTGTGGTCAAGTTCTTCCTTCTTCCTTTCTTTGATAGTATTCTTGGCTGGTGCTGATGAATTTTCAAATGCCCTAGGCGTCAGTCGGGTCTTCGTTATTCGTTCCTTCAGCTTGGCCAGCTGTTTCGCGAAGTTCAGCTGGAACCTCGGCCCCTTCGATCGGTCCTTGCTCGACTTCTTCGTCCTCCAGCTGTTCCACGATTCTTGACTCGCGGTTCGACTCGGCGTCGGTGGAACGCAGGGGAGGCGTTTTCATGGGTTCCTTCGAGCTAGCACCCACCTCGTTGCTTTTGCTCTTCTCTTCTAGGTTCGAATTCGCGGTATTACATCGATGGATAGTCGTTCGGAATGGGACCGACCTCACCAATTTCGATGGTCTCGGAATATCTTGTCGCGGACATGATTTTGACGAGGGTAGACCCGCAAACCGCAAATTTACAAAATTACGAGACTTGGCGGATATGCCGAGAATACGCATACAAGTTATGCATCGGGCAATTTCTGTTCGCTGCCCAAAATTCTCTCCGAGGGATGAGATCGACCCCCGAACACCCGGCTACCCTTCCATTTCTCGTTATAACTTGGCAACTGTAAGAACCGGGAAAGAAGTTTGCAGGCAACAGCTAGTCCCTTCAATTAGGATTGTCGTTCGGTAAAAAATTGATCGATGTTGTAGCGAGGGACGGAATCGAGAAGCAGGCGGATTTTTAGGAGTCCGTTTCGTTTCATCAGAGCGAATTTGGGCAAGAAAGAAGAATGTACAAATACGTGTCCTCCGCGTATCCCCGAAATTTGATAATTTTTGCAAATTCCGAGTCGAGGATCTCCCCTCGCGAACAACCCTCCTTGTACACGCATGTAACGGTTGCTCGGTTTCAATTTTAAAGATAATAACGGAGGTACAGAGAATTTATGTCTAATATTATTTTACCCTAGAATGGCGACGTAATCCTAACTTAGATTCAACTGAAGTTTGTTGGAAACACCTGAGGAGCTAAAGCTGTCTGGCTCAGACTATTGAACGTGGTAACACATTTCAAGGCCGTCGAGATCGGTGAGGCCTGCCGTATTCTAAACAAGTGACCATCTCTGACGTTACGCGTGTCTTTGTTTTAGCAAATTACGCGTTTCAACCAAATATCTGCTTTGGATCACACAGCGTTTTTCGTTAATTAGCCGCTAAACGTAAAAGGGTTTACAGCGGTTTCGATTAAAGTATCTTTAGCCAACCTAAAACCGGAAATGAGCACACACGTGTGCAGATGCAATTTGCCTGTTATTTACGGGTATATTTAACGCTGAAGTTTAAAGAAGCGGACTTAACGTTCGAATCGACAGGGTAAACAGGAGATTAAATTTATGCGTGAATGATTGGTATTTTGTGTACTTTTCTCGTGTTCGAAAATGTACGATGAACAAGCAAGGTGTGTTTGGACACTGCGCGTTTGGAGAAAATTTCTACCAATATATTGCTCATTTGAGAGCAAGGCAAAATAGTATTGTTATATTCTTTATTCTCGTCGTTATTGCTATAATTCAGGATTAGTTCAATCGGACCGTTAAAATCACGTTTTCTCGATATTAGTTCCAATTTATCCAAAGAACGATTCTAATAAATAGTTCGAGGCTGGTCAAATACGAAAATTTGTCAAAATAGAACAGAACTTCGCTTAACATATTTATTTAAACGTGTTTGTTATTTAACGAGATTCTCTGTTTCTTTGGAATAAGCTTCTCCTGAATTAATTCAATTTCCCTATCGCTCTTTGGTTAACAGATTTAACGTGAAACAAAGCAAACCTGCGGCCCGAGCTTGTTCAAGCATCTTGGCTTTTAAAAATGCAAGCTTTTTGCAATTGTTCTCTTTCGTGCATCCTATGATGACAGGCATTTTTCACCGACGTCTTGTAACGAGAGATCTAAAATAAAACTATGATATTCAACATTTTTACTAGTTGCACCTTCGGAATTTAGTTTGTAAAAGTGAAAAAAGCAACGGTATGATAAATACTTTTATAGTAAAGAGCTTAAGGATAAAATTGAATGTTTTTATAAGATTACGAAGAGAAAGAGAAGAGAGGTGTTGTTTCAGCTCCAGACAAGATTATCTCCGCGACCCAGAAGCGTTTTCTTCAACACAGACCAACGTCCAATCTCCTGTTTCTTTCAGCAGTGCTTGTACCCACAATTTTTTGACTTCGACGTTTTCTCTGATCGTCCCTTAGAGTCAGATGTCAAACAGCAATTCGATTGTCCCTCGCAAGCGCGTATTTCGTACGTTTCGGTGGGCTGTTATAGAAAGTAACATTAAACCAGAAAATTTAACATCGCAAGCATAGTGTTTTTCTTTCTTTTCTTAATTCTCTGTGATAGTTAATCCTCGAAAGCTATCATCAAGCAACTTTACTTTAATGTCAAACGCTGTCAGTCGCGTTAAAGCACACATACACACACAGCTCTTAAGTGTAAAATATTTCTAGTTTATTTGTACCTATGTCTCGTAAGTTTCATATTCTGTTACTTTTAAACTTGACACACGACGAAAAGATAATAGAACTGTCTCTACTGGACCCGCATCGTTTCTACGATCGGCCTCCCACAAGTGATCCACGTCTATCTGCCATATGAGCGTAAATCTCGTCACACCCTTGTCACCTGCTACGCAACACACCCAGGATCAAGAGATCCGACGATTTCACGTTGGTTTGCTCAACATCGTACGCGGGAACTTTGGCGATTTCGGCTGGAGACGTGCTCCACAATTTCCCAGACTTTCGGAATTATTCAGAGCTCATTGGTACAGGAACTTCTTGATAGCACCGGTATTTATTGAATTACCTCGGATATCGACGCGCCGCCCCGAATATTCCGCACGCCGCAGTTCGTGGAACTCACCTCTGTTTCATAATCGAAATACTTTCCGCAGCGTGCTTCGCCGAACCAACAGGGTCGAATGATTCGAAATGAGAGACTGATCGAACCACGAAATACGTTTCTCTGGAACACTAACCTTGCCAGGCTCGGCCGAGTGCCCAGTTTCCAAATTGTACGTTCGCCGTTGCTACCTTCCTTCGTCTAAATTTATGTAAATTCCTATTTATTAATAAAAGCCGAGAAACTGATTTGCATAAAGTTAGACGAACGAAGGAAACAACGACGAACGTACGATTTTAAATTACATTTAAGATATGCTGCACTGTGAGCACCACGAGTATCGGCGAATCATTATGCTTCCGTATTTATCAAAAATATCGTTTCGTTCATTTTGCATCCCTCGAAGCTGCTGATAGCTCATATTTACTTTAATCGATAGAAAAATTTCCGTCAGGATAAAGTCAATTGGTTCGCAAGGGAGGAATTTCGAAAATGCAAAATTGCACGGCACGTGACACGAGAAAATGCGTATAAAATACCCGAAAGTATGCTGGTCTCCATGATACGTGCTACGTGAAATAATTTTCTAAAAACTCGCAGTCTAAGTATTAGGAACTCGGTTGCTACGCACGATCAGTGTTGGATCTTCCCCTGTGCTAGGAGACGAGCATTGAGGATCGCAATCGAAGTGATTTGGCGTAGAATTGTTACGAGATTTCAGCTCTCTACTCGGTTCGTGGCTCGGCTGACGACTCGATCGACGAGTCGATCTTTCCTGGTCGGTCATTTGGTGAAGGCGATAGGCCTAGAAATTCTATCCAGCGATCATTTTCCAAGCCTTCGTCGTTCGAAATTTGCTGCCACTATGTTTGCCAAGGAAGTACGAGAATTTCGAGTGCGGAAACGATTGCTTCGTATTCTGTCTGATTTTCTTCAAAGTGGATTATACCGGCTGTCCAATTTTAATCTACAATTATAAATTACTCTTCTTGTTTTCGAAAAGAAACCATTATTTTTGCGAAGATATCGCTGGTTTTCTAACTGTGTCGTAGCGTATTGCGGACCCTAATTGCAAAGAAGAGCAAGCACGATACAACAAATAAATATAACATAGGTGTCATTTTGTTAAACTTCAATTAGGTTTTTTTCCATATATATATATACCAAAAAAAAGATAGGTTTTTTTCTATATATATAAAGACCAATCTTTTATATATTTCTAATCGCACCGCCACACACATACGCAGGCGTATTAATGCAACGTAACTGCAAATGAATATACTTACTTGAAATATTCTTTCCGATTTTCAGGTGCAAAGATTCACAGTTTTATCTAATTGCGACGTGCTTTAGCGGTAATTTTGAGTAACTAAAGTGAATTTTGTAAGGTTACATGACGAAACAACGATTGTTTTTTAATTGATGAATGCGGGATTTCGGCGAAAGCTAGTTTCTATTTCGCCATTTCGTTTTCGTTGCCTTGTTTCGCAACGCGCTCGTCTTTCGTTTCAAATCTGGCGATACTAAAAGGCCTGGTACACATTCGTTTCGGTCGCGACGTATCGCAAGAAAATAGAATAATTAGAAAGTAAGAAAATTGTAATCTTATAAACGAAAATTGTACGCAGCGTTGCGTATTACCGCACACAGTTTATAATTTGTATTCCGGTTTCTACGGCCACGTATTTTATAATCTTATAAATTTATATTCCCATACAGTTATTCTCGCCGGTTAAACATCGCAACAATGTGTAAATTAAACGAAAACGATGCGAGTGTAAGGCCGAACGAGCATGCTGGGATATGCTACGTTACATTATAACGTATATTCTATGCGCTTGATAACGGAGGCGTGAGAAACGCGAAATGGAGTAAACGAATTGGCGATGTAAAAGCGGAATGCTTTTGAAAACACCATCTTTCGGTGCAACTACTAACGAACCGAAAGAATAATAGAATTCCAACGCAAATTCAACATGTATATTCGCATATTACGCGAATTAATTTTTATTTACGCAATATATAAATAATTGGTTATTTGTTATAAATCGGTAATTTGCTAAATTAGTTTTAAATAGCCAATTAGTTTTTATTCTCTCTGTAAAGCATTCTCGAGAAAACGTATACAGAGAGTCTTCGAAAGAAAGAAATATTCTTGCAAAAGGAAGAATATTCTCCTTTTGTTCGTTAATCATGTCGTTGATGTTTATAGAGAAGTTGCTTTCTCTCGGCGCTGCGAGCTTTTAATTGTTGTTGCAAAACCTCCTACTCGGATAAATCATTTCCCTTATTACATATTTTAATTCAGCGAGAATAGTGAATGGCTTGATTAATGAATCTACATAAATCTCGTAAGTCTGCATGAAAGGAAGCACGCAGAAAGGGAACTGATGACTCTGTGTATGGTCAGCACCATTAATTACTATTTCAAGTTTGCATTCAAGGCACGGCAGATTTTACTTTACCATTGAACCGAGTTAAACTGTTTCAATTTTTCCTTTCGTTTTCTGCGTAAAACAAAACTCTGCACCTTTCGATTTAGTTTTGATGAAAAGTGCGCGGTTAATCGTATCGAACGATCGAGAAGATGCGAATGCGAACGTTTAACGACAGAACAGAATTAACAACGTGACAGAAAACAGCCGTCGTCTAAACAGCTAAACTGTAAACGGTATATATTCGAGTAATTCGCAAATATTGACAACATGCACATCCTACGAAGCTTTGAAAAGTATTTGAAGAGTGAGTCGGAAGAAAGGATTATCATTTTTTAAAACAAATGTTTGCTAAATAGCTTCCAAACAATTTTTCATCTACGTGAAATTACTACAAAAATGCCTTCGAACAATTCGTAATTTTGAAACCACTGAAAAATATGTCAAAATCGAACCAGGGGAAACTGTCAGTCTCACTTTTAATGCTAATTTCTACCAATTGGTTCTTCCACAATTTTTGCTCTACGCGTCAAACATTAGTACCTAAAACGCGACTCTTGCAAATTCATATTTCAAAGCGAAATTTCGTATTTTTTTTACCTTCGTTCGGAGTCTATCTAGTCTGAAAACCGCAGAAAATTACATTTCACCGCAACGCGCGCGAGCCATTGGCGAAATAACAGAGGGGGACCATCGTCGTCTCATTGAAACAAAAATATTCCAATTATATACATTCCACCCTTTTCGATTGCTTTCGTCTGATATCAAATTCCTTCGCCGCGGCTCCGTAAAATCCGAATATTCAGCATAATATTCGCTGGCTTTCGCCCGCCGATAATCGATGCACTCTGTCCGATAGAAATGTAATTGCGCTCGTTGGAAATTATCTTCGAGGTAATTACCATTAATGGTAATTACGGTGGCGATCGTATCGAAAAAAAGGCTGGTTGAAAAAAGAAAGAAGGAGAAGTGAAACAGGGCGAGAACGAGTTGGTGGTGGTAACGGTGTTGGTTGAACATGTGCCAGAGAAAAAGAATACACTACAATGAACTACTTGGGCCTGACTCTCGACGTTTGTCACTGGACGTTTGGCGCCCAGTTCGAGCGTCTCGCGCCTACATGGGGCACGGGAGAGCCGCAGCGACCTCCAAAGGGGAATGAAGTTAGGCGCTGGACCTTCCAGCACCCGGGAGATACCAAACAGTCCGGTTGGGGATCCGGACGCCCTCTGAGAGAGGGAGAGACGTGATATAGACGGAATATTGCGCGGAGGGGGGCCCGGTGTGTCGCCGCAGCGGTTCCCGGGCTCCCCTCGACGCAGTAGAGACAGTCTCCGCCGTGGAGGTTTTAGTCGGTTGGAGTCCGACACTACCACGCCGCCCTCCCCCCTAGAGGCGGCGGGTGTTCGTGCGGATTTCCTCCACGAAAATATAAAAGAAAAAAAAAAAAAAGAGGATGGAAGAACATCGAACAATGTTTTCGCAGTCTCCTGGTTCCGTGATATCGGCAACGCCGTGTCCTCGTCAGCCGCTACGTTAAAGATAATATTTTCGAGCCAAGTTGGAAACGCCAACGACCGAACAAGAGCCGTTTCGAAGGCAGCGCGTTTGGCCCGAGAGCGCAACGTGGTAAAAATGGGTTCGGGGAAACGCTGATATAGGCAGATAGGTAAACACCGGAGAATGATGGATGCGAACCAAGGGAGAACGTGGCATTTCCCGGCCGGAGAAATGGACGATGCGAGACTGTTAGATTTTATCGCGGTTCAGTTGCCAGTCTATTAGTCTTACGGTTCGATGGGGAGCATGAGGCGGGTATGGGTTCTCAGGGCGTAGGACCACGCCCTGGGAAAGTCAGTTCGCTTATCCGGCGCGGAGAATTTCGGAGAAGTTGGTTGGCCCATGCCTGTCAAGACTATTCACCTCACCTTCTCGTCGGGCTCCCCAGTTGACGACTTGGCGACAATTTCAAAATACATACACATGATGGATTCCGACAATAAAAAGAAGGGGAGGGAGACCACAGTACCGGCGCGGTTGTAGGTGGTAAGTGGGCCCCACCGCGTCGTCACCTCACGACCACGGCCGTTCGGGGGTGGACCGCCAGGCCCCTGGACGTGTTTCTGCGTCTGGGGTCTGAGGTGAGAAGAAATACGAGGGAGACAAATGGATGGAAGTGGAAATATCTAATGAAAAATAGGAAGAAGATGGAAGTGGAAATTTCTAATGAAAAATAGGAAGAAGAGGAAAGTATCCGCTGGAGAGGTGGCGAAGAAAGCGGCGACTGCGGCTCCACTGGCGAATGGCCAGCAGCCGCAAAAAAGGACGACAGGTGCGCCGAAATCGAGTGCCGCCACACCAAACAAAGGATCGACACAGACATCGAAGAGAGCCACGCTCTCTCGCTCGTCGACTCTAACGCCGAGCGAGGAATGGATCAAAGATGTCTTATGTGGAAGTAATTACAACGACCAGGCAGAACATCCCCCTTGCCGAGATCGGCGTTGAGTCCGTGGACAAGAAGAGGGCCATGACGGGCGCCATTATAACAAAGATCCCTGGAGGCAAGGACATGGAGAAGGCGTCATTGCTTGCGACGCCTCTGGTTAAGACTGGTCAAGATAGACATTTTGGTCAAGAAGGAGGAGCTGCGGCAAGCACTGGCTTTGGCAGCAGGATGTGACGGCGCGAAGGTGCAAGTCGGAGAGATTGGCACCTCCAGAGGTGGCTTCAGGTCAATATGGATAAAGCGCCTGCTGGCTGGAGCCCGGAAATTAGCCCATACAGGATAAGTTGCCTTGGGATGGTCCACCGCGAGGAGTGTTTAAAGTGCTCAGAGACGGAACACATACGAGTAACTTGCGTCAACCTTGTGAACACTTGGCAATATGCGTGAACATTGTGGATCGAGGGTACCTGTGCTTCAGGTGCAACAGAAGCGGACATCGTGCCAGAGGCTGGTGCCAGAGGCCTCTGCACCCAAGTGCACCCTGGGCGCCGCCCCCCCCCTCGGAAGTCAAGAGGAGGCGACCCATCCGCGAGTCAGCCGAGGAAAGGAGCTGAGGAAAACATCGCAAAAAAAGCAGTAGATGACCAGGAGGAGACCATGGAGTTGGCGCAATAATTCAAGCGCCTCCTCCAAAGTAACCTCGGAAGATCAAGAGGGGCGCAAGACCTGCTCTTCCACACCATCCGGGAGAGTGAGGTCGTCCTCGCGGTGGTGGCTTTGACTCGCTGTAGACTGTCGTTCATTTTCTGCGCTTATTTTATCCTACTTTGTTTCACTTTGTTTAGTTTCCCTTTGCTGTCGCCTTTGTGACTCAGCCAGTCGTCAGTTTCGTCGACACTTTCAATTCTGCCGCAGTACGGGATGTGTGAAACTTTGATCACTATCGATACGATAGAGAGAGAGTCGCGGCCCGTTTCATTTGTTTTGTTTCTTGACCCAGTAAAACGCACCACCTTGCCACGTTTCGCGTACGTGTCTGTATTTTGGCCGCAAATTATTTAGATGGATCGCTGTTTGCAAAAGTGTTCTCCGGTATAAGCAATAAAGTGCAGATAGCCGAGGCGGCGTGTTTATCGAGCAAACGTAAAACGCAGGAAAGTTTTCGACAGGGGCGTGGATCCTGTCCGAGTGGATTTAAGTTGTTGAGAAAACAGTTTTTCGCCCGCCGGCCAGCCCAACCTCTGCTTTATGTTTGAATACGCCAACGTCAGCACAGAGACCAAAGATTGAACGTGTCTCTGTTAGCCTACACGTCGGATTTCTAGTTAAACGTATCGACTTACCGCGAGCGAAACGCTGGCAACAATTCGTTTGAGGCTTCAAACGAATGACAGACATTGATAGAAATAGCAATCGCTTTTCGAAATCCCTTTGACGGCTTTTCGTACGCAACCGATGCGTTCACGCGCGGCTTTGATCTGCGTGATTTAAAAGGGTGCAAACAAACGGACAGTTCGGACAAATTGGAGAAGGATTTGTTACATTATTTGTAACAGCTCTGCGAGTTTTTAAAATTCACTGCCTCTGAGCTTAGCTGTGTAATAAATTTCGAGAAATTATTGGCGGCGATTAATCGCCAGACAGCAGTTTATACATTCTTATTAGAGCGTAGGTAGAAAATGAAAACGAAAGAAACGAAAGAAACGCAAGGATCAACCAGATAATGTTCGTTTACTGTTGCAGGGCAAATCAGTTTATGAATTTCTATTAGAACAGGAAGAGAAAAATAAGGAAACCCGAATACCAGCCGGACGATACTGATTATCTGCTCTTTCGGGAAAAATCAGATTATAAGTTCAGGTTAGAGCAGGAATATGAAAAAGAAGAGAAGCTAAACATCGACCAGACAATACTAATTATTTCCTCTTGCGAGGAAAAATTAGATTATAAGTTTTTATTAGAGCAGGAATAAAAAAAGAAGAAGGAAACCTAAACACGAGCCGAACAGTAATAGTTATTTCCTTTTCTGGGGAAAATCAGATTATAACTTCTTGTTAGAGCACGAATAGAGAAAGAAGGAAAACGAAACACCATTGAAAACTTGCTACAACTTTTCACAACTAAGAATTGTAAATCACTCGTACGCTCAATATAACATTTGTTCTCCCTTTTATATCGTTATCTTCCGTAGACATAAGACACTCTGATCGATCGATAGTTTCTCTAATAATTCCTGAGGTAACGTACTGTGGGAATTTTTCGTTCGCAAGCCGTTTTTTTGACATCGCCTTTTCCGAATAAAGCGCGCTCAATAACCTGACGAGATCTCTCCTCCCTAGTTTACCGCGAGCACAACGGAACTGTCGACACAGGCACGGCTCAGCTCGTAATTTTAAGCCGTGCATACCAGAGTAAGTAATTCCTTCTGTGGTATTAAGCACGGGATAATGTCCTCGGTTATATCGCGATGCTTAACACAGCCATGGATTTACGGTTGGCTCCAACTTAATCGAGTTTTCCTGATCTTCGCGAAAGGATAATGTGTTTCATGTTATTTATTTGACATTTTTAGATATGAAGAATTATGGATCTTCGGATGATCGAGGTCTAGCGAGGTCTAGTCTGTGGCTTTTCCAACTTGTCGTAGCAGTATTGTTAATTGTCGATCGATTAAACGACACAGTTGTTTTGCACTTTATCTACTTCTGTATATTATAGCGAGGAATAATTAGCCGAGTAAATTAACGAATTTTTGTGTCTTATTGATGAAAAAAGTATTGCTATAATTACGTAATAACTAGAACGGATACACTGTGCCATAATTGGAAAGGAAATAATTACGTTGGAAAGCAGCGCTTGATAATTGGACTAATTGTATTAACGAATTATTTTAGGATCAATCTGTATCTGATTGGCATTTCTAACTTCAAACATTCGCTATTTTACAGACCAATTTTGAATGGAAAATTAATCGAACTTCGCTGGATTATCAAGTGCCATTGATAATTTTATGTAAAATAGTTTCATAGTAGGCGAAACAAAACACCTACGCTAATTTGTCGAGTCCCTTGTCGGCTTACTCGTTTCTTTTCCAACATTATTTTAACGATCCAATATTTATGTAGTCGTTTGACTTTTTTCTTACACGCACGCGATCAGCTCCAGCGATTTGTAGATTGGAAAAGACGAGATCAGAGTGTTCCGAGAAATAAACGGAAAAGTAGCTACGACGATAAATCACACGGACATAGAGGATTATCCTTGCTCTGTTGCGTTATTCCTTACAAATGATTAATCGCAAGTTGCAGTATGTCGTAGCTTGGATGCTAATTTTGATACGTTTATCCAGGAGAATACATAAATTTAAACGCTCAAATTATGCACGAGTTACGCGTTGTTCGTTATAACGAAGCGGATCAGGCTCGCTCTCTTTTCTCCTAAAAGCCCTCTCTCTCTCTCTTCTTGTTTCTGTATTTTAATAACTGACAGCAATTTACGTAGACGCAACGCGGCTGCTATCGCGTGAAAATTAATGGGTTAATATAGTAATGTGCAACAATTAACAGAAAATTAATAGTAGCCGATTTACGGCTAGTAACCTGTATTACGGCTCGTTAAGAGACGCTTAATTGCATATTTCAACAACTTAACTGACAACGAGACTCTACAAAGTTGCTTTGCCTTCGCCGCGTAAGCAACTTTACGCAAAGTGTCTGCTATAATTTGTATGCAACTTCAAAGAGACGATATCAAACGCCATAATGTTATGCGGTAGACTTATTGCATTAAACAACCAAACTATTAATTGATATTGATTTCTAGTGCAATACGATGCAACATTAAAGTACAAGTATACAGTGAGCTGTTGTAATATTGTACAGAGAAAATTGAAGAATAATTTTAATCGAGTTAAGCCACGTTTGTTGCAGCATAGGATAGAGGCAACTTAGAAATGATTTTCAGTCGAGTTAAGCCAAATTCGAGCCACAAGAGAGAAAGAGAGAGGAAACTGAAGAAGGGTTTTAACTTAGATTAAACCAGATTTCGGGCATAGGATGGAGAAAATTTAAGAGCGATTTAAAGTTGAGAATGTACAGGTTTCGCGCGTCAGTGTTGAGCGTACTGGCGTATGGAGTATGAGGGATGGGGTTAAGAAGAGAGATGGCAAGTGGAAAAGATACAGATAACATACATAAGGTGGGTATTAGGTCTGGACAGCTGTACACGGGAGTTACACGGGGCTAGAAGAGACGAAACGAGACAAGATAAGAACTAGGACAAGGAAAAGAGCAACAAAGTTGAAGGAGGAAGCAAAGGAAGAGTAGGCAAGAGAATACAAATACCAGTAGATTACAAATTTCGGTATATCAAAATTTCATACGCTAATCTAACGTGCTTGCGTTTAAAAATTATCATCCTTTTTGCACGGATCTGTTCAGTTCTTGCAATCGCAGAGTGCTCGTAGAAAACGTTGTAAGTACCAAAATTGAAAAGTTTTGGTTCTTTATCGGCTCACGTGCGATGTCCATGCATACAATGCAGTATGTAATTTACATGCAATTAATTGACAGCATTTTTGGTTTTTGTCTAAAACCATTTAGATCAATGGGGCATTTCTTTCCAATTCATACGTCTCCCACGGATACACCTAAGTTTGGATCACGGGAATTTTCCATTTTCCCACCGTGGAAACAGAAATCGCGTTGCGCGGCGGTTTCCAAAATTTTCAAATCGCGTTAAGGCGAGGCTCTATCACAAACATACCGTGTTATGCGACAGAAACTTGTGTATCGTGCACATCGATCATCTCCGTACTCCGTAATTTACAGGAACCGTTGCTTTTACATTTTCCAAAAATGGGATTTCCTCCCACCATTCTCACTGCAATTTCTTCCAATTAATATCAGCAACTTTCGATATGGCGAGGTACTTTCGTTCGTCCACGTTCGGAACCAGTAAGAACGACCTCGAACCAGATCGTCGTACACGAAGAAGGCTTGCCGCAATAATTAGTGCGGTTCCTGGGAAATTATGCCGCATAGCGGAATGGCCGTGCCGGCGGTAATATCGTAATACGGTGGCGCATAATTAATGAAATTAATATTGGCTCAACCAAGGTTAGCCAGCTGGCGTATTGTGGTTCACCGCGGCGAAACGTGAGCCCGAGGGTCAACGAACTATCAAAGTTACTCTTACGGGCAGGTTTACCGCGCTATGGTTTGCGTTGTTTGGCTAATTTCGTAAAATCAACCTTCGTTCGATGGTGCCTCGTTCGGCGTCCAGTTGTATTCGATTAGATCGGGGGATGTGCGTGCTTTCGTTCATTTGCCATTTGAATCGGACAGAGAAGGACGCTGAGAAGCGTCCATTTTTCCACGGAGGAGAAATTTTTACGAGACGTTGTTCAAGAACCATCTCTTCAGGAACAAAAAGTGTCGTTCCGACGTCTACCGAAAATGCGTTAAGAAAGTTGAGAAAGATGAGCGCGAAGATGAGAAAGTATCAGCAGCTCGTGCGTTACGCTTGGTGTTAAGTGTGGTGGTGTTGTTTTTCATGGTGTTTCTTCACACTTCTTCTCATTTAGATGCGTGGAAGAAAAATCGGAACTACGGGCGCCGGGATTCGAACCCGGGTCCCGAACGTTCGTAACCAAAGGTGCTAACCACCGCGCTACCGTCGTTCGGTGCTAGTTGGTGCCGAGTGATGGTATTTGTTGTCGAGTGCCGCCACACAATAAATATCGATAGACGTTTGTATGACGTATTGGCAAAAATAGAGTGTGAATGCTCGCGGATAACTCGTATACTCCGTTAATCGCGGATAATAACGCGGTTAAGTAGCTCGTGTATCCTAATGATCTTGATAATTTTGAATAATTTTTCTTTGCTGACGCTGTTGATTGATTCCCATTGATAAGGTAATTTTGCTTCGTCTTCTAATCAGCTGCAACACGCGAACGATGCTGCGATTCGACTTCTTCTCAAAAATATAAAAAATAGAGCCAGTTGACGATGGAGAGACGAACTCGCCTTATGGGTTCGATCTCGTGTCCTTAGCTTCGAATTACCTTCAGATTCTATCGCACAGAGCTTCCTGCTCGATCGTATGCCGAGCAAAACGTCTCAACTAGTTTACAAGTAAATTACTTGCAGGCACAGAGAGGATGCCACCCGTGTTCAGCACTTCGAGACATAATGGCGGTAACCTGGGCATACTTGCGATTAAAGCAAGGACATCCCTACGGCTGTGCAGGCAGGTTAATTCTTGGTCTTGTCCTTCTGCTCCTACACAGGTGTTTGTTCTACAATTACACGACTCCCTGTTCCCTTTGTTGCAACCAAGTTCACGCGGCTTTTTACGCGTGCTTCTTGCTAATTGGATCCTTATTAAGCTGTATCAGGTGAAAAGTTTAACGTTACAACTAACGACAACCGTTTGCTAACGATAAAAGAGCAGAGATCGGCCAGCGATAATACTCGTTAAACTTCCAGTCTTTTGATATTCACCGTCAATTTCTCAATATCGTTTAGAGAACAGCTATTGAAATGACTTAATTTCGTACTTGTAGTCAGAGGCAAAGCGGCCACTCTTTGGATTCTGTTCGTTTTAAAACACCCATAGTTGCTCGTAGATTATCATTTTGAAGAGAAAAACTTGCAGATTTAGCAGATGTAGCAAATATTCGTCAAAGTTGCTCGTTCCAAGTGTACGCGAGTAGCTTCGATATCACGATAGTCGATACTGGATATAATCCTAGAATTCAATTCCGAAGTTGCGTATTTTCTACGATTTTGTATCCGCATGAAAATCTTCATCGTCTCGACCATCGTATTCCGCTGCATGTTGCAATTAATTTCTTCGACAGAATATAACACGTGTAGGTTAAGAAGAAAGGAAACGTACGCGTTAAACGTTTATTCGTAACAATACGAATTTCCAATTTCGTAACCTGACATTTCATAATTTCGTCGCTGACATTCGCCGTCAACTAATGCGGTATTGATTTTTCGCATTACAGCAGGATAGCTGAATGGATAGCTTTACCTTGTGGTATATACGTTCAATCCGGAGACACGCAAAGAGTTTGCTCTGCATACGGTTGCACAACCACGAGGTTTAACAGCGCTGCACGCTGAGAAACGACTCGACGTTTCCTTTTATACCGTTGCCTCTATTCCGCGAGCGTATTCGACTGGCAACTGCACTGCTAGCTCCATGCTTCGACTTCCGCGTTATATCTCGTAACCCAACTTCTAATTGTGTCGCATAGATGTAGATAAAATTTCGACCGGCTATTTTGATTAGCTCGTTAGCTCGCAACAACCGTAAATTCAAGCAAACTTCAAAGAAATGTTAAGAATCATTGAAGAAAAGAATCGTTGAGAAACGAGAGCACGGAAACTGGCCGCGCTTGCTTCTCAATAATATTCGGACATTCGCAGCGATTTGTTTTATCGTCATCTCAGATTTTGCTGCGTCCAAGAGCAGTCTGAAACAGCCTTCTTACTATATCCGCTAGGTGAAACGATTTTCCTGCGAGATTCGTTCGACTAGGTTTTCGGACCTGTGAATGGAATGGAAGGAGGTCCAAAGATGATTTTTGATTCACTTTTCAACGTCGTTTCTCCTCCTTTTTCTTTTCTTTTTAGATCTGCCGCGATTCCGAGAGAATTGTACGAGGATGATAGCAATTAAGGAGATAAAGGGATTTTTATTGAAAGCGGAATCGCGAGCATCGAGAGTTACCGGTGGATTTAGGTATGCCGGGGCAAAATGAAATTTTATATCCAATCAGCGTCGTCCCGACAAGATGTAGCTTCATTCCCCCGAGTGGAAATTGTAGAACGGAAATCCCGCCATTACGAGATCGCCACGGACCGTTTCGCGTCTCTCTTTGGATTCCGCGAGATTACATTTACAATATTAACCTGCTCGTGGCTGGTCGCGCTGTAAATAAAGCTGGCCAAGCCGGCGTTTCAATTTGAAACAACTTTCGACGCTAACGTGCTGGGAATACGACTGCAAGCGTCCGTGTCTTATGAATAATGCGCGCTAAAAATCACGGCCTTTCTCAAACCGTTTAATAAATTGTACATCTTCTATTGCACGGTGAACGTCTTCGTGGTCGATTAAACGCAACGTCATACGATTTTAAGGACATCTGTTGTATCGTATTCGCAGGTATCTGTGTGTTTGCCTGTAAACGTATCCTTCGTTAGATCGTAAGTTATCGTTCTAAGCGAATGAAATAATTTTTCGATGTTGTTTCGACATCGTGTTGGATAGATAACATTTCAGATGAAATACTTTGTGGAAGATGTCCAGCGCGAACGAGTTATGGTAATAATTTCCTACGTCTTCTCGTTAGTTAGAATTATCTGTAGGCTCCATTTCTCTCAATCGAATGTTTAATAATTTGATATAAATCAAATGATAAATTCCGGCGTATATTATACAGAGGTTGGCTTGTTGCTAGTGCGTCAAGCAATCTTTTGGAAGCCCATTTTAGATTCTTTGTTCGGAGATACGAAACGTACGATGTACATACGTTTTTGTAAGAATCATCTACGTTGAAACAATGTTTCCCGAAACAAATTTACTTTTTTAAACAGAGCGTTGTATAAACTTCTACAGATTTGGGTAAAAATAAACGCTCCTTGCTTATCGAACAAAATATCTCTGTGCAATGCACGAAAGCAGCATAGAAATTAATAATTAATAATTAAGGAAATAATCCAAAAAATAAATAAATAAATAATAATAAATTAATAATTGATAAAAATTACACCTTACGTTCTCAAAAGGTCTTTTCCTTTATTCGATTCTTCATTCAATTATTCTTCAGTTTTCTTTTCTTATTTAGTTTTGACGTTACCTCAACATCAAAGATCGTTAGTAATTACATTCTCTTGTTGTATGCAAATGAAACAGCAAAATCCTCAAACTCGATTTCCTCCAAAGCCGGACTAAGCACGATAAACTAAAAATTGTGTTTTCCCTGTTTACTTCTTCTCTGTACGATCGTCCTCTTCGCAGTTGTATCGCTGATTACGGGGCGCTTTGTATGCGGTGCATATTGCTTACAAACGCAACATGGTCGTGCAGTTATAATCGTCTAACCAGCAATCCTCCTTTGGTCAAATACGTCCGTTTTATACGACACTTAGGGGAAAGTGGGAAGAGATAGTTGACAGCACTGACAAATATTCAAGATATTTCGATCGAGTCGGAGAGAAACGCGAACAAAAGATTCGACGAACAGATTCTTCACGACATCGAGTCCCCGGATACCAAAGTTTCAGGAAAACTGCATGTTGCGTGTATTTATCCATCCTTTTTCCAAATGCCTTACTGTGCGCATCTTGCGCTGCGAATCCAGCCCGGCAGCTTCGTCCCTCTTTTTGACGATGCGCGCAGGAGTCTCGAGGGCTGTTGGTTAATTAAAATTTTGAAATTCTAACTCGCGTCGAAAATGGCGCGCTAAAGCTCGTCCCAGGGTTCAGCTACCGCCGTCAAACACTCTCTTTGATCTTGTGTTCGGCCTTGCGCGCGTTCCAGCCAAGTCCTGTTTAAATGCCGCTGCAAAGCGGATCGAACGCAATGTCGCAGGAATGTGGAGAATCCTCTTAAGGTGAGATTTCCTATAAGCGTCAGACGCGTTTATGTGGACAGACAAAGAGGCGAATCTACGTATCTACGGCGTTCAATAATCTTTTTGGCCATCAACGCAGCAACACCGTTGCGATCCAATATACTGACCGAAAAACACAATTAAAGTCTTATCTATAAACAGGTTAAACGTGACGAGCGCACGTTAAGTTCGTTTATGGCAATCTCTTTGGTACGCCCATACCGTCAAGCGTCTTGAAGATGTCCGACGATCTCTTCACGGAACAACGCGTTAATACGAAATTATTTGCGTATCCATGAACCAAGCGATCGGCACGCTACGTATCAGAATATGGATGGAAAGCTACGAAGGCAATCGCCTGCAAACAGGCGAGGAGATTTGAAAAAGGAAGACGCGCATGATGATGGTTAGGGGCTGGTATACCAATGAAAACATTCGGCGTATCCGTGAACTTGTGGCATGAAATGTCTTTTGCGTGTCAAGTTGCATCCAGTGTGAGGTGATCAGCGACGCTGTTGCATCTGGATGGACCCTCTTTCACGGTATATCTCTGCTTCTTTCGTTAAAAGCTTATATACGCGTCTAACGTGTTACGACGTATGCATCGTATGCATCGTATGCTTAGGTCTCGTGATGCATCTTGAAATGAACGTAGTTCGATATCGGCGAAGGACACTCGTATCGATGCAGGAATTGGATCTGCTGTTAGTCGGTGATCAAGATTCGATCGACATGCAGGTTTCAACGTGTAGAGGGTGTCATTGATGCCAAATATAATGCACCGAATAACGTGTCGTCAGAATTTCAAGAGACTTGTAAGCAAGTCGATCTATGCTGCGAATGCCTTCAAAAAAGAAGATTACTTTCCGCGATCGTGAGTGGCACGTCGATTAACTCGATGGAAATGTAATAATATTTCTTGTTGCCCAACGACTACGAGAATAGGTCGAGTCCGGGCAATGCTCGACAGCGAAGCAATCTACGTCGCCTCATTCTTTATCGATACCATGCAACGCGACGACAAGCATTAATACAATCGTGGTAATTAACTGTCCATGATTAAAATTAAAAGTCTCGTATCGATCGAGGAGCGGTGGTTCCGGCCAAAACATTTTGACAATTATCTCAAGTCTACGATAGGTACTTACAAAGAGCATCTGCTATTTTTACCTATTAATCGTACAAATCCATCGCGGCGAACGAAGTTAATTCTTCTTCACGAAGAATTCATGTTTTCAGAAGTTTCCCCTTTAAGGGAAATAAATATTTTTGAAAAAAAAAAACATATGTCGCTTAAGAGCGTCCATCTATCCCCAACAAGCTTTACTTTATAAGAATGCACGCTTTCGAAGAACATTTTCTTTTCCGGGAATATGTGTTCTCCCTCAGAAGTCCATTTCTAATAAGAAGAAAGCTGTACCCTTTTTCATTTTAATAATCGGAGTCAAAATTCGAGTTTAACTGTATCAAATGGATCGTACGACACTCACAACAAAATGGATCATATTTGGCTACATTCTTTGCTAACGCAGACAGAGCTTGGGAAATTCCTGGCTGTGCTTTTTTTTATTTAAATAATCGGAATCGAAGCTCGAATTTGATCGTGTTAGATCGTATTATGACAATCGTCTAGGAAATTTAAAGTACAGTTTTGACTACTTTCTTTGCTAACGCAGATAGAGCTTGAGAGATTCCTGGCTGTGCTTTTTTTCGTTTAAATAATCGGAATCGAAGCTCGACTTTAACTGTATCAAATCGATCGTACGACACTCACAACAAAATGGATCATATTTGGCTACATTCTTTGCTAACGCAGATAGAGCTTGGGAAATTCCTGGCTGTGCTTTTTTTCATTTAAATAATCGGAATCGAAGCTCGAATTTGATCGTGTTAGATCGTATGACAATCGTCTAGGAAATTTAAAGTACAGTTTTGACTACTTTCTTTGCTAACGCAGATAGAGCTTGGGAAATTCCTGGCTGTGCTTTTTTTCATTTAAATAATCGGAATCGAAGCTCGAATTTGATCGTGTTAGATCGTATTATGACAATCGTCTAGGAAATTTAAAGTACAGTTTTGACTACTTTCTTTGCTAACGCAGATAGAGCTTGGGAAATTCCTGGCTGTGCTTTTTTTCGTTTAAATAATCGGAATCGAAGCTCGAGTTTAACTGTATCAAATGAATCGTACGACACTCGGACAACAAAATGATATATCATATTTGGCTACATTCTTTGCTAACGCAAATAGAGCTTGAGAAATTCCTGGCTGTGCTTTTTTTCGTTTAAATAATCGAAGCTCGAATTTGATCGTATTAAATCGATTGTATGACAATCGCCTAGGAAATTTGAAGTACAGTTTTAACTACTTTCTTTGCTAACGCAGATAGAGCTTGAGAGATTCCCAGCTGTGCTTTTTTCCTTTTAAATAATCGGAGTCAAAGTTCGAGTTCAATCGTATATTAAATCGATCGTGCAACACTCGAGCAACAGAATAATTGATATATTTCAATATAAATAACAGATATATTTCATATTTGGTTATGTTTTTTTGCAACGGTAGATCGAGCTTGAGAGATGCCTCGCTGTACACGCGATTTGAAAAGTTTTTATTGGACATTGATCGACCAAGCTTTCCACTGTTCGTTTTTCGACTCACTGGGTCAATATCATCGCGCGGTGATATACATAAATGATCCTCTCGGAGAGGCGTGGAGAAAGCGAGGCAGAAGCTGCAATTACGGCAAATGTTGTTTTCGTGTTGCTATCCCCGGCTAAAACGTTGCTTAATGCGTTTTTACAAGGGGCGAGAAAAAGTCGAGCAATCTGTATCTCGGAATGATCGTGGGCGCGGATCTGCCGGCGATGTCGCTGCGTAAAACCACGTCCATTTTTGTTTGTCGTCGGCGCTCTATCGACTGCGTTAAGAGTACGCGTTCATTCTTACGCCTCCTTTCATTCCCGTCGCGGCTATAGTTAATGCTCGCGATTCATCAACGGCTGGTCGAGTAAAAAACACTCGCTTTCGTGGATAATCTGTTACAAGCGTCTCTCGGCCATTTTCGTCCTCTTACGCTGCCTCATCCGGATAAAAGAGATAAAAGAGAATCTCTTCCGTGTTAATACGCCGCAAATTATTTTTCCGGTTAATGTTCCCCGAGAAATTACGTCTCTAATTAGTTTCTCACAGAATCTGGACTTCTTTCGACTTTAATACCGATTTTACAGGTACTGAGCAAAGTTTACTGTTTTATTAAATTCCTTAAAAATCGCAGCGAACTTTCCGAGCGACCAATGTTATATCTAACGCATCGATAAAGGTCTCGTTCCTACAGGATGATACCGCACGAAGTATGCAAAACGCGAATTTGCGTCTGCAGCCGGTCAAGTGTTCAACACTGTATAACCGAGAGAACTGAAAGTTAGTGGACAGGTATGAAGACATGAAAATTTCCAGCTGCCCCACAAGGTAGCCAAACACAGGGGCAATATCGTGGCCCTTGGTCGACAGAAAGGACAATGTGCAAAGGTATTATAGAGTTCCCCGGTGGGCAGAGATGCTCGCGAAACTGCTATTTTGCATCGTCAAACTGCACCGTTTACTTCGATTTAAACGGGTCTCGCACAGCACGCGAAATAACACGTTTCTCGGTCCGAACGAAAGACGAAAGTGTAGTTTGCAAATTTCATCCCGCCTCTGTTAACCGTGCAGCGCAATCAGGTTCGTGAAAGCCAGCTTAACTCTCTCTCTCTCTCTCGCTCTCCCTCTCTCTGGAGGGTAAGCGTGGCGGAAACTGCGAGTAGCAGTCGAGTTTTATAATTAAGAATGCGGTTTGCCGTCGCATTTGTACGAGCTTCCTGGTCCTTTCTGGCTATCGCAGATGTTGCGGTGGCCATCTTCGTCGCTAGCGTAGCGCTGAATTTTAATTTACAAGCGGGATGACCGCGTCGTTAGGTAACTCCCATTCGCGTTCCTCGCACTCTCGCGAAACAACTTAACGTCTTATTTCGTTTCTCGTTAAGCTATGTACGCTGGCTCGCGGAAACAACTGGACGCGTGTCGTAGCAAATTTTCACGTGCGCGTTGCGCCAGATACGTTTAACCGCCGCGTGTACGAACTGAAAGATCCTCCTTTGACCCGTGCCTGCGGCAAATCGCAAGGCACACGCTCTTGGCACGGTCAATCAGAGGCGCGCGACGAACGTTTCTCGCGCGATTTTTTCCCGATGAAAAAGAACCAAGCAAGCGCGAGCGAAATAATTGCATTTGCTTTTCACTCACCCTGGAACTCCTTCCTGGCCGCGCTGACGGAAGTGACGATGTTGGCCACGTGTCCGAGCACCGTGGCGAACAGCAACAGACCAAACAGCAGCTGAGCTATCACGAACAAATACTCGCCCTTGCTCCTCGGCCTGCAAAGCGAAACGGAATAGCGTGATTCGACGACGCCATGCGTATTTCCTTTCGTCTTCCAATTTTTCAAGGCCGACTGCCAAAGCTTTTTATGCGCAGCGCTTAAATCGCTAAGTTTTATCATTCGTTCGTCTTCCAACTGAGTTTAGACACATTTTCGCTCTTAATCGATCGTATTTCGAGCTAGCTGAACATCGACGATCGAAGGAGATCAGCATAAACGTAGAAACGATCCGGCTTTCGCGAGGAACAAACGAGCAGAGAAGCTTTCGAAACGGTGTAATAAAACGGACAGGAACGTTTCAATACGTCTCTTCTTTTCGTATCTCTCGCTTTTTTTTCTTTTTCTTTTTTTTTCGTTGACTGCACATACACGCGACATCGGCACCTCGAAGACGCTTACCGCGGTTATATTCTATTCGAGATACGTAACTTTTCCGTTTTTAAGCTTTACTTGTCTTCTTCGATTCTCCTATCACGGTACGAGATATTTTGTTCCTTGAAACATGTTTCTGAGTAATCTGCTGTGAGAATTCTTCGCTCGCAAAGAGAACCAGGAATGCTCGTTTTGTAACGTTCGAGATTCCAGCAAAACTCGCGATTCTCCCGCGAAATGCAGCGTGGACCGCGATACAGCGGGGTGAAAGAGGGAGAAATCGAATTACCTGCAACGTTAGACGCTCTAGAATGTCCTGCGAGAATTTCTCGCTCTCGAGGAGGACCAAAAATTGTCATTTTTAAGCATCCTGCTGTTTCTCCTACTTTATGACATTCGGGATTCGAGCAAAGCTCTTGATTCTATCGCGGAAAGCAGCGTGGACGGAAACAGGGAGAGGAAAATCGAATTACCTGGGCAGGTCACCGATGGTGGTGAGGGCCAGCGTGCACCAGTAGTAGCTCTGCAAATATTTCTTCACCACGTCCGCGGTCTCCGAGTCGCTGAATACCCAGTTCTTACTGCCGAAGCCGTTGTTCTTATCGATAATGTGATAGAGGCACCCGTTCCAGTGAAAGATCACCAGTAAATAATGTATCAAGGATGTGGAGCGGAATAAATTCGGATAGTTGGTGTGTCGCTCGGTTCTGTCCATGAACGCCCAGAACCTGTGTGTGACAATGCAACGAAGAAGAAGATTTCGTGAGATTCCAACGTGTTCGTCACGGTGTTTTCCTTCGTCGATCGAATGGAAACCTCGAGTAAGGGTCTACATCAAGTTCGGCATATTTTGAGAAACAACAGATTCTATGTTCGCGTCGTGCCGTGAGTTTCAGACGTAATTCGAGCATAATTTATTCCAGGCAACGATCGAGTAGCTATTGTTTCGTTAATTGTTCGTCCGATATTCGCAGTATAATTTTGTTACGTGCTTGCCATTCATAAAGCGACGATGTTTACGCAGAATTTCGAGTTTAATATGGACGGACTTGTGAAATTCGCGAGAGAGTCGACTCGAGCGAAGGATCCGAAAATAATCTGCCCTCGCAAGTGCCGTAAAAAAGTTCGACCATTCGATTGTTTCGCGCTATCCTAGGAAACTTTCTAAAGCAAAAAGACGAGGAGAGGAAAGTAGGTGATAAACGGAACGTGGTCAATACACGAGCATAGTTGGGCAACCTCCATTCGGAATACGGTTAAGCAAAACTTCCACCGTTTCCCACCCGATGACACTTTTCTAACGTCGAAACGCGTCTCAAGGTTCATCGAAATATACAGAGATTATTCTATCGATACGCGCGACTTCTCGTTTCAATTTCGTGTCAAATATCTTACTCGACTCTCTATCGACTGTTAAAATTAAAGCGCGATTGCGACATAAAAGTTGACCGATATAAATAAAATACGACTCGATTTAACACGTTGATTACACGTGAAATATTCTGTCAACATATTGCGCGATAATTGGAAATTCCATCAAGATTCACACTCACCGGTATATTTTCACGAGCCTAAAACCTCGAAGTATACTGTTGAATCCTATAGATAAGTATAAAAAGTCGAGGGGCAGCAGGCACAGGATGTCCATGTAAAACGTGGTGCTGTTTGTATAGTGATTTCGCAGCTTCGTCGCGTCCGTTTGCAAGACACCGTCCTCTAAGTACCCGGTTCGAATGTGAAACACTATGTCCAGCACGTATAAAAAATCGGAAAAGTAGTCCAAGCAGAACCACACCCAGCGCGTTTCGCCTAAATAACATAAAATCGCATTTCAATTTTAGATATGTAAGCATTTTTAAACGATACAATTCTATTAGACATCGATAATACTTTTTTCTTATCGGTTAACTACAGATATAAATGTGATAGCCCTGTCGATTTAATGAATTATACTTCGCATTAACGTCAAGATATTAAAGTATATTCTCATATAAACAATTCCAAGTTAAACTCTTTAAACAATTCGAGACTAGCATACATAATCCTATAAGTCTATAAGTGAGAGCTTTTTAAGCTTTTAATTCTACGAATCCACCATTTTTTTGTACCAAGCTTTGCACTAAGTCAAGCATTTACTTGGAGGCGAGCAATGGCATGTTTTCCTTCTTTCTTTCTTTCCTCGGCTCTGGAAAATTGCTAAGAATCATTTCTTAAGAAGATAAGCAAGAAAAAATCAAAGTAATTTTAATTCTGGAAACTCAAATCGTCTCGATGGAGAAGGAACGATAAAAATATCTGGTCTACGATGATTTTCAATGATTTTCACGAAGCTATGCATACATACAGTCGAGTTATTTTCTTATTTTTCTATTTTCCTCCATTTCCCGATAAAGGAGCAAATCTTTCTTCGTTAAAATCACACTTTTACGTGTAACGTGGAATTGCATCGTCGATTTAAACAAATATTACAATCTTCCTAGATATACTACGCGATTAATAAAATTGAATTCGATACTTGTTTCATATTTCCATTCCGACAACGCATCTCCGTCCGCACGCGTATGCAAATTGCTTCTTATTGTATTTACGAACGTGCAGCATAATAAGCTGACCAATTTCTTAAATTCCGAAAATTGTCAAGAGAAGCATCTACGTTTAACTAAATTCACCTTCTTCGACGCTGCCCTAAAGGGTCAATTAGAATAGCTCCTCTGAAAGGGTGAAAAAGGGTACGACAAAAATATAATTAATAGTTTGTCAATCACTGTAAAATTAACATAGGCGAAACGCCTCGACGAGATGTGCCCCTTCTTCCGAGACAAAACGTTTGCACGGTATCTATCGAGTCGCGGAGCAAAAGACTAACCGTTTATCTCTTGGAAGGCGACCCTGTAGATGATGACCCAGAAGTTGTAGAGAAAGGCAAGGGAGACCACCATCGACCAGTAATAACAGAGACGTCCCGCGGGATCGAAGATGAAGGACCAATTAGGGGCACCCGTACGAAAACCCTTTGTTCCTGCTTGTCCAGGGTAGCCTCTATTACCACGTTGTTGCTGCTGTTGCTGCGCCGTATACCTACTATGGAAAATTAACGGCACAATGACTCGTGAAAACATTACGCGACAAACGAGCAGCTTGGTACGAAAATCCAGCAACTCCGGCTTTCCGAGCAAACTCCGCGCCATGAAGTTTTATAATATTTTAATACGAAGATACTCGAGTTTCGAGTCGGGCAGACAATTCCCAAAGTTCGTAATCGCGCGAGTACGATGCTTTTCTTTTTTTTAATTTCCCAATCAGATTTCCTACTTTAACTGTCAGAATGATCTCCGTGTCTGAGTGCGCGGGACATTTTACACGATTAAAGTTGAAATATCTTTTGTACTAGTCGTTTTTCGAGCCAAGTGGCTTAATATTTTATTTTTCTTTTTTTTTTTTTTGTTAAGGATTAAAAAATGGATTAAAAAATGCATCGAATCGCGCGAATAAATGTACAGTTTCATTTTGCGAGACGAACGTTATCTTGGAATCTCGAACACGCGTCCAACCTGGATACGAGTATTTTACGATTATATGTTTTTCTTCTTCTTCCATTTTTTGACGTTCTTCGATAGCGTTCTCGAGAGATGCAAATATAATAAATAGAAGATATATCACGTGTTTCAAATTGGGCGGAAACATCTTTAGATCTTAATATCATAGAAAATCGCCCGGGGAAGACTTAATAGGCTATTGTACGAAGCAACATAATGGAGGCAATATAATGCTGTTTCCGAACCGAAAGAAGCGATTTTACGACGCCGAGGAAACTTGGATCAAAATTATATAACGAAGCTTTATACAAGTTTGCCGAAAGATCTTATCATTTCATTGGAGATAAATTTTAAATATATATATGTATACATTCTTTAATAGAAAATTACTCAAAAGTTGCTATTTTATCGTGTCATGCGAGCAAATAGCTTTCCTAGAAATTTGCAAAATTCCGCTATTTTATCCCGCGATGCGGCAATATTATTTTTGAAAATCTGTGTGTGTTTACATGAATTTTATACTCCTATATCGAATAATAGATAAATAAAAGAAACCTGCAATTCGCTAGAATAAACTACGTATTGCCAACGTGGAAGAAAGAAAACGGGACTGTATCGTTTGTTCTGATAGGAAATCACCAGGTGGAAAACGTCGAACAATTTATTATCGTGAAACGCGTATAAACCAGCCTGCGATGCATATTGGAAATTGCTTCAAAATTGATCACGCTGCGGAAAAATTATAAGAAATAAGCTTTCGATCCTTTTGCAAAAATACGTTGCTCCGTGTCCCTGTTCCTCGATGAATTTGTATTCGCGTAAATCAAATATCGTTACGACACATTACCCGGTTGCAAAGCTGTGTATCGCACGATATGACGATTCCTAGGTCCACGTTTTCGCGACAAAGTGGCGCCGAGTTGCTGGTAGCTAACGCAATGAACAGCAGTGTACGCACGCTCTGCAAGAAATGGTTGTTAAAGTCAAATACTTTTCAAATAATCCATGCTACCAGGATTACCATTCGTTCCAGCTCACAGCCGGATTCGAACGTTTGTTCCATGCCACAACGCGTGCACTCGACGTTTTCACGCTGCACGAGCGTTTGTTGCTAGATATTTACCACTTCAGGTTACCATCGAACGCTAGATTTCCTGCCGTCAAACACACCATGCCTGAGTAACGACCGACAAAAATTACGCCCCCGGCTCACCACCCTACATTCGCCATTTCACGCCGCTGCGGATACATTCGTGCACTGCAGGCATTGGCCTGTGTCACGTGCTGCAGACAACAGGCCTGGAATAGAATACACGAGCGCAAAACCAACTTGCCTTGGATACGACAACCAGACACCTAACTTTCCGTTTATCCGGCTGTGTCAAAGTGACTCGAGTCGCATAACTGTGCCTCGGAGCGCGTACACAGCTAAGACGAACGAGTGGCCCGTAAAAGTCACGCGGAAGCGTATCGACGGAAACGAGAGAGCGCGAGAAACGCAGCGCGCAGATAAGACAAACGATCGATTCCATCGCAGGTATATAATCGACGAGACTTTTGCCACGTTATGCATCCTTTACGATCTCTGATAATATTTTAATAATTTCCTAACAATCCTCCACATTTCCAATAATTCCCAATAGTTTTCCACTTCAAATTTTCTTCGTGGAAGTTACGTTGTAAATTTATATCATCGTTGTACCACAAGTTCGAACCTCGGTGCCAAAGAAAGCGTTTGTAGTTCTCGCGGCGGCCGATTGACTAAAGCTTCGTAAAAAATGCTCGATGGACTTTGATCCAAGTTAACTCGCTTCAAGCACTCGGAGTACTCGTTGTTACCCTCCCGCTGAAGAACAGCGTACGAGCCTGAGAATCCAGGTATCCGAACTTGAATCCGAGTACTAGAATACCCGGATTTGACTCCTTTTTCGTGATTACTCAAATATACGTACGAGAAGCTTTTCGTCTACGCTCGAATTAATAGATTCGGGAGACCAACTTTGCTGAAATTAACAATATAACATAGTTCTCGTTGTCCGATTGCTTATTCGGGTACTCGGGTATCGATCGAGCTGGCGTATCCGAGTGCTCAAAAGTTCGGGTACCCGTAGATCCCAGCGACGGTGAGCGACGGTGCTCTCGAACGAATACGACGCGGTCGGATACTCACGTCTCGGTGCCGTTACAGCTGCTATTGCTGAGATGATTGACGGATGCTGGCGTGTGCAGGTGCGACTGGTCGCGCGAGGAAGTGAGCGCGACGGTGTATGGCAGCTTGAATCTGCCCCTCAGCTGGTCCCTCCTCTTCGGTTTGCGGCTTAGGTCGAACTCACTGGCGCCGCGATTCACGTAAGCCCCCTGAAGCGAGTCGCGGGACGAACTGAAATATCGCTGCGGTACCGAGTACACCTGTAACATATTCGAGGGATTTTTGTTATTGTTGTTATTATTATTCACGGGTATGAAACCCTTTGGTACACGATTCCAGAGTCGGTGCTTGGTTTTAAAATAAACGGAGGGAAAATTTACACTGGGAGAATAAAATATTATATTTAAAAAGAAAAGAATAAGAAATGGAAGGTATAATAACGAAAAGCATGGTGCAGTCGAATGGAAAATTCGATATCACGTTTTATAAAGTTCTTGCTGTCTGTGCTCGCTCCGGGATTACTTTGTGTTGCGAACTTCTGCAAATTCGAATACGAATGTCGCGAGTTCCGACGAAAGCCTCGCAGAACGAATTCTGAACGTAAACGGAGTACAAGACACCACTCGAATTTTAATAAAATAAATGCCAGTCGATTGGACAATGATAAATGCGTTTTAATTGTTCGGCTCATCTTCGTTAGGGAAAGAGTTTAAACTTAAAATGAACGTGGATACTGGAACTGGGAGATACAGTTCTGTGATTGGCTGTAAGGGTGAATCTATAACTAAATAAAGGGCGAAACTATAAGCCGAATGAAGCATAATCTGAATTTTTCTCTATCGTTTACCTTCTCCTTTTATCATTTACTCGCTATGTATCAATTGTCCAAACGAAAGAACGATATTAACCGTAAACACTATGCTAGCAAGAATCCGTCAAAAAGATACAAAAATTATTTTGCATTTAAAGTCACGAATTGATCATTTCAACTACTCTGACGAAGAATCTTGGTACTTTGAAAAGTATTTATTTGAAGCATACTCCTTAAGCATATCGATAATCGTTTCCGAAAAAAGTCAAACGACAGAGTGCACCAGGCTAAAAGCGTCTTCGATTCCCAAAATACGAATAGTGGGGTGTAAGAATATCGAAAAGGTTAAATGCCACTTTGTCGGCTCCATCGGAGAAGCAACAGCGGTGGCCTATTAGGTGGAGCGACGCTAAGAACAGCAGATGGGAATCAAATGGATTTCTCGAGAGAAGGTCTAGGGCGGCCCTTCCAAGAAGTTGATACAGACAATTTATTTGATTAAAAACGAGCTTCCGTTGTGTGTCCTTCCGACCGGAAGGATTTATCCCTTTGTCACGCCAGTCTGCTTAAAATCTTCAGGAAGAGTTTTTCTTTTTTCTTCCTTTCTTTGTTCCCTTATCTTTTTACTGTTCTTCGTTTGGGAAATTGTTTTTTCTCCCCGTGATTACCCGGACTCCGGTTTAGGCACCGCTTTTTCTCTAGCTTTCGCACGGACAATGGAGGTCGTCTTCGTTGACACAATGGCACTGCGAAGGAAATTAAGAGACAATACGGTGCCTCAAGAGAATGGGAAAGCACTGGGATGATACGGTCGGATGAAGGAAGCATCGAACGAAGCGGCGCGACTAAAGGTTGATTCGAGGTTCGATGGATTTCTGACGAGTGTAATCAAAGTAGAATGTTCGAATAAGGGACGCGAATCAACATTTGCGACAGGAGAGTGCTCTGTTTCCAGTTTGGTTGACATTCGTCTTCAATGACACGTAAATTTCACTTGCTTCGATTCATATTTTTCCATCTTTTGTGTATTCTACGCTTTTCACCAATAAAATTGTTCGAAACGAGAAGACACCCGACGAGGTACAAACGCGAAGAAGAGGTAAAGAGGACAGCGGTGTTAGCGAGGTAGTAATTCGAGCCAGAAAGTGTTCGAGAAACGAGTTACCTCTTCTTCGTGACGATAACGCGAAATTAAATGGAAGAAACCGTTTCTGAAACTACGTTTCTATCACACAATTATCAAAGATGCGTTTATTTATTGCTAAGCCTATTACGAAAGCGAAAATGAAGAAATATCACGCGCTAAATGAACTCCATGCTTCGCTGACGTTAGAACAGTTGTTCCCACGTCAAGTTGCAAATATACATGTGGTTTGAACGCAGCTGTGGTTGCACGTGTTTTCACGAGGCGGTACAATCTAGTCGCATGTGCATAAATGGCCCCCATAACGTCAAATAAATCGCGAATACCGCGTGTTGGCAACACTAACGGGAATGAAGCGTTTATTCGAGCAAATGCTCCGGTAACATTTCTTTCTTCGACGTGGCAATTCCTCGCTTCGGTGGAAATTTAACAGGACGTTTGATCGATAATGTAACTTCGCTAGATCGCTAACAAAACGCGAGAAGAACGTTCCAAAGAGCAAAAATTCCCCGCGCATCTCTAGCCGCTCGATTATACCGCTCGAATTTATTATACTCACTCGATCGTACTGAAAAGCCACGCGATTATTGGATCGGTTCTAACTCGCGGAACACGTACCAGGATTAATCCCATCGTCGGACTTAATAACGCAATTAGCGTCGAGCCTACTATCGACGCAATCAGCGAAACACTCGCGGAATAGGCGAACCGACAAGGGAACATCGCCGATCTGCGAATTCAGAAAAGTTTGAAATTTAAGGCAATGTGTGTATAGGGAGAATACGCAGACGAGTATCGCGCAATTTTTTTCTGCTACCCAAACTCACTCTAAGGGGTGAAATTAACCCCTGAACACTCGGTTGGTTTCCAATTTTGCGTTACGACTCGCTATGGCACCGATAAGTTTTCTACCGACCGATAGTTCTGATCGAAAGAAGTTACCTTCGTCTGATCTCCGAACCAATTATCGGTGATCCGAGAGTCCCGTAAAAAAAGGATCGTCAAAAAGAAGAAAATAAAAGCTACATATTAATAGTACCAAAACGCGCTTTTCGAGAGAGTGCAACTTTGTCCTCGAGTTTCCTTACGCGACAACGAACAATACAGACATTTAAACGATCCCATTTAGCTGTATGTGCACCCTGTATATCCTCTGCATGAGCTAGCCCAAAGTTTCGCGATCTTTTGAACTGGCGGATTTGGGCATCTTGCCTGGTGACTGTCGAACGTCGTACTGACCTGCTGTTGCTGATGATAATAATGATGAGTGGGCGTGTGGCGGCTCATGCATTTGCTGCTGACCAGTTCCAGGAGGCTCTGCCTGGAAGGTATAGCACCCCTGGAAACGTTGTCCGCGCTCTTCGTGTCCTCTTCCTTCTCTCTTCTGATCCCAGTCTTGCCATCCAGCATCCTCCCTTGTTTGTCCTCGCGGAGTTTCTCGCCGCCGCAACTCAAAGCGGAAGCGGAACCGCCGCTGTACCGATCTCTTCCTCCGCCGCCACTCCCTGTGATTATGCCTGTAACAAAGGGAAATCGCTTGATTCTCGTCTCCCTCGTTCCCCCTCCTAGCCGTCGTCTTTCTTCTCTCTACCACTTTCTCTCCGTCTTATCGCTTTTTTCTCGCTTTTCTTTCCAAGAGCGCCGCTAACGAGCAAAAAAGCGTCGAGGGCTGTCGATTAGAATCGACTGAGCGCGGCTATCGATCGCATATCGCGTACAAAGTGTCGCCAAACGTCGTATAACTGTGCCGAGATCGATGTCGGCCATTGCATTTCCCGCTTTCACGGACAGGGTAATAATTAGCAGGGTTCAGGGAATGAAACGCGCCACGGCCGGTTTATAACTTCGCTGATGGAGGCCGAAGCCATGGACCAGCCATCGTCAATTTTCTATTATATTTTTCGAAGAACAGGAATATTCGATTCGTCGAGTGGAAATATTCCTCGTTACCTCGTTTTCTTTTTCTTTTTTTTTTATTCAATTGTTTATTTCGAGCTAGCTTCGGGCGTTAATTGGCGATCGAAAAGTATTTTTCAAATATCCAGGGGTTAACAATTTTCTGTCTTTTCGTATTTAGGTCAAGCAGTGAAAATGACCGATTCCAGTGAATCAGCAAAGTCGACGGAATCGGTAACAATTATCAAGAAACGCGTTACACCGTTTCAGAAATAAAAAGATACGCAAGTACGATTCGCTTTCTGCTCAAAGTGTAATCTAACAAACTATGTTGTGAGAATAAATTACAAGTTCTCGTCCAAATATCTCTACGCAGGGAACGTGTATTTTGCCTGAACGCAAGTTATCTACACATGCCAGGGTATCAAGGTGCAATCGACAAGAAGATAAACGTAAAGGGGTACAATGATATTCGTTCAAGCAAATACGCAAGAACTGCGACTGAACCGGATAAGAACTTACGACGTATCCTCGTGTCGCTATCGGAAATAAAATTCAAAATATCGAGCCTGTTCGATGCGAAAGAGAAAAGAACAACGCGGACCTGCGTTTCTGGTAGTTGCAATCTACGGAAACTCCAGAGACGCGTTACAAAGCCTTGGCGCGGTAGACGAGCAATTCGCGAGCACGACGATCGTTTCCCCTTGGGCCTGGTACTTCGCTTGACCTACAGCGCTACCTTGCTAACCTTCTACATAGTTATCAAAGTGGACAGGCTGTTCGGGATCCTACGGAAAGCATCTAAGTCGCCTCCAGACGTGTCATCGCCCGTATCTCGAGATTGCTTATAAACTGGTACAGCGACGAGATTCCAATCATATTCTAACTAAATAGATTCGATACGGACTTGCACCGTACAAGCAACAGGCGATCTTGTTCCAGTCGGTAGCCCCATCTCCGAGAATAAATTTCGCTTTACGAAAGTATTTCAGGAAAAATGAAATCGTCGTTCGTGAACTATTCGTTATGTAAATGTGTTAAATTGTACCGGGGTTTCTTCGATTCGAACGTGAATTATCTGTCGTCAAAGAATCGTTTCAAATTAAATCTCTTGGATTTGTTAGCGACTAATGTCTCCTTTGTGTATTTATTTCACGTACCTTTTCACGTACGTAACCAAGGTCGCGAATAGAAAAATTTCAAGAAGCGGCTTTGGATATAATGTTTGCACTAGACTCGGACAAACCTTGTTTGAAAGAAAGAAACAATAGAAGAATGAGTCATATCAACTATCCCGTTACTTTTAGTACAAAAGCTACCCTATTTTCTGCGAAGGTCAAATGATTTTCAAATTTTGATTAACTTTATCGAATAAGGTAGCAAATAATTTGGAATTCATTTCAATTTTGAATATTCTGTATTACGTACCACTTGAGCCAGCAAGCGATACAGCTGAATTATTTTACCATCTTATAATATTTACTTCAATTGATTCCAATTAGTAATACAAAATGTGTATTTAATTAGTATTTGCGACGGAACTTACGATATACGATGGAAAATAATATTAATAAAGTTGGAGATTATTCTGCGTATTATTTCTATACACATTTAATTAAACAAAAAATGCAAAGTTAAATAAAAAGATATTTAACTTACTACGGTATTAATATCTATCTGTTTGACCAATCAAAAATACGTATGTAGCTTTAGCGTCAGTCAATTTTTTTGAAAGTCTTTGTCCATGTTTAATCGCTATCCACGAAAAGTTTCATCAGAATTTTTGTTCTGAATGGCGTTCCAGTTTTCCTATTGACCATCGACACGTTTTTACAGGAATCAACTTTTACGTGACTAAAACAATCGACAATGTTTCTCTTTGGCATGCTGGTAGAGAAAGGATCAAGCTTCACAGAGCAGACACGTAACTGTCTACTTACTTTCTCGCAACTTTGATGGAAATAGGATTATTCTCGAAACTTTATCGTCACACCTCGTATATGAAACTTTACACAAGTTTCCGGTACCAACATACCTCAGCTATTAACTGTAAGTTCTGTTCGTTTGTGACGCGAGTTAGCGACAATTTACAAGTCGATATCCTAAACAAACCATTCCAAAATATTGCTATTTAGTAGATACGTATTATCTATTTAATATTCATATATCTCAAGTAAATATTACCCTAGATAATATTAAATAAAATCCAAAGGAATACGCAAAACACACACGAAATTTGTAGCTCCTTTTATCTCGCGAATAGCCGCAAGAAACTTTCACGGATTTTTAATGGACTTTGTTAACAGGCGTTAAAAATTCACAACTGGATATAGCTACACTAAAATTGATCGTAGCAGAGGGAATTGTAACAAATATTTGCAGCGAAAACTCTAGTGTACTACACAGAATGTTTCGATGAAACGAAAAAATATTGGAACCAAGTCCTACGCAATCTATAGCCTCCTCTCCATCCCGAGCTATGTATCAGATGGCAGCGTAGACGGCAAAAAAGGAAAGCAAGCACCGTGTTCAAATTGAAATTTTACAGCAAGCGTTTGAAGCTTCGATTTCGTTGGCGCGTTTTATGGCCAGTATCGTCTAATGAAAGGAAAAAAGAAAAAAAAAAAAAGAAAAGGAGGAAAGAAATCGTGATTTTATGTGCGACATGTGTGCATAAATGCGAGCTGAGATACACGATTGAAGCATAAAATTTTGTAGCGACGGAAACTTTCTATAAAGGATTGTTACGTCACGAAAAAAGCTAAAAATTAAATTCTGAAATATCCGGGCATTCCTTTTTCTTCCAGTTCGAAATTACGATCTCAACGCTCAAAACGATACTGTTATATATTTCTACTTAAAATACACAAAGACGTACGAAGATACGTAAAGATTCGTAATACGTCGAGTATACTCGTCCAGCATTTGCTAGGCGAGAGGAGTATCCGTTTAGGAACCAACTTATCACCCATTTGGCAAAGTTCGTGAAAATGTGGAATTTTTTGGGTTGGCAAGTAAGGAAATGCGGATTTTTTCAATACGAACTGACAAAATCCGCGTTCCTTACTTGCAGAACCGTTAAATTTTATAAGCCTGAAATCGAATTGTGTATTCGATTGCAAGAGTATTGAAATTTATTGAAAATTATTGACCTATATATCGATATCCATAGAATTTAACCGCTACAGTAAATTCTGTCTATAAATTGTGCGTCTGTATCGCCGTATATATTATACTATGTCATATTATATTAAGTTATTAACAATGTGCGTGTAAAATAATAACAGATGTACAGAATGAATTAGAAATATATATTATACATAATTTTCTTTGCGTTGAGTGACAACGTGTACGCAGTTATAAACGAGGTTTATACACAAGTTGTTTATTTCGATTCGTAAAGTTTAATACGTAGAAAGAGACGAGCAGATCGGATGGTTGATGGATGTAAAGAGATCTTCAAACGGCAAACGCGTCGACAATGTTTGTGTTTTTCGCTGTGTCACAGATACACAAAACGAGCAGGATTCCATGTCCACCTAGTATTGACAATTTTTTGCGAATGTCTCGAAAAACTAGGTCACTCGATGTTGTTATACGTATGTGAAAAAGTTATTTAGGATCATGTGCTCGATAGCATATTCGAAAATTATCGAATCGTCGAGAACAAACTTTTTTTTATTTATTTACACGCATACCGTATACGAAGTAACGGAATATCGCGTGATTATCATTATTCAAATCGATTTAGCAGATAAAATGTCACATAAGGGAAAAATACCGTAGTCCAACCAATATTATTCGTACTTTGGATGGAAAAATCCCTAAATTTAATATTTTATTCGATACGTACTTGTAGTAAATATAACTTTCGACCAAAAATAATTATGTTGCCGAGGTAAATGGTCCACGTATAGCGTTTATTTTGGGGGGACGCAAAATTATCGACTTTTTTATCTGCAATCTTGTAGTTTCCGACGTGTAAAATGCAAGCTTTAAGGTATCGAATTCACTGGTCCAAAAGTTATGCGTATATAAAGTCGACCAAATGCGTATGTGCATATATAAAGTTTAGCCAATATGGCGTCAAAGTGACCTACTAAATACGTTAGAAACGTTGAATTTTATATACGCGGAACTTTCCAACCAGTGGATTCAGTATCGCAAAACTTGATTTTTACGTCGAAGGACGTGGGAAATTACAGGATCGCAAAAAAGAAATAGCGTAATGCTGCGTCCACTAGGAAGGGTGAACCAACGGATGATACGTCAAAAGCTATGCCCAGGCGCAAGGCGGGAAGAAGAACGCGGAGGAACAAAACGAGCTTCTACTAGAATTTTCTCTTATAAAGAGTAACGTATCCCACCTTGTCTTTCTCCTTTATTGTCCTATCGGCTCTCCAAAGATTCTCACCGGCCTCCGACAACGAATACGTACGCTATGCCCGCGCATAACGTACGCAGCGTTCTTGCTTCCGACGCCATGTTGGTCTTCTAGACTCTTCCTTGGCGAACGCCCAGATCCGTTTGTACGGCAGCGATTTAAACTCGGATTTTCGCTTACGAACATCTTGGACGACGAATAAAGACAGTATATTAAACTGTATTTCGTATAAGCACGAACGCGGAGAAACGATAAAGTTGCTCCGTTCGCAGTGTCGTAAACACGTCTGTCTGCCAATCGATCGAAATACGAACTGACCTTCTTCACCCCGTACAAGTCGCACGTAGAGCGATATCCCCACCCCGCGACGCGTCGCTCCATCGATCGTACTATCGATTATCGACATCGCGGCGAGATCGGTGCTATTGCGCACCTCGATCGCGCAGGCGGGTTCCCGGCGTTTCCGAATTTCTATAATTGTTCTTGACGATGTTTGTAGATTATTGTAGATTATTGTAGATTATTCAATTGCGTTGAACAATTCTATTTGAATAATTAGCGTTCAGTTACCAGTTATACTATGATAAAGATCTGTTAGCGATGGAATGGTATCAATTTTTTCGTGCTTGTGTAACATTTACTTTGCTTCTTCTATCTTTATCCATTGTATACGATAGCAAAATTTGTTAATAAATACATATGTAATAAAATACATATGTTAAAAATATTCTTACACTTTCATAGTTTAGTGAAAGAGCTGTAAAAAAACGTTTTACATTGCCGAGGTTTTTAATATTCATCGAATAAGATTCCATATATAATTGTTACAGTAATTACATTAATATAGTTTTTAGTCTTCTTTAAATAATATTCTACGTATAATTATTAAAGTAAAATTTCCAGCAAAAGGTACATGCCTATATCTTCAACGAAACGTTACAAAGCATTTGTCTGCTTTCAACGCGAAAACAATGAATGTCTTGAGCACCAATATTGTTTTGCATTCATAAAGCTTTGTGAATAGTAAATTGTTACTTCACAGGGAATACATTTACCGTGTGATACAAAATCGGCGAGATACACGGTAGCAAGCAAGCGAGGGAAGCTCAACACAAAGCGTTCAAATATTTTTGTAATTTTTACTTTCTGAATTATTTATCTCGGTATTTCCTTGAATGTACGTACTATTATTGTTGGCAGCATTCGACGACCGTGTAAAAGACCACGTACCTATGCTTGTAAGATGAAATTTCTCGAATTGTCTACTATCCTAAATTACTACGTTATGTAAAAAGAAATATTTCAAACAAAAGTCAAAAACAATGGCAGACAAACCGTGGACGAATCGTTTTGCTCGATTGTTTCTCGTATCAAATAAAACTAGTGCAGGCAATTGCAGGTAATAATGATCAAAATATACCGTTACCACTGCATTCTGCGGCATTCACCGTCGGTCGAGCATGTCGATTCACGACATCTCATGGAAGCCTTATAATTCGTATCAAAGCGGGATTCTGGCGTCGTATTGATCGATGCCTGATGAGACAGCGATTCGAAACACACAGCGAAGGAAAAAGGAAAGCGACAGAATTCTCCGAACTAACTGACTGTTGACTATCCGAAAGCGAGAAGCCGACTAATTGGACCGACGAGAACGTTTGAACTCCAGCACTTGGTGAACCAATTATTTGTTGAACTTGGAATTGTTTGTCATCGGAAAGGAAATACAATTGGCCGATAATTCCTCCAAGAATCGGGTCCTAGAATTTACTATCCTATCGAACGTGGTCTCCGATTCATCGTTTCATCTCGCCTATTATTTGTGATTTTCGCAGCACCGTTTGAGAAAGTCAAAGTTCGATGAAGATTCGCTGCTTGATTCGTCGTTTCGTACCGCTTTATCGTTGACGAGTTACATGTATATCAAATTATTGAAAGAAAGCTTTGCAAACGAAGAGATTTTTTTGATGAGTTTGATTTGAATTTGGTTAAATGAATTCGATTAGATGAATTTGACGGGAGAATGAGATTGGAAAATTGTTTAATTAATTGTTCAATTAATTCATGGCGCAAGAAGTCATTGAACATTCGTTTCCTGGAATTTGCTATTTATTAAAATATAATAATTTTCTTTTCATACCTCTGCTTATTACATACAGAACAAATATAAATATATTTTCAATTTTGCGCGATAATTTGTTTCCAACGAGTTTGCCAACGAGTTCCGCGAGGTTTCCGCGAAATCCTGTATAAATGCAGTATCATTTTGCTATGTACAATCAACGAATTTAAATTCACTTCTGCCTGATAAGTAGAGAAGTCAGTAATTGGACAGACGTCCTCTATCTACTAGTAGACACAGCTACTGCTTCACGATGGAATACGAATTAATTAAAATTAAATTAACGGATTTCTTTCAGAAGATAAGTGAAGTTTAATAGCTGTATATGTAATAACATTTATATATGTATATAGACATGCGCGTTAGAGTTGCCTATTTATTACAGAAAGCTATTTCAATTTACCGATAAGTAATTTTCCAACAGCCGTCCTTTCATGCTATTCCGGTACATTTTTTAATCGCGAAACCTGAACGTATCAGGAAATACCACGTCTGAGAACATACGATTTCCCACGATATTAACAATCTGCCAAATAATACGAGAATTTAAATACGCTTCGTCTGCGAGGCATCGAATCTTGACAACACGGAGCTAAACAAACTTATAGCGGTCTCTCGATTCTTTGCGCGATGCTGTTTCAGACAGCGCGTATGACAATAGCCGGTTAGACAATGAAATTCTAAACAGGACAATAGGAGGGATCGTAACAGCCACGATCATTTTCCAGTTCTTGCCTTCTATCCTGCGGCGAGACGCGTCCTTTATACGCGTTATCTAGAAATGAAACCAGATTTCAGTGCATCGCTCGTAACCTTTTAATTTACGGCTTCCATTTATTACCGCTAAACGATCCATCCCACCTTTCTCATGCACGATATTTCCGAAGCCAAGTTCCTTTTATGGGATACGTCGTAACTGCGACATCGAACGCCGCTGTCTTAGGAAATACCAACGTTTATTATAGGCGTTGCGCGGTATCGATAAAAATTTACGGGAAGATCACGCTGTAGAAACGATCCTGTCCCTCATCCTCCGTTAAACATCGAAGAACAGAGTCGGGCAAATTGTATTTCGAGTTGAAACAAGAGACAACTATCCGAAATAATTTATATCGCGCCATTATTTTCGATACCGTTACGGGTTTATATGCGAGAGGCGGACGATATCGACTCGTCTGAAATAACGGCAATTATTTCGTTATTTCTCAATTACAAATTCGACGAAGGGAATAACAGCAAAGGCAAGGCAATAAAGAGGTATGTACGTCGATCTTGGGCACTTTTGAAATAATTATTCCAAGCATAATTACGAGCAGCAAATTAATTTGGTCCATAATTATCTTATATATTTACGGAATGGCGCAACGCGTCAGTTGAAACGATATCCTAAGTGATTTCATTTCGAAAGTGTTCTCCGGTCTCGAGATAATTACAAAGTAGAGTGACGTATTATATTCGCAATAATATTTTAAATAACCATATCCATAGCCAACAATATCGAGAATCCAGGTCTTCGTCGAGCGATACAAAAATTGCTTTTAGAAATAATCGCGTAGGTATCGTTCACTTATTTTTCGTACTGATGAAACGTCGATGGAATCTAATCGGAAAATAATTTGTACGTCGCTCGAGACGGTTTAGGAGATTAGAGATTCAAGATGTTCAGACACTCAAAAGCTGGTCGTCGATATTTGCCATTTCGTCGGCGCTTCATCGATCTTTCCGAAACCTGCGCATATTACACGCTGAATCTTGACATATCTATTTGCAGTTTATCGGTGTTTGGATCGCGTTTTCGATGATCGAAGAATTCGTGGTAAGCTTGGTTAAAATCGACGACGTGCGTTCGACGTCAACCGCTCGCGTCAAAGATTAAAAAAGCGACGGTAGAAACGGGAAATTTGTCAGGCTCGGAAGACGCCACCGGCGTGTATCGAGTGGCTCTCGTCGGCTGAACTTCCGCAAAATATCTCTCGCCCTGTTCACTTCGCGGCAAGATATCTCGTTAACGCGTTTCAGAGCTCGTCCCGGTTCGATACGCCACGAACACCGTTCCACTTTGTGTATTTCCTCGACGTGATTCCTTCGGAAGCGCGGCAACTTTTCTAAAGAGTGTATTCACTTTCCAACTTGCCCGATGAAAGTATCGTATTTCCAATATCCGGCTTTCCGCGGACGCTCTTCATCCAGAGCCGTCAAACTTATTTTTCCGCCGACTTGGGTCGCTTTCCCCGGCCGAAAGGAACTTCAGCCGGTCGGAAGTCCGCCAAAGGGGCGAATTAATAGAATACAAGTTCGGACGGGATAACGTCCCCGCGACGAATAATAACCTGTCCGACTGGCGACTGCAACGAGCGGTTGTTCGCGTTCGAGCGGATCCACGGTGCGGCATCCGAACGAGCATTCGGCCAGAGAATTTTGATTCGCACGCTCCACGGCGCGGCGTTCCAACGACAAATGCCTGTAACGTGCAGTTTTCCTGAAATTCGATAGCAGGAGATGCCCAGGATACTTGGCGGAAGTCCGTTTATCGAATCTTCGCCAGTACGTTTGCTTGCTATTTTCTCCGGCTCGGTTCGAGTGTCTCGAATATTTGTTCGTTCCAAGAGTTAAGTAGTTAAGTCGATGATGACGTTGCACGGCCAAGTAGTAGTGTATTCCACGGTTTCCACCACTTCCTTTCCACTTCTTCTTCGCTCGTCTCAGCCTCGTCGCGACTACGCCGCGTAACCTCCCATCAACTTGGTAATATGTTTCTAGTAAAATACGTGCGCGTCATAAACTTCCGCGGTACTAAAAACACGTGAAATTTTCAACCGAGCTAAAAACACAGGGATCTTGCCGCGATACGGCTTGAAAGCGTACGCCACCGGTTTTCTACGCGACGGAAGCCAAGTATATCACGGATGCCACATCGATCGCGAGGTTCATTCGCTAGGAAAACGAGAAATTTGCATGAAATTGCGTACTAAAAGAACCAGTCAGGAGTACACCGTAACATAGATGTACTCGCCGAGTTCATCCGTTTAGCGTACTAGCTCTGGTTAACGCCGGGAAATACGCGCTTTTCTTCGCCTCAAGATGCATGAATATTAGAAAAAATTATCGTTGAAACTTTAACGCACAGTTGAACGGTAAATAAGACCTACCCGAGGAATAATTTAAAAACGGAAATGGGTTTATTAACGAGGTTGCTCGGAATATAACAAGCAGTTACGTATTTCGTAACTGGAATTTGTACTTTCGTTCCTACGGTTAAAGAAATGTAATCAATTTCCACTCGAAGTACGTATAGAGGGTGACCCAAGAATCAGATACCGCGAATTTTCAGATCTCGAGACTATTAGCTCATGTTTCCTATCCGGCAAAGGTCGTCTCGCTGGATAATATTTCTGAGATCTGCACGCTGTTCCTCGTCCCCGATGGCGTCGCCGGGATTTCTCGCGCCAAAGGATTTCCCTCCTTCGACGTTCTCGTTCCGAGCATCCAACTCTGAGCGCCCACTTTATACTCAGAATTTATTTTAATGAATTTCACGATTCCCCTCTTAAACGTTATCTCCGACGAAATAAAACCAGCGCAGGCAAAGGTCTGGGAAAGGAAATTCGCCGGCAACGGCAAATGCATTTCCTGTCTGGCTTTTAAAGCGATCGATGTCCTCTGATTTCGCTGTAAGCGTTTTCAACTGCAAAACGAAACGCACGAATCGCGGCTGGTATTCGTCTCTTGGAAAGGATCGGCGAGCGAGCGAGCTAGCAGCAGATCGACCATCCTAATCGCGCGAATCCGCCAAATTTACTCGTCGTCATCGCGAAACGCGTTTGTCCCTCATCCTCCAACGTTAGTTTGTTCGAATCAAACTTCCAGATTTACAAACATACATAGATGGAATTTAGCGAGGATATTTTGAAACTGGTGCAGGTCCATTTCCCGTAATCTCCTGAAATGCTTCGTATACGATTTCGTGCAAAAAGGAGCAGAATTTGCGATTGTGGATTTATCGTAACACGTTTCTAATAGAAATACTTACACCAATTACGAGACACGAAACACATAAGGATACGATACAGTTTATCGCAGCCAGGGAATTTTTATGCAAATTCGTATTTCTCAGAATATAATTACAGAAGCACAATTTATGATTCCGTACATCTTTTTCGTATTAAACTGCATTCTGTAGAATCTCGCATATATTTTCAAATATCTTAGAAATGCATAAAAATCCGCCGTCTATCGACTTGTTCTACGAAACATGGTGAATTTTCGAGTAAACTTCGAATTCAAATCGGGTGATGCGACGTTGGATACACAAGAAGTGGCTGGCTGGGAGGAGACACGGTTAACAGCATTCGAATAAAGGGGTAAATTGCCTGGTATTAGGGTGTTTTCGTGACGGATTTGGCTGTGCGATATTTTGTAGCGATAAATTAATTGTTACGTACTCGAGCGTCTACGCATTGGATAATAATTTGGTTGGCCAAGTACGGTTTCATACGTAGTCCAAATTCGATGAGCAGGGTCTGCAAATTATCAACGAAACGATTAATCCATCAGAATTTGCAATTCATAAAGACGAACATCGAAAAAACAAACATGGAGATGAAATCGAACAACGACAAATACAACAATAAAATGAGGCGAATGTGGAAATTATTCAACGTAGACGAGAATAAAATTCGCTTTATTCGCATCGATAGACGTATCGTGATATTACAAGTAATTGTATCGATATGTCGTATTCTCCTGTTGCAAACAACACAACCTACGGACGATGCAGGAAAGTTTAACATATTCACATTGGCCGTGCTTTATCTAACTTGCCGTTCACGCTAATTACGAGTATTCTACGTTAAAGTGGACAATGAAACGCGTGAACGTCCTACACCGAGCAACGTACGATCTGTGAATACGTAGATGTTCCATGCGCTTCTGTTACACCGCTTTCCCATTGTTACCGTACGTTTCCAACTTAATTGTAGAATTCTACGCCCTCGTGAGTATCAGGACACCTGCCACGCACGGAAGGTAACGATCGAACCAGGTTATTGGAGAAATAATTAGTCGTTTGGAGCGCTCAACTTCTAGGAATAGGATATTGTATCCTTCCCATCTAAACCTCGTTCGGAGGATTTCAGAAGAATGAAACGATCGGACAATTTAAATATTTCCCATCGTTCCCCAACTTATCTGTACGACGATAATTGATGGAAATTGCGGCACAAGGTTGAACATCGATAAATAGACTTCGCGGTGCACCGCGCTTCGAAATTGATATCGATAAAGCTGCTATAGCCGAATATATGCTAATCGTACATACGCGCACGGAAAGGTTTCGTTGATCCAAGAGTTATTCCAACAACAACTGTTCGCCAGTTAGTAAACATCGATGTTAAACATCCGGTATTAAAACGTATTTAGAGCACTAAAGCTACGTATTCTACTTTATACTTATAACTTTACTCGCTTTGTCCCTTCCACTCGCTAATCACGTTCATGAATTAAACATCTATTTCGCGAGTTAGCGAGAGAGCAGGAGCAAACGGAAACAACGGCCAATGCGACCAACGCGTCGCTCGCAACTGGAATTTAGTTTCGATGGTGAAACAGACGAACAACGATACGGAGGCACTAATTGCGAAGCAGTTTGCTATCGGAAATTTTAATTCGCCGCTCTGTCAGTAACGACGTAAATTTCACGCAGCGGACCTTTATTAATCCGCTACTCAAAGCTTTATTTCATTTCGCACCATTGGCCATACGATTATTCCGGCAAAGTTTCTACTTCGATTAAGGTTGGGGAAAATCATTGAGAAACGACGACCACTGCCTGCCGGTTAGATCCTTCGCTCTAACCAGTTAGCCGTTTTCAACGACGGCATTTCGCTGGTCGTGAAGAAATGGCAATAGTTCCCGTTACGACGAGTACACTCGCCGTTTGCCGCTTAACTTGCAATTTAATAATCGCAGAAAATTGCGCTAATAAAATGAAAAAATAGTTCCGTCGCAACAGTCACGCATACGCTGCGTTTGACGAGCATACTCATCGTCGTTTGCCTTCTGCTACGCGTTTTAGGTACCCGCTTTTCAAAGAGATCGCAACAGTAGGTTGGTTATTAAAAACGGCTACTGTTCCATAGGTTTTGTTCATCGAACAGGCAACCGACAGGTAAACATTATTACACTTTGCGCGTACGAAAGCCCATCAACGTACGATCCGACGAGGCTGCAACTTTAATTAGGACAGAAATCGGTATATCCGTCGTGTAGGCGATTAACGTGTCATAAGCTCATCTTCAAGACCAACGGACGAACGTGTATGCGGATGACCGTAACGGATTCTGGAATTAACCGCTTGGCTTGCTTTAATTAGAAGCCTTTGACGAACCCTACGCTGCACATACCTAAACGTTTAAGGGAACGTCTCCTCTTGGAATGCGCGCCACGCGTGACACACACCGGCGAAAAAGTTTAGCAGCACAGCTGTTTAATCTACCCGTATAATACGCATTTCGTTTTACTAGTTCCAAAACACATGGTCGTTAACGGCCTAATGGACCACGACGTGTAAAACAGTTGCAACAGTTTAGCTAAAAATATATGAAGCGGATACGGTATCGTACGAATAACGCGTGAAACCGCCAAGTTCGTTCGAGTGTTTCGTTTAACGGAATCGTTCACAGTTCGACAATTTTCGAACCAACGGTTTCGCCGATTGAACCGACGTTCAAACACGTACTTCCTAGAGTCGTGATATTTTTTAGTCGCGTCGCTGCTGCAGCGAACGAACGATACTCGGAGCTTCGCTCGCAGATGGTAAACAACGCAATCGCGTTCGTGCAATTATCATCAACGTCCCTTCAATGGGACAAACGCGGCTACTTGCTACGGTTACAACATCGTTAAACCAATTGACCGATTGTCCAGGTCTCTGGACAAATTCCAAAGACCCGAGAATAATACGAAGCTCGCGAATCGTGCTTCTGCTCTTGGAAAAAATTCAATGCGCTCCGTGCTCCTTCCAAAGACAGTCAGTCCCGGCGATCGTTTGAAGTTTTAAATTGAAAACTCGTGAAACGCGAAATGCTTCATTTCCACACACACACACAGAAAGAAAGGAAAAAGAAAAGAGAAACAAATGGAAAAAGACGAAGAAAAACGAAGACGTGCAAAGGTTCTTTGAAAACAAACTTTCATCATCCGTCGGTCAACCCTGTTGAACAGCTTAAATATCAAAGTGGGAAGAGTCAAAGCTGGTCGTGGAAACCGAGGGAATTTAGCTTTACGAGTCGGCGGAATCAATATCCACGAGGATCACGGCAGAGATGCTAAGCGAAGTATATTTGCTAGGCTGTATACGTCATAAAGGTTATCATTATTGCCAGTAGTATAACAGTGTATTAAAATCGTGGCGCAGTCAACCGGACAGACAGACTCGGTAAAATGGCAAAATAAATGACGTTTCCGGTGAAATCCGTAGCCGACTCAACTCCGCGCGAACGTAGTTTCGCGCGATGCTAATAACACAGCAATTTTCTTCTCCCGCTGAGAAGAAACGATCCTGGCGGTGAAAAACACCCTTGCAAAGAAATCTTCGCTCCTCGTGTAATCGTGAATATTTAAGGAAGAGCGCGAGATGGAGGAAAAAAGTTCGTTTAAAAGCCGCGGTCTTCTTTACGGTCTGTACGACGGATGCGATAAATTAAAAAAAAATGTATTCTTTTTTGAGAATTTATCGGTAGCGCTCATAATTTTTCGATGTTTCCTCTTCCACCGTCACATGTATTTGGATTTCACGAAAAAACCCTCAGGGCGGTGTTTTCAGCCCTAGGGCTGTTTTTCAGCAGGAAAAGAAAATTGTCCCGCTATTGGCATCGCGCGAACTACGTTCGTTCGAAGCTTCGAATTTTTGGGGAATTTTCCGATTGCCCAATTTCCCTTGCGAGTATAAATGTTTTACACTGAGAAAATATAGTTCTACCGGCATAGTCAATGTACAGGAGAAATCGAAGATTCGTACAAATAGACGTCCTATTTTTATTACCTCGATCGCTATTTTAATTTCTAGTTCCGTTCTCCTCTTCTTCCCTATTCCATTTCTATTTCCAAACTTGTTAAAATCTTACGACACGGCGGTTTCTACTTGTTGTAGAATAAATACAAGCTGAACTATACGCAGTGTTCTTGAAAACACGTTACCGATAGTTACGTCTAGGACTAACGAAGTTGAAAAGAGTCTGGGAGAATTGTTCGAGGAGATCAACAAGGTACCGCGGTGGTATGTCTTTCTCGACACCGTATTACACAGAAGCGTAGGAAATTGAGACGAAAGCCGATCTTAAGGCACGTGTTTCTCGTGCGATAGATCTACCGCAACAAAGTTGCACTTACACGTCGGACATGTCAATCGGAAGGATTATGTCAATTGCAACGATCGGTCCGCAAATTGAAAGTAAACGACAAAGTTTCGCGCAGTTTAGCAATTAACTGCGTAAACCGTGATAATAGTTATCGCGGCCGCGTAATCGGCTTTGCGCTCCTGATTCGCTTGTGGTCACGTGAAATCGAATGATCCGGCCGTGAGTGAAACGGCCGAAAGACGAGAACGCGATTTAACTCAAAGACGAGCGTCGAATTTTCCGAAATCAACATCGAGTCCAATTAAACGTCGATGGATAAATTCTCGACCGAACATCACACGCAGAGACATCGACGCGATTTCGTGTGAAAATATTTAGTGCCGATAGAAATCGAACGACAGGGGAGCAACAATTGGTAATACAGAATTTATCGACGACATGTTGGCACTTGAAAATTGCAAAATACGAGGAAACGCGACCTCACAAAACTGCGAGGTTAGAAAATTGTTAAAGCTCGAGCTTCCGAGAATCGATTCGCATTTTTTGACTCTCTGCGTAGCTCCAGAGTAAAAGTTTCATCGTTGTCTTTGCTCGAGCATCCGCGCGTGAAAAACAAGGATGAAAGCAGCATTCATCCGCCGTATTTCTCCAAAGTGAAACGGTATAAATTTGGCTTAAGTTTGGGGCGGTCGAGAGGACGCTATACGAGCGAGAGAAAATTGTGGACGGAAAGGGAAGCTATGACTAAATTGCTTCCCAGCAATGAGTAAAGGAAAGCTACGGCCAGGTGTTATCCCCCTTAAAACAATACGCTCTTCTAACCAACTTGCGACGTTATTCGGATCACCTCGTACGCGTTTAACGCAAGATTCGAACGAAATCATCCTTTGTACGTGCCTCTCCTCGCTACTAATTTACATTACCACTTACAGCGTCAACTGTTAGCACGAATAATACACCTACGTCGAACAGAAGCTCCAGACAGCAAACGTACAATTTCTATCGTAACACGGTGGAAGCTGTGCGCGATTCGAAAACCTCTGCGAGACTACAATTCCGTTCATTTGCTTGCCGTTCCGTCGTGAAAACCTCTGCAAGTCGAAATAAAATTTACTTTATCAGCTGGTAGGTCCAACATCTATCGCCTTCGGCTCTGCAACTCCGAGCGTACTCACAGCTACGCCGCGTGTCGCAAGATGTGAGAGATCGATCGTTCGATATTGCCTCCTTTCTTCCAACTGTTACGATTGTCTCGAATAACATAAGACGACGCCAGAAGCCGTATCCTCGCCTCGTCGCCCTTCCATCTGCTTATCCATGGAAGCTGGTACGATTGCCGTCATCTTTGATTGTCCTAAATTTCATTTGCGAATAAAACGACGAGTTCCAGGGAGAAGCTTAACGTACCAGCCACCTTGCGAAAACGTGAACGCAACTGCGCCCTCGTACGCAGCTTCTGTACGTCGTGCATCGATTAAATGGCAATACTAGCCATCGGTTGGTGTACGCGATTTAAATTACGAGCCAGTGTCAATGTTTGGAACGTTTTAATCCGAGATGTGACTACATTTCTCCTGAATTACCAATGGAAAATGTAAGGTAATTTTTTCAGCGTCACTCACGCTGTCACATAGCTAGAAGATTCCTATAGCTCGCTACGAATTCTTATTACGACGTCGTATTATATTTTCTAGTAGCACGGAGCGTGTCTTCAACGTCTTGCGTGAAATTACATGCGCAGGTTGTGTCTTCGAATTTCTGGCATATTTTTTATTTCAGGAAACCAGGAAAATTTAATGACAGAAAATGGGCTACGTTAACCCCTTTGTTAATTAATCCCTTTACAGCTATTTGTGACACCGTAACTATTATAACAGGCATTACAAACGGTTGAACGATCGCGACAAGTAGGTAATTTCATGTAAATCAGACTCTTTCGTGGGCGAAGAACGCGTTAAACGATGTACGTGCTACATTTTTACATTTGAAGCACTCGTCCATGTGAAGTAAACGACGTAAACGAAGGCGTTTCAATTTTACAAAATGCTACGCGAACGTGAAGCGGGCACAGTGCTCTCTATCTTTCTCTCTGCTGTTAAAATCGTAGGCCAGGGTATTTATGACGAAACGTTATAGGAAAAGGAGACATAGCCAGAGATAAAAGAGAAGAAAAGAGAGGAGGAGAGATAAGTGAAGGATGCAACGTATAAATAATTCGGGCAGAGGCACAAACACTTTTCCTCGAATAAAGCATGACTGGAAACTTATTTAGCTCGAAACCCCGGGGTGTGCGTGGAATATCGATATTTTCAAGAGGAATCGTCCAGTCGAAAATTGATGGTCCTTTAAGCGATGACAAATGCTCGGGTCTCGAAATGGCTAGTCACGCAGAAGAAGATAGATCGCGATGATATCGTTTACGCCACTGCTGCTAGCGGCGTACTTAGCTAAGAAATCCCACCAACTATGTTATTCTCTTTCTGAATTATGGTAATACGAAAACGTCCGATCGAGAATGTTATAGGATGGCTCAGTTAAATTAATTAAATCAAAATGATCAAACCAAATCGCTGCGAAATTATGGTGTATAAGACTAAGACGTTGTAAAGTGTAGGAAAAAATGCATTACACCTTTCTATCAAGACGATATTCGAAGTACAAATCCGAGAAACGACGAATGTTACCCGGCACGTCGATTCGAAAGCGCATCGGAGAAGCAAGCCGCGCATAGATCATAAAGCTTACTCGTTTAACTGCCAACGATTCCACTTTTAACTGCCAACGATTCCACTTTTAACTGCCAACGATTCCATTTCCCCCCGATCTGCCTACTATCGGTGGAAAATTCATCGGTTTTTAAAGCTTAAAAAGAAAAGAAAAAAAGGAAGAAGAAAAAGAGGGAAAGAGAAAGGGAGAATAACGGGGCGAATAGGAGAAAAAGATCGTGGACGAGTGGTAATAAATCGCGTTCGTTCGGCTCGCCACGTGCCAAAGTAGTACCGAACTACGTTTCGCGCGTCCGAGAAATAACGAGACTGTTTTTTATTCGATTTTCGGGCGGGGGAGGGGGAGTATGGCGAGTTCTTCCAGTCGACGGGACGTTAAATAATTTCGGAGGTGCGCCAACTTCTTGGACAAAGTTTCTTGTATACCGACAGCTCTCATTAAAATGGGTAACTTTCGCCCCCTGCCGCCCACTTTATTTTTCCGCGTTACAACGTATGTATGCGTCGAGCTGTATTTCCGTACATACGAAAATACTCGCGCGTCTGAGCTTTTGATATTAATCATAATAACAACAACAATAGACAATAACTTTTCTGACTCGTCGAATAAGCTCAGCCATAAATCCACCCGATACATCTAGCCCCACAGCTGCGCATTTGTCATGGTATTTGACTTTGACCAGTCGCCAGTGGTTTTAACCGGTGTCCAATGCAACGGATGGCCCATTACCTCGATAGGCCAATTCCAGGCAAACGAGTAAATTACATGGCAAAACGTTTCTCCATGGCTTCGATACAACGTTCGAGCGCGGGACGTTGCCCGAAGGGATATGATAATCCAAATGGAGGCACAGTCGTAGGATCTATGAATCTATGGACAGCTTCGTGTAATTTTCAGCTTACGAGTCCCCCGAGTTCTTTCGAAGCCGCTTTAGCCACTCTATTGCGACTTCATTAATCCAAATAGATGGATGCTTCTTTTCTCTTCCCTCTTCTGTTCCCTTCTTGTACGGCAGCGATTTTTCTTGGCAATTCCAGAGCCAACTATCGGTGCGTATCGACTATGAAATTTTGGCAGCGCAGAGATCAAGTCAGAGAACGTATGTACCTATTTGTGTGAGAGTTGGTCAGGCAAGGGCTTGGCAGAAAGGTGTTTGGTGTTCATCCCTATGGTGACACGAGGGTCACCACACTGTATATATTTGCTAGAGGTACCGTGTGCTTGGAATTATTTGCCTGTTGACTATACGCATCTCGGATGCTTCTCAGGTATACGTAGCAGCCTCGGAGCGTATCTCAGATCTTCGATCGTGATTTTGAACTTCAGGCAGAATGTACGCGATTTTTCGACTGCGCGGGATCCGCGCGTCCCTAATTCCGCATTGTTGGAGGATCGACCGCGTTCGGACAGTTTCCCGAGCAGAGCACGCGATCACTGACAAACTATTCCACTCGTGGGACGAAACGCAGACGTTCTGCACACCACACGCTCCGTCACGCGTTAATTAGCTAACCAAACAGAGACTCAAAGGCGGCCCGCCAATCACAGCCTCGTCCATCTAAATCGGCATAAAACGCGGGTAAACGGCAGAACCATCGCGTTTGCATTCACGACGAAGCGAATCCGGCTGTCCGTTGAGAATCAGGGAAATGCGTTTGGACGAGCACATTTTTTACCAGCGCGTGGATTATGGATGCGGCGGCGGCGGCAGGCAGGTACGTTTCGCTGGCGAATCTAGCGGCAATACGATGCAGGCAAATATTTATACGCGGCAACGTTGACACTCAGAATGCCGGAGAGACGGCCAGGAGACACGAGGGAACGTGAGAGCGCACTGCGTGTCAATAGCGTCAGAGAGAGGTCGCACGCGCGACGCTTTGAGTACGCCGAGCTTTGTACGTCCGCGATTTGTTTAACCAACGCCCTAACACGCGCATCCATGTGACAGACACACCTGCGTACGTGCACACGCTGCCTGCTCCATGAACTCGCACGATTACGAGGCAATATCGCGTCGCGGTGATTCCGTGTCCCCGGATCCGGTGTAATTCTGTCGAATTCGATCGCCACCGGGCGGAACCGGTCGTTCCTACGGCGAGAGTATCCCAGAACAGTCCCGGCAACTTCCTGCCTACAGCCTGAGCACAGCCACGAGTATTCGGACGCTCAGAATTACTGAAATCGTTGCCTGATAAAACCGTCTAGTGCCATCGTGGCTCCTAACTTGGCATCGGATGACCGTACACGTCAGCGCTTCTACTTCCAGTCGTTGTTTCACGCGATATGTTCGTTCGTCGTCAAAGGAAGCGCCGAGAAGTCAACCACGAGAGACTCGCGCTTTCGTAGCGCAAGAAGCCTGGCAGACTAACGAATGAAAAGCGCGACGAATTCGTTAAGACGACGGCGAGGATGGTGTTTGTCTCCTGGGACACGGGTTAGCACGACGCCGGTGTACGCGGAGTTGCCAGCTGTTAGGGGCGATAGGAAAATCTCAGCAACGCCTAGCAAACCTCGTCATACCACGCTCGCGCAAATCGATTTAACGCCAAGTATCTGCAATACCGAAGTTACTCGAAAAACCGTTCTACGACAGAATATGCGAAATATAGAAGAGCATTTAAATATCAAGTTCTCTGCGATAACAATTCCCTGATTACCGATAGCCCCTGGAGATTTCCACTCAAAATGTCCCTCCATTCGTCGAACGATCAACGTTCACCCGTTTCTAGTTCTGGTAGTCGACAGCGACTTATAGTTTGACGATAAATTAGCCCGGAGCCAATAGGCGCGGTACAGAGACTCGCGTAACGTTAATTAAAGGGAAAAGAAGCTATACCGACCCTGGAACACTGTGGAAATTACCACGTTGGACAATGCCGAGCATCGAAATCAGCCTGGAGTTTTCGGTTTACGCAAAACCCGACAAAAGCCCGATGCGTTCACCGCTCTGACTAATGAGACACTTAATACGTAGCAAGACCACGCTGCCACCTACACTGGCGGCTCCAAAAACAAAATAGATGTAGTGTATGCACTAGCAGAATCAGACTCCTGAGGTGCATCAATCTTCGCGGCGGAGATTATGGTAATTAAACATGCACGAATTACAGCTAAAGAGAAATTCCACTGTAATGCATTAATTCTGTCTGGATTCAAAAGTGCACCATTAACCATTGGATGACAAAATGTCCGGTAAGGACGAGCATTAGAAATTCATATAGAGCTTGTTCGCAAAGAAAATATCATTGTACAATACGTACTATGGATCTCCTGTCCCATGTTGGAATCGCGCAGAATGCAAAGGTCGACCGAGTAGCCAAAGAAGTTGTAATAGATCTCCAGACACGTGTACAAATCATCGCTAAGAAGATTTAGTCAATCTCTCAATGAAGATCCTGAAGACGAAACGAGAGCAGGCACGATGGAACAACTTTGGATACGCTCTTCTTACATCGGGATTTTGATTTCCCTGTTACCAAACGAACCAGAGGAGAACTGGCAACGACCAGTAACTTTTTTCAGGCTGAGTAATAACTAACGAGAGAAGAATGGGCAATAATTCGAAAGCCTCTTCAAGTGTCTTTTTGATTAACTTGAAACGTAGAAATGCTACGAAATCCTATTATACGTTATCAATGCTACAGATCATGGTCGGATGATCCCATCCAACTTGATCTTTGCCGGAGAATCAATCGACGCAGGGCAGCATCGATCATTGACGCTGCCTAGCAAAGTTATGCAAGAAGTTTGCGTGTTCGTGGTCGGCGAGGGCAGTTCGCGTGACGATGATCCGAGTTTCCGATCGATTCGCTGATTTTGATATTAGTCGCGCTGCGTGCGAGCGTCAGTTTATCCAAGCTTCGTCTTATTACGCGCGATTGGATCTTCGGTTGATACAGGTAGCTACGTTCAGTTTATTAAGTCACAGGATATCATCCAATTTCAATAACTGGCGATCTTGCCGGTATTCACGCTGAGTACGATTACGAGATTTTTAGTTCACTGTAGCTCGTCATGGCTCGATCGCTAGCTTCGCGAGATCTCGCTCAGAATGTCAGATCTCCTCCAAGTCAACCGTTCCATCGAGCTTTTCCAAAGAAGTAATTTCATTTTCAACGGTGACTACGATCTTTCGGTTAATCAGTCTCTGTACAAATTTCTCGCAATGATCGTTCCAACATGTCTGATGTACGATACGCCTATGTGTACTGGCACCGGAAGAAATAATTTACCGTTAGTTTGTAACATCTACAAAACCGTACCATCGCTCTTTTCTCCTGTCGGATGCTCCGCCTGGGTAACATGGCGTGATATAAACCGTGTTAACAACGAGGGCTAAAACCATTTATAACTATTCGCTCCATGCATTTTGTGTACAATACCGGGTTTATCTTTGCCGCTTTGTTTGTCTGCTACTGTTTGACCAAGCAAAACTGAAGCCGCTAACGCGTCACGACCAACCAAGCAGATAAGCAACATCCAGGCGGTAGCACGTAGAATTTTCAATTAAGATACACCTCTTCGCTTCCCTCCATCGATTATTTACTAGATATTCGTTAAATTTTCATTCTAATTTATTTGTCTCTGAAAGCATCGAAGACTCGATGGTTTCTTCTAATTTCATTTTATTGAAATGTCAGTTCATACGACCAGTTGTTCAGATTCGAGCAAAGATACGACTGAAGAGATTATACGTTCGTCGGAGGATTTTGCGAATGTTTAGAAAGGAACGGCGCCGCGACGTGGAATTCTTCAGACAAACTTTTAAATCGTCCCATCATTAATAATCGCGTAATCCAGAGGGAACCACGCCATTTGTCCTGCATCGTAAAAAATCACTGTTTTCTTCCGTGATATAAATTCAGCACGTATCTCATATTCTTATTGTCGGAAGAATGGTACGGTGTAGCGGACTCGATTTATTTTGCGGTCAGCGACGCACGGTGCCCGGTTCCTTTAAATTCCTATAATCGATAAAATCAATTACATAGGTACGGCGTATTAGGCGAATACTTCGTATTACACACTGCTCGTGAATATATGAATTCGGTATAAAATGCGAAATCTCTCCTTCGCTAAATCGTATAATTTATCAACATTTCTCTATTTTCTCGCAAAATGAAATAATCTCTCTTTATTAACAAGAATATTAGAGATCGCGTATCGATAAGACTCTTCTCCGGAGAAATAACGTGTATTTCTAAATTACACGAGAAATTTTATTTCGTTCGAGCGTCTCCTCGAGACTTTCAACCTCCTTCTTTCACAAAGATCAAAGTAAAACGATCGTGCATGTTATTCTAGCCGATATTAATTCTTGCGAGATTTCCTTAAAGGCTTTTCGTCCGTGTTGATATAAAAAGGAGCGGCCACCGTGAACATAAAAATTCGATGAAAAATTTCAAGCAGCGTCAGCATTACTTTGTACAACCGAGACATTACTGTCAGCGAAATTTCCCAAGTTTCAAGTTACATAGTAAACGAAATCCCAAAGCGGGGGAAATTTCAAAAAATCACATTTGCGAAACGCTTAAACTATCAGTTTTCCAATCGATTGACTCTCCCGTTTGACTTCAAACTGTAAAATATAACACAGTACGCAATAATGACAATTTATTTCTTCTTCAGCCCCGTAGCACGTGAAAAGAAGATTTATAATTTCCGACATACAGCTCCTGTTACATCTTACATTATTGTTTATTACGTTTTATACTATTAACATAATCGAAGATGCTCTTGGCCTTTCTACTGCTCTGTATAATTTGTACCTGGGAAAGGTCTTTCCTTTTTTCTTCTTGCGCGTTACGTTATTGGTACTGGACTTGGCACGTACCGACGCAACACGCTGCAAGGTGTTTTTGTAATTGAAAAACAGGTAAAAGAGAAGTGCGACCTGCGCTCCCTGATTTGTCAATTCACGAATGTCATTAGTCGCATCGTCGATTAATACAATCCACGTTATCGCTTGACATAAACGTGATCGCGCAAGATAGCCGAGGTACTGCATTTCACCGACATCCAATTTTTACAGATTACGCAGCAATTTTGTTGCACAAGGATGAAAACACATGCATGCAAATTTTTAATCGCCTGCGTACGTGTAACAAAGAGCCAGCCACTCTACGCGCACCATATATCCATCGGTATAGCGTGTAAAAAATTATGGAAGCGTGAGAGATATTCTCGCATCGGTTGTTCTATTCGAACATAAATTTCGTAATCGTATAACAAGCTTTCACCGGAGCCACTGCGGCGTTCGAAAACTGTTACTAGAATATTACACCGATAGCCGACACACCGCCGTTCGAATCATCAGGCTCGATGATCCGAAAGGAGCAAGAGCAGAAAGCATCAGGCGACAACTAGAATTCATATCGTTTATTCCTTCTCTTCGGCAATCGTGAATATCAATCAACGAAACCTCTGCAAGTCATCGCGGTCCGTGGCTCTTCGATTAATTCGCGTAATGGCTCTGTCGTGTATCGCAAAATCGTCACGCCATCGCCGCCTCGTTTTTCTTCCTCGTTGGTCAGATCCTAGACCGAAGGAAGTCGATTCTGTCGTGGATGATCACCCGGCGATACGAATATCGCAAGGTAACTCGCCAAAAACAACTTGGCACGTTGGCCAAAGGATATCATTGATTACTCAATATCCTATCTAATCATTTTTGTCTAGGTATTTAGTACTGTTGAGTACTTATTCTCCATTTCTAAATATTTAACGCTTTCGTAAGTCGACTTCCACAGAGAACTAATCACGTTCCAAAAATGCCTTCGAGATGCTATCTGACAATTAATATAATATCATTGCAGAAGACGAACGTACGAAGGATTTTTTGTGGTAGAGCGGACAGGAAGGAACGTCGTATTGATTTTAACGAACCTTGTTCTATAAAGGTACGATCCGTCTGATTTATTTCGCTTCTGTGCTTATTAAAAATTCACATCGTTTCGGCCACAGTCTAAATCAAAAAAGTTATTCGCGTCGGAATAATGCGAGAATTTATAGCTGATCCCGTTTCGACTGAAAATCGGGCATGGCAATATCTCTGGGATGACAAACAATTTTATTAAAACCAACGGCGATCGATGACGTGTAAAAGTAACCAACTATTTTGACGGTCGTATTTCGGTACGAGATATTTGCACTTGAAACGATCGAAAATTGGAAATCAATTCGAATTTCGCGATTAAAAGCCGACTTACTTACGGCAGCAACGCGCCCTGTAAAATGCCCATTTTAACGAAATTTCCGAGCGACGTAATTCTCGAAAAAAATATTTCACGCGTATCTTTTTTACGTGCTGACATTCGCGCTGAAAGGGTCAAAACGAACCGCGAAGTCAAGGGTTGGAAACATATTTCACGGAATATCTCGCAAACTATTAGTTTTTCCAAAAAATGGTCGGTGTAAAAATTGCTGGCTTTTAAACGAACGAGTTAACAACAAAAATAAATATCCGAAGAAAGACTTATTTATTTTTGGAAAAATATAAGCGCAGAATAACCGTAGACAAATGAAAGTGTGGTAAAAGGGTGTTTTCAGATTCTAAAAATCGACTTTCGAGAAACATCAACTTGAAACATAAAACGCGTTTCCCCCGAAACTATGTTGTCGAGCTTGCAGTCAGCAGATCAGCGAAGCTCTACGTCCGACTAACTTGAAATTTTTACGAATTATTTTGCCCAACATAATCTATTTCTAATTTCTCGATACCTACGATAGTTAAACTCCGTAAATGATCGCTTCGTTTCGCTTAGAATCTTCGCCAATGCGAACAGCGAAGAAGCGAGTAAAGCTAACTCGGGCTAACTCGGCCGAGGGGAACGTTTCCGCGAATTTCAATTTCGCAAAGGTATGTTCTCGTTATCCACTTATGGCGATCAGGCGGATCGAAGAGTAACAGGGTTCCGCGCGTTAAACAAGTCGAAATAAAGTTGGCCAAAGTTCCCGGCGGCCTGAGAGCCGCGTTACGCTCCTAACTTGGCCGGAGGTTGGCTGAGAAATTGTTGGGAAGCTTCGACCGCAAGGTGAGCTGTCAAAGGGAGGTGGGAATCTGCGAACACGAGCGCTATTATTTGCTCGCACCTTCGTTTCGGATAATTAGGTAGCACGTACCGTCTCGTGGGAATATTGGCTAATTGCCTGGACAAGTTTTCTTCGATTTCGACAGAACGAGGAGGGGCAACTTTTCTGCTCGCCAACTTCCTCTGAAAGGTGGTTGCCGCGCATTTAAGGCGGCGCTTCTTGAACTTTTCCCATTCGCGACCCCATTCTGCTTGGAAAAACTGTACGCCCGGTTGTGTCCGTGAAACGGCGCATCAAATAAAATGCACGGACGAAACGTTGACCGATGATAAATCGGAGGATATTAATTCTAAACGATTCTTCGTCGATGTTTATAATTTTACGTCAACGCGACGTACGTCGGGAAATGGTCGACCTGTTACAGCGAGTTAATTTCTGATTATCGCACCACGTTTTTGTATTGTTCGAGTATCTCGTGCTCATTACGTTTTATACCGTTTACTCTGTTTTCTACTTGCTTCCAATTTTTGTTCCTGCATTTCCATTCGTTCGCTCCTGCCGTTGATGTTTTCGCATTTCCCATCGTTCTCGCTGTGTCCCTTTCGGCGTCGTTCTATCGCAAACGTTGGTCGAACAAAACACGTTCGCTAAATATCTCACAAATTACGTTCCAGTAAAATATTTCTATCCGACGTACAAACATCGTGATATCCATCGCAGCTTCTCGTCAAAAATTTCGTGGTTCGAATTAGTCGCGCGTTCGCCTAGAATTGGCCATCGTGCTCCGGTTTGCCGTACATGGCCAGAAATTCTACGTCCGTCGCTCATTAGTTATTTGTTACGTTCGCAAGTTTTAATTGGCGCGACTGTCCCTGTCGTGCAGCGCAATTTGACGAATACGCTAGCAACACAGTCATAACTAATTGCTACGAGCTATGGATTTTCCATGGGAACGGTGTTGATAAAATACAGGCTGGACAATGTGTAACTGATTAATTTCCAAGTGTCGCCATTCTGCCAACCATCTTTTGTCCCGCCTGAGCAATTGTTTCATGGGTGCATGGCAAAATAACCGTTGCACGGAGCGTTACACGGTCGAGCAGCGAGCAGAAATTGTTCGAATATTTCATCCAACTAACTCGTCGATGGCGGTAGCTTCGCTCAAGATGCGTCGACGATATCGTCCGGCCAGGCGGATGAGTCCAATACAATGGATCCCGTCGATGGATTTACTTTGACTTTGCTCAGTTCCAAAATTTCCATTGACTCGTCGCGCGATTTTTTCGCTAATTGTCTGGGAGATGGATCGCGAGATTACTACGAGAAAGAGGATGAAACGTAACGAATTAGACGAGTTTCATCTTGTATTCGCACGTTTGGATCCATTTCCAGCGACTTTTCTATCAAAGGTTTTTTGGCAAAGCGACGACACACTTTTGCCTCCTCTTTCGTGCAACGCGCGAGTTTTCAAAACCGTCCGCCTTTCAAGACTCCCCCCTTCTCCTTTTCTCTCTGCTCTTCTTTTTTCGTTCGTGACGTTCTCGCTTTTAAAATTATCGTAACCGCCTCGAAACCACCGAAATAAAATTAACACAAACCGCAAAGTGCGCGACTACTTTCGCTCAATCCTTTGCGCTTGCACGCCGAACCGCAAGCGAAAAGCCTTTGCAGTGGATTAGCCAAATAGGATGACAGAGTGGAACGATGCGTTACTTTGCGAGGATCGAGCGTACCCTCTGTCTTTCACTTCAGCTGCAAGATAATTCTTCAGAGTCAAAGAATCTCCACGGCTGTTGAGGATTTCTTCTGGCTGCTCGCCTCGCCGCAACCTATTCCATTCTCCTTCGCATTAATTGTTCTTTCGACCGTATTGTTGCTCTCGCGCTTCGCCTCCTTTCAGCTTTCTCGGTAAATGAAAATTTCGTTCCTTTGCTAGCCGTACTCTGTCGTTCCGGCTTTCCCGAGAATAATCTCGGTTCGATCAACATCGCCGATGTTCTCGGCTTTAGAAGCATCTGTAAAACTCTTGGAAATCTCCGCGCAGAATGTGTTCCCGCGTTGCGCGTCCTGAAATCTAGTTCATCGGTGTGAGAATCGTCGATAGCATATCGTTTAATTAATGAACAGAGTCTTTACAAACGTATTTTTTTAATGCGAACGATGGGAACGGATTGAACAGCGTGCTTTTTGAAACTCGAAGCTACCACAGAAATGCGACGAATGCTGCCAGCAAAAACTGATTTATCTGACACTGTATCATATATATACGTGTGTGTGTACTCTAACCAAAAAAAAGAAACAATAGAAATAAAAATAAAAGTAAACGAGAAATAAACAGTACAAATAAGTGCAGGCATAAAATAGCACAGATGGTAGAGACGACAATAGCAGAAAGAAAAATAAAATAAAAATACGCTTCCTGATATAATTAACAACTCGATTGTCAAGTATCGCCTGCGAGAACCAATTAAAAAATTCGCGGGACTATATGCAATTATCGGAGGTCTTTCAAAATAGAAGCAACATCTGACCGGAATACAAATCAAACGCAAGACACGATCCACGGTGCAGATAAAAACGGAGGAATTATCGCGTCGAACTATGCAGCAGCGAAAGATAACACGGCTATAGAAATAACGATTCACGAGCAACGATTCGCTAGGACGAAGAGATACTTTGAGAATCTTATGCTTGCCAATATTCCTTGGCGATCTCTTCCTCCTTTCTTTGTGCGATGCTAATTAGAAGCACGCTAATTAAAATTCTGGTATAAAGTTGCACGGTATGGGAAGTCATTTTCAAATGACTGCCGATTCTTTTTTAATTACTTATGGCAGTAAGCGTGGCATACAGTTTCGCTTTGCCACACGATCTCACACGGCTTTCCTTTACGCTTTCCCTCTTTCTTTCTTCCTTCATTTTCCCAATAATTAATTACCTCGTGAACGATCGAAGCCGATCGAGCTGTACCGGAATCAAAGCATCAAACATCGGGCTTCCTTTCTCGTTCCTTCAACGAGCCAATCGCGTACCTTTATCGCGCGCTCTTTCATACACGGATAAGTTATGTACGTACATACGCAAGTGGCGATGTTACATTTTTGCGAAAAATGGGTTAAATCCGGTACCGAGTTTGCCAACGATTGTACGTTTCCTATAAAAAGCGACGATTTCAGTTTATAAAGGCGATTCTTCGAATTTTCAACTGGTAATCTGGCGTGCAAGGAGCTATTGTCCGGCTTGACAATCCTTCCAAGTTACCAAAGTTACAAAGTAGTTAGTCGCTTCTTCTCAGCCGTCCTATTTTCGCTGGCTTGTCGACAGTTGGTTGCCGCGCGATCTTACGGTCCGATTTTACGGCGCTGGCACGCGTTTTCTTTCGTACCGGTGCACTGCGCGCGAAAGTCTTCGTTTCTCGCGTACAAAGGGGCTGTTGTTATTGTTATCTTCCCTCGGAGAACTTTGCTTGGGATTCATCGAGCCACGTCGATGTTGGATTTCTTGACGCATCGCCGTAATTGAATTCCGTAGAGCCGCGTCAGGACGAGCCGGGACTTTACGCAAGAGAGAGATTTCTCGTCTACCGAGAGGAGCTTGCCGATACCTGGCGATGCTTCACCTGACGCTTCGTTAGCCGGCTATTTTAATCTCACGCGCTCGCCACAAAGTGGCCAGGCAAGTTGCCCGCGATAGATTTATAATTTATGCGGCTGCCGTGATAAAACAAAGCGGCAATCTTGGGTCGGTTCGTGCAACAGGAAATTACCTCTGGTCAGACGTAAAGCGCAGCCGGAGTAACTATACTTGGGCAAAAGCAGCGATGCAATTCAATCACGAGTCGGTTGTTGGTTTTGTTTGTCTCGTTGGGAGACCGAGGGCCGTTTCGTATTTCAGGCGAGCGAATCGGAAACGACCGACGCCGCGAAAACTCGCAGAAAAGCCACAGCGTCCACCGGCCGAGAGAAAATATGCTTGAAATTTGGGACGAGCGGAAACGCAATTTATCGAGTTCGATCTGCGTGCGGAAAATATCGTTCGAGGCAGCGCGGGCGGTGCTAATTGAATCGCTCGTGTAATTTCGCGACAAATATCATTTTGCTTGAAACAAAAGTTCATTTGCAATGTACAATATAATCGAATGATTAATTTTATAATTGTCGGCGGGATTTCGTAATCTGCCGATTGCCACTAATTACGAGTCGCCTCGTTAAATTCACGAGTGACGCTGCAGCGATAGTATCGCTCGTTTGCCGACAAAATTCCTAGTTTTCGAGTTACCGGCGCGGAAACAACAGCCGCGAAAAATCGTCCAGGCGAGGGCAGTTCCGTCACCATCGCCTTGTCACGATACTACGCGACGATTTCCGACGTTCAAACTCGTTTCCCTGGAAACCTTCGTTTCTCGTTTATGCCATTGTCGCAAAGAACGAACGATGCGCGAAAAATTATCGTCGCGAGTCAGCATGAGGCCTTAATTGCGACGATACCGATTTATTGCGCAAGCTTCCAACTTTTTACGTTTCCTGTTCGAGACGACGCATAAAACACGCCACAGTGCACAAAAAGAAATAGGCTGTTAAAGATCGTTCCGCCGATTTGTTCAACCGAACGAAGGAAATTCCAAGGGTACGCTTCTTACCGATCAATTTTTCTCATATTGGTTATCACCGAAAGATCGTAAGGTTTTGCAGCTTGCGCGAGAAGCAAAGACGTTTAAACTCGGAGAAAGAAAAACGGAGTTACGCGGAACGCGAAGCGAAGAAACTGGCCTTATCTAAATCGTCGGTCCTCATCGCCCCGTATTTTTTCCTTATTTGTATGCATAGGATACTTTCGGATACTAAGATTGTCTGACTCATAAAAAACTAGCGGAGCCTTTTCCGCATTCAGTTAACATACCGCGTAGTAATTCGAGTCTTTCCGCGAAGAGATCCTTCGTACGCTAAGCTCTGTACCTCGCGCGATCAATTTCCTGCGCGTCGCATCTCGAAGAAGGAGATAACCGACGAGACAGAGAAATGCGCAGTTGGCGTGGGAAAAGCCGGAGGAAACGTGAAAGCAGCAAGGGACGAATATACAAAGGTTCGCAAGAGCCTGGCCGAGCTATGTAAACGAAGGGTAACCAAGTCCAGGCGAAATTTTAGAAAACCTAAGAGAAGAGGAAAATACCACGAAGAAACTTTGGAGAAAATGGAGAAACTTACGAAAATGTGGACCTACGAATAGCCACTCGGAGCTTGCGAGTTTCAGTCTCTAACTGCGCTTAACACGGAACAGCTGATTTTAAAAGCTTCCCAGGCAAAGAAACGCTTTCTTCTGCGCGAGTTTTAACCAGACAAGGCGCGATCAAATCGACGGATATTCTTGCGCCGGTAGTTAACTATGCGAAGGTTCAAGTGCCCCGAAGCAATGGTAAAAAAAATGTAACGATAAGCTGGTCAAGCTACACGAAGACCACCGGTGAAAAACAGGATAAGAGCAGTTTTATTTTTTGCCAATTCCACGTGAAAACCATTCTTTCGTGACACGTGGAAATGGTACCCAGTATGAAACTCCTAGTCAAAAATCTTTATTCTTATTACGAAAGACGAATATCTTTCCAAACGAAAAAGACGGAGAGACAAATATCTTGCATTTTTTAGACTTGTATAATATCACGTTAATTTCCTGCGTCTTCTACGCGTTCAACACGCGGATGAAGCTCCCGAGGCACATTCTTCGTGACCGCAACAAAGGCGCCGAACACGTTGCGCCCATTTTTCATTATCCTCGTCTCTCTCGTAATTACCACCATCGAACGAAACGCATATAATTCTCTATCATCATCGTCAGTAGCATTCACGCGTGCCATATTACGTACGCTCAAAGTGTTCCAAGTGTGCGCACGTGCATCGATAGAAGGATAATAATCGCGCCAAGAAGAGGAGAAATCGAACTCGAGTAAATTTCCTCTGAACGCTGAACAGCAGACGCGTTCGATGATACATCGTGCAAGAGCGATATTTCTAATTCGTTTCCGCTAAAGAATTCCACTATTTAGTTCGAAAACTTTCATACGCGCGATCGGTTGCGTTCAGCGACAGATTTATCACGAGCGAAGCCCAAGAGCGTCAACACGCTCGTCTTTTCCCTTTAACGACATACTCTAAATACCTTTGTCGATTGATTTCGTTAGCTGCTTGACGAGATATCGCAGCGTTCCAGATCAGACGCACTTGCTCTATGGATAATCATCCGGAGTTTGCGAGTTCGATTCTGTTTGTCAAAGCGTATTGTGCAAACGTTAATTAAAGCAGCGCGAGACCGCGAGGGAAAGGAACGAGAGAGACAGAGAGAGAGGGACGGAATGACGACGTTGAAATCACGCGCCGGAGACAGAAGATATTCCTCGCGCGAAACATCCTCCGTACGTTGCCAAAAAAAAAAAAAAAAAAAATAAAAAAAAGAAGAAGAAAAAAAGGAAACGGGGTGAATTCGCGATGCACGAGCCGGAAACAATTGGCCTTTGTACAGCGCCAACGATTCGGTGAAACGAACCGGAAGATTAATCCGGCTAATTGAAATTCGTCGAATCCAGAGATGACGCGCGTCTCTCGCTAACGCACTGCTCGGTCACGTCGCGAGTGTAATTGACGGCTGAGCGGGAAAAATTTGCCGGCGAGACGAAGAGAAACGGCGCCAATTAGCCCGGCTCGTCGATAAATCAATGCCGACTTGGCCGGCTTTACGGTGAAATTATTTTCAAGCAGCCGCGCGGCGCGGCGCGCCGAGAAAAATGATGCTCGTTCGCGCTGCCTTTTATCGGGCTTCCTCGTAGCCACTCGTCCGCGTTAGTATCCTCGACGTCAGGTCGCGAGGTCGAATTAATTGCGAAACCGGAGAACCTTCTGTTTCGCGATTAAGTCGCGACGAAAAATTTACGAGACCGCCTCGACGCTCCTAACGTTCGCACGCGTTGCAACCGCTGTGGTTGCGAGAGCCGCCCCATCGCGAATTACGACTACCGAGGCGGACTTGCATGGATAGATGACTCGAAGGGAGTCGTCCATCGTGAGCGTAGCAATCGAAAGCGCGTTACAGAAGGCAACGACAAGTGCACGGCTTGACCGAACAACTCGCGGTATTTCTTTTTCCTTCTAAGTGAACTCTGAGCTTCGCTGACAAATTTGCGTCGTTTATTTGCACACCAAAGATTTGATTCATTACTAGAATCTGCAGAAGAGAACGCTCGTTCCATCGGTCGAAGACGACGGTCCAAGTGCATCGTGGTAATTAAAGAACGTAGGCGATGCAGACTGTTGCAGGCTATCGGAGATAGTCGAGGATGGAAAGTTTTATGAAAGTCTCTTGGGCCACGAAACATTCGACGGAATTCAGAATCCTAGACATTTTGCTATACAGAAAAATGAGATTTTACCGTGAGGAACGGTAGAGCTAGACGGACACTCACAATCGCGTTTATAATACATTTTCATAATTTCGCATCAGGCATTTGACAAAGAGAAGCACGACGAACAATTTTATGAAACGATTCGACATTAAAAGGCTGGAAATTTGTCATCCTGCTTCGAGAAGAAATCGATTATGGCGGCTGAGAACGGCCGAGAGACAGTTCACGATAAGAAGCTTGCAAATCTATAAGAAGCGAGAAAAATCTGGAAACATCGCCATAAATATAAATTACAAAACGCGCACGAAGCATTATTTCTCATTTCTGGAAGGAAAGGAGGAGCCAGGGAACGCCTCGTATTACGTGGAACGAACAGAGTGCGGTTGTCAAGCGAACTCGAGCTGTTTCTTTCCCCTCGGAAACCATCTAATCGTTCCGCAGACTTTTTCCAAACAACGAAAGGCCACGAGAGAGCAAAGGGGATCGTCGTGCAATTATTAAAACGACGGCGAAAAGCTTGTAAATAACGGCGGAATAATCGGCGGAAGAAACTGGTTTTCGAGCTCGTAAAATCTCGCGAGTTGATTCAATAGAATACAAAAATATTTCCTTCCACGGTGTTCAAGTAAATATCGTTGCTTCGAAGTGTAAGCGAATATAGCTTTTTCCTCTGAAAATATAAAGAGCAGCGAGTTATCGATTCGTGTCCTTTTTTTCTTTTTTTATTAACTCCGTTTATATATGTTTTACGTACTCTGTCGTTGGTTCGTCAGAATTTTTTCACGCGCCATTCACTCCCACGCCTCTTTGCATAATACAATGTATACGCTATAATTACATTATACGCATATAGCGTGTAAGATACACATGTAATTGAAACTCGGATTCATAGATTGTTCGTGATATTTCATTGTGTGGCAAGATCCACCGGGTGTCTTCTTCCGAGTCTTCTCCTAATGGATATGTGGTAGGTGGTTCCACGAGACTCACTTTATATACGTTCCTGTATTAACAAAACTTGAGAGATTTATTAATCGGATGATATAAGAATTTACATAAAATCGGATGAATAAAAGAAACGACGATGAATGTACGATTTTTAATTAAATTTTGAAATCGATCATTTCACCGGGCTAGTTAAACAATGTCTCTGTTCTGTATTCTTTGGCGATGCAAATTTGTCGACTCGCTCGCCATCGGTCTGTCTCTCTATCAAATTATCCTTCGTCAAACTGCTTCACGCATCCTCCGAACAGACGCGCCATTCACATAGCACATACCTCATAGCTCATAGCTCGGCGACTTCGAGTCATAAATTATCATTAGGCTAAATCATCGTTAGGCTATCTGTCGTTCTATCGACGCGAAGATGTGCGTTGCCGTTAACGTAGCGCATGCATGTACGTGCGCGTATCGACCAAGTTGCTGTCCCACAATAAAATCATCGTTGAAAATACGAAAATCGATACGGCAGCCATTTCGATATGATATTCCCTTTGATATTCGCCTTTCGTTGCGCAAGTGCAATTAACTTCCATTAATGATTTTTATTAATTTACCTTGTCCGTGCTCGGTCGATGATTTATTCATCTTCGTTAGGAAGTTCCTCTCGCCTCTCTGCGAGTAGTTGCCATTGACAATTTCATTTCCATCTACATCAGCAACTTATAAAACACTTTCCACCAAAGATATTGCGTTTGCCGAATAGACACACGGTTGAGTGAAAAATCTACGTGAATCACTCTCGTTTGATAAATGAAATTAATGAAACCAACACCAGTGCTTCGTTCATTTCCATTTAAATTTAATTTAATGTCTGTAGCGATAGAAAGGGAGCATCGAAAATAGTCAACGCGTTAATTTACTTGCCTATATTTATCGAGATGCGACTTCTATTTAACTGAATCGAACAAGTGGAAAAGTTAAAACTCGTTGCCGAGTCGAGTACCATACTTAATATTACTGTTAATTCCTATTTAACTCCTGTCTTCCCTTGATTCCTATTTAACTAAACTGAATAAGTGGAAAGTTAAAATTCGTTACCGAGTTGAGTACATAGTTGCACGTTGCGGAGAATAATAAAGCACACGGGCGCTTCGAAATAAAACGTCCAGGCGAACTAAATATTTCGCAGATTGAAACATATCTATTCGACGGAAAGTACATTAACTAATTATACGAGACGATGTTCACGGTCGTACGTATAATCGACGAATCGAAAGACATTTTCCGACTAAAAAATTCACATCCTTCGGCTCCGGTAAATTCTACGATCGTGTTGGAACCTTGTAACGATAAAAGAATTTGAAACTCGCGCCAGCCTAGAAAATAGGATTCCGGCGAATAATAAAATTATATTGTGGAAATTCTGCGCGGTGACAAATCGACGATTTCTCGACGCGTTGAAATCCGATTGGACGAACGACGAAACCGAAGAAAAGCTTGCAAGGTTATATCTGGTAGCTGCTAGGGTTACCGAACTGGAATTTAATCTCGGTAAAGAGCTAGCTTGCGGTAAAAGCTACGACATCGAGCGAAATATAAAAGCCGGCAACGACCGTGTAAGCTGATTATTTGCGATAGAGTCCGACTATAACAAAAATGTTATCGTCGATAAATCAGAATTTCATCCAACTTATGCGACTCTAGCGATTCCTTTCTGTCTGTCGCACTGGCGATGACCGCGGACTCGTCGCAAATTATATTCTTCCCTGGAACGCGTGAAAGTAAATTAATCAAATCGTAGGAAAACTATTTCTTAAATTACGCTGATCGGACAATGACGCTGTATTATACCGCGGGGAAACGGTGCGGCGATAGAAGATTTTAAGAACTTTTCCGTAAAAATATATTTTCTATAGGCAAATGCTAAAGTCAACTGCGTTATGCCAACATAGCATAAATGGCACAGCAAAAACGCAACAGAAAATCGGAATAAGGAATAAATAACGAGGAACAAAGAATGATAGATATTCGCAGGACAATCGCAAGGAGGAAATGTATGAAAATGAATTCCTCGAGAAGTATCAATTTTCCTTTATCGATCAGTCCGATTTCGTTAATTAATTCCATCTCGAGTGTTCGAATAAGAGGTGAACCATTTGCCTGGATGAACAGGTTGATAAGAATCGAATCGCTGTAAGAAACAGAAGTCGTGGGAAGAAAGTATTTTCAACGAAGTGAAATGGCGAGGACAGTAAAGCTTCTTAGATTACTTTGTAAACCGAGAAACTTTACGGGTTTCCATAAAGTTTGATCAAAAAACTTGAGACTCGCCGGAGGGATTGGCATTTTTTCGCCATTAGCACGGATCGCGTTATTGATTCAAATGGAATATATTTATAACTTGGACCATTCTCGTCGCAATTGGAAACGGCTTAATCTTATTAACGGTAATTACAGGCTGCAATTTCGTCGTAATTCTTGATAATTGCGTCGCGCGGTGGCCGTTATCGTTACTGTTTGCTCTAAGGTTTAATCCAGCTCTGTCAATGGTTCCATCATTTGAATCGTTTCGATCGTCTTCTTGTTTCTTTTCACGGACGACAGGACTCGTCGTTGGGTCAAGTGGGAAATTCGACGCAGTTTGTACGAAATGTTCGAATCACGGCGAGCAACGAGCTTTTGCTAGGCGAGATTTGAAATAAATTATTACGCGATATATCTCGCGATCTACGTGTAACTCGTTTATCCGACGATCGATTCCTCGATTTCGAAAAGGTAAACTCGACTCGACCGTCGTGGAAATGGTTTTGTTGTGCAATTAAAAATGGAAATACACAAAATTGATAGGAATATGAAAAGAGCAGCGCGTATACATTTTACACGCAACGTGCGTCCCCGTGCATTTCTTTGCCCGAAAGAGGATTAAGCGATATTTTAAAGTTTTATCCGAAAGCTTTCGCATTTTCATACGAAACTGCACATACGAAAATAGTTTCGAAAATTCTACTTCCACTAATGCACCTGCGTGCCGCAAATACGCAAGTACCGATAAAAACCTTCGATATACATGCAGCTACCGCAAGAGTCACGTTTTACCGCTTTTAGTTAGGTTTTAACGCTTGCCATAGAGCTATGAATACGAAAACTTAGCTGACGACGTCAAATATATATCTCGGGAGGGAACGATGATCAAATTCCACGATGATTTAGGATGGAATAACGCGTTCGACAGAATATACCGATACATTCACTTGCACGACGCGCGCGTATCTTCTTCTCGCGTTTGCTTGTACCTGGATTTGTACCTTCCGCGCGGACGAACGCGAGAATAAATGCTTCGCGATACGAAATACTCGACGCGTGATACGCGTGATACACGCGCTCGCATTCCCCGACTAACATCCATGAAAAGGTGGTTGCAAACGCGGCGTCGGAAATCAAAGCTATCCTCGTTCACGAATATTCTTCAGGCATTGGCTGCCCCACTCCATTTTTATTCGAAATACGTCGTTTATAGTTGCTGACGAGGTTTCGTTGCAACATGCACGGTTACGAAACTGTAACTTTGTATTCAAAGACGAAAGTACATGCGTTATCATGTACGGCGAGCACGTGCAGCGGATGCAACATCGCGTTCCCGAGGCGAAGCTTCGCTGAAATAGGCGGAATTTCGTTTTTACGATTCCACTGGCTTTCGCGGTAAAGCTTCCCCTTTCAGTGAATATAAAAGCTCGCCGGCCTCCACCGTGAATCGTTACGAAGATACTGCGGATTCAATTAAGCTGGGAAAAGTGGGGGCGGCGGCGGCGGAGGGTGGTGACTTCGATGAAACTTAAGGAGAGGCAGCAGATAAGAAAGCGAGAACGAGAGGATAATGAGAACGGCCGCTTTTCCGCAAACTACGTTGGAACGTTAAAAGCTGTTCCTCTGTAGCAGCATCTTTGAAAAAAGAAAGGATATGATATTTATAGGATAAGTAGGTTCTCTCCTTCTCCTTTTCTTTTTTTCTCCTTTGATAAGTAGAAGGAAGAGCGCGAGTTGATAAAGATGTTATCGTTAAGGGCGGTTTCTCGCGTAACAACGGTGACACAGCAAGTAATTTTTGCGAATTTCTTTCGGGCTAACCACCAGTTATGCGAGAGCGAAGCTTTCCTGGCATGTAGATCCCAGTTTTCAAGTAGAAATTTAATTTCCTTTTATTTCGATCCTGGTTGTCGTTTATCAATCTCTTAAAGCGTCGCGCACGATGATCGAAAAGAAGGGTGGAAGACTAACGAAAGGTTTTCTTCTTTAAAACCTTTTCTTTCCTAACTGAAACGTGGAAACTTTCTCTCTCTCTCTCTCTCTCTCTCTCTCTCTCTCTCTCTCTGACTGACCGTTGAAGCGTTCTAATAAAACGCGATAATCGCGATACTAAAAACCGTGAAGCAATTACGAAACTAATTAAAGAAATTTCCGTTTAAACTTCCAATAAACTGCTCGCAACTACGACGTACATAGAAACATTCTGACGGAACACGAGTCTCCTCGTTGCTTTTAAATGTCCACATAATTACCGTACGTTAATTACGTCGAAGGAAGTATAATTGTTAAATGCGAAAAGAAGAAAGATGCGAAATAAATGGGTGGGGAATTCGATTAAAACGCCAGTATCAATGTCAGTTACCAACGTTGTTACGTTAGAATAATCTTTCATTTATGAGAACTGTTATTCTTTAAGGTAATCATTTTTCGTTCAATTTAAAGCGAACAGGCGGGGAGTTCTTCGTTGTTCTTCGCTTCCAAATTCGATGAACATTTCGAGACTTTTATTTGCTTCTGAAACCTGCGTGTTCTGGAAAAAGCAAATGGAATTTTATGCGGAGAACTAAAAAGACGAAAGGAATTCCAATGGTAACAGTTTGTTACGATTCTACTACGATCCTCTTATCCGAGCGTTCTGTCTTCTAACTGCTACCACGGTTCTGTTCGACTCGAGACATCGTGCCCCGGCTCGCATTAAGTGGTCAACGCGTTCCCTCTCTCGGAAAAGTATACAAGCTGCTCGCTACGTGGACAGAGCCACTAGGTGATTTACGATGACGTTGCGAGAAGACTATATATCGTTTTTTGTTTGTTAAGTGCCGCGCGGCTACACGCGTGGCTTTATGACACGGTCGAGTCGATCGCTACTTTCGAGAGATGGAACTCGACGCCGCTGTCGTCTGCACGCTGACGTTAAAACGGTACGTGACTCGGTAGTTCATTTATCGAACAGACAAAATGCATTTAGTTTTCTAGTTTTCTTATGCCTCGGTAGCAAATATCCTGTCATAAAGTTCAGAGTTTCTAAACGTTATACGACGATGGCCATCTGGCTCGAACCCTGTAGAACTTTGCACAAAGTTGGCCACCAAACTACCGTCCAGCCTGACACAGCACAGAGCTTCTAGACCCTTCCCAGAGGCAGAACGCAACGAGGACGTAATTCGCGGGAAGACCGACGTCCGAGATACAACGCAAACGGAACAGATACGGCACAGTAGTAAGAAAAGTTGTGGCCGTTGGGTCGTAACAAAGAGAACGTAAAACAGAGTTGTAGTAGAATCGTAGAAGTCGCACAAAGTGCTGGCCATATAAATATCGTAAATAATTTCGTGTAACCATATATATGTATAGATATAAATAATTGACATTAGGACGCGATAGCCAAGTCGTTGGAGCTGAAAGTTAGGGCTTCGAGATCGTTTTATGGCGATATAAGGCGTGCGGGTCGTGTGAAGTATCAGAGCCTGACATCCGCACGCTTAATAACAATAGTCGTGTCGCCAAGGCATAACATGCTGCACTCGCAATTAGTATACAAGGGGTTAGCTTCCCGCGGGCTTAGTCTCTTTGTTGGTCTGCGGCGCAAACTCGCTGACCCTCTAGTTATCAAGATTGGCGAGATGTTCGAGATCCTAAGAGAATTACCAAGACTCCGAGACATCTGACAATTTGTCAGTCGTGTAGTTGGCTGCTTCTCGTAGTTTGGTGTAAGTCAGTGTACAAGGTGCGAGCAAAGCGTCGTGACCACCACCGCGCGATTCTACGTCTCTGGATCGGCGGAGATTCGTTGAAAAAACGTCGCTACAGACTAATATTTGCTCGGAGTACGAAATAAATCGTACTCAAGAGATCATCATGGATGTCTGACTCTTAATATAAACCGTTTACTTGTTCCTATCTCCTTTCCGAGCATGTATCTTTGAAACACGGCACGATCTTACATTTCTTACATCTTCCGAGACGATGGAAGATTTCTATTTCCATTTTCGCAATTTCTCATATTTATTTTCATTATCGAAAAGTAAACGCCGTGGACGCGCCACATTTCACTCCTTTAAAACTAACATAAATCTCCAAAGCTGAAGTTCGTTTAAAACATCGCAACACTTTCGTCTCGCTTCACTCCCAAAACAATTATAACGCGACCCAGTTCTCTTAACCACCTCGCGCGCTTCTTATCGCGCTCAGCTGTACCTCTCGACAATCTCTCTTGCACCCTCTGCATCGCGCACGCTCGCACCAGCTACAATTACGTGTTGCCATTCACTTTGCTCCAATCCATCTATCCCGCGACCACTCTGATTTCGACCTCACTTTATTTATTACATTGCTTCATCGGTACGATTTTACGAGACTTTGATAGTTGGTCGCTCAGCGTGGCCTCAGAGCTTCTACGTAACATCCAGGTACGTCTTCGACCGTCAGAATTCTGGACTCTGTATCCATTTTCCAGGTCCTTCAACTCCTCCAAGGCATTGGCAGCTGAAACTGGACACGGTCTTCGTATTGGCGCGTCCTCAGGTGTTCCATTCTCTTGTACATTGGGCTACAGATAAAATTCACGACTCTGTGTCTATCGTCTAGGTGCTCTGGGATATTGGCAGCTGAAATTGAACGTGGTCCTCGCATTTGTAACTCTGCAGGTCTTTGATTCCTTTGCGCGACGGATTTTAGCAAAGAATCAGGATTCCGTGTCTACCGTCTAGGTCCTGTAGAGCGTCGATAGTCGAAACTGGACATAGTCCTCCTATTTGTACATCCGCGGGTCCCCGATTTTTCCGTGCATCGGATTGTAGCTGGAATTTAGAATTCTCTGTCCGTCCTTTCGATCCTCTAGGATCAGCTTCTCCCTGCTCTTCTCCGGGATCTTCGCTTAATCCTGTCCGACTTGCTTTGTCTGTCCGTTTGTCAGGTTTAAAACACGAGCGCCATTTCGTATTAGCTACGTCTACCGTTCCGTGTCTGGCTACGTTCCTCTATCGCGAGGGGAAGTTTCGTCCATCGAGCGATCCTAACGTAAAGTCAGTCGAGTAAGGATCACGCTCGGACGTAATATACGACAAAATTTCCGTGATCGGCGACACGTATTATCGAAACTGTGAAAATCAATCGCCGGGAGGAAAGAAACAGGGCGGCGATTGGTCTGACCGCGTTTCGCCAAGATTCATTCGTGAAGAAACACTTCGTGGGCGCGGAATTGGGTCGTTAAATCGGTCGGCGGACGAGAAAATTCCGGCGTACGAGTAGCGAGAACTCGTCTTAAGGTAACAGGCTATAAACGGCGACGGTTGCCGAGTCGGAGAGCGGACCATTACTATAATAGAACGTGCTTCGTCGCTCGTACGCCCATTATACCTGTCAAACGCACACGACACCGCCATAACGAATGCGTATTGCTGCTGGCCGCGTGCATATTTGCCACTATCGAGTGGACGCAGCTCGCATCTCATTAACACGCTCCTATGAATTACGCGTCGCATCGAAATCCACTGGTTAACCAACCGACGAGCTGCGGTCGTGTGCTCCCGTTCTAACAATGAGCTTCGAGCTTAGATCATCTAGGAATGTAGGAAGATTAGGTGGAACCGCTTTAGTGCCGCGTCTTGCGCTAATCTAACAGCGACTTAACGCGTTCGCTATTGCTGGGAATTTGGTTGGTTGGTTGGTTGGTTGTAGTAAACGGAGGTTAAGAACGGAGAGGTTGTCTAAGCCAAGTCATGCTCTCGCCAACATACGTGGGATGTAAATTGGACGTCGGATTTTCGGGGAACATGTTCGAATGCATGCTACAAATAGCTGCATCGGGCGAACCAGATGAAGAAATAGAAAAAAGGAAACGCGCCAACGTAAAAGCTGGTGGGAAATACGTGCGGGTATAAACCCCGGTCGGAGTTCAAAAGCGAGACGGTGTATGTGCGAATACGTACGTGTAACTTACAGCTGAGAGGAATGCGTTTACAGAGGTAAAGTGTAGAGAATGAGAATTTTGGCGGAATGTCCTGCTTCATCGAGAACAACTTGTGTGTAATACATATGAGTAGTATATATATTACATTCGACAAATTCGAGTATACACTTTGCTCGAGACGTCAGAAATGAAAAACCTATCCTCGTTCTGATATTCTTACGTCATGTTCGGTTCTTACTTGAAATTTCGCAAACGTTGAGAATTCAAGACACGTCTTTGATGATGCGCTCGAGACACGAAGGAAAGAAGGGAAGGACAAAAGGTGCAGGAAAAATTACGTAACAGCATTATCACGAAAGAAATTGAATTCACGTAGGCACGATAGATCTGGCGTTAATGTTTAAAATCGTTTGAAAAACTTGGCCGTTCGAGCGTATACGAATGGAATAGAACATTTTCGATTGTAAATAAGTAATTCTTCGTCAGCGATATTACGATCGAACGCGTCCGAACGCTACAACCCGTATTGGCGTTATATTAAGGCATATACCCGCGCTATTTGACCAATTGCGCCATGTGGATACTGACAATGAGTATACACGGTGATACTGTTTGAACAACATGAGTAACTGTACTGCTTCGATGATACTGCTCTCTGTTGCAACGTTCGCGCGATCTTGTTAGACCATTTGGTCGTGAAACGAAATAAGCTTCCTTTGTAAATAGCACGGAGTACGCATTTCAGTGCGTTATAATCAGACGATAGAATTACGCGTGCTTTGGTAACGTCGACGCAGACAACAACGACATTTTTCTATACGCGACACATTCGCTAGAATTGTACGTATCGCAGATATACGTGGACTGTCGAAACAAATACGACGATAACGTTTACACAGGAGTACTAAATTCATATCGAGTCTCTCAAGAGTCTTTACGATCCACCATACGAAACGTCAGTTTCCATTTCCTACGCTACGTTAATCGTTCAGCCCACGAGTGTTGGACGAGCGCGCGCTGTTCGCCAATTAGCCGATGCTAAAAGCAACGCTTAACGAGTTTATTTATTCCCTCGGTGGATATTAGGGCGCGATTAAAAGCTGCAATTACGTGTAAAAATATAGATCGCTCGGACAATGGCGGGAACCGCGGTATCTTGGGTTTTGCGCGTGCCGTGCAGATTGTATCGATGAGGGTAATGGGTGTAGCAGAATTATTCCGGAGGGACACGCCGCGGAAAACGAACCCGCGAGTGTAATTTTCAGCTGTGTTATCTTCTACCGATACGAAACGGTAATACAGATGGTATTAAAATTATACAATGTCTTCCGTAACGAAGCTATAGCCGCTTAATTTATCAGCTTCTTCGTATTACGATACGGATACGTTCATTTCGAAAGTGGCGTAAAGCTCAATTTCCCTCCGTTTTGACATATTCAAGCGCGATCTCAAGTCCGTTTCGAATAAGAAGAAAGAAAACTATACCTCTTCGGATTATAGCAATTTGGGGGTTTTTTTGCAATTTTATGCAACTGGAGAATTCGACGAAAAAAAGAAAAAAGCAGGACAATAATAATTATGAAAAGTGAAATTTTCTGTATCAAAGGGACGGACTTTGCAAGACCCTTTCCACGATACGCGATCCACAATGGCTTTCTCAATATTTTTACGGACATCTGACGTTTTCAAGCTATTTCAAATATCTATACGAATATCTTGGCTCCGATCAAAAATTATATTTAAAGATCGAAGCGAGCGCGAGTTAAAAGCGACGGCTCAGCGTCCGAAGGGATTGAAACCACCGCAGAAGCGTGAAAATCAATGCATGTAACAGCAAAGTCTTATTTTATCCCGATCGAGAAACCCACCAGAATAGCCTGACGCGCGATGATCCTCACGGCTATAGATTTCATATTAATAAACCTCCCACTGATGTGAAACAAATCGCGTTGCCGATATTTACGAACACAGGTGTGATTAGAAATAGCCGTCTGATTGATCATTCGTTCAGGTACACGCGTACTCGACGCGTACTCGTATTATAACGCGATGCTATTTTAGCGCAAATATAAAAATCATTATCTTTAGCGTCTTGCTTGGTATTCGGCGTAATTATATCAGGCAATTGGAGGATGCTTAAAAAATGGCCATCTTTCGACGTCCGAACTGCATGGCCGGATTAAATAGAGAGAATAGTCGGTCGTAATATTCGCGTAATGTTGTTCCAGTGCACAGTTGCACAATGAGTATTGTTGTTCGATACTTGTATAATGTGGTGCAACTCTGAACGATATTAACATAACAAATGGATATCGGTTGAATTAGCCGGCGCATCGTAACGATACGCGTGCAAGCGAATATCGTTGAAAATATGAAATTGTTTAAAATTGCTTCCAGTGTAAACGTATAAACGGCATTAATGCGTTCGAACGATATCGTTGCCTTTGAATGTGTTCACTGTCAGGGCTCTCGATACGCTCATTACGACTCATAATTAGCTTTCGTATCTTTCGAAACGAACTGACCGAGTTTCAGCGAATGTGAATTTTTCTTCTCTCGGAATTTCTGCACCGAGAAAGAAACTCCATACCGCACCAAAGGTACGTACAATGTACGTACGTCTCTCGCTCGCAGAACGCAGATATTAAAAACGGCAATACGAAACGAATGTAAATGTAACAACATGTCCCCGGTCCTCCATGTTTAAACGCGCACTATCATTTTTTTGCTTGTCTCGATACGCGTAAAACGATTAGAACGTATGCGCTTCCTTTCTCTGCTTTTCTTTGCGTTTCATTTGTTTTTCAACGAGGAAACTTTCCATTCGCATGGCGCGGTCCGACCAGATACCGGAATTTCAGGGAAATCGTTGCAATCAATCGCGTCTGGCTGATTGTAAGAATTAATTTCAAGCCATTTGACGCGGCTAATGGCCACGTGGCCAGCGCTATCGTCCGTACAATCTACGACTTTCGCAAAGAATCTCCTGTTTAGGCATGTAAATTGCGAGGATCGTTTGTCACCAGTCTCCGCCGACGCCGATACATTTTTCTTCCCAGCTGCAGCTCCATCGGCGACTCGCAAACGACTCTCCGCTTCCTCGGCACAAGACGCCGAGAATTTTTTAAATTGTTTCCATAAATAAGAATCTTCTATTTGTTGTATATATATGAAGTACGCTATAGGCACCACGCACTCCGTACTTTCTTAACATTTTATTCGCTTTCATCGATTTTATATCGGTTCCTCCTTCTGTTATAACGCGTATTATAATACACGCTGTGTGTATTATAACATCTTAAAGGTAGAACGTTATATGCAAAGTGTATTGACGTTTGCAACGCGTACGCGATCTGCTTCTGCAATCTTGTTACAAGACAAAGAGTTCGCGTAATTGGATATTTCGTATAATAACGTCATAGAGATTGCGATTGCCGACTTCGTTATAACTGTATAACGTCTAACGTGTACGTAAGTAACGCAAGTACGTAATACGCAAAATAAATTACGTTACGAGTTGTACATTTCTCCTGGTCCATCTACTTTTCTATTACATTTCCATCGCATTCTGTTTCACGCTGTTGAAGCTATTTACGGCGGTAAAGCTTCCGCCTGCCAAATGTCTCTCGACCGAGCTGCTTTAATCACACAAGAAACTCGAATAGTCCGTCCGGTTGCTTTTTGCATCCATGGTTCTCCTTCTGTTTCGTTAAATCGTTCTTCCTTGCATTGCGAAACTCCGGCAAGGCGCTTGAAATTTATCGCTTCGACATTCCACCACGTTGTGCTATATTGTGTTTGTTCTACGAACAAGTTCCGCTAGCAAATATTCTGCGTTTAGACGAAACACGGCGAACCGATCAAATTTTATGCGATTCGATCGCTCAACGGATATCGCGTCTCTGTGCGGTCGGAGCGCGCCATTTGACTGGCAAGTTGAGACGATAGCGGCAATTTTCTGGCCGAATCGACTAATAATCCACATCTTATCGAGCACCGAATCTTGACAAACACAAAGGGAGTAACGGTTTGAATTAATGCTTGTTTGTGCGACTCGCCACGATCCAACCCCGGTCCAACTATCGCAGCCTCGATCCCTCTCAATCTACATCGGTTCCAGCTATATCTAAACAGCTCGCTCGTTTGTTAATCCACATCGCCTCGCGTGGTCAAAAGGACGTATCGAATACGAATTCGTCATTGTCGTTCACAGTCGTGGTACGTACATTATTCATAGGTGGATCGCCGGCTTTTCCATCGGCTGCGAGTCGTTCGAATAACCGCATGCGTCCAGATCTCCGACACCTTCGTCATCCTTTTAACCTGTCTCCTTGTCAATCACGAAGCTCCAACGTTTATTCGATCCTGCCAACTTTCTACGACGTACCTTCTATCGCGAGTTGTTAACTTTCGCATTTCTTCTGCTGAGAATGAAAGTTAATCGTAGGTGAAGTTTACCGACGTGTCTTTCCACAGCTTCTCGCTAGCTTCCTGCGACAACCACGTAACCAGAAATGTGTAATTTGTTAGTCGTTGGTTCTGCTTTCTACTGGCGGAATGCTACGAGCGAACTTTGAAAATTCTATCGTACGGTAGAAACTGCAAACTATAGGCAGTTGTTAACATTGAAACTCGTTTCTCTCGCCTCGTGTCTTTTTGTGTTTCTTATTTAATAGACCTTTACATTCTTGTAGTAAATAGTCCGTGTTTTTTAACCGCCAGGAGAGAGACAAACTTTGGTCTCTGGCGAAACTCGATGAAAGTTAAAGACGGGAAAGAGCGTGAGTTTTGTTGCGAAATTAGCAAATTTTTTCACAGTTGAAACGAAAACTTAGTTTCGAAATTCCCACCGTCACCGGCCAACACTATACTTCGCTATTATGAACCGAGTATCAAAATACGCGACACCTCGTTGACCCTGTCTAACTTTTTCAAACTGCAGGGATGAAAAAGTTTCTCGCACGACGATCGTGTGCCAAACTTGCCGCGCCAAACTTTCTCCATCTGTGTTTTCGAACGATTTCCCTCATTCAATTTTTCCCTTTCGTCGCCTTTAACCGGATTTCTGCAAACACGTATAATGGCGTCTTTTTCAACTATCAATCACAATGGCATTAATTCCGAGCAATTTACTTTCGAGAATACAACATTCTCGCGATAAATCCTCTGCTGTTATTCTCCACGCGTTATATTTATCCTTTACGAATGTTGTTTGATTCGAAGCGTCAACAACATCTTTTCCATTAATTCCCGATTCCTCCACTCTAATCGTACAAACAATTTTCACAAGGAAAGACCGCCTCAATTACGCGTTGTTCGAGTATTATAATTTTTCTATATAAAAATTTCTAAACACTACCGAAGAACGCAGCAACAATTGATTTTTATTATTCTACGCGCCAGTTAACGAGACACTCTGTTTCCCTGCCACGCTACATCCCTGTACCGTAAGGGTTGTGTTCCATGGGTCAGCAATTTCTCGCAACACGAAGACCACATTAACGTGGCATCCGCGCTGTGTTCGACAAATTTTTTGTCGTTTGCAAGTTTGCCAGGTTTCCGTGTAACACGGCCCGATCGTTCGAATAGACGCGCGAGTCGCGTAACGCGATTGAAACTGCTCGTAGCGTATATATCCTGCTGCTCGAAAGACACGCTGACACCCAATACTGTAAGCTTCGCCGAAGATCGAATGGAACGCGCGCGACAAAACGGCTGCTCGCGCAGCTGCGACTAAAGTAATTGGATCGCGTTCAGAAACTCAGCGTTTTAATGAAATTCCCTGTTACCGACGATACCTCGAACCATTAACAACGTCGGAAGTTTCAGGTTCGTTGTATCGTTCGTTTTCGCTTCTTGAGACAGAGAAGTGGCCGAAGGGGAGAGACGAGCGTGAGACGCGCGTCTCGCTTCCGCTTCAACCCTTTTCATTTATCTTTTTACGGGGCTTTACACACGGTTCTTCGTCTATCGTCTAGCGGAGAATCGTCTGGCGATCGATATGACACGACCGGCCCCAAACGCGTGTCCAAATAATCGACGACTTGGACGATTCTAACAAACGACCACGGTGCGTGATCGAGGAGCGCTTGCAGCAAACTTGGACAAATTTGGAAATAGATAGTACAGTATACATCGTTGAGTGTACAGTATATGGCGTAGATGTATAGTTCCTTTCCAAATAGTTATTAATAACATTAGAAAGCGACGTCTCAACGTCGCCTTTATAGAAAAAGACACGAGTGGCGGTGAACGTTATCGACTGTTTCTTTGGTTTTCATTTATTTCAACGAATGCCATTTATTCAAACGAATGTAACGCTGAGCTTCCTTTACGACTAACGACAAGGCTTTCACGACTAACAAGAAGCACACACAGACTTCTCTACGGAAACGCTTTTCTTCTTCTTCGTGAATTTCGGCCACGTTAATGCATAAGTTGTCCCTCTTTCTCCTGGAAAACTTGTTTCGTGGCGTTCGCAGTGTTTTCTACAAGCAGGATGTTTACGTCGTCCGCGGATGTTTATGCATTTTTGGGCGATTTAAGATTCCAAAAGTACACGGTGCATACGATATGCAAAAATACACAGAGTACATTCGATGGACGAAGCAAGTTTCCATTTCTGTAATTTAACTTCCGGAAAAATTTGAAATTACGCGGACGTCCGCGGTCTAACTGCGAATGGATTCGTCAGGGCTAATCGAATTTCGTTTACGAGAAAAATCGTAAACACTCGTCTCGACGTTCAGTATTAGTTGGATCTTTATTTCCCGATCTCCGGGACGCTGTATAATTAATTCAAATATTCGTCATTTTTCCCAGTGCCAATGAAACGAATGGTTAATTAGAATAATGCGTTAATAGAGATAATTTTTGCATGTTATTAGGATTCTTCCTATTCTGACAAAATATAAAATAATTTTAATAATTACGGTTTTTAATTTTCGAAAAAAAAAAAAAAAATTAATCTCGCTAAAAGTATTGTTCTCGACGTGGGATTCCTCCCCCTCCCCCTCTGCCACTCCCCTGGATAATAAAAATTTCTGCTGAAAGAACTTTTTCATGCATCGACGAACGACTGAAATATGTATAGCCGCAATTTAAATATTTGCCTATTTGCGTATGCAGTAGGATCCAGTTCGCTCTGCATAATAACACGGAGGAAGCGGTAATAAATATATGAAGTACGCAAGAAATTTTGCATAAAGGAATACAAAATTATATAGAAAGAAACTAAGAGGTTGGCGTATTTTTACCAAGATTATCGAGACGCGAAAGATCGATATATTGCATCGCAATAACAAGTGATAAATAGCAAGCAGTGATAAGTAATATCGTAATAATAATTGGCTGGAATTTTTGTAGCTGATCCTCTCTCCTTTTCCATCCGGAATATTTTAAATCGATCTATCTTTAATTAACTTATATAATAGAAGAAGGATAGGAAAGTAAAACGAACGTAGCCTGATAAACATAAATTACAGCCGTTTTTTACAATTTCATTATTTTTCAACTGCCTGCAGATCTCGCAATATCGTTAAATTATTATAATTTCCTCTCTTATTAATAACGTATCCAGGCTGTCTGTACGCGTGTCCCGCAACCGGGTTTCGCATCTTTGACACGTTTTTCCACGTGCTGCATCGCGTGACACGTGAATTCTTCGGTCGTGTAGTTCCGCAAGTTTCAAAATTAAAATCCGTTCTTTCCGCTGTGCAGATATGCGCATATATGTATATATATATTTCCGTACTCTCCGCAAACGTAACACAGTCATTTACGCTCTTAATATCTTTTTATTTTTTTAAATATACGCTCAACGTCGCGTGAAATTTCCAGGTCTCGGTGATAATCTCTTTGGCAAAATTGCAAATTCGTATCGGGAGAACGCAAGCTGCGAGGAGGTTGTACGTAGCGCGCTACAATCTCGCGGAATTGGAATTTTCTGCATCTCGGTAGGAACTTTCTGACCAAAATTGCAAATTTCTACGAGAAGAATAGAAGCTCGGAGGAGGTGGCACGCTGGAATTTCTCGGTGCCGAAATTTCCACACCCCTCGGCAAACGTTTCTCGGCAAACGGAAGTCGCAATCACCGTGATTTCCTTTCTTCCCAAAGTTACGCAAACATCTATAGAAATGAAATTCTCAAAAACCGTTTTAAGCTCGCAGCTTCATCGAGCGCGTTTATTTCGTGAAACAATCATCTTCCCCCTCGTTGGTTCGTCATCGGCGCGATACCCGCGAACGGAGATCGAAGGGAACAAAGGCAGGGCAAAACAAAGCAACGCGGAATCCAAGTTTTCCATAGATGTTAATCGATCACCGAGCAGCTCGCTCGATCGTGGATAGCGGGACAAGGATAGGAGAATTACGGACCATCGGTCGGGTGATTAAGGCAAGTTCCAAGCTCGCGTTAATCACGCGTGCACACGATCGCGCAATCCCATTGAACACGCGACCAGCCGTTTAACATTTCATAGGAAGCGTTTAATCGCGCTGCGGGGCCCTTTATGCTAGTTTCCTATCTTCCAGGCACAAGTAGTTCCTTTCGCCGGGGGATCCGTACGAAGAAAGAGCTGCTTGATCCGCGATTACATTACCACGGCGAAACGACCGGCCAATGAGTAACACCGTGGTCGTGTTAAAGGATTAGGCTGGTCCATTAATCTTCCGCCAGAGATTAAGCGACGTACCGTATCGAAGATGCGTTCTCTTCCTCCCACGTCCTCCCATGTCTTTTTGATACGTCTTCGTTTGGTATAACGTCGCGTTACGTTTAATTTTTTTTCAAGTTCCTTTCACAGCCTTGTATCGAGGCAGGCCATCGTCCAGCAAGCTCGTTTATTATTTATTAATCTGTGGTATATCGTCGCATCTTTCGATTCGCGAGGCGTTGACAAGATTCGACGATGAAGCAGCAGCAAGGAAACCATCGCGTTAAAGCGTTAGGCTCGTTCATCGATGGAAAATGTACAAAAATAATGTACACGTCGAATGCCAGCAGATAATTCAGCGTTTGAAATAACTGGCGCGTTCGAAAAAAGAAATTTGCATTTCTTGTCACACTCCGCTCGATAGAATCGCATTTTACGTTTCATCGGATGCACATATTATTATGACGTTGCTCGATAGATTTCAGATTCATCGGTTCATTAACAATTCTCGTGCTATCGGATTTAATTATTCGCTAAAGCGATTGAAACCTGAGTGCCGTGGACATTTGTCCGACTAACTCGAGTCGATTGCTTTTAGCCTGATTGCTTTTAATAAAAGTCCGAGTTTTACGGCCGATTTTGCTCAAGTGCTCGAAAATAAATTATGCTCGGCGGGTACCCTACTTCAGAAATTGAGATTGCGAATCTCGTCGGAAAAAAATGTTTTCCGCCTTTCTACGAAAAATGAACCTCCTCTCAACGCTGTACGCCAAGGGATATTCAAATTTTAACATGTATATTAACATTTAGCTCGCAATTCTCCTTCTACGTCATTATGCTAAGTATATTGCCATTCGACTCGTTTCATTATACACTTTCTCCGTAAAATTCGCCCAGTAAGGCTGAAACGCTTTCGAACCGACAGACCTTGGCAAAACGCTGTAAAACACAGTCAAAAATCGAACTCCGACGTTATATTTGCCTCTACGGTCCTTCTGGTAATTGGCAGTTTATATCTCTAGCGTCTTTATCGTTTGGCGTTTATATCTGATAGCGTCTAACAGTCTGACGGAGCAACGTCGGCTGAATATGCATAATTTCCCATCCGGGACCCATTGCGACGTCTTTCGTATCAGAAGCAACGCGTGGTTTGACGTTATCGCGCGGCGATTTCGCAGGACACCCACCTTCCTCCGTTCCGAAACTTTCCCATCTCGCGTAAGCGATTCCAAATGATTCGCCGCGCTACCTCCGACTGCTGCGCATGCTGTTTTTACGTTTGCGCTCGATTCTCGCCTTATTGGCAACTTTTTAACGCTTAAAAAGAAGTTTCATTATTCTCGTGTACGGCTAATAACTGGTACATTTTTCATGCGATAATCGCCCAGCAGATCTCTGTTTGGAGGGCGAAGCGAGACTCCATAAAAAGCGTCTGCAACGAGGTTCGCTACGGGGCGGTGGTAAATCTGGCTTTAACGCTCTTTCGGAAACAGTTTCCGACAGAGCCCGTCTGTTCTCTCCTTAAAACGTCGCCGTTACATATTTTCTATCCTCGAGACGCCCTCGCGTTCGACAGGGCTTGGCTTCGCGTTTCGCTTCGACGCCGCGTTAATGCAGCCCCGTGGCATCACTTCGTTAACGTTAAATCGAATTGACACGCAGCAGGTGTCTATTTGACGACGAGAGCTTTGAGCAATTTCTCCGAGATCGCTAAGCGAAGCTTGTATAGAGCTAAAATATCTCCCATCCGTGTGTAGTCCGCGCAGACCATCACCACCGCGTTGGTGGTAAGCTTTCGCGCGTGCAAATCGGTTTCGCCGATACTTGGCCGCTGCTGAATAAAGTTTTCCGTGTCCTGATGCGAAACTTTCGGGAAGAGTTGCGCGTGTCGCGTGCTCGCGTTCAAACGACCGCTTGTCACTGTCCATAGCGATCCGTGTGCTCGAGCTGTGCAAAACCGTTTCGTTGAGAACGTCGAGCTTCGGCGCTCTCGTTTATGACGGAGAAATAAATAAACGGAGAATGAAAAAGATTTAGTCGTATTCTTGGTAACGTGAAGTTGGTGTTTTCGTTCAGCATCCGGAGAATAATCGTTTTACATTTTAATATCCTTTTTAGCGTGTGTTCGACGTCGTACGATATTACGGCAGAACGTGAAGCAGGAAATGTTAACAACAGGCTTCTAATATCGTCGAGCAGACAAAAGAGGAATATATCCTGTCACTTTTTATTTCCTTCTCTTATTCTTCGCGCGACCAATACTTTCAAAGCTATGAAATATTCAAGATTAGAGAGCTGACACGTTTTTAAACATAGTAGGATCGTACGTGGTGTATCAGACGTGTACCTACGTATTTCAGCATGGATATTATGTTCGTAATACGAATTCAAATTCTGATGGATCAGTTGTTTGCTTTCTTTTCAGCCAAACTACAAAATCTATGGGAGCTTCTGTATAATATATCGTAAGGTAGTATGAAAGGTACAATTGAGCTTTTATTTAAATCGATGTCATCTCTGGGCATCGATTCTTGGCTTTCTCGTAGAAAACGATACAAATGTTGGTAATAAATTAGCGCGAAGAAAGAATATAGAGCCACTGTTCGAATAAATACTGGAGATCGTTGAATGTATTTCGCAGCGGTGTTAATTTGCCGGCTACTGATGAATTTGCTTCGGCTGGCAGGTGCAGAGAGCTAATTTGTTCGATGGCGTTTTGCCTGGCAAATATATAAGGTGTTATTAATTTCAATGTATCGAACTGTTGAAACTTAGGCGGCATAAATCCACGTGTCCAGCGCAATAGCACGCTATATATAAAGGTGGACAGAGGATGATGTATAAGATGATACACGATGAGAATACTCCAAGATCGATCGCAAAAATATACGAGTTAACGATGAGCAAGTTGACACGTACGAAGATAAGACGATAACGCACTACGAAATAAAAATATGTGCATGTGCACAATGTCAATTATTTTTCTATTTCTTGAATTATTATAAAAATGTATGTAAATATATAAAATAAATGCATCTATGTAATAAAAGAACACAAAAGTGAAAATATAAATCTGATATTGGCAAGATCGCGTTCGACCATTTGCCTCTCGTTTCTTCCACGATTCTAAAACGCGATTAGACTGATTTTGTCGGATGCCTGTTCCAACAATTTCCAAAGAAGCTCTTTTGTCGAGCTGCTCGCAACATCTCACGGCAAGTGCAACTGGATTACACAACTTTCCCGTTTTCTTTAGGAAGCGGCGCTTCGATCCGCGCCGGTCTTTCCGTGATGCCGCGGATCAAGCGGATCAAAAACTCCTTAGTTTCCGAGCGCTTAATCCACAATGCCCGCGTCTCGTTTGATACGACCAGCCGGTCGAACGAGATTTCACCCGATATCCTTACAAATCTCTGAGAATCGACGGCTATCGCGTTGGCCGATGGAACGACGCGACTTCCATTCAACGATCTTTAGAAGAGCAGCGGGAAATATGCAGCGCGGTACGTTAATACAGGCGCACGCTTTAAGCCAGAATTCTTAAAGTTGGACCAAACGACCTCAGTCTTTCCTTCTCCTTTCTCCACTTCTATGACGAGTTCTAATCGAAATAACCGAGTGAACATTTCCCCTGAATTTCGATATATTCAGCCCAAAAATTATTGACTTTTATTCTACGCTTTTCGTTTGCTTGCCTCTTCGTAGAACAACCTCCAGCCAGTTATCGAATCTGCTTTCAAATTTCACTCTTTTCAAAAAGAAAAAAAAAGGTAAAATCGCGACATATTTTCCACGTAAAGTACACGAGTCGTAGTGTGAAACAATCTGCGAACGAACGTGTCTTACGATCGCGAATGAGAATCATGGCGCGATGAGCACGAAAATTAGGCAAAGTAGGTCAGTCGGCAATTACAAAGCGCTCGTCTGCGACCCATTATCCTAAGATCTGTCATATCTTTCCCGCGAATGCTACTAATTGTACCTGTAACTTCGACTCCAACAATTGTCATTATCCATCTGCAGTTATAACACGTAATCCATCCGAGCGTTCCGCGTATCAAACTCTTCCTCGTTTGCGAAGAACATTTTGCTTTAACGGATTGATTAACCGCGCGAGGTAGCGTTCAGGGCTGATCGGCGACAATACGGCTGGTCCATTGAAAGCGTGAGCCAAATAAAGCTCGTGAAACACGGGCTTTTGTGGCGGCTGAACGCGTGCCTCTTTATCGAAGAACGAGCTGTGTCTCGTCGGCACGCTATCCGAGCTCCAAACTGCACCCAAAATCCTTGTAAAACGTCCTTCCGTCGGTGTGTAGCTGCGGGGAACGCGATTTACATATTCGCTCAGCAGCTTCCTGCACTCGAATCGTTCGCGTTTGCCACCGAATGGATCGGTACGTGGGCGATCGTAAAGCTCGATTCCCACTGGCGTAGTCCAACGAGAGTTGGCGAGTCGAGCGAAAATCTCCTGACCGCGATCGTCGGTGTGAATGGAGCCTTATGCCTCGTGGCAAACGCGCCTCTCGACCGCGTTGTTGGTTCGAGTTGTGCGCTGATTTTACAGCACCTGCGATTTCATCGGGCAACTGTTGCAAAATTAGCCGAATCGAGCAATTCCTAAGACGCGAAATTTCCAGTTTCAAAGTTACACGATTCATATGCGGCAACTTCAGAAATGCCTGTGGTTCTTGCCACTTACGTAACACCAAAGTTTAATCTTTCCTATTCTAGACTTTCTTGGCCAACTGTGAGCGTACGGGTGACACGGACCATTTCCCCAATTTCGTGTACGACCTGCATAAATCAGGGCCGTATCAGGCAGCGGGAATAATATACAATCGAGGGCTGCTGCGTGTGCTCTATTCCACGAGAATTAACTCGCCCAACTTTGTCACCCGGCGTTTGATATTCTTGTAAGTTCGAGATGCTACATCTGTTACCTGAAAGCGAGAAATACGTAGCGAGCTGTTTGAAAAGCTCGCAGTGGCCTCTGTCGCCGAAATAGACGTCGTGGTCCTAAGTTCGTAGTATTAAAAACGCGACGAAATAAAACAACGAAACGTCCGCGCAATATCGTGGTATTGAACTCGACTGATTTTTGTTAAATCCAATTTAGCTGTAACCGCCGAATGGAAAGGTGAATTTGTCGATGCGCGGCGCGCTCGTGGACTTTGACGAGATCCGTTTTTAATCAGCCTGCTGTGGCGCGAAAAATAATAGAAACGATCGAATCTCGATGACCTTGAAAAAATTAAAATACCATCCAAGATCAAACTTTGTTTCGCGATTCGTTCCGACAAAATGATTAAAAACAGTCTGATTAAAGTCCACGAGGGCGTCGCGTATCGACAAGCGAACCAATGAAAAAAGCCACTTGACAATTAAAAAAAAAAAAAAAAAGCTATTGAGCGATTCTGTTCGCCGATTCATCGCCGGTAATTCCTCTCTGATTACGATTTCTATTGCGCTTTTGGCTTCGGTGAAAATAGCAACGCTATTCGTTCAAATTCATCGTCTGTTTCGATGACTCTCGCTGTTCCATTTTTTAACACAGCTCTGTTTAACGATGCTCAAGACTGCGTTAAATTTGGTGTAACAAGACGATAAAATCGTCCCTATTCTTCGCCTATTTCTGGTACGTTCGAGCTGCGTGATCTTCCTAGAAGTTTGCGTAGTTCTCCAACATCGAGTGAGAATTTTCCTGACTTGTTTAACGTTATATAGGTTTAATTCTGCTTTTGTGTTGGTGCTCGGGGTGGATAAAAATTCGCGTAACAGCGATGTGAATGGACGGAGTGACGGCACGCGGTCTAAATTCCGGTTGAGAGGAAACGTTGCCGCGACAATGCCGGCGATGCTTGAAACGACTGCGTTACGATACAAATGGAGCAAGCGTAAACAGTGAGTCAGGCAAGCGGACGAAAATCATGCTGACGGAGCGAGTGAATAACTGGTTGACAATTCGACAGTGCCAACCTAGGCACCGTAAAATCTCAGAGACGATGTAGCTACAGCGACGGCAACTACGTTCTTCATCGACGATTGTTTGCGCTAGCGAAATTAAAGAAGAGAAACCGTCGTGTCGAAATCACCTTAAAACACTGGCGGCTCTTTCAACGGGGATAGCAAATAGATTTATGAATCTGCGGAGTTCGCTTTGTAACGATTTAAAATTCGAACGTGACCGAACCGCGAAAGAATATTGGCCTCGCGCCAGTTACCGCGATCGGCTTGAGCCGATTTCGCACGTTCCATTATCGCCGCCTTTCGCCACCTCGCTGTTGCATCGAAAAACTGTAGCGTGCTTAAAACGCGTGGCAAGAAGTAAGCGGTGACGAGTATAGTCGTCGAACACAGCTAACTGGTTAGTGGACAAAGGCGGCCAGAGAAACGACAGAAAATCTTACGTTAAAAGGAACACACGTCAACGCGATAACGGGGCAGTTCCCTTCTATGAAAACGTTGCGCATTAATCGTTTTGGGTCCGAGATACGATAGCGGCGAGCCAATGTAACGCGCGGATTTCCATGTACGAAACCGAAAACAAATCAAGGCGACACACTAAATTCACGTAGGGCGGATTTTATCGACTACCACGTGGCGCGAAGCCAGTAGAATTTATGAAGAATCCGGCGATTTTGTCCGTGGTACTTGTCGTACCAGACTGCGATCGACAAGCGAATGGATCGCGTCGTGGTTTTATTTCCGGCGCTGAAATTATGGGCCAGCCGCGTGACGAAGGTGAGACGAGAAACGTCAATGTAACCAGCGATTACACCGCCACGGAACGAAGCGATTTACCATTCGAGGCAGTTGTCAGAGTGAGGTGGTTTGGGCTTTAGCAGGCAAACTTTGTCAAGATTTTCTGCCCGTAAAAGTGGAAGTTTTCTTAAAAAGATCTAGAGAAAATAGACAAATAAGACAGTTGGTCGATTTCAATTACTACGATTTTCCTCGATTTGACAATCGACAGGTTATAGCATCGTAGTAGCGAACGGACCAAGAGAAAAAGTAGATACGAAGGAAACAAGAGTCGGACGAAACGAAATATCCGCGAGCGTAAATTTCGCGGATATTTCGGATACAGCGAGCCATTAATTTCCTTCGATTAGAAATTTCTCGGTGCGATACCGCGTTCGTGTAGCAATGGATGAGTCAGATGGAACAATATCTGACAGCGGTTAGGTCGCGTCGCCTCTAATTGCCTCAATTGCCTCAATTGCAAACAGCGTCGATCCTATAGGAAGTCAATCAGTCCTGCATGAGGAAAGCGGAGCAAGTAGAGCTTGATGATAACGCACATCGCCGTTCGTTAAAGGCTGTGCGGTTATTACAAAGGAATCTTCACGGTCGCCTTCAACTCCTCAAGGCGTTCGCAGTACGAAAGTATTGATCTCCTTCTATCTAACGTGACACTAGCGTGATATCAATAGCAGCCGCGGCGAGAAAGCTATTTTAGAACGACCAGACTATAGAAGAAGGGAAATGGAGAGAGAACGAGTGGCTCGTCCTTTCGAAAATTGCCAACGAGAGGTCCTTTATAACGCCAAGAGCGCGGATATTTATGCAAATTCGTATTGCGATGAGTAGCGTGCAACAATGGTATTCTTTTTTATTCTGTTTCGCTCGTCGTCAACATTTTTTCCTTTTTTTTAATACGCGCAAGAAACAAGCGTCCACTTTCGAAACACGCGTCGTTGGTGCAGTTGATTCGAGTCCGATTCCAATTTCTGTCTAGTTAAAATTTTCCGTGTGTGTCGGTTATCGAGTAGGAACGCCAACTAATATTTCATTTCGTCGAATTTCGCTCGAGTTTGATTGGATCGGAATCGTCGGACACGAGTAAAACTAGACGCGTTAAGTGTTCGTTTGTGCGAGCGGCTCGCACAAACGCACTTAATAAAAAGATCAAAAAATGAAAGCTGACCTGTTTCGAGCGCTCCGATCTGTCTTTATTATTCCCGTCACCGTATTTTCGCCGAGCCGCCTACGTCGAAAGAATATAGGAAAAGAAGGATAAAAAAACAAGCGCCGATGCATCGACATCTCCAGCAACTTTGTCGTCGGTACATTTCGGGACAACCTGATACGTTTACATGAAAAGAAATTGGGGTATTGCACCCTTTGCGCGCCTAGGAAATTCACCGCCACAACTTCCTCTACTCCAAAGCGTCAGCCGCTTTGAACCGTTTAACGCGCGCAAATTTCAAGTCGATATCCACGACAGTTCCGGTGAACACAGATTGCGAAACTTTACACTGGTTCCATCTGTGCAGTACATTCTTCTGAAAATCATATTTTCGAGTTAGGTGAGCTAACGAATGTTCGAGCAGGTCGAACGATTAATCGATTCGTTGATACACACGAGACAACATCTCGATGATAAAAAGCAACGTGGAATTTAGCGGAAATGTTCGCTGGATAGACGAATAAAAGTTTAATCAAATGCATGCATGACGAGAGACAAGACTAATGGACGTCGCTTATGCATGCAGAAATACTGTCAAATTTCGAGTTCAATGACGATGGAATTTGTATGGATAAATGTCACTTTCGGATTACACGGGAAATGGAATATCGCAGAATATCAAGGTGATTGCTTACAATTTTCCTGATATACGATTATGTTTTATCAATCGCATTAAAAGTGTTTTATAGATACGCACGCAGCGGGATGAATTTATACGCGGTACAATAACGTGTACAGGGGCAATAATTTTCATCAGCTTCGGCGTCTCTCTTCTTTTCGCGGATACGGGAAAATTTTTATTTACGAAGATCCTACGATATATACGAGATATAATACAGAATATGGCAGTGGTAATATTCTTGCGGATGGAAACTTTATCTTAATATTATCAAATCGCTTGTGACGCTTTAAAACAATCGATTATCAGCTAATAGTATTTTTAGCGACTATTTGTGAAAAGGACGTTAACGTTACCACGATATATTAGAACATGGCATGGATAAATCGCAAACAATCGCAATTTCATTTTCGTCTCTAGATTCCACTCTATTCGACGCGAGCCACGCTGATTCAATTCGGAATCGATCGAAACAAGCGCAACTGGAATTGACCGAATAGCAAATCCAGGGCGCGCAACGAACGCGCGAAAAAATCATCAAGAAACGGATGGAGAATGAACGAGGCCAGATTATCCGATTGTCGATTTCAATTGGTCCGGTTTGCGTCCGCGGATCGCTTCGATCGAGCACGGACGCGCCTAGTCGTTGCGCGGAATTAATGCGCGTCTGTCGCGAAATCGCATTAACGTCCACGATTTCTCATCTCTTCGTGTATCGTGTGTTAATAGCAACGGGGGCCTGGATGATTCGGTGACAACATCATTAGCAGTCTGAGCTTCCATTACACGCTGGCTAACTCGTATCGTTTGCCTGCACATTTTGCGCCGTATCTCCTTGTTGCACGCGTAAATGTTGGAAAAGACGAGCCATTTGAAAACTACGAACAGTGTTGGCCGTTCGATTCTCAGTTTCGAAACGATTCCACGCTTCTCGAAATTGTCGGAATTCGGATCACTTTGAACACGAAACACCTGAAACACCTGAAGGATTTGGAAGTGTGGAAAGTCTCGCAAGACTTGGCACCTTACACTGAAAGTCTCCAATGTTTCCCAAAACTCCTGAAAGTCTTTTGTAAGACTCGATAGCCTGAAACTTTTGAAAGTCTTGCAAGACTCGATACACTAAAATTTCTGAAAGTCTTGAAAAGAGTCTTGTAGATCCTGCGAGTCTTGCGAGTCTTGCAAGCTTTGTAAATCCTGAAAGTCATTCGGGTAAATGCATTTCTGATATCTTCAACTTCATAGATCTTCTCTAATATTTTATGTCAATGATATCGTCCGAGTCAAAGCATCGAAAATGTTTGTCAAATATCGACTACGCTCTAAACCCTAGCCTTTAGAGACTTGTCAAAGTATACAAGAGAGACACATTCCATGCGGTTCTTCGTGCTATTTTAAATCCTTCTTGAATTATATTCGTAAAAATAGGAACTTTTTCATAAATATTCGCGACATATCGATAACTTGCAGGATGTCTGTCCGACAGAGTAAAATTATAACGGTGCTTTGAGACGAATTAAGAAAGAAAATTTGATAATTCTTGCGATTACGCGTCTCATTAACCACTGCCACCAATTACGTATGGTGCCGCTACAACTGCGCAGCTCGTAGCAAATTGTTAACAACGTTACCCGCTGTTATCTTCGTAATTATATTACATGTAAATTACTTTTGCGGTGCATAAACATCGTAAGCAATCTATCTAATTACTCACTTGCAGAATCGGTTCTATCAGTATGTAAATTGCACGTATAAACTTGCTGAATAGATTACGTTAATCTACGCTACTGCGAGCCAAATTAATCTTGCGTATTTAGTGTTATGAGAGGATAATAGACGTGCGGTTGCCACGATATTTCGCGGCTCTTTAACACTCTTCTAACCAACTCCGTGTGAATTCAAAATTTATTAAGAATCGAAGATTCGTTATTAACTCTCGTTCTCCTCTGATGAAGGAACGGCATTTTTCTTCGACAGCCTTCAGTTCAAACGTTAGACGAGGACAAATTCCACGGATAAGAGTTAAAACATCTGCTAAACTAATGGTTTTTCGGTATAAATAGGTTAATATAAAAACATGATCAGACCGGTCGAATACGAGAAATTCTATCTCAAACATTTTTCGAGAAATGTCGATCGATAGCCAGTTGATTTCGTGTGGCAGACTTGGCGAGATTGAAAGATATCGAAGCTGAAGAAAAATACGTCATTCGTTTCGAGTAACGACAGTAAGAGGAATAGAACACGGACACCGGTGAGCATAGTCGGTGGAAGAGAAATGGCGGCAAGTTTGCCACGGTTTTCCATTTTGGCCGCCGGCGAGAGTGCTAACGCGCGAATTTGCAAATTATTTGGCAACTTTGCAGCAATGCCTGCAAGCGTACCTTCGTTTAATTACTCCCTTAAAATTTCACGTCCGGGTTTTGCCAGCACAGCCAAACGTCACGCTTCCATTCAACCGCGTTTACACAACGAACTTATTCGACTTGTTGTTGGTAATTAAGAAACAATGACGCCTGGCTCTGCCAAGTTCCCTTGCAACCCCTCGAGCGACCAATTTCCAAATTCTTCAAAATTCTGCCGGTGTGAGGGACAGAGTGGTTAAAAACGGGGCGAAAAACAAATGCACGTTTAATTTATATGAAAATTATTGTATGCGAGTATCGTAGGGCCGTAAAAATATCCATGGACCGTGAATGCTCGTACGAATCCATATTTTTGTGAAAGTAATTATTTAGAAAGACGTAAAATGGATAGAAATCGCCTTCTCAGACCAAATATTACGATTCGCTGTCTGCTTTGAACTTTTTATACATTTTTGACCGCCACGCGCAGTCTTGGACGCAAGTGCAATTTCCTCCTAAGCCGTCAGGCTGAAATAAATTCGATTTCAGCGGATTACGATTTCCACGACAGTAGCGGTAACAGTGTGTTAAAATGTTAATAACAATTGACACGTATCTAATGAATTCCCGATGCGATGCGCAATCAAGGGACGCAATGTCTGCTGGTTCTTAGACCTAATTCCCTAGCGGCCTAATTACCATCCTGGCAGTCTCGTAGGCTATTAAGATGGACAGGATACTTGCGCATTGCCGAGCAACGTCCGGGAGTGGATTCATCGATGATTTATCAATTACGTCAACGTCGACCTCTGCTCAAGCTATATACGTGATCCGTTCCATAAATAATAAGACAAATACGCTTTATAATTCAGCGGGTAAGCCGTTAAGAACGTGAATTGTGAAACCTGAATATTTCAGGTTACGCGATAGCTTTATTCTTGTGTCCTAATTAATTTATTCGATATAGGACATCTGCCAAACGAGTTTCGCCGTTTAGGAAGTACGTAATGCGTTCGACGATCAGTGTTTGAATTTACTCCAAGAAACCAAACGTGCAAATTATTAATTACGCGTACGAGCTATGTACCGTATGCCTGTTTAGAACAAGTGTCTCGAGCAAGTTGCGCAACACGCACGCTAGCGATTTAACATCTTGAAAACAGATTAGCTTGCCTGAATTCAAATACGATCCAATGGGATGTCGTTATATTGGTGTCAACTCGTTAAAAAAATTCACCTAACGTTTGTGTAAATTGTCAGAGGGTTAAAAAAGGTGAGAGAATCTTGCGAGTTAAAGCATTTTAATGCTTCGATCGATCGAACGTTATAACGAACTGTTGCCGAATAATTTTATTAAAAATGACAAACGTGTCAGTTCCACTTTTTACTCCTGCACAATAAGGTGTACGTTTCGTATTCGTTAAAAGTACATTCGGTACTTCCCGGTCGTTACCGTTCTCTAACGATGATGATGGTTATTACCAACCTTCGCAATCTTCTGTGTACAAAAAAATTCCGGCCGCTACGTTCGTACGCGGCAGCAAAAATGCTCCGGTGTGTCCGTAAAAACTAAACGACGGCGGGAGAAATACCTATTCCGCTGGCGTACAACCGAACAAACAAGATAGCCTTCGACGAGCCGAAAACTCCTTGTGTACCCGCGGCTACAGTGCCTGGTGATGTACGCGTTCAGCGTGGAACCGTTGGCCGAGAATATCGCAATAGGGGACGAATCAAGTCGAATAATTGGCGGATAGCATCTAGCGGCGAATTGCGGAGAAAAGTGCCGTACTCTTATCGTACGTGTTAGCGAGACCCTCGCCAGAGGCATTACCGCGCTTTTATTATGTATACGTGCACACTCAGCAACGCAAACTGCAGCTTCCTTCGCTGATAGCTGCTCATGAATGCACTGGTCTCGTGCTAAATGCCTGGACATAAGCAGACACCGCTGCCGTAAAAATTAAATCTCCTATAGAGATCTTTGCCAGCTACACGTTCGACATTTTTCTTCTTTTTAATATTAAGATACAAAGAAGAGGAATAATAAGGCGCGATAAAGGAGGAAAAATGGAGTATCCGCGAAGATAGATCCGAGTTTATGGAAAGGAATGGATATAGCAGGACATTGGTAGAAGGAATTACATCTCTTCGATATTACACTGGAAAGAAGAGGCTATGAGAGCCAAAGGCGAGGGCAGCAGTTTGGTGGAATACGAGGCTCGAAGCAAGCAAGGGAGAGAAAAGTGACAAGTTAATTGCTAGAACAAGATGTGGCAATTTAGTGAGTCTTAACAGGTATTGGTCGGAGGATTGTGAGCGCAGGTGAGCGTTATGTAACAGTGGCAGGCGTACGTTAAAACACAAGTTAGAGAACCGTTACGAGGAAAAAGTTAACGAGAAATAACGGTAGAAAATGGAAATTGTACTACGGATGGGGTATTGCGTGGAAGCAATGAGGAGAAAGTGGTCGATTGGCAGGGAAAGATGGAGAATGGAACCATCGGTATACGAGTTGACTCCAAGGAATTGCAAGCCAAACTCGGTTCTTAGTTTTGAGGCTAGAATTAATAAATGACAAATATATATATATTTGTAAAAAGGCACACGCAAAGTGTCGTCTCCGCGACGTTCGAAGCGATCCTACAGCTAAAATCTCAACTGAAGATACTAAATCAGTGGATGGAGGAGATGGAAAAGAAGGAAATACCACTTTTGGTAAGAATAGACACTATGGTTATCTGACTACGTAACGGAGATTCGCTTTTAGTGGCACAATGCGCCGAGTTTTCCTTGTGCTTTCTAAGCTTAATCCGAAAACTTGGTCGGAGTTCTTCCAGGCTCGTGCACGAAAACGTTTTAGCCAAGCCAAGGCAGCTTTTGCCTAAGTGTGTCCAGGCGTACAGGGATCCAGGATACTTGGCAAAGTCAGGACTTCTGTGTGCTCGTAGGACGCTAGGTGCCGTTAGCTCAAACTTCCTCGCCAAAATGCTGACTCTTCTTGCGTGTCCTGTTTTAAGCTTATTAGGAACTAAGCGTCACGGCTAAACGTTTCGACGAGTGAAGCGTTTGCAAGGGAAAATGAAACGCAGCGGCGTCAAAAATTACCGAAACCTTTTACGTAAAACGCGGATATTTATGCTCTTGACGTGCGTTGGAGCGTGCGTTGGAACGTACGAATGAATTATGCGACGGACGTAAAATATAATACATAACGTACAGTTTCATCGAATTGGTACACGATCTTAATCTTATTAAACAGAAGACTGTCGTTACGTGCGGATAAAAATAGGTTTCTCGAAAACTTAGATAAGGTACTTATATCTTAAATGAAGCTATCTGTTCGGAAATCGAGTTTCTCTCTCCAACATGCACATCCATTGCACCGACGATGTCTTCGTACAGAGTGTCTTCCGACAGAACACTTAGGTACCTGTACGAACTTTCTTGCTCACTCTTCAAAGTGTCAGCCTTTAAAAGTCTCGCAAGTACGGCAGCGAACTCTGCGGAAGTGTTATCGCCACGTTCCTCGAGATTCTTCGACCGACGGACACGTCCTAACTGAACACATCTACTTCCCACTTGCATACTTTAGTCATCCTTTGTAACGGAGATGTAATAGAAGTGGCCGAGATCCGCCCAAAAGAGGCGCTTCAAAAGTTTCCAATTTCGGTCGTGAACCTTTCTAAATGAGAATTTCACCATATTTACCCCTTCGAATATAATCCTTAAGAAACATTTCGTTTCACCGAAGAAACGGGTATACATTTCCAGGTATCATCAACTTTTACCTCGGTCTTTTGAATGAATTTTTTGAACGAATTAGTTACTGGTACTATGGCTTATTGCTACGAACAAATAAAATTTTGATCCAATATTTTCTGTACAGGATGTCCTAACGTAAAGAAATAATACACACCGTATGTTCAGTTGATTACTTAAATTAAATAATTATCCCGCAAATTATTCCTGCACTATGCACGACACTAGTATTACCGAATGATATGAAACTAATATACTTAATATAACTAATTAACGAGCACGTGTATCATAAAAGAAATGACTAAACGATTGAAGTAACGTACAGCGATGAACAATAATAATAAAATTAAAAAATACTATTCGTAGCCATTGTAGATAAAAAAAAAAAAAAAATAAAGAAAAGAATGCCAACGAAGATCGCAACAAAGCACTCGTCGGGGATTAAAAGAACTCAGTATCGTTGGCAAGGATGGCTCTGCTCCATGAATTATTCGTCTGAAAAAGTGGAAATCTACGCGACAGGGAATCGAAATAAACCCCTACCTTTTATACCGTTACGCGTAACGCGGTACAGAGAAAGTCGGGAGCATGTGCGACATGCACGTGCAACCGTACGATGGCGCATACCTTTTTTCACGGGAATTGTTCAACAAGAAAGTTTCTCTATGGAAACGCAGAGGCAGAAAAATTTCTGGAAACTTACGGACCGGTAATCTGCGAATCGTGAACTGCCTTTTAGCGAGAAGCGGATAGATATACCTATTTCACAAGCTTGGATATGCGTTCAAAGGGACCAGGTATTTGAAAATTTAACTGTTAGCGAGCAATGGAGCAAATTCGTTCTTTCTCGTAACTATAGCTGCATGATTTTACAATACTGTTTGTTACAGAGGAGTGACAACCGTTTCAGAAATGCAAATATTCTACGTTTCCTCGTTATCGTTTAGCTTTTCCCCTTGTATAACGGAGAGTCTTGGTTATCCGAGTCTCGTTCGACCAAAGTTCCCAGGTGCTTTCAACTTTACCGTAACTTCATTTTTTTTCCCCGATAGTTTAAGAGTGTGAGTTAAGAGTGAAGTTAAAGAGTACGAAAGCGCAGATAATCAGGTACCGTTAAAGCAGTTAATCAAACTTTCGACCGATTAAATAGTTAATTAAAGTTAAATACAATGCTACGATATCAAAATGTCTTTTTACAACGTTAATGCACCATTTATTAACAGCGATGGACCCTTCTGTTATTCTATACGTTCGTATACATCGATATTATTGCCATAGGTGAAATGGCTGACATGTACGATAAAATCAGATATTCCAGCGGAAATTACACTGAGAATTATCAAATTTTGTTTACACTGACTGATACGATATTATCACAAACCACATTAACGGCAAGTTTATTAATACAGTTGCGAGTGAAACAAATTTATGGAGATTAAGGAGAAATTTGTAAGTTTGCGATTTAAGGGTTTGCTCATAAACGGCCAAGATATTTACGCAAATGCATATTTTTAAGGAAGATTGATTTTATTTATAAACTACTTTAGCCCGGCAAATACTATAATATTTATTTTACATATTTGCATATTTTGCGCCTTTCATTCACGTTCGTCGTATTTATCTTATAAAATCCAATACTATTTACCCAAGTCTCGGAGAAAATGAAAAGTGAGGATGTACACAAACGTTATAGATATTAACGAGTAATTACGATTAATCGATACATTGGTCGTTCTACGAACAAGTCTATCAAACATTGGTACTCGGAAATACCAAAGGAAAAACTATAACGAAATAAAATACAGTTCCGCAGAGAAATTCCAGATTTAAAACTGTATCACGAGTCGGTGAAATTTGAACAGGTAATTGAGAAGCTAATTGCCGCCGAGAGAAATTTAAATACGCTATCGAGACACTTTGTGTTTTAAAATTACAAATGTGCGTTCGATTAAAAATTAAGTAACACGAGAACAAATATTTGTTGGAGAAAAATTTTACGTTATCGGAGCTACTGACACAATCTCCAATTTTTCTCCCAGTCGATTCAGAAACGCGAACGAAATACTTAGGAATGGTGTTTACTCGATGAAACATTAACGTGGGAACTGGTCGCACAAAACACGTGACGTAGGAAATATGCAACTTTGTATGCGTTTCACGAAAACGACTGCTGCACGAACGAAGGAGTTGTATAAGAAGCAACTAATTCGATATATCATCAACGATATATAATAGCTTGTCATCGATCGTAAATTATATACAACTGCGAGAGAGTCGGCTTGAGAATATTTCGAGGACCATCGGACAAATTTTATATGCGAAAGTACGATTATATCCTACAGAACACGAAAAGCGATTTAAAACATCCTGTAACGCGTGTGTTCCGTTCCTTGTGAGGTACAACATTGTCAAAAGAATTTGATACGATACGATCCACTTGTTTATGGAAATCCCAGTCTGGATAAAAATGGGAAAGGACCGTCTGTCCGCTCTTTGCACAGTCTCTTTTATTTTAAAAGCTGGAAAAAGCAGCTAACGTGCATTTATTACCATTTTGAAAGAAAATTCAAATTATTCGACGTATCCACGTAGGAATAAAGCTTGGGAATAGTAAAATAGTAAAATACACCTGACATTTGTACATGTGTTACGTGGGATAAGTATCGGACGAGTATTTTTTTTTCTAGTGCAGCTTTTATCTAAACCTGCCGTTTCTGTAACATCGACTGCATAGCATGATATAAAAGTTTAATAAAACCAAACAGATAAACTTCAGCTAAGATGGATGGACGGCACGACGCGTCAAAATATGGGCGAGCTACGAACAAACAAAATAAATATTATTTCCAAGACAATGGCCAATTCTCCGTTCAAATCGTAAACTAACTAATTGTAATACGCTGAAACAACCAAATAAAGACTCGCGGAAGTACAGACACGTGCGATAATTTAGTCGAGTAACCACCAGTATATCACTTATACGTAAGATGGTTTAGTATCTACGTAGAAAGTGTGAGGAATTAGTACAGTCGAGTTACAGATGCGATTAGTGGATTACTAAATCGCTCACTACTCGACTAAATTACCGAACATTTTACTGAACCACTCGATTAAACGTTAACGTTCATACAGGACAATTTACTAAATTACCGAACGTGTCTGTACGAGCCACGACAACAACAGGATACTAGCGATACTACTTACCTGACTGGGCTCCATGCGCAGGTGCAGCGGGCGCAGGGGGCACCAGGCCGGCGATGCTGTAAAGCGTTTGCCCGCTGCCATACTTGAGGCCGCCGCAATGACAGGGGGTCGTGGGGGTGGGAAGGCCCTCGCTGCCCCTGATGGCGGCACCAACCACCGAGATCTCGTCCAGCTCGTGACCGCTATCGTAATGGCACAATCTGGTCGCGCTGGTGCTCGCTCCGCCGCCACCGCCGCCGCTGCCTTCCCCTCCGCCGCCATCCCCGCGGCCACCGCCGCTGCCTCTGCCACCCCCGCTGCGGCCGCGAAGCGACTGCACCAGCCGCTTGGCGCCTGAAGACATTCCACGGAGGTGATCCAGCCTTCCGGTCTTTTTTTCTTCCTGTCTTCGCCGAACCCGCCCCGTCTACAAGCCCGACGATATCCACCTACGCATTTTAAATTACACGCCTTAGATTTTAGATTACAGACGGCGCTCCTTCTATTTGCGCGAAACAACAGTGTATATTCCGTAGAGATATCCAGATAGAATGCGCGCCAGCGAGATGAAAAAGCGACAGAGGGATAGGAAGGACACGGAGGTCTCTCTTTGTCGTCTTCTTGTCTGATAACTAGTAGATTGCGCATTTTCACGTATCCATGACACTACGTACTTGGTAGGTAAAGCAATTTCTCTATTGCGTCTGCACCATTTTTAATTATATTCTCGAAAATACGCATTTGCATAAAAATCCGCAGTCGACGAGCAGCGTCGGTGTGCCTTGTGTCCTGATTAAATAAGGACACAAGGGACCTCTACGCAGCGTTTTCTCTCTACTCGCATGTGACAGCAGTCATTTACACGTTGGTAACATACGACTCGTGTGCTCTATCTTTGTGTCTGGCGTATTCTGATCGAAGAGGAGAAACGAGTCAAGTATTTGGTTAGGCTAAGATGAGAAGGCAGGTGGAATTTAATTTGTTCGGTATTATATCGTGGTGGTGATCATCAGAGTAGAGTTACTGGTTTATGAAATGTTTCGTTGCATTTTCCCTGTATTCGCGGCTGTTTCTTTGAAAGTAATTTAAATCTGCATTGTTTCTACTAAGTCGTTTCACAAGTCCTGACGTTTTTCTTATTAAAAATTTAACGCGAAAATATTGGAAAGTATTATGAACTCGATCGTTAATGTTGCCTCGTTTTCTATAATCGCTTTCCATTTAAAAACTAACTTGCCTACGCCTCTTAAAATCTCAGTATTTCGGAGTTTCGTCAAGAATTGTCGTCACGGAATTTTCAAAATGATCTTTCGCCTGTCCTCGTGCGTAGAAATTAATTTTCAGGAAATTTTCACCTATTAAAAATGAAATATCAATTCACAGTACTCGTACGACATTTTTGTAATAAAGATAATTACTATGTAAGTACTATACGTTCGTTGCAGTATTTTTATGATAAAGATTACACCACAGAGCAATATCCTTTCCATTTTCGCACATTTCGTTATTAACATAATTGTTAGCAGATTTCTAATTAGCACAATTTCGAAAATACTGTTCGTTTGGAGATATAAATTGGTGTATTCGCGTTAATGAACGAAATGGAATAAAGGTACAAAAAGGTACAACAAATAGAATAATTGATTCGTGGTAGATATTTACAACGGTTTTGAGCAGTTAATTTGCTTTGATAAAACGATCAATTTATACGCCTAGTAATTGAATCACGCTTGCTAGGAATCACACTGTTTCTGCACTCGTAAATAACAATACAGGTAGAAAGTCTGGTTTCAGATTTCATTAAAAAATCGTACAGACGAAAAACCAATCTCTTGTTATTTCGTATTTTTGTTATAACTTTTTAACAAACCAATTACGTTCCTATGTTTATATAATATTTTTATCCTTTTTTTCGTACAAAACATACTAGCAGCATTAGGTACAATAACTGTGGCACATCCTGTACGTCATATTGCACGTACAACAGTATACTTGATAACGTATGCATATGTTCCTGAATCATTGATTAAAAATTATTCGCTATACACGCGATCCGAAAACCAAGCTGATCAACTCTATGTCCTGGAAGTAACCTAATTTTAGTAATTTTAGAGTAGATAATCAGTATTTATTTGTTCAGAAATCACGCCAATAACTAGAATTGATATGAAAATAACTAATGGATGAATTATTGATTCTTGTAAATTTGAATTTGACAAAGTAAATTAATTTAATTGGTTACTTAGATTCGAATAGTATAATTTTTATAATATAATTGATATTTATTCGAATAATTTACTGGCAAAGATTTTATTACGATCTTTTTATTATTATACGTAATACGTATGTATTTGCAATGAAATTATCGTATTTTCTATGTACATCGTGTGTACGTTATGAACGTGTGACTATTACTAAATTCCTTCAATCGTTGATAATTTCATGATGCATTCCATAATCCGGAATATCAAAATTGAATATTTTAATATGGAAATTAATTTCCGAGATACTAATCGCTATAATTTATATTTCGATATTGCAAGTTTAACCAACTTATTGTTAGTTAGTACATAATTCGTGTTCTACGAGCCACATTTTCGATTATATTTTACGTTAATCTGTGCTTAAATTAATTTATATTGTATTTACATGTTAAATCAATTAAGCATACTTATCGAGTTAACGAAAATTGAGTTTTCTCTGTACGTATTATATTTTAAATAGATAAACAATGTGTGTGTGTGTGTGTGTATGTAAAGTATGTTCTATTAATATAAAAAATAATAAATCTTGTTAACATCATAAAATATTCTTCTATCGTGTCTTTCTTCGTTTTGCAACCTCGTTTTTCTCGACGCTGTATTACTTTCGATAAATAGGAACGTTATCGTCACAGAATTTTGTAAAGTCTACGAAATGGAACAGACAAGAGAAGAGAACCATCTGGGATCACTTATGTAATTTCTCCGAATTAAATCAGCTGAGAGAGTCGTGTGACTTATCGATTCCACGAAATCTTCTGGACAGCTCGAGATTTGTTTCTTAAATCGAAACGCGTTCCCTAAATTACGCTATAACAGTATATACCCCGTTCCTATTTCAAAAATTTCATCTAAAGTTTCAACTTAACAAACGAAAGAATCTAAAAAGTAATCTCACCGAGTGAGGATATCCGTCGTCTCAGTGATAGTCTGCTAATTGGGTGTTACCAGCGACGATAGCCACGCACACACAACCGCCACCGGTGTCACCGGTCTAAACGCAGGATCACGTTCATGTTCTCCGTTCTTCCCGGTATCCACTTGCCTCTTCTTTACGCCCGAAAACTCGAAACTCCGATACCACTAATCCTAGACAGAGCGACGCGTCGCCTGTGCGCTCGCTGGCCGACGACGAATCCACGATCGCCTCGACAGCATCACACGATTACCCCGCTCGTGCTTTTCTCATCCCGTCAACGGACGATCCTCTTCTCGCGAACCACGTTAGAAAGAAACGCCGCCGACATGCCACGAGTACGTCGCAAGAAACGCGATATTCAACGGAATTCACGACACGTACGTCCCTCTTATTTCCCTTTTATTCTCTTTCTTTCCCTTTTCCCTCCTTCTAGTTATTTTCGACGTTGACTAATCCTGTCGCGTTGAAGGAACACGCCGTGCAGCCTGACTCTTTAAGGGACAGCAGCCGTGCAACAAGTGTCTCGGGTCACGGCACTCGTGTCACGTGCTTGCCTGCACTCCTTCTTCGACGAGCCGCTGCTGCCGTTGCCAACCACTCGATGCTCCCCTTCGTCCTTTGCTCTCTTCGCAACGATCACGATGCTTAACTTCCGTCAAAGCGCTGTATAGCGCGATGGTACCTGAAAATGGTGCGGATGAATCAGGTTAGAGCACGACGATTCGCTCGATGATCGAGCCGAGCAGAAGTAGGTTCGTGGTTGTGCTTGGAAATTTCGGTGTTTGTCGAACGTGGGTTTTGGGCAGCAGAACGAAACGCAAATTATCTATGCATGTATATGTAGATGTAGCCAGCGACCAAAGTAAGAGAAGAGCTCAGGTAACGCAAATACCTATCAATGAAGTTTTTTTTTAAATACGGCTCGTTTATAAGGTATAAATATTAACTTTTATTATTTACTAAATAATCTATGCGCTATAAGGATATAGGTAATATACCACCGATAATGTACTACAAGGACAGAAATAAATGGACAGGTGGTGGAAGTAGATGTCCATGCAGTTTATGTACTACATAATTTATGTACTATGTACCGTACCATATATAAAAGTTAAGTATATGCTACTGCTACTAGTTCGATTAAACTTCATTCATGTCTACTTTCGCTACCTGGCCGTTTATTTTTGTCGATTGTATAGAATTATACATATACATACATATACACGGCGGAAGAACGTGAAGCACTGCTTTTGTCTCTTTCATACAATGCAAAAGGTTTCTCGAAAAAAGGATCAAACATCTACTAAAAGCTAATGATCTTCCGACGGAAACAGATCGATAACCGAACCAAGACGTAAAGATTAATGTATTAGAAAGATGTATGGTTCGATAGAAGAAAATAAAGTTGACGTTTGCGTTTATACCTGTACCACGGTCGTCGCAAAATCTTCGTGCACAGGGAAGATCAGCAGCAGCTTTGCATTGACGTACTTCGTTAAGTAGAAACGAAATTAAAGCTCGCACACACGTACACACGAAAGAAGAAAAAGGAGCAAACAAAACGGGAAACATGAAAAAGAAAGGGAAAAAAAAGGAACTTGGACATTTGTACATTCAATTGCATCACGTCGCACGCCATTCGACTAACTCACAGCGCAGTAGCGTTATCACGCTAACGTCGCTCACGGAATACAATAGCCGGTCGCGCCAAATTCAAACGGCATTCCATCACAAGCTGCAAAAATGTTACTGACTAGCCAGATGAAACGCTAGCTATCGAAAACCTAAATTGGACCATACTCGGGATAGATTGGAAGAATATTCCGCTTCGTATAAACAATTTTTTAACGCATTTCTTAACGCTAAAAAAGAAAAATAAATGACGAGACCGTAGGAACTTCATTGCAATTATCGACTTTTAAAACTGAATATTCTTACGAATCTGGAATAATAAAATTCCGAAGAAGCTGGATGCGATTAAAATTTTACTTTTGAAGGGGAAACATTTCGCATTCGCTGATACGACGTTTTACACGATCATTCGTCTTCCTTTGCATTAATTGTCAACTATTCGCCGCTAAATAGAAAACGGAATAGACAGGCAAACATTGGACGACGTAAATCTACCAACGATTATTAACCACGCTGTTCACAAATTTACCCTCTTCCTTCGCTCTCCAAGCTAATGCATCACACGTGGCTCGTTTGGAGGCGGCTAATATATCTTGTTCATAATTTGTGGCAGCAAATTTACGTGGTCGGGTCTTGCGAAGTCACGCTAATAGGATCCGCCGTTTCAGAATCGGATACTCGACGCTGATGAGCGAGTAATGAGTCGAGGATTAGAAGAAGCCTCGAGAAAATGGCCAATATCAATTATCCGTGGCCCCGATCGGACAGGAGGAGGGCTCGTGTGTCAGGACCATTCCGAGCAACGTTTAGCGAATTGACTCGGCTGAGTGAGTCATGTGATTTGATATTAACAAAACAAGGGTTTCGGTTACGCTCGTTTAGAGGCAACACTCTGCTGGGGTACGGTGAATTCTAGAGTTACCTCCGGACGCATTAATAAGCCGATCGATTAACTCTGCCTTCGAATTCGCCAGTATCTGCTCTCCGTGGACCAATTTCCATCAAACTGCATCGACATCATACATGGCTTAGCTTCGAATTCTCTTGTAAAATTTCCAACTGTTTTCTATGGTTCGAGAGTAGAGCACGAGTTTTAACAGCCATGGATCCTGTATCGATCGAAGGGCTGCTAGCAAATACGACTTATCTCTGTGTACACGAGTTTCCAAGAGCGCGAAATAGTACGAGCGTGTCCATCTTCTTCTTGGGGAGCAAAGGAATACGAAGATCGCGGGGGTAGAACACGATAGGTACGTTTTCGTTGAGTTTCTGATTTTTGTATCGCTTTATGGTTAAATTATCGAATAGGAGGATTTTTGAAGCAGATGGGGAAACACGTGTTTAGCTTTAAAGTCGTGTTAAATGAAAAGAGAAACATTAAAAAACATTGCAAAGAAGGTATTACTACAGTGCAAAAAATCTTTGTATTTTTGTTTTTTTTTTTTTAAATCTGTAATCCTAGACAATTAACACGACTGTGTTTCTTCTTTTATTCGGTGTTGCTTCCATTTTCTATTTATCGTACTACGTTTACTAGATAGATTCAAAAAGTTTAATCAAGCGTTGCATAAAATGCGAGAGGCTGCACAGGAATCATACAAAGCACTTTTATAAATCCTCCAATTTGACTCGTAAAAGATTCTCCGTCGATATTTCCACACAGTGCTTTCATCTCGTGAATAATACAAAATTTTCAATCACACGACGAGATTGCCGAGTCGTCTTTCACAGACAGTCAGAATTTCGTTACATATTCCGTCGAATTTCATTCCGTTGAGTGCAACACCCTCCAGACACCACTTTCAACGCCAACAAGTTGTTTTCTCGACTTACATCTACATTATGTCGTTACACCTTTTTCCCTATCCAGTTTCCTGCATTCGTCGGTGCGCGTGACAAATCGTGGTCAAGAAGTTACCGAATACCTTTCGCGAAACACGAGACAAAACGAGAAATTGGGCGCACGTGTTACTCGCGACGTGCTACAAAAGTAATAAAACCAAGAGGGGGAAAAGGCAAGTACTTGAAATAATGAGAAATCAAAAATATGAAACAGCCTAAGCAACGCAGACCTGCATAATTATTTAACGATATACAATTTATGATTTTTCGTTGTTATAATTTGTCGAAGATACCGAGGACACTCGTATTATATATTACACGTTGATCGTTGTATCGTACTCTCTTCCGTGTAAGATTTTGTGAAACTTAATGCAGTTTAAGAATATCTATCTTGTTATGCTTCTAATATTCGTCGTTTCTATCATCGCCAAATCCACGAAAGAACTATAATCGTTCGAATTCTGCTGCTCTGCTACACGCGTAGATTCATCTTCGTCTCACGCGCAAATTCGTTCATTATTTTTGTCTTTGCGTTTCTCCCTTCGGTTCGCGCGATTCGCCAATCGAAAAACGTTTTTGAAAGTGGAAGTGGAAAGTGGCAAAATGTATGTACATTTCACGAACGAAAATCATTGTGGGGACGATCGTTGACGGCGCCGAAGATCGCGGACACAGAGGAGAGAGAATGAACAAGCACAGTGAACACCCGGGACATTCAGCTGTCGCGTTCAGTTGGCTTGACGTATTATTTCCACCTATTATTCTCGCGTTGCGTATAAAAAGGGCACTGACAGTAGCGACGACACTCGACAATCGTGATACGGGCAAAAGCCCCAGCCGACGATATATCGAATTATTCCGCGGACAAAGAGCGGCGAATATCTCGACGTAGATAGCGGAAAAGCGTCGACAATCGCTACCGCTTTTGTCCGAGTTATTTCTTCGCGAGATAACCGGATATTCTCAATCTGTTTCGAAACGAAGGAACCAGATACGTATCGTTTATCGTAGGTGACTTGGACAAGCAAATTCCACAGATTCAAAATACCAAGAGCACCATAAATACCAAGTGATCTTCGTTATAAGATCGCGCATTTTTACCCAAATTCGTATTTGGTATTTTCATCCCAACAGAGAGTTACGTATACATTTATATGAACCGTATAAATAAAAGCTATTTTCAGATTATTCGTGTTGGAATTGAAATAAAAAATGACGGAGCTTTCGTCTGGTTCGTTTCTTCAACGCATTCCAAGGCTTCGCGGGATATCCATGTTTCTAAAGTTACGAATCGTTCGAAGATATTTTATACCGATTTCTCGTGGAGGAAAATTCGTTAAGAAACTGCTTAGCCCACGTTCGCGTTAAAAACGATAACACTCTCTTCCGGCTCGTTTCTTAAATACATATACCCCGAGAAAGATAACAGGGAAAAGGATAGAGTCAATAATTGGAATGTAAATTTCGCGAACAGGCCACGAAGGAGCTTCCTGTAACGTACGTACCGGCTGTGATCGATCCATTGGTTATGGATACAAAGCAATAGACGTTCAATGTACAACGTCCCAATGTTTCGGAACGCGCCGATTGTAAATGACTGAACAGCGACAAGGGATCGCGCTTCCGTTTCTCGCTTGTCGATGAATGCGTTCGTATTATCGCCGGATGATTGAGACGAACTCGGCCGTTGCCCATTCGGTTTCGCCGAATTAAGCGCAACGTTATCGGATAGATTTCTAAGTACGTGCTGTGTTATACGTGCGTCCGTACGCGGAAGCGACATATCGAGGACGTAAAATCGGTCGGGCGTTCGAAATTACATGTTTGAAGAGCGAAACGCGCAAGTTGACACATTTTAGGGAACACGAGGAGCCAAAAAATGACGCGAAACGGCAGGAGGCGATGCTTTGGAAAAGAAACTGCTTCAACGTAGAAACGAAATGATGCAATCGTCCACTCGGCAAACTTTGGTAGCTACCGGTAACTTGCGGTAGAATCCCGCTTGTCTGCAAAATGTGCAATTTAAACGAGCAATTTAAAGTGACAAGGCATCGACCGACGGGTCGCGAGACGCTTGCAATTGCGTGGAATCTGCACGGCGACGAGTTCCAATCACTGCGAACCTAATTCGAGTCTTAAAACCCGATCGATTTGGGATCTTAATACGTCTAGTATCTTCAAAATCTACGTAAAATACATAGAGACGAAGGAAGATAAGTAAAGATTCGTAATACGTCGAGTATACTCGTCGAGCATTTGCTAGACGAGAGGAATATCTGTTTAAGAACCGATTTACCATCCATTTGGCAGAGTTCATGAAAATATGGAATTTTTTGGTTTGACAATTAAGGAAATGCGGATTTTGTCGATACCAATTAATGACAAAATTCCTTAGTCGCGAAACCATTAAAATCTCTCGAGTCTCGATCGTCTTGCAAGTTTCGCTGCGGGATATTCGAATGTTCTTGGCTCGAGAGTGTGAGAGTAGAAACGAGAGTTTGAAAGTAGAATCCCATTCGAGCTCGGGGTAATACGTGTAGGCAGCTACACACCGCACTCGCTATTACTCACGATTACGTCGTAACGAATATCATATATCGCGTATTAGAGTGATTTTAATACTTTAGTTTCGCTGAAGTTCGTTCGTTAGAAATTCTCCAAATTATACGTTAGATAGAAACGAACACGTTGCCTGTAGCAGCACGATGTCTGACTATGTAGGTACTTGTTCTACTGCCATATCACGTTGTCGCGTCACGACTAGCAACGAGAAACAGAATAAGGAAACAAATTTTCCATGGACCCGATTTGAAACAGAAAATCGTTGGTCGTACTCTGTTTAACGAAGAAAATTGTTAATTACTCTGCTCGGCGATGTGAAAGCAGTTTATCTTTTGACGAAACGAATACTTTTGAAAGATAGAAGCCTCGAGAGAAGACAAAAAATAGACAGACGAAGACATACCCAGTTTTATTAGCTTTTCTATTTCTAACGTGGCAAACGAGATACCGCGGAACATCCTTCTTCGTAAAGCATTATTTATCGACTAGCGTTGCTACTACGTGACAGTTTCGAGCACGCTAAATTATTAGTCTTAAATAACGCGTGCATTGGATTCTGGCGGCTCGTAAAATTAATTTACGCCACACGGTAATTCTGTTGTGTGCGCTCTGAATACCCCAACTTAATCTAACGTGATTCACGATCGTGCATCTGTATTACTCGTCTTTAAATGTCACGGCTTCCAGGACGCGACGCGAGCACAAAGAGACTACCGCTTCCGAGTAATCTACCGAGTGTCTAAATGAATGGCTGTCTACATTATTTCTAGCGCAGCATCCGAACTTCAGAGTATTCGGCGCTGGAATGACACCTCTTAGGGTCTTTTTTGACACTCTGACGGCTGCACGTTTCGGCGTACATCTTCGCCGCCAACCACTGGGGCACTTTTCGTTCTGCTATTATCTGATCGAGATACGCTCGAATCCATCATCGTCGTCCAATCCTTTTCCTATTGTCTTCCTTTATTTTCTACGCTTTTCCGCGCTATACGGATTTATTTATTTATTTTCTGATTATTCCGCACAGTTGCAAACATCGTTTCCTGATCGTTTATACTCGTGGATGTCCGATCTATTCAGTGGCCGATTCTCTAAAAATTCCAACCGTTGATAAACGAACGATACGACGTTGGACAACGTTCTGTTATAAAATTGTAATCGCGTATAATATGCAACGATGTTCTATTGTGAAACTGTCATCGCGTACAATATTTAACGATGTTCGAAATAAAAATTACGTCAGCAGATACGATGTATTTGTGAATCGAATCTGTATCGAAATATAGAGTTCTTTTGTCGTGAGACGATTACTCTGTACCGTGTGGATACACGTATGCACGATTTTCGTTCATTTTTGTTCGGCTACGTTAGGAACAAAGGATTGTTTTAAACTCTTTTCATCGAGAAAATGTAGTGGCTCCTGCGGCATGGAGAGGTGCCAAGGACCATTTAATTAGGAATTTAATCGAACTTGGGCAGCGCTGCGCTGCAAGCACGTTGTTTAACGATAAGCTCTCATTTGTTTACGAAAACCCCTGATATTTACGCTGCGTCGGTTAATTCAATGAAAATACGTAAAATATGAGCCCACTGTATACATATTATCTACGCTGTTCATCGCCTCGTAATTCTCCAAAAACCTGATATTTTTGCCGATAAGCTGTTAGACTAAAGGTTTTACCGTCAAACTATAGACCAAGAACTGCGTAATTCTCATTGAGGATAATCATCATTAAGAAACATCAAGAACCGATTACTTCCCTAACGACGATAGTCTGAATCAAAGTAATAGCCTGTGTAAACTATTCTCGTTCGTTTCTCAAGATATAGAAAGCATTAACGCATTAATGCATTCTGCCACGTACATAGAAAGTTATCTATTCGTGCACTCTTTGGGTACAGTATGCCAAAAATCAGGTAGTACTAAGTTTGGTTTTTAAATTAATTCAGGAAACTTGCCCCATAGAAGCAATTTTTCACGCAATAGCGTGCATACGTATAAATAAGAACGTTTCGTTCGCACAGCTCGCGTGAAATATTATGCTAATTAAGTGCACTTATTATTTTGCCGCGAATTCTATGCGCGCGCATTAAAAGTTAAACGATCGAACACATAAAGCATCGATTAACGAGACAATAAAGCAAACGCTACTTTTTCACGGTAAATCACGCGGCTCTGTTGACGCGATTCGTGCTCGTTTAAAAATGTCAATGCTTAAAACGATCTCTCCACCACGCTGTTTGTAATGCAGTTTTGCTTTGAGGTAAAGTAGCCGAAACAGCAATTCCACGGTCGAACCGCGATGGCGGAGAAAAAATTGGAGCGCAAGCGAGTTTCTTCGGGTTGATGCGACCAATAAAAGTATCGCGTAAACACGGCCTTACGCGATTGCGCGATATTTTGCATTGGCTGTTTCGCGACTGGCACCGATGTAAGTATAAACATCGATAAAACATCGATAAAACGTGGATAAAACGTCGCGGCGTATTCAGCCGGAGTCGCCAAGCGTAATGCTCGCAGGATATCTCAGCTAATGGAAGATCGCAACGATAACCCAATCCGAATGCAACGCGATGCGATTTAATGAGCCACCATTTATACACGGATACGGAAGTTTCGGAGCAAAGTTGAATTTATGAGGCTCGTTGCTGGTAGTTGCGGAATCTATGGAAATGTATGAAAATAGATGTAAAACGTAGTAGAATGCTGTAGCGTGAAACGACATAGCAGACGATCGTCTGATCGATGATAAGCGTAGGTAGGTTGGTTAGGATAATTTCCAAGTTACGCCAAACACACGGTAAATTATACCGTTGTGCAAAGATAGGGTCGACCGAGAGTCTGACTTTTTGAATCTTTCCCATCGCTGCAAAAAGATACACGGTAATTCGGGCTACGTAGCCTGTTAATTACCCTCAAAGCGTTAATATCTAAGAGACGAAGGTTCCTGTTCCCTAATTCTTTCCAATCGTACACTTACGCTTGCACGAGTAATCGGAAGACGAGAACCTTTCGACAAGATCGTTCGTCTGCGAACATGCAGCGCTCGCTGGAAATACCGCAAATACTAGATCCCGTAGCATCCATCTCCTTAACTAGACGCGAGCGTTTCAGCTGAAATCTCGTCGAACGATGACAAAGGACTCGACGAACCTATCGTCATTGATTGGAAGCGGGAATCTCGGTCGAACGCGTTTCGAAACAGATTCCCCCGGTGTTCCGGCCGTCGAGGATCACTCTTCATCGTCACAAATATAATCACCGCTCCCTGTGGCACAGTTATATATGTACGCGGGCCTTGTTACACGCCGGCGCTATCAAATATGAAGCTATTCGGAGGTGGCGTTTCAACACCGCCCAAGTCTCCCCATGGGGAACCGTGTACACAGCCGTGCGCCGGCTACACCACTACTCGCCTGTTTCACGTATTTAACCGACCAGATTATAATTCGGGAGTAGCAGCGTTTCGCCGTTTACGGGTAAGAGCCATCCATTTCGCGCCACTTCGCGAAACCTCGTCCTACCACTTTATATCAAAGTTACGAGCTCGCAGTCCGCTTGAATACGTTACGCGGAATGTTTCCAGCGTTCGCCGTATCGCGCATCGAGCACTATCAATGGATTAGAGGCAATAAAGTCCGCTGAAATACGTGGCCATTCGATCAGCTCTAATTAAACCGGGATATTAGAAGGAAATTGCGGTATACGTTTTGAGGCGTGCCCGGCGACCGATCGATCCACGAATTGAAAAGACTCTAAAGGTATACGATACGATACGACACGACGCGACGGTTTTCACCGCCAACCGCTTCGTTTCTCCTGCCAACCTTCCGGATTAGGTAAATCGGATGGACCGAGCGGATCGTGGTTTCGCTCTAGTTCCTTCTTTCTGTCTTCTCTTACTTTCTCTGTTTTTTTTCCCCCGCTCCTTGGAAACTACTTTCGCGGAATGCATGGTATTGAAACCGATGAAAAGTTATATGCGGCTGACAGTCGCACGATTATCGCAACTAGACGTTTAATGTCCGTCTGTCTTAAAAGACGAGTGTGCGAAGGACTGACTTTGTATAAACGAAAAGTTGGCGCAAATACACGTCGTTGTGATTCGCAACGAAATTGGGGTATTTGCAAAGTGGAACTCTCCGACACGGAGGTACGTACCCAACTCTCGTCCAGTAACATTGTTTAAGGCATTTAGCGACGCCAGTGATGCGTCAAGATTTCCTCGAAACTTGCCGAAACTACGTGTTCCAGTGGGAATTTCCACGTTCGCTTCAACAGTCTATGTTCTATTAGTTTCTAGTCTATGCTCTATTAAGTATTTCGAAACTGTATCCTATTAAACAGCTCGACTTTACGCTCTATTAAATACGATCTCTTAATTCGGCCTAAGCTGTTTCGTAGGGACGATAAGCAGGGTGGCCCGTAATTCACGGTGCGAAAGGGATCGAGCAGCGGATTCTATGGCCGAAAACAGGACGAAAATGACTTATTCGTCGCAATTGCATTTTCGGACAAAATCGAGTTTCGAGACTTGCAAAGTACATAGAATTCGACCAATTTCCAGCTGGACACCGATCGATAGTTAACTATTTAATCAACAATTGTTCTGTATGCAGAAATAAATTGAAAACGAAGAACGAAATTTCGTTGCTCGAAGCTCCGTTCAGGAGAAACTAAAATTTCAAGAAAATGGCCACTTTATATGAACCAAAATTGAACTCTTCTGATATTCATATACATTTTTACATTTTCATTTTTCTACTTTAAACTTCCATCTTTCGTCGCGTTTATGGATCTACGAAATCTTTGCATCGTTCGCTCGTTTTCAATCGTTCGAATCACTCTGATGATCGTTGCACCTTGTAACACAAATATCTACCATTATGCAGGCAGCGATATATCGGAAATGGATATGTTACGACGTTCATAAACCAAAGGGGCAACGAACGAACCTGAATAACTAATTAGGGTATCGTCATCGCCTGTTCAATAGCAATTGCTGTATAATCCTGACGTCAGCACATAGACCACAGGTCTCGGATGTGGTGCACATTGCTGCTCAGCTACCGTTAATTACTCGAAACCCTGCATTGTAAATTAGTAATCGCCAATCTCACACAACACAGAGCAGACGCAATGAGCGACGAATCCACAGCCTCTGATTGCACATTCTGTCCGATAAAAGATCGTGGAATGACAGCAAGGGCGTATAAAACATATTCCTGGCAGATATTTCTTCTACGCTTATTATACGTATTATAGACGTTATTATAACGTATCGTAATAGCATAGTATAATATATACAACGTTTCATTTTTATCTCGTCAAACGGTGTCGGCATATTTCACGATTAAAAGTAAGAAAAAGATGTTGGGTAAACGCGTAAACGTCGTAAACGCTTTACTACAAATTTGTAATAAATATACGAAAATTATTGATGAATGGTTTCTCGTTCGGATCGATCGATTACGTTCAGCAAAGTTCCCTTTCGATGTGTGCTTTGTTCTTGCAAATACAAAATTCACATACACATATATAAATACTACAAGTTATTCGTCATTTTTTAAATCTAGCAGTTGTTGCGAGTTACAGCTCTTTGGTGCAGTTCAGCCAGTATAATTAGAAGCAAATGTCGCAGAAGGAAGATGAACGATTCAAAAAGTACCATATTTTTGGAGCCAAATATTTCTTGCAGGCAGTCGCGTGTGCATTTAATAGTTGAACTGTCCTTTTTTTTTTTATTATGAAAATGTATCTTTCCTCCGGATAAATCGAATCCTTTCGCCATTTTGCATAAGAACATCACGAGTGGCTATTACGATCGATATTTACTGTTACGAGTAACGGTACAATGGCCAAAATATGACTGGTAGATAAATGTCTTCGTTGATACTTTATCCTGCATTTTTGGCAACTTTTGACGTAAAATAAACAGATATTAAAAAAGATACATCAAGCAACGTCAAACGTGCTCTTATTCTTCTCGCACGAGGGTTTAAACCGTGCAGCTGTCCGTATGCGTACGCAAGCAGAGACAAAACCTGTATGGACGTTTCGATGCACGATAAGAAGCACATTCACGGCTTGGTAACAGTGGGATAATCAGCAGCCGGTGCAGAAGTGTTTCCGCGAAATCAAATGGCGATATTCATGCACGGCCGAAGCCGTGGATGTCGTGCGTGTCGTGGATGTCGCGGCGACGCGTCAAGACGATAGCATCGTTTCCGGTAGGGACCCAGTGAATAATTCGGCCAATATTGTCTGGCATTTCGAGCGAGTGTTACGCGACGACGACGAGGACGTCTCTCGAGGCGTCGGCAGAAGCGCCTGTGCGTATACGTCGACGTCTCTGGTTGCCATAGCGACTCTCCTGCAGGAGCATACAGTCCCGTTCGACTCTTGTATATCTTGGAACAGACCGTGCTACGTACCAAGTATCTCCAACAATACGATATGCCGCACCGCGCTAGCTATCATTGTCTTAATGTATTGTCTGCGATTTATTGTGTTGCTCGCGATGAGATTCGATTGGCTCGCGCCACGCCATCGCCATTGCCCCGGCGTCTGCATAAAAATACATTGGAACGAAGCTTGAAATATTGAAAGGGCCAGGGGTTGATTTATGCTCGGCGGAAGGGTAAAAATGAAGCATTTAGCGCGTTCGTTCTGCCGCCAGTATTTTATACATTTTTTGCCCTGGCAGCTGCGATACGGTGAAATATTGCTACGCCGTAACGTTTAATTTTTGCAAAATGTATTTTATTTGCGCACCTTTGTCCGACGATGTTGCGTAAATCGTTCACGCTATTGGCGACTCGTCAGTCTGTGAAATTTATCTTATTTTCGCTCTTTTATTGAATTTCGTGCGTGAATAGCGTACCGATGATCGCGGCGAGCGTGAGGGTAGCTCGAGCTCGGCGTGTTCAGGTGAACTTTGTGAAATTCGGAATACACACGAGTATCGGATAATAACTGATACTGTACGATCTCGCCCTACATTCCTCGCCTCCTATTCCCACATTATTCCACCTACGATCAGTACATTAGCAAGCAACGATACCACCTAATCCCTCGCTCTCTTCGGCTTAGCCTAATTGCGCGCTTACCGCGACAAAGCTTCTAACCTGTCGATAATTTGACACTAACTTTACATTCATCCTTCTTTCTTTTCTTCGTTTAACTTTATGTAAATTCCTGTATTAAGAAAAATTAGGAAACTGATCTCAATCGGATAACACAGGAATCTACATAAAGTCAGACGAATAAAATTCTGGAAGCGGTCGTTTGAGCGAGTCTGGCGAGCAAGTTAGTGTTAACGAGTAAATGACAGTCGGTAGGTACTGTCACGTTGGTACCGATGAATCGGTATACATCGAGCTTAAACTTTCCAATTGCGGGAATTATCGGGACATCGACTAATCGAATGTTGCGCGACTCGTCCCTGGCGACGTTTCCACGCAACAATTCCCCGATACCGCATCCATATCGAGTTTCTCGCGTTGCAGCGACGAGCAGTCAGTACGGTTGGCAGTGGAAAACGGTTCAAGCCGGAAAGCAACTACAGAAATCCAACACAGATGTAGGTCTCGAGTCGCGAAAGAGTCCCTTGGCGTAAGTGTCGGAAGACGCATCGTCGTCAGCCAGCCGCTCGAATCGACAGGTTGGGAAAAGTTTGCCACGGGACCGGAAACACCGGCATTCCTACGTATATCGATCCGGAGCAGCGCTCCGCTATGCAAACGGGACTTGCACTTTCTCGTGAGTTTCCATAACGTTGATAGTAAATCAGAGAATTTAATCAGGATAAAGCCTGCACCGGCAGAGAAATTCCATTCGCCGGCAGCCAAGGTGGATACGCGCCGCGCTATCCGAAATCAATTAACAGGGAGAGCCGGAGCGTCGCGAAGCTTGCCAACCTCTGGAAACTCTACTTTCAACGATATCCGCCAATTGGCAGCTTAGCGTACGTAAAACGTGTTCCTGGCAGGGACGAAAGATAACGGTCACCCTAACAATTTTTACGGGAAGGGAATCAGTTACGGAAACTTGTTCGCCGTTTAAGCGGAGGATATTAATGAGGAAAACGTAAAGAAAGTTTTCGGGAAGACGGCGCGATCAAAAACTTTCCACTGTTAGACGTCCTAGTTACGGAAGATCATTACGAGCGATCGAAGACTTTTTATGTTACTGGTATACTCATTTTTGGTGAGGGCAATTCCGTTTTCATCGCGTGTGATGGTTATCGACCAGAGAAATCGTATCTCGATCGCGCGTGATAGTTTAGAATATTGTTTTGCATTCGACCAGAACGCGTCTCTGTATTTGCGGCCAAATTGGTTTCTGTCGTTTTGAAAGAAAAGGACCAAGGGAGGGACGATTCCCGCAGAACGTGCAGACGCTTATGTTCGATAAATATAATTCAATAAAAAGTCAATAAATATAATTTTCTAGCGAACGGAAAGTCGTTTTGGAACCGATGTGCCGAGTAACTTTCGTTCCAATTTGATATCAGTTGGTAATTTCGACCAAAAGTTCTACCATTCTACATCTGCGTGATGCGACGTAATTTTATAATATCGTATTATGTTATTTTATGCTGCTTCATATTGTATTATCATTCCATCAAAAAAGTATATATTCATATCTTTAAAATTACTTTCATGTTCTCTGTGAAAGCAAGTATGTTTGATAGCACTGATTATGTATATCGCGCGTACTCTAATCTAATGCACCTCTCATGTTTCTCGAGCCACGTGCTTATGTTCCTCCATCTTCCCTGATGCACTTTTCCGCATGAGCAAAGTAGGTACCACAAGTACGTATATGTTATATGCTTTGGTAGACACCTGATGAACCTAAGTACAGTGATGAATTTTTAAAGAGGAAATAAGTTTCTATGCAATTTATCTCTGTTGATTTTTTCCTCGCTTCCTTGTATGCACGGTGACGAAACTCTACGGCATCGAATTTAAATTTGGCATGTCGCCTGCGCGAAACTAAAAGCACATTTTCCCATACAATTATCTGTAATACGATTCTCGTTTATCATTTATCTTTACTTTTTATTGTTGTTACGTTCGTTACTTTCGAATGTGCGCGTTAACGCGTAGAAAAATTCGTGCAGCTAACGTTTTCACCGTAATATTTCAAGATACGCATGTAGACTTCTTCGGCTGACTGTATGTACTTACAGCAACTTCCACGTGTAATAGATAAAATGGAAACAACAGGAGCGCACGGACCGGCTGCCAGTTCGCAGTTGTTTTATTCCAGAATAAAGTTCCACGGGAAATACCATTAATCTTTAAAAGTTTGCAGTCGCAACGGGACCCGGTCTTCGAAAGCAATTAATAGTTTGAGAGTTGGCGTAAAACTGAAATATATGTGTTCGTAACCTCCATGTGTTCCGCGGTAACCGATCACGATCGTGTTAACAATTTTAAAAGATCCCTCAACTCTTTCCCCTGTAGAAACCAAATATAGTTTCCAACTGTTCAGCTGTCGATAAAGGAATCGAATTATTTAATCTGTAAGACACGTTCTGCGCCCTTTCTGCTCCTTTCTTTTCTCTTCTAACAGTTGTATCCTGATCACTGTAAGCTACAGATATTTATGCATTTACAGGAACTTTAAAAACTTAAAAATCTGCAGCCTGGTTATTCGATTCCTGCAGATATGAGACACAAACTAAAATCGATAAAACGTCCGTAATGTATAACAAGATTTACCGTAAGGATCCGCAGCAATGCACAAGTCTTCTATCTGATTTCCATCAGATAAGATTTTCCAAAGTTTCATGCAGGACTTTCAAGATACAAAGCGGATTCGGATAAGTAAAAGTCAAGAAGCCTTCACGGTGACGTTCATTCGAATAAAGTCACTTTCCCGAGTAGTTCCTTGCACGAAGACGTTGCTACCTGTACGAGATTTCTTCTCGTCCTTGTCCATTTCGATAATTTCGTTTTCTAGACGATCGAACATCACGACGACAATTATAGGCAAGAAAATAATCAATGCGTTTGATTTTTCTCGACTATTTGTAACTTTTAATTAAATCTCTTTTCTTTCCTCCCTCATTTTTATACGTATAATGGAAACTCATTTTCTCTTCTGAGATTAGTTCTGAGGTTTCCCTGCAGATTATTCTTTGTCCTGTGCAGAAACGCAATCCTTCGATTTTAATCATCTTCCATCTGTGGTTGTATCCTTGTACACGTAAATCGCTTTACTCTTTCACTTTTCAATTAAAAGTCATGCTCTCACAGACACGCATACATCAAACGCTTAAATTCCACTAAATTACTCTTATTTATTTCGACTTTTACACGGCAGCCTTACAAACGAAATTTAATTTCGTACGTGCAGATGATCTTCTCTTTTTATTATAATCAACATTTCTGCTATGCTGATCGCATATTCTATACTCACATAGAATATTGCGCGTTGTACTGTCTCTAGAATATCTCAGAACATTTTTTAATAAAATATGTTGACGAATTAAAGAATAACAGGTAAAATCAACGGATGATTCAATGCAGTACGATGTAGTTGGGAGATTCGTACTTTAGGCCCATAGTCTATTGCAAGAAGGTTGTTGCATTCTTATTCCTAGTTTCTTCTGCTATGTTATATTCTTACATTCCCTCCGATAAACATTTGCATATTCAATATTATCCGATACTTTAATAATATTTCAGCGAGGAAATTCGCGATTAGGACCGAGCAGCCATGTGTTGGTAATGAACAAAGGTTGTAAGACTTCGATCGAGTGTACAACGTACCTGTGGTACCGCAACTACGCTATCTTCGCCACAAGTTAATGCCATAGAACCGCATTGAAATGTGAGTTATCCTAGAGAGCAATATGAGTTTCTGAGCGACAGAGTTTATTAAGCGAAACGTCGGTTATTCCACGGCTGGAAACATTAGGTCGAATACTGACAGTACGTATTGGAAGAATCTATAAAATTAGGGTTACGAATTTTTCTGAGAAGATACAATAATTTCAGAATATTCGTATACGAATTCACTTTCTGTTGTTTTATGAATTTCATCATTCGTTCATTTTATTTTCATCCTTAAATCAAGAATTAATCAACCGTTGCTAAAAAAATTTATATCCATCGTTATTTTCTACAGGATACTGCGAGCTCCTTTGTTGCTCTATAAACCCTCCAATTTATACATACGTATGTAAAGTAAAAAAAATAAAAAATATATTAGTTAAACGTCATACGTGTACGTCTAAATAAAATATTTGGTTCAAATTCTACGTACTGCTGCTAATCTATAAATAATTTAGCACGAAACATATGTAATAGTTGAGATATTTACAGGTGTTGCAACTTTATCCACACCACAAATATCTCTCTTAACTAAATCCTATTTATAACCTGCAAACTAGAGTAAGTTCGTGAAAGTTTGAAATCGTTGGTTGGAGAGCAAATTCAATCCAGTCTGTTAGATATCTCACGGGATAACTTGTTACGTATCCAGTGTAGATTTTACTATGTTGTCGAGACAAAGAATTTCTGAAAGTAAAAGTTTGTCGTACAAGTATAGCGCGCACTGCATCTCATAAATTGAGAGATTACGATCATTTTTCGAAGAAGAGTACGAAATTAATAATAAGTTACGCCAAAATAGGACTACAATTTGACCGAAAGCTTTCGACGGACAGCGTGTGTCAGTTAATAAATTTATCGTTAGTCCAATCAAGAGTAAACGCAAGTCCATGTTAATCGAGAAAAACGAGCATTTCATACGCTACAATCTGATAATTAATAACGAAGTATGCAAATGTACTCATTGCCTATACGATTCGTATTATTACCACTGTGATATTAGCAAACGTAACGCATTACTACCCCTACCATGATGTTTCGTTAAATTAACCTGGAATTAACGATCGCGAGTGAATTTAATATCTCAGTCTGACCAAAGTTTTGGGACCCACCCGACACGATCCGACCCCATCTTTTTCCAACTCGCGCGAAGCATCGGATTGCCGACATTTTCCGCTTCTTGCACGGTATATCTCATAAAAGAAAACAGATAGAACATACGTTTGTACCGATCTTTTGCATTATTTGTAGGTGTAAAATCAGCTCACGAAGTGGCTGTCGCGTGCTCTGTCACACTCAGTATATTATCGATACTTAGATAGAACATATGTTTATACGAACTTTGTTCGTTGTACAATCAGCTGCCAAAGTGGGTCCCACGTGTCCTGCGTACGTCTCCGTACATTGTCAATATTTCAAGGTCCTCGGCTAAAGGAATACGTATTGTGAATACGATACTGTCAATATTATACGGTGACGTTGAGAGCAGAAGACTGAAATATTGACAATATTATCGATTGCCTGACGACACCCTTAGCCAATTAATGTTATTTAATATACATAATTGTCGAGTCCTATAAACCTCTACCGTGTATTAATTTACAAAAACACGATTTGCAGTGGCGAGCATATAGACAGGGAATCCCATTTTTTTTTTAACATTTGAATAAATACAAGATCGCTTAAAAATGGATCAAAAGTTATTTTTATCCGTGAATCACAATCAATCAATTGACAGATGTAGTTTCACGTAGTATCCCTGACGAACAAGTGCAAATTAAAATCTGTACCACTAATGTTGATCTAAATCGAAGACTTTTATATTACATATTTTATCATTATATTATTATACGATATTGTATCGCATTATATATATATTACATTCCCTATTTATATGCTCGTGTATTTATTTTTATACACCATGAGCCATAGTTCATCGAAAACAGCAAAATTCTTCTCGAAAAGGAGGTACGTCCAACTTTCGTTCCAATCAGATCACACCTGCTGCCAGGTAGCGCAAAGATATTTTCTCTACGCGTATATTTAAATAAGAAAGCCGCATCTGCATTCGAACTAAAGATATAACAGTTTACATTTACTTTCGGACGTATGTGAAATCGATGGCTGGCTATTGGATACTAAAAGTCATTTCTCTCGAAACCACTCGCCGACCAGATACGACTATTTGAATACGCCTTACTCTACCCAAGTGTAGCCACTCTGTACTTTTAAACGGCAGTGTGTACTTGAAGGATTTGTCCACACTTCTTTTCTAGTCACCCTGTACATTCATCTTTCTTCCCCTATCGATCTCGCTCGCCCCTAGTAGCGAAAGATGAAGGCGGCACCTTTTCACTTCGATTCCACGGATGTTTACCCAGCTACGTTTCGCTTCTTGGTTCCACAGGGAAATGCAGATGCGTCCCCAAGATGGTATATAACAGTATGGAAAGTACACGTAAGTTGAAAACCCTATCGGAGACTCTAGCCGTCAGCATCTTCTGGATTTACGTATGAATACGCGTGGAATAATATCACAGGATGAGTAATACTAGCACGACCGGGCTTGTTCAGCCATCGAATTTTATCATTTGACACGAAGAGAGAATGCAATTTGCAGGGAAACGAGAAAAAGTGAAAATCAGTTTCGCCAATGAGGACCAACCTTCAACGTGGAAAATATACTTGCGAGCCCATTCTGCCCGTGTAAAATAATAAAATTCGATCGTGGAACAAGCCGCGTTTTTTATCATCTTTTGCATATTACGTTGTTTGTCCTATACTAGTACGATATCGATCGTTATATCGATACGATGAAAATTGCCTGGGACAAAATTAAAAAAAAAAAATACTTACGCTCGTTTGCAGAAATTGAAAATTTGTTAGAATTCGAAATTAATTGAATTTTGTAATCGCATGTTCAATTTTTTTATTATTAGCTTAATTAGGTGATATACGACGAAGGGGACGATATGCGGTTGCTTTGCTCGATTAATTTCTCTCATTAATTTATCTAATTACTGATTATTCAAAATGATCGTAACTGGTTTACTCGAATATTGATATAATTTGATATGAGATAGTAATTGCGTAGATAATATGTCCTTGTTAACATAGTTTTACATACATTAACATAGCCGCACAAAGGTACAGTGATGCAAAGCGAAACGATTATGCCATGTAATTAATTAATTGAAAGTATCTTAATTCGCTTATAACGCGACAATCTCCTTTCCCTACAAATATACACGTGTAATCCTAGTTATTTTGCTAATGTATTTTCTTCTTCTAAACGACCATCGAAAATCTTCCCTCCAATGTATTATAATTTTCCTTCGGGTTTATTATTATTTTATCGCAAGGTAGTGATAAGAAAAGAAGAAAAAGCTAGTCTTATCTTATGGACTAACGTGGCATTTTACTTAACAGACGAGAAGTGTAACAGAAGAGCCATATGCTGCAAGGCGCGTGGCTACGAAGAATGATAAAACTTCGTGTACGACAGGAGAAAACGCCGATTGGGCGGTAGGTAGCCCCAAGAGTGGCGTAAAAAGAGCATTCTTGGAAGAAACAGATAGTTAACTTCGGTTAGCCAAAGACGCCAAGCTTCCGCTTCGCTTCCGAGTCTACGAGACGGTAGAGACGTTTCTTCCGCTACTTCATCCATAATTCCAACACTCTATCCGATTACCTAGACTCGTCACTTTAGAAATGTTTCTGTACATACAATTACTCGCGCAATGGGTACGTAGGATTCTGTGCCGCCATTCTACGTTAATCTACGATCTGACTAATCGTAAAATTGTACCCGCACTGAACGTAACGTTTCAAGAGTTGTCGATGATACGAGTGGGTTCTAACGCGTGTAATTAATAAAAGGCGTTGACAGAATAAATTTCGCTTTGAGAAGATCGTTTGGGCTTGTCGAGGGGTGAAAGTTTCAAGGATGGTAAAGCAACGTCGATGGTGTTTTTCCAACAAATAATAAACATTTCCGGTTAACCGATGATTTATGTACGAGCTGCGACTTTTGTCCCGCTAGATCGCTCAAACAATCCAGCGTGCGCTGGAACAGTGGGGAAAGCGAACGAGACGAAAACGAACGAACGTGAAAAGAATAAATGGAATGAATAAATGGATCGAGTGAATGGTAGTGAAATAAGTGCTACAAATCATGCAAAAAGTCTACGAAAAAGTAAGACCGATGCGCGAATAGAGGAGATTTATAAAAAGAGGACGAAATTGATAAATGGCAGCCAGGAGTCTATAAACTAATTAATCATCGTGCTTCCAAATTATGAGGTGTACCGTTTTGCGATTCTTTCGGTACGTAAAACGACGAGTTTTATGGTCGAAAAAATGCTCCGTTTATAAGGGGTTCGATAAAGTTCCGAATAAAGATACGCGTCCGATTTGTTCACGCCAACCACAAACTATCGAAAACGCTTCGACAAAATTATGCGTCGTAACGCGTTCTCTTTCGCGTCAGCAATTCTTTGAACGATGCCCGTCGTGTTTCATACGCTTTAAACCGTGTAACACACGGCGTTCGATACAATTAAAATAGAATATACAAGTATCCGATAAATTTAACCTTTGTGTCGCGCACGCTGCATGCAAGAAAATTCTATTTTGTAGCCAATAACGAGCAACTCGAATGGTTACAAGGTTATTTTAATCGTGGCCGCGGATGACTATTATGTTTTCAAAGGACGCGTATAAAAATTAAATCGTAAAATCCCCTTGTAGAGATAACCTTTCGAGCTCTTGAAACACCAGTCGGCTGAATTATTTCGTTTATATGAAATCGTGCACGATGAAGATTAATGCAGCTAGCCGATATTGACCAACGAAGAATTGTTAATTAATCGGATCTCAGTGTCACCATGTATCTCGTAATAAAAGGATTACGTCGTTGAGCAATGTTCCGGCAAAGAATTTCATTTGTCGCGCACCTTCGTTTCTAGTAAATGGGATGTACGATACTAAATGGACCGAGTTATGCAGAAATCAACGTTAAGCATCATCGAGAAAAATTAGCGGAATACGGTACGGATCTAAACCGCGTATTAATTATATTACTCGCTATTAAATGAGCGAGCAATAAATATTGCAGGTAAATGACGAGAAATAAGATATATTCGATAGAAACGAAGCTACGCTTTTCTAAAATAAAGTATACTTCAAACTAAATATACTTGAATAAGTTTCAGATGATCGAGGGTCGATAGCTTTCCGCATAATTTAGACCAAATAGATTTCACAATTTCAATTACGATCTTTGGTATCATAGACTTAGTTTTAAATTTACGAGTATTTACGCCGATATTGTGTATTTCTTATTTATTATAAGTACATTGTTATTGAAATTTTTAGTGAAAATGAGATCAAATTTATGTATGTAACTATTTTATAATACAATATCTAGACGCGATAAGAATTAATATATTTTCTTTCCTATCGGGGGCCATTAACGAAAATACCAAGTTTAACCAGCCCGAAGGCTCAAAAAAATTTAGCAAAACGGTGGGACCAATTTCCCTAGCTGCAAAATTAGCGACGACGTAAAGAACTTTCGCAAAAGCCCGTAACTTACATCAAGCGAAGCAGAAGATGGTCGTTCGATTAACCTGCTTGTTAAATTTGACAAGACATTTAAATCACCGGACCCCGAACACAGAGTTGAATTATCGAGGAATCTAGTGTGTCGCCTTATAGAATCCATTAAAAAGTTCCTTGGAAAATTTGTTAGAAAGGGAAAGTTCGTTAGAAGAAAAGAAATCAGATTGGTTAGGCGGTTATCCATTCGGAACCATTAAATGAGATTCATTATCGACCAAGAACGCGACCAATTTCACTCACCTACCATTTTTCTCTTTCCCATATAGAAATTACATAGAAATGTATACCTAACAAAATCATCTTTTCTTTATAAATTTCTGATAATTTCCGAAACATGATATCGACAGACACTGTTTTAATAGACATTGTCGTGTAACTTGTGTCGTACAGTTACGAAGAAAACAGCCAAATGTAACTGTTATACGTGCATTTATGTTTTCTCTCGAGGAAATCCCAGGAGATGGCGTTTGCAGGGACTAACTACCCCTATTTTGTCCAATGAAACACTCTCTTTCGCAATTCGTCGGCCTTTTCAACCTTCTCTTTTTAATTCTCTCTCTGTCTCTCTATCCCTTTTGCTCTTGTGCCAACAGCACACGGTCAGCCAGTTCCAGCTAATCCGTGCCCAACGCAGCTTGACTTCGGTGTTCTTATGGGTACCCGGTACATTCTGCGTGGCTGGCGCCGTTGGCGGATAGAGTCAATTATTGTCACGTGCAATGAGTAATGACTACTAGCGACTAACGTGTAACGACTGTAATGAATTAATATCTCGGTATTCCACATTTCGCTTCTCCACATCAGGTGCAATTTCTGTTCTTCCAACGATCAAGGTTCAATACTGAAAATTCTTCCTGGCGTTCCAAGTACAAACATCGTGTTAAAAACTGAACGTTAAACAAACGTGTAATCCAATAGCCATAAAAATATTCTTCCGTTGTTGCTTTCGTAAGAAAGACTTTCGAAAAACAAAGTGACGTTCCATGTTCGGCTATTTTTCTCTATGATATAACAAAGGTTCCACCCATATATACAATTTTGTAGAGATTTCCCCTATTTGAAGAGGCGACGGGACCGTGGAGGGTGGAATTCTCGAGATAAAGGGTGCTCGCATTAGCAAAACACACATTTCGTCGAGATAAAAGCAGACGGTGGATAAGTTTATAAGCCGATCACCGGTTCTCACGCATTCCATTCTCCAATTTCACTGCTTGGCCACTGAAATAAAGTGGACAAAGTGGCTGGGTCAGTGGTGCTGATACCGACCGGATAATTAGAATAAGCAGGGCTGAATCAATTAAAGAAGCCATTATAGAGCAGTATCCTTTCGACCTCGAAACGGCGCGATAGCGTAGCTGGTAAATTTATTTAAATAAGAAGTTATCGATGCCGCTTTCCATCAACAAAACGCTCCGTTTATTCTGTCCTTTTTATTATCTTTTCTTGCTCATCTATTTTGCTTAAGCTTCTTTGCTCGCCACGCGATATTTCACCGTGTCAACGTACGTTATGTTATTTTATAGATGAAAGCTACTTTTAAAACTTAAAATTTTTTTCGTTCGAGAAATTAGAAGTATTATGTCTCACGTACGATTCCGAATTCCGATACTTTGATTTTAACGCTTTAGAGAGATATCGTAATTCGGATGCACGCACACACGCGCTCTTCGTTATGATAGTCTTCCCTTCTTAATAACGAGGCAGTAGAATTTACATAAAAACAGAGCATCGTCTCTGTAAATTAATCTCAAGATTTAATTAAATATTCGAGAACCATGTTTTTATAGTTATCATCCTCTGGAGTTAGCTGGCAGACTGATAAAAAGTCTGTGTATTTATCATTGAAACGTGATCCAAGGGAGAAAGAAAGAAGAACTTTAACACGTTGACGATGTCTATTAAACCAAATAAAAACCATTTGCACTGATTTTACCATATTTTTTCGTTATTAACGTGTTATATATTCCTCGACCTATTTCCAAACACTATTTTCAACGGGATAATGTATCAAACTGATAGAAAACTCGTATCAAAACAGAAAATTACACAAGTTCGTTCGAAACGAAACGTAATAAAGAAGAAAAATAATATGCCAAATCGGTGCAAACTTCGCGTCAAAATTACACGAGCTCGTTCAACGTGGAATATAGCGAACGTTGTCGTGAGAAAATAAATTTCACAGCCGACGCAATACGACAGTCGTCGTAGATCATCTAACCCAATTACCATTTAAACAACGACTCAATGCCAAGTTCCCTGGGAAAATTACTTTTACCCCGAGCCTTTTCTCCCCTAAAGCGATATCGTCGTTGCATGTGCCTTTTTCCACGGAGCGCTCAGTTGTCAGAAACGTTGGAAACGTTGGAAACTTTCCAAACAACCCAACCTAAACTTCATTAAATACCCTTATCTTCATCAACTACTACTACTACTACTACGCAAGGAAACGCTGAGAGACAATGGACGATTAATACAAACGAAAGAATCGACGAGCCAGTTACTTGCAACTTTCAATGCCTCCATTCAGGCACAAAGCGCTTCCCTGTACAGGCTTTCCCTTAAATACGTGTAACGTGGCACGGCCGGCTTCCCTGTCAATTATACTTACGAAGGGAAATGAGAGCTCATCCATTTCCTTCTTTAATCACCTAAGTGATCTACCGAGCTCAATAATTACTTAGTTACTCGGCAACGAAGGAAGCCCCAAGGACGCGTGCTAGGAGAGGCAGAAAAACAAGGGATGAACAGAGACGAGGGTGAAGAGAATAGGACGAGAGATAGAGAGAGGATGAGTGGGAGGAACCAAGCTGCAACGAAGCTGAATAAAAGGCAACGTGAAATTAGTAGTCGATCTCGGGTAATTTATCGCGAAAGCAGCGAGGATATAACGAAATATATACAGGGTGGTTCGTAACTGCTGCTGCAACTGGGTACAGGGTGGTTGCGCGTGAGAAGGCAAACAAGTCGAGGAAATGAAATAACATCGTTTCGTACGAAGCTCGGTTTTACAGAAAATCGAGTTTCGAAAATTGTCGAGCACGCTTAAACTTGACTAATTACGGATTACGTAGGGGTAAGCAGCGGCAGATCGTTCCGCGTGCCAAGATACGTCGAAAATGTAAAACACAATGTTCCGAGAACCGCTATTAAGAAATTAATAATAGTTTGAAGACGTTTAGTTAAGAAGCGGTCTACACCCTTCGACAAAAAGATAGCACATGTGTGCTATCATTAATTTCTCATAGATAGAGTCCGAATTTCCCAAGTTTGACGAATGGCATATAAACAGTACCTTGTAGTAATAAGGTATATGAGCTTGAAACTGTATCTTCGCTATTCCTCTTGTATTTATCAACAATGATTGTGAAATCCGGTCGGCGAAATGATAGCACACCAAGCATTTTGTTTCCATTCCTTAGTATTTCTGTGTATTCTGAGTGGTGTAGACGTAGTGAAAAGTAGAAGAATTTCATTAGAAACCTTACAAATTTCGATTCAAACAATGGGACGTGGAAAACAGCTAAATAGTGAAGAGATTCAAACAGTTTTGAAATTAAAGAAAGAAAACTTTACTATTTCTAAAATTGCAAAAGTTCTCAGTAGAAGTCGGAAAGTCATTTATAATTTACTGAAAGATGTAAATAATTATGGAACAAAAAAAAGCAGTGGGAGACCTTCCGCGATTAGTACTCGTGAAAAACGTGCAATTTTACGTGCCGCGTCAAATTCGCTTCTCACGTCACGTGAAATTGCAGAAAAAGTTGGCGTAAAAACTAATCCTCGGAATGTCAGACGTGTACTACAACAATCCGCGCACATAAAGCGGATGAAATTAAAACGAAGACCAGCTCTAAAGCAGATTCACAAGGAGCATCGATTATATTTTGCAAAAGAACATATACGGTGGAACAAGAAGTGGAGGAAAGTTATATTTACAGATGAAAAAAGATTTAATTTAGATGGCCCAGATGGATTCAATTTTTACTATCATGATGTAAGAAAAAAAAAATTGTCACAAATACGGCGTCAAATGGGTGGAGGTAGCATTATGCTTTGGGCAGGTATTGGGTATAACGGAAAGACTGATTTAATATCAATTCGCAGCAAGATGAATGCTATAACCTATCGTAATTTGATACAAAATCAAATTGCAAAGTACGCAACACATATTGCGAGACAAGATTTTATTTTTCAGCAAGATAATGCTGCAGTTCACACCGCTAAGGTTGTGAAAGAATATTTTTCAACAGAAAATATTGCAGTTTTGGACTGGCCTGCATGCTCCCCCGATTTAAACATAATCGAAAACTGTTGGAGTAAATTAAGCAATGCCGTTTATAGAGAAAATAGGCAATTTGAAAGTATTAATCAGTTAAAAAAGTGCCTTGAAGAGGAATGGAGAAATATATCGCTGGATTATATTAGAAAACTATATCGTTCTTTGCCGAAACGAATGCTGGAGAGGTGGTGGAGAATAAGGGAGGATCCACACATTATTAAATTTTAAAAGGTTTTTTATTTTTGTACAATTTAGTAGATAATAAACACTACAACTTTTGAAAGTGTGCTATCATTTCGCCGACCGGATTTCACAATCATTGTTGATAAATACAAGAGGAATAGCGAAGATACAGTTTCAAGCTCATATACCTTATTACTACAAGGTACTGTTTATATGCCATTCGTCAAACTTGGGAAATTCGGACTCTATCTATGAGAAATTAATGATAGCACACATGTGCTATCTTTTTGTCCAAGGGTGTAGTACACGCGCGTAACTCGTTTTTCTTTTTCTATTTCTTTTTTTTTTTCCCTGGAAAACTAAGGGTTTTATCAAAAGATTTTATTGTATACTTTCCTGCTTTTTCTCGCACGTAGAATAACCTTCCGTCGATTATTTACTCTAGTTGAATCTGAAGTTCAAGAATGCTCTAGAGAATTTCCAGACTGGACGAAATTGTATTCTATATTTTCCACTCGTTTAAAATAATTTGAATCCGTCGAAATCGAAACTCGGTGTTTCCGAGGATGCTTAAATTGTTGGCATATAATAAAAATAATAAAAAATAATAAAAAAAGAAAGAAAGAAAAAATGTGAGAAAGACGTAAAGAGGGAAAACAGACGCTTTTGATGTAAAAAGACAGTTTAAAGGTAGAAAAAAAATGGAAGGACCAGGGGAGGAAAGGAAAACAGATATTTTTTCATCAGGCTGAGTGGTACTTTGGTGATGCTCCAAGTTGGCTTGTGAATTTTTCGAGATTAAAAGTGAAACGTGTGGAGCAACAAGTAATACTGATAAATAACGAATTGAAAGAAGGAAAAGTTATTTATGACGGTGTACGTGCGCGTATAAAATGAGCAATGCGTTTAATTAAAAGCGAAGCGAAACGATGCGATGGACGAAAAGGAGAAGGGGGACGACAGTTCGCTGCTGTCCCTAAATATAATATTTAAACTGATCTCGTTGAAAACTTTGCAGTTAGATCCGAGTCATCGGGAGAGCGATAAACCGACTGTGCTTTGCGATCGTGCAAAATAACAATTCCTGACAAACAGCGAAATAGAAAAGAGAAAATGACAATGTTCCCGACCGAAAATACAAAGACTAAAATAACTCATAAAATGTAAAAAAGGTATATAAAGTAGGTTTAATTTTGTTGATCGCTTCAAAGGTCTACCTTTTGCTTTTTTCTTTTTTTTGCTTTGTTTAGATTGAGCTTGAGATAAATATAACCGCAATATACATAGACGTAAGCGGCGAAAGCATTGACCCTGTAACAAATTAAAAAACCTCCAATATTTAATAAAAAAAAAAAAAGATTTGAGGAAAAGTAGAGTAAACGTTTCGAAGGAAATAAGATAAATTGCGTTTTGAGTTAGGTATCGATTGATCACTGTTGAACTACAACTTCTAGGAGACTTGCAAGACTTTTTAATTCTTTAATGCAATTCCTAACGAAAATTATTTTTGATCGGTGAGGATTTTAGTTGATAATTTCTCCTTTGGCAATATTAAATATTAGCTGATATTGTAAATCAAACATTCCAAAGCTTATAGAAATTAATACGATCTCTGATGAAACAAATATGTATATAACGATCAATTTGATTTTCGATTCAATTTCCTATCGATTTGATTTAAACAAAAGAAAAGCAACAACGCAAATTATTACGCGAGTTAAAAGGAAAAGGCAAAAAAGAGTGTAAAATAAAATTTCTCCAAAACGTATATACATTTATTACGCCATGAAATCGTATCAATTTATTAAATAGAGTTATATGTATTAAAACCGATCTATTGTCCATGAAATCGTAAAAGTTTAACGATATATTAATATCTTCCCTCTCGATATTTAATCTTTCAACATCTATGAAACCACCGATCCGATCCTAATACAATTTCCGTTGGTTTATGCTACAATTTCGTTCCGAAATTTTCACCAACTAAATAATTTAAGTCTTTCTAAGAGCCTTCTGCGAATACGTCGATATATGGCAAAAATTTTAAGGTATTTTGTAATACATGAAACAATAAAAGTTGTAAGATAAATCGTTTCTATGACAAAATATATAAAATTCGGTTTGTATACCTAGAGCTTTGTAACTGACTTCGTGTTTGCTAATCTGGCAGACGCATAAAACTTACATGACACGTTCGAGTGCATTGACGCTGCAGCATCGTATAAAGTATCGGCCGAACTGAATAAATGGAGCGTTTGTCCACAAATAAACTATTTTTCTCCGTGTTATTTATGGCTGCTCTCCTCTCTCGTATTTGGAGTTTTGTCATACTGAAATACTTTACAGCTCGTGCTGTACAATCGAGGTAAGCAATTTATGAAGCCTAGGTTGTCGCGCCTCTTCCACGAATCTCGCTCGTCCTAACGGCTCACCCACATCTGGTTCAATTTTCAAGTAGCTGCTGTTTAAAAAAACACTTTGAGACTTTGAGAACGCAGTTTGAGCATGGCGGAATACGTTTCGAGGATAAAAACTTAGCAGACGAGGCGACGTCGTTCTCAGAAAAAATCTTTTCCGCTGTAGGTTTCGAAAAGGAATATTTTTACGAGAAAATGCTCTAAACCTTCTTCTATTTTGATGTTTCTCGTTAAAAATGTAGGCTGACGCTTTTAAGATGCGGTACTCTAAGGGAAAGAACAGTCTTTTTAGTGCAACATCTCGAAAAAGATATTTATTTGACGTGTCGAACAAGAGCGACTTTTGAATGAGAAAAATGATGCCATTATATGAAAGAATCAATTTATTCGTACGCACAGGTACGAAATCTTTTTATTGTAATTGTATACTCTCTTCCTAGACTGTGTGTGTCACAGCGAAAGATAAGACTCTGAAAAATTACGAATGGCGGAGATAAATCTCCAACAAACTTTTAATTTAACTTTTTCCCTACATCTTTTATACAGTTTCTTAAATATTCACGATAATACGAAAAGTCAAAATCTCTCCGAGCGGGTGTTTCCACCCCTTCGACCGTTTTTCACCAGGAAGAAGAAATTGTTCCGTTACCAGAATCACGTGAACTACATTCGTGCAAAGTTCCAAGTTTCTTTTCGAATTTTCTTCTTGCCCAACTTCCCTCGTAACTCACCTACATATATGTACAAAGTTTTACTTTCGGACTAAGCCTTCAATTCATTAGCGAGTTAAAACTACTTTTAATTACGTCAATTATATTAAGAGCGGATTCTCCGTGTAACAACGATAAAATCGAGTGATTTTTATGGATCTCTTTTAGACCAACTAATGGACATGTGGGACTGACTGGACCCTTTTCGCGATGCAAATAGACAGACTTGAAGACAGGTGTATCGTATAAGTGCACCTGATATCGTCTGACAAATGTCAACTTGTTCTTAAGCGAAGGGTAGAAGACATTTTTATATCGAGTTAGTGTCAAACGAAAAAGATATTATTTCATTGTTTCATGAATACAATACGTTCTTTTACACGTGTTTGACTATACTTTCAACTCGGTGCCGATTTCTGTCAATGCTTTTTGCAAAGTATCATTGGTGGGCGATTTGTGATCGTCTTTGACAATGTAACCATTGTTGGCGTGTAGTCGCAGTCATCAGAATGATAAAGTTGTGACTTTTCTTAAAGTTAGATGGTCAACCCTGAAACTGAACGAAAGCATTTTTAAAAGAAAATGCACGAGAAAATTTACTTCTTTCGGGGGATAAATCGAGTCCATATTGTCCGAAAGAATATTACAAACAAACGATGGAATAAAAATTCGATGTTTCGTTCCTATGGAAATTCGTAACGAAGCGAATGAGGTCTGTACGAAATTGATCGACCAATTAGTTTTTCCAGTATCGCGCGCGTCAGATTAAAAAGTTACCAAACGAGGCGCGGTTTAACAAGTTGATAAACGATACGAGGAATTGAAACGAAATAGAAAAAATTACGTTTTTACCTCGAGACTATATTCGCATTCCACGAATGCTTTGGTCCCACCTATCTAGTAATTATGTCCAGAAAAAAAAAAAAAAAAAAAAAAAAAAAGAAAAGAATCTCTCGCTTTCGCTGTTGTTACACGAGAAACCTGCCTTAAACTTTGTCCCAAGCGTGCAACGCGGTTCGTGTTAAGTACATTCCAGAATCTCGTTTCTCGCCTAATATTTTACAGTTACGGCACATCGCGTAGTGGAGTATCTTTACGCTCGAAAAAATGTAGAACACGGTGGTGTCCTCGTGTTACGAATTGCATGAAACATGCGGCGGAGAGAGGCAAGTGCCGGTACGCTCCATTGAATTCAAGCCGATCCCTTGGCCAGGTTCTGCGTTTCAACGCTTTTTCTGTGATTTTCCAGCGTTTCCAGCCTCGTTGCTGCTTCTAACCCGTGCTTAGGGGCAAATAGTCGCGCGACAAAAACCAACGCGCCATTTTCCCTGTTACCAGATTTCTCTCCTGACCCTTTCTCCCGTGTTTCCGCAATTTCTACCCTTTGGTCGTCGTAATACGCGGCAAAGTGGAGCTTTCGAACGATAATTAGCATAAACAAGTATAATTTATACTCGTCTCGTAATTACAGCGTAAGTGGCAAGTGTGTAAAAAGCGGGTCGTAATCCTGTTTCAAATATTATAGGTGAAACTACGTTTTAAAGAAAAGGCTGTAAGTAGAGCGAGCATTTTAACGCGCTTATGCGGAATCTCAAAGCGCAAAAGTGCAAAAATACTTTGTCTATGTATATATATTAAACGAGAAATCCATATCTGCATTGAAACCGAATATGTAACGGTTGACGTTTACTTTCCAACGTATTTGAAATTGACGGCTGCTCGGTTAAACATTAAAACGTCCCATTATGAAATTAGTACGAAACTAACAGCGTTCTGACTGTCGAAACGAAATACGACACGATTAAACAACTCGAAACTCGCAAGCGCAAGGGAATTGGCAAATTGTGGTGTTGCGAGAACCGCAGACATTAAAAAAGAAAAACGCGATATTGAAAATTATCCAAAACGCGTAGACTCGTCGGACGCTGGCGACAGTGGAGAAACCTTAAATACACTGACGTAATAAAATAATTTGGTTTCTCATGCCGAAGCGTTCGTGGCGTTCGAGAAACAGCTTCGATGTTTCCAAGTACAAAAGTAACGTAACTCTGTGCAGTCGCTCGTATCGACGGAATTATGTGACTCGACAGACGAGGAGACACGGGCTCCATAAATATTTCAAGAACCTGTCGATTAATCTTAATCCCTATCTAGTTGAACGAATGAAATCTCAGACGAGAAAAGCGATTGTCCTATTAGTTGAAAATTCCATTAATCGCCGGTAAAATTTCGCGCTCTTATCACGGAAACACCGGCAAGCGAAGCGTTTCAACAATTTTCTGAATTTTACACATTCCATCTCTGGGATCCCTTATTCATCATCTTTCGTTTGCCTTCGTTTTCCCGTGACTTCCTCGCTGCCTGCCACCTTCTTCCTTCCCTCTTCTCCGGTCCAATTGAATATCTTTTTTGACCATCTATCCTTTCCCATTCGTTATAAATGTCCATACCATCTGAGACACTTTGCTTTAATGGTTTCTATAATATCTACATCAATTCTCATTCGCAGTTTTATCTTTTCGTTCGATACACCCACGTATCCTTAGTTTGTAGCATTTCATACAATAATTCATTTCAACTGCCTTTATCTTCGATTTATTACCTTCATTTATCTTTTATGCTTTCGCGTTGTACGTCCCTCTCTAATATTTATTGCTGTTTTACGTAATATATATATTTTTTGATACTTTGTTTTTTAATTATTTTTCGCTGCTCTCTGGATACTGCAAAAATTGGAATGTTCGCACAATGAGAAATGTCGTCTATGCGCCTGTTAAACATTCTACAGGGATATACCGTGTTATACAGTACGTATAGCGCACAGGTGTACAGCGTAGTGTCACGCTTCAGAATTATACCTTTTTCTGTTCTCTAGTTTTAACGTTGCTTCAACAGAGAAGTTCGTTAACCACACTGTCCAAAAGTATGGTTGTTCGGTGCTTCGAGATTTGTCAAATCTTCGCTTCAATTTAATATACATGCACACATTTAATTAGGCAATTGTGAGGCGTTCATGCTTGCTATCGGTCGATCGTTTGATTCACGAGCTCGCTACGCATTTCCGCCCGTAGCTACCGCACACAAGCTATAGCGTTCGAAGAACAGCCTTCGAATACAAAATTCGCTAACCGCCGGCCAATATTTTGCGTAGGCATTTTGCGATAAACTAGTTCCGCTGCAGCATCACAAAAGCAGCCGATAAACGATACCGACAAGAGATTGCAACGTGCGCGCCTGCACCGTTGCTTCGAATAAAACGAGATAATGGCTCCGATAGGAAGCACCGACCTGGGAGCCATAATGCACGTTGGTTTATTCGCCGAGACTGTGGCGATTTCAGAGGAAATGCCGCTTCGTTATTTGCCGCAACGCTGCCCAACTTACTTTCGAAACCGCCAACTCGCCGCACAGACGGACTTCTCGCACCATCGTACGAGGGAAAGTCAAAACGGAGACTACAGCGTGGACTTTTCCTACCACAGGAGAAGCTGCTTCTCCTCTGAAAATCATCGTCATCTTCGACTTCTCCTCTTCTTCGGTAGTAACTTTTCCCTTTCCAGTTGTTTCTCCAAACGGTTCGTCGTTTCTCTCGTTTCAACCTCCTGCCTTGCCAACAACACCATGTCGTTTGGCCACGTTAAGCTGCACAACTTTTTTACCGGCTACTCTCTAATCTTTCCTCGTTACTTTCTCTAAATCCGCTACAAAGATCGGAAACGGCATCCGGCTTAACGAGCGTCCTTGCCTCGCTTCTTCGTGTGTGCGGAGAAACTTTCTCGCTTGATTCCGCCCACGTTCTTCTCGTTTTTCCGTTAATTAATCGCAACATATTTTTAGAAATATTTCAAGTTTAGCCTTTCGTACACAAATTTTATTCTCTCCGTTCTTTTCGTCACAGTGTCTCTGATGCCCCTCTCTTCCATTGCTTCTCATTAATTTTTCCCGTCTGTCGGGTACAACGCGCTACCCTCGAATCCACGAAGAAGGCAAACGGTCTCGCCGACAGTGTGAGCGCTTAAAACGCCGACGACTTTACGAAATACGATACGATTGGAAGGTAAGCCAGCTCCTTGCAAGATGCAAATTGTCGTTAGGGACGTTATAGATAGTCCGATGATGCATATTTTTATGGGAAATTGGCAATAAATTGCAAAGTGGATAGGAATTTATTTTGTCTTTACGAGGTTACGATCACCTTCTATTTCGTACGTGTTGTATTTTCCGCATAAAAGAACACGATGAGTGAAATTTTCCATTTTTCTAATAACTGTTTTAAAATATCAAAATTCAATGCGCTGTCAATTAGAGGCACGTCCAACGAAATTGTGATTTCACGTTATTTTAAAGCACGTAGTAGCCATGCACTTTTTCCACTTTCCTCGCAATTAAAACATATTGCTCGTAAAAACGTTGAGTTTAAAACATCGAAAATCATTAGAATATCCAAGATATTAATAATTCCTTCAACGGGACTTGACAGATTCTTTCCACGTTCGCATATCGTGCGCTGATATATTCCTTTTTCGTCGTAAAGTATAAAGATATTAAAATTAGAAAACCGACAGAAAACGACTTGTCGTGTTTTCATCATAAGAGACAGGCTTATCGTGTGGTCTTCGTGTCTTAAAAATATAGCCTAGCTATATTCGTATATGTCTATCACAATTATTTCAAAGAATTCAGTATTATTTATTAAACTCTCGAGGAAATTTGCCAAGGGTGAAAATGTAGATGGGAACAATGCTTTTAGCTTGCTGCAACTTTAATCACGAACGTAATGTTTAAAAAGTGAAGCTTGCGTTATTGCAACAGCACGTTGTTTTCAGTATAGTGTAGCATCTTCCACGCGTCATATGCTTCGTGAAACAATTCACGCTGTTGTTCTCGTGTGTTCAGACGCTATAAGTCAATTATTCCACGCTACGTATTTTATTTGCATACTTTTACATACTTTAAATACATAATAATATTCGGAGAGTCTAATCGCTCGATTTAAAAACAACGGGGGATATTCCACTCTTAGTATACTTGAGAATGGCGAATATATAATTTGAAAAATAAACCTTTCGCTACGGTTCCAAGATAATAGCCGTCAGTTGCCGTCACAAACGATTATAACGAAGAAAGTTATTCGTGGTGAAAGCTAATCGAATTCGGTTTAGAGGGGCGCGATGATCGAGCGATTTCAAGTTGACGTATCGATATAATTACCAGGCTACGATGATTGAAATGCAAAAACAGAATAATTTGAGAGTACGGTGTGCTGTGATTGCAGCTAAACAAATTTATGCTGCAATAATTCCGATAATAATTATCTCGGCGCGCTACACGTCAAATCAACGAACAAATGCTCAGCTCCGCATAAATCTGTTAAGAAGCTAATATTGGTGCACCTGTTTCGCTCTTCAAACGCGATAATTTATCTGCGGCCAGAAACGTTTCTATATTTCCACTAAACAGTAAGCTAACAGTTAGTTTGCACGGTTAGTAAGTTACTAACAAGCAGCGTTACGCGGTTCCAAGTTGCAGATCTCGATGAAACTTTACGTACAAATACTTTATGCTTGCGTGCGTCTACCAAATCGCGCTACGAAGAAAAATCTCGCGGAAATAATTGACGAGAATTATTCCTTTCAACGTTCCTCGAAACCTGCACGGTCGCGTTCAAAGAGCTCCCTTTTAGCGGCCATACACTTAATGCAGTGTCGTTTGCATTGCGTGAAACGGTGCTGCGGTCCCTCGTTTGAAATGCTCTTATCGTCTTTAATCCCGAAAATGCTGATATTTTTACCCGACCACGCTGCGAACACGGTGCATTCTGTTTAGCTTTAATGTACGCTTGTTCGCGCCTCTGTAACTTAAAAACCGCTTAACCGGTTCTAACTTTACGGGTCCTGATCGATTCGCGTCCGTCACGGCAGTGTCGTGAGTTATGCACAGTGTACGGAGAAAAGTTTCCTCCGATAAGAGATCAAGCTGGAGAGAAATTACGTTTGTACTTCGAAAGCATCTATGTAAATCGCGGAAAGCCAATATTTCTAGAAAAGTACAGAAGCATGATATTTAATGCGGTATAGCGTTGCGCTTGCGCATTACAACTACTTGTTTCCTCCTCCGGTTTTAGTCGAAAATTGTAGTCCTCTGTTCTCTCTGTTGTAGTCTTTGATTCTCCGAGTCGCAGCGTCGGTTGGCTGTGCGTAGTTTTCTCTGGGATAGAAATCGAGCGAGATTTATTCGATCCACGAACGTCGTCGCTTGTCACATTCGCGCCTCGTCGTCGCTCGGTGCTAAAAAATCCGAGCATTATTCTCAGCTCCGCGGAGCCTCCTTCGCATTCGCGCTTGTTTCGCATCCGCGGGTGAATTTGCAACGGTTCCGGTGGTGAAGAATCGCGGAGATAACGTTGTTCGAGTCGGCGTCGACAAAACGGATGCGATTTCTGACGCGTGACGCAATCAGGCCGAGACAACGTCGCGCGCGGCGATAGCGCGCTCAGCTCAAGGAACACCACCGCGTCTCGTAAATCTCGATCGAGTTTCGCGGATCGAACACGCTGCCACGTCTAGGCAGAGTAAACCAACGCCTTGGGGGACACGCGGCAAGAAGCTGATTTATTATTTCGTCGCTCGGACGAAATCGGTGACTGCATGATTTATCGCGTCGGTCGGATGATGCATAAATTTGCCGGTGTGCCGCTAGCAAGAAAAGTCGAGAAATAGACAGAGAACGATCGGCATATTTCAGACACTGTTGCTAGTTTGCAACGTTTAAGAGACTGCCGAGTATCTTGGGGAAAAAAGAAAAAAAACTATCGACTTTCTAACACCGCCAACAATAGAGGACACGTTTGTGAATTTTCTATTCGATTTGCACGAGTTCTCTAACAAGTATTGGATCGTTAAAACATGTCAGAACCTCGGAGTATGTCAGAGTGTTTGAAATAATACAAAAGTTTATTAGTTGCCTTGTGATATTTCGCAGTTTTATTCCTTCCTCTGCTGTGATTCTTTGCTCGTCTTAAACGAGCTGGTATTCCAAACATGCTTGCTCTAGCGGTGGAACGGAAAAATTAGACAGAGACGAAGAGGGGAGGATGGAAAGGGGACGCGCAAAAAGAACGAAGGGGAAAAACGAAGGCGAGGGACGGGAGAAGCCGGGGGAAACCGACGATGGAAATAAAAAGCAGCGAGCTTCGTGAGAGCGTTGAATCGGTTGTTGCAGAAGCTCCAAGCTCTGGATGGTTTATGGGTATCGTATAAACTGCGCTAAATTTCCATACAAGGTCGAATGTTTCGCCCTGCAGGTGGCCGCTTTCTTTCTTTCGTTCCTATCTTCGATTTATCATATCGAAGGAAAAGCGTACGCTCTCTTCACGAGCGTTCCTGTATTTATTGCCAACCGATAGCTCGCGTGACAGTTGTAAAACTGTCGAATAAATGCGAGACGCGAGTCGGCTGTTTCATGAATAAATCGCGGTAATAACGCATGAATGGAATCCAACATCAGCGAGTATGCGAACGGATAGGCTGCAAAGCAGTGGAACGGTATAGTTTCCATTTAGAAAGCATACGTGAAAACCATATGTACGAGTGTCCTAAGTAGATTTGATATTAAGACGCGATTAAATGATATAAAAGTAAAGAATTCGATTTTACATCTCTTTATTTTTCAGTCCGAATACGCTTCTATTTATTATGCTTTTATAAATTAATATTTTTACCAATTAATATTCGCGGCAAACGATGGAGACATTAATAACGATGTACGTAAATCTGTAAGAAATCTAGGAAAGGAGCTAGCAATTTACGTTAAATGGTAAAGCGACGTTCGATTCGCGATTGTGTTTCTGTTTGTGCAACAACTTGGTACACAGACTTGGTCCATTATTTCCTTCGTTTGCGTGTATTCATAGAGCCATGGAATTTTCTCCATCGCGTAGCCAGCCATATATCTATGCATGTGTTCGTAGAGCAAGAGAATGGATTTTGCTTAACGCATATAGGCATTCATAGGATCAAAGACTTAAAGGGTATATTCGTGATACAAAGGGTTGCAAAGTGATCTTGCTGCAATTTGAGACTCCACTTGTACCAGTCCGATAAAATTGGAGGTTCGATCAAAGCTATACAAAGCAAAGTTTTAATAGAACTGAAATAAATGGCCTATCTTCTCGATTATCCGTGTGGATGCGTAAACTGTTTCATCTTCGAACAGACCGTACGATATTTCACGAAAGCAGACGAAACGATTCCTATCGCTCGTTATTCTCTGCGGTAACAATTTGCGACTGCGTTTGTTTATTACTGAAAAATTTGTTTTTTTTATGAATATAACTAAAAAAAAAAAAAAATGGAAATTAGATGGAGGATTATCGTCTTAGTATCTTGTGCATATTGGTATCTTCGAGTTGTTCGCAAAAATCTGTCCAAGTCGATACGATCGTACGATAAATATCAGCGTAATAGAAAATACAATAAAAATATTTTTGCAACGTAACATCATCTAATTTCTATGTAAGACAATTCGTTCGATCGCACACATCTCTAAACCATGTTATATAACCTCGACTTTTTGAAAGTTTGAAATGTGTTTCAAATCCTTGCGTACTTTCATCACTGACATATGCATTCAATTATAACTTTTGAAAAGCTCAGGACTTTTCTGCGACTGAGTTATGAAACTCTCTATGTAAATATCATTCTTGGGTCTTTTCGTTCCAAACATTTAAACGTGATACAAAAATAAAAGTAAGTGAAAAAAGTTTGTTTCACGTATCCGACATGGATCACACAATTGGCACAAGAATATTCACTGGGAAAACGATATTATTCCTTCGTTTTAATCTCGATTCGATCTCAAACTCCTACCTCTAATACCTCTTCCAACTAATCAGAATTTTTACGATTGACCTAGCTTCGTTCGATCCTCCGATCTCTCTCGGTATCTCTTTCGAGATCTTCGCCATCGTTTCTAATAAATTTGCCTGAATTTTTATTGCATCCCCTCCTGTCACGTTCCATCGACGTTCGCTTTCCCGATAGTTGGACCATGTCGCAGTAAGCAATCCAGCAACGATAATCTAAGCGATTCTTCACGGATGAAATGCGGCTGCGACTAAAGAGCAGGTTCCTGCGCTACAACTTCCGCCGCAGCCCATCGAATTTCCTTCCGGTTGCAGCGGCAATTCCTCGGCCGCGCTTTATGCGAGATTAATAAGCCACTTGATTTCACTTTACGGGCACATTTGTTCTCCGATCGGGATACCTCCGCGAAATTCCGTTACGCCGGTAATAGACACCTTGCACGTCGCTCAGATTGCTCAGATTGCTCAGATTGCCAGGCAGAATTTTTCCTGGCACGTGAAAAGTTTTCTCTCAAGCATTATTCTCCGACGCTGGCAGTTTTGGTGAGAGAAATCGATACAGTGTCTGCTAACGTTAAATTTGCCAATAGTTTGTACTTTCAGATACAAGTCATGTAATTAGTCTGCACAACGCCGGCTAACTTTCAAGTTACACGCTAATATCCATATTCTGTTACTTTCATTTCATTTCAATTTCAACTTTCATTTAACCAGTCGTGGTACATGCAAAGTTTTCTCTTAAGAATTATTCTGACGGTTTTAGTGAGAGAAATCGATACAGCGTCTGCTGTCGTTAATTTTGCGAATAGTTGGTAGTTGCAGACACGAGTCGTGTAATTAGTCTTGCACAACGCCGCCTAACTTTCAAATTACACGCTAATATCCATATTCTGTTAGTTTAATTTCATTTTTACTTGTATTTTTACCCCGCCGTGACGTCAAAATCACAAACCATTTTCTTCGTCATCAAATCTTCGAAGATTGTAGATTCATTGTAAAGATAACTGGAAAAGAAGGAATAATATTTGTTCATCTAAGATTTAGGTTTCGAGAAAATCGAGTTTGAAAATCTTTTCGGTGCATGTATACTCAACCGAATCTAAACTCGGTAAATTTCACTGTAAGTGCTGTGCGGAAGTTTCATCAAATACGCGATAGTTTCAAAATAGATTACGATTCCCCCTAATTCGTTTAACGTTTGCCGTTAAATATGGATTAATGTAAAGCTCGATAACAAGTAAGAGTTACGAAAGAACGATAACGTTTTGTCAATGAATTGTGTAAGCGAGAAAAATTTCACGAATATGTCAACTAACGAGGGAAATCATCCAACTAGAAAATAATTATTTTAAGGGAACTCTGTACAGAAGTGAAGTATTACATGCACGATAAAATATAGACGAAAGCTTCTACTTTATTGCTCAACGAGACCAAGTTTACCCTTATTTCCATAAATCAACCAAAGTCGCAAATTTTTCGTGTAGAGCAATTTTGCTCGATTCCCGTTGCTAAACAATCCTCAAGAGAAACTACAAAAAGTCCTATCTTACTAAAAATAAAAATTAAAGCGTTGCCAACAAACCTTTCTCTGATATGCTCGTAACAAAGTGGAAAGTTTGAGACTTGACTTCGCCCTTTTGCACAGTGCGGCAAGCGGCGGAAAAGGATTGAAATGATCTCGAATCAGAACGTCCAAGTATAATTGTCCTCGTAAATCAACGAGGAAACGAGGTACTAGGTCTGATGATTCTAGAACTAATTTATAGTGGGCCGTATAGTAGATTTATGGTAAAATATAAAGATGTGCGTGGAATGACGTTAGATCGAGTAAATTTTTTAACACCTGCGGATAACCAAAGTTATAAATTTTACAAGGAAAGAAGTAAAGCTTAAGGTAAGTCTGTCTGAGCAAATAAAATAACCAAACAGGCTATAAATTACAAATTTTTGGGGTTCAACGTCTTTTCCCTTGTCCTGAATAGGTAATACTAAAACTGGCGCCCCCATTTTTACGATTCTACCACGTGCCTCAAATATCGTCGCATAAACGTCGCACATATGGGCGGAACCCTGTGTTTTTCTATCGTTTATCACCCCAATCATATTTGCCAGACACTCATAAATTTAATTTGCCTCGCTCTCTATCCGCAGTTTGCCCTCACTCGCCGATCCTGTAATTGCACAAAATCCGATAAAATGCAATACCAGCATTCGGACAAACGAACACTGTGACAACGAACACGGGAAAAATCTTAATGTCTGCAGCAGCGACTGAAGGAGATCTTCCATTTTATCTAATTCTTCATTTTCAATCGTTTAATCTTATTTATTTTTTAATCTTCGGCCGTTTGATCCTAGCTTTTAATCTTCGGCTGTTTGATGCTGTTTGATCCTAGCTTTTAATCTCGCTTTCTAATTAAATAGTTTTATGATTAATTTTATTTCACTCGACCGGACGTCGATGCTAAGACAAGGCAATCTTTCGCAAAAATGACGAAACTCGACCCGTCATTGCAATTAATTCGCTGATATCCTATTAGAATAGTCGACGCGTCTATAAATAATTAATTAAAAGAAACGTGCCAAGAGTGATTAATATCTGAAAAATATTACGGCAGATAATACACGCGTGTCTCTTATTTATAGAATAAAATTACGCGAAATCATTGAAGCTGTTATTCCTACTTAAAATACACCTATACAATAATGAACGATATGGTGCAGCGAAAACAATGTGCTTGAATAAAATATCCTATTGCCTACAGCGCAGCAGATTCGGCAATTTGTTACGTTCGTGTTGTATTACGCGTTAAATATTCGTTATATTCGTTATGCTCCCTACATGAGTAACAATAGTATTAATTATTAAATCATTGAAATCGTAATATCTACAAACACCATGCATCTAACCAGTTTACGAAGAGGAATTCATTCATGTTGCATTTTATACCAAAGAATCGTTGTGTTTTGTTCGAAACTTAAAAATTATTGTTGCGAAAGAAGTGTGTACATAGATGACGCGAGTTAAAAATTCCGCCAAGAGCAAGTATAACGATACAGTTAGAGAGGACCAAGCGTCATACGCGAGACAACCGAAAAACTTTTACAATGTTTTTCGTGGAAAACGTAAAACTTGAGAATAGAGATATAACTTCAACGCGTATCAGAATACTGTGTTGCGACTGGACATTGTAATATCAGCAGCATCTATTCTATGGTAATATCACGTTATATTCTTTCTAATTGTACCTATCGTGTTCCAATTTTTAAATGAAACTTTTTAAAAATTTGTTCGATATACTCGCATTTCGTACGATACTGTATTTTACTTTCTTCTTTCTACGTATTTTGTTTACTTCCCTTCTTTCTCTGTGTATTTTTCTCATCTGCATTTTTCTTCTCAAGTATCACAAACATAAACCAAAGTCGAGAAACAAAATCCGAATATAAAAGGATTCGCCTCCCAAAGATACTGGCTTAAAGTTTCAATGCATATACATGGCAGAACCTACTTTTTGTCGCTCCTCTTTTACCGAATATAATTTTGCTTTTCTATCGATCTCTGCCAGTTGACAAAATCTCACGGCCATAACAGGAAATACATTAACGTCTAATGGAGTTCTCTACCAACCAGATTCGAGTGAAAGAGAATTTTCGCTCGAAAACGAAACGAAAAGCTAAGCTGACGTAATTACGAAAATAATTAAAGAAGTTCTTACTCGTCAAACCAAATCTACCTGCGTGCAGTAATATCCTGTATTCTCTCAAAGACCGTGATATTACAATCTAAATAAAAAAGGAAATAAAGGAGGGTCTTGATTTCTCCAACTATAGCCTATAGAAAAAAAAAATACTGAAAAGTATAGAAAAGAAATATTCAAACTCAAACAACGAATTAAAAGTTCCCATTGAATGCGTACACAGTCACACCGCCATACTCTAAATAAATATTTTAATGCTTTGATAAGATATGCACAAGGTGTCGGGTAAACGCATTATACAAAAGAGTTATTCATATTTGCTCGCACGCCGCTCTTTCAATATTGTACTCTATGAAAAATACCCAGCCTCGGGCCTTAGCTACTGCACAGATCCTGTAGTCGATATATAAATAAAAGCATAAAAGTCGGAAAACCGACAAACTGGATTATCATGTTTTCCGCCGTGTAGTCTTTAGATACACGTCGCGACTGACCTACCTCATCCTACAGGAAACAATAACCGTTGATTTAGAACGATATCAGCTACGACCAACTCGCAAGAGCCAATTATCGATAGGGAAAAAGACGCGTCCGCTTGCGCGTTAGTTGCAGCGGCCTATCTCAAAAGAGTTAGTGCCGTTTAATAGCAGGACATTAATACAACACGCAGCGACGTCGTTGGATTAAACTACTTCGATGTTAGTTCGGTGTCAGTAACGAGCTACTAAGTACCTAACCATCCTATCGTGCGCGCACCCACGGCTCCGCACACCTACACACGTTAGATCATGCACACGTAGATCATGCAGACCAACGGTGGCGCGCGCGCACACGCGCATACAACACACATGGATGGAGAGGCAGAGGAACGCCATACATTTGACCGTACTCACCACCAACACCGATGCTCGACGAGCACGTTGCTCCCGTTGCTCATCTCGTGTGCGACGCGGTTGAAAATACGGACGAGTGAGAACGACCAGGCCGCTCGATACAACACGGTCGCGAAATCGATCGAAAGAAACGGAGGCCGCGTCGTCGATCGATCATCGAGGGAATCGACACCGGTCGACCGAGCAACGACACCTCCACGACGCCACGGTACCGACACTCGCGCGAAATAGCGTATTCCTTTACGGCTGGCTGCGATGCAACCATCAGCAGCGACACCAACGACCACACCAGCCGACACACATTCGCACCAAAGCGTCGCCTCACGCCAAGACACACTTCCACACGCATCTACTCCTCCTTCACCACCCACCTCGTGTACGTGTGTTCTCTCGCAACAAGTTGAGTTTATCCTTGAACCGAACTCATCGCAGGCCCAACACGATGACCCGATACGACGACTCGACACGATCGCCCGACGACACCACCGAACCACGCTTTAGTCCGAAGCGCAGTGTCCAAAGTCGCGGAACGTGCACCACACGTTTCAGCGCTGCCGAAACCTGGCTCTTGCCGAAACGATCAAACTATCGCCGACTTGCGTTCCAAACCGAGGCGAACCGTCCGGCCATGTTTGCGTATCGTTAGAATGCAAATGAGCTGTTTGTATGCGCCGCTGACTGCACTCGTTTACAAAGAGCGTCTTCGACGTTGGCCGTTGCTGATGAAACTTGGACGATACCGGGCACTCGTACGTTTGTCGTCCGTGAGAAGAACGTAGCTATTCGCGCGGCTGCTCGTTCTACGTGTATGCGGTTATGGAAAATGTTTTGCCGATCGTATTCGATCGAATAAGTCGCTGTTGAAATATTCGGTATAAATATTCCGTCGTGCGGCTCGCTTCTCAATAAGGAGAGATTCGTTCGATGTCGATGATCGATGCTTATCGTTTAGAAGACACTTGGTAATTGCGTTACGATTCGCCGGCGCACGAATCACTGTGTTGGTCGATGAGATTCAGAGTGACGTACGTGATGAGAAATCGTCGCGGTACAAAACGTGTGCGGCGATCGTTCGCCTAAAAATCCAGCACGGATGCGTCAGCGTGCCTCTTATCCTTTCTTCCATCCCTTACTTCTACGGGCTGCTCGTCGATAAGAGCGTACAGTTATACGTTCAATTAGATTCGTCACGTCGCAAGGGGATTCTTTCTCGAATTTTCACGCTTCTCCACGATCCCTGTCCGACGTCTAATCCCTCGACCACTTCTTCCCCCGAAACGCGAAAGGTTAAGGTCATCGAGCGGCGCACAGAACCCGCACCTGGCCAGAATTTTATCCTCTGCGCGAGAAGAAAAATACGATAGCTCTTGGGATCGCTCACTCACGTTCCGCCGAATGATATCGATTCGCACGTTGCACAATCTCGCGTAACTTTTTCGCTGCGGCGAGCACGCAACGACAGCCTTGACGTATAAGAAGCTGTTTTGCATTCGAGCAACACGTGTGTTCCTCTTCTTTGTTCCCCTCGAAGGATACTCTGCCGATATACTCTCTTCTTTCATTCGCGCGACCTCTCCACCATCTCGTCGAGCGTCTCTCGCTTTGTTACCGAGCAGCGAACGATAACGCCGAGATCGCTCACCGGCCAGGCTTTTCCCAAGATATAAATCAATTAGCTCGTCGAGAACGTCGGCCTTGGTTGGCCGAACACGTCGATGCAGCGAGTCTGTGAAACGTGCGGATGCCGTGCGTCAACATTTCCCATCTCAACGACCCTCGCCACCATCCTAGTGGACGATCCTTTCGAATCACGTCACCAGAACGATTGCGACAGCCGTATTATATCGTAGGCAAGCAACGAAGCTCGATCGCTGAAAGCGACTTACGATGCAACGCATGTTCGCCAGTGACGACGAACGATCAGCATCGTGGACCACGTTCTCGTGCGTCGCTTCGAGTCATCAAACGATACCGTTAGTCGATACTGGCCGACTACTGATTCCAGGCTGTCGTTTCTCCACGATGACCGGTGTCATCGTAGCTTTGCATCTCGTCCGAGAGATCTTGACGACCCGCTGCTTTCTTTACCGCGCACACGGTGTAATCTCACCGAGAGCTAGCGATCGAGCGGTGAACGCAGTTCGCGAGGTTCGTGGCGTCGCGATGCCACGGAATCGAGGTTAGCGCACTGGCACCAACTTGCACCGGTCGTCGTCCACGTTCCACGCAGCGAATCGAAGACGTAGCACGGGCGACGTCGTCGGCAGCGCCGTTTCGCCCGCTGTCATCGGGCACACGCGTTTAAGGGCAACGTCGAGCGTGTTCAGGTCCGCGTCACATGATCCGCTGACGGATGCTCGGCTCCCGTCTGTCCTTCGATGTTACTCGAACAGCGTCGCTGGACGAGTGGACAGCTGGTGCAGAGAGCTGGTGCAGGTTAGAACGTCGCCGCGGAAGAAGCACGTATCTTCGCTCGCGGATCGCAAAAGAGAGAAAGAGAGAAAAATAGAAAGGAAAAAAGGAAAAGAGAATGGTACGCCGGTTTCTCCTCCTTCGTTGCCCGGGGAGCGGCTATGGCGGCGGCCTGGCTCTTACTGCTGCTTCCCTCGGCGCGGGGGTGTCCGAAAGGGGTCGGCTGTTCGCGGGCCGAAGGGGGAACGATTATCTCGCAGCATCCCCATCGCGCAGGACCGATCCGTGCGACGCGACGACTACGTCCAACGGAGACGCCAACAGGCCGACAGAGTGGATGAAAGAGGGCGCTGGTTGAACAGAGACGCAGTACGCGGCGAGGGTGAAAGGGAACGAACTGGTCGTGGGTGCGACAGGGATCGAGCCGTGTAGGCTTCAAAGACAGAGAGAGAGTGCGAGAGGGGCACAAGGAGAACGGGGTGCAAAGTAGAACGAAGAGGAAACTGGATCGAAGAGAGATGGCTGACAAGAGGGAAGGATAGAGTCGGTCGGTCCAAGAAGGACGGTTAAGGAGATGGAAAAAGAGGTGCACGAGCGAGAAAATGTTGGAACAGACGAGTGGATCGGAGCAAGAGAATGGACGGAGACTGGACGGGGATCAAAGACGGCTGAAAAGAGACAGAAAGAGATAGAGAGAGAGAGAGTAAGTGACGAAGGATGGAGGCGAGAGGAAGTAGGAAACGGTAGAAATAGGCGCGGATTAAGGAACGACGAGAATGAGGTGAAGGACAAAAAACAATGCGGAAGAGAAGAAACCGGCGGTAAGGAGGGACAGAAATGATTGGAGCACGAGGTTGAAAGAGATGGCAGAAAAGAGGGGTAGCGGACGTACGTATCTTTTGTCGGAGCGACGAGTGATATACGCGGTGAAAAGGGTTTAATCGCCACGTGTGAACCACGCTGCAGATGGAAGACAGCCCTAATAAATTGCGAGTTATACGCGTGGAAGTAGAAAAAGGTAGGAAAAGTGAATAGAAAACTCTCAGGAGTTGTATTTTAAAAAGTATAGAAAGACAAGGAATATTAATAAGAAACTGTGACGATACGACGTTGAATAGGGCGAGAAAGGCGGCGAGCACCCTTCTGTTCCAATGCTTCGTGACACGGTTACGAATGGGGGGCAGCAGAACCGGCCATACCGAAGATTCGAGGGGGAAAAAAACAAGGTTCGAATCGCGTTTTCTACTGTGTAATACGAGCACGCGTAGTTATTTACAACACTCTTTCCTTTGCTCTAATTTCCAGGGAAGAGTCACGGTGCATGTAATAATAATTAAGAAACGACGTCATATATGTAATTGTTATTATCGTTTATGCATTTTTATCGTCGTTCTAATTTTATTGGCATCGAATTAGATTGCAATGGAATTTTTTACCGACGATGAGAAATGGACGATGAATGAAAAGATTCCATTTATTATTAAAAAAGGCAAGCCTTTAGTACAAGACAATATCTATCATTTTACGAATACGCGTATTTTAATATCAATTATTTTGGGAAATTTTGTTTTGTCGTCGTATCTAAGTATAAATGTCAATAGAGAAACGTCCCAGAGATATGGTTTGTCCCATTTGTGCGGGACACCCCGTATATCAGAATTCGATAGTAAAGAAATTTTATTACAACAATATACATACTAATAAAATGTAAAGACTTTTATTTCGTTCGTAGACTAACGCTTTCTTGTACGATTTCACGTATAATTTTTAATTACGATTGTTATATTGCCAGTGTACATACATGTATATTCGTTGTAACATTCCGCGCCGAATGCAATTAATTAGTAAAATCTCCGTGCATTCTACAGAACGTGTGCAACGAATCATTTTAGCTACTGCACACGCTTGATTCGATCTTATAAAATTTCGTAATTACAATTCCGTAAATTAATGATGATCATAGAAAATCTCTGGAAATTGTTGAAATATTAAATTTAATGAAATTCTGTGAAATACGAAGCGTCGTTTGCATTAATTCGTAAAAATTGTGAGATAACTACTTCTATTTACGAACTATTCAAAGCAATTTAAGGATCGCGTCTAACTGAACGATATAATTTAATAGCTGGATCTTACGATATTACAAAGTTCGAAGAAATCAAAATATCTATAGCGTTATAACGCCTTCGATCACTGCAATCTCTTTGCTATTTCTCGCTGGTGTCCACTAGTGGCCATCCTCTACAAAATTCTAACGCCATGTATCGCCAAATGTACATCAATTAGCAGTATATTTTCATTTTTCAATCATTCGTCAACAATTTAGAATTTGCGAGTTCGAGCGGCAATTTTTCACGACAATTTGTCTTTCGCGAAATCGTACTCCGTTCGCCATTCCGGAGGAGCTTAATCTCCGATATCAAGCGTAGTCCCTGCGGCTTCGCCTACTCTGCACCCCTTCCAGACCAATTTTCATTCCACACCTTGCTGTTGCTAAGTAAACCGAGACATGTAGGTTAGCCGAGTACACGGGAGCCGAAGCGGCGTAAAAAATGCAACAGCATTTATCGTACAAAATCTGTTATGTCGGAGATCAAAGGGAATAGTCTCCGAGGGGATGGATATTCCTTGCACCACGCCCGCAAACACTTATCCGATAAACCTAATGTTGTGTGCGATAAGTCATGTCTATAATCGGATCCAGGTGCGCCGCTACATAGACGCGCGTCAAGCTAGATGCGTCATACGTTACACGTGTGCACTGTGCAAGCACTCCTTCGACGCTGTAGCTTCGGTCCTCCTAATAACAAGATTAGCAACCAACGATCAGATTGATTAAAGGGAAGAAGAAGATTCGGTCTGTGCACTGACTGCTGACTAGATCGTATCCAACGGATAAAACCGCTGTGAAATATCCACCAAGAATGGGATAGAAAGAAATGGGATACAACACCGGGATGTCGTTAGAATCTGATCTGTCGTTAGAATCGGAGCTGATTGGGCTGATCGTTTATTTCTGACAAACCAAACACAATCATAAAGATAAGCACGGGTATTGGCCGAGAGCGTCGCACGCAAATAAGATGATATAGCAACGCGTGACGTAACAGTAAATTGAGAGCACTCAATATAATTGAGGAACAGCCGATATAATTGAGAAACAGTCGATATAACAGACAGCCGATAAGACGATTAGGCGAAGACACGCGGCTCTCATTGGTTATTTCTGATGGATCCAACGATCAGAGTCGTAAAGACGAGCACGTGTATTTTGGCTGTAAGCATCGCGTGTACAACCAAGACTACATAAATATGTACATAGCCACGCATGACACGACGATGAGCGATAGAGAGCAGTCGCTTTCTTTGCCCCTGTATCGTCCCATTAATCGTTTTTCCAGTTCCGCAGTACTTGGGGCAATGCTACGAGGTCGCTCGTAGTCATTCCTATCCTTCTCGGTGTGGCTGCATTCGACTTGGTGAGTGGAATTTAATTTCTAGCGAAAATGTTACTTGCACGATTGTGAATATTAGTTGTTAGTAATTAAAAATTAAAATCTATATTGAACTCGATTGAATTAGAGCCGGGTAATAAGTATACGGTATACAACGTTACACGTATAAAGATTATTCTAACTTTATGTTCTTGGAATTACGTTCTTCGGCTTTCCACTTATATTCCTGGAATACGCGAATAGGGAAAGAATCTACACCCTTGGACAAAAAGATAGCACATGTGTGCTATCATTAATTTCTCATAGATAGAGTCCGAATTTCCCAAGTTTGACGAATGGCATATAAACAGTACCTTGTAGTAATAAGGTATATGAGCTTGAAACTGTATCTTCGCTATTCCTCTTGTATTTATCAACAATGATTGTGAAATCCGGTCGGCGAAATGATAGCACACTTTCAAAAGTTGTAGTGTTTATTATCTACTAAATTGTACAAAAATAAAAAACCTTTTAAAATTTAATAATGTGTGGATCCTCCCTTATTCTCCACCACCTCCAGCATTCGTTTCGGCAAAGAACGATATAGTTTTCTAATATAATCCAGCGATATATTTCTCCATTCCTCTTCAAGGCACTTTTTTAACTGATTAATACTTTCAAATTGCCTATTTTCTCTATAAACGGCATTGCTTAATTTACTCCAACAGTTTTCGATTATGTTTAAATCGGGGGAGCATGCAGGCCAGTCCAAAACTGCAATATTTTCTGTTGAAAAATATTCTTTCACAACCTTAGCGGTGTGAACTGCAGCATTATCTTGCTGAAAAATAAAATCTTGTCTCGCAATATGTGTTGCGTACTTTGCAATTTGATTTTGTATCAAATTACGATAGGTTATAGCATTCATCTTGCTGCGAATTGATATTAAATCAGTCTTTCCGTTATACCCAATACCTGCCCAAAGCATAATGCTACCTCCACCCATTTGACGCCGTATTTGTGACAATTTTTTTTTTCTTACATCATGATAGTAAAAATTGAATCCATCTGGGCCATCTAAATTAAATCTTTTTTTATCTGTAAATATAACTTTCCTCCACTTCTTGTTCCACCGTATATGTTCTTTTGCAAAATATAATCGATGCTCCTTGTGAATCTGCTTTAGAGCTGGTCTTCGTTTTAATTTCATCCGCTTTATGTGCGCGGATTGTTGTAGTACACGTCTGACATTCCGAGGATTAGTTTTTACGCCAACTTTTTCTGCAATTTCACGTGACGTGAGAAGCGAATTTGACGCGGCACGTAAAATTGCACGTTTTTCACGAGTACTAATCGCGGAAGGTCTCCCACTGCTTTTTTTTGTTCCATAATTATTTACATCTTTCAGTAAATTATAAATGACTTTCCGACTTCTACTGAGAACTTTTGCAATTTTAGAAATAGTAAAGTTTTCTTTCTTTAATTTCAAAACTGTTTGAATCTCTTCACTATTTAGCTGTTTTCCACGTCCCATTGTTTGAATCGAAATTTGTAAGGTTTCTAATGAAATTCTTCTACTTTTCACTACGTCTACACCACTCAGAATACACAGAAATACTAAGGAATGGAAACAAAATGCTTGGTGTGCTATCATTTCGCCGACCGGATTTCACAATCATTGTTGATAAATACAAGAGGAATAGCGAAGATACAGTTTCAAGCTCATATACCTTATTACTACAAGGTACTGTTTATATGCCATTCGTCAAACTTGGGAAATTCGGACTCTATCTATGAGAAATTAATGATAGCACACATGTGCTATCTTTTTGTCGAAGGGTGTAACAACGAACAAACTGAATGGAATAATATTTCGGTTGATAAACGATGATGTTTCCCTCGCCAGCGTCTTACAAAAAAGTGTATTTCTTTGCAAAACACGAGGAATGTTTAACAACCGTTGAACGTTGAACGATCGACGACCCTATCCAACTGACGCGCGTTTCCGTTTCCTTCTGTGCAGGAATTATATCCATGTCAAAGGTATCTGTGTGATAGACAGAAGAAATAATAAACTATGTGAGTAAAGCATCGAGCACGTCGCAACGATATTTGTTACAGACCCATCGAACTTTGCACGATGAATAACTTGGAACAAATGTCACAGCCATACATCATACGAGACAGTCATAAATTCTAGCAGTCTAGATACTCGCTAGTAACTCGACTCGACGTCGCGCTACATACCGTTAGAACCATCGGACGCAATCAACGGTAGCAACAATAGCAGCAACAACAACGATCCAACGACTCTTGTCACGACGAATACTTAACCAACTGAACAACATGGTACAGGATTGTACTTTGCACAATGGGCGATGCTGATAGTAACATAATTACAATTAACACGGTGCCCGATGAGAAATACGAGATGCTCTTGGCGAGCAATACGAGTTTAAGTAATTAATCAGAATACCCTCGTCACGGTGACCGTGGTTCACGAACTTGCCGCAACGAGAACCGCGGAAAATTTATCGATTGTTCGAGACGGGCCAAAGCTTTGAAAACAATCGTCCTCCACGAGTACGGACCGTCCTAACTCCATCTACGAACGAACGATTCATCAACCATCCTAGTAATTAACGTGCAACCGCCAAGCTTGTCTCGGATTCGTCGACCACCAACTTGCCGATCGATGAGTCCTACACAGTTTCGATTCTACGTGAATCGCCTTTATCGAGCTTACGCGTGCTCTTCGAAATTACCAACTCACGACTCCACGATACTTGTGCAAAATTCATATTTCTATGAATGTACTTTATGTTATGTAATATAATTCGTAAGAGATATCGGTGCGGCTCACGGAAGAGTCAGGCACCCTCGTACGTTAACACCGTTTTGTCCGTATCGTTTCACCGATACTGTTTTGCCATCAATACGTGACTTCGTCGAGACAAATTTTTCACTAGCAGCAACGCAGGGTCCAACCAACTGCAACATTGACAAGTACACTACAAGTACACACAGACACGTATTGCTCGTTGGATTCGCTCGCTTGAAAAAATCTAGTCCAAACCAATACCGATCCATGTGCTAGCAAATTAAGAAAAGATGTCTTGGCCGGAAATCAGGCTTTTCTCCGTACGTATGTTGTGTCTGTGCCTTTGCCTCTGTGTACGTGTATGCGTGTATGTACGGTCTTGTCAACGTTGCAGACGCTGAGGCAAGAATAGAACGTAATCTGATGCAGTCCTGGAAAACGTACGTTGCCCGAGGTTCATATAAACAGTTGTTCAAATCCTGTTTCGATCATCGTCGTTTCACGTGAATGAACGAAACTCCAACAAAGCTAAGATTCCATTCGTTTGATTATAAAAATACAAATTTGAGTAAGAATTTCCGTGTAGATTAAAAAATATTTTTTGACCTTCAAATTTTCCATAAACGCACAAAAATCCACCGTGTACTCGAGACGCTGCTTCAGACAGCTTCTTCAGAGATGGTAGCGGGTTGGTCGGGAAATTCTACAAGCAGATTTTGTTTGCGCTGCGAGGCGGAGAACAAGAAATACTTTTGTGACTTCGGCGGAATATATACTCGCTCTAAATATTTAGTAGCTCCGATGTATATTTTTCAGATTTCTTGCAAACTCTATCGATATAGATTCCAAAGTTTCGCGATGACGATACATCAATATGATATTGACTTCTTCGGTGGCAATCGTGTGTAGCTGTTGCACTTTCACTCTACGCCAACGTTTCATAGACATTGCAGTCTATTTCTCCAGGGCAAAGCTGAAACTGAGGGTTTCAGGCCCCATTGTCTCCATCTGTACTGAACGATGTTCCGGCTGGCTGATCAAACTGATGACTCGACTCGGAAGTTCTAGCCGGATGCTCAACCAGGAAGATTTAACCGGAAGTCGTTTAATTTGATTGACCAAGCGAATTTATCGACATAACCGTGATAGTAGTCGACTCTCATTACGATGTTAATGAAACTTCAAAATGTCTCGTGTGGTACAGGACGTGATATATATACCTCCAAAGCTCTCTGTAAGTGTTTGCAAATATTTTCATGCTGCCGTACGTCTACGTATAAGGGAAATAAAATAATCAAGAAATCTGATAAAACGACGATAAAGGAATAAAAATATCCTGATCGATTCATACAAGCCCTCGGTGCTTTTTTACGCCTAATATCGAAGCAAGTGGACTATGATATTCCATGAAATTGCCCCTTCCGAAACATTGCATGACATCTGACCTCGACGAGTGGCGAACATCAAGGACATTTGGCACAGATGATAAAAGTATGCTTGTCAGTAATAGATAAAAAAGGAGACTGGACGGTGGAGAAAAATTCTATGGACTGTCTGGGCAAAGCATTTCCGTTCGGTGATCTTGTCAGCAGAATAAAAATATTACATCGATCGCCTGTTTTTAAATAGATCGCAGTGCCCCATGTTTCTCGTTCGGTCGATGGATATACCATGGATATACGATGGATACACGATGAATGTACGATGGATAGAGTTCTCGATGCGGATAAAATCGTCAACATTTAACGACCAACGATCTCATTCTAATTTCGAGAAGATAAACCTGGGACCGTGTGGAAGAATAACATGGATTAAAATCTGATAAATCTTGCAGACGGCTGGCGCTATACCCGGACGAACGTATATATCCGCGGAAGCGTAGCTTCTCATTGCCGACGAGCGTATAATTTTATAATCTCGGATAATTTTCCGCCAGCTATCTGTCTTCGCGAAGAAATACTTTCCGCGGAACGCAATTTATTCGCGATAATTATTTCATGAGTATATCGCATGGAGTTGTGCAAATTTATATTTTTAAAGCCGCTGGCTGAAGAAAATTAAAAGTTGAATCAAAGAACGTTATACATTTCGAAGAATGTTATTTGCTTTCCACGTTTCGTATATTTCTGAATTTCTGTACATCTTGCTACGTTTTTATACACGTTTATGGTAAATGCATAAATATGCAGAGTTTGTTCATCGGTGTTTACGCAAACTGCACGCCTGTAAAGTAGCAGAACGATATGCAGATTTCTTCGGAACTAATCAACATTTCTATACGTAAAATTATATTATTTCCTATTTCAATTTTCCACTCGTCAAATTTTCTAGTCACTTCGTTGGAACCTATAAACAAATTAGTAAGGAGAGCGATATTATTATAACGACGCTATAAAAAACAAAATTATATAAATTCTTCCGCTGTTAAAATATTCGACGCTAATTTTCGAAAAATATCCGTAAAAATATGCATACACGCTTCTATCGTCCCTCCACGCTACGTCGTTTATTTTCTATTCATTATCATTTTATCGATTACTGATAGCGTGCATCAGCATTGTCGGTGGTTATTCTAGTTCGTTCGATAGGCGGCACTTTTCATTATAAGAATAGAGCCAATACTGCGCGTTTAATTCAAGACAATGGTGTCTATGAATTAGCTACGATTTTTTTGCATGTGTTGCGTACGAAGGAAAATCGCTAGGTATTTTCAGAAAAGGTTCGGTCTCCGGTGGAAAAATTTCTTGCAAGCCACAACATGCATCCGACCTGGTTCGCGTTACAAAAGAAGTAAGATACCGACGACGCGTTCGAGGTCATCGTTTCTAAAAATTCCTTACGGTTTTTCTGCTGCCAATGTGGCTATTTCGAGCAGAGTAAACATCAAAATAACTATTATTGGACAGGCAATATTTATAATTATTTTTACATATATCTATTTATTTCTTCCTTTGATTTTCCATTGGTATTTTATCTATCTGTAGATTTGTGTATTTACGCGTTCAATTTGGGAAACAGACTACTATGCTCTGATAGCGTACTTTTTATGTCTATAGTGATTTTTAATTTGTTATATTTTATATAGTAACACTCTGATCTAAGATGACAGCTTCATTTTGTAATTTTACGGAACAAATAAACCGAAAGGTACACCTCGAGTATTTGTAATTATTCAACTAAAAATATTCGATAATCGACTCGAAATACGTGTACAAATTTTATATCCACAATATACCAATTAAAAAATTCTATGGCGGAGTTCCAGATATTGACAAAATTAGAAACACAACGAGAACTGCATCCGAGTAAATCCCATAAATACACACTGTAAAACTAATTTAAATTGGCTCACACAATATTTCAAAAAGTAATTAACTAATTGACCAATTTTCGCTCTCACATTTCTATCCATGCTTTTATCACTTTTATCACTTTTATCGAAATTATCAGATTCGTCGTAGCTACTAGAAAACTGAAGCTTGCACATTTTTCCCGCAATCTTCCATCTGTATTCTTACAGATTTTCCAATTGAACTATTTGTTTGTTGCAGTAAAAAAACGAGGTTTGGACCTTTTTCTCCTGCAAACTTCAATCTGTACTCTTCTCGCAGATTTTTCAATTGACTTATTCGTTTGTTATACCGAAAAGTCCAAGTTTGGCTCTTTTTCTCCTACGATCTTCAATCTGTATTCTTCTCGTAGAATTGCCAATTGAGTTATTCGTTTGTTGCACTAAAAACTTCGAATTTGGACATTTCTTTCCTGAAATCTTCAATCTGTATTCTTCCTGTAGGTTTTCCAATTCAATTGTTTCGCGTTTATTAAATCACATTACATTCTACTTTCCTGATGAGCCATGTTTATGCCTTGCCTCTTTCCAGTTACACGTACGTAGGATTCTCATGGGACAGGTAGTAGCGGTGTTCGAATCAATAATCTGACACGGGGTACTTTTCCATCCATGAAAAACAACCTGAAGAAGTATTCAAAAATGTGCGCGCTCGCGTTTCCCCGTTATAAATCATTCTTTCCAACTTTTCTGCTTGTTAACACAAAGTACACGTGATTCTTAGACCACACGTCATGATATGCTAAAGATGTAAGCGATGTTTTAGTTTATTCTCCTCTATACCGACGAGATTTCAGATAAAATTTCATATTCAAGAGTTACATCTTTTCGATGTACTTGTAACTCTATTACTCACATTCGCGACATTTCTATCCAAACTTTCTTTCGCAAATTCATCCGATAGAAATAAAACTATTTACACCACAGGCGTTGACTTGTACATTTGGTGAAATTGGATAAGAATAGTATATATATACCATATATATAGAATATATTTCATAAAACACCAAATACTGGGCGCGAATGTTCTCGTCATACTCGACGGTTCTTCTTACTTAAAAGAACTAAAAAGAAAGTTGGAAAATGAAGGAAAAATGAAAACCGAACACGATACGTGCAACAGCGGAAACATACTATCGCAAGGATTTTAAGCTTTCGTTTTCAAGAAGATAGAGTCTGAACGCGTCTAACAAAAAACTGGCCTAGTGTGCGCGTATAATAAGCAAGCTGTGGGATTTATTTTTCCCAGAAACGAAGGATTTTTCTCGTGGAAAAATGTACTTCTACATTTTCCACTTATTTTCACACGTACGATAACGTCCTGTCGATTATTTATTTCTGTCCAGTTCGAGATTAATCATGTTCAAGCGTACTTAATAAATTTCCAAACTCCATTTTCTCGGGAACGAGGCGTCACGTGGAAAAATGTTACTCTACCCTTTCTTCTTATTCTTTCATAATGAATCACTTCGCGTCTGCTTGTGCATGTTGTTCGCGCGCACCGTGTATCAGCTTCGTCCGCAAATTCACGTGGTTGGAAACTGCCGCGCAGTTGCTCCTTCTCTTCCCAGTGATAATCACCGAGCAATTCTGCGGTTTCGTAGCCAGAGGCGCACGTCCATCACGACTCTTCCGCGATGCTCGTCTAATTGGAACTTTGCAAGAGGCCTTTCCCCGACGACGAACCAACTGATTCAGTTGGATTTTGCATCAACGGATGACGCAATCTCCTTTGAGATGAAAGAATCGTCGACCAAAGGCAAGAGCCAAAGGCTGACTTCCGGATGAACGATGTCGCATCGAAGGTAACGAGGCGTGTTCCCCAACGAAAGCCTGCAACGAGTCCTTAATTTCCAACGGTTATCAAACTCTAATGATTCGGCCCGCGTTCTGCTTTGTGAACACGATCGCGTCGTTGAATGCGATCCGTGTATCTTCGCTGAATGTTGCTTGTTCTGGCGAGAGTTCGATCGGAAGAGAAAGTCGATAAGATTAGATGTTGCAGCGAAGGGCAATTTTCAAGCAACTACGAAACAAGTAACAAAGTTGTTGTTACGTTGCTTTTATCGGAGAAAAGGACGATAAGAGAGAAGAATACGAGTGTTGGGTCGCGTTGCGCGATTCAACCGACATGGACGATAGAACTTTGCAACCCACGCAAGTTGCAAATCACCAAGCAGCTCGTCTTCCTGCGTAATTGGTACGAGCCTGATAAGAAAGCAACGATTGGCAACAAAACGAGTAGATCGTATCGCAAAGGATCATCTGAAAAAAAAACAGATACGCCACGAACAAACAAGATGAGCAACTCGATATTTGTCTTATAAACAGTGGTCGACGATCTACCGCAATTGTACGCGAGATACGAGAGACAATCTGTCGATACGATCCCCTTTGATATCGTCGGAAAATAATATTAGCGGCGGAGCTGGCGTGTTTAAGACAACACGCCGACCACCGCACGCATAAATAAATCCTTGAAATGCCAAAGACACCGGCAAACTAGAGGCGAGGTTCAAAAGGGATCGAAACGAAGAAGACGAGTATAGAGAGGTCGAAAGGTGATGAAAATGGAGGGAAACATAGGAGAAGACGTGACAAAGAGGAACGAGTGGTGGAAAGGACGAGGAAATTGCTGACAAAAATAGGAGATCGAGGGTAGAATAAAAGCAAGGACGACGTAGGTGGCCACCCAGCCACTTTGCCATGACAAACCAAACCCGGAGTGACTACCCTCTTCTTGCGCGCTGATAAAACTGTCACGGCATTCCAGACGATCGATCTCTGACAGCCACGTTATCAATGGATATTCAAACACGACCAAACCACACGGTTCTCTTGCGAGAACGTTGATTGAAATTCCTTTTGTCGTTGATCGCTATTTGTGCGTCCCGACGAATATCGCGAAATTATCGAAATCTCTATCTACACCAGCGTGCAATAGTATTTGCACGCTTTCAAGCGAGACAGTCGATGTATCAGCTTGTCCGAGAAGTTTCTTTCGTTTTAGAAGGAAATAATCGATGCATCACGTTTCTTTCTTTTATATTATTTTATTGGATTACGTATGGTTCGGTTTGTTCTATCAAGATGAAGGTCACAACGTCTAACGGATTAGGTTTCATGTTTGTATAAGGATGCGCGCTGTTGTAAAAGAAAGACGCCGCTCAACGTCGATAGTTCTCATAAAACAAATGAAACTTTTATCGACTCGATACGTATGTGCGAAAAATGTTGTCAGTCCTCTAAATTCAAAGCCACGCATCGAATCGCATAAAAATTGTTGTCGCCTTCCCAGAGAAGAGTTACAACTCTAAGATCAGAAGAGAAATTGTACTCCCTTTATGGTTTACTTGCAACCTTACCACGAGTCGTAGCTGCGCGGATATCGAGAAAATTTGAGCCACAGGTCGTTTATCACGCGGCGAGATGGAAGACTCTAATAAAAATTATGAAAATTAATCTTGTCTGAAGCGACCTCGTTGCTGTCAACGTCACCGTGCGTCATCGTTGCTTTTTAATTTACCGATTTGTCTTCGTTGCTTAATTTCCAGTTATCGGATAGCACTTCGTTGCAAGGAAATGCATATCGCAACGTGTCAATTAACCCGAGTGTTAACGACTAATGAGTTGAAACGGTGTTAAGAGGTTATAGGAGGATGAATATGATTTTTTTTTTTAATTACCTATGTTACGTATATGATTCTGCTATCTTTCAATTCCCAAATTTAAAATTTTTATCATTACAAATATACATATACATGTGTGTATACATGCCCTCCTTTCGTTCGTGTAAGAAGGTTTGCTCTCGTGCAGGGGAATTTTTACGTACATCGATAATTAAAAAACAAAGACGAAAACGCAATTTCTTAATCACCTCCTTAAACTACATTCAAGTTATATGCTCTACATATAATATACATATTGATAACTCCCTGGTTTGAAGATATTTAATTCGCTACTACGGATTTTAACTTGAACTGTCTCATTTAAAAATATAGGTAACTGAGGTTAGTTAATTGTCTACGTGTTCGTTGAAGGCGCAGGAAGAGTTTGTCATTCTATTAATAATTTTGAAACGCTAGAGTAAAGTTTTCTTACTTCCAGGTAGCACATTCTAAGTTTTTCAATTTATTCGGGAACAATTCCGGTAAGTACAAAGTTTCATTTTGACCTTTCCTCGATACAGAGCAATAATAGAGAAAAGAGTTGGGACAGTTACCTATTCTGAGACGTTCTTTCCAGTCTACATGGCAATTTACATAAATTACTTGCTTTAATAGACTAATCGATACATATCCAAAATCACAATAAAAACTGACGGTAGAGAACATAGAAAATTAATAAATTAAGCAACTTTTTCCGTTTAGGCTTCTAACTAACAGCTATTTAAGTATCTTTCCTATTCGAGCTACGATGATATTTATTAATATCAAGAAACACTTAGACATAAAATATCCCAAATAATAATCGCATAATTTATCCTTTTATTACATTTTATATCACCTGCTAATGAAAATGTGTATTAACGAAAAGATACGAATAGACGATTCGTCGAATTCTCTAAATACTTCCCCAGGTATTTCAAAAATGATTTCACTAAAAAATACACTATATTATTTTCATCCTCTCTGTATCAAATTTAAGCAAAAACATTAAACAAACTACAGAAAAACCTTCCCTGTTCTTTTCTACCCTTTATCTCGTTTTTGTTCGTCATTTTTGTTATTTCCTACTCGAATCGCGGGTGGTGTAACGTTTAGCCAGCGAAACCAATTGCAAGGCAGGCACTGCGAAAGATCTCACAAGTTGCAGGATTATGTTCTTCGAGGAACTGTTCTCTGTAATTTTTATAACATCAAATGGAGTAACTTAAATTTCAGAGCTTCAACTTTGAAAGTTTCCATCCTCCTCCGTTTGATACCTTTATCATGGGTCACGTCCGCAGCCATGGGGTTTCCATGGCTGCTCGATTAAAGCCGAAGTACCGTTAAAGACAAACTGCTGCACGAGTCATGCTTCGTCGTGGAGCTTCGTCATAGAAACTTTTCTGTAAAGAATCGTCTGGATTTATGTCCATTACAATATTCATTCTAACGTTTAAATACGAAAATTACTTTTCTACAAGCAGTAGTCAAAATAATGCCGTGAATATGTAACGATAATTTGTTTCCTCCGTTTTGTGTCAAATTTCTGAGTCACGATTGCACGTAAATGTAGAAATCCAATATCTGCCGATGATAGCGTCATACATATGTTTAATACAAAAGACAACAGGAGAAATTTCTGCTACAATTTCCTTGTTAAGAGACGGGTTGCGAAATAAAAATCTGCGCATAACTGAGCCACAAAATGGCCACGATACCAGACGTGTGCTAGATATAAGAAGGTAAAAAATATGGGAGATCATCGTTGAGCAGAGCTAACGTGTGTCTTTCGCGGAGCACGAGGTATTATCTTTGATAGAGTAGCAGGTTAGATAAGCTTTTGAACAAACAAAAGCATGGACTGAAGGATTGTTACATATAGAACTGAAGTCACGTACCACTTCTAATACCAACAGATGGACAGCTCTAGAAGATTACTGAGAGTCTTTTGATATGAAATTGTACAGATCGAACGACTTTTATTCTTTCCCCTAGTATATTTTAATACGAATATGGAAGAGGTAATACAGTGAAATAAACCGTTTAAGCCTTTGGTTCGTTACTTTCGCTGTGTTAAGCAACACGATTGAGGAATCGCTTTAAAAAAGTCCGCAGTCTAATGCTCTTCAATCTAATCACTCTTGGTCACGCAAAATGAATTGTCCGATCTTATTGAAACAATAAATCTAAAGCAAGTTGCTCGTGGCAGATGTTCTACAGCATTACGAATACTATTACGGATCTATCGATATCGTGGCCAAATGTCAGAGAGGGAAAAGTTAGAAATTTGCAAGAGGCGAGCCACCTCGTTCCAGCAGATTGTTCGCATATTCGCAAAAATAATGTTTAAGATAATATTAATTACACGATAGAAACAAAGCTCAATTTCTTTAAACAGCTACTCATATTTATCAAAATTATATTTACATTTACGTTTATCCCAAGGTATTTTAATTACATTTTCTCGCTCTCAGATCGTTATGGGTTGCTATTGGATTCTGCATAATTAGGACGCAATTACCGCGTCTCAACCTACGTGCTGCGAGCTATTTTTCCGTTTTCGTAATGTACATCAGACAGCGGTAAAAGTCACGTAATGTTTGAAATCGTCGACGGAATTTTTCCAAGCGTATATAAAGCTGTGAGAAGAACAGCGATATTAAAAAATATTCTAGTTTTAAGAAGCTTGAGGGTTTTTAGAGCCACGCGCGACAATCATCCACGAAGGATCACGTACACGCGTGTTTTTCCCAGAACAACGATGTTTACGCTGCTTTCCGTGCTTCCCTCGACGTAATGGTCCTAAGTACTAGGTGCACTATTATACGATATTGTATAGTGTTGTGCCAACTCATGCCGAATAAGGGTCTTGGAGTAGCTACCTAATCCCAGGAACTTTGTCGACTATCGCGGGCCAGCCGCATTTACTCTAACTTGTCGATTAGTATAACCTGTGGATTAGTCTAACTTGTCGATTAGTATAAAGTCGAATGTTGCGTGCAGCGTCGCACTTTGCTCGATTGATTCTTCCCTCGTCTACTAACTTTCTCTAAACGTAACGAAACCACGACATATAAAATATACAAACGTTAACTTTCCTTTCTCATCTTGCTAGCAGGTATACACCGTCGCACAAACGTATTTCCAGACGTGCTTCTTCCCTTCAACAGAACGTAATTCAATGATATCTATACGGCCAACGAGATATCCAATTATTCGATTCTTTCATTCTTCCATTATTTGTTACAGTTACGTGCACCACATAAACGTGCTCGTGCAACAGCGTAGAATATTCCGACGCGATGGAATTCTTGAAACTTAATGGATGCAATAAGGCAATTGACATTCGTAACTGCCAAAACTCGTGAATAATAGTTTTGCTACACGAGTTTATCGTTTGCTGTAGGTTTTCAATTCTCAGCCCGATTGATGGGGAAAAAATACATTTTCTTTACAAATCGACCATATAACCAACTACTCTAATTTTCAAATGTTTCGTCGTACAAGTATATCGAAACCTTTGCTACTTATGCTTCTCTTTCCTCTTTCGATGCAGCGTAGTCTAACGCAGAAATAAATGTTTCAACTGATAATCAGATAAGCGTTTCTCCGACAGTTTACCGATATCGCGGCGACTAGCTGGAAAACGCGGATAAAGACATTCGGAAATCTCACTTTCACCTGCGGTAATCTGCTGTCAGATCCATTTCCCTCGGTCCAGTTACTGCTCGCTCTTTTACCAAGCCAGAGATCTTTTATCCGGGAAAGATTGAACTGCGATATCGAATGCGCAAATAGGGTCTACCCTCCAGCTTCTACCTCGCCCCTTCTTCCTCCAACGCGTCTTTACCTGTGTTCTAACTTCTCCTTCGCTGTTCCACGTTGTAAAAGAGACAAAAAAAAAAAAATTCACGCGAACGACGACTTTTCACTTTTGTGAATGGAACGAGTTTGTAGTACGGCATAAGCCAACCTAACCTGGACTTGGACCAAAAGCACAAAAATCCATATCTTTACGTCTGAGCTAAAGTCTCTTTTTCTATTCATATACGTAGGTTCAACGAAACATATCGCGTTTCCAAAGTGCTGGCCAACGTGAGTGTGCCTTGATTCTTAAAAACTGAAATATCTCGAGTCGTTGAAACACGAGTGTGTCATCGTAAACGAACAAGCAATAAATAGTTTATTACAGAAGATAAAAAGAGTCAAATTTGAGGACACGACAAGGCGCGCAATGCAAAGATCTTATTGTTGTTTTGAAACACGGAAATTATCCCCCTTTCGAGAAAATAATAGAGCAAAACCCCGTTTTAGAGTAATTATTTTCTAACGAGAAATGGAAAGGTCGACTGCACGCTCCAGTTTTTAAAGAGAAAGGTGCTTTGTTGAAAATTCTGGCTTACGAATTTACGGGTTTTTTTTTTCTTATAAATAAACACGTTATGTGGTTTTACTGCAGTCATCTTCAACTTTATGGAGAAAAGCTTTATTATTCCACGATATACGGTTCAGTTCTTTGAAAATTCTATAAACCGATAATCTCCTGCTTCCTTCGGCGCAAAACTTCCTCGGACTAAGCTTATCTTTAATGAATTACATTTCCCACGCTTCTTATTATCGTATAATCGAGCTACGGAACGTCGGAAGATACCTAACAAAATATAAATTTTCCACCGTCTTTCTTCTATACGAGCGCGCGCGCGTGTGTGTGTGTGGATCCATTCCGCTATATTTAGACTTCATCAGATGATAAATACGATTTTTCACATCAAAACGATAAGTAATGGACAACAAGAAATAAACGAAGAGACGAATTTTATGATTCCACGATGCAGTTTATTTTCTGTTTAACGACGAGCGTATGACGAAATGTTCGTTCCATTCGTTTAACCCAGTAATGAATGTTCCATTAGTAAAATTGCGCCACGTATAACATATGGACCTAATATACATAAATATAATATGCACCAGTTACATCGAATGTACATTGTAAACACCTACGCGAATAATTAAAGTGCAGTTTGCACTTCTATCCGCAGAAATGACTTTTGTTTAAAATCGTAATAACTGCGATACTTACAATAGAGCTCGCTATATTAATAAAAATAGAATGCCTACGACACGTTTAATTAATATCGAATAACATCGACGTCGAAGAAGTAAATTACAAATTATCATAACCAGGCGATTGTGACCTACGAATTTTTCAATTTTAATCAGATATCAAACGATAAACTACATTTTTTTCATTCTTCTTCAACGTCTGAGAAACATAAGAATTTCAGGCTATTCTAATATGATCTTTATGCTACCCCTCTGTTACTTCTATGAGCCATATACCACTTTGTTCCGAATTATTAACTTTCCGCGATTCGAATGTATTTCCCGACTGTACACGATGTCAGGTACCAAAGTTCAAGTACATCCGCGTATCGTGTGAAAGTTTAAGACAATATTAATAATAGGTTCTGCTCTATTTGACTTACTTCAGCTATTTCAGTTACTTGCGTTACGTTACGCGTGCAATGACGGATAAAGGGAAGCTTAGTATTCGCATTTGCGTATAAAAATATTGGAAACTTTAGCATATAATCACGATATTAGTAACAATGTATCAGATAATTTTCTTTACTCTGAGATACAGTGTATTATATCTGTTAACGGGAAAATAATTATTTTTGTTTTTCACCTACTAATTGCGAACGAGTATGGGATAAGGCGTATTGCATAGGAACAGGTAGTAATCCAAAGAAGCGATGCCTAGTGAATAAACTGGCTGCTGTAAGACGTATTATGACGTCTTTTGTGATAGAAGCAGTATATGGCCTAGTGTTGTCAGGCGGCAATTTCACGGAACGTACTCCTTTGTCAGTGTCCTAACGCCTGGATCTTGTCTAAAGACACATTCTTCCATGGTGGAATTCATCACTTACCTAATAGATGACTCAAAGTCATAAAATGCAAAGACAAATACATCGATTCAACAACTTTCTTCTTTAAATAGATTTTGAATTTCGCTGGAAAAATTGAATTATTGGTTTATAAACCTAATATCGACCAAATATCGAATGACGAAATTGGGAAATTTATAAAACTCCGAGTCGATCGATTCGGCCTCTCAGAGTCTTATATATACAACGGCATAGAGTAACTAAAATGATGTTAATGTAAATCACGTGTGATTACAAAAACGTATTAATCACAGTAAAAGATATTGACCGACAAATCTCGCGTGCCTCTTCCTCGTTAAATGAAAGTTTCATCACAGTGCAGTGATGCGGAATTTAGAATGAGAAATGTCTGTTGCGATACATCGTCAAACGAAATCCACTGTCGAGCAATCTTGGAAAATCTCAGGAACCGATGCCGTGAATAGAATGTCCAGGGGCTTTTTCAACTACCACATAGAAACTTTCGTATTACATTGGTCGTACGGGAAGAAGTCCAGCTTAAGGGAGGAATCGTAAAGATTTGAATACAGTACACCAAGGTAGAGGAAATCGGAACGAACAAACTCGACAAATACAAGTTGAGGATATTAAATAACACCTAACTTTAACATATGTCGACGTTATACCGTAAAATAAATTTTATCCCAGTTCCCATGCAGTTTTGAGAAATATATCAAATCAAACGAAATGAAAAACGTCGATTCACGACTTCCGTGCTCAACGCTTACAAAATTAAAAACGTCGGTTCATGTCTCCCGTCACGCTTCTACCTTTTTAATTGTATCCTCAAAGATTTTTAATAATTCACTTTCTAAAATGAGGCGACATTTCCTTCATTTAAGAGTCTTTAATAATGATGTTGCGTTAATTTACAATATTTCAATTCCACTAAGATACAATTTTTTAATGTTTCTCGTAACACATACGACGTATACATCAAAGATGCCTCCTATAAGTGTTCCGATATTTTCTTCAACCGATGTATATACTTGTATGTATATAACATTCTACTTTAACAAAAGCCAACATTAATTTTGCTAAAAGCACGCGCGTGTTTTTACGAACCGCTGAGACAAAACACCCGACACCCGTCATTTTGACAAGTTTCATCATTCTGGTAGCGATCATGCGTCTAGCTGTTTTCAACTTGAACGCAGTATAAAAGTTGTTTTATAGAATAAAATAGCCGTAGACTAGATAAATGTGGTGTACGGTAGCTGAGTGCTCGACAGCGTTTAAAACTCCATCTCGTAGCGTTTCACTCTAGATTCGATTAAGCTCGAGACTAAGCTCATCTAGAGGCCGTCGTTCACCGAACAATAGAGCAAACGAACAGTAACAGCTCGGTATCGACACTTTCGCGTTCTTGCATATACTTCAAATACGAATGTATTCGCTTCTAACAGCCTATTATCGACACTCCTCCGCATCGCTGCATCAACAATAGGGAGCATTTAAAAAATGTTTTGCTGGTCGAATGATAGTATTCCACTGTATTCTGTCCGTGTATTGTCCGATTGCCTATCGAAACTCAACAGCGGATAAGGACGAAATAATCGGTAATGGCTCGACACCGTTTAAATACTCGCAAAGAAAAGTAAATGAGTTGTTTCGCTAGCAACCAAGTATTATATGTAGATTAACACTGTACCGTATTATAATTTCTTACAGAAATGTACGTGTTACGAGAAATTTAAATTATAATATACATAGTATATAACAATAGGCTTAACTATTCTCCTCCTACAAAATATACCTACTATTCCTACAACATAGATGTAATACAGGATAGTGACCATCGTCTCGTAGCAATATCTGGAATCACTTCAGCCCTTACAGCCCTTACATCCCTTACATCCCTTACAGCCCTTACAGCCCTTACAGCCCAAGTGGGACGTATGTATAATAATGTATATGTCTTGGTAAATGTTCCTGATTCCCCATGGAACAATATATATATGTGCGTGTGTGTGTGTGTTTCATAAGTACGTTATTTTGCGTTGGTTTAGCTAATCATGGCAAAAGCACATGGCGGATGCGACTGAAAATTCCTACGAAATAATAAAAAATGATGAAAAAATCTATCGATTCAAAACGCAACGTGCTAATAAAATTACGATTGAAAACCGAATGGAAGAATCACAAATATATCATACGTATCTAGGTCAGTTTTAAACACCAAAAACACCGAGCACTTGAATTACTCCTTATGCGAGAATTCTCGGCATTAGACTACAGCGACGAAAGTAATCGAACAACTCTGGCAACTTTTATTTTTGGATATATTATGCGAAAAGATGAGGAGATACGCGAGTTTGGGATGGAAGCGTGAGAACACGATAGAATGAGCGAAAGTTAGATATGTTCTTCTGTTCTAATTTATTTAAACGATGCGTCCGATTCGTTTCATTTTCGGCCTATTTATCGTCATTTCGTGAAGTTCGTGATTAACGATCAGCGAGTTGCCTCGGTCTTATTAACATGCTGAAAGGGTACAGAGGGGGTCCGAAACGCCGTGCATCGATTTTATGCGGTAATACCGCGCTGATGGAATCACCTGTTCGACCGGCGGGAAATCATTTGAATTTCAAATGCATGTTCGATAATAGAATAAATGTTATTTGGCCGAAAGCCCGATTAATCTGCAAGTTCGCAAGTGCTGCGTGGCCTGGCTTCATTGTGCGCCGGAAAACTCGTTTCCACTTTGTTAATAGCGCTACGGGGAATGCCAGTTAGGACTCTGGCCCCTCGACAAGACTGCCTTTGCTAATTCGAACGGAAAGTTTCGACGTTACCTTTTTTTCGCGGCCAGATGAAAACTGGCTGTGTAATTCAACATGGTTTGGCGTATACGTCCTTATATTACACACAGGGTGTCCCAGTATTCGTGACACAATCGGCAAATTCTCATGTTCTACATACATATTACATATCCAGTTCCATATTCCTTTTATACTTCTTCGAGTATTTATTACGTATCGACTTTCTCTTCGAATTTCCAAACAAGTACACCAACGAAAGCCATATTGTTCGTCTTGAATTTCAATAAAGTAATAATCCGAGTCTACGTTTCAACAAAATATCGGACGCAGAATTTGGAAATACGTGTAGAACGCCTTGGGACACAAACAACCGTGCTACTTGACAAGAGTGGAAAACGTTGAAACGAGTTTCTTCTTCGACGGTCCGAAAGGAAATCGATGTTTCACAAATGTACTTGCACGAAGATTTAACAAGAGAAGGAACGCTGCATGTGCACACACAAAATCAAATATAGCTTCGAAATTATTTAGGAGCTTTTTGTGCATTCGCGAATATACCCGTCGCGCCTAATTAAAGAAAGATGATAAATTGTGCAAGATTTTATCGATAGGCAGATCGAGTTAAACGCTGCAGCCATCGAGGAACATCGAGAAACATTTTCGCGAGGATAACTCACGAGTAGTACACTCAACGTCGTTAAAAGTTCGAAACATTTCTTGTCATATGGCCGCAAGTGGCAGAAAAAATATAGTGGCACACCCTGTATATATTATTTATATTTCCAACCTCTAATTTCTATCTCACAAACTGTCCACGTCCACTTCCTCTTCTAATTATTCTATGCATGCAATTTAGCACTTGGATCGATTGCGGGCGAACGTACACTGGCCAAATACCTGCTGAATTATCACAGACCGGTGGATACAGGGAAGTTAATATCAAAGTTAATAACCAGCCGCCAAGTTGTAAAAGGATGGCCGTAATTCATTTGTAGACGTAACGCTAACCCGTTGTCCAAAAGGTGCTTTCTGTTCAAAATGAATAGCCAGCACAAACTATGTAACTGTGCTCTCGCCGCTCGCTGTCTGACCCACACACGACTTTTCTCCTGGCTAGCGCTACTGCTACGACTACGCGTGGTCTGACCATCGATGTACTCTTCCACTGCCTGCCGGTATAATTTATAGTAGTCATTTAAAGTCCCGCTTCCCGCTAAAGCCGGTAATTCTTTGGCAGCAGCGGCTCGCATAACTTTTACGCGCTTCGACTGTTCTTGCCACACGTTGGTAACGTGTTTATTAGACTGCGACTTTCATTCTTTCATCACTCATCTCATACTTCTCGTATCGTCCGGCTAATGACAACGGCGAATTCGTCAAAGTTTTAAATTAATATTTTTTTCCATCATCCCGTAGATGGCTCCTACGTACAAAGTTGGTTAATCAACTTCGCTAATAGCTTAATTTAAAAATTACAGCTGGATCCAAAGTAATTAAGATCCCAAGTAACGATCGAATTAATGATCTTATGAAAGCATTAAAAACTTTCCACCATTTTTCATAACATAATTGAATCTACAAGCATGATACTGTAGATCGTTGGCAATTATTTTTCAAGCTAGAAATAACTTTATTCTTTTTCTATGAAATGGTTCTACATGCGTTAACCGAGATGAAAAATGTACAACTTTGGTCATTTTTATCATTCTTATCATTTTCCGTGTTTATTGGAATTTTGTCTGCAAAGCTTTCTCTAAGCCAGTTAATAATTTATAATTTACACAACATCGAGTGTGAAAAGGCTACAATTTTTGACACTATTTTAACACAACAAAGTCTATTTAACAAAATCTTTGCGCTTTTAATACGCGCAACTAGATAACTATTATCGTGTAGGAAAACTAATAAATTTCTAACAAAAGTTTGCCGTTTAGCGATTTCTCTGTAGCGTGAATCGATCTTCGGCAAATAAAAGCGAGAAAATGGAACAGAGTAAACTTCATTTTCCGTCAGGTTTTGTCGGCAAATTTTCATGCCGATTCCATTTAATGAATATTCATCAGTTACGTACTCGCGTTATTAGGTAGTCATGCAAGCTGATAAACCATCGATAACGTTTACGGGTGTAACTAATGATGGTTTTACAATCACAAACCATGAAGAAGATTAATATCGGTAATTGTTTGAGTCCGTGCTACATCCGATATAGAAAGAATTCGCGTTATATCCTGATGCACTGATTTAAATCGTCATAAAGCAGACAATATTTGTTCGTCGTTTATCGCACGAATACTTGTCGTTACTATCGTTGAACGTTTCACGAACATCCATCGTTGGCTGACTAAAGCAATTTCTCATTTACTACGCCATAATAAATTTGCTAACGTTATACGATTAAAGTTTCTTCAATTTATAAAACATCTCGAAAGATACTTAAAAGTTGACAAAATAATATTGCTCTGCGAGTAACTTTAACTCTGCTCTTTTAATTAAAGTACTGACCCATTTGGCCTAAAGCTTTTGCACAATGCTACGGCATATTCTGAGTTTTCTTATACGCGTGACTACACACGTTACCAAAGATCAGCAACGTGGATCATCCATTGATCGTCGATAGAGCAACGAACGAATTAAAACGTGTGAATCAAACAACGTGGAAACGAAAGAACGCTCCGTAGACGAATGAAAAAATTGCTCGGGCAGAAGCACTAAATTTCATGGACCGATACAGGATTAAACAGAGGCTAGCCTGCAGGAAATATGTGGTCCAGCTTCAGGCCACGATCCTTTGCCCGTAAATGCCTTGGCAAACTTCGTTAAAGTCCATCGGCTTTGTTCGGACGACGCGTACGTCGCAACATGGATTCGTATTGAAAATGCACTGTTGAATATCAATCGATAAAGGCAGCCGCGAAGCCACCGTTTAAAGGGACTGGTCTATAATCATTTGAAAGTGCTCTATCAGAATGATAACGTTACTACGATAATGCCATCGGCGATTATAGGATTAATTCTGTTAAACGGAGGTCACTTGGATGCGAACGTTGGACGAAAGACAATTTGCGCCGTGTATTAACGCGGTAATGGATATTGGTTCGAAGGCGAAGCACATGCTGCTTCTGCGTCTCGGTTAAACAAAATTACGGCGTCGACGCGTTACGACGTGTTTGAAAACGGCTATCTAATCGAGCAAAGGTTATAACTTTCGATCGTTTGATATCAATTAGCCCTGCTATCCTCCTTGCTTCTACAGCGTGTCCGATTTACCTCCAACCGCTCGAGGATCTTGCAAAGTATACTTAATACATCAATATACTCGACAAGAAATTTACCCCTCGGTTTATAAAAAGAAAATACAAGAACTACGAAAATGTTTGAATTAAATAAATAAAATTACCCTTTGTGAGAGGTGGTATCGATTAAACAAGATGTAGAGCCGTACGATTGATCGAACGGTACGTACACACAGAGAAAATAACGGACAATACGAAGACTGCTTATGCTTTTATTAATCTCGACAGAGCACTTGCGCCCACCTAAAGAAGCGTTCGAACGATCGAAACTATCGTCGATAGTATGGTCAATATTTAAGATGCTCAACGTTCTATTGACAATATATATATACTGATCGTCTAGAGAGTAATAGAGTCTAGAGGGTGTCTCTTACGTGCGATAATGTTGAGAACGTTAGATATTAACAATAATATCGATCGTCTCGACCTTCCTTTATATCTACACGAAAAATCATAAAACGAACGAGAAATAAATACTTCGCGAACAAAAGGAAGACCATCGAGAAGCAATTTCATCTCGTGTCTTGGCTATATTAAGAGAACAGAGCTTAGCGGCCGACTGATACTACTCCGGTATTATCTCTATCGATAGAACCGGACGACGTGTTGTCATTAAAAAATACCAATCTCTCTTCGTCATTTCCTTGACAATAAGAGAGATCAAGGTGGAAGAAAGGATGGGAAGATTGAACGAGATTTCGCGTTGACACGCCTCGGCGTCCATGGAAGCGAGGAAGAATCGCAGGAAAACACGTTGGGTGCGAGGACGTAAAGGATCGAAACGAGTGAACGAGAGGGAATTGAAGGCCGCAGCTTTCATTCCATCGGTGGCCTTCAAAAAGTCACAACCCCCCGTAAAAATCAATGTTAGCCACTGCGGTTTCGCTACTAACCATTCCGATAACGTTTTTCCTTCCCTTTTACCTTTTCCCCCTTTTTCTCCCCTTTTTCTCGGTTCCTTTCTTCGCCGGTCGTGTCACCGTACAGCGTCTCGTAACCTGTGCGAAGGTTCAGATTTACGTCGAACCGTAGAAATCGTAGACTCATCGCCTGCTATCCAAACAACTTGTAACACGTGCTGCTTGGACAGTACAATTTTTCGAATAGTTAAATAATTTTGTTCGTCTACGTACAACAGCTTCAACAGTTTTTCAACGCTCGTAACATCTTTTTACGAATATATTATACGTGCGTTGGAAGAAAATATCAGGTTGCAGCCTGCTGTACCTTTACAAAACGAATTCGTATGAAATAATATTAGATTTATTGAACTATTCACGCGAAATAACATTGGGCTTTGTGTCTCCTGGTAACAAAACGTGTATTCGCGATTCGAGATAAATCTATTAATTGTTCAAACGCGTTTCTATATTCCGTCATTAGCGAGATATTAGTAAAGTATCGGAAATCATGTTTGCTAAACGCAACGTGCAATAAAACTTCACGGTGGAATGTCAGCTCGTTTTAACTTCATTCGGTTAACTCCATTTCCGAAACACGCGCGAACATATCGAAAGTCGTACAATTTCAACGAGAAAACGCGATTCTGCAAATTATAACAGCTCCGCTTTCAATCATGTTCCGTTGGCATTTGTTTGTTAAATTTCTGCGTGATTTACGAATGAAATCCAGTTAGCTCATGACACCGCAAAATATTGGTAGGTACTCTTGCTAACAAGAATTATCCACCGTCTGCTTCAGTCTGCCTTGAAAATAAAATAGATACATTGTAGAATGTTTATCGTTAAATTATCCCTCTGAAATTACGAATCGATCGTTTCCGACTACCTGCGACTTGAAATCTCAACGCTTTCTACGATCCAACGATTTAAACCACGCGGATTTAAAAACTAAAATATGCCACGCGTACGTGCCGTACGAAGAAAATTATCCACTCGTTCCTCCGAATGAGCATGAACGAAAAACCACACTTTCGAAATAATCGAATAACATAAAATGTTCGTACAACAGACAATCAGACAACAGAATTAATAAACGAATTAAGTCCACCTCTGCGTTTATCGCTTTTACGCTATTAATTTTTGTCCAGTCTGATGCAGCGCAATGCTCCACTCCTCCTCTCATCAAAAAAAGAGGGTATTAATCCGACTATCAAACAAAAGAAATAAATAACAATTTTCAGTGAAATTCGCTGAAAATTCATTCCCAGGAATGACAGACGTTTTCACCGTGCTTCCCGTCGATTTTAATTAAGAATTCAATTTGAAACGCGTCTTCCGCATTCTCATTCGCACCATTACATCTTCACCATTGTATTTCTATTGCCTACGTGCTGCCTGCCATTTTCTTCTTCCGTGTTTGTTGCACTTATTATTAACGATCAGCTCAAGTATGTTGCAAGCAGCTTCGAACATTGATCGACTACATTATAGATATATGTGTTGGTTTATATATTACACAGAATGGTCCGTAATCCATGGTACAAATGGGGTCAAGGCGGATTCTATGGACGGAAATAAAATGAAAATCAAAAATAACAAATTTGCGTTGGAGGATCCGTTTTCGAGAGAATCGAGTTCTAAAATTTGTGAAGCGTACGTGAATTTCACCAATTACCAGTGAGATAGAGATGCGAATAATTGACAGAAAGTTGTTCTACTGTATGCGAAAATAGATTGAAACTGAAGAATACAATTTTGGCGTGCAGGACCTCGTTTTGGAAAAAATAAAATTTAAGGAAAATCGACGTTTCAAGTCAACCGAAACCTACTGTGTTCGTTGATATACGTACGTACTTTTACAAATCCTACGCCGCAACCTTCTTCCACCACCTACTACTTTCACAACTTTAGTTGCAAACTTGCATCTATTGTGCAGACGCTCCCCATCGAAGAAACACACGCAATGCCATAACAATTTACCGAATGTGCCTTCTGTACAAATTCTAAAGATCCTCCAAATTAAAAAAAAAAAAGATCGATGCTTTCAAAAATAGTAAAACAATAGGCGAGTCTGCGTTAAAAAATCCTACGCGTGTTGCTATTATTTTCGTCAATTTTTACCTGGCAAGTAACGACACGGCATTTAGAGGCACGCAAACGGCGAATGTTAACGTATGCTGAAACGGAACGGGCCGTAAGTAGAAGAATTAAGTGCAACGACGTCTCCTGGCGTGGGGATATTACGTTTTATGCTCGAGTCACGTCGCGTCGTGCCGCGTCGTGCCGCGGCTGCCTCTATTGTGACAGGCAAAGTGCAGAAGTAGCGCAGCACTCCACGTTGAAGCGTTGCGGCTATTGAAAATTCATGTCAACTGCGAGCCGTGTAAAAATTTTAACGTCTCCGCTGGCGGAAAAGCCGCACGCGTTCGCCATCGCGTACCGGAAACGCCGAAAATTTATCTCAGTTCTTTGAATCGCGATACTCGTGCGACTAAATGTACCTAAATTGGCCAATAAAGTACTTTTTTTTAAAGTAACACGATTTTCCGTACGCTCTGTATATATCTCTCTTCATATATCATATTCTGTCTATATCTCTTTTCCGAAAAAAGGAAAAGCGAATGAACACGTAATGGGGCAAACGAAATAGCGAGGACTTTACCAGAGAGTTATCGCTGTTATTTCGTTATTTATTATCATTTTATTACAAAGTACTATTATTATCGTTACATTTTTATTATTTTGTCACTAAATCTACTTTCTACTACGTTTTTCGAGCGTATAAAATCCTGTTCGCGAACCAACATTCCTCCACAGCATCGGCCGAAGAAAATAAAAGTAAAAAGGAAGAAAAAGAAAAAACCATGTAAACTTGTAAAAGAAAGAAGAAGCGCCAAAGTGATCGATATATGGAAATGAATAAAAGTGGATACGCGAACGCCGGAAATCAAGAGCCGTTCTCGTGAATCGAAATGGCGCAAAATACCGAGGTACCAACGCTACTAGCAGATCTATATCGAAGTGGAATATCCGGGCAGGAAACGTGGACAGCGCCAGTAACTGATTTAGTCAGCGGTAACGCGCGTGCTGTCGCGACGACGCCAAGAATGTCCGGCAGTCTCGTAACGAGGTTGATGCGTATTGCGGTTGACGAACAGTCGACGTTTCGTTGATGGCCCCAGCCCGGTTATTGCAACTGCATCGTCCGCATCGCGTAGCATTACCGCCACTTCATATCCCGCTTTTAAACTCAAAATGTAATAAAACGCGTTCAAACACCGAGCTCGAGTTTCAAAAACAAATATTGCTTACGCTCCGGTCCGGTTTCCAACCGAAAAGATCCACTATAAAAATGATACTTGTGCGTGTTTATGTTTTTACAGAAAAGCAAAGTACCCTATAACGCGCTTAATCTTTGTTCGACGCGTTTCAATTCCTTTTAACGAAATATTCGTCATATTACGCGAACGCTGTGAGTGTATCTACGAGTATAGATATAACACAATTGTATCTAATTATCACGGACAATGATTTTTACAATATGAATCTGTTGCATCATTTCTTTATAATATTCTGAGTTAGAGATCGTTAAGCTGCGTTAGCAACACAATTTACGACACGGCTGCGACTTGGCTGCTATTTTTCTTTTATATTTTTATTTCTTTTTTTTTTTTTAGCCTCGTTTAAAAAACTCAACTACGCCAGCTTCTTTATTTGCGTTACGCTTCTTCTACGTCTTCTTTCGTTCATAAGCACTTTAACTCGTCTCTTCAACTTGGCTAACGCTTTATCTAGGGGAGCGTCACCTTCTAAAACTTTTTACACGATACCTATCATTTTCGTCTTTCTTCGAAGAATTCCCAACAGTTTCAGCTTCGATTAACGGCACAAGATTTTAACACCGTTAATCCTGTTAACACTGTCTATCCTGTATACTCTTGCGTGATATGATCATTGACTATTTGACAAAATACATTGACCGTTAATCTGACACTATATGGAAAACTTCGTGTCTCACGTTCTGGATCATCGATTCCGAAAAAAATCAATTCTTGTGCTCTTACGCTGTCTGCGATTCGCCAACGAGAACACAGGAGTTATGTATATTCAACTTCAATTTAATTTCGACTCAATCGAGAGCAATAAAGCCAGTAGCTATGAAAGAATCTTCGTTTGTTACACGTATAAACGCAGACGGGTATCTAATGAATTTTTTATGGTTCATAAAAGAAGATTACGACGTTGGTTAGTTACGAATGGAATTAATATTAAATTTTTATTATGAGATTGCGAAGGATATAATTGCAATACAAATACCTCTACGATAGTTGTTCACACTGACAGAGAATTAAATGTAGAATTTAATATATCGTATACCACACTTGATGAAATAGAATGATAACTTTCGAAATTTTTGAGCATGATACTTTACTAAGAAACAACTACGAGGTAGAAGTCCATAATTATGCAGAAATCGATGAAACTATCTAACAAATGCTCCAACTATACATAATACAATCGCGATCGCAGCCAATCAGCTCATAATATTATTTACGATACAATTTATAATTCTATCATATATAATGATACAATTAGCAATTGTATATGAAATAATACTAAGTGCCCAGGTCTCACCACGTGGAGGTTGCTGCGAGTGGAGACCCACCCTATCCACGATCCCATCCACCCTCCTTTTACGCAAAAATTTACTAATTTTGAATAAAAAATGTTACAGCAAATTCCCCTTTTCGTGTGCGTTTGCGAAACGTCCCATCCTTTGATCGTTACGCAAAAGATACACCAAAAGGAACTTTAAGGAAACCGACGCGAAAAGCTAAACGGATTCGAACAGCTGAAATGAAAAGACAAATTAAATCTTAAACTAATTCTTATTTATATCTTATAATTCTTTATGAGATGGTATTAGACGGTATTAAAAAAATGTAAAATATTTGACGCTTAAAATTATTTAAAAGTATTTAAAAGAAAAAGTAAAATGCGCATCATAAAGAATTATATTAATTATCTACATTACGTTACTTTATCTACTCAAACACCACCCATAATTATGCATGCACTTAACACAAATCTAACTACAAGTATTGAAAGCATTGAAAGCATTGAAACTACTGAAAGCATTGAAAGCAGCTTAAAATTGCCCTACCTACGAATATCAAAAAACCCTCTATACTCCACCTAATCCAAAGTTCGCATATAAGTTCTAATTACCATATATCTAAATATAATAAAGGAACAGGGACAGGGGAGGGGTATTTTATAAGATGATTTCTTCAATGTTGCGCATCGTGAAATTCTTCCTGATATGTAGCTGTAGAAACTTCGTGTCTTCCCAATAGCACTGCAAAAATTTCTAAAACAAATCTGAATTTAAATTAGCTTAAACAAAATAAAACATTCCTTTATAGGCCCTACCTATCAGAGATCTGAATGGGTCTTTATAGATCCTAATTATCACTAGTCTAGGGATCTCTTTAAACTCTACTTATGAGAAATCTGAAGGTTTCTCTATTTACCCTATCTGTTAGAATTCTGAAAGTTGCTTTACAAATCCTGACTAGAAAAATTTGAAGATCTACCTATGGGGGTTTGATATCTAGATATTTAGACATCTCTTTGAATTCTACTTGTGAGAAATCTGAAGGTTTCTCTATTAACCCTATCTATCAAAATTCTGAAGGTTTCTTTACAAGACCTGACTAGAAAAGTTTGAAGATCTATCTATGGGATTTGATATAAAAAAGATCTATGTACATAAAAGTCGAAATATCATAAAAGGAAGGAATGGGAAATTGTATAGGGCATTGTATAGGGCATTATATAGGGTATTGTATAGGACATTGTATAGGGCAAGTGTGGGATGTAAGTATCCTTCCGTCGATCTTACAATAGATCCTGAAACAAACTTAAACCACACAAAAATTAGTACAATTTTATAAATATGTATAATTAGGTACTAATATAGAAAGGACTCAAATATTATTTCTTCATACATGTTTCTCCTCTTTTAATCATTTTGTTAATCCATATTATTTCACTTTCCAGTCGTTCGTTCATATTGATATCATTTGAGATATCGTTAAAATCCCATATGTACAATTTATGCTTCCTACAAGTTAATCAATCTGAAACATACTCATTTATTGGATTAGTACTTAAAAAAAAAAAAAAAAAAAAAAAAAAACACCTGTAAGGAAGACATATTAGACACAAGAAAATATCAAATTATCAAGACACGAATTTGAATTTAAAAATTTGAATCTAAAAATCTGAATCTAAAAATCTGAATTTAAAAATTTGAATTTAAATTTAACTTGAATTTTAAATTGAATTGAAGTACAAAGATGAAGAAAGAACCGATAGAAATCACACGATTTATTTCTTAACCATCAAATGACATTTAATTTGATAAAGATCTTGTAACAGTTTCATTTACCAAACTGATTGATAACTACCAATTCATATTTGTTATTTAAGATAAAGACTATAATAACGGACATTCAGACTATTAATTCTAAAAAGATCATTCTTACTTATGAATTTTTCAAATAAATTATTAGTGCAATGGTGTACAAAAATATTCTTTTTTTCTTTTTGACTACATTGTTTTTACTTTTTCTAAAATACAATATGAAATTATTGAATGAGATTTCATTTTACCCAAAAAATATTCATTATTTAACAAGCAACATATCTTAGCAGTATTTTCAATAATAAACACTCTAGTAATAAAGGGCGCTGAAAAAGAAATGACTCTACAAGCCAGAAGGGCCATCAAAGTATCCACTCGATGTAACCGAACAACCGTGAGTGGAATGTCCATTTCATTTCGCAACTCTAATTTACTATACATAGTTATGAAACAGAAATTTCTCAAAGCAAATCGCGACGAGTGCTTCGTTACTTTTGCAATGTTAATTAATTTACTATTGACAAGAAAAAAAAGGAAAAAAAAAGCAGAAAATTCCCGTGTGAATTATTTACGCAACACTGTATCACTCTATGCACTCAGATTTATATGTTCGCAACACTAATAACGGTCCAGTGTAGCCATATATAGTAGGCTACTGATGAAACTGCATCTGATGATCCAGGAACAGGAACGTGCTTCCACAGTACAGTGGAAGAAGATTGGGCATGATATAGGCGCAATACTACTTTCAAAAACGCGATCTTTCATCAACGCAACTCTAATTAGAAAACTAATTAAAATAATCGCGATAAAATACTGAAACGCTAATTAGTAAAATAAAACAGAAATTTCTCAAAGCAAATCGCGACGAGTGCTTTATTATTTTTGCAATGTTAATTAATTTACTATTGACAAAAAAAAAGAAAAAAAAACAGAAAATTCCCGTGTGAATTACTGACGCGACACTATATTACTCTATGCACTCAGATTTATATGTTCGCAACACTAATAAGGGCCCAGTGTAGCCACATAGCAGGCTACTGATGAAACTGCATCTGATGATCCAGGAGCGGGAACGTGCTTCCACAGTTCAGTGGAAGAAGATTGGGCATTATATAGGCGCAACGCTACTTTGTAAAACGCGATCGTTCATCAACGCAACTCTAACTAGAAAGGTAATTAAAATAATCGCGATAAAATACCGAAACACTAATTCTCAAAACAAAAATAAAATTGATATTCATATAAGAAGAAAAAGCTATTTCGAATATCGTATTAAAACAAATTGCAATACTATAAAATTAATGAAACGTTAACACTTGTAAACATAACTTTAAACGAAGGAAAAAGCTTTAAAGCATACAAGAAAAACTCTAATATGTATTAACTCTGTAAAAAATTCCGACAATTTATAATAAAAATTGCTAAAGACAATCGCGATATCGTAATTCGCAACACTAAAATAAACGCGAATATCTTTATTTCGCAACGCTAATTCAAACCGTAATCAGTACCTCGCGACACTAATAAAAAGCCACGAAACTTTCCGCAACTCTAATTCAAACCGTATTTAATTTCTCGCAACGCTAATAAAAAAACCGCGATTTGCCCAATGTGGTGGAGGGCCGACATATAGATCGGCCAAGACAAAAACAAACTACAACTACAAATACTAAAAGCGAGCATAGTGACAAAGTAGTAACAATAATGACTTCCCATGCTCTGGATTACCCAGAGGATGGGGAGCCATTAGTAGTTGCCCTCTTGAGTGACAGTTTGTCGGGCCTCTTCAGCTTATAGCCTCTTCTTTCTTCGGGCGCGATGCCCGCTGAAACTTAAATCTAGCTCGAGACTTTCTAATCGGAAAACAAAAAATAACTTATAAAGGTGAAATAAAAATATAAATCGCGGAAGCTAATTCAAGCGCGCATGGACGACCAACGATCGTAGCGATCGCTGTCCGTTCGCATGTGCGTGCTCGAGCGATAAACGTTCGTTTCGGAACCTATCCCCCATTCGCGACCACGACCGCGATATTCGAAAAATCGATAGGCAAAACTCAAGACAAATGGTATGCTCCATTCGTGATGTCAGCTTCACCGTCGATTTTTCAAATGAAATTTCCTGAAACAGGTTGGTCACGCGAAAACGCGCCTACCCGACGAAAGACTGTGCCAACCTGCCCGGCCCTACCTACTTATAGATAACATTCATACCAGAAAATATACTACCTATCCTACCCGGGAACCTATATTTAAAATCTGAAAAATGGCAAAACAAACACACCAACACATTCGCTCCACGGTTCTCACACATAACCCGGGCGCAAAAGGCCTACACTAGAGAGACGTCCCGGGACGCCTCCGACACCCGAGTTTCGCACACAACATTCACACTCTAATGTACGTACCATTTTCCTGAAATCGACTGACGATGGCTAGCGGCCATTGCGTAAATATATTACGTACATTTGATTTTCAATTTTAATCGAATAATCATAATCGCATATATAATATAATCATGTATATATCATCCAAAGAGATAATTTTAATAGATCATTGTATCTTAATCAATGTAATTATCGTTGTAATTTAATACGTACGTTCATATTACTATCTATAATGTATTGTACGTATATAGTTAATCGTAATTGGATTCACATATCTGTGAAAATTGTAATGAATAGTAAAATCGACGCAATTCCACAGCCTAACCACACACACACACAGTGGAAAATACGTCGTGCACGACACACTAACGCAACGTCAGTCGCTAAAAAGTAATTAAGCTTATCAACTAGTCATCATGCTCATTGCCTTTCTCCCACTCAAGTAGCACCTGGGCACGTAAATAAGGTCCTGGCAATGAACATGGAAAGGGTTAAATCTGAAAATCCTATGCTAAAAGTATGATTAACAATTATATTTTGCATCTAAGCGAATAATGCCATCAAATTTGATCTCAATTTCAATAATTTAATTAAATTAAAAATTATTAAATAAATTTAATTAACAAATAAAAATTACTTTATTCTTCGTTCTATTTTATTAATTTGCAAATAATATATGTATCAATGATTATTGGCATATTAAAGTGGCATATTAAATAGAAATATCCTCAGGCGATTTCTTTATCAAAACATATTTTTGAAATACAAAGAAACATTCAAAACTTGTTTTGATTCTGAAATCTATCTGTCGCGAAGTGTCTTCTTGCACATGAAATTTGATACATTTTAACGGACAGACAAAATAAAACTTTACTCGTGCTTTCATATTTCATATTTCACATTTAACGGAAATTATGCTGAATATAAAACTCAAATAATAAATATGTTCTATGCTATCGTAAAATAGAAGGTAAAGATTAAATCTAAGCGTTAAAATAATTTTGATAATAGTCGAAATTTTCATAATAACGAAGTCTGAGGGAATCAGACTTCTCCACTATAAAGTAGTTAAACAAAATCATTTCGTTATTTACTTGAATATTCGTACATATGTTTGTACAGACATTTAAGATTCATAGTTACATTAAATACACATCATTTGATTATATAAATAGTCATAACGAATATGTATCATTTGTAATTTTTAATCGTATATACATACACATTAGCAACATTATGTGCTTCGTACAAATTCCTTATATTGTAATATATAAATGTTACACTCGTACATTAATGCATTATTTTCAATATTTAAAACCGCGATGTGCAAGAAAACCTATCCTGAGCTAATAGATAAAACACAGACAAAATATGTTACTACTCACGGGTATTATACCCGCGGTCACTATGCTCGTCAAAAGTTCTACGTAATACAACTAGTCACCCGTGTCGATTCGGACCTTTCATCCTACGACATGATTGAGTGACCAGAGGAACAAAAATGCATGCGACTCACCATTAGATGCGAAGAACAGGGTCGTCGATGCTCTGGTTGCCCAGGAAAAGTCATCGTGAAGGCCGTCATCAAGGAGGAGGAGGAGCCATGCAATTCCATAGAAGAAATAAAGACTGGAAGAAAACTGTAACAAAACATGGAGTATTATAATTTGTTCTTGGAGACAATGTTGATTATTTGAAAAATTTGAAATAATGAAAGATTAATCTCCATTAATATCTATTCTATCAAAATTTTAATGGCAATATACAGCTCAGGAACGACAAATTTAAACTTGTCAATTTTTCAATCAGATTCTATTTTTTAATTAATAATAATTATCGTAAAATATAAGGAATAAGAATTAAATGTAGCACAAAGTAAAATGTTACTTACGTTTTTGGCTTCTGAAGCACCATAGGAGGTCCTTTGCAAAGAAGAACAGCAAGAAGAGGAAGGAGTGACATACCTTTAACAAAATATGAATTATTATAATTTGTTCTGAAAAACGGTGATGATAGTTCGAACGATTTAGGATAATGAAATATGAAATTCTACGAAAACTTGGAACTTTAATTTTAATTTTTAATTAACGATAATTACTACAAAATACACGGAATAAAATTAATTGAAATACAATGTGCACAGATTCTTACATGCTTAAAGTTGAAGCATCGCTACATCCTTCCCACAGAAGAGGAAAAAATGAATATTGTGAGAAACCTGTAACAAAATATTTAAAATATAATAATTATTTGTCCCTAAAAACATACTTCTGATTATTAGAAAACTTAAATCCAATGTTTTCTAAATTCAAATTCCGTACAAACTTGCAATTTTTATATAAAAATGAATTGAAATTCTAATAAAGTTTAATTACTACAAAAGTTAATCATTTTTATTATATATTTCGATATTGAAACTTTAAACTTTTATTTCAATAGAAATTAATAATAGTTCGAGTTATATACGAGTAATGAAATAAATTAAAGTGCAATATACAAAAATACTTACATTCTTGAGCTCCAGGAGAGGCTTTATCCTCTTGCGAGACCTGCGACTCTACTACCGAAAGCGAATGTTTAAAAAAAAAGATAAAAAAAAAAAAGAAAAATAAAAGACTAGTAACGCGTCCGCTCGTGTAATAATCGGCGAACACACTGACTCTAATTTCGCGAATGATCATTATAATTAAATTTAATGAGAGCTATGATGCTCTAAAGAATATTAAAAATAATATAACGAGCAAACACTGACTCTACCGATCGCATTGCGCGCGATCACAAAAATTCTCTGTAAAAAAAACTTTATTAGAGGGAAGGGGAAGAGAAAGAAGTAAAACATTCTGTATCACTTATTATATCATCAGTTTTCTTCTTTCTATTGAGTGTTTATTTATGAAAATACTGCTTTTTCAAAACTATAAACTAATTATTAATCATTTACCGTAGACAACAAAATATCATATTATATTATATATTATTAACTATATTATATAATTAGTCAAAATATAATTATAGATTACAAAATATTTCGTATATACGTATCTAGTGTCTATGAGTATTCTTTAATGCACCTCATTCGCAAAAAATCTAATTCTGAATGTCTATTATTAGAGCTTCAAATGTATTTCGTAATAATCAAATTTTTTTTTGTTGTCAGTTCAAAATGTCTGCGCAATAGATGCGCAGAATTCAAACCAACCTACGACAGTGCCCTCTTCGAGAATAACATAAATTATTGAAAAAAAAAATCGAAATGAAAGTATTATTCTAGAAAATGCGTGAAAATGCATTTAATTTGTTTGAAATAAAAAAATAATTTAAGATACTCGAAATAAAAAAGTGTAACTAATCTTGTCTACCTTTATCTTTGTACTCTTAATAAACTATAAAATTATTTATGACGTTAATATTACGAATTGTGTGTAAGAATCTGTATAGATTAAATACTAAATAAATATTATCAATTATTCACTAAATACGTCCGCCTTCGTTATAATAAATTAAATGTTACCACATTTGCATAAAAAACTATCAGATTGATCATCAAGCACCGCGGCGTCCATCCGAATTTCGTGGCTTTCTTTCGAATTTCGCAGCATTTCTCTAATGGCTCCAAGTTCTCCTCGTAATCAAACAATAATCTACACAAAAGAAAACCAAGACATAAAAATAAATGTACAAAGAGAATAAATTATATTAAAATGAAGCAACGATCAAGGTTAAATTGCTTCTAAAAGTTCACTGTACGAGATAGCGATAAATACGACAATTAGAAAGATGATCGAAGAAAAGAAGATAATCAAATAGTAGATTATAATTAGATTATAATAAATTATTATATAGAAACGTACATTAATGAAACGAAATTGTAAAAGGACCTCTGACGCGCAGTAATACGCGACGCACAACCGATCGCTTCGTTCTCCGTCGATAGAATGACCCCGCGCACCCCGATCAACATATCAGTGTTCGGTCGGTGAAAAGAAGGGGGGAGTGGGGAGAGGCTCGTCGACAAGTTCAAACCTGCACGAAAGTATGTTTACAAACTCATATTACTCTCGATATTACGTTCGACGTAGAAAAAAAAATAATACGACACATTGAAATGCGCAAATACGCGTAGAAAAATAAATAAACACGAGCTGATGTAATCTAGACTAACAAAATGAAAATAAAACATCATAATATTATTATTACCGTAAAATTTGCTTTCTCTTACCGAACGATTATTGTCGAATTATATTTCATTAATGAACGTAGTTCGATGTATGGGGAAACAGAGAAAGGAAGAAAAAAAAGGAAAAGAAAATAGAAAACATAAGAAAACGATTATCAAAGTAAAAGAAATGGATGAAAAAATACATTGGGAAGTAAAAAGGAAAAGAATTCTTTCAAATAATACATGATTTATATTCCTCGATAGAGATGATTTTGATTGAAAACTAATAATCGTTTATTTACATCGAGAAACGACAAATCACTGTAAATTATACTAGATTACGAATATAAAACGAAATGAATTAAGATTCTCACCATTTTGAAGCAATGACTTGGTGTTTTATATTAAATATTCCACATTCACGACAAGCTCTTAGCAGTTGCTTCCTCTTTCGAATACGACACCGCGCGAAATGGTATAATTTCAAATTTTTATTAAAAAAATATACCGCCAGAGTGCGTTTAATTCAGGAACGTATCATGTTCTATCGGTACCCGGATATTACTCGGATTTTCTAGAAATTTATTTCAATATCCGTCTATTTACATAGAAATACGATAAATCTCTACAAATTGTGTTAACATATTGCGAACTAGTCGTTTTATTGTTAGCTATTCCCAGGATATAGTTAAATAATTTATCCCTAAATGACAACGATTAAAATAACGAAAATTTTTATAATCGGCTTGAAGCATTAGAATAAACACAAGAATTCTCACTGACGTAATCCACCCGTAATATGTTAATAGCTGTGAATATAGAATGGTTTAAATTATGATTCTTACCGTTTTGAAGCAATGCCGTGTCGATATGTATTAAATTTTCCACATTTGTGACGAACTTTCCACAATTGCTTCCTCTTTCCAATACGCCTCCGCGCGAAATGATGTAATTTCAAATTTTAATTCGTATTTCTGTCATCAGAGCGCAGAGGGCTCAGGTACGTATTATATTCTATTAGTACCCTGGTACTGCATTTTCTCGAATTATTTTCATACAAAATTCTATAAATCATGAAACAATTTGACCTTTTTTCTAATAAATTATATATTATATTATAATTAAACCCGAGGTTTTGTAGCAATATAGATATCTTATCGATGAATGGTAGTAATTTATGACGTAATTGTAATTTAAAATAAAAAAAATGGGGAAAGGAAGGAAAGCAAACGCTTTAATTTTCGGTTTACATAATAAAGAGTAAATTTATACAATCAATTACAGTATCATATAAATAGTAACGACTATACGCAACATTACAAGTATTACAATATTCTTACGCGTGTAGTAAAAAACATCATCTGCACTATACTACACTTACACGATACTTATCGTTAATATTTACAATGCTCCGAAGCGAGCGGAATTTCTCTCATTTTCATCGAGAAAAAACGCTTAATATCTCCAAAATGATTCGTGGAATCATTTGACAACCATAAAATGTCGTGATATTCAGAATATCAAGGCTTTTATCAGACGTGCCGGCAATTTATAAAAGAATTATTAATAGCTATTATTTAAACTAATAAATTGACGTTAAAATCACGAAAAATGAGCCTTGATATAATTAAAAACTTTATATAATGTTCATCAATGGAAAAGACTGTCTAAATCTTTCTTCTACAAAATTGTCCACGATTATCTTTACATAACAGTACATTATTTTAGTTAATTTCATATTTTTTCTTCTGTTTATCCATGTACTATATTATGAGAAGCAATAGATTACACTGAAATCCTAAGAATATAATATAAATTAAGAATCGAAGTATGAAGTGCTACCAGAGCATCCATAATTATTCAGGTGAACGTACTCACTAATGCAAGATCATAAATCACAAAAATATCATCAATGAATGTTTTCTCACTTGACACCGAAAGATCCGTATTTTTAGATCATTTCTACGCAAAGGCACGTTATTCGAGTAGACATTATGCGCAAGAATTAATATGGCAAGAAGTTTATTAAACAAGTCCCTGTAAAGAACTAACAGACTTTTTTCTATTTTTCTTGCAATTTATCACTTTTAAGTTAAAAGATTTCGTTGATTAATTTATTCCTTGATCGTTGATAAATTATTCCCTTTTTCGCCAGAGCATTGAAAACAATAAGGAAATACTGCTGATGATAACAAGAAAAATTACAGGGAATACAATTCGTTGTTATATTGGTTAAGGCACTAGATATAATTGACGCTTATACTTCATTACAATATCGATTTTCGATTCCGTAGCATGTGATACAAATATCTTTTTATATTTGTAATTATGATGTTACATTATATTTATTTATTGATAATAATTTATAATTTTTGTGCAAAAATAGTTTTGTATCTCAACTATATTTATTTTCATATATCAAAAATGATCATTTTTATAAGCTTCTTATTACCAAAATTTCAATCTAATTTCCATTACAAAGTGATAAACACAGTGTATGAACAAAAAGAAACTTTATCTATAACCTTTATTTGTAACTGAATAACTAATCAAGCGAAAAGAACCTTTGAAACCTTCCGTAATTGAAGAAATACCTACTTGAGACAAGATTAATTTGTTCTTTCTTCACCTACTAAAGTAAATGTCTTCCAAATCTTACGATATTCATTTCATAAACTACTCGCACAGTTGGAATATTTATAAATATTTTTTGTATAATATGAATAGATCACTTTCCTAAGTATAATATTACAATATGTTCCTTAAAAACAACCATTGTACACTTAAAAGATTGCAACATAAAAGATCGTGATTTTCATGTTTGAACCAGTACTCTGTCTTTATATGATGTCTACGATATTTGAAAACGAAATTTTTTTAAAAGCTTTATGATACAGATCACAATAGAAAATTGTTATACTTGAGAATATGTATAATCGATTGTACAAATACTTCACATCTACGATCAATTAACGTAATACTTTATATTTGATAAGAATATAAATATTTATATAGTTCAAACAATAGCATATTTTGCAACCTAAGTAACCAACTATACATCGTAATATAAATTTGATATAGTCAGCAACTACAATAAGCGTAAATTGATAAAAAAAATTAATAATAATGCAGACCTGTCCACGATCCGACACATGTATCAAAACACTTTTCCTATTCCATAATTTCATTATGAAACTACGATGATGGTCGTAGGTTTATATTAAGAAACGCTTGTATGTGAAAAGCATGTGATCAATATCAATGCTTTTAACGAATTATTAATTTTACATCATTCCCTTCACTTCAAAGCTAGTAAACAATCTTCAACTTTACTACGAATGAGGGAAACTCATAGCATTAAGCGTCTTATCGATGGACAGGTCTGTAATAATTTAATCCTAATAAACTATGGCTTTTTATAAACATATGTATAATCTAAAGTCTGTTGTTTTAAAAAAATATATATCAATGTATATATATGTGTGTGTATGTGTATATATATATACATTGATATACGTGTTTCTTACTTTTCTTTTACCACATCTTTTGACTTTACTATAATACAATTATATTCTTAGAAAGAAAAAGATAAAAACATTATACTGTACTGTTATTCTAAATTCGAGCTTCTAGATTTCCAGTGATATTATATCATGTACAGTTCTATTCAATTTCGGCATTATGAATCGTTTAAGAAAACTACAATCAGAAAGATTTAAATTGAATAAGAGCAAACACAATAAACTAAAGACAGTATAGCCGTAGTTATACAATTCGTATTCATGGTTTAAAACTGCAATGATACAAGACATGGCAGTTGAACAGAAAAAATGTATCGTTAATGTTAATTTAATAGATCAGCATTACATTTCTTTAATTTTAAAAATGACGAATTATCTTCAATTTTAAAAACGACATATTATCTTCAGGCACTGCAATAAATTCTGAGTATATTTTACAGAACAAGATTAAATGGCACAAAATTGATATTCGTACTTTCAATTCTAATAAAATGTATACAATTATAATAAAATTTGTATTATATACCACTGAAAATATAAATGTTTTTCCCTTACTTTATCTTAATTTCGTTTGTCCTTCGAAGACAAGAGTTTTAATTATGCAAGTATGATAGATAAAAGTTAACGATTAATATGGTATTAGGTAACGTATATCGTTAATATATGGTTATAAAATTGCTTAAAGAATAATTGGCAATGTACATCTTTCTTGTAAAATTCCTTATGGTTTTTCTATTGGCACATGACAAATTTTGTATTCATCTGCTGAAGTTTATAAATGTGCTCTTCCGCATCTACCCTTTGTACGAACATTTTATTATTTCCTGAATTTTGAAGATTAATACTTAAATCATATTGCAAAGATATGTCTTTGCAACAATATTCATATATTTTATATTTTCACATAAACATTTTACTGATCCCAAAGAAAAATGTATGGTATTGTTGCACACTACTCATGCCCTGCACTTCAAAGATCGGATTTGTCCTGCATGACTTCCTCTGAACAATTTCTGGAGGATAAATAAAGTAACGTCAAAAAGACTATACTATGGAAACATGGATATAAAGCTTAGATAAATACACCAACTCTTTCTTACAAATAAAAGTCAAGTATGCTTCTAATTTTGTATTTCATATTGTATGTAACATCGAATAAATTTTCTAAGATTTCGAAATATTATTAACCGAGTTGGTGGAAAAGTATGATGAAAAAAATTATTGATGACAAATAATAGATAAAAGTATTTTAAATCGGAAAATGTAGCAAGCGAAATTGCCCTGCAGCAAATCAGCATAAAAATGTAAAGAATAAAAATCTAATATTGTTAAATAAATATGCATTAGTAATAAGCTAAATATTAAATTATTATAAATGTTAACCACCTAATTAATGCTACAGGCACTAAATAGACATAATTATTAGTATCATTTTGACAATACTTTAAAGTAAAACTAGGTACTTATGAATGAACTTAGCCTTAAAGAACAGAACAGTGGCGAACTTTTGGTACAGCATGGACTGCAACGAACGATATAAATGAATTCTTTTCACAAAAACATATATATACATTACAAGCATCGATACTAGCGAAGAACATAGGATCAAAGTGATTGTAAATGCAGCACTATTTTTGCAAAATATGCAAATTGTGCTATACATTGTGGTCGCCTTAAAGCTCGCCTTAACCAATATGAGTATTTCAATCCATTACGTAAATTATAACAAGTATCCATAAATTTCCGTTTGAATATTTCTGAAACGACGAAATTTCCACGACACATTTACATGCATTGTATTTAGTAATGGTAAACTTTGCATTGCGCTAAACATATATATATATAACACTAGAAATTTCAATCCAGTCTTTACAGTCATGAATAAACATACCAATGTATGATATATTATTTACGTACAAGGATCTCGCATATATGTATATGTAAATGTTTTTCAACACTAAACATACAGTGAAGAGAGTTTAAGGCACATAAACAATAGGCAGGTTGATCAAACATAGTTATGCGATAACAGCGAAAAAAAAAATTGCATCATTTCTGATATACTAATTACAACCTTCTTAACGAAGCCATACTGAGGGAACTGCATTTGGCCTTTCGTGTCGGCTGAACCGACATAGGTGCTACTAGAACATCATCTCTAGATGGCGAGCCTGAACCACCATTACCCAGCTCCTGGAAAGACACACGAATATCCATTTATCCTATTTATATATACAATTTTTCTGTACATATATACAATACCAGGAGGGATTAAAACAATACTGATTCTACATTAATCACATTGGGTAAACAAAACAATTTAAACATTTAAACATTTAATTCGACACTGGAAGCAAAACTAATAGAGAATAAGAAAGATACTTTAATATGAAAAATAACATCATGCAAGTTTTTAGGTGTCATGAAGAAAAAATACTTTATACTTTTTTCTCATTGCAAATATATTTTACGAAAAGAAACCAAACAAAGAAAAAAGAAAGGATTCCAGCCTTGTTGATCTGTACAGCACGTGATAGATATATGTAAGCAGTAACAGAAAAAAAAAAAAAAAAAAAAAAAAAAAAAAAAGAAAAAAAAAGAAAAAAAGAAGGGTAAAGAAAATCTCAGTTAATACAAAATGCCTCTAACAGGGCAAAGTTAACTTAATAAAAATATAAATTTTTAGCTTTTCTAGAATCCAATTTAAGAGAATCGTCTTAATCATGAATAGCATAAAATTAAGTTTCTCTATTTAATTTGTGACACGAAGTATTTTGATCCAGTCGAAACACTGTGTGGCGTCACATTCCTAAAAGGAATTTTATCTGTTGAAAGTAAAATTCTACTAACCCTCCTCCTCTCTACTCCCTTTCACGAGAGGAGACGTTAAATTGTATTAATATTTCCTATATATTCTAGAGCGAATATTAGTAAGCACTTCAATATTATAATATTTAGCTAATATTCAATAAAATAAACGCAATACGGTATACTTACGTGATAGAGTATACAAATTTACCCACTAACGTTATTTCCGCATAAGTAAGAAACAAATATCGTGAAAAGGACATAATTCGCACACATTATGGATGAATTAATGTATCTCATAAAATAAAAAACCAAATAGAACAACAAATTAAGATGAATATAAGAAAATGATGTATTATGTTGTATATACAATAAATTAATCTCCTCCAATATCTGCATAAATATCTTAAAATAATGAAAATAAGAAATGAAATAAATTATTTCAATGTTATAATATCAGATGTTTACATAATATTTTTATAGAGATATACACAAGAAGAAAATATTGTAAACGGCAAAATGATTTTACAATTGCGCATTCAAGCAAACTTCTATAAAAGCGATAGAAATCGGACGTGCAATTCGAAATTGAACGCGTTAATATTATATATATATATAAAAAAAAATTTGATTGATATATTGAACTCATTTCAATATGAACAGATCAATATGAAAGAGACAACAATCTCCTGTCGTGAAATGAAAGTAAATAAGGAGAAAAGAGAAAAGAAACAGCATAAGCATATAATAAAGAAAGATGCATGCGATAATAAACTGTCAACTAACGTTAATATTGTTGCAACTAGCAAGCCGCATCTGTGCAAGTTGCTGACTCGCCGGAGTAAGACTGTTAGTGGATCCGAATGGCGACATCATTGTTGACATTGCTCTCTTTAATTTGCTTGGAGTTTTATTAAAACTAAACGCCCTGCCAACTTTCATCCGTGTACGAGATGCGAACCTGAAGAAAAACAGTTGTTACAAACTCATTTAAATTTAAACATTTGGACAAAAAACAAAAGCGATATTGAAATTTTATTTTCCTTTAATAGTTTACTCAACTACATAAACTAAAATGACTTCTTTCAATAATGTACTAATATTTAATATATAATTAAATGGAGGAAAATAAATTTTCAAGCAAACAAAGGAATTAGCGAACTTAAATAAAATCCCAAACCGTAATAATAAACCAGTTCAAGTAAATATTACACCATAATAGTTACTAATGAGCATGCAAAAATTGAATTATAGCAAGTAATTTTTTATTCTGTTCATGCTGAAGTATTACATCACAACTATAAATCTATATTACAAATGTAAGAGTAATAAATAGGGCTTAATTGCGAGGTTACAGAGTCTTTCCAAATTATTAAAATCTTTTATGGCCTATAAAATAAAAAAAGTAATGAAAGTTCATTAATGATATATAATTAAATACTAAAACTTGAGACACTAAGTAGGTGGTGGTGTTGAAAATTTCACCCCTTAACAACTAAGAAAAATGGAAACCTAACTATATAAATAGCAACTATTTAGATTCATTACTCACTAAAAAATATATCTTTCTTAGTCCAATATTATAATTAATAAAACATAATTTAATATGCAGAAATTTACGTATATCGAAACTTAGGAAACTAAGAAACTGTAAACTTAGTCAAGTCATATAAAATATATCTTTACTTTGGTTCAATGTCTATTGAAAAACGTAAATACTGCATACTCGTATTGATCGTAAATGTCGCTATATCATAATCAGTAGTACTACTAATTATCTTAGTTTAGGATTTTGTTGTACCATAAAAGCTATTACAAATCCTAAGGAGATTACATACAAATAAATAACAAACAATTTAAAGCTAAAATGCCATTCAGTGTAATCACTAATATGTATTATTCTTTTATTAATAAACATTTAGAAAGTCTGATGTTCGTATAAAATATGAAATCATCGAGGGGTCAAATAGATAGATATTAAATATTTTAATCACATATTAATGATTTTAAACAGGCTGATAATATTCAATATTATGCTTGAACTGGCGAAATTTTTTGTGAAGTTGTTTAATTTTCTATATTTTTACACTAAAGAATGCGATTGATTTATTTAAACAAGCAGGGAACAAAGGACCAAAGCGAGTAAAAAAAAAGATAATCAGCCTGGTGCGAAAACTGACGGTAGTGGGACATGTAACGTGGTTTCACACATGCTATTGAGTAGGAACACATACGGGTCCATATACTCCAGGTAAAAATTATGAAATAGGCTCCTGCAACCAAACGAGTCGTCGCCCCATTATTTTTTGTTAACATGCAATACAGGAGAAAAACAGTTTAGAACGACTGATAAATCTTCCCCTTTACAAGTATGCATATTTTTTCTATAGAAATGTCTACTTTATCAAATAGATTCATACCAATTTTTGTATAACATATAATACAGATATAGAACACGCAAAGGTCTTATTTTTAGCATATCCTAAATACGAATATAATAAGAAGATTCTATGTGTGTATGTGTACTATAGTTCAGCAAAACTTAATAGCAATGCAAAAAAGTATATTATAAGCTAAGCTATTCTAGGAGCATAATACTAATTAATTATATATTTATCATTCTTACTTATATCTAATAAATTTCTTTAATCTATTTATATGAGAAAATCATCTTTTTTAAGTGCTTCTCTACAAAAAACTGTAAGTACTATTTTTATCATATCTACAAATACCGTTTTTATCTTAAATAATGTTTCATTTACAATATAATTTCTTTCAATTTCTTTTCAATAAAAAACGGACTTACAGTTATAAGAGAGATACGGTCATATGCGATGTTAACGATATACGACAGGTACCAATTAAGTTTCAACTACTTACTTAAATGCTTTACTTAATGTTCCTAATGCTACATCGCTTGTGTCAATTTCAAGTTGATGCGAATCAAGACTTATCAGGAACGTATCCTGCAAATATAGAAATAAAAATACTATTACTAATAAGCTGCAAACAGTAATAATATACAAGCTGCAAACAGTAATAATATACAAGCAAGATGAATACTAAAACTTACCGCATCAGCTTTACACACTGTATTAGCCATTTGTCTACACAAAGTTCGTAAATAATTTGTCTTATTTACTTCCTCATCAGTAATTGTAAATGAAAATAATTTTTCCTTTAACTCTTGATTACTTCTCACCATTAAAGCGAATACTTTATGACATTCTATAAATAATATACATAAAACGAAAAGTGTATTTTTTCATATTTGCTCTGCTTTACTTTATTTAACATATACATTTTAAACTTTTTACAAACATTTTATAAATCTTCACACGTACGAAATATTTGATAGTGTTATAAATTTTGTAATCATGTTTTTCTTATAAAATAAAAAAAAAATTACAATAAAAATGAAAATAAGAAATATATATCTATTACGTGTTTAAACACAATCTAGTTCATTATTAGTTTATAATATTGTTCGTTATAAACTTACCATCCGTTTCTCGAATATCAACGACCTTTTTTATCGTACTAAGTGATAACATCTTAATATGTTTATAGGGTTTTCCTTGACTTAGTTTAGTTGTATGCAATCCGTTTGCTGTATTAGGACTTTTTAACGAATTAAAAGCCTTTGACCTTTTCTTGCATATTTCGAGAGTATCGGTAAACAAAAACAAAACTAAATGATCCCCACGTCCACTTAGGCCCTCACCAAGTTCCATCACATCACATTTGCCAATAAATGATCGATGTGAAGAAACTAAATGCGGTGGACAGTTGTCAATTTCGTTAAAAATATCAAACATAACCAATTGACCTTCAGTTTTTCTTTTATCCTCGTTTATATAGGTCATAACTTCTTTAATACTGCTAATTGATAACTCCAAAGCGCTATGATCTGGATTATTTTTATTTGTATGTTTAAGGATATCTGCAAAACATTAATGTGTAAAAATATTAATTACTATGCAAAATTTATTATCATCTTAATTATTTAACTCTTTCTGTATAAGCATCAATTATATTGCCAAATCTACAATCGAGTGTCGACTTCGATTCGCTTGCATGAAATGCATATGTATGACAAAGTGTTGACTACAATGGACAGCCGTAAATACATGATGACTAATAATGATCAAGTATTAGATAAAAGTATCAACCGTGAGATAACACTATGTCACAAACGATTATCGTACCGAAGAGATAATAACTTTAATAAGTACATATACTTGCCGTTTAATAATAAACTAATACTGGGTAACCTTTGTACTGGTTTAATTAACAGTTCCTTTAAACTTTGTCTGCCACATTCAGGTTTCGTCTGACAAACCTTCAGAAAAGCATGAAATCGTGGTTTGTTTTGATCACATTGATCGAGCATTTCCTTTGTATTTTCGAAGAAGTTGACATACGGTGGATACGCCTTGACTAGGTCAGGTGCGAACTTCAGAAATATATTACCTATACTATTGTCCTCCATCCAATGAGTAGTGCTGTATCTCAGTTCTTCCAACATTTTTTTATGAACTTCATAAATAGGTGGAAAATTGCCAAATATAATTTTAGCTTCTGTGCAATTTAATAACTCGCCAGTTGTATCTATAAGATCTTCTAGTGGAGATTTAAACAGCTAGAAACATAAATAATATTACAAATATGTAATATTATATGTATAATGTTAATTTATTGTTTGTTTCAGCGTAATATATAATGAAACAGATCTTACCGTCATAATTGTACTGAGAATACCAACATAATTAGATTCTGTTTGTACTAATTCTAAGAAAACTTGATGACGCGGAGATAAATTTTTCCTAGACGTGTCTGTATTAACAGCTTCCACTTCTGGAATATCTGGCAGTTATCAATAATTCAAATTTGTATTATCTTCCCCTTCATATGGTTCATATTAGGCATTATCAATATTTAAGGTAAAACATAGGGAATTTAAATTATGTATATTGTTAGTATAATCGTGTTAGATGAGATATAAAAATACAATACTTTATTTAACAAAAGAAATGAACCACAAAGGAAGGGAAGACGTACTTAGTGGGACTGTTAAAAAAATATTAAAATATTTGTAATTGCTAATTGTACGATATTTTTAAACCACATCTATCAATTCTATAATTATGTTTTATAAACAACTAACCATCAAGTAATGGTTTGTCTGGACTCGTTGTACAATCAAGAAAGCTTCCACTAACACTTAAATGTCCTGCATCACTGATGCTGGATCGTCTCTTATGCAATGCTGGAGAATCTGCACCATTTTGAACCAGACTAGATAAAGTTTCTGCTAAGCGTTTGCGTTTTCGTCTTGTGGATGCTGTACTTGGAGTAGCAGCTTGTTGACTATCACGTCTAGCTGATACAGTTGGTGATAGAACGGATTCCAAATACTAAATGTAAAATAAATAATTGAAAATGGGAAATATATAAAATATTTTAATAAACTTACATCTTCAAATAAATATTCTTTTTCGTCAGCTGCACCCTCATTCTGCACAGACGTCCAAAACCACTCTGCTTTTACAATATGTGCTCTCACAGAAGCTAAATCTGGTAATGCATTTACGTTTGATTCATCCACAACCTAAAATGATAGTAACTTATTATAATTTTAATCTGTTTATATTTACCATGCCTAATTAATACAAACAAATAACGTATATGTATATTGAAACATATAATACACAAATTCTATTTATTTCTTTTATAATATAACAAAAACATATACTATATAAACCATTAAACATTTATAAAGGACAAAATACTAATTATGCAATTTATTATTACTACAGATTAAAGGAACACACTATAATACATCACAAAAACAACACAAAAATAGGAATTCTCTATACTTAAATTACATCCTAGTATTATATATAATGAAACATTCATAAATAATTTCTCTAAAATTAACAATTTCTGTTCTTGCTAATTATAAGTTTTTATTTAGTGTTAAAATACCCTAATAACCTCATCCCTACTTGTCTACAACTTGTTATTTAGTGGAGCAAGTTATTAATCTTTAATTCCATAATTTAACATAATACCCGTTAAAAAAATAAAAGTACCAAAGATAATGGCTTGTCCTTCTGTTTGTCCAATTTTATATGATCATCTTTCAGAACGCAACTTTTAGAAGACATATTTAAGTAACTTTCATCTGATGCAAAAGAACTTCTTGAGCCATATTCAGAAGTTGATAATTTTGCTACCTTAGCAGGGATGGGCAAGGGACTAGGTAAAGGAGTATATTTTTGCTTTTGATGAATTTCAGGAATTTGCTTGCATGGATTAATAACCACGTACTGTTTAAGCATTGGAGAAAAATTTAAATGACTAAGTTTTGACAAAATGGAAGAGTTCAGTTTACATGTACTCAAAAAACCTTTGTTTTTCGTTATTGGTATAGATGAATCATACAAAAGAGAATCATTAAGTTCTAAATCATGTTGTCTTAATAAATTAGGATGAGAATGCATTCTTTTTAATTTAAATTTTTCCAGAGAACAAATTTTATGAATTGCGATACAAGATTTAGCTTTCCTCCATTTGATATACCGTTTAGGAGATATAATTTTTCTGTTAAAAAAAAGGGAATTTCGTGCACACTGCGTATTCTTACAAAACTGTATCAAATTAGTTTTTCTAGCAGAATACTGCTTGTTTACATGTTGAGTAACCTTCTTTTTACATAATGTAGAAGAGTTAAAATTATATAACCCTTGTTGAGTGCACACATTTTTATTACCAGTGTTATAATTCGAAAAAGCATTAAACATACTGTTCTTAATTCTTTTATCATTAAATAGAAATGAAGATGATGAAGATAAAGACATAGAATGCATATCCAACATAGTAGATGTGACAGGAAAATTGCTTTCTTGTAATGCATTAACGTCATTTCTTTGTATTACATTAGACATACTAACACCAGAATCAGCTCGTTCTATAGAAAACTCAGACATAAAAGATTCATCTGATAAACTTGGATAATCATATAAATTATCATCCATACAAATTGCTGAATCCTGACTAATATCATTTAATATAGAATAAGCACACTTATTTTCTTTAAGTTCAAAATGTTGAGGAACATAAGAACAGAAACAATGTGAAAAGTGTCTTGTACTCAATTTTTTAGTTAAATTTGTATTATTAACATGGAAAGTATGTGAAGAATTTATGAGTTTTGTGTTAGGAATGGTATTAGTGTATGGATTATAAAAAGTGAAGGAAAACGGTTTTGTTTTTAAACAAGGATATGGAGTATAATTAGGATTTTTAGTACATGGCAGCGTGTCAAAAGTATTGTTTGATTTCTTGTACTGATGACTTCCTAAATCTGTTACCTAAAGGATGTATTACATATGTTTGTTTTACATATTGTTTACTTTATGAAATATGTAAAATATTGTATTGTATAAACTTACCACATGTGTGCAATTTGGATCATCAATTTCTGTAGATTCGCCTCCTTGTTGTTGTAAAACCTCACACATATGACGTTTCTCTTCATCAGGAAAACCAAAGAAACATACTTTTGCACCGAAAAATGGTTTTAACTTATGAGTTGTAATCTGCACAAAATCGTTATATTACTTATAAATAATTATATAATTATATCACATATAATTATATCGTATATTAAATGTTATATATATATATATATTAAATGTACCATCGTTATTGGCAAAAAAAATAGATAGTAAGAATTGAATAGTGAAATATTTGAATATAGTTATTAATATAATTATTACCAGTTCTTCATTATTTCCATAACTGGAAATATCGTCTTTGGCATTCCATAATGCTGTAACCCACTCCATAGACATAATAGGGACACGAAATGTAACAGCATATCTATACTTATCTCCGCCACAACAATTAGCAATGAGATGCGTCACCTTTGCACCCATCTCTTTCCTAATACTTCCACCCATATTGTGAATCATATTAATCAACTTGGTCTATGATATTAAAAATTAACATCATAATATTTCTATTATTATGACCTACATTATATCAATTAATAAGATGAAACTAACCAATTCATCCTTTTTCCTAAATCCAGTAAACACTACTACTGTGCCTACCATGGCTTGTGTATACATTGGTCTAGTAATACTAGGTAATGAGTCCTTTTTTTCTGCCAACTGCAGAAGTGCTGTTGGTCCCAATATTCTACAACGTGTTAAATTAAACCAACCAAAAGTCAGATTCTTTTGATTATGTTTCAACATGTTACAAATTATATGAAATTAAATATGACAAACCTATGTGCACTTTTATGAAGAGCATCATATTCAGGTCCCTCGAACTTCTTTAATATAAAGTAAGTACAATATGATGTATCTTCTACATGTTCTAAACCAGTTTCAGATTTGAGAACAGGTACGCTAAACTGCTGAGCAGCAGCACCAAGTGCAGGATCATCACCAGCTGCACCAATCAAGCATATCCTTTTCTTACGTGGTATGATCAGAGCTGAAATTTAAACAAATATCCAGCTATCGTTAGTAAAATTTAATGAAGCAATGCTACCAATAACATTTTGGGTCAAGGTTTAATATTTTACGAATATTTCATCATTTACATAACAAAAGCAATAATTTAAATTTAAAAAATTTATTTTCAGTTACAAAATGTATAATAGATAAAGTAATTCAAATTAAGAAAACTAAGAAAAAAGTAATTATTTTTATGAAATTTAAATTATTAATATGATATTATTGATTATTATTATTTATCTGTTTATAATTCGACAATAATTTCACTATCTAAAATTTTTTAAATACCTGAAGTCCAAACACACAGTAATTATAGCTAGAAATAACTAAATTTATGTATGTATGAATCCTAAATGCAATGAATACAGGGAAAGGACAATAAATATGATGATGGTATTGTATCCATAAATGAAGGGTGCAATAAACTCCTATTGAATCCATGCTTAATCTCCTTTCATATGATACAGGTACCAACCCCTAATAACTTATATTATTGTATTAAGATTGACCCACAGATAATTGTATGTAAATAATGATTAATCCTATACTAAACAAGAAATATGACTAGAAAATACAAAGTGTAAATATTTGTCCCATATCTATAAACTACTGATACAGAAGAAATACTTGGGAAAGATGTACTGAAATACTTTTGATGATATTATTTTGAAAAATGTTTCAAATAATTGTGTTATTAAATAATAAACGTAAAATATAAGAGAATTTTATTTAGTTATTTATTATTTGTCCATTAATTAATAATAAAAAATATTAAAAATGAAGTGAATATAACTAAATTTTTGCAGAATAAATAAAATATAAATAATTGTGCTAGTAAACAATTAAAATAATATTTAATATGTAAAAATTTAATTCTTCATTTATTTAACAAACAATCACTGACTGATAACATAAGTTTAATCGAAATATTTTTAAACGATATTGCTTTCAAATGCGTGCCTATATATTATTAGTAAATAATACTATTAGTAAATAATGAAAATAATTCGTGAGATGTAATGTATAATAAATAATGTATCTTAGATGACAGCAGATGATTTTAACCTTAAAATGACACGAAGATAAATATGAAAGATAATTAAATTCAAAACAAGCATATAACGAACTGTAGAGAAGCTCATAAAGACATTTCGGACTACCAAATTTCTGACGTAATTTTGGAGAATAAGTCAAGGCCAATTTTATAAGAAACCGTTGACATTCATCCCGCGTAAAATTCAAAACACAATATAAAAGTGTATAAGAGAAATAGCGGATATGATACGTCGATTTATCTATGGATCAGAATGAGTGACAGATATAAGACACAAGCATTGTCGCGTGAGTTTTGATAAAGAGTGAGGTAGGGTTAGTCCATACAGGTGCCTATGGTATATGCAACAATTAACAATGTAGATCAATAGCTAAACATAATAGTAAAGATGAAAATATTAGCGAACTTACGCTCACTTCTAACTGCCTCTTCACTATTTATATCACTGATACTGCTGTGAACGCTTTGCTCTTCCATTTTGGCCGTTAGTTACAACATCGTTCTTCTCGTACGCTCTTCTTCGTACTGATCATTGAGAGCGCCTCCTATGGGCTACGAGCGAATCCAGTGAGAGAAAGGACCCGGAAAAATAAAGAACAGTGGAGCTTGATGGCGCAGCATATAGCGCCCTTGAATCTTATAGACAAAACACAAGTTCAAATGCTGAACAGGGTTCCCTTAGGTGTATTATTTTCACGGACCCTACAGTACATAAGATTCCTCAGATCTATATATGTATACGTATACATGTATAAGCATATGTATATATATTTGGATATTGGCACCAAACGACACTTTTTACCATCAGCATTTATTTAAAATCCATTATGAATATAACAGTCGAATAATCCTCGGTTCTTCTGCTAAATTCGCAAGTGTCATGAAGTGGCACAGAAACGTAATTATCAGTAGTGCCGTGATTTTGCTACTTATCACCGTTTTTCGCTCGACATTCTTCTCGCATCTATTACTCACTAATTGCCGAGATTCTGTTTCTCTCCTCCTTCCTGTAACGAGGACACACAATAAAATTCACTCACTTCAGATTGCTATGCAAAATTCGCCTTATCTCTTACAAAGGGATTGATAAGTTCAAATTGAAATGAAATTTCAGTGCGGTATTAAACTATGATTTATAAGGTTCAGAAAGGATTACGTATGTAAAAGAACCTAAGATGGGAAGCAGTGGTGTAAGAACATTTCGCAATTTTAAATATTGAAAACTAACAATAACTATCAGCTAAAGACAACACGCGCTGTTAACGCTACTGATATTAGTGTGAAGTTGATGATTATACTAGATCTCTATATATCACTGCGTATCGCGTAGTACCAATTATTTTTTTACTACCGTATTCTTAAATTGCACAAATAACAGTAAATTGAAAATTATATAATGTTTAATTCGACAAGAGCGTAATATAAATTCTAATTTAACAAAGAAAATGTTGCAAAATTAAGAGTAACTTAGATTATAGCATTATTAGATTTCTTTCCAAATGGATGGTAGCATTGACAAATTTACGCTACCATTTTTCAAGCGTTTAAACTTCTGAAACAGTAAAACTATAACGATTAACTGTAATTATAGCGACTCAAAAGCAATATTCAAAGAAATAACATACAAAAAATGATCGACACAATACAAAATAGTCAATACAACCAATAACATATTGTCATTTTATCATTTATGATATGTATGTACGTGTAAATAAGATGACAGAGATCATATGTATTTTTCCGTAAAATACGTAAAAGTTTTGTGTAATAGTAAAATAGTGTTCAACACGCCAACTACCACGCAATTTTCATGTGTTTTGCGCTAGGGTACGCAATAGATTAAAATATATAATTACACCATAACATATAATTTATGCAAAATGTTATATTGTATTTGCACACTTTTCTCTGACAATGTTATCTAAATCATTCACATTGTTGATAATTTTTTAGTTCTTTGATTTTATCTTATGAAATCATTCTAAGAAATTTATTAGCGTGTGTCGTCGATGTTCACCGAGGCAGTTAACATGTTAATAAAATAGAATAAAATAAAATAAAGAAAAGTATAATGATATCTGTCGCTGGATTTCGTTTCCTCTTCCTGCGATTAACTACCTTCATTCACACATTTATGCAATATCAAATTTTTACGTGGCTTCATGTATATCAATCTACACGTGCATTCTAAAAATCAAATAATCAATCCTACTATCGATAACTTCCATTCGATTCACTGTCACCTGACACGGATCTTTCATGGAAATTCTTCGCTCTTCCACATTCACACGTTGTATCATCGTATCTTTGTGCATGTCATCATGTGGATAAAAAATATTATCTTTTATTTATCTCTTTTACTATTCTAGATATAAATACATTATACTGTAATATACATTTATACATATATAATTAACATGTATATTACCTTTTGCATGAATTGGACTATTGCGACATATTTATATTAAAGGATAAAAGAAAAATACAAGTGCTAGAATCAGACAAATCTTTAAACAATATAGCAATCTATATATATATATATACTAATATACAAAACTTACAATTATATATTATATAGTTAATTAGTATTATTCTATTTAACTTACAACTTGTAATGTTTCATTGAACAACTTTAACTTTTTCTGTTATATGAATAATATGGAACATTACTACATCTTTTTTGTTTCAAAAAATTAAAATGAACCGTCGAAATTACATAAATTCATTTTATCGATCGTAAACCTGTGCGTGTCTAATCATTCTTAAATGTATTCGTTAAAAAAAGATATTGAAACTATACTACATCTTATCACATACATTACATGTTACTAATTTATGCATCAGTTACATTGCGAAGCAAACATTTAACATACTTGAAAATCTTCTGTGACATACTTGTGATATACTATTTTATATGCATTTAAATAAAAGGTGTCAAACTCAGGCACCATTGGTACTTCTTTAAGAAACAGAAGCGCTTCAATGTATACAAATTTATATACATCTCTCGTTTCTTTAAATCTTTCATACATTTCATGCTAAATTTCAAATTTATATCTAAACTCCATCTAATACATATTTTACCCCTGGAACTATATGCTATTAACAAACTTCCTAATTTGCATGTTAAAAATTGCTTTATTGTGGATGCTACATACCGAAAATAAGAATAAATATCTTCATCATATATTTTATTTATATATTAAAAAAATATTTTATTCAAATATTTCATAAATATAAGAATATTATAAAACTACGTTATGGTTTAAAAATATAAAAGTGGTTGTACCATTCCAGGGTTATTATATCTGGATATATCCAAATAAAAGCACCATCTCCAAAATGATTCCTATGTGGTGTATTATTCTTATTCAAATTAAAATCCTATATTCATTTTGATTAGTTTTTATTCATTGATTTTTATCGAAATCTTACTACATATTTACTATTAAAAATAAATTGCAGATTTGCATCTTTCTTTATAAATATTCTTTGATTAAACAAGAACAATTATTTATAAAATTAATATATTTGAATTTGTTTAATCCTATTCAAATTCTTTAATACCCTTAATACAACAAATTAAGTTTTTTATTGAAGTTCTGCATTTTCTTCATATCTTCTTACTGGCATTCTACTAATAATATAAGGTTTATGATATAAATAAATATTAATTTCATACAGACTAACTTCTTATAAACAACACTAAGTATGTTCAATAAAAATATGATTTAATATTAATTACAGCGAAGGTACTCACTGCACATATATAGTACATAAGAAATTAATTATGAGGTAACACGTATAAAAAATGTTATATAAAATTAATAACAAAAAAATTGAAAATTATTAAAAATTGTTGATAGAATATTTAAACCATAGATTCTTTTGCACGGGAAGAAAATATGTCTTTTGACTGTTAGTAGCTCTTGTATAGCATGAAACTCAAAATGAATGATAAAGTATCGTTCAGAATATAGGAACTTATTATAACGAAACTCTCAAGAATAGTTGCAACGGATATTTTAAGTTATCTGTATGATTTCTAAATATTCGTGCATAGATATAATTTAATTAATATATAATAATCCATGGCTGGATTGAATGAAAACATTCTAACAGATAATTTTATATCGTATATAGTATGAAATCATACCATAAAAATACTATTAAGCATAACATTATAATTCATATGATCAATTCACGTGGACGCAATAAAATATCCTTAAACATTTTTTGGGAGATTGCACGATATTTTTGGTCAAAATAAAGAATGTGTTTTTGAAAAAAAAGGATTATCATTTGGAGTGCAAATTTTCTTCTTCATCATCGCTGTAATCATCGCTTAAATAATAATTACTCTGTGAATATTCAAAACGGCCAGTCTTTTTTGGTGGTGGACTGCAACATAAATCATATAAATTAATTACATTAGTTTGGATTAATCATTGATTAAATAACATTTCCATATTTAATATTTACCATGTATTTAAAAAAAAGTATTTGTGACAATACCAGACAAGTTATGAACTATACATATATTATGTACACAGAGAAAAGGAAGAAAGTAAAACACATTATTTTACAACAAGCATTGGTTAAATTGTGTGTTATTGCTTAAAATTTATCTAATGTATTTAACAGTGAAATTATATACTAACATAACATGCTGCAAATGGATGGTGTGAAGTATTGAAGGTTTTCATATAGAAGCAGTACAGAATGAAGTGGTGTTGCATGTTAGTCAATTGACTCGAATGCTGTGATGTACCTTGTCTGATCTTCATCATTATTGCTGCTATTACTGCCATTCGGACTACCATCTCTTTTTGGGCTTGCAGGAGGAGATAATGCTTGCATCAAACGTCCTTTGCTTTCATTCCAAATCGTTGACTGCAAAAAAAAGAAATTAAAAATTCACTAAAATTTGTACGACTCGTAGTTTCTTGTTCTAAGAATATACGAAAAACATTAGATTAGATACATATATATGACCATTGTATATAAACTACGGATGTACGAAGAAGATATATCCCGAATTCTTACGAATATTCCTCTATGCTTATGCACATATTGCATTGAAAAAAGCCTTATAAACAATTTCGGTTAAGAAGTGTAATTATATATCAGTTAATTTAAAAATTATTTATTCTTTTATAATGGATATAACTCTATAAATGCATATCTCACAGTGTATCATTAATATTGAGTACAAAGTAATTATCAAAATAATTAATCCATAAATACTACCCACCAATCTACCTTCTCTTCCAAACAAGAGTAGAAAAGCATCAATAAAGTCTCGAGACTTTTCTTCCCATTTGCTAATCATATCCATACGTTTCTCGCCAATGTTCTCCATCACCCGTTTACCCTTATCTTTTAAATCATCAAACTTATTTTGTAAACGGAATTTTTTTTCCTGTAAATATATAGCTTATTCGATGAAGTATCATTGTTTAAAAAAGATATTGCGCTAAAAAAATATATACTTGCATTGAGAAAAGAAACATTAAGTTCTTTGGCACTGTAGCCTCGTGCAAGATTTCTTCTTACATAAATGTCATAATCTTTAACTATTCTTGCAACAATATCTGACGTTGACACCCCTTCTGTTCTTTGCGTAGCCACAAACATACCTTTAGCTTTCAGGCCTGCATAAACATCTGTGCTATCATCTGTCATATAAGGTATATCATCATGAGCAACAAAGTCAATCTGAAAAATGTTAAACGTTGAACTGTTTTAACATTCGATAAACATGTTTCTAAAAAAATAATTTACAGTTAATTTTACTTTATGCTTTGTAAGAAATTCATCATCCAGTTCCCACGGTGCATCTCTAACTACCTCATCTACATAGCGACAATGTCTTACTGCATCATATCTCTCAACATCTGTCATAACTGTCCTTCCCTTTTTACTATGTGTTAACTGATCATTACAAACTAAAATAATAAAAATTGTTTTTATTAATGTTATGCAAAGTTCATGTTACATCTCAAAATTTCGAAATTTATTTCTTACCTCCCACAATAAGATAGACATTAGGGAAAATATTTTTTGCTTGTAGAAGTTGTCGTGCATGCCCTTGATGAAATAGATCATAAATACCATCTGCATAAACTCTGATTTTCCTAGGAGCTATATTATTATACAGATTATTAATATTACATGTATTGTTCAAAAGTTCTTATTACCTTTTAATTTCACAAATATCTAATTCATTTCTACTAACCTTTACTACTTCTTGCCATTTTTAATGTAATACGAATATTATAATCACATGCATTTCTTTCGGCAAGTGCTTCTGGATCATCGCTAAAGGGAGCCTCCTTACAAATTGACTGCAATAAATTCAATACAATGTAAATGATACAATAAAAATGAAAGTAAGGTATGAAACAACAAAAAAAGGGATATAGATATATATATATATAATCAAGGAAAATCCATAGAAATTTATTAAGAACATTATTTCAATTACATTTTTGAAAAGTTGAATATAATACATAATAAAAGCCTATTTAATCATACATTTTGTTTGATTTTAATAACAATGAAGACAAAATACTTGTATTTATTTTTAAAAACAAAATAAAAAATAAAAATTTAATTGCATTACATATGTTAACATAAAAATTATTAAAAAAAAAAATTTTTTTTTTTTGACTCACTGGAAGTTCTTTGTGGGAAACACAAATTTCGCTATTATACTTTTTCAGCGAAAATTGACCTGACTCATTATCTGAATTCCTGTTGGTCCCCCAAGTCATTGTCACTAGCTGTTAATATTATGAAAAATAAATTTTCCATAAAAGAACAATACGATTGAATTTATTTGTCAGATATATATACATATGTATTATCTACCTGTTAAATTTCTTTAAATACAGATCATTTTAAAGATCTTGATGTTTCTATTAGGAGATTAAAATACTTTTTAAAATGTATATAAAACTTTTTCATATATTAAAAAACTAGATTTGCATTGAATTTAATGTTGAGATACTGTCTGCTAAATATTTCAGTACAGAGAATATGTTTCAAAACCAATGTCCACATACTTGTTCACGAAGTATTTCAATAAGACTATTTAAAGAATCAAGTATCCATGGTATTATATTAAGACAGATATGCTCATGATCTTGCATAATGTCATACCACTATCATAAAAAATTTTTGCTTCTATATTATCTCTTCATGATTAAAGATAATCCCATAGCCCCAGCATAATTTGTATGTAAACTTTATTTATTCGCATGTACATGTGTAACTACTAGCACATAGGTATATGAGATACATATTTCATATATATATATATATATATTAATATAAAATCTTGAATATAATAAACATTATATTAAATCGGTGAAATATCAATTAAATGATAACGTAGTACAAACAGATTGTGTCTTCCTTATTGAACAAGTACACTTTCAACAAATTTTGATTATGTTAATTAGTACTTACAGGATAAGCAGGCAAATCTTTTCTGGAGCAAGATGCATCCTCTCCATTTTGAATATTTGAATAAGTTGTAGAATTCAACATAGTTTCTTCTCTAGCACGCTTTCTGGACATTTTTTATTGTTTCAGTGTTAGGTCCATAAAAAGCCTATTGAATAGAAAGAATATGAAAATTTTTATTGATCCTATTGTTAATAAATAAATCACGTGTACATCTTATTAATGCCATTAGTGATGTAAAATGTTACATAAAAGATATATGCTATCTTTTACATCTGTGTGTAACGAAAGATAAGTATGAACTTTAACAAAAGTCACACAATCTTATGTACATTAATACTCTATCTGAACTAAATAAAAATATATTCGCACATACTTCTGATAATACCTTGTAAAACTGTAATATCAAAATTAAAAATAGCACTATTCCAATTCACTTTCATAAGCACTACTGTATCTTTAATAATATTAATTTATGGATATTAGTTAATAATCTACACAGAAATTAACAAAAGTTTACCTGGTTTTCATTAGTTATATTAAAATTATTGGTCAATACCATTACTATAACTTTAGATTACAGATCACTATGTTTATAAAGTATTCATGAATACTCGTATAATCCCCAGGGAACAATTAGAGGCGTGCCGAATTATTTCTGAGCTAGTCATGTTTGATGTTATTTCATATTATTATTTAAGAAAATTTCAGAGGTATACGTTTAATGCCTGTAAAGCACTGGCATGTTGCTAAAATTTGTTCGAAGGTTAAAAAAGGAGAATACAGAAAACAAAATATAGTCAGAAACAACGAATCAAAAATACAATATTCATAGCATAATTAACGATTTAATCATATAATAATCGTGTAGAGATAAGTAACTTATTCATTGGACTTTCTAGAATCCATCGTTACGTGTACTGTCTATCTTATCATGTATTCTCTTTTTAAACTTTTGTAAATTTCAGTTGAACCAAACGAACCTCTTCACGCCCTAATTTCTGTACACACGATGGTAGTAGACTAATACAATAAGGAATAGGATATGACGACAAATCGAAGAGTTCCGTCAAAAGTTTAATAAACTCGTTAAGTCTGTTGGATTTCTCCGCGTAACTTTTACAGCAAAATTTAAGAAACAAATTTGTAAAAATATTTAGAGAAATTTCACATTTTATGCTAGTATCATGTACTACTAAATGGCTAACGCAGCAGACGCTGGCCACAATACTTGTGGATACTCTGCGCATTGCATGCGTTTCAGTATGCAATCAGGAGCGGCATAACAGTACTATGAACCCTAAGTATAAACGAGATGGTATTTGTGCGTGCGTGAGTTCTATATAGAGAATAGAGAGTACGGGAATTACGAACGAGGACAAGAAGCCGTACCAATATCTTTATTTAAATCTAGTTTCCACGATTACCGAAAATAAAACCATGAAAATTTATGCTCTAGATTATTTTCAACCGGAATTCTTTTTTATTTTTATCTTTGTCGCGAACGTAAAAGTTGCACATCGAATTTCTAAAAGTCAAATATTCTAATTATTAAGATTGATTAGGTTTCATTAATACTAAGTAGTATTATTGGAAAAATTAATTCTCGACTAAAACAATTTAGTTTGTTAAATATTATATAATGTCGATATTAACATTGTATTGTAACATATTAGTATGATTGATTAATTTTGATTACTTGATTGGGATTATCGACATTCCGTGTATATAATCATCACGTTATGAAGAAGTTTTGTCAATACAAAAATAGAATAAATATTTAATAAAATATTTTTTTTTAAATGCGCGCAAAATATGGTCTAGAAATAGAAGACATAATTCGCATTTTATGTTATAAACATACGTTTTCAAAATGATACTATACACTTCTCGACTGCCAGAGGAAGTAATTAATAATTATAAATTTTCCGAACACGATCAATTAGAATTCAGTTTCACACAATAAATATATCACTTGTAATGCATAAATGTGCACCGAACGTGTTTGACGATAGAATGAACGCCGGTATGAAAATGAAAGGAGAATAACGGTGACGTAATATCGGATGATCACAACGTCATACAATCATACTCTTATTATCACATGAGTACAAATACATTTCCAATTCTATACAATTATTTCCGACAAATTTAATCGTTTCAATACATATCTACGAACATAATATGAAATTATTGGCGTTCTTCAAAACGATAATTAGTTATTACGAATTAAGTTATATGTATTTTGTAGGATAATTTAAAAAGTTATATTTTTGAATTGATATCTTATAACTGAAATGCTTATTTATATTATACATACGTAAATATATAGTTCATGAACATACATGTAAATGATACAAATTAAAATAACGAAAATTTCCACGTATCGAATAATGAATAAATTTGTTGTAAATTCATTGTATTCGTCGTTTATCTTTTGATAAAACCAAATATTTAAAAATAATATTATGTTCCCTTCGTTTTATTTTATAGTCAAATGTTTCTTTATATAGTAATAATCGATTTATATACGTATATAGTATATACATATATAATGATAATTGTTTTACATAAATATATACAAAACTTTTGCGTAATGTAATCAAAAAATTAAAGATTTTATTATAACTGGATTAATTGCATTTATCATGATCGCGTGTATTTTATAAACTTCTGATTTTTTAGTTATTGAATTTAATAAAATTTTCTGTCATGCAATTGTTTATAACATGTCCAATATATAACATCAGTCAAACTATATCAGCCCTGAAAAATTTTGTCACTCAAATACTATTTACGAGTGATTTATTACCTAAGCGGAACATTGTAGATGAAATATTTGATAATATTATATATAATATTATAGATAATATGTAGTATCCAAATTCTGATATGTATCATAATAATTATTAAACACCATATAGTAAAATGTTTCATATAAAAAAACATGGAATATATTTTGTTTATTTACTTTCAGTACATTTATATATATGAACAGAAAGGCATTTAATTAAATAGATATTTTTTAATGAAAATAAATTAACGTTATCACCGTTTTCATTTCTATGTATGATATTATATAATACGTATCTAGATTTAAATTTGATTTTTTATATTACTAATAATAATCTTATACTTTAGAGTATAAATTATATTTGTATAAAATTTAGGCAATGATTTGATTGTTTTTTTTTGTTAACATAAATCAAATGTAATGTAACCTAACGATGATTATGATTTACGATTTATTTTCACATAATATTATTTTTCACGTTGTAAAAATTTCATTTCTATTTCTTACAAAATACATGATTTGAAAGGTAAAGCAAAACAATCAATTAAAAAGCAGAGATTTATTTTAATGAATAATAACTTTAAAATAATCTCTATATAATTACAAGAATTATAATTTTACTTTTTTCATATCGATTTTGCTTTCACATCTTTTTGTCACAATATGTCGCATAAACAGTCCTTCAATAATTCTTAATGAAATGTTTACAATCGCACATTGCTTGTATCTATTTCACAGGATCTTTACGCTCGTCTTGATAAAATAATTAATAAGGCAGTGCCTACCAATCATCAATAATTACATTTATCTAATTCAACTTTACGTACTTAGTTTTAATATTCATATACTTTGATATATATATAAATATATATATATATATATGAATATAAATATATATAAATATAAATATATATATATATAAATATAAATATATATATAAATATATATATATAAATATACATATAAATATAAATATATATATATATAAATATATATATATGTATGTATATATATATATATACAAATAAATGTCTGACCATTCTACTCTATTCTCTTATATATCGTAATAAAAGAAATTTTTGAGGAATTTTGTTGAAACTAGTCGCAATTTTACTTGGAATATATCTTCCATTGCAAATCTGCATGCAATAGTAAATATCATGACAATTATTGTGTACAAATAAATAGCAACGAGAACAGGAAATTGTAACATTACTCCACTCAATCATATCTTTTTTTTTTTTTTTTTACACCGCTGTTCTTAATTCACATTGTCATTACACAATAACCGAAAGAAACGTAATGCCCAGCATTCATTCCTTTAAACTTACTTTAGTAATATGTCTTGATTACATCGTCATCTTTTATTTCTAAATGACGCGATAATAAACTGTAAAATTACAGCTAAATAAGCGTAACAAATCAATGTAAATTAGCTGTAAAGTTACAAGATCAAATATGTTTTATGTTAAAATAAAAATATATATTTATCATTTTAATACAGTCCATTTAATTAGAATTTAGCAAATAATTTATTATATTGAAACATAAAACATCTTAGAGCAGTTCATTACGTTTCATTTAAAGGCATTCGTATACAGTTCCGTATAACTTCAACGCTGTAATATTATCGATATCATTATTAAATAACATTTACTGTACCTAAATTTAATAATAAAAATACCTAAATCACAATAATTACGCCATCACTTGATGGCAATGTGTTGGTGTTTTTTGCAGTCTATTTTTCGCAATTTTATTATTCTGCCAAAAAAGTAGTGTCAGAACGAGAATAATTGGGACGAAGAGATCGCAATGACAAAAGTGTTACTTTTTCGATACTCATAGAATAAACAATGGAGCTAATGATTACAGATACTATGCAATTTACAAAGCATTAAGAAAAAGAATAGGAGCAAAAAAAAACACGGAAAAAGATTTTAGCATCGTTCGGCTCGCAATGGCGGGAAATGTAATTTTTGTTCTGATCTTTTTATATTAAAAATAAATTCATGTCTGATTGTTACTTAATTGTGTTATTCTTATGAAGTAAACAAAAATAATTAATATAAAAAGTTTCGTCAGTGCGAACTCACTTATATGATTTAATGAATTTTATATTGTTAGATTTATTTATGTAACGTATCACACTTTATCAAGTAATGACAAGTACAAATTTTCTTGTATGTAATTTGCAATAATTTCAAATAGTAAAAAATGAGACAACTATTGTATTTACTAGTTAAATACAATCAACAAATATATGAGTTATATCAAATAGTTACATACAATTATTTCTCTTCATAATTAGGCTGGCGAAATTGTTCCATAGGTATAATGTAGCTACCTAAAATCTGTGATTTCTCCACAAACTTTATCAAAGCAAATGTTTGTGTGTTTTTTATTTTGTTTTATATTAAAGTGTTATGGTTGGGGGATAAAAGCAAACGGCTAATTAGTAGGCTGTGCACGAAGTGCCTCATGCAATGCTTGTTGTTGATCTGCAGTTAATGCATTTATGCATGCCTGGAACATAGACTCGTTGTTCTGAAACAAAAAATAGATTTTTTAGAATCTAAATATGTTACAGTAACAAATGTACCTTGTATAATATTCTTCATGTTGCATTTGCTTATACCTGTATTTGCCTAACAATACTAAGAATTCTACCCATAACAGGATTATCTGTCGATATAACATCTTTGCAAAATGCTTCTGCAAAGAAACTTATTAACCGAGGTAAGTTTGCATTATTTGGTCCTAAAACTATTACATGGTTTGCTTCGATTAAATCACATAAATATCCATAAACATAGGGTGCTTCATCTCCATCTACTACCACTGGTAGCCAAGAGATCCTGCAGTAGGAGTAATAACGGATTTAGAAATATTTGATTATGCGTAATATTTATAAATTATCATATGAAAATCAAACTCTTACCAATAAGGAAGTATTTCGTCAACATTGATCGCTTTATTATTATATTTAAGAATTTTTGTAACTGCAGATATAGCATTTTCAGTAGGATTGACATTTTCAGGCGATCTTGATTCTGGGTCGTTTATAACATCCATTAACCTAGGCAAAGCCTCTGCGCATGCTTGAGCGAACGCTTCTCCTCCGTACTGCCCTAGAAGGCCACAACCAAAAGCTGCTGCTTGTCTTACTTCTGCTGATTTATCGGATACGTATTGTATCATCGGTCGTAGGAAGTATTCTTGATATTTTGCACATTCGGGTCCGGCAAATTCTATTATATCGTCAAATACACACAAAGCCCATTGATGATCTGACCAAGGTCTTTCGGGACTTAATAATTTAACAAAATGTCCGCAAATTTGATCAAAGTAAGGGAAGAACGATGACGTATGAGTAGTAAACAATGCGTGTAAAATGTCTGCTATTTTGCTTAGAGTATATACATCTTCATTATCTTCATCAACAAGCCGTTCTTCAACAACCTATGACGTGAATATAAAATTCAAGCTATTGACATAAACAGTTAAATTTTATATTAAATCTTTCTACAAAGCCTTACTTCATCGTAATCTTCATCTTTACGTTGTTCCAATCTAGCTACTGCTCTTTCAAAATGTTTATTAAGTAATTTATCTAATATACGTAACAATTCAGCCATGGGTTGTGCTCCTAAACAACCGGCACCAAGGGTTTCGATACATTTAGCCAACGAAGATAATATTTCTAAGAGAACTTCAGGTTCAGGTTCTGTATCAATTGCTTTCAAGAGATCGGGACAGATATACGCCCACATCCCTTCAAGATATTGTGGACCTGTAATTCAGTTATTACTCAGTTATTAGTTATTATTTTAGTTATAATAAAAAGAAAATATTAATGAATTAAATGTGAGCAATTGATTATTTTGGACAATTATTAATTAACCTTTTATTTTTGCACAATCTAGAAGACATGGTAAACTTGTAGCAGCTGCTGTTCGAACACCATCATGAAAATAAAATTTCAGCATAGGAACCATTAGCCGTACTACTTCTTCTGCATAATCTGCGAAACCTTCCTTTAATTCACGTGCATAGCAAACTAACATTTCGCAGGCGGAAGCTTTGTCCTCTAAGCCAGCAGTTTTAATTCCGAAGTTTTGTTGTTCACCAAGAGAGATGAATTCCCACTCAACATTTTCTAGACCTTCCATATCTTCGTTATCTAGTACAGCTACTTCAGGTTTCATAGCTGCTGCACGTAAAACTGGACCCATTACCAATGGTAAATATTGCTCAAATTGTTTACCTAAAGAAATTAATTTTTACTGTTTAAATAGATCTTAACATACTAAGATCAACATATTCACCAGTTCAGATAGAGGTTTAGTAAAATATAAAAGGTTAAACTTCATACCAAGAAGTTTGCAAATTCGAGCCCACGCAGATATTAGATAACTAGTTTGTGGATCATCATCTGGAAGATCTCCTTCTGAGTGTGTTTTTAATAACATATCCATAACTTCACTTGCGTCTGCAATAAACTATAAAACCATAAAAGCTTTAGGTATATAACAATTTTATAAAAAAAAAGTAACATTAAAATATTTTATTATTAATTTGTCAATGGATTTAATATTATATCATATTAATTATACCTTTTCAGGTCCTACTGCAAGTCCTATAAGACTCACACATTCAATGGTTTTACCACGTAACAGTTTATGTTCTTTTTGATTAGCATTTTGAATAATATATTTTAGACATGGCATTAATCTATCGTAATATGTTACAAACTGTTCTTCACATGTATCAGCAACAGATGCTATAGTTGTAACTACCTATAAGGAAAATAATAATAGTTTACAATTATACATGCACTATTCTCATTTGACTATATGTAATCAATATGCTTACTTGTTCAAGGACAAGTTTAGTGCCTTTCTCAACTAACTCTTGAAATTTAGCAGTAAGGATCGACTCCAATTTAGCCATAATAGCATCTAAATACGGTATTAATATATTTTTTGGGCAATCTTCACTGAAATTTACGAGGGCTGCGCCGGCATGAGTCTGAACTCTTGGATTCGCATTATCATCCAACACCATTAATAATCCAGGAATGACTTTGTCATGAAATTTTTTTTCGAATATAGGTGCGAAATCAGTTGACATTTGACCTACTGCATTACAAGCTGCGTATCTTACGCGAGGATGCTAGAAAAAGTATGTAATCGATAAACAAGAAAAGGTAATCTCGTGCAATAGATTGAAACACGATGTATACGTATTACATATGCAGTGTGTGTCCCATGACTATGGTTATTTAATAATAAATAACCAACTCTCTCCCGAGAACTCCGAAGGAAGTATTTTAATAAACATGTTGTCAGAACGACAATGTATAAATACTAAACCCTTCGTTGTACTCTACCATGAACGTAACGCTATTATATTTATGTCCTAAATATAACTGCTGACTCGATTCATGGCCTTTAAAAAGGATTTCATTATAATCAAACTTACAGGATCTTGTAAATATTGTATAACTCCATCCATGATTTGAGGTAATATTACTTCCATTTGTTTATGGCAACCTTCACCAATAGCTGATATTGCCATAAGAGCAGCGTGCCTACGAAATAAATTTTTGGTAACATTTATTACTATAATTCCATAAGCTATACTTAATAGATTTTCGAAAATATAAATGTTTGTTCCATGCCTATGACAATAATATTGAAACATTACTATCAACTCTCTTATTTAAGAACACCCATCGAGAATCTCAAACTTCATATATCAGAACGATAGATAAAATTGAGAATAATCCCGATGATTACTCTATCACAGATGTAACGCAATTATATGCACGAAGTACACAATTGCTGACTATACTGTGATAATTGCAAGTATTGAAATTAAATAAAAATATCCTTAGAATATTTACCTGTACTTCCAGTCACTGTTATTTAACATTGACGGAATATTCTGTACAATTTGTGGTAATATACTTTTACCACCTAAACCACATGCTAATCTGTCTAAAGCACTTTCAGCAACGACATTATTACTGTCACTGTCATCATCAGGAAGTTCATCCGAAAAACTCCATTTTTCGTCTTCTTGTATATCTGTCATCATTTTTAGTACCAATGGTACTAGAGACACAATATATTTTCCACCAACTTTACGTACCATTGCAGGAGCAGTTTCTGCAAGTGTAACTAATACTTCCAATGCTAATTGTCTCCATGAATCAACCATATCTTCATTTGAAAATATTTTCATACACATTTCCATTATAGTTTCCAATTGTAATCTCAAAAATTTGGGTGCTGATTCGGCTAAATCGATCAGAACTTTTAAAAGAGCATCATCTACTTGTTTTTCTACCGATTGAGCAATTACTTGTACAATTGCTGGTAATAGTTCTGAGAAATGATTCTGTATATTCTCTTCTTTATCATGAAGAACGATAAAAGCTCCAATTGCTCTTACCGCCTGGAATCTTACCTATGGTAAATATCATTATAGTTATTATACCATTGAAATAAAATTTATAAAATAAAAGACATTGTGATTTTATGTAACAACATATGAATTAATGAAACATAATACAGATAGTACAGAGTAAACAAAATTTCAGTTAATTTTTGTATGCCCCGTATCTGTCTGTAAATTAAAACTTCACAAGTTACAGTCATCAGAAGGCAATCTTCTTATAGGAAGAAACTGTGACGAGGAACTTAGCTATTTGCATCCCGTGTATCATTCTTCCATATGAAATGTTGAAAATATAAAATGAATTTACATCTATATGCAGAAAAAAAATATGTTTTGCATTACCTCGTAATTTGCAGAGTCCATGACAGATTGCAGCAACATTTGTTTAATAAGATCAAGGTAAGTTGCTTGTTGATTTCCAAATACACCAGGGACGGATCTATATATTTGAAATACGCATGATTTATATTATACAAATTATAATCTAAGATGGCATTACTTTTAGAGTACAAATGCGATAAACTTACGTGAACATTCGAAGAGCATTTTCTTTCAATGCTGGTACAGGACTATTTGCACATTGGAATAGGAACTGCAGAAATTCTGGCCACTGATTATTACCATCTTCGTCAATTAAATTTCGTGCAACTTCAGCTGCAACTTCGCAAACTTTACGTCGAATAGTCTCCGTCTGTTCATTTTGAACAGATAGTAAAATTTGCTCTCTTAATTGAGCTTGTGCTTCTGGTGGAATCTAGGCAAAAATATATTTATATAACAACTGTATTTCCACAAGTACACAAAGATCCTGACGCTATATACATTATGAAAAGTAAATTGTATACTGTATGACATGTATATAACTACTTATTGGGATACTTTATGCAAAATATTTCTGATGTTTATTATAATAACAAGTTTAAAGCTAACATTATATATCGCCCGTTATTTGATGCTTTAAATTTAATCTATGTCCTAGCAATGGAAATATTTTATGCAAATCAATGTATATTTTGCGTGTCTAATGAAATTAGCTGCGATTTTGATAAGCTGTTGGAACATTTATTTAAACAAACATAGAATAAACCTGAAAGACACAAATAGAAATTTCAATATCTATCGTTAGGAGAACTAGAACTTAAAAATTATAAACCTAAAAGTTATAAGATATTGTAAGACTGTATTATTTTATTTAAAGTATATTTCTCAAGTTTTATATACATGTAGTAAGCATTTAAAAATTATTTTATTAAGAACTTTTAACACATTCTGTTTAGTACTTGTTAAATGTCCCAATATATATATAATATAAAAATAAAAAAAATATATATATATATTATATTTTATACAAATAATATTGATTTAATAAATGAAATAGGTTTATAGTTCATGAGATACAATAGGTCACTTTATTATTGGCAGTAGTTGCTGGCATAAACTACAGAAAGTATTATATGATTAGAAATTATTTTAGTCAATAATTTACTATATGTGATACTAGTAAGAGTAGAACAATATCTCATATATTCATATAAAAATGTAAAAAATGTAAAAAATGTATTTATCCCAAATAAAAATTTTGTTTTGAATGTAACAAGCCTTCTTCCGTTTTCACAGAAAATAAATATTCTATTTAAAATAAATATAATAAAGGTATAATTACTTTAGGATAGAAATCCATAAATTCAGAAGAAAATAGTCGACGTAGCAAGACGGCAGCCATAGCACGCATTTCTTCTGTAAGGGTGGCATTGCACAAGGAGCTTAAAAGAAACGTCACCTTACTATCCACTGGGAGGTTGTTGTATGCCTCCTACGATATGAAATATATATACATATAGGTATGTATACACATTTATTACATAATCTAATTTGTCACAAATAGACTTCTCCGCTTAAAAAAGAAAAAGATAACTTATTATATCAATAAAATATTCATGTTTAATAATTACTGCTGCATTTATAATTTAATGTTAATGAGAAATTACGGTAGTTATTTAGTGACCTATACTTTATACGTTAATAGTTGATAATTAACAAGAAAAAAACATTAAAGAAAAAGAAGTACGTGGTGCCTGATAATGACACGTGTTTTTTTAATGTTCTACTATATATACATGTGCTAAATGCACAATAAGAAAATTGGAAATATTATAATTTACTTTTAGTAACTACCATAATATAGCTATAAATGCATGAAAGATTAAAAACGTTCGTCTGAAAGAATAGAAGGTATTTCTTCATGATTCAAACAGGTCCAGAAATGCCGGAGTCCCGGCAGAAAATGATCGCGTGTAGGCGGGAAAGCGAAATATAGAAATTATGTATCCTTCTAGGTAATTAAGCTATTATATTACATGTTATTTAGTTTAAAATTACACTGCTCCGTTTCCTAGTATTATAACAAAATTATATAAACATTGTGAAAAATCGTAAAAAATTTTGGTTAAAACGTGCATTGGTATCACGTTGAATGTGACACGGACCAACGTAAAAGGTTCGAGGGGTGCATGCTGCCGCGCGACACCATTTTGGATTTTATTAGGTTGTTCTAAACACTTGTCAGTATTCACTACAGTTACTAATCGTATCTACCACGAAACTGTTTGTATTAACGCTACATAAAAGTATTTTGTAATAAGATCCAAAATAGAACTGTGATTTAACAGCAATGACCATCGAACGGCATCCACATGCGGATTCTGACAACACGTTGGCAACGTGCTCGAGAAACGAAGTATCCCGTTTTCTAGTATTTACGTTTTTCGGCAAATTAATATACGTAAAATACGCGTGTGAAAATTAGGAATTATATACGCACCTCTGCTTGCTTTCTGGTATCATTATCTGTGCTAAGAAGTGTGTTTAAAAGTTGTTGAAACTGCTCAAGGTCTGCCGCCATTGTCACCGAACGAGTGAAGTTACAGCGTACACTCATAGAGTTGATCGTCAATTAATGTTACCAAATTAAACGACTAAAATATTCCCAAATGTTTGTTGCCAACTTCACCATTTTTTTTCTTATAGAAGATACCGTGGCTAACTAGATTTTATGTCACTAGAATCAGTTCTTTTAGAAAAGAATGAATTTCGATTGTTTGAAAATATTACTAAATTGAATCTAAAATCATGGTTTCAGAATATTTACAAAATTTCTATGTAAAACATTAGATAATATTTTACATTGTACATTATTTACATTGGATATCCTAACGATAGAAATCTGATGTACAAATTAAGATATTGTGTCAATTATGTTATTCTGTCCAATAGATGTTTTCGTTAAAGATGAAGAGGATAAAAGTCAAGTAAGTTAAGAAAAGAAATACACTCCTATAACAAAATTAAAAAAAAAGAAAAAAAATATATACGGAACTAAAATGTTGCAATACGTATAAAGTTCATTACGATGAATTTATCTTTATTTATTTATTTATTTATTTATTTTTTTTTCTAATAACTTGTGTAATAAAACTTTTTTTTTAGAAAACAGGTCATAAAATTTTAGATACGAGATAATTAGTAATGTTTACTTATATCTACTTTCGTGTAATAACGATACTGTTTGCAAATTTCACAAACGTTTATGGAATTAGGTCGATTTAAGAGGAGGGAAAAATAACATGAAAGCAAGAACAAGTTTAATATTTTGTATAGTGTGTAACAGATCAGATTTTGTGAAAGATTGCAGGACATTCAACAAGAAATGTATTTTTTAACAAATTATTAGCATCTATCGTGTTATATATCTTTTACATACGTTTTTAGAAAAAGTACGTCGTTCCAAAAAGTACAAAAGTGTATCACAGCTACATTTTGATTCTATATTTTAAATTTTATATCGTATTTTAATTTATGTCATTAATATAAAAAATTAAAAATTATTATATTAGAAATTTTGTAGTACAAACGTTCTCGGTATTCTCGCTTTAATTACGATCGGCCTTCGTTTCTAAAAATTTCAAGCAGTAATTTAAACTACGAAGAAAAATAAGAAAAACGTGCGTGAGTCCAATATTTTTTTCAACTAAAATATATATTTAATCGTTTCATTGTAAGTCAACGCGAACTTTGGTTCCTGGAAAGTTGATTAAAGTCAGATTAAATCAGTTTAATGACTATGTACAGCTAACACTTATTATTCATTTGTTATAGTTCAATAGTTCATGGTTGCAAAAACGTAATAGCATCAGAAAAATAGTGAAAGAGAAGAAATAACAGAAGAACAATGAGAAATAAACAGAGCATATGAAATATCAAATATGAGAAGTAACATTTATTTTATAATTATTAACATTAACGGGAAACATGAATCGACGTTTTTCATATTATAAACATTATATTTGAAAAGGCTAATCGGTGAAAAGCTAATTATGGTGAAATATATTTCACGGCGTAATTTTTAAACAATTTAAATATTCTGTATGATTACATTTGTCGAATTGCAGGAAGAATAATGATGAGATCAACATTACGTAAACACCGTTCTAATATTGATATTATTCAATAATATAAGTATCACAGTCGTACTATATGTTAATATAGTAAAAATTTTAGCTACTACAGTAAAAATCATAGCTATTACAAATAGGAAATGTTTTCGTTCTAAATATAATCACGAGATATTTTAATTATGTTTTAGTATTTATATATATATGGTTATATATAACAGTAGGTCAGATCACATAATCACGCTACTGTAAGTTTTTTGGAAATGTTTCTTTCAAATCCTTCATTTAAAATGTCGGGGCAAAACACGTACGTAATCAAGATACTTAATTTATGATATGCACATCGTAACACTATATATAGGTGTAATTGTTCGGTCTCTTGAAATATATGATTTATTATCATTTTATGGTATTAGAATTGTAAATCACGGTCTATAAAAGATCTGTGAAATCGCTTGATCACTGCATAATCTTTTCACGCGTCGGATCTTCGTATATCGTGACCGAAAGTAGTTCGATTATTACATCTATTTATTAGTAATTACTATTATACGATTCAACTATATTAGAATCTGAGTAAGCTGAGTAAATTTACATCATTCAGTGAGTGCGACTATATCATCTTTAAAGAAGTCGAATTAATAAAATTGGGAGGAAAAAGGGACAAAGGGAAAAAATGATTAAACAAAAAGAAGATCGACAAGTAAACGAGGAAAAGAAAAATTGCGGAAGTCAGATACGGAGATTTTATGCTGGCAAACAGATACTGCTTACCGGATGCACTGGTTACCTTGGCACCGTCATTTTGGAAAAAATCTTGCGCACATGTAACGAAATCGGTAAAATTTACGTTATGATTCGAGAGAAAAAGAACATGGAAGTTAAAGAGCGATTGGAAAAATACTTTACAAACAATGTAAGTAAAGCAACTGAGATATAATATCAAAGAACTACGTGACACTAGAAGGCGATAATGATATCGAAGAAAATCATTTAATACTTAAAATCGTTTAACATTTGTAAAAAAAAAAGTAGCATTCGTTAAAACTACCTGCTTTTCAAGCTGAAGCCCAAAAAGTAACAACTGTTACAAAAAGAATTATTTAGTGCTAATAGGTGTGTTGATTGAAATTAATAGAAAACAGAATACCGCAATGCCAGGGAAATGTATTAACGTTTAGAAAAATAGATACGTAGATGTAGGTGCAACAATTGACGAAATACAGAATCTAGTTTATGGTATAACTTCTACGCGCATGACATTATTAAAATCAATTATGAGTAAATCAGCTATATAATTGCAATTACAAAATAATTCATATATCGTCGTACCATTTACAGATATTCGATACATTACGTGGGTCAAATCCGAATTTCATGGAAAAAGTCGAGCTGATCTACGGTGATCTACACGAAAGCGACTTGGGTTTATCGCCAGAAAATCGTCGGCGTTTGCTGGAGAACGTGAATATAATAATTCACAACGCATCGGACGTGCATTTTGACGCAAAGCCGTCCTATATTTTCCGAATAAACGTGATTGGCACGCAGAAGCTATTGGAACTAGCGACGGAGTGCTCTCGCTTGGAGATATTCGCTTACGTTTCGACCGCGTATTCTAATCCTTCTAACGCAACGGTGGAAGAAAAATTTTACCCTTCTCCGGCTGATATAAAGCTGATCAAAGACGTGATAAAAGTCGATGAAGAAACCAAAAGTGGACTTTCGCAGGCATCGATGCGCGATATCGCAGGAAGTTGGATAAATTTTTATCCCTTTAGCAAAGCCACCGCTGAAAATCTAGTCAAGAATTTTGGCATAAGAGAGTCGCTTCCTTGTATAGTGTACAGACCTAGCATCAGTATGTCAATTGCTTTATATTATTTACATTCCTTAAAGATATCCCGGAGATTGAGAATATTTAGATTACTTACTTGTATTATTTATATCTTCGATAGTCACGGGCACGCACCACGAACCAATCGTAGGGTGGATCGGAAATAAAAATGGTCCAGTACTTGCGGCAAGGGCGGTAAGAGCGGGCCTCATAAATGTGCTTGAGTTTGATATCAGTGGTTCTTCTATGGATCTGATTCCGGTTGATATGACGGCTAATGGTCTTTTGGCAGCGATATGGGACTACGTCTTAAATAGGTATTTTACATTATTAAAATGGCCCCAAAGATTGATAAGTAAACAGTATTTTTTCATTTCTACATAATGAAACACTTAAGATGAAAAGGAATATTTCTATTAACCTGTTTTTCTTCTAAAGGGAATCGTCTGAACCACGAGTGTATAATTTTGCAAGCAGCGATTGGAATCCTGTTATGAACACTATGCTGTCAGAAAGTATACTGACAAATGCACACAAATATCCATCGCCCGAAATGATCCGCTATCCGTTCCTGATCTTTATTAAAAATGCTTATATTTTCGCTTTTCTCTTTACACTACTTAATGTTATTCCTAGTTTATTTGTCGACGCGTACCTCGTATTTCGACGGAAGAAGCCAGTGTAAGTCCTAACTTCAAATTCCAGTTTCTAATTTCAGATGAGCACATCTTCCACGTTCGATCGTGGTATGCTTAATTAGATTATCTGTACACTCGTTCTTTTAAAGTAATGCTGTCAGGTTGTCCGAAAAGATTCTTTCGTTTTATAAGGAAATAACGGACGCGCAACATTTTCCGTTTTATATTATTTTATCGAATCACATATAATTCATTTTGTTCTATCGAAATAAAGATCACGACGTTCGATTGATTAAGTTTCATGTTTGTCTTTGTACATCTTTGATGTATCGTTGCAAAAGACGTGTCTGTAAAATAAAGACACTTTTCGGACAACCTAATATCATCCTAAAACGATACTACTACTACTACTACTAATAATAATAATAATAATCTTTCAAAATGGTATTTGTTTGCATTTAGGTTTATAAAGCTGTTGAAAAAGGTAGTTTTAAATTATAAAGACGGAAAGAGATTTCTAAAACCTGATCGATTTATAAAAACAGATAATATGAAGAAGATTTTAACACGTATGAGCGAGACCGATTTACAAGAATTCTGTTTTGATTTATCAACGATAAACTGGAATAGTTATACAAGTCAGAATTTCGACATGTTGCGAAAACTACTGAATGAACCATCACAGCCGACACCGGCGACAATGAAGAAATATCGATATTTGATGATATCACATTACGTCGTTGTTAGTCTAACTGTACTTGTTTTATTCTACTTTCTCTACTCGATAACATGTAACATTTTCTCATTCATAGAATAATAAACGCAACACGAGACTTTTGTTAAACGTGTCTTCTTACTTTTACTTTTACTTATTTTTCGTATTTGTCGTGTGCTACAGTATAGTACACTTTTTCACTGTATTATAGTGAAATAGTAATGTTGGATTGGCTAATGAACTCGCGCGGTCGATACGATTATAAATAACGAACAACAATAACGTTAGATATCTGATACGTTATTATAAAATGCATGTTGATGTTAAATATGGTTTGTTTAAATTACTCGTCATTAAAATGGGGAGAAATCTTTAATCTTTGAAAATTGTTGGATAGTAGGGGATTTTAAGGATTGTAAAATATAACACATAATTATATATAGAATAATACTCTTTATTGTTTTTGATAGTTTTTGTTGTTGTTGTCCATATCGTGCGTTATCCTCTTACTTCTCTTCAGGTTAATCGTTTTTTACGCCGCAATTTGTTGTTTGCATTCTTTTTCTGTTGCTGCTGATTCATTGCTGCTCGATATTTTGGTAAAACGGTACGCGATACAACGACACAACTTTTTGAAACAAAATACGAGAAACGAACGAAGAAAAAAGAAAAGATACACAACGTGTCCAACCACTCGAGAACCGTGCGATTCTTCGCATCGTGTACGCGCCGACCACTTAGGACTAGAGTAATCGCGATTCATGCTTCTTTTCTCTTTCCATGACATTTTTCCTTTCCTTTTCCTTTGTTCTCATGCTGATTGGCAAGGTAAATTCGCGAGCAAAGTAACGAATCGCGGACGCGGATTGTATCAAGAATCCTGTCGTCCTTCGTCCTTGCGCTCCGTTTCCCACTAACCGCGTAAAACGCGCAACTACCGCCTCGCTTTCTCTCTTTTCTACCTTCCTTTTATTTTCCCTAAAGCGTGTATGTTTCCTTCTCTCCCTCTTTCACGCCCACTTGGTTTTTCTTTTTTTAATTTCAGACGCAGTCTTGCGACACGATACGAAAGACAGTTCGAGTGATCGGCGCGCGTCTCGCAGATACACGATCGTGCATCTTAAAATTTGTCCTAGCTCTATTAAAGTGGCCGCACACGCGGCTCGTACGGCGAACGTACCTCCCATCGGGATACATCGATTTCAGGCGATTAACGACGCTAGTTAATTTCGAGAAAACCTACCATCGACACGACGACCAAGGAGCATTTTTCGCCATGGAAAATCGCACTAGATACCGGCATTTCAAACGGCTTTACCGGCGTTTCCATGGTTTCCTCTCGTTTCAAAAATTTCCTACTTTTTTTGTGTTCGCCTTAGAATCGAACATCCCTGGGAACCGTGCATTCGCTTCACGCGCCCGGCGCTAATTCAAAGCCAATTCATCTTTTTCTTCATTCTCTCTCTCTCTCTCTCTCTCTCTCTCACGTTCGCTCGCACGTTCTCTCATCTCATCTTATCCTTCATTTATCTTTTAATTAATTAACTCTGTCTTTCTCTGTAACCGTCTTCTCCGCGCTACTATTTACAATGTACAGTGTCGTGTGTTCTTTCCTCGTGTCCTAGGTTTGCGGTCACGGCGGGACTCTCGTAAAGTCTCGGAGATCCGTTACGATCTAGCTCTGGCTTGCCGTCACCCGTCCTCGTTTCTGCTTCTTTCCCCTCTGTCGCCCTCTTTTTTTCTTTTTTCCTTTTTTTTTCATTTTTTCGTCGACTATCTTTTTTTGCATTTCACACGCTGGCCGCGGCGTCGTACAGCCCCGTTCGTTCGCGTTCTCGTCCGAAAGAAGGGAAGGGACCGTTCTCTTTTCGCGTTCGGTTAAGGCGCTCGGTAGAAACGATCGATCATTAATAGTATCAATAATATTAATAGTACTAGCGCTAATGATAATAATAATAATAATAGTAGTAGTAGTAGCAGTAGTAGCAGTAATAATAATAATAATAATAATGATAATAAGAATAATAAGAATAAGAATAATAATAATAATAATAGTAATCGCACATTAAACAAAAAAAAAAAAAAAAAAAAAAAACAAGAAAAGAAATAGGAGGATTCGAGGACGTTGCGTTCGCAAGGCGGCCCACACGAGAACGCTGCTGTCGCTGCACTGCATTTTACTCGTTCGTTCGAATCGTGTAGATTGCTCTTCTAATTAATTCTCTGTTAGATATCGTGGTAATAGGAACTTAAATCGTACATCCTCGCGACAGCCCAATTCCATTAACTCTTCGTAGGACAATATAAAATTTACATTTATTAATATTTAAAATAATAATAATAATAATAATAATAATAAATGATAATAATAATGATAATAATAATAATAATAATGACGGTGATATAACAAAAACGTATGTATTTCTCTTTTTTTTCTTTTCCCTCTCATGCTAACAACGAACAGACGCACAGAAAGCCCGATACTAAACGCTCTACACAACCAACCCACCGTGTTATACATAAATAAATTCGACGCAGAGAACGGTGCGACTTCTCCGTCTCGTAAGGAGCGAAGAAACGCAGCATTGCCGGGACTATCGGCTGCTCTGCATTCTTGTCCGTATCTAGCTGTCGTTATATACGTTACGCGCGACTGATCACTCTTAACGCGGCGAGTGACGAGAAATGGAAAGGGAAAGATCGGCGGACAATGAGAGAAGAAAGAATTCGCGACGACACGCGTACGACGATCGAACGCGATTATCTACATTGGATGCGTACACGCGTGAAAACAATCTGGAAGAGCATGTATCGTATGGGAAAGTACGGATGACAAGAACGGAGCGGTGGTGTTTCTGCGCGCGCGTTTGTGTGTGTGTGTGTGCGTGTACGTGGTTAGAAAAAGAGAACGCGAGATGTCCGACGGGATATGCCGTCTTACGAGCAGAAATGAATTTGAACAGGAAATCGTTGCGTGGGCCAGCCGCGAATCACAGCAACATCATCCGAACACGACAACGAGATTGCGCGAGTCCCCGTCACCGCTTTTGTATATCACTTACCACGGTAAATATACATAATAATCTTATATATATACTTCTTATTTATATATAATATATAATAATATCTTATATGTGTATATTTTTCTTCACATTATACCTATTATATCATCTTTTATTTCCGCTTAAACGTACTTCTGCGCGTGTACTATTTATACTATGTACAATTTTTCATCTTCCACCTTCTTTCTCTTCCACGTCTTCTGCTCGGTTGCTCCTTTCTTTTCCTTCCTCCGACCTTCCATCGGAAGAAGGTGTTCGTCGCACACCCGTTTCATATCATCCATCTTTTTTTATTGTTTTTCTTTTTAAAACGTTTTAACGTTAACACGCACGCCGGCGCACTCGCCGAAATATACGCGTGTTTAGAACTCGTATCGTCGTTCTCTCGCACGGTCACAAGCTTTTCCTTTTCCCTAAGCTGCGTCACGTGATCCACGACTTGAAACAAAAAAAAAAAAAAAAAAAAAGAGAGAGAAAGAAGAAAAAAAGAGAGAGAAGAGAAACGGAAAGGAAAAGAAACACACTCTCGTCCTCTTTCGCTCTTCAACACGCTCGCCGTTCTCAAACGCCGAACTCGCGGTCACTCCTACGGTACCGAGGTCTTCGTCACGTGTGTACATGTACTAGAGTGTGTGTAATCGCGTGTAACTTAATGTTGCTTTCGAACCAGCGATGCTACGTCTCCGTGTAAAAAATACGAAATTATTTTGTCGCCTCCCGAGTTCCTTTTTTTCTTTCTTTTTTTTCTCTTTTACTTCTTTGACTCTGGAGAAGCGAGTCTAGTGTCGCGTAACGCGGTGCTTGGCATTCCGTTAAACGATCAACTCGACCGAACGGGATACAAAATGTTGCGATCGAGAGGCATGAGTATTTTGTTCGCGTACGCGTAACCAGTGCGCGGTTTTCTTCCTCGTATTAACGAAATTCGATACGTCAGTCAACGCCCGTTTTTCACACATCTATCCGGTAAATTGGCTGGAATTTTGTTTTATCGGCGAGTACAGCGTGTATCGAAAGTGAAATTGTAAGGCGTCCTCCTCGTCACGGAACACCAAGCCGATGAGGTAGCGCTTGCGATCGCAAAACACGGAAAGGCGCGTTTGTATTTGGAAAGATGCATCAACGCGATGGACGAATATTTTCAACAATGTAGCACACGTTGATGTATCTCGTACGTCGCACGTACGTTCGCGCCAGTTCCGATTGGTACACCATGCAAGAAAACAACATCGATCATATCCCTGAAAACGCTCCGCCGCACATACGCATCGAGCGCAATCTCGCGCAACGCGCGCTTTATCCGTGTGTGCATCTGTTTGTGTATGCCTACGTGTCTATGTATCGTGTACATATGTGTTTCTCGCGTTTTAACACCTTACGCAGAGTCGTAGAACTCGAGCGATTCGTAACCCTAAGAGACGCAACGAGCCACCTGAGAACACATCTCTTCTTCCTTCTTTATATCTACTGACCGACGTTTGATCGCAAAATGTTACTTTCTGTCGCTCTTTCGTGATCGTAAATTAAACGTCGCAGTCTTTATTCAACTTTTTGGTTCTAACGACTTTCCTTTCGTTCATATACAATTTTTCCTCTTTTTGTTATCTATTACTGGCGATATTCGTATTTCCGATAATATTTACAATGCGATCACAGTATAAACAGTTGTAAATGTACAAAACGTTTGATCAAACACCGCCGTGTACGACGATCAGGAAGAACGATGTTCTCATCGGCCGTTTTGAAGGAAGCTCGCGAACCGCTCGAGATCGATGCACGCGTACACGTTCTTCTCGTAGAGTCTCCGCGCCGTTGAAGTAACAATATTGCTCGTTGTTTTCTTCGTGGTAAATAAGCGAGGAACGAATGAACGAAACGGATAGAGGCGAGGCGATGGAAAACGAAAGAAGCGAACGATTATCGGAACAGGAACGAAAAACTGAAAACTGCCGAGGGTTGATGGCTCGTGTTCATCGTTATTACACTTAGCACGTAGCGTGTACCTCGCTACACACATCCAAGTATCTAGCGTATCTCGTGTAGAAACGTGTTCATTTGTGTCGTACGAGAGTGTCGCGCGTGTACATACGAGTTTGCTGTAACGGTATGTGTCGCGTATCTGTGTAAGTGTATACATCATCGTCGGCTTAACGCTCGATTAATTACAGTATGAATGAATTCCCGTGATGAAACGTTGCCGGCTAGAGCTTCCTTTACTTCTTCGTTACTTGATTCTTCTTCCGTCTTCTTCCTTTCCTTGTCCGCTATCTCGCAAGGTAGATCAGTCGATTTATAAATTACCTTTTCTTATATTCGTTCTGTCGTTCGTTCATAGATTTGTTTTACACAACGCTTATCTTCGATTTAAGTATAGCTGCTCTGTTGGATTCAGTTAGTGGACGTAGAGGACGAGATCGCGCTCGGATCGCCGTTCCTCTTCGCGAAGTGCGTGTCGTCGAGTTTTATTTTACTTTATTTTACTCTTTTTCTTTCGTTTTTCTTCTCCTCGCTTAATAATCCCACCGTTTCACACCGTTCCAAATGAATCATTGGTCGCCTTCGTTCGCTGCTCGTCGGCCACTTTCTATTTTACAATAGTATTATAGTACATAATTATTAACGAGAGATCAGTGGCGCGCAGTGGCCTCCGCGCGACGACGCGAAGGGACCGAACATTTAACCCGATCTCTAAAATGCAGGTACATTTGTTAGCATCGTGCGCCAGAACACAGTTACGCGTCTCCATCCAACGTATTTTCATCCAGTGCTCGCACGTCCTTCGAGGCGACCGAACAGAGAAGCCATATAACTCGAAGAATCTGCACGAAGAATCCTGATGGAGATACGTCGGATCACGGTGTGTCCTGTTCACGACGTCAGGACGTATCTAGACTTCTTAACGAAGACTGCAGGCGATCCGTGCGAACTTACGCACACGTGTCTCTGTGTGTACAGAATTAAGCACCAGGGTGTGATCGTCCTAGCACCATATCGACTTTTCCGTGTACGAACCTGTATCTCTCTCTCTCGCTCGCTCTCTTTCGCTCACTCTCTCTCTCTCTCTCTCTCTCTCTCTCTCTCTCCTGATGTACATATATATAGTATCAATGTACGTGTATATGAGCGTATACGGCGTGTACATGTGGTGCGTGTACGTGTATCAGTGTACGATATAGGCCACGGCGGTTATGTCTTACGCGTGTAAGTGTATCGTTAGTGTGTCAGAGTGTATGACATTAATTTAATCGTCGGCTGGATAGTCTTTCTAATCCAAAGAGAAAAACATCGATCGATGATGATGGACACTCCCCGTTTCGATTGGCTGTCGCGAACGACGCCGGACGTCGCCGAAGAGTTGTCAACGTCAGCCGGCTAGGCGAGCGATATACGCGCTGTGCCGATGTTACCAAAAACAAGAGAAACAAAAATAGCGAGAGTTATTAATACGGTAGAAAGAAGAGAAGGACACTTTTCTATCGAATGTAACAATTAGATAACAATTAGATTCTGTGTGCATACGTAGGTCTCTGTCGGGGTTTCGTGCCGCTTTATCGTCGTTGTTTTAAGGAGCCGAAGAGAAGGTTACCACCGATCCTCCGTACTCGTCCTATCGTCGGCCCGTGGGCGTCAACATCGAAAGCTCTGATACTTTTCCAACTCTTTCTCTCTACCTCTCTTTTTTCTCTCCCTGTCGCTCTCTCACTCGCTTTCTCTCGCTCTCTCACTATTCCCTTTCTTTCTTTCTTTCTTTTTTCCGGTTTTACTCTCTAACGCTATTCTCGCTCTTTCGTGTCCGACGTGCCGCCGGTGACGACATTTCGAGCGACTCGGGAACTGATATGCGCCGCTGAATTCGCAGGTGCAGCTGCAAAAACACATCGTTTCGATATAGTATAGCCATGCTCGTTTCGAGGTGGTTGTTGATGACCGAAGGAGAGGACCCGACCTCGCGTTGTTCCATCGTATGAGAACTCGAATTTTTCCAATGTAATTCGCACGTTCAAACGGCCGAATGCGTAACGTATAAAACTTTTGAAGCGAACAGTTTCATAAAACAGTCTCGATCAATTCGAACGATTTATGTGTTAAAATGAAAATCATTCCAAGCAACGTGATAAAGTATAAAAGGTGGAATCGTAGTCGATAGACAATTGGAACAAGGCGAGATCAAGCTTACTCGTCGGTTTATAAATTGTAATCACCTCTGGTTGCTTCGCATTTGAAGCACTCCCGTTGGGCCATGAATTCCGTGGCGGCTGCACCTGCGAACACAGGGTAACGCGACGTGTACCCTTTTTCTCTCTTTATTTATCTCTATCTCTCTCTCTCTCTTTCTCTCTTTCCTACAATCGGTAGACCACCCATGCTGGTTATCGGTATGCTACAAGTAGAATGTAACCGAGATAATCGATCGGTGCGTAATTGACACGAACGGTAATAAATAAGAAAAAGAAGACCTCCTGGAGAATCGCCGACCAGGCGTCGCACATATCGGAGAGGCGGGCGAGTACCTCGTTTCTGCGATTTGTGGTTCTTTGCGAGTTTGTTGCCGCGCTTGTATTTTTTTTTTTCTCTTTTTGTTTTTATTTACTCTGCGGCATCAGCGGGTAAAAATCGATGAGATGACTCATCGATGTCAAAATCGGGGGCTATGATCCAACGCACATCAACGATTCGTGCGTACTACTGCTACTGCCAGCGCTGACACAGGCGTTTCCAACGTTGCTACTAGCACAGCTGCCGCTAGGTGGAGCCAGATGTTGCTGCTGCTGTTGCTGCTGCTGTTGCTGCTGCTGTTGATGATGATGATGATGCTGTTGATGCTGATGATGCTGCTGTTCCTGTGCCGTCGTACTTCTGAGGATATCGTCCGCGGACAGGGGTGTCAGCTTCCATCCAGGCATGAAGTCTAAATCTAGGTCTGGACCGATATCGACATCCAGTAACTCGTTGTTGTTCAATGGATCGAGCGGCGATTGACTCGAGAGAGACAGCACGCTGCCCCAATTGATGGAACGGCTGTCGTCGCTATCACCGATCCCGGAATCGACGTCTGTCTCGTTCGAAGACGTTGGTGGCATCGGGAACGGCGTTAACCTGCCCTGCTCAGGAGGTTGAAGTTGAGCAATCGGTGCCGGTATAACCGGCTCCATGGGCGGCGGACTTCTGTCCCTCTCCATCTCGCGTTCTAGATGCCTCAGTGTATTGCAGATGAGAACCGATCGATGAAGGCTCGGATCCGGAAATTGGCGATACCTCGCCAGCTTGCACATCGAAATATTTAAAACGGCTAGCCGCCTTTGTCTGTAACACGCTCTACCACGTCGACACCAGCTCGACCTCGAACCTTCGCAGCACCTCTCGTTCGCTCGATAACTAGAACCAAGCTCCAAATAACTTTTTCCATTTTCCTCTCGCCGTATCGTCGGCGGCTCGTAATGATGAGGTGCGCCCCACTGCGGCTGAGGCCTCGACAGTTGGCTGTAACCGTTGTTACCGACCGGGCTGCTAGGTCCGCGCTGATGATGATAATAGTGCTGCGGATGATGGTGCAGGTGCGCCACCGTAGACGGCGGTGGCGCTGACGTTGGCGTCGACGACTGCGGCTGTTGTTGCTGCTGTTGCTGTGCCGCCTGATGTTGTTGCTGTTGCGGCTGACTTGCCGATGTCGGCTGACAAGGATTTGTCTGCAGGCAGGGCGAACTCACTTCCATATCGTAATAAGAAGCCGGTGTTTGACTAAGCGGGGGCGTGTAACTATCCTCCATCGCCCACCAGCTACCCTCCACCCGGCCTAACTTCGATGGGCTCTCGCCCATATCCATGTCGAACTCCATGCAGCCCACACCTCCCTCCAGTTTACGTTTTCCTGCCGTGGCCTGCAGACCCATCATTGCACAACTCTGAAAATAGATAAGTTACGCGACACGTTAGTTCCTCCTCTGTATAGATTCGTTTTTATATACTTCAAAATAATGTAATATACTTTCATACGTCTCCCTTTCACAGCAGTTCGATATTTTCTAGAGCGTAAGCGTCGTAAAATTATAGATACAGGTAACGACGAGAAACGATGATACTATATTAGTTTATCGGAATAAATATGAAATTAGACAGAGATAATTAAAGCAAGAATCGTATCTTCCGTTATACGGGAAACAAAGATAGGACTTTTCAAGTTTTTAAGAACGAGGAAAAAGTTTGAATAGGCTAGGGATTTTCCTTCCATAACAATTTAGTGACATGATCGCGAAAGACCTTGCCCAGTCTCGATACTCTGTTACGAACAAGAGTGTAGGCAAAACGACGTGACTGCATGACTCAGAGGGTCGGCTCGCTGACAGACGTTGGAGAATGACGTCAGGCATCTCCCTACCCTAGCCTGGAAGAAGTCATCGTTGGAATGGATGATCGAGTGGGTATGGAGGAGAAGGGGGCCACAAATGGCGAAGGGGACAGGGGAGTGTTGTTACTCATGGGTTCAATCAGCAAGCATGCGGGCCCCTTGTGAAATACTCCTCTTCATTTTATCTTTCCCTCCGTCTTTGTTTTCCTTTTCCTTCGTTTTATATCCGTTCGAAGGTACATATATAGTAACATATTAAATTTATCAAAGCGAAATTATTTTCAATTTTGAGGTTGACTAGTGATTTTCCTATATCTCTAGTAACCAAGTCTTACGCGTAATGTTACTATATTTCTACCGTATTATAAAAATTAAATGTTCTCTATTACTTTCTTTTGTATGAAAATAAAATATGTATATACGCGGAGCTTACGCATATATAAACAAATATCTTGTTCGCGATCCACGGTGATACTCGAACTATGAGAAATCTCTATGATCGATCCATGCGACGAAACCCCAAACAAAATGATAAAGCACGTAGCATCGATGATTTATATCCGTGCACATCCGATTTAACGACTGTACGGGTGAAAGTAAGTATTTACTTACTTAATCGTCTCTCCCTCCCTCAACTTTTGCTCACTGAAGCAAGTCTACCAAAGGGGCAAAGAGAGCGACGCGAAAAACTCGAGAGATAAAAATCACGTGGATGTGGTTGAGAATCGCTGACAGCGCAGTTAGTTGAACGTATTGCCGTGGGATGTCACTAGCGACACGTTCGTCATTTTGTCGGATCCACGTGGTCTGCACATGACGTTTGATTTCAGAAAAAAAAAAAGAAAGAAAAAACAGAAATGGAGGGAATGGAAGTCACGAAGAGCTGACCTATGGGTAGGGGATGCTCGGTGGCGTGAACGTCATTTAACAGATAATCGATGCGTTATGTTGTTCGTCCAATACGACGAGCCGCGTGTGCAACTGGCAAGAACAACGGTGACAAAAGGAGGGGAAAAAAAAAGTTCCGAGGAAACGAGCAATGCCATCAGAGACGATACCGCGCGCTCATGATATATATCCGTGGTTATGATAAAGTAATGCAATTCGACGTTTTCTTTAATGAAACTTTCGGTTAATAATATAAAAAGAATGGAAATTTGGAATAAAACGAAGAGTTTAAATATATATTTTTCGATTATGGTGTTATCGGTACAAGAAATTAAATTACCTTTCATTAAAATAACTTCATCATCAAGAACCCTTGAGAAGAAGAAAGGCAGGCTTTCTTAGAAACGATTTATAGATTTCTAGAAGTAACTAGTTAGTACAGCGGCGGCGGCAACAGCAGCCAACGACTCAATCTCGACTCGACAGTGTACATCCGCCGCGGCGGCCTACTTGGAATACGACTCGCTCGCGAAGGTTCTCCTTCCAACAGGGTCGACCAGTCCCGGAGCTCTCCGAGAGACGATTCACGGAATCGCAGGGAAAACAATGACGGATTCGTATCCGCAAGCTTGATTTCGCCTTCCATCACGGTGAAAACGTGATTTTTCTCAGGAAAGTAATTCTCGCTTTGTCGATCAATGCTTTTTCCAATATCCTTATTTGTCTAATGCTAACACAACCGTATGTATTCTACGATATAATCGCTTATTTTTTTTTTGTATCACGATATCACTTTTTTTTTTTTGAAACGCAGTAATTCATTTCATTGATAAAAGAGCGCAAAAAAAGAAAAAAAGAAAGATGACGAATTTCCAATCTGAATGTTTTATTCGCGAATTTCTACTTTATCAGCCGTGTTATTCAGGTCGCCGGTAGATTTTGTATCTTCATAAGTTACATTAGACCGGATTAATTGAAACGTATGAGACGAAGATTTCAGTGAGCGGGCTCAAGAATTCGACCAACGTCCTTACAAACAATGTTTGCGAAACATGGTCCGGGCACTTGTTGAATCAAGACGGCCACCGGGTGGTTGCTGCGGGGAGTTACCGCGTAACGGATTAACTGTGTGTGGTAGAAATGCACGGCTCTTAACTGCCCATAAATCAAAGTCAAGAAGCATCCTCATCCCACTCTCTTTTCCTCTCACGAAATATTTAAGGGTTGCGATCCGCGCGGCTCACTTTCGCAACTGAAGAATCTTTCGAGCCTCATCTGAGTTAGAGAATCGTGCCACTGATTTCCGAGGGTAAGTGCCGGGAAGTTACTTTCATTCGTTTTATATCTCTCCTTTGAAATTTTTACGATGCAACTATTCCAAGTAATTCGATCGCGTCAATGAAAATTGCTTTGAATTGTAAAATATACCGAACGTGTTTGGAATGAAAATATTTTTGTGCTAAAATTTTATAAAATTACGAACGCACTTCCCCGTCTTTTATTCGTATTCGAAACAGCTTTTTTGCTTTTATTAAATAACGTTGGATTTTTTCACACGAATGCCATCTACCAGCGAACTCCGTAATTAACTCGCGGAGAGAAGTTATTTCGAGGTTAATCAGATAAAAGTACGTCCAAAATAGCGTATATCTCCTAATATCATAACCTGTTATAATATTTTTATTATTAAGCGACTTATCGAGAAACGCGACAAATAAATTATGAAATTCGTCGAATTACGTTTAACTCGAGTAGATAAAGGAAATAATTTATCGAATTTTATAACGGTATCCCTTCGACTAATTATCGTTAAATACGTGTCATTATATCGACAAATTACACGGAAAGTTTGACGACAGAGTTTCTATAAACAAATTTGCTCCAATTCCTGTTTTATCGTCAGGAATGTAGGTCAATGGAATAAACGTGAGAGAAGTACCAGAACTAGAAAAGATTCATGACGACTGTGCTCGCAATAAGATAATGTTCACTGCGTGAAGCCTATCTAGACTGGCTAAAGCATACGCATGAGAAGATTAATAAAGTCAGTCTTTTGCGTCACTCTTTGTAAAATCAAGCGAAATTCCACTTGACATGTAAAAAAGATTGGAAAAATGAAAATATGAATAATGGATAACGTAAACAAAGGTAAAAATAATTCCTTTCAATAGGGGAAATAAAGAAATTTCTTTCGACATACGTATATGCGGTAATTGACACGTGTCCGTAATTTGAATAACAGATTGACAAATACGTTTACTTTGAATGAGTTCTACTACTCCATTTGATTTCCTACGACCAGCGAGCAAGCACAGAACCAGAGAAGAATCAAAAGTAGAGGAGGTTTGTTGTGGATCCGGCTATGCCTGACGATGAGGTAATGTTTGCTACACGAGTCAAAGCTATCTAGTCAGCCAAAGAACGAACACACACGAAGCCCCCGTTCGAGCCACTCGGAGCCCCGTAGATAAAACCAGTCAGTGTGTGGCGTCGTACATTCCTAAGTTATATGTGTGCGTGCTAGACATATACAAATACATTGGAACGATGATACTGTAAGATCGAATACCCGAATGCATTTTTGAATTGAAATGCTCCAGAATTTTCGGTACGATATTAGTTTTGCATATTTAGCGGCGGAAAATAGTCGATCGCTCTGCTTCTTTGGAGGTTAGGTCAATAACTCGATCGTACCAACAAGAAATGCAATAGACTCGGTAATCGTTTGGAAGGAGCGCGCGGAAAGAACGAAATACGATCGAATACATTAAAAGTTCAAATGTGGAAGGAGGAAGAAAAAAGGAAAGAGATAATGATACGAGCAAAGTCGAAGCGTAAAATAAGTTCGCAGTATATTATCTTTATGTTTTGTCGAAGGAGTATCGGTTTAAAAAATGATCGTCACGCGATGCATCGCAGAAGCATCGTAATTTTGCTTCGCCTCGTATTCGAAATTGCATAGTGGATAAATGTAATGGAGTCGCGTTGCTGCGAAATTTCTGCGCTGCTCGGCCATCGGAAGAACGACACATCGAGGCGACGTTGGTGCCGGCGGTCGGCAGTCATGACAACATGACGTCAACCGGCCGTGTGTTATTTTCGAAAGGGGACTCGAGCGACGCGACGCCTGCCGGCGAGATCGCCAACTACGAAAAACAGCTCGACAACGACGTCGCGCACCACGGTATCGGGCCAAGAAATAACAACGCGTACGATATAGCTTGCCGTGTTATGATTATCGAACGCAATTCCGTCGGGAATATTTAAATAAATGAGAAACCAGCGAGCGTACCCTTGGATAAAAGATTTTCGTTTTTCCTATAGAATCGACGAGTAGCTTTCACGTTTCTTCGACGAATAATATTATCGCCAGATATTGTCTACTCTTTATCCGTCCATTTATCAATGACGTGCGCTGCTGTATTATTTATAGGTATGATATTCTGGATAATTTTCCACCATCAGTGCTGCGGTCGAGAAAATTATTAAAATAATTCGAATTATATTAGATATTACGTTCTAACGACAATCTGAACCTGAACCAAATTTACGGTTACTGTACGTTTATGAACAAATTGTTCGTAGCTTGGACAATATAAAATTATCTAATGGTATTTCAGCGATGAAAAAGAAAGGGAAAAATCGTAATATACCTTCCCCGTGAGAGTAAAGTCTGCTCGGAATGACTTTGTTCGTCTCGGACGAGAAAATTTTTCGAAATCGAGAACGTTCCCCGTTTCAGCCATGAATTATGCAATCGTCGAATTTCGTTTCGCGATATGGCGCAAGATCTTTGCCGAGCGGCGACGTTTCTTCGAATTCGGCTTCGAGTTTCGCGCGTACGATCCTGGAAGCTGTCTGAGCGCTAGCTAGCTTTAACGGTGTAAAGTCCGCGGCAGATTAGCGGTACGCTATCTCGTCGAACGGATAAGATTGTCGGGGAGCAAGCAAGCAAGCAAGCCAGTTAGACTTAGGTTTCAAGGACTCGTAAATCGCGCTCATCGTCGTCAACTTTGAAAAACCTGAGATTGTCACAGGCCTCCCGTTTCTCAAATTGGAAAATTTTCTCCTTTTTTAATTTGGTCTTCGGCATAGAATTTAGAGATGGTAAAGCGCGAGATTTTACTTTTTCCTTTTATCCACGTGTAAAAAGAATTTAAGAAATCCGATAGCTTTGAAACGGGTTTCAATTTCTAGTACGTTTTACGCGTTGCATCCAGATTTGACTTTTATGTTTCGCTACGTGTATGCTGCATGCTAGTTTTATTTTTATATGCTCGTCTATGTACCTTGAATAGAATAGTATATTGAAACTATCTTAAAGTAGTCGGATGTTTTCAGGAAATAATCAACCATGGAGGAATTTAAATTCGCACTGAAGAAACAAATGTTACAAATCTTTACTTTTACCTTTAAGTAATAATAATTACAAGACAAAGACGAGCTGCTCGCTGCGTCATATATATATATATTAATTAATTAATTAATATAACAGAAATATAAAACGAAATGATCACGTATCGTTGCTTTGACTTTAAATTGCTAATTATTGCTGCGATACATTTTTACAATTATCATAATTGTAAAGACATACCATTGAAAAATTGTCACATCGTATCACCGATAGATGCAAAGAGAGCGTAAAAGGGGACAATTATGCAGAAGCGAGAGCGTCATGAAAGGTGGAAAAAATATGTTGTAAATATTTTTGCGCTATTTAGGATTCGTCAAAGGATAATCGAGTCAAAGCTGCAGTTCGAAAGCGATGACGCGTTTAAATAAGACGATCGAAAATCGATACCAGAGAACAGAAGACTGAAATTGTATAGTGGTTCGCGTGCCGGCCAACGAAAAACCGAAAGCCAGCGTATATGGCGACTAGAGCAGAGCGAAAGAGGCCACGGCAGGGGGTCAGTTTACGACCTTTAAATGAGAGAAAGAAACACGAGAAGCGGCAGCGACGATCTAGAATCTACACGACGTTTATCGTAGATGGCCGAAAAGTACGATGAATAAGCGTTATCCTTCGCGAACATGATCGTACGTACGTACGTTTTATGCTTGGGGCCACGTGCCCGATTCATTGATAATGGAGAGGGTCGCACAAAGGGGGACAAAGGGTGAAAACTACCTTTGATGCATGTCTGCGCCGATAGATGACGATCTACTCGCTCATCTGTCCATCACCCTCTAAATGCAAATTTTGCTACAATTACCATTGAGCGTTGTACTTCAAGTAGCACTATGCTGTGTACATTCGATGATAGAGTAGGTTCGCATAACGGGAATAACCGTGGTAAAGTACAACGCGCAATTTTACGAAACTCGCGCAGAAAAATCTCGAAAAATATATGCAGTTCTCCGTTGAAACATCTATATGTGAAATTTATAGAAAAATAGTAATTTAAAAGAAACATAAGACGTACGGGTATTTGCATATGAATATGTCTTGCGATTAAAAAATGCTTTGGGACGGACTCAAAGGGATGTTGGTAGCTTCTAATTTTCGCGCGAAAATCATTGTCGCAGCGTGCTTCGAACGTGGCTAAGTTTCCCCTCCTCTGCGTCTCAAATTTTTCCAAAAAAAAAAAAAAAAGGAAGAAGAAAAACGTCGCCCCCGAAGAATAGTCCCGCGATTGTTGACCCAGTTTCACGACGCGCGGTGCAACATTTGCAACCGCGAAAATACGAGTGGTCGTGTGCGCCTATGGGTGTTTGTACGCCGTACGCACAAACACGCGGTGCATTTATCGCGCGCGCCGACGTGCACACGTACACGGACGCGAGTCCTGCGAGTCTTGTACCGCGCGTATCCTTTGTACAATATAAACGTATATACGCTGCATGTACAACTTTCACGATAAATACACTAGCCTATATACCGTGGTCGTGACAGCGAGAGGAGAACGTACGCGCGCGCTGGTCCTACATTAGGGGATGAATAAAGGAAGGTCTCCGAAAAGGGAGGGTTGCTGCTTTCCCTGCTTGCAAGCGGTTCTCACTACCCCTTGCTAATGCCGCGTCGTATAACAGAAAAACACCATAGGCTATTCACGATATCTTCCCTCCCTCTTAATTACCATGTCGTATCTAGCAATTCGAAATTGAAACGATCGAAGCGTTTTATCATTCTCATTGGCCCCTGTCTTCCTTCTCCTTCGTTCGATTCAACGTATCGTTCGCTCGTTACGAACTAACTTTGCACGGCCTGTATTCCATGGCCTGACTCGGGCAACTTCACCTACCAAGGTAAAGATAGAAAAGGGTTTTATCATTTCCATCGGCCCACCTTCGTCTTCCCTCGTTCGATTTAAAATACTTGATCGTTATAGCACGGCGACCTGTATTCCCCACGAGTTTATTCGTATAGAGGGTTCCCCGAACGTCTCCGCGTATCTGCAGAAGTGAAAGAATATCGGGTAGAGTATCCTCGGTAAGGAGGAGAATTTCCTCTGTGGAAAGTAGACGACGGATAAGAATAGGGTAACGCGGTACTGTATTTTCGAGGCACGCGACAGTTATCGAGGGAAGATCGTTCTAGGAATTGTGTTCGGTTTCTTCGTTTCCTGACTCCTTGATGTACCAAGAAGAAATGAAATTATACGTATGTAGAATTATACTTGGTGGGATTTAAATTTGCGAAGCCAAAGTATCCGAAGTATCCAGCTACAGAGCATTCGTCGAAGAACAGAGAAAAAGGCTCGCACTGTGGCGTCGTTCAAACTTATTCCAATATCACCGCGCTTGATATTCTGGGCGGAAAGGCCTCGGGAATATCGTGAAATATCGTTAGGGATTGCAAAAATGTCCTGTTTCATACTTGGACGACTAGATCGCGGAAGTTCCAAGCGGAATTAAACAAACAGAACCTAAACGACGATCTATTGGAACCGCAAAGTATTCGCAGACTATTCCGAGTATTTTATACATTTTCGCTGTTCGTTGTGGTACTTTCGAATCCCAATAGCAACGACTAGACCGCGGACTTTCATGGAAATTCGCGGCGTGTAGAGAGGTAGAACCTTGGTGAAAGATTGCTTTACCGAGTGTTACGGGAAGCGGCGTACTTTGCACGTTTTACGTATTTTCGTATTACACGCGTTCGCTGTGATTTTCCCACTTATCAACTTGCTGCGAGCGCGTACAGCTCCTCGGTCCGCTAACGACGCGTTGGTCATTGAAATACGATGAATTTCAGATCGAAGAGATAACTCGATGGAAACGAGAGATGTGGAAGAATCGGCGAGGTTGTACCGCGCGGAGCGAACGGTCGTCGTCCGTTAGGTTTACGCCGCGTGGAGGCGAAGGTTGAGAACCAACGGCACGTAATCTAGTGGGGCGCGCGGCATCTGCGGTGCCCTAAACGAAGGGTCCGGCACCCTGAGCACTCGGAATCGTCGGCAGAAAAAGAGAGACTAGGAGGGGGTGGACAGGGGATGGAAAATTGGAAGAAGCACGGGGGAGCAGAGCGTAGGAAGGGAAATGTAGTTGGCTTCTTAACGTCGCCCCTGCCAACGTCGAAATAAAGAGACGAAGAACGAAGAAACGATATTTCAGCACCCTTCATCTGGCCTTCGTCGAGGAATCTGGCTGCTAATTAAACGGAAGGAGAGATTCGAACGGAGCGGCCTCGGCTACACGCTACGAACTGTCACCCTTTTTTCCGATTTTCGTCTCGTCGGATGAATATACGCAGCCTCGGCTACCGGTCCGGCGACGCTTCGAAAGATGCGACGCGTTGGAACCAAAGCCGCGCGGATCAGCCGCAATTAGCGGCGGATGAGCGTGCGCGGAGAAGCCGAAAAGGTGAGAAACGAAGCGGGAGAATTTAAAAAGAGAAACGTCGAAGAAAAGCGCGAGAAGTTTTCCATTGGACGAGACGGCACGACAGCTAGGAACTGCGAACTTCGTCTCTCTCGGAGAAGAAATCGCGGGAGAAAAATTAAACGCCGACGTAAACAGATTCGAATCGGCATGCAAAGTTCGATGCGCCTGGCGAATAACTCCTCTTTGAGCCCGGTACCTTTCGTCTGTTTCCTTGAACGGAACACAAACCTGCGTAGACGCTTAGCCTTCTTAGTAACGGTTATTGCGGGACAAAAGGTAGAAGTCTATCTTTGAGGTAATCAGGGGCAGTAGGGAAGCTATAACGCTTCTGTTGTATTTACCGAAAGAGAAAGGAAGATACGCGAGTATATGGAAGAGCGCAGTGGTTCGTTATCGCTAAGGATATTGACTATGAATTTACATCACGTTCGAAAGGCATTTCGTTTCGAGCCGGTTGTTGCTAGTTTTATTGGCTCGTTGCAAGAAGAAGAGCACCGACCTCTTCCTCTTCCGAAACGTTTCAGCGCCTTGCCACCAAATTGGCTGTTCGAGGAGCGAGTTAGACGAGCGAGACGCTGGCTGGCGACGTCGAGCTGTTGGCAATTTGTAAAATACGACGTGGCGTACGCGCGTTGGGATTAATCGGAGTATTCCGTAAAAATCATATCGCTTTTCCACCGTTATGAATATATTTAAAGACGGCGTGGTATGTACTTGGTCGAAAGACAGACAGGATCGCTGGATTTCGATTGCACGGGGAAACGAGTTCCGATAAATCTGTTGGAAACCGAGCTGCAACTCGCGGAACTTCATTTAAATCGGTAAAACTATTCCATTGCATAGCTATCCTCCTCTCCGTCGCCCCGCGGAAACCGCACAATCCCCTCGACCGGCAAAAATAGAAATCGAAGCGTTGAACCCGGTGTCTAAAAGCAGAAATTGCAATTTTCAACGAAACCCTCCGGTTGAAATTACTACAAACGTTAAACTATTCCTATCCCTTCCGTGCAAGGTATCCGGACAAAATCGTCTATCGCTGCGAGAAGACGATAGACGGAGGATACGATAGAGAGACGAGTGTAGCTGTGTACAGAGAGTGAATTCACCTGACGCGACGCTCTCTCGCTGGTTGCTCACTTTTGTTACAACTTTATAGCAGAAACAAAAGAAAAAATAAAAAAGGAAGGGAAAAAGAGGTTGTTCACTTTCGAGGAAGCCAGTAACTACGGGAGCCGCGCGTACAGCTGTAAACACACACGTGCACGCACACGCGGGTGGCTACCTTTGTCGTGTGGGAAGAAAGCCGTACAGGGATGGTTAAAAAAAGAGGGGCCATATGGCAGACAACGGCCAGCACCCTCGTGCGTCGCAGCTCTCTCCCTTTCTCATGCACTTTTTTCACCCCTCCGGCCTTTTTACGCGCAGCATCTTCCTGCTTACACGTGCACACAGTGCAACGCATCGTTCGATCCATTATCGTCGCGTTCTCGATTTCGATCGATGGAAATCGCCAGGCGAGACCAACAGCATCTCGTCTCCTCTCTCTCGATCATCGTCAGTGTCTACAGTTTCGTGCAATTTGTGCCACGATGAACAAAATTAGATGGGCGAACAATTAGGGTGTTTAAGGGTTAATGCGTTATAAACGTAGGAGAATCGGTCAAATGACGAGAGAAGAAGCGTTAAAACATTACAGCAATTCGTCAAGTACTTTGGCTCCGTCGGTTAGGATCAAAAGATCGTCGACGATTTTGCTTCTTCCTAATAATATTTATCGGCTTCGATGACGCTCGATCGATCGCCGGTCATTCGCCGTCGTTGCCCGTTCTGTCGGCGAATTCGAACGGACGACAGGCAAGTGCGATTATGCGAGTTTGCAGGATGACGCGCGTTAAAGGTATCCAGCACATTTTCGTTCTGAGCTGTGACGAATTTTTCTGAATGGCCCTGGGGATACTCGACGGGTCGTTCGTGGTAATAGAGCAAACCCGAGACCCTGGCGCCTTGAAACATAAGACGATTAAGCGAACTTGTCGCGCGTTGGCGATTTCCTACACGCAGAATTTCCTAACTCTGGACTTTTCGTTGTGAATATTCCAGTGAGAAAAGCCGACTGGCGTGCTTGACGTTGTTTCGAATACTCGTTGATTTATTATATTTTTAAATTGTGAATTTAGTCAAGGAGATGTAGTCTGACGTTTCTTCAATTATTTCTTCCCTCTTGCGTGTCTAGTTTGGAAATTATTAAATTTCCCTGGAAACACGACAGAAACCGTGTTCTATTAATCCTATTTAATTTCATAGACGGAGAAAATGCAAGAGCTCTTCTTTTACGCAACTAGAGATGGCGAGCTAGGAAACGAGACAGGAACATGCGTCGTTCGTATCTTCGTTGCTACAAATCAAAGTTAAGGTTCGCGCAAGTGAACATCGTACTCCGGCGGACTGGCCAAAGGACCGGCAGACGTAAACGTACATCTCCTATCGATCTGACAAACATGGACTTGGCTAGAGCTTTCGACATTTCGGCCTTAACTCTCGCGCTCAAAATAATCATTAGCCTGGGGCCCCTAAAGGGTTAGAACTGCCACTGGCTGTATGTTTAGATGACGCCAAGTTTAGCGGCCGTGTGTTTGGATGACAGCGAGTTTAGATAGGAACACGCGAAGGCGTGAAAGGGGCAAAAGCGGCGAGTGCATGGGACGCGCGAAACGAAATTACGTAACTGGTTCGCGTACGCAGACGGAACGCGTTTCTCGACCGCGAGGTCGAAACCAAGCGAGAGCACCACGTGCATAAGAATCGCGTTGCTCCGAGCGCGGGCTCATTCACACAGGTGTGAAGTGCGCGATCGACCTGATGATAATAATTAGACGGAACGAGAGACGGGCGAGGTCCGCGAGAGCGGCGAAAGAGGAAGCGCGACGTACGGTTCGGAACCAGTTGGCGGTGACGAGTGGGCGCGTTGGCTCGAGTTTACGAGGTGGCCATCGTAGGACAGTGAAAGAAGAAGGGAACAGGATGGTTACGACGTGGCAGGTGCCTCCGCCGGCCACGCTAAATAATACACGCGCGTCTCTCTCGTGTGCCGAGTTCGCGAGCGCACAGCCGCTGACGAGTGGGACGGTCGCAAGGTGCATTCGAGCCGAGCGGCGAACAGGTAGCTTTCGCGTGACGAATCCTCCGCGTACGGGCCACGCGTACAACTTGCAACAGGCTGTTGTAAATATAAATCATGGGTGCTACGGTTAGAAGGGTCGCACAACTTGCTGAAAGGAACGCGTCTTACGAGGGTTGTCGTTCGACTCCCGCTTACGGTTCCCGCGGTCTTTTCCCCATCTAATTGCAAAATATCCGCGATCCTTCGAAAGGGTTCTTCCTTGTTTTACGCAACGAGTATCGTACCAACTTCTGCCGGAGACTTAGAAGACCGGAAGATGTTAGATTTTTGCACGCGAACGACCCATCTTTGTTTCCGTCCGACGAAACGAAATTTTTCTAAACGGAGTGGGGACGACGAAACGTTCCAGGTGTTGCGAGAATGCCTCGTGTCCCATACGACGATTTACGTGGTATCTTGGAACACGTTTCGCTTCTTATCGATCGATCCGTGGAATTAATCGTCGATCAAGAGAGGAGACCTCACGCGAACGTGGTAGCTTCCTGCCGATCTAAAAATTCAAATCGACCATCCAGGCGGTCTCTGCGACGAAAGTATACCCACGTAACGATCCTGCAGCTCGAATTTCACCCCAAGTATGTAACTTCCGGGGTATCGTTCGCTCGCGTCGTTGCATAGAGGAACATCATCGACACAGCCGAATAAAGATTACGCGTTAATCAGGGTTATTAGGATTTCACGGAACTGTGTTATCGCGAGGATTGGGAGCGGGTATCGTGGGGGAGCGTGCATGTTTCGCGCGAGGAAACACCGTGTACACCGACGAGAATTCCATTTACGACGATCGAGAAGCACCTGATCCCTTCGATCGATTCACTTTGCTTCGCCAAGCGGCGAGAATACATCGATGATCGCGTTGCAACGCTATTGTTGCGAGTTCCGACCATGGCGAGCACGCGACTACAGCCCCTGCCAAGCTGCCAAGAGGAAACGGAATTCATCGATGCAAAAGGCAAGTGACGAAAGTCAACGAATACCCGTCCGACGATAAGATAGGCTTCTTAATTCAGTTTCAGTCATATCACTCATCTGTTCTGCGTCGTATATCTTTGCTGACTAAACGAGCTCGATAAACAGACGTTATGCAATGTCCCGCCGCACGGAAATCTGGATCCAGCGAATGTACGTACTTACCGTACCGTTTGCTTAGGTCTCTCGATCGGGACCTGTTGCTTGACCAGCGACGTTTAATATTAATCGAGTACACGACTCTACACCATCCCCGTCTTCCGCCATTTCTTAACCCCGGCCGCGATTCTCAGATTCATTAAGAATCCATCTCGTTTCAGTTCCAGCCGAGCGGAGGATCTTTAATGCCCTAACCTGTTGACCGGGTCGTTTCTTAACCGTTTCTACGATTACGTGGCGCGTTCTGCGTTCCCGTGGTAATCGTCGTGTACGAAATTGGGTTGTCCAGGAAGCTCCTTTCCTCTTTTTAAGGAAACGACAGATGCGCAACGTTTTCTCTTCTACCTGGAATTTCCTGTGGTACGGAATCTGTTTTTTTCTTATTTACGAATTCTATCTATTTTTCTTCTATCGGAACAAAATGGATCGTGCGTGATTCAATAAGTCGTATAGAACAATTCCTATTTTTTTTTATAGTTTATTTTGGTTTTTACCATTTGTGCTGAAGGACATTTGGTAGAGTGTTATATCTAATTGGTAATAAAAAGAATAAAATAAAAATGAATATAGCATGTGGGTGGCTACCCCCATCGGGGTGCCAACTTCGTGTATTTTAAGTTATATCCTTTATGTAATAATTCCTATTGAAGTTGTAGCTTCAAAGACTCGTAAAACTAAGTACGAGGATTTGTCGAACCGAGTACGATGGGTCGTAAAACTAAGTACGAGGGTTCGTTAAAATCGCCGGTTCTACACAAATTCGTCCGCCCGGTTAATCGTCCAACGGCCGATGATTGTGCCAAGTATGCGTAAGGAGGTTGTTGATAAAGGGCCGAGAAAGTGTTGTTTTGCTCGTTAATCGCGTTAAAATTTATGATTCGATTCGTTCCAGGATTTCCTTTCGTCTCTCTATCCAGCCAGAGTTCCTGAAGAAATGTGTCTACCGATGAGGGTACGTCCCCCGTTTATGCGAGGGTTTCTCTGTACCTGGGCCCAGGTAGAAAGCCGAACCTTGGCCGGGGCTCAGCGCTGTCGAATGACGAGGGTCGGACATTGGGCCGCATCAGGGAAATCATCGTCTGTACCTTTGAGAGGTACCCTTCGGTTCCTCTACGAGGCCAGTGACTCTCAAAATGCACAACGTTCGTCCCCCTGTTGCTGTATGCCGGTGTAAACGATCGATAATTTGAGCACTGTATTTTCGTTTTATTTTCGATGACCGTCGATCTTGGTGATCTCGCTAAGCCAATTCCTACGAGGTCCTTAACCCTGCGTTATTTCGTCCACTTTCCACCTGATCCTATTGTCCTATCGTTAGCAAATTCCTCGAATTTCGAGCAAGCTACGGGGAAGTTTTCGTTCGGATCTTTCGGCGAAATAAATTTGAAGACAACAGCTCGGGCAATCCATCTCGTTGGAATCGACATGGCCGCGTAACTATGGTATTTCTCGAGGAACGTGCCACGCGCGGAAAATCAAATGGATCGAGCTAAAAATGATCCGAGGAAGGCAGCAGGGTCGAGAGGATAATTCGATCCGCGTTGATCATATGGAGGATGAATCACGCGGATTGTGAGAAGCAAGTACGAGGCTTCCCGCAGAAGCCCGTTTCTATCGCCTCGTACGAACGATCGACTACGTCGCTGGAAGAAAGGAAACGGATTCTTTCGGAAGAACGGCCTAATTGCTTTGGCTGCCGGAGAGGTCGGAGTTTACGAGCTTGCTACCGTGTAGATAAGACTGAGCGGTTTGCGGAAGGAAGCGGTTGCGAGGTTTTTTGCGCCGCCAATGTGTCACGAATTTTGTAAGTCGATGTTTGTGCCGAATATCGTACGGAATTATTGCACAGTGGCGGCAAACATAATGAGCCAGCAGAAACGACAAACAACGACGTGGGCTCAAACACCATGACCAGTCACGTATTCGTCATAAAGTAAAGAAGAACTGAATGTAACGGGTCGCGTCATCGAGGCACAAACAATGACTATACCTTCGTGGAATCTGACGAAAGCGAAATTTCTCTAACATCAACAACCGACCTACGTTTCTTTCGCGATCCTCCGTTATTCGGCTGGAATACTCGCGTCCGTCGATATAGCAACTACCAATCTCCGTCTAACTCCTCTCCGAACGAGAGAAAGAAGCAAACGCTTCTTAAGTTCTAGAAATCAAACGGTTAGCAATTGGTTCACCTGATCGAACTTAATCGAGTCTAAATCACTCCCTATCGCCTTTAATAGCAAAGAAGCAAACGCACAAGTACCCAGTGTATTTTCTCCCATCGATCTATTACGAAATTTTTACTCATTACGTAAACCATCTGCATATATATATAGATATAGATATACACGAGGTGTAAATTGTGTATAATTACGATTAACGATATTAAAGAAGCAGAACTGAAAGTTGCTATTTCCGTAATTAAAGCTATCGGATTATGTACTCGAACAAAAGGCAAAAGCCAAGAAACAAAAATTTCCACCTGCTTCGTCAGAGCCCAAAATCCGAGACGTTGCCTGATAGTTGTAAAAGGAAGAAAGTAGAAAAGGAAACACGTTTGACGATAGTTGTACAGTTGCACGGACGAACTATGAAATGGGAAGCAGCCTGTCGGGGCCTTGAAGCTTATTCCTTGGTCCCTCAGAGTCCCATAGGAGCTATTTTTGGTCCGTATTGTTGGATTTGGGGTAGGCCAGCCCGTATATACCCTCGGCAGGCAAACGAGGGTTGGAACCTTTTATACGGCAGAGGGTCGCCAGTCGGCTATCGGTCCCGGTTCCTTTTGTCTAGCTCGTCGAAGCGACAACGGAGAAATTCCCCTCGTTGGGCGAACCGACGACCGTACCGTGCTTGTCTGCCTGCCTGCCTGCCTATCCTATGACTGACAACAGCAGGTCGGTCGACGCGTATACGACCGCTCTCGGCGAACGGAAACCAATTTTTGCCGACCTTGCCACTACTGTTAACAGGAAACGATTGATAACGACGAGGAGGCAGGCAATGCGATAGGTCCGTTAGAAATCTCGCGATTGTACTGACTGTTTGCAGGCTGTTCGTTCGGAACAGCTGGCAGGATCGGGGAGCTCGTCGAGCGGCGCCTGGAAATTTTGGAAATAATGCCTGGTCGTAGGAAACGAGGCAAATTGCACGAGCAAGATCGATACAAGTATCGCTCGTTGCAGGCGAATTCTGCAAGGAAAGATCGATAGGAGTATGCAAAAAAGCGTTGGAGGAGAAGCGACTAGCCAACAGCGAGGAATCGGCCGCTGTGCGAGTCAGGATCGCGATTACGTAATAGCGGCGAGAGCGCGAAGAACGACACGCCGCGTGGCAGCATCGAAACAGGAAAAGATCCTAGAAAATGGCGGTGGAGAGCGCGAGGCGCGCCTGCGGCTCATCAACGCCGGCGCGTCCTCGTCGCGCGTCTCCTCTCCGGAGAAGCCAAGTGGAAGAGTTTACTGTTAGCCGGCACACGCAGTATATATAAGCAGTGTGTCTAAGCGCAAAAGCTTGGTACGGGATATATATCGAACGTGTGTATAGCTGGTCGTGCGTGCGGCCAACGAGCCAACCGATCAACACACAACCAGCAGCGATCGCGCGCGTTCACCAGGCTAGAGAGCCTAGCTAGGCGGCTGGTTGGGTGTTGGTGAAAGGTGTGGCCGCGTTGGCTACACAAGAAAACGAGAATGCGATATTCCGGCTGCTGGTATACACGATATTCACCGGCAAATACGCAGAGCCTGGAGAAACGCAAGGGAACCGACTCTCCGGGAGTAATCGTTCTCATCCTGCAGCCTGATTGCTACTACCCCTCTTCTTCTTCTTCTTCTTCTTCTTCTATCGATGTCGATGCTCGGACATGCATCGAATGGAAAAGAAGAAAAGGCGAGAGGGCAGAGATAGGAGGAACGAAAGGAGAAAACAGAGAGAGAGACATCGATCGAAAAGAACGACGTCTATTACACGGATGTACAGGTGGTCAAGAACGATCCAAGGAGTACCGCTTAATGGGATTCAACGACCTCTCGCGTCTCTGTTCAAACGCCAAGCGTCATCCTTGATTTCCTTGTCGATCCTTGCAGGAGGATACCGGTGTCTTTCGGACGTTCGCTGGATTCAGCGTCACGGCCACCGCGCGTTCTAGAGACGCTAGATGTACGTGGATGAACGACGGCCTTGGTGGCTGTGGTACGCAGCTTTTTGCTGCGTCGGCAGTTCCGCCAAAAATCGCGCCTCGAGATGCTCCGAGGCGACGAACGATCTGTGTAGCAAGCGCTATCCATCGGATCCACGAATTCGTAGCCTAATTGGAACCAGTTAAACGCATATCGCAGAAATTATGTAACACGCTTTCGTCCGAAAAAAACGTCTTACGAACGAACACAGAGGCGATAGAGGAGGAACCTTTCGATTTTAATAAAGGTTAATAGAAACATGGAAATTGTGTAAACTGCATGGTCCGGTTTACAAAACGGACGGCTAAGAATATGTTTTCATGTATTGGAGATGTATACGCTGTTACTCTGTTAAGTATACATATTTAACCAGTGTATTTGAACAATCCACGTCGGTCGGTCCATACGTCTTTACGTTGGATTATCGCGGCGAAGGCAGACTTTCCGCGTGATAAATCCCCGCGAAAGAAGGAAGAACGCCAATGGAAGATATTCGCCTGTAGCGGTACTGTCCTTGCACGATCGCCTCGAGCAATACCAGCCCGGGTCGTAACTGTTCCCGTATCCTGCCTCGGCTATTCCTAGCTCCGTGTCGAGCAAAGTGCAACTACATTAAGGAGATTATGAGATATTGAAAATGACGAGTACACGTGGTACAATGCTCGTCTCGCCGTCCAATATCGTTTTATCACGCCTGTGCGTCCGAAAAATTGTGAAAAAATGCAGATTCCTAGATGTAATAGCGTACTCGAAACGTTTGATCTCGTTATGTCGTTCAACTTGGTAATATCGCGATGTCCAAGGTCGCTCGCGATATCGCTGACTGATTAGAATAAAAAAATATTTGCATTCTATCGGATTACGCCTTCCTTCCGAAGAGACCAAGAAACGTGCTCCCATCGGTGGATATTTTTCCACAGCCTGAGAAACATCGCGGCGAATTATCCGATGAAATTACGCGTCAACATCGTTGCATCGTTATATTAAAATCGATTGTTTTTGAAAGAAGCGGCCAGCTCCGGTTTTTGTACTGTGTATCGTTCTCATAAATATACCTAATTATACGTCTAGATGTTAAGATCGTTCTGTCACGATGGTTCCTCCTCTTACACGTTGATTTGCATCAAGCGTAAAGCTTGCTCTCGTCTTTATATGCAGGAACAACATCTCCGATACCGGCTCGAAGACCGTCGAGTATCGCGAAGTACAGATAACAGCGTATACGTCAATAACGCGAACATTGATGAAGTTATATCATACGCGAGACGAAGTATCGCCGTATTACATATAAATATATATATTTATATAAATGACTGTATAAGCGATATATATTTGAAGAAAACGGCATCCAAGTTGAAGATAAAAGGTTCCAGGTTTGCTTTCACATTTTACAACAAAAATGACCGACGCTGCAAAATTGACCCAAGACCGATATAATGAAGCTCGACTGGAGCGAAAATCGCTTGCATAAGGCGGACGGTCGACACGAACGGCCGAAGAACACGACACCAGCCAAGTGTTTGTTGTCAGCATGTATACGGTAGCCGATGAACGTAAAAAGAAAAAGACAACTGTCCCGTCGATGTGAGAATTAAAAAAAAAAAAAAAAGAGGAGAGAAAAACGTTTGTTGCGCCGTTGGACTTCGAATTGCACGATTAAACCGGTAACTAATACTCTTACGCGAGTCTGATATTTAGATATTCGTTTTTCGATATCTCTAAGTTGGTGCCGTCTAACAAGACGTCTAAGAGTTATGTATGGTTATAAAGTTATGTACAAGATAAGTTGGTTTTACAATGTTAGATAAATTACAAAATTTATGTGTAACGATAATTGTATTGTTTGCACCGAGTAATGCAAGCTTCGTTGAGAAACCCCTTGAGAATTCATTGCATTTTACGAGAATGCGTCGAGATAATTCTCGTAATCAAAATCGTAAGAAAATGTCACGAGTAATTAGAAAAATAAGTGTTTGAGTAAAAATCTTTTTTACAAATGCTCTCGCGTTTCCATCGTATAATGACACGTTCGTGTCAATTCGTACGATTTACGAAAGTATATTAATTCGTGATATTACATGAAACGATATATTTCAGAAGAAAGTCCTACTTTGTATTCGTGATAAGAGATTATAAAGATAGAACAGAGCAATGAAACACGAGAAAATCAAAGTTCGAAATTACTACGCTAAAAACGTAATGATAAACGAAGGCTAACCCGAAGGGGTTAAACAGAGCCCTACCTACGGGTGTTACCATCCCAATCGCTTTCCCCAGAACTATATATACGTAGTAACACGAAACGCAACTGAGATCCGATTTCTCCGATTTTATAAACACGCAGCAGGTTCGTCGTTCGTCGCTTTCAATTGTCATCGTCTCGTGTACGAATTAAGACGAACCGATTGAAAATCATTGAAACATCTGACGATACGAGAGGACACGATCGGTAACGATTCGAATTTACGAGCGTGTCAGCCACGCGCGCTGGTGAAACCAGGGGCAAGCAAAACAACGAGACAACGACGACGATACGAAAATAAAATTCGTCCCATCGCTGCACGACGTTCGCGGCTCGTTCTGACGGCGCAGCCAAGGTTACGTGCGACGACGAACCAACGAGTCTCCTCGTGAAAGTCAAATTTGTAAAGCGCGTACATACATGAGAGAGCGTGTGAGAGAACGTTGGCAGCGCGCGAGCGCGCCTTCTCTCGAAGCGAAACGCGAAGCCGAGGCGACCGCAGCGCCAGCTGGCGGCCCGTGAACGCGTCATCGTTTTTTCGACGCCGCGACGAAGCAACTCGCCGCCACTGCCGTTCCTTCAAGGCTGCGCCGTTACGGCTGACGTCTCTCGGCCGCTGCTTACCGATCGCTCGATCCCGACGTTGGTTGGCAATTAGCGATGGGGAGTTCGTACGAGTGACGCCAGGAACGTAAATCTTGTGATTCCGGCGGGGAAAAAGCACCTCGCTAGGATTTCGTTGGAGGTTATTACGGGAATGTCTAGTTATTTTCTCCGTTTAACTAACTAGTCGCTTCGAGCTTTTCGTTGTTGATGGACGATCGATACTGAAGAGAATTAGATGCAGTTGACTATGATAAACGCACGTCAAACGCAGGATTAAACTGTTTTCAATAACGGACTCTAGCGGTAACGTTCATCTATTACAGAGCGTCTACGCGATAGACATCTTTACCGTACAACGTTAGAACGTGTGCGCAAAAGATCTAACTTCTTTATTTCGTTAATTTCGTGTAATTAGGCAGGCTCGTTAGGTTATCAACGTATGCCTACGAGTCTGACTTTTATTTTTAATGGAAGAAGCAGTTTCACGAACAACAGATGCGAGGATAAAGTTAAGTACGATAAGTGCGAGTGCTGGACTTCTCTTTATCGTTCTCGTCCCGATAATATAGAGTACAGATATAGTAAGAATATCGTGCGATGTCGTACGTTGGCAAGATACGACGAATGTATCGATGCGAGTCTAAAATCGATGCAATATATATCTCGGTATATGGTAATATAGAGAAGTTCTAAGAATGGCACAGATATCGTAGAGCATCTGTACTCGGCTACTCAGTTTTTGATAGCAATGTTTACGCTCAAGGCAGCACCGAAATAGCGTTACATCGTTGTCGATAGCGTTGATAAAGCTCGACACTCGATGATACGACTAGTAGTACGACAGTAACGAGAAATAGGCAACAGTAAACGCAGGCAATGTGGACAACGTAGACGCTGAAGACTGGCTCTGTCCCGCTGCTGCTGTTACTGTTATTTTTAACTCGACGCCGACGCGTCGAGTCCGTAGTCTAAAACCGTCTACCCTCCTTCCTCCCTGTACTCCGCCAGATCCAGCAACGAGCTTCTCTTCTCTACTTCTTCACCTTCTACACGAGCACGATAGAAAGGACGATCAGTGAAGTAGGCGTTTCGAACGGTATTTTCAAAACGAGGAATTTTCTACTTTCGAAATTAAGTAAAGATAAGAAACATTAATGGAAAAACCCATTATCGAAAACCACGGTAATGAGTTGCTCTAACTACGTAGTTAGCCAGTTTTTAAAACTTCAAGTTCGAGAAGAGTTCCTATCTTTCGTTACGAGTTGGATATTAATTATATATTAAGCGATGAGGAAATTACAACGTTAAAGAATTTCCTTTCGTGTACGTACATAGTCGCGATGAAGATTATTCCTTATTGATTTCGTTCAATTTGCTAATTCTCTAGGAATAAAATGTAGATGTAATAAACGGGATTACCATATAAAATTACTGCGCAGAAAGGAATTTATTAAAAAGTTTTAGCAACGTTCGCCACAAAAGAGTACCGTGAGCGAAGGAAAATTTGTTTCGAAACCCAGTTTTCCCGCCAGTCGACTCGACAACGCTGGGTAACCAGAGAAAATCAAGACAGAACGAAACAGCACGATACCGGCAACGCGAAGGAAAGAGAGGAGACGAGAAAGAGAGACCTCGAAACGTGGCAACGCAGCGCCAGTGCGTTGTAGACTCGGTTCCGTACTGATACCCACGCTCTGAGGTCTCGCACGATGTCGCTCTTGCACCGAGCAAAATACCTCTACACGAACTTTCTACTCGCAAGAATGGGGTTGTTGGCGCAACAATCGTACAACATATCAAGGGTGCACTTTTTGATCTCTTATTTAATACGAATTTCTAATTTCGACCTTCGACCCAATACCATCAACATTTCAAGGTTAATAAAATAATATATATTTCGTGAAGTAATGGCTAAAAATAGACGATAAAATTAACTACAAGTTCTAACCTCATGAAATTATATCATCCGTCGAAGACGTCTATTTTCTATTTTTCACATTAAACGTGGATGCTTTAACGAAAATTATATTCAAATTATTTTACGATGTTAATCGAGTAATTTTACTCGTTTCTATCGGAAAGCCTACGTACATACTTCGAATAGAGATGTTTCAAATACTAAACGAAATACTTTTCTTCTTGAAAGACAGAGTTGAAATTTGAAAGGCTCTACCCAACGTGTACCACTGTTTCTTCGACGTTGGCTGGGGCAACTTTCTAGTTTAGCTGACGTGTATATGCACGTGTACGTGTACGTGCACGTGTACGCGCGCGTACGCGTGTGCTCCGTCTCACACGGTTACAGCAACATATGCGTGCACGTTAATTGTGTGCGTATAGGGAGCATGTATGCGCGTCCGTCATGTTAGCATGTGTTTCTTTTTCTCTCTTTCGCGCACACGCGCGCGCGAGCGCGCGCGCTCACGCTCTTTTGAGCGTGTGGAGGAAAACTGGTTCCAGGAGAATAGAGCAACTGCGCCTTACCAGCAACAGCACGAGGAACGAAAGCCTCGACACCCTCGCGCGTGAGTTTAACCTCGTACCCGTATATACCGTGATCCTTTCCACTCGTGAATATTTGGAACGTCTGCAAGGACGTACCGCAAGGTGCCTTTCAACAACGGGTCGCAGCTCAACTCCCTAACAGCAACTACTACTGTTCTTGGATTTCTCTCGTCAAGTTTCCCGTTTCGCAAAAGAAACACGTTATATAATTGTTCATTATACGTAGTAAATATTCTAGACTCTAAAACGATTCGTAAATTCGAAAAGATATTTAAGCTGTATTTCGTTAATGTTGACTCGTATAGTTAACGGTATAAAGATTAAATTGCAAATAGGTGCTGATTTTCTCTCGCATGCATTTTGCAGTGGAACATAAATTTCTGAATTTTTTACCTTAAGATTATAAATTTCCCCGGGCTTCGATAAAGATTAAAAGTCGATAAATATTTCAGGAAATTTTATGCAAGATGATCGGCTACGATATCTTGATGCAAATTAAAAACGAGCCCCAACCATGGAAACTTTAATAGATATGACTGTTTTACCGACGGAGTTTCTTTTCTATTATCAAGTGCTTAATAGGGAAGCATTTCTTTTTTTACATGCTATCATTTTATAGCTCCCCTCTCTCCCTTTCTCCCTATCCCTATCCTTTCTTGCGTGTGCTGATACGTATACATACATGTTACTCTCTCTCTCTATATATATATATATATATTTTATATATATATATATAGCTTCGCACAGAGCGATGGTGCTCTCTCTGCAATATACGTATCCTCGTTTGACTTTGGGGTAGTTTTACCCTCGCGGGCGGCCAACGGGTTGATTGCACTGGCGGCCCCGCGTTTGGCAGCTTTCTCGCTCGCTCCTCTCTTTTTCTCTTCTCATCCTCGTTCTCTATCTTCGTCTAGCGATCACCCCTCGCGCTTCCCCGCCCTATTCCTTCCTGTTTTACTCTCGTGTTCCAGTATCGTTTTCTCTCTCCCTCTTGCCGTCGCGATCCTAGTCGTTCTCTCTCTGTCTCGCCTCTTCCACCGCCTCTCTCTTGGCCCACCTTTCACTCCCTCTATTTCTGTCATTTCTTCTCTCTCGCTCGCTCTTACCCTCCGATAGTCTTTCACCTCCTCCCTCTTTCACTCTAGTTCTCTCGTTCTCACCGACGATATGGCGAGAGGGTGGAACGAGCCGAGGTTTCCATGGCAACGCCCCATGCGCGCGAGTAATGCGTCCCTCTTTGTCCGACGCGTTCTACCTTCCCCTCCAAAGCCATCCGTCTCTTTTTCTCTCGTGCTCCCTACTGCACGGCCCCACGATCGCTCTTTCTCGCTTCTTCCTTCTCGTTTCATTCGTTCTCCCTCTTTCGCGCATACGCACGCGTACAGAGAACACGTACACGGCACTCATACATACTGCGAACTCCGTCTTCGTCGCTCCAACGCGTACAGGCTCGTTCACACACGACCGGCGAGTCCGTACGATATCGAGGCTTCTCGAGGAGGACGAATAACGGGCGCTCTCGAAACGAGGATTCCGCGATGGGCGAAATCGTCGTTGGTGCCGCATGCAAAATTGCAGAAAATGATGGAAGGACGTTAATGGATTCAACGGCGGGCAACGAAATAGCAAAATCGGGGAAGTCTTCTGCCGGTGCTTCTTTTTTCCCAATAATAATGGGCGTGGCAATGTATGTATAATTTCGCAATCGTTGCACGAACGAAAATTAATTAACTTATACTCGTGAATCTTTCCAAACCGGTGGTCCTTGATCTATATATATATTATCTTCCAAATCATTGCACTTAACCTCTTTTCACATTAAACATCCAAAGCGAAAATATTTGCACGTCCTCCGTTATTCCTGCCATGTACGATATACTTCCCTTTCATCGACATCTTGGTAATTTCCTAAATGAATCGTATCGGAAAAGCGGAAACGAAGATTTTTGAACGATCCAGTAGAATGCTACGCTGTGTTCCGGGTTGCCCCCGCGGCGTATAGATTTTCCGTTGTGGCTCAAGTACAGTTGGGTTTTCAGAGAACTTCGAGAGAGGGGGCCCTGAAAAACGCACCTTCCTGAAACCGTCAGAGCGAGAGAAAAGGGCGAGAAGACGCGTCACGACGGAGAAAGAGACGACGACGCCGCCGATATACCAGCGTGGAGGAGAACAAGCGTGGCGCGGTCTGCGTTCATCATGTAACGCGTTGCGTAGGTGTGTTTCGCAAAAGTTTGCTTTACCCTACGGGTAAAAGCGGAATGAACCTCGTTAAAGAACTCTTCCCGGAAAGTTGCTAATTCCTGTTTTAATTTATTTTATAATATAACGTTAATAGCCACGCGTCCTTTCATCGGGCTGAATATATAAAGGGCAAGAGGCAAATCCGCGCGCCGCTTTTAAACTTCTATTCGCGTAATAAACTGCAGAAACGTATATTTCGTTCCGCGTGCTCTGTTTCCGAGTAACGTCTCCCTCTGCCGTATTTTCGACAAAGTTCCGATTCGAAAATGATTCTAGACCAAGGGAAACACCGGTTGATGTTCGGATGAATGGCGAGCAGTACCGCGCGATATCTTGGGGGTAATTATTACCGGTGAGTGTAGGGATCATGTCGGCAATTAGAGGGGCTACCTCTAGTCGCGGCGAATCCAACAGCAAGCACCATTAAGCAAATAACCGCGAGGCTACTACTACTCGTTACTTGCTGGTTTCGACTGTTAAGAGACCCTTCTCTCCTTAGGGTACTTTATCGCGCTACTACTTTTCTCCGTCCAAACTATGTCCTTTACCTGTCCATTATCCAATATATCTATATGACATGCGCTCACCGCGCCTACACAAAACCGTAGTTTTTAATAATAACGTTGCAGACAAGGAGTCGTTAGTAAGCAGGTAATTTTGGTCTTGGTAACTAAGCGATATTCTTTATAGAATTGTATACCCCATATTACATGGTATTCGGTACAGAGATAGATAGTCGCTTAAGTGAAATTATGAAAATAACTATACGAACGAATTCGACTAATACGTATCATCTGGCGATCGAATTGAAGAATTTCGTGCGTCTACGGGAAATTTGAAAGCGAGTAGAATTCATGCACTATGTAAAAATACGTAAAACTAAAATATAGTATTCCGTTCTTTACATTTTGTTTTTTTTTTTAATTATACTCATAAACACGTGAATTTGTATATTACAATTGCTAAAAATACCGCGTCTCACGACAAATTAACCGCGATAAGTAAATCGATATAAAATAGCATCGGGCGAAAGAGGAAGAGGTAAAATTTTCCTCTCGCGAGGCAACACCGAATCGCTGAATATAGATATTTGCAGGCGGAGTTTGAAAAGATCGGAAACTTACGGCGCTTTCGTCCCTCCCGTTCGAGGTGACCAAGTCAGTTGCACGATAATTCGCGCCAGTCGGGACTTCGAAAATGGCCTTAGAACGCGAGAGAGCCGCGATGTATCCTTGCGCGTGGTGGGCAAGGGAAGCGAGAAAGGGACAGGGCTACAAGGAAAGATGGAGAGAGAGAGAGAGAGAGGGAGGGAGACCGGAGAGAAAATGAGAAAGAAAGAAAGAGCGTAGAGCGAGAGATCGTCCGATCCACGAGGAAGACGGAGGTATCAGTTACGTCCGTGTGAAACTGGTTTGGAAGGATGTGACGCGCGTGCACGCATGCACGCACGCATGCATACTCGTGGACGATTGAAAATTCCTTTGGCGCGCGAGGAATATCCTCTAAGGATCTTATTATAGAGGGTTCATGTTCACGGAAACTTATTCTGGCCTACTCGTCAGATTTAACGAGTATTTTCGATGATACGCATATACCGAGGATCGAGAAAGTCGCGTACGAGGGTAACGCGAGGATTTTTGAAGTCTTAAAATATTCCAGATAGATAATCGAAGTGCCGACGGCGAACGAGGAGAGTGATTTTGTCAGGCGCCAGCGTACACTTGCTCAAATATATTGTTATCTGGCGTTGGAACCGCGATCTATATAATACATGTATACATATCGTGTTCGTTTCGAAGAAATCGAATCACGAAACGCGCACGATACCGACTGGCAACCGGGTCGCGAAAGATATGCGCGCAAACAAGTTACCGGCTTAACCTGACCGAGGAGGATCGACCCCGTCTCGTCGTCGGGGTCGCCATGAAAATTAAAGCACGCGAAATTAAGCGTTTACCGGAGGAGACACGGTAGCGAAAGATAAACAAGCAGGCATTATCCGGTGACGATTGAAAAGCGGTGGCACCGCCGTTGTTCTCCGACCGGTCGAAAAATTCGAAAACACGAGTACGACAGGGCCGGGTACGACGGGGGCGGAGGCGTATCGGAGTCTCCCGACCTTCCTATCAGATTATCCTGTCGTCTGAAAAGAGACTGAAATTCGTTGAAGCGTCGGTAATGGCATAAACTGTATACTTCATGTTCAGCGACTTCTCTCGCGCGATATATCCAGCTCATTCTGAAATACAGCTGTACGACCGCACGTATTCACCCACACGCAAAAGCATCCAGTCTCTACTTGCACGTACGTACGTGTACGTGTGTATATACGGTACATAGAGAGCGCCACACGAGTATCAGCCGTACATGCGGCGCGATATACGCCTCTATGTATGTATATGTACGTACATATATATATATATATGTATATATATATGTATATATATGTATGTATGTATGTATGTATGTATATATGTATATATAAATGTACGTATATATATGTAAGCACCTATATGTACGTAGCACGTAGCCATAGTTCGGTACGGCGTGTATAAGGGTTAGGGGCGTGGTGGTATGGGGCAGAAGCGAAACGATGGGGGATAACGGGGAGGCAGGAGGGTGAACTCGAAGAGAGGGTAGGGTATAGAGGGTTGTGACGGATAAGGGAGAAGTAGGGGAGAGGCATAGAAAGGGTGGATGAGGTTGGGTGGACGGGCAGATTGGGGATGGCGCCCGCCGTTCGATAGCGAACGCACGTGGCCGCGCTTCTCGCAGCCGCCGTCGTGGCGCCAACGTCCTATTAACCCTCCACCCATCCGCCCACGCGCCCTTTGTCGCCTTCCATCCCCACCACCGCGCAATCCAACTACCACCACCACCTACCACCCTCACCACTGCCGGCCGAGAATTTCCACCGTCGATTCGCGCAGGCGTCTAACTTACTTAAAGGACACTGACTCTCTCTCTGGGGTGGCCCGGTGGTAGGGATCCGTTTTTTGGGGGGAGATCAGCGAAAATAACGCTGAACAATTTCGGGAGGTACTACGGGAAAGTTTCAGCCACCGGGGTAGAGAGAGAGAATGTCTGGTCATTTTCAAGGTGGATGAACGTATTTTGATGATTTTATGTTTTGCGAACGCAGGCGGAGAGCAATTTTTCGAGCGGAACCCGCTGGCACACGGAGCGGCGGCACCAACACCGACCGATCGAAGAGACGGTATCGATAATTGGCGGGTTATTTTCTGCAAAAGGGAATAAAATTGGGAATGATGCGAACGAATAAGATAAGTCGTCGCAGGTGAAGGGAAGCAACACCGATCGCGAGTATTGCCGCGATTATGTAATTTTCTTGCGTTTTCTTCCTGTATGACGTATCGCGCGAAAAAAGACGGATAGAATTACATAAAGCTGTACGTCTTAAACTTTACAGACGTTCTTTGTAACTTGAAACTAAAAAGAGAACGTTATTTCGTATTTCCACTTATTAATTTTTGGAATAAAATATTAGAAAAAAAATTCTATAAATCATAAACGGTATATTTTATGAGAAAATCAGAATCGAGTATTTTTTATATGTTTATTAAAGAAAGATATCGTTGAAATAGCGATACCGCGCGACGCGGTCCCAAAAACTATTCGCAACTAACTATTCATGTACATGTATACTTTACATTTACATCAAAAATCTCGAGGCACTCGCAAGTATATACGTTGGACGGCGTTACGTAATCTCAATTTCCCCGTACCCCTCTACGCCAGCTATGCCACGTAACTGCTGCTCACGCTACTCGAACTTCGAAAAAAGACCGTTCTGCGTGGCAGCAGGTTTTGCTCGAGGATCGATGTCGACTATTCGCCGAGCGTTATCGAACGAGTGACCTGCGACAGCGTCGAGCGCCCTTTCGAAAACGACACTGACGGGGACGACTACGTTGACGTCGACGTACAGTCGGCAACGTCAACGCCGAGGTGGAAAGCCTGATTGCGTAACCTAGAGCACACAGCTGAAAGCATGTTGCTCGTGATAGTCTCCCACCAGAGCGCTTCGGCGCAAACTACGTTGGATGTAGCCTCGTTACGCGATAAGGCGTTCCTCGTGTGGGTGAAACGACGAGCAATATACGCGATTACATTTTGTGTCTCGCAGAAGCCGCACGAGGTTAGATTCGCGATATATTCGATGGAATGTTCCACGATTCGTTCCCGAGTTTCGTCCTTTTGCGAAATTTTCTATGTAATACGATACGAGGACAAATTCTAATTTATCTTATTGATCGTTTACGTTTATATCTCATTGATACTTTATCAATAGCAGTGGATGATAAATGCGCGGTAAATCGATCCGAACGTTGCTTCTTTGCGAACTAAATTTTCTAATTTAATCGAGACGAACGTTTCACGAGATTCGTGAAAAAAGCGGAAAAAGCGAAAAAAGCCATGGGCGAACGAAGAGGAGGAAATCGTAGATAAGCATGCATGCGGGAGACAAAAAGAGAGCATGAGCGCGTGAGTCGTGCGTCGAGAGGAATTCTTGCGCAAGTATCCGGGTATTTACGCGTGAGACAAGAGTAGATAGCGCTCTGTATTGGTAATCGACTGTGTACGCGTTCGCGTGTGTGAGTATAAGGCACTGTACCGTGCTGCCATCTGAAAGGGAGTGCGCGAACTAGCGCATGTGGCTGGCCTTTCGCACGCGATTACGATCCAGTTGCGTGCATTACAACGTGAGAGAAGTTGTCTCGGATCCTGCTAGCGTAACCTTCGATGGGCACAATGTTTAAACGCAATAAAGTTAAACGTTATAAAATAGCAACGTACTTCCGACAAATGACAAAGGACGTAATTCCCAAAGCAACTCGTGCAACTTTTACTGCACGTTACGTTTCTATCTCACAGCGGTACACTATCCATCTGCGATCATTAACGATTAGCGATTTCTAACTTTCCTTGTAAACAGCAAACGAATATACAACATCTGTACGTACACCTATAGTTTCAATGCGCGCGTTGCATTTGAAAGAACCCAACTACGAATTAGATTTTGAAAATTTAGAGGAACGATAAATATAGGAGAGAGCACGACAAATGTAAAGCACGTGAGGACACGGAGAGCCCATGCGGAGGCTCGTTGCTGCCGGTACGGCGGCCCCCGTTGGAATGCATTTATTGCTGAATGGAGAGTTCCTATCTCCTCCGTTCGTACAGTCTCTTTTTACCATCTCCGTCGCACCCACGCGGCCACCTCAAATTTACATATGATAAACAGACAGAGCCGCTGCCTCTCTCTCGCTCTCCCTCTTTTCTCTTTCTCTCTCGGCTACGCTTATCCCCCCTACATCGTCGCCTCGCGTACAGAGAGACACACGTATCCATACCTCCAAAGGGAGTACTCGTTCCAGTTCGTACATGCACTTGGCAAGAGGGCGGTGCCACCTGTGTGTAGGCACGTGAATTTACAGTTGGCCAGAATGTCGAGGGGGGAAACTGGGGTGGAGAGAGATGCGCAGGGGGAAACAAGGGATAACCTGAACCACGTGGCGATCTATTTGTCACGCGAAAGCGGCCACCGTCGGATCGAGTTAGCTTCTCGATGCGTCTTCGTCCGTTCGCCATTGCAACCACGGCGCACAACCATAACCTATTATCATCGAATACCTGTAAAATACCGTGAATCGAGCAACGATGAAATTTGACGAGTCTACGTTCGATACTGCGGTGATTAAATCCTAAACTCCAACAGAGTTACTTTTCCCGGCATTCTCCTGCACCTAACGTCTAACTTTTACACCTAGTTACACGGCTGGTAAATAAATATAGTACGTCCTGCTCTGCCCATCCATCGCTGTTCCTCACCGAGGGCATTCTAGGATTTATAATTGCAAGACGTAGAGCGGGGGTTCTAGGATTTATTGAAATTGAAGCCGATGTAGGTATTCGCTGCGTGTATCTCGTAGGCGACTGCAGGAAGAGAGCCAGCGACTGGCTTTCTCCGGATGGCGCGGAGGCAGCGTGGTACAGTCGCAAGTCCGTCGGTGTGGCGTCGCGGGAGGCGACTGACTGTCTAAGATCGTATAGCATTCGATTGAACCGAATCGCGGAATCAAATGCGAAGGACGGGGGAAGAACGGGGAGGAGAGGGCACCGCTGAGAAGCGAGACAGAGAGATACGAGCAGATAGAGAGATATATAGAGAGAGAACCGTGGAGGCACGTGCTACCCGAAAGGAGTGGTGGGAATGTAAGTTATGCGCAGCACGTGATCTTCGGAGATCCGTCCGAGCATTTCTTCGTTGGGGGGACGTTCGCACATCCCCTGCACGTTTCTCTACGTGCGCGCGTGCGTGTGCGTGTACGTGTGAGCGGCGCGACCCGACCGAGCAACAGACAAGGAGAGACGCGTACGGCCAACGCGATTAAGCGTGAGTCGCGCCGGTGTGTTGGTAGCCTGGCGAAAATGTATACGTGTTTGTAGATCTATCTTGCTCCACGTGTACCCGCTGCTATATATACGGCTCGCAAGACGTTTCTGTATTTACCGACGTAAGCGTGCCAATTCCTGGCGATCGGAAGAACAAGCGGACTTTGTATCGGTTGTACAGAAGCACGGGTATCTTTCGGTAAAGCTAAGTGTTTTTGTTGGTGTAGCGTTTGTTTTTACAGGGTTTATAGTACGAGTAACGTTAACGTTGTTACACGTCGAGTATGTAAACGCGTGACTTATACGACCATTCCCAAGAGTCACGATCTCTTCTAATAAGAGAGTTAATAGAATCAACCGCGTTCCACGTGTTTCTAAACTGTATTACGATCGTAATTAGCAGGCATACACACGATTGTATCTCTATTTCTATTTCGAAAAGTTGACACGTCGCTGGGAGCAATTTCACGTTTAAACAACAAGAGACGTTATGGGTAGCGCCACATCCAAGACGATTACGCGTTTGCGCGTGTATATTTGAAGAAAGAAGATCAATCGATTCGTACGGAGAAATTAAGTATTTCAATACGCAGTTCTTACGACACTCCGATCGAGTGTTTAACTTTGCAAGGCTCGCGCTCGGTTCTATTTAGATCTACGTTGTCGAGAGTTTCGTCGAACACTTCAAACTGTAACGACAGTCCTAGGAGCCGGCAAATATTTACGACAGATTCAACGAGGTGTTCTATTCTTATTTACATGCCACGTATCATATATCTAGAAAATAATTACGAAGCGAGGTACTCGGGCCCCGCAGCGGAGCCTGCACGGTTCCATACCAGCTCTCCAACTTCGTTTCACCATGCGAGCAAAGAAACGATACGATCGTGTAAAACGTACGAAGCACACACGTATAAACGTATAACCGAAACGCTGACGATACGTGAAAGCCTTTGGAAAGATGGCGAGCGAACGACGCGGAGACAACGTTGGCGAGTAAGTTCGTAAGTCAGACGAAACATTGGTCCCAAGCATCATTCGTAGTGCGAAAACCGTTTAACGACGCAGTGACATAAGCGCGAATAAGCGATCCTGCACGTTCCTCGAAGAGCTTACGGCGGTCGGTGGAAAAGTGGATCACACACGGTGTACACGGTTGATGGTAGAGCACGCGCGACTACTCGCTCGTTCTTTAAAATACAACACACGCCACGTGGTCCCTGGCCGCCTCTCTGTTCCCCTCTCGCGCGTTCTGTCTCTCTTTCGTCGGTTCCCTCGCCCCCGCGGATTTCCACGTCCGGCTTTTTGCCGATAGGGAAGGTAAACAACCGTGGAGAGTGTCACCTGTTATTGCTCGTACGCAAATAGGCTTCATTCACGGTCAACTTCCATACAACGTCGCGTGTTCGCTGTGTAGCCGAGTCCCAACGATGTACATACCTTGCAAGTTTCTCCCGACGACATTCAAGAGTCTTGCGCGCGCCCTCACACCAACAGAAACACAAGTTCAACGCGCCTATGTATGTACGTACCGAGCCCGAGTATCCTAAGTACGTTTCATCGACTGTCTCTCGAAGAGTAAAGCAGCCTGTAGAATTTACCTATTTTTATATACATATCGTTGATATCAATGGGATACTGCAGCAACGACATTAAGCGCAAACGCACTGTCGATTGGAATCGAAGCAACGCGAGTAGCCGTGTTTCAGTCTCGACGAGAGTAAATATCGATATTATCGAAAACACTTGCAGTTTGGTAACTGAGAAGGCGGAAAATCGGATGCCGATCGTTGCACTATTGCTTCGGTTTAGCGTCAAGAGTATTAGGCAACGATGCGAGCGTGCGAAATACGAGAACGCGGGGTACTCGATGAAGATCGTAAGCCAGGGGAAACGGGGATAATTCTGCGGCTTTTTTCAAGAAGAAAGGGGTTGCAAAAGGTGGCTAAAAGATCCTGAAATTGGGAAATTTCGAAAAAGGAAAAGGGCCACGACTTCGACGTCGAAGGTTCTCACTTAAAGGAGTCGCTTTCCCAAGCCTGTCCACTGTCGCGGTCTCTTCGACGGAGGATGGACGATCGCGCAAAACAGGTGTGAATCGGTCGCCAACTGGATCGATCGACGAAGATCGGAATGGGATCGACGAATGGACGAGGACAAAGCGTATAGCCGGTTGTAGGACAAGAAGGGTGTATGTAGAGAAGCGAGGGGCGCGCGACCAAGTGCACAACGATCTCGCTGTGGTCGAAAGGGATGGAACGAGTCGATGGGTAGTGAAAGGAGGAGGTATGTACACACATGCACACAGTGTGTGTAAACCGTTGTGTAGGGGTAGAGAGCCGACGGTGGTAGAAGAGGGCGACATCACAATGCATCGACGCACACTCCGACGATTCCTATATGTTGCCACGCCGTTAGCTCTCTCTCTCTCTACCCTTTCTCTCGCTCATCCACGTGTGTTTACATCGTACTTTACGCTATATAGGAACCGGTGGCCCCTGTAACGCGAGAACCTCTCACGCATACACGTGGATCATCCTGCCTGCCTCCCCCGCGTAGAAAGTACATAAACTGTCCTCGTTCACGTCGATATCGTCAGCTGTTGCTTCCTCTGTTGCGTCGTGCGGACTCTCCTACGCGCCTGTATTATGTATCGCGACCAGTTCCAGGTGCGCACCACGCCGTCTCTCGTCGAGAACGCAGACACTTGGTTCGCGCTCCTATCGGCCAAGAACAGTCGGCCGACGTCTCTGCCAGCAGCTAGCACTTTGCCAGCGCTGGAAATTTCAAATCAACTTGGAGACGTGCTTGATAAAACAGATTAGCACGTAGCCTGGATAGCCTGGAGTCTCGTTGAACACCCACGTTTGTTAGGGTACGGGTAATCGATCGCTCAAGCATCTTTGTTTCTTTTTCTCGCGCCCAATATTTTCTAGCTTCTGTGTACATCTTCGGATCCGACCAACGATAAAAACGATGGTCGGCTGTCGTTACAGTGCCAACGAACGACGCGCGTGGTACATAGGTGTTCGTAAAGGCTGTCTTACGTACAGGTGTGCAGCGAGCAAGTATTCCAATACTTTCTCTGGATTCTTACGAGCGTATGACACGGGTGTTGGGATGAAACGCATTTCATTGGCCGAAGCAGGCATTTATCGTAGCAATGGCCCGAGAAATATTAAGTAGATGCGGCCTGCGCTGCTACGTACAAGGAACGACGCTGTTAATGGGACCTGGCGATTATATCGCTATCGATTAGCTCGTCGCTATTAGCGATGGGATTGTACAGAGCGAAATATAGTTTCTAATTACTAGATAGCGTCTAATAAAGTTGCATTCGTCCATCCATATCGAGTGTTGGTGGATTAATAGCCGTCGAGTGAGAGACTAGTCACGCTAACGGTGCGACGCGTTGTGTTTCGGCATCTTTGTACTCGATGTAACGGGATCGTACAGCAGCATGCATTACGCAATTACATGGTAAGATAAGTAAAGTCAACCGAATTGCACAGCGTCATCGCTGCAAAGTCGCACTGACATCACGTTACGGATCCGCCGCCGAGCCTCAGAAGTATTTCTAATACCAGGATCACACGACCACGTGCATTGCATCGTTAGAAACATAAATCTAGCGAATCATAGAACGTCAGAGCGCCGTATGAAATCGCGTGGACGTCACAACGCTAATCTACGGTAAACCTTAAAAGTATTTCCGATAGCGGGATCGACGCGTTATTACGATAATGTACGTTGGCAAGATTATAAATCTGCCGAATCACACAGCGTGTCGCAGTGAAATTTCATCGCTAATCATCCAACGTGAAAAATGTTTTTCGTAGGAAAATCCAACGACGCGCGCGATCGTGGCATCGTCGCCGCATTAGAAATGCAAATCTGCCTGTTTGTACGCTATCGCCGTTTCCAGATCACGAGGTTATCGTATCCCTGATTTCTAACTAAACATTAGAAATGTGAATCTGTCGATATTACTAAATATTTATTTCTATTGCTGCGTCTGTTTCTCGCACGAAAATTCAGCGACTCTGCGATTAACCACGCTGCAAGATCCTTGGAATCTCGTAACGCAAGGAAACTATTTAACGCGATGCGATATTCAGCGGAAAGTTCCGATGAAAAATCGCGCACCTCAGTTCTTTCTCTGCTGTCCTCCACGGCTCTACACGACTCGCGATGCGCGTGATATTTCGACAGACATCAACGCTACCGTCTTCCTTATATTCCGCTCTTTCTTTCGACTACGAAAGAAGAAGCGTTCCACGATTTTTATCAACAGAATAGTCCGAAGGAAAGGAAAAAGAACGCGTCCATCGCGTCATTCCCTCCCAGCATTCCACGAGCAGAACACCATTTCCAAGGAAGAAGCTACGCGAAGCTGACGAGAACAGCGTCCGATCAACGCGAAAGCTACAGATCTGCTGTTACTCGCGCAGCTGTAAAATGCCGGCAGAGTCCGATCCCTGATCTACGCCAAGCCTAACGCATCCGCCGGCGTCCGGAGAACACGCGAGAAATGCTGTTCGCGGGCGCCGCGACGTACACAGCCGGTGTACACACAGAGTTTCACGTGAGAACGCACACGCTTGGTTCGCGGCGCGCGATTGTCAATGTCACGGGGACGCGCGCGACCGCCTTGTATTAAACGCGTGTGCACCGGAGCACACACGCGTCGTCGGTCGGCTGCTACTCGTTTCGGCCGTTTGGCGGGAAGAAAGAGGTCCGTGAACGTGTTGCATACGTATGCGGCGACACGTGCTCCGGGGACGCTGTTGCGGTCGAGATACAACGGCACCGGGCCCGTCGTTCTACGTTCTACGTGTTTCCACTCGTTCCATTCGCCTTGGTATTCGCGTGGTCGGACACGGCCGGTACAGGCGGAAGCGTTTGTTTGCGAGAGAAATTGTCGTTTCGGGCGGAGAGCGCTGCGATGGACTCGCGTATGGTTGCTAATGGAATCGCGCGGTTCGAAGAACAACGCCGCTAAGCGGCAAATAATTGGCGAATTATCGGTTTAACTTCTCCAAGGCGACCAGCACGCGCAACTTGCTTCGTAAATATTGCAAGTACGGCGATCAGCGAATGATCGTTAGGGAATTATCGGAACCTTCGACAATATCGCTTCAAACTTTGCCCTGTTATTTCCGGCTAAGCGAAATTCCTCTCAACCGCTTCGACATTGCCATCCGCCATAGTTTCTTCGCTGCAGTCGCGATTACTCGCTTCCACGGACGATTATTAGGCGTCGGACGATTCATCAGCGACGGTGTGAATGGGAAACGCGATTCCGAAAGATCGTGTATATGTAAGTTCCCTAGAGTTCGAGTGTATAGAGTCTCTGTTTACGGACAGCGCGATTTTCTTCGTTTCGCGGACGGAGCGACTTTCTTTCCTTTTGCGAACCATTTCGAGGGACACTCGTTCCCCAGAGAGCAACGTCGGAGATAGACGAGAAAGAATAATTGCTTAAACATTGAACATTGTTGAGGTTATTAGATGTACGTGTATACGAAGGAAGAAAATATATTTTTGTAAATACCGAAGTGTAAATACAAATGGGGATGCAATTGAGCTGGTCCAGATCCGCACGCTGGCATGTGTTACCCTATGACTGAAAACCCTGAAGCCAACGTCGTCTGTGTACAGGCCCAGTCTTTTGTCTATATGGCTGTCGATGGTTTCGGTGCTTGAGAAAACTCAAGGACCAGATGTAGAGTTTTCTTAGAAGCGATGATCTTCAACAAAGATCGACGGAAAAAGATAGCTCAGAATCGATTTTCAGGTAGACGTTGCACAGAACTTGTCGTTTATTGTTTACTGTTATAGATCGGTATTAATCGTTCATTCAAGTATTTTCACAATAAACTCCATTTTCAGACTTCGGAATCGCTCGCCCGAATTACCTCGAGATTTACGACATTACGTGTGTATGGGTGTGAAGTACTCCTGTCGAGTATTTTCAAAATATTTCCGTCTTACGTAAATATGCCTAAGCAAAGAAAGAAAACACAAGGACGGTGCTTCTTGGCCTTAATAAGATCACCCTTAAAGAGGTTAAATGATTTTATCGGTCAGCCGCTGAGTGAAAGGACTAACGCGTGATTCAGGTTGGACGCAAAGTTATAAACAGCTCAACCCTTTCACCACAAATTACGTATTTTTAGTCCGCAACTTCCTGTTCTATGTGTCTCCATATAAAATTACTTCGCGCGGTATAGGTGCAGAGGAAAAGATTTCCCATTCGACCAGACAAATTTATTCATTTCCAGTTACATTCGCTTATAATGTCCTTAAAGTATCGCGTTGATCTCCTGCGCAAAGAAATACACACCGACGACATTCCCTTCTGTATACAGGTACGGAGGCCACAACCTTAGGTGTGTTTAACTCAAATATCCGACGTTCGATTAAACGCATCACACGAAGACGATCGACCAGCGCTCCGCTACGAGGGATATCGACGAAAGATGGAAGAAAGCGCGGACTCGCGAGCCGATTCTCCGAAATTTCGCTACTGACTGCGTTGGTTCACTATCGGTTCGCTGAAACGAGTCTTCCGTTTGCTACGGTATCTGGTCGGACGGAAGCTGAAAGGTGTCGTACAAAGCAGATTCGAACGAGGGTACATTGCGTGCGATAATCGCACTATTATTGCCTGAGAAGGCTTCTTATTGTTCAAAGTATGCGCAGCACACTGTCAGCTCGATAAAGGCATAGTAAATATCGTTCGCTGAAAGGGCAATTGCACGGCAGGCATACACCGCGCGCCTTGCGCTCCTAACGTCTCCAAATTATGTCCAACCTCGCACGGGCTGTCCTCCGAAGAAACGGGATGACGAACTATGGAGAAGGAGTAAATAGCGATGGAAGGGAGGGAACGAGACGGATGAAAATGGGAAAAACAAAGGATCGCGTCGCTTGGGGAATTAAAAACAACGAGTCGATCGAAGTGCGAGAGAAAACGATCGTAAAATGCTAAACACCGCGGTCGTAGGAACAACGACCGCTGCAAGCGGCTTTCATTCATCCGGAAAACAATGAAAGAGGCACGAGCCGGTGATATAATTTCGAACAGCCGGTGAACAATGCCGGTACCGGTAAAGACCAATAAAAGTACAATGTAAGGGTGCTGGTTAAGTGAAAAGGAGAATACAGAAAGAAAGAGTTAGCAGAGTGAGGGGGAGAGGGAAAGAAGGAAGAAACATAGCGGAGGGTTACGCTACGAGGATTAAAGGTTCAAGGCCGAATAGCGCCGGGATAAAAAGAGAGAGAGAGAGGGAGGGATCATTGGGTAAACGAAAGAAGTCAGAGAAAAGAATTCGGAGCCGCTGGCGAAACAAGGGTCGACGAGTGACACGGTTGCTAGAAGCAACACACCTGCTCGCATAACTCGTGCATGAGAGGAGTCTATGAGAAAGGCGTAATGAGCGGTCAGTGGCGGACAGGTGGCATTATTCCTGTTTCATTATATCGAACGAGCCATCTAAACGTCTGGACAAAGGGAATTTTTACGGGTCGTTAACCTTGCTTGCTGATTCCTCGGACAGTGCCTCGTGTCCAAACTTTTACCAATTATTCCCTGGCGCCGTCGATCGAACAGATGAAAGTAACAGATAGGTCCACTATACAGATCGCTGTACCGCGTTGTACGTCGGTGTAGGAAGGACGAGGCAAAAGTTGGGAAACGAAGGAGAAGGAAGGCGTGCTCTATGGGAGAGAGACCTTGGGACTCCGAGAGACACGCGAGGCGAGGATATAGAAGAATTATGAAGCGAAGAGGCAGAAGAAGAAGCGTCTGTGAACTGGTTGAGAAGGCTGGATAGAGCGGCGAGGAGCGGGGGGAGGACAAGACAAGTAGCCCAAGCTGTGGTTCGGTTTAGAGCACTTTGGATTAGCGGGATCTAATAAGCAGGTTCAGCCGCGAGTTCTTAGACGCAAGTACAGGCACGTCAGCAATAACACGTGCGATACGAACAAGTCCAAGAAATATGGTAGACATCGAGCGTAAAGAACGGGGATACGCGCGGTGTAGGAAGTAGCGCCAGAGAGCTACGATATGGAACAGGAGACTGTCCCCTAAGATCATCCCAACGTCCCTGGAACCTACGAGCATGCGATAAACGACAAAATGGGCGGGCGAATGGCAGTTCTTCGCGATGCGTTTCACCTGACGGACGTGTGCGAGGAAAGTGTAGGAAGAAGCGAAACGTAAGAAGGCGAGATAAACTCGCAAGACACCGAAGACCGGTATCCTCGTCGGCCACAATTTCCATAGGAACGGAAGAATCGTGCAAGGCGACGTCGAGACGCTCTCGCCCCGATTAGAAAGGAGACTGTGTTCTCGGCTGTCGAGTCTGGTCCAGGCGAAAGTCTCGCCAAGACTGCTGCCTCCTTCGTTTCCTCTCTCGGTGTATTCCCTTCGCAATTACGAAACCATCAGCGGTGGTGGGCGTGAAATTTGCTCGTACAAAAGCTTCATCACCGTGGAAAGAAGAAAGGGACGAGAGAGAATGAGAGAAAGGGAGAGAAGGACGGAGAGGGAGGGGGCATTCTCGTGTCTAACCTTAACCTACCGCAAAGCTGTCTCTCACCCTGACACCAGCTCCAATAGGGCGATATACGTGCGTGGTTATCGGTGCACCTTTTGGCCGCGCGAAGACGCCGATTCGACGCGGACGCGTACAGCGAGGGCTGTGGTACGTGTGTGGCTACTTGCTAACGGTTACTTTCGGTGGAAAACGGTGGTGGGTACTTGTAACTAGCCGGTACCGTTAACGGCACGTGGCAGGAATGCTCGAAAGTTAGACACCCGCTGCAAACTTTGATTTTCTTCTCTTCTCTTTCTTTCTTGCTTTCTATGCTGATGCCAGGTTGTTATAGAGCCGCAGGCAAGCGGGATTTATTTCGAATACCTCGCAACGCGCAATCGAATTAGACGCGTGAATTATGGCCCCGTTTCTTCGCTAAATCACGCTACCGTTCCGCGTGCTTTTCGTTTCCACCAGCGAGAGAGGAGGATGCTTAGCGGGGAAACGCGGCTAATAAAGTGGAAAATTGACGCGGGATGGTTGTTGGAAACGAAGCTTGTTTTTAAACGACGTGCAAATTCTTCCGGCGGTCCATGTTGCTCCACTGCTACCGTTAGTTCGCTTCTATCGGTCAATTACTGGCTTCTTTTCTAACAGCCGGCACGACGATCCAGTGATTTCACTTTGGCTACTTTAAGACGATAACGGCTTTTCTTGCGTTACGGAAATGCCGCTAATCAGCTGGAAAATCAACGACCGAGAGTTGCAAGTTCTTTTCCTGCCACCGTTTTCCAAATTTTCGTCTCCAAGTCCTGGCTTCTTTCTTAGCGTCGCTCCAGAGCGACGAACCAGGCGCTTCCGATTAAGCTCAATTAGTCGTTCCACGCTAACAACAGCTTTCGTTGCATGGGAAATTAACGAGGATCGGTTGCAAGTCAGGCTGAATGTCGTTTTCCAATGCTCGGGACTGTTCGACCGCTTTAGGGCGATCGACCAAACGATTTTCAGGTGTTTTAATCTCAGCTGTTTTCAGCGCTCCTGGTCTAGCATTGTCCTGGTAGCTTTTTATTTTCTACGACTCCGTTCGGCCACGCGATGCAGCTTCGTCGATCGTAGGATTCTCAGCCTGTGCTTTTCGCTTCGCACGGTGTACAGCTCGTCCTGCGACTATGAAAGCAGCCTCAAAATTTATACGATAAAAGACAAGAATAAACTAACTTGCCGCTACTGTTTCGAACGAGGCATTAACATACGAAAGCACGCGATGAAGCACGTGAACGCCGAATGTTTTACAACTGTTAGCAAAGTTAGCATCCAGGAAGCCGCTCCGAAGAATGAAATTCCACGTACGCGTCGAAGGTTTCATTCACAAGTAGAAAGTATCACGGCCAATAATTACATTACCGACGAATGTCATCGAGAGAGATAAAAAAAGCCTGGTAATTAGTTTAACTAAACAGGAATTGGCATGTAGCGCGCGTGTAAAAAATGTCGTATGAAAGTGTTATTTCAGCGATGCGGCGTCGATTCCAGTTGGTTTTAATTTTCGTCCGTAGGAAAAAAGACGAAAAAAGGAAGCCGACTCTCGTTTTCATTTGTAACCGCGCGTGACACGCGAACGGTTCCGAGTTCGTCACGTCGATGCGTGAATTACGGCACACACGCGCGCGCGCCAGCGGTTGCGAATTTTTCAATCGGCCGCAGGCACGCCGGTAAAACGTAAACAAAACGGGACACAGAGTGCAACGCGGGCTTGTCTCTCTGCGCGTGTACACACGATCGACGACAAACGCGCCACGTGCTACGGTTGTCTTTGCATCGAAAGGGGGACAGTGGGAGATGCCAGACGCAACGTAACATTCGTAATTCGTGATTCAGCGATGTTATCAGCGGCCGCCAAACAGTGGCGTAGGTCATACTTCTATCTCGTCTCGTGAGCTTTTTTCCATAAGCCGTGTATCGCGCCAAAGTCGTGATCCAACGCATCGGATCGCGTTGGTTCGTTCGCGTTACTTGGTGTCTGCGCCGCGGCTTCGTCGTTTTACGCAGCTGAATACGATCATCTCTTGCCGACGCGTGGCTCGTGTTTTGCATTAAAATTGACATTTTTACGCGAGTCAGCGAGGGAAGGTGGAGCTTGAGATTTCGACGGCTTCCGTGCTCGCGAATTGAAAGATTCGCTGCTGATGTTCCCAACATGTCCAGACACAATTTAATTGGAATTCGTCGATTTGGTTTGGAGATCGAGAACGGATAATCGCAGCGAGTAAACCATTCGAACTAAGACAGAGCAGAGTAAGACGGTCTTTTTGTAGGTAAATTTCAAACGACGTAACTAGAATTTGATGCTCGTATCAAATCTAGATCGATATAACTGTAAACCTTATCGTATCTCTCGACGATCACTCGAGTTATCCGTCAACTACGATCGTCATACTCTTACAATGACCAATTCGAAATATTAAATTGATCCTATTCCACTCGTTACGTAACGAGTATCCCATCGTATCAGTAGATAAAGATCGGTTAACGCTAAAATACGGCCTAAAGTATAGGAACAAAGAGCGTAATTCCGAATCTTGCTTCTATATTTAACTTGCTGTGGCGCTTCCGATCCACTCGTTAAATTCACATATCAATTCCACGTCTCGCATCGAACCACGGCAGCGATCTCGGCAACCATATTCGCAAACTTTTCCAAAAATTGTCAATCGACGCTAACCAAGCGGATACCTGAGGATCTCTAATTCGTAAAAAAGACATCGTAGAAAATTCATCGGGGGATTTCCCTATGCTTTTACATCGCAGCTGTAAACTCGGGACGAACCGCGTCATTTCGGTGGGCCGCGCGGAGGTTAGAGAAATGGAGCATACTAAAACTCTCCATTTGCTTGGAATCTGGGACTAGAGCAGCCAGAGCCACGACTCGTGCAATAAATACAATAAAAATACACTGACTCTGGCGACATATGATTTTTCATTCGCGCGATGGGAGTTTACGTGGAGACAAGTGGATTCGGTGGACGAGAGCCGAGCCAACGGCACGCTCAGCCGACAGACGAATCCACCAACGAGTCTCGAGACTCGACTTTTGCCAAAGTCTCTCGGGATACCGCGGTTGTACGCGCGTGTACCGAGTTTCCTTATCGCGAACGCTGTCGAGGCTGCATTTCCAGCAATCCGCGACTGTTTTCTCTCGCCAGACTGCTTGGCACTGAATGGCATCGTAACGTAAGGCCAGGAATATCGAGTATGAATGAGACGATCGACGGCCGATTAAACGACTAATCGCTGGCAGTCGAGTGTCACCCATCGTCGTTATAAACTCGGTTTATTTATCTTGCTGTGTAACGTAAACCGATAGAAGTGTTTGGAGTCGGTTGCAGGAACTGGCGGCGATAAGACGGCAGGATGGATGTCTCGAGGAAACGTCAATTATTTTCTTTCTGCCTCGTCAATGATCCAATTGCGCAACGTGAGACGTAAAATGACGAAATGTAAGTGATAACGACGATAATAATATTTCAATAACTAACATGGTCGCGTCAGTCTCCTTGAACTTGGAAGCGAAAAACGACGTCCATCGTCATCCTCATCTTTGCCATGATCCGTTGCGAGGAAATTCGCTCGCGTTCGCGTCCAACCTGTGAAGATAATTTTCCACGAGAAATGCGGATGTCCTATTCGAGAATACTCCACGCAACGTCAAACCCTCGCGGTCTTTTTCCATCGATCCAAGTCAACCGATATTTCAGTCTTTACATCGATTAAGAAGCGTCTTAGGACGCGAATTCCCTCGTAACCATCTCGTTGGCTCTCGAAGCCGAAGAACGGGTCATCCTTATCCCTCGTCGTCCCTTGTTACGCAGGGAAATTTGCGTTTGGCGCGTCGCACGCCAATTTGCGAAACGAGGAATTTCGGCGAGAGTATTCCAGGCAAAATCAAACGCCTCTTATTCGAATTTTCCTCGTATCTTCACCACGCTGTGTCGGAAGAAGGTTCGTCCGCCGTGATTTCTCTGCTTCTCGCCACAACGCGATCCGTCGAATCGAAACTGAGACGAGGAATATACCTGCGTCGACGATCAAGTTCCACAATTATCCACAATTAGCTGGCACCACGCAAACCTACATCGGACAGACACGCGCTTCGAGTCGCCTAACTCGCCACTTTTCCTACAAGTAACTTTCATTTGCCTTCGATTATTTCGTCTCGTGCTAATTAACGTCAACTATCGTCTTTGTCGGACGAGCTACTTCGAGTTGCTGAGCTTTCGTCTGCGCCAATTGCCACGCACCTTGCGTTACTTCCCTTCTATCAGCGCTTCGTCAACGTTAACTAGGCTTTCTATCGTCATCTACCGGCTACACGTAAAAATCGGCCGAGGTAGGATCGGACGCGAGAATCCGATCGAAGAGAATTTTCGAGCCAATTTTCTAACGTGCAAGTTGCCGCTGCGTCGACTGACAAGTGTCTCGGATTGCGGCGAAGCGAGCAGGTTGATCCTACAAGAGAATTAGACAGACGTCTCGATACGAGATTCCAAGGGGACCGCGGAATGGTGAAGGACGCGCGTCTTCACTCGCCGGTGCGTCGCAGCGTGTTGCGAATCTTATCGAAGCTGAACAAGTGCGAAGGAGTCGACTGGATTCGCGAGACGCGGAAGAAAAATGCGCGTGCGACCGGCTCCTCGGTAGATCTCGTTTCACTGCCACGTTGTGCATACGTAAACAGATTGGCGCACAAAGGAACCAAGAGATTACGCGATGCAACGACACAGACAAAGACAGAGACGGAGGAAGAGAGGAGAAGATTGGGAAGGTGGAAGAGCCGGCGATACAGAGAGATAGAGAAGGACGTGCATACGCACGGTTACTCTGCATGCATTTAAAACGGGGACGCGGCCCGTAAATCACGTAGTAGAGCCTCGGCTCGTTGCGGTGCAGCTCGACGGAGAGGATGTTGCGCGCCACCGCCGCCACGTGGTTTTCGCGGCAAAACTATGCGGCCGCCACACGCCGGGCGAATTTATGAATGGGAGAAGCCTATTGACAGATCGCGCGTCGATAACTCTCTCGTTAATGGCCCGTGATGGTGGGTGAGCGGCTCGATGCGCCGCAGGAGGACGAGGAGGCGGAGGAGGAGTAGCTGCTGGAGGCCAGGCCGACCAAGGAGGGTAACGGGGGAAACTTGGACTCCGCTTTATGCCGCCGGTGCTCGCGGCACACGCCGTGTTCCCCGCTTGCCGCCAGTCTTTGTCCTTTGCCCGCTGAAAACCTTCCACCCGGTGGTTAGCACCGATCGCGACCGATCCTCCAGCTGGTTAAGCTCTCGCAATTTCTAGGTAGCGCTCCAAGTTACAGCGGATGCGTGCGTGCCCGCTACTCGAGTGTTCCAACTTAGGACAACGCAGCGAGGTCCCTCTTGTGCAGTGGTGTCAAAACTCTGCGGATAGAAATCGTTCGTAGCGGTGGGAAACCGATGCGAGACCGAGCTTCGATACTTGCATCGTGTTTAAGCTCGAGCGAGACGGCCAGATTACGTCAAATCAGGCACTGGCTAAAGTAAAGCAAGGAGAGAACCGTAGGCGGTTTGATCGAGCGATAATACGCTGGAAGAAGCGCGTGTTCGGCCCTCGATCGGCGTTCGTCGGTTTAAGCAAATCGCCGATACGACCTGTCTCCGTCCGGTGCTTTCGATCGTCCTTTTATCTTACAGAAGCGGAAAAAGTGCGATAACGAACCAAGTGTTGCAAATTAGGAATCGTTCGTTTATTCTGTACAATTACGACAGACAAGTGCGTGATCTACGACTGTTCGCTTTATCGAATAATCCGACAGACGGCGCTGGATCGCTATTTCCAAAACCTGTTGGCCACAGTAGTACCGAGCAGCGAACGATACCGCAGACTATATTTTTCGACGTAAAACTGTTTTGACGGAGTTTCCGCGTGCAGGTCTGTTTTCGTCTTGCTATTATCGAATATTCGTTTGATGTCGTTAGAAATCCGTGAAAAACGCTTGCTACGCCACCGTGGGCATTTAGCGAACAATCGATATTAATCTACTATCGTAGAAAAAGGTATTGCAGTCTCTCAAAGCTAACTTCTCACTGTAATGGTAAAGCGATGTAACATAGAAGACCGTCGTGTCGCTTTATGTAGTTGTTACAAGAAGACGATTTCTGTTCTGTGCGATCGCACCAAGTTCGAGCTAATCAACAATCACAGGAGGATCGCCTTACAAGTCTGTTCCGACTCGAATCTTGGCCAGGTTGAAGACTTTCTGGCACGTCAGATTTTATTAAACGAGTGCCAGAAATTTTACTTTAGCCGATCGTTTCGGTCATTGATCTTTGTGCGTTCGATCTACGATATCGTATAACCTAGAAATATTTACGTGCTTTATGAAAAGTGTATCTTGTACGACCGAGATATCGCGTTGGTTGTGTTTTGTTACAAAAAAGAATTGCATCATTTGCATTAATAAATATCGGTGGAAATTAATTAATTACTTAATTATGGACGTAGAGTGCTCGGAGAGATATTTTGGTTACAAAGCAAATGTCGGAAATATGGCTGCGTGTCGTGTGAGAAATAAGGAACTAGTAGGAACATTCTAGACGTCTAGAAACGTTATAACGATCAACGAGTATATGAAATATAATGATTAAGAGTAACATTCTACTTCGCAATTTTAAATATGTATGTAGCTGTACGACTATCATGAGAACGAAAGGGTTAGTTGAGAGACACAGATGTGCGATTCCGAAATGTATAATTCCCTAGGATGAACATGTATAATTGCGAGTAAGTGTTACACGAGTTTACGGAAAATCCTTCCACGAATAATCAGCCTTATACGCATTTGCCTCGGAAAAATGAAAAATAATAATCTGAATTTGCATTCGAAGAGATAACGATACACTTTGAGTAAAAAAAAAGCGGTTGATTCGCAGAATTATCGCGATTGAATCGAGATACTGAAGATCGTAACGTCTGAAAATCAGATGTAGATGTAAGATGGCCGTAAACCTTCGAAAATAACAAGAAAATGCTACTCTGGTGCATAAAAGTCGAACGATTCTTTAATCGCGATCGAAATTAGTTGTTTCTGCGTGACTAATATCTTCCGTTAATTTGGATTTTTCCACGGAGAATAAGAAAACCGAGTTGTTCGCGGAAACGACAAGAGAACGTTATCCTTTCGCACAAATAATCGATCGATTTCTTGACCATGTCCGACGTCGAGATTACGCGTCAGTTTTAGTCGATCGATCGGTCGAGCGTATCGAAAGAAAATATCTCACTTACATAACTGTACCAAGCACTATCTGTCACTAGCAAAGACGTTGCTATTTTCTGTCAATATCTTTGAAATCTCTGCCAGAGCTTTCCTTCAATCGTTAAAAACAAAATTTATCACAATAGAAACGTTCGTGAAAACGCGAGGATTTTTTCGTTTCGATCAGACAGTTGGTAGAACTGCCGTGTGACATTGTCCGACGGACGCGTTCGATCGTACGCTCAATCGCACTGGACGTGGGATAACCTCAAAAATACATAAAATCGTAGTACATTGTGTATATATAGTTCTCATATATTCTATGAATTATTGAAATTCGACGTGAAAATATTCCAAGGATTGCAAGGCGAGAAGGATACCCTTTCGTATACGAACAGAGATCAGTAGAAATAACTAGAAATTTGCGGAAAGATCACGTCGCCAAGATGTCTCTGAATACAGTATGATCCAAAGACGAAGAAATTCTTACGACGCACTTCCTGCTGAATAATAAAACGATAAAGGTATCAAGAACGCTGAAGTCACAGATTCGACCGGTTTTGTCACCGTCGGACACAGCGCGGTCTTCGCGCGAACGCGGCTGTTTCTCGAGATACGCCTATTACGCATTGGCATTTCACTAACACGGAGCATTTTAGAGCATATTCGTAGCTTGTGGGTAAAACCAATCCGCCACGGAGATATACCGCATAGTCACGTAACCGATCCACACTGAATGTTCTGTGCCCCGGCTATAACTAATAAAGCGGCCAGAAGATACTCACAGGTTAAAGTACAAGTTTACAAATTCTCTATGGCATGACGAAACATGTTCCTTAAATTTCGACGACGATCCAACACGGTTTGGAAACGTGGACGAATACAGTTCGGAAGAGGTTACGGTCGTTCGGTTGATCAAACGAAACCGGGCCATCAACAAATGCATTACATACATTCGGCGAGTGAAAAAGGAAAAAACTAGTCGTTCCTATCGCCTCCACGCGATCGGTGAGAGAGAAAAAGAGCAAAGGTAAATATATGCTTTTAAAAACATCCCTTAGAACAGAGTCGGGTTGTTGTCGTCGCGGTAACCATGACGACGTTGCCCCCTTGATGGTTGGTCATAATCGTGCCCCTTTCCCCCTCCCCCCTTGCCCGCTGCTTAGTGAACGTCGTACCCTTCTCCTTGCTCCTCCTGACGCACAGGCGACGCTAGGTTTCCTCCACAGCGCTGGCCAAGTAAAGAAGAGGCAGCCAGCCTCGGAGCCTCCGGTCACCTTTCTCTATCTCGCTCTCTCTCTTTATCGAGAACTCTTTCTTTGTCTCTCATATCGCGTGTGTAGTATATATATATATACACACACACACATATATATGTATATATACACGTTTCTCCTTCGTGCTCTTATTCCTTCCCTATCGTTGCTTCTTTCTCTCTCGCTCGTTACGCTGCCCCTCCTCTCCGCACGTAGCGACCCACGACCCACCGTCGTTACCACAGCCACCTCGACCGTTCCCCACCTCTCGCCATCCTAACTACGCCACCCAGCATCGCGGCCGCCGTCCTACCTCCTCCACCTCTCCACCCCCAACCTCCTCTTACTCTGCTCCGCTGCTGCTGCTGCTGCTGCCGCCTCTATACCCTCCTGCTCCCTCCGCCGCTCGTCCCCAAGCCCAAGGAAACGCGGGATCGCTTCGAATTCAAACTACTGAACACGAGGTTACCACGCGTCAAATCTGACACTTCGGCACGACGTTGATCCGCCGCTGTATCAATTTCTACACCATAGTGGAAATAACGTCGACGACGTGAAACCTCGCCGATTCTCACGTACACAGAGTTTCCTAATGTTATGCTCCGACAGAGGGGGAGAGAGAGAGAGCGAGAGCGAGAGAGAGAGAGGGAGGGAGAGAGAGAGAGAGAAATGACGAAACACGACGAAAAAAAATTCGGGGCGATTATTTGTATCGATTCCGATGTCGACGCATGAAAAAAGAATCAACGAACGAGTGTTTATGGTTTTTCTTAGCACTTGAGAATGCCCGGTACGATTCAATGACTCGCAGCCGACGGGCGATTAACACGGTTTCGCGGCATGATTATACCCGGTTGATGCAATATTTCCCATCGATTTGTACGATCACACACAGGATGAGAAGAAATCGCAGAGGTTAGATGATAAAATAGTTTCCACGGAGATTCGTCGCCGTGTCTGCCGTTCATGTGCGCCAGCCTTTCAAGGCGTTACGAGAAGTTAACTTTCAATTGCAAGTTGCGCTCGTCGCTGCGGGACGAGACGTTCTCTTCGGCGATCAGAGTTGCGTGTAACGAATCGTATATCCGAGGTATCCGTCGTCGAGACAGAAAAATCACACACTGAAGAACCACTTGTACTAAGGCACGGTTGAGATACACGGCTCTCGTTCGATGGTTGAGAAACGTCGCGTCGAAACGAGGATAAAGTCCCTTGGCGTAACGAACACCGAACTCGAGGAACCGAGCAACGTTTAAATTTTTCACAGCAAGCGACACACAACCACCTCGTAGCCGTTGTGATGTCGTGTTCGCGTAACGCTCTCTTGGCTGGCCGTACAAGAACGTTAGAGGCAGGCGAACACAGGCCGGCACAGTTTTCGAAAGGGGGGAAAAAAAATTGTTGGAGAAAAAAGAAAAAGAAACTGACGTAGCACTTTTCACTCACCTGACTAACGTCGCACCACATTATTATTTCGCTAGCACTGACGACAGCATCTTGGATCGCTCGTGTACCATACACAGTGTAGCGCAATGGTTTTTTGTTTTCAGTGAAGAAATAGTACGTGAAATCGAAGCTCCACCGTCGGTGTACGCTCCGTGAATACACTCTGTTCGTTTTCTCTCTCACAGTCTCACGAAATGCACTCTCACGATTGCGGATACATTCGTCGCCGTGCGCTTGTGATTCACGTTTCAGAATACCGCTTGTCTAGGCTCGTCGAGTAACACCACACGATCACTACGAGTGAACGACACGACTCTCACTGACGAGCCCACTAGCGACTGGTTGGCCATGCAAAGCATTACTGAATACTCTGACAACAGTACTCGTCGTGTACCGCCGCTCGGTTTTCCCCCGAGTGAGCGCTCGGCTATTTCCGTCGAACTTCGGCCCACCTGCACTCTAGCACGACGGCACGGCACGCAGTGCCGTAGCCTTGTCCCGTCGAGCCCTTTACCTCTCCTCGTATCTATCTTCGAATCGCTTGCCACTATCTTCTTACATAAAACTTACGTCTTTTCTGTATTAAAAAATCAGCGTATCCACGCTACGAATTACAGCGAAGCAGGAAAACAGCGTAAAGATAGTATTGCTCCTACTGATTTCAGCTATCGTAACTTTTATTAAAACAAACTGAATTATTTTTGATTCGTATCGATCGTTATATAACGTATATAACTACGCGTAGGGATTTACGTTACATACATTATTGTATCGTAGGAAATTGATATTTCCTAATGTCGGTGAAAAAAAAGAAAAAAAAAAAAAGAAAAAAAAATTGAGGGAAAGATCACCTCTTGAATGAACGTAAATTAAAGGGTCCTGGCTATTCTCCAGCTTGTAAAGTTGTAATAACGGGAGCGTGGCGGGTACTTTAATGTTCGCGAAGAAAGTTTCAGAATTTATTTTTACACGCTACCGGTTGTCCGCGTGTTGTCGAAGTAACACGCACCATTGTGTATATTTTGTTCATACAAAATCATGCGGAATGAATTTCATGAATATCGACGCGCGATCATACCGATGATTTAGATGTTCCATCGAATAATTTTTTTTTTTTTCGTGCGCAACGGCGCCGCCTCCGACAATACGAATCCATTAGAGCGTTAGCTAAATTGTTTCGATATATCTATCAAAATACGCGTGAGAAAATTAAAATAGTTCTGCGCGTTTCAATGATTTACTACGCCGACCGATTGGATTTCGAATTCAATAAATTATTTTTAAAAGCCATTGTACATCGAAAAGCGAACAGCATATTGTCGACATTCGACCGGTGGTAGATTTCGTACGGGCGGAAGGGTGCGTTCTATTCACGCCACGTAAATTAATTGTATAATTGATATTGAATATCCTCGGATTGTTTATGCCATTCAGGTTGCTCATACAAAGGAAATTCATTGTTTAAATGTATGATTTTGAAATGTGATCAATGCTTTTATATAACCTGATTTATATTCTGATTTATGATGCGTGTGTGACATTAAAAAACCGCAAAAACTAACTAGCATAGGTGGAACGCACTTGTTCAAGGCGGAAAACACGAGGGAAGGGGAGTGGCCACGTGCCCTTAAAGCCTTGCCAAAGAAAGTGAGGATACGATATTAAGGTATTTAAAGTCTCTGGGTATAGAAATGTGAAGATCCCGTATATTTGTATTTACCAAATTATTTTGTTTTCGTCTCTTTCATAGAATCGGCTTAATCTTGTCCAATTATGTACAAGATAGTTCGCAAAGCAGGTGTTTTCGTATTTTTTTCATATAAAACTGTTTGCACTAACACCGACGTGAAAAATTGTTCTGCGCGAGAAAGTGCACGATAGCCTGGTCTCGCTCGATGAAAGTTACGGGAGAATGGATTGAGCTACGATGAAAAATTTGATCCAGCGCAAAAACTCAAAACGACTTAGGCCATTCGATAGGTACTAGCGAGAACTATTTCGCGAAGCTCGCACTTCTGGCGTCGTTTATCAGCAAGTTTCTTACGTCGTTGCGGCCGAATCATATACTATCGAATGATATAAAATCCTAACTAAAAAAAACCATCCAACTATATCGTACAATTCCATGTCCCTGTAATACGATAATCTGAAAATTTGCTCCATTTCCTAAAGTCAGCGATTTATCGGAACGACCGCATCGTTCGATTCAATATTTAAAACGTAATCACGTACATACGTATAGGCAGAAATATAAAAATTATACGTGTAAAAAAATATTTTCCAATAGTCGCATAACGAACGTGTAAAATTATTTACGAGCGAGAAACTGTAATATTTTAGCGCGATTGTAAATACAGAAATAATTCAAGCGTTCGATACGCAGTGGAAACCGTGGCTCGATTTCGATTTCGAGGCTACGAAACGGGGAACTCGTAGACACCGGGGCCCCCGAGTACGAGGGAGTCTGCCCAACGCCGTTAGCTTCGAAACCCGCCACTGACTGTCAGCCTGTATCCGGCGAGCAGCGTAAGAGCGCTCGAAGGCCTCGGCTCTTGCGAGCCAGCAACGAGCGGCAGACAACGCCGCACGGATACCGCGCGCCACCTTCCATACGGCAAGCAGCCTAAGAAAATTCACCGCGAACATTTTTATTCGGTATCGGGTAAACGGGCCGCATCATCGGGACGCTTCGATCGCGAAACAACGGCGCGCAAACCGGCGCATCGATCGTCGATCGCTGTTGCCCGGTAGGCCGGTTAATTTCGGGAATTTTGCGCGACATTCCGTAAACAGCCCGAGGGGAGAGCGTGCTCGAGGCTCTGTGAGGAGCGTACGGCGGCGTATCGCGCGACGGCCACAGCCGTCGGCGAGGCAGTTCTAAGCGAAGTCGTTTTCTCCGTGAAGGCGCGGTGAAAATGTCTTCCTCCTCCTCGCCACGAGGAACGAACTTCTTTCTCCCTTCATTGTTGCTCGGTGTCTACTTACATATATATCTGTATCTAAGAGTTAGCAGCGCTTTTCACAGACAGAGAGGGAACTTCGACTTGTCGTTACGCGCGTGAAAGTCCCTATACGTCTATAACTTGAATTTCGATCGATTCCTTGGCTTCGCGAACGAGGATCGAGGCAGCGGAATTTCTCCCAGCGAGAATTCGTAAGAAAGACCTGGAGTTTCTTCTCGTCTCCGTCGAGACGATCGACAACGACGAGTCTGACGACGAAGTCAGTCGGTCAGGTAGAGATCGTTGTTTTCGGAGAGATCGAATCGCCGACCGTGACGACTCGTTTCATCTGGTGCCGCCGAGATTCAATACTCTTTACGTCGATCGAAGAAGGGAGAGTCCAGCGAATGTTTCGTCGGAATTGTCGCGTGTCTCGTTACGCTTCGTATCGTTTGTTATTGTTGATGTCGTCGTCGGGCGATTTTAACGCCGCGGAACGGACAGCTATCGAAGGAAAGAGAGAGATGGCAATATCGTAGGAGAGTGGGAAGGAGGAGTTTTAACTGGCGGCTTATTGCCGGCGCGAGAATGCGCCAATGATTCTGACCGCGGAAACGAGCGCGTACCAACCGTTTAAACCCGCTCACTCGCGTGCATCGCCGTATGTAAGCGAATATACATATGTGTAAACGTAATACCTGTGCCGCTACAACGACGGCCAGCGTGCACGAGGACTGAGGACAGTCGAACGCGTGGCTTCACGACGGAAGTAAAGCGCTAGTCGGGTTTACGATTGGTTGAGCATTGCGCGACAGATGAATTGTGGCCAATGAATGTCCTTGCTCTCTGGACGAGGCCACGACGACGTAAGCAAGCCGTATTTGAACATTATGAACCGCTTGCGTATCTACGAGACCACGTCGCCTGCTTCGAACTTGATTCTAGTTGATTTGACAAGCATCTACGATCTTGCTCGTATTTTATGATGTTTCAATAGTAGAGGATAGCTTTTTTATGAAAACTATATATCGCATTAGTGTCAGAACTGCTACTTGTTACATCTATTGGATCATTCTAGCAAATTGTATTTTGTTCGATATTTCATCTTGCCACCGGTAGATAGATCTTTCGGGTTTCTATACATTTCTATTAACGAGGTATTTTTTAAAGTTACAAAAATGCGCACAACATGCAAAAAGGAAAATACTCAAAGTAAAGTAGCTGTTATTGATGCTCAACGGGTGAAACGAAACTTTATTTATCTATCGAGAGAGAAAGAGAGAGAGAGGTCTTCTATTTCTTTAGTTACGTTAATACAAATCCTCAGTTTACTTATGGATCGCATAGGATGTGGATAAAATAACAGATTTCCCATAGAATAATTAAAAAATAAAAGCAGGGAGGAGCATGCAATTTGTAGGAAATAAATTTTATCACGCCCGTGACTCTTCTAATGGACAATTGATATTTACGTATCGGTTTTCCCCACTTTTCATTATGATCCTTTGCCTCTCGTGGTTTCTCTTTTAGACTCTTTTCAGTACCGATGATAAAATGATGTCAAAATTGGTCTGAACTTTCTTTTGATATGATTACTAAACTTTCTCATCTAAGAACAGAATGGGAACTAGACGTTGATGGTGCTCGCGGTGGGGATAAGGAAACATCGAGGAACTCGTGGGGCGTTTTACGATCGTCTTCGAAAGCTGCGACTTCTGTGCACTTCCGGCCTCGATTCTAGAAGCACCTCCAGGCGGTTTTCTTTTCGCAGACGGGGAAAGATAATTCAGCAACCGCAGAAAATATCTCGATCGTGTACCATTTGATGCGATGACCTTTCTGCCGTTATTTTGTTCAGAATTAGGGATCGTTTTATCGTCATTTTGCAACTGTACTGTAAAAACTGTTCCTGCAATCTTCATACGTTTTTCCTACGGTTTAACGTTAATCGTTTAATAGCATATGCCGTAAGTTTCTTCTGTTTAAACTGTTACGGATGATATTAGAAAATTAGAAATTATTTTATACATCTTAGACGATCCCATCCATATATGCGCTTCTTTTACAAACGTCTTTCAGGAGAATGAACTTCTTTAGTGATACAGCGTAGATTCATTTGTACTGTTATACATCGCATTAGAAATTATTTTATTGTACATGTGATATCTTAGATCTGCTATATACTGCAAGAACGAATAATGCAATTTTTATACTTATTCCGTATAATTTAATACTTTTAACGCAGAATTAAATCAAGCAACGTATTAGGTAGGTTAATTTCTTTAGGCAATTATAATTACGACGGTATTGAATTTAGAGTACTACAGGTAACAGGCGGCCGATTACTTTCTAAGGTAAAAGCAATGGAATGTTGATAAATTGCAAGTTTAAAGGTGTTTATGTTACAAGTCTTGCGGAAGTATCTAAGTGTGTCGAAAAAGCATCCAGGAAAATCGTGTTACGTTAGAGGTGCAGCGACCGAGGATGCTTGGAAAGTCAGGACAGTTTTCCCGCTGTTTCCATGCAACCGGAAGTTGCTCCTCGGCCGCATTTCTCTCATCCTTAAATCTCTTTTTCAACGTTCTTCGATTTCTCTCCGGTTGACGCTTTTTATCTTCTACTTTTCAAATATGACTTGTACGCAATTAATGGCAACTAATTTATCCATTATACAACGACGCTATTTATTCTTCTCTTGATATGCCTTTCTTCTTGAAAATTCAGACAATGCTCCAACTTGGATTTCTTACACATACGCTATCGACTATTTCTCACGCGTTATTTTCTCTCGTATTTTGTCTTCCCTTACGTAAATTTATTAATCAACCTAATCAACACCGATCGAAATATTGGAATAATTTCGGGTATCTATCGGGACGAACGAAAAAGCTGGAAAAAGTCAGGAAGCGAGGCTTCTGACAAACAAAATCTAAAATCCGGTCGTTTAATCGCGTCCACGCGAGCTAACGAATGCCAAAGGTATAAAATTATAATTAAATAATATCATTATCGATATTACGTAATCAATTATCATAATTAATCGTGAAACCTCGATGTATTTGATTTTCGTTTTCATGAAAGACTAAATTTTTCATCCCTTTATGTATATACATATTAAAAACCTACATCACAAAAACTTTTTCTCTCTCTCTATATATTATATTATATAATTAACCGATAATTAGCGTTAATACGTTCTCTTACGTGTTAATTAAGACGACATAGCCCGTTTCTGTATAACGATTATTACGTTATAAGGTGTATATCGTTTTCTCACCTGTTTAAGGCGGATTTACGGTTAGCGAAAATTTCCGTGGTTGCATACCGCGCCATCATATCGATTTACACGGTCCTCTTGTAAGTTCTGCTGCTCCTTGTTTGATCAACTGAGACAGCCAGTCGCAATCTATCGAAAATCCTTCGAATTCGCGTTGTTATCCAATAGCGGGCAGCCAGCAGCTGGAAGCGTTTCGCACGGTCGAGTTAAAAACACCTGTTAACACACGTTCGGTTCTACGGTGACATCCGGACGACATCGACAGGTGTAAGTGTAAGTTAATCAACTAATTTGACAACTCGTGCGTGCACGTGACTTTCGTATACCTCGTACCCGCCCTAATTATTATTAATGGGCAGCAGGGTATCTCGCGATATCGAAGCCTACAGATGGATGCGTTCAACGTTAATCCTAAGATTACCCCGTTAAGTAAAACACTCGTCAGCCTCAGAAGTGGCCGTCGCTCGTATCTCTTGCGATCGAAAAATTGACGTAGAATACCCAAGTACGTATATTTGAAAGTATAAGAGATACAGAATACGATCGAGCAACGAAAACAGATGATTTATTTTTTCAATCGTTACTTCGTATATTATCTTCGTCCCAGGTAATAGCGTATTTTTCAGCTTCGAAAATTGTTGAAGTGATCGTCACTTCTGAGAAAACTCAACATCTGGTCTTCGGTTTCTCAACCGCCTAAGGTCTTCGAAGGCGCATAGACAAAAGAATGCGTTTAGGAAAGGCCATAAGCGGTACACGTCCGACGTTGGTTGAGGCAGTTGTCTTTAGTCTCAGGGTAACGTTGCTAGCGAGAGGATCTGGATCGGCTTACATAGTACCACATATTTTGTAATTTACTATTCACAATATATACACTTTCAATACCTTGCAGTTTGCTCACGCATTTCTTTAATTCCATCCACTGAATAACCTTAACAAAAATAAATATCCAAAGATCGCTCTTCGCCACTCTCCGCTTCGGCACCTACGACGATCTTGGAAATGTTCATCTACGTGGAGATTCTCTTCCTTTTCGACCTTCCCTCCAGACACGGGATGGCAATTAATCGCGATATGCAGCTAATCGGCAGAAAGTTGAACGACCGAACAAACTGGTCGCCGAAGCACTCCAATTAAGTACCAGAATAGATAGAAAATTTGTACTCCTCGCAGGCGTCAAGATCCGCCACAGTTCATACACTCACACGGTCTATAACATGGCGCGTGGGCCGACGACTATAAATTTGACGCAGGATCGTGGCCAGCAGCATTAATACGGAAGGACTCTAGCCAGGAATAAGAGGAAGAAAATGGCCCGCGGTGCGGCGCCGTTCAAAAGGGCGGTCACGCTAATAGCGACGATCGGATCCTCATTACGGATTCCGATCGTGGGTATCGATAAAGATCGGCAATAAGATCCCCCATTCCTCTTCAAGCGGCGATCCCTTCCGCTTTACGAGCAAGTGCCACGAATTAATTCGGACCGAACCGTTTCGGATTAGCCCGGTAAGAAGCCTGGCAGCTTCCACTCGGTTATTGACCGAGTGAATACCGTGTTTACATAATAGGCCCGGTTCACAGATTCGGCGCTCTTTGTTCGTTCAATGGCCCCGTATAAACAAATTACCATGTGCATACAGGGTATGTAAAACGGAACAGGTGGCAGACACTCGAGTAGGTGCTCGTACGTCCGAAAGTGTTCGTCTACGAAGACGTCGATCGATTCGCGCGACGAATTTCGTAAATACCGGGCGACGCCTGTGGAAAATGTCGAAACGCCAAGTACGTTTCAGAAGGGGACGAGCACGTTCGAAAAATTAGGAAGACAAAATGGGAATTGAGAGAATAATACAATTTACGACGAGACGTCTACCGAGCTTTGTATTTAGGGAAAATTCTTCGCAGCAAAGACAGAAAATTCTTCGCATCTCATAAACGAAGGCAGGTAGAACGTGCATTTACGAACACCTATTTCGTTGCTTTTACTTGCTGCTGTGCGGTCAGCCGTAGGAAAAATCTTTGAGAATGCAGTATTCGAAGGGAATTTCCCTATACCCTGCGTCCTTTAATTATCCTCGCAAAAATATAAATTTGAAAGTTGGAAAACTTGGCTACTAACGTTAATTCCGCGCAAGAACTCGGGTCCTCTGTTCGGACTATTATCGCGTACGAGCTGCTCTTCCACAAATTCAGATAAATGCAGCTCTACGTTAACTCACGATCGGTATCAGATTTATGCAAATCAATAAGCCATTGCTCACGCGGCGCTGTTATTAGTCAGCCTGTGATAAATGAAAAATAAATATGGAAAAAGAAGAGAAGGAGAACGGCCGGCCGTGTCATTGAACGTGAACGAGCGGCGGCATGCATATAATTATAGGAGACATTTATTAATTCTTTACGATCGACGTAACACGAATTCAAAGCGATCGCATGACACAGGTCTGGCTCGATGAGACGCGCGCGCGTACACGCTCCGCCATTCATTCATGCGTTTCGCCAAGTAACATGTACCTATCGATAAAAGCGATGCAACTTATTATTCATTAATTGCTCATTGTCACGGACGATCGCGTAATTCCGCGGGGATCCCGCTTATGTAACCTAGTCGACGACCCCGCGGTTTCGCGATTAATTAATTCTTAACAGCCGCCCGTTAACGAGGCAAAAGAAGCATCGCCGTTACAACGAAAGATTATTATTCTACAGTTTACGCTTCTACCAAATTTCGAAAGATCTCGTGATCGTTTCAAACGCGGCGGTCCAAGTAAGGCGAATTAACGAAATAAGCGAAATGTCGTAGTTTCGTGTGTCGCGCGACGCAGGAGATTTTTAGGGACACGGAGCTTGGAAATTTCGAGTTAGAAATATAATAGTTTACGCGTATCTCGGATTTGATACGGCCTCTGTGGAAAAATATAGAATGCCGCGTGCGACCTTGGACGCCGTTGCATCAATCGGTGCCGCTGCTTGATGCTTTAATTTAAGACTTCGCTATACGTGTACGTTGCACGGACTATACCGAAGAAGAGAACTAGCGCGATCGCGTCTTATCATCGTAACAAGGATGATAAGGAAATCTTTATCGGAGATAAGATTGTTGCCGAGTCTTTCGGTTGAAAATTATCTCAAATACATCGCATTAAACGATTGCCAATACGTTTGCAGAATACGTTTATCGAAGAAATGAAAAGCAAAGTTGAATAAAACTTGTACGTAGCGCGAGAAGAAAGGGAAAAGGAAAGAAGAAGAATCGCTTGCACCGAAAAGCACCGCTTTTTACGATACTCAGATAATTTCGTAACAGCCGTTCGAAACAACGATACACGAATATTACGTATTTACAAATCGATGACGTTGCGCTGTGATCGATCAGAGTTATGAGGAATGCGAAGTCTGGAAATTTATAGCACAGTGACCATGTATTTATTTTCTCGTTTTACGTAGAAGCTATAGGCTTTGAATCATAATATTTGTATAATAAATATTTCCGTGCGTACGTGTAGGAGAGTTGAATAATTTAAACGAGGAGGGAGCACAGTGGATACGAATTTATCAATTCGTCCGATGATTATCATTATCGTCATCGATCATTTGACGATTACCTACTCTTAAGCATTGCGTAAATCTAAACAGACGTGTCATTAGCAAAGATGACCCAATAGACATAAATCATAAATAGACATAAATAAATCTTGACTTTTCCAGGGTAAATAATTATCACAGATTAATACCATGTACGGAGTAAAAAATCATTGTCATATTTGATATAACCCAATAGACCTCATAAAAGATATAACTTAGAAAAAAAAAAACGAAGCTGGTACCCCGCTGGGGGTAGCCGCCCACATGCTGTATTATTTTTTATTTATATTTTTTTTTCTTCACCAACAAGATATAACACTTTACCAAATGTCCGCAAGGACAAATTGTAAAATAACCAAAATAAAATAAAAAAAAAAAAAAATTAGCAAAGATGATGGCCATACAACAACAACTTGTTTCAAAGAAAGAAACAACACACGCTGAGAGATAAATTCGTATCGTCGATATCTGTCCTTTGGATTCGATGCATGGAAGCGTTGATAAAAATTATGATCCACGCATTCTATATATGACAATAGGAAAAACTTTTAATTTTTCTTGTCACTTGCCGCTTCGAGTGGCATTTTACCGGCCAACTCATTAGTTCATTTTTCATCGTACTTTCTGCTATCACGATAAATGTTTCTTCGCTTCTGATACGCGTTCTATCGACGGTACTCGAGCGTTATCAATATTCCGATACTGAAATTATAATTCAATATTGACACTAACTAAAGAGACTTAAATGAGAATTTCACTTGCCAAGTGTATACTACAATGACTATTTCGTCTCGGATATTTTGTACACATAGTTTTGCATGCTGCATGCATTCCCAACATTCTTACACTTTTAAATTTCACTTGTTAGAAATTCTTTCGTTTATTACGATATTTCGCGCGATACGTAGCACAGGTTCTATAAATATTCAAGCGACTGTTATATATAGTATATCGTATTTATTTGTATCAGATGGCATAGAAACCGGGCTTGGTTTTACCAACATAGTTCCTAAACATGAAACTAAACTTACAAAATGAAATTATCAAGGGCCAACATCACGCCATCGCAATTATTTATTTCCAATCTTTTCCGATTAATTTGACTCGTCGAATTCCCTCTCTCTTCCCTGCTGTGTTCCACATTAATATCTTTTATCTTTAGATCCTACAGCTTCGTTCCATTCGAAGAAAGTCGAGCGTTCGTAACATTATAGTAAACTATCTGCATAAATGCTCGGCGCCTAACGCGTCAGACGAATATTACAGATTCTGCGATTTTACTCGATTTAAAGAAATCGTAGCGTTCGCAACATCTACACACAATACGGATCCACGTACACGTTGCTTGGCTCCTAACGACCGAAAACGATTGCTGCGCAACGATACTAATAATTAATCGGATTTCGATCTCGCCGCGAAGAAACGCGACTTGCTGGCAATTTTTCTAATCGCGCGCTATCTCGTTCGATCCTCTCACACATCCGTCCGTGCTTGACGCTCGTGTTATCCTTAACCCAGTTGCTACACGCCAGCAACGTGCACGGCACACACCGGCGGCTATCGTATATCGAGGAGAAATTTCCACGCTGATAAACGCGTAGCAGGTGGGAGATTTTTCCCGCGGACTCGAGACGAGAACAACGGGGATGAAAGTGAAAATTGGCGCGAAGAGGAGCGCAACTGGGACGAGAGATGGATCGGGTTCACCTAAATGTCGGTACCAATTAATTCTGAGCCGGCAGAAGGGTCGACGTACCGCGCAAGGAGAGGAATCGTAGCCCCATAAAACAGAGTCTCGCTTCGCCTCTTCCTACTCCACCTACTCCGCCGCTCGCCTCTCTTTCCGCCTCTTTAACCCTGACCTCCCGTAAAATACACGGAGAAAAAGACTTTTCCAACGTGTACGCACGAGCGAGCTGGCCGAACTCATGAATGGACCCGCGGCTCTATTTACGAGCGCGCGACCTGCTGCTTTTATCGTCGTCTCCAGCCACTCTTTTGCCACGGTTTTGCCGCTTTTCCAGCCGCCCGCGGATACGCCACGGGGCCGGCACTTAGCTCTCGCCCCGCACCAAATGCCATGGCGGCCAACGATGCTTTCCACCGATGATTCACCCTTTCTTCCGGCAACGCCAATATCTTGGATCGGATTTCGATCAGGCTTTTCGCACTATGGAGCGATAGCTTTGCGTACGGTGCTCGTGCCAATTTTCCGACGGTGTGTTATTATCGCACCAGTGAAAACGACCGGTTCTACGATTTGATAAAACGTGCTCCTTCTCTTGTTTGTTTAGGGATCACGGTCCCTGATGAAATAATACGACAAACGTACTATGTAACACGGGATTGCTTTTGTAAGAAGGCAATAAATCAATAAGTAAACAAATATACTGTCGTTATTGGTATTGGTTTAAAGACCAGTCGTTTTGGCTGGTTGTGGTCGGTTTGAAATAGCTTCCTCTAGCGTTAATCGTACTGTGCTGGAACCGGTGAGAAACCTTCCCGAGGTTTACGAAATTCTACGCGCAATTCTACGGCTAATTCCGCGCCGCGTTGCTAACGAAGAACAGCACCGTTGAACGTAGAAATAAAAAGAAAAGCTCGCGCTACTGCCATAAAATGCCTCAGGTCCGATCGCGTCGCCGCGCGGATCTGCTTAAAAGACGCATCAAATATCGTTCACCTTTAACCTTCGCGCCGGCAGAGAACGCAACAAAGTTGCAAGCTGCCGGGCGTGTTGCACTTCCTAGTCGAACGACCGTACAACCAGAAGCCACGTCCACCTCGACGATATACATCCTGACCACATTGTGCGCACGTAAATCGCGAGGAAAGTGGGCTAAGGTGGAAGATATTGTTGGCCGTAAACTTCGATCTGCATATCGTCAGCTAGTGCGAGGCAACAAATTCCTAAGCACCGAGCTGCCGATTAATCGGCGTCGTTCGGCTCGGCACGGGTGTGGACAATCGATGGTCGGATAATCGGAGGATAATGAAAGGTTTGGAGTAAGCTGCCTCACAGGTGGTGCGTTTCCGACGTTTTGCATTCGTCGCCCGGTGCAAGAAGCAACAACATTCGTATTTGTAAAGTCGAGATACTGGCGGAAGGTAGAGAAGTTACGATCAAATAATTTCAGACGCAGAAGTTTCTGCGGTTGTTTCGCATTTCTTTCCTAACGCTACTCGCGTCTTTCCACGTCGACTTTGGCATTTCTCGCGGAAAGTTTATCCTATGAAAAATTCTCACACTGACGTATACAAATGCGATTATCGTCGTCTCTACAGGCAACTTGAAATCGTCTTTCTCTAAACGAACGTACAAATTATCGACGAATTACTTGCATTTTTGATTACTCACAGCCTCGATAGCTTCTGCAGAAGTATGACAGTTACACAGAGTCAGACATATTCTCGCGTCTCTGTTAGTTCGCCATAAATGCGAGCGACAGGAAATTTCGAAGAAAACGCTGTTTGGAAAGGCGTTGAACACCTATTTTCCTAAAACGAATGTTGGAAACTGAGGAGCGTCTTGAGGCTCGCTATCGAACTTGGACAGCCAGTGCCATTTATTTGGCGTCGGTTTCGAGTTGTCAACGGCGGTCGATAGGAAAGTTCGTTTACACGAGGTTGGAAGAGGCAGAAAGCAAAGAAAGAAACATTGTATTTTAAATATCCGTGTTGGCAAACGTTCGACACGAGGAACACGGCACAGCGGGGGTGGGGAAACAGTGAAAAGAAACGAGTCAGCGATGATGTGTCGGACGTCGCGCACGAACAGCCATTCATACGTCCGCAGAGAGATATTTATTGGGGAAAAAGAGAGAGAGAGCGAGAGAGAGGAAGAGAGAGAGACATAGAGGGACGACCAGACGAGGATTATGTAATTTGTATCTGGGAGATTAGTTTTACGACACTTCGGTTCCTGTTACCGGACTCCATCCCCACTCGTTCGCGTTGCGGCGTACGCACTGTGTCGCGTGGGCACGCGACGTGAATCATTGTTCGTCGGAATAAATTAATGATCCAGACTGATAGCCGGAGCGTAAAGAGGCGCCGGGTGTCGTCGAATTTGTCGTAGGTCGGCGACACGAGCGTCGACGTCGCTTCAACGATGTCTCTGTCCTCGTTCAACGAATGACTCGTTCGTTTTTCGTCATCTTTCGCGATTTCTTTCGCTTTGCAGAAGAAAAGGAAAAATCGTCGATTCGATCGTTGTTGGCCGTTGGACAGGTGGGCCTCGCAAGGTAACTCGGCCAGAGTGTCGCGTGGGTTTCGTTCGACCCTTCTACACCGTCAAACGAAATTAGAAAGCATATTTTCTTGGCGTTCTAAAGCACTCGTCGCATCGACACCTGGCTGCTGATCAGCGACAGTCTCGGCTCGTTATCCTCGCGTCGGATTTCGTGCAAGAGCCGAGGTAATTCTTCGAGGTAATTTAGAGCATCGTACGGCGTGATCCTTTGATACGGTCAGGTGATTTCCATTCAACTTGTAGTCAGGATATGATACATCGTCTTGGCTTAACTTTTCTTTCGATTTTTCCAAACGAGGAAATCGTATCGCTTTCCATCAACGACGTAAACGCGCATTACCGAACGGATGCCTCGTTGCTTCCTATTTCCATCGCCTGCGACCAAACGTTTGCTATATTCGCATCACACACTTTCGACCCACATTGTTCCGCTTTGGACAAGCGCGTTTAATCGCACGCAACGCCGTTTACCTTTTACCCACGTTACATCCTCATTTTCCACTTATACCGTGGACGAGCGTCGAGTGAGAGGCGAGCTGGAGAAAATTCCCGCGATGACGCAACGGCCGAGATTTACGCCGAATTTTACGCCGCAATGAAAATAAAGAAAATGAAAATTAAAAGAGCGGCTGACGCGCTTCCGCGCGCGTACGCGCCGTGGCCGTGGAAAGAACGCGAGGAATGCGATGGTAACGACGCGGCTCGCATAATCGGGGCCAACTTCTGCCATTGGAGTTTTCTAGCGGGCCGAGCGAACCCATTGTTCGCTACCGGCATAACGATCTCGAGTGATAGCGCCGCGTGAACGAACTGCCGTCTCGCGGCGCGGCAGCCGTGAAATTTGACGTAGGTCACGGCGGATCCTTGCGCGCTGACGCGCTCGAAAAACACGCTTGCCCCCTCGCTCGGATTGAATTATAACCGGCACGTGATGGCATTTCGCAGGACTCTGAATACCTGGTACGCAAGAACGCGACTTCTTGCTGGTCACTTGGCGCGGCTCTCGCCTCTTCTCTTTCTTCTTCTTTTGCCTCTCGCGCTTTTGCAATGGAATTCGAATTTCGCGCCCGCGCCTGGAATACGCTGGTAGATCGCGAACACGGCAGCAGACGTTGAATGAAACAGAAGCACGAAGACGCGGGAATATTCGGCGAGAGAAGCGAGACGAGCAGCGACGCGTCACACACTCGTCGCTATTCTTTCTTTTCTATCAACTTCATTGGCTAAAATTAGCGTTTTCACTGCAAGCGTACACTGCAAATCAATGTATCAATGTACATAATGATACAGGTGAAGGTATCAATGTACATACATGATATTGATGAATGTAGCAATGTACATAGATAATGCACATCAATGTGTCAATGTACATAATGATACAAACCAATGTATCAATGTACATGTACAATACAAATCAATGTATCAATGTACATAATGATACAGGTGAAAGTATTATTCGTACGGACGAGTCGTCTGGTTGCAGCGCTCTATTCAAATCTACTTGCTCGAGCTTTGGTTGCTGGCAAACTTCTGTTTACGTTTGTCGAGGTACTCGTGCAGAGTTCGCACCCATCTCGTTTGGATTTTGATCACCGTGTTCGGATTTTTATAGCCCGGTGTCGCTCTCGTTCCCGTGGTCCAAGAGGTTCCCAATTTTTGAAGAAAAATCTCGGTACAGAATCAACGATTCTTTCATATTCGAGTTCCTTCGGAAAGCAAAGCAATCGACAATCCGATTCGCGAATTTCTTGGACGATTCCTTGACGATTTACCTTCAGAAGTTCGTTTATCGCAGGTTTCAATTTAATTAGAATTGTAGGTTTCGGTAAGACATTTAAATTTCAAAAAAAAATAATTCTTACAACGTCGTCGCTTTTCTCTATTCCTCGGTGCATGTACGTTGTCGATTATTTGCAAAATTCTTTTCAAAATACTCACGATTTCACCTACTTAATATCGCGATGTACCAGGTCCCGTGGTTGCCAACTACGGTACGAAACAATCGTTCATCTTCCGGTCGCACGCGACGCGGAATACCATAACCAATTAATCGGAATGCATTAGCACCTTCCTTAAACGGCGATTACCAAATCGGCTCGTACAATGGCCCGTGCCTTATTTATTGCCTATACGATCGATTCATCCCCGGTGAATATACACATGGGCCATTGTGCACACGCGTGCTGCAGCGAGACTGCGATACCGGCGACTCTAGAGAACAAAATGTCCCGCGCCTTATAAGTGCCCGATACAAATCACCTAATCTCTCCTGGCCTCTCTATCTTCCCATTTCTCATTCCCTCTTTCGTCCCTTCGCTGCACCATTCTTTAGGTACAGTGGCTCGCGAAAGTATTTGGACGATTACTATTCTGCCCGCAGGAAACATTTTTTTTCTACGTATCGTTCTATGTGTGTTATGTAAAACATTTTGAAATTGCATCGCCACTGTCACGGGGCACGATGATCTTCGTTGTATCGGAGGAATTTCAAACCAATTTGAAGATACGCGTACATGATACAAACCAATGTATCAATGTACATGTACAATACACATCAATGTATCAATGTACATAATGATACAGGTGAAGGTATCAATGTACATACATGATACTGATGAATGTAGCAATGTATATACATAATACACATCAATGTGTCAATGTACATGTACAATACAAATCAATGTATCAATGTATATGTACAATACAAATCAATGTATCAATGTACATAATGATACAAATCAATGTATCAATGTACATGTACAATACAAATCAATGTATCAATGTACATGTACAATACACATCAATGTGTCAATGTACATAATGATACAAACCAATGTATCAATGTACATGTACAATACAAATCAATGTATCAATGTACATAATGATACAGGAGAAGGTATCAATGCACATACATGATACTGGTGAATGTATCAATGTACATACATAATACACATCAATGTGGCAATGTACATAATGATACAAATCAATGTATCAATGTACATACATAATACAAATCAATATATCAATGTGCATAATGATACAAATGAATGTATCAATGCCCTTTGCACATACATGATACAGATAAATGTATCAATGTGTCCTGCATGTACATAACGCAGATGAATGTATCAATGTACATTGTACGTACATGGTGCAGATGAATGTATCAATGTGTCCTGCAAGTACATGATGCAGATGAATGTATCAATGTATCAATGTACATTGCACGTACAGGATGTAGATGAATGTATCAATGTATCAATGTACATTGCACGTACATGATGCAGATGAATGTATCAATGTACATTGTACAGGCATGATACAAATCAATATCACGTATCAATGTACATGCGTGATGAATCGATATATCATGATACAAATCACGTACGTACACTACACACACGTGCGCGATAAAAATCCCCTAATCTCTCCTGGTCTCTCTATCTTGTCATTCCTTATTCCCTCCTTCGTTCCTTCGCTGCATCGGTCTTTAGGTACAGTGGCTCGCGAAAGTATTTGAACACCGACTCTACGGAGCTTTCCTCTTGTATCGTTCGTGTTACGTAAAACGTATTGAAACTGTATTAGCGCTAAAACGAGACACGACTCTCTCGATCACATCGATGGAATTTGAAACCTGGAAACAGAGGCTGCAAGCGGCTTCCTACGAACTTATATGGGTATTAATCAAACTTTAAATACCGTTTGTGGCCAAGGGAACGATCACAACAGGTTCTTTCATATTAGAAAACTACCAAGAATAACAATATTAAGAAAGAAACATTTTTCCCTTCAACGTCTCGTCCCGAGTGAAATTCGTGCACCAGCTTCGACGTATTCGGCTAGGAAATTTCGAAATACAACTTTCGCGTCGTACGAACAAACTGCAAATCTACGTGTTCGACTGATTTTTCTCCGTAGAATCGCCACCTTGCCGATCGTAGCGTAGTTAATGGAACAGCTTGTACATTCGTAAAAAGCGTGCCCAACCGTTCGAATACTTTCGCGAGTCACTGTATCCTCGTTGGCGGAATGGTTTGCGCGCGTTTCCTCCGTCTCTATCTTCGTATCGTTGTTGCTCCTCCTCTCTGTGCAAGCTTCCGTGGCGGCACGTTTGTGCGCGACCTGCCCCAATGTCTCTTGCTCTGCCTCTCCTTTCCCTCGTGATCCCGACGAAACCCGCCGGTCGACCATTCGATCCTCGTTCATCGGCTTTTCTTCTCCTCCCCTCACCCGCCGTGTCGCACGCGTTCATGCATTATAAATATCTCCAAATATCTCGTGTTCCTTATTCGATCGAACGACGGAGACGGAGCAAGGCGAAGAGCGCGCAGGCTGCGCGAGCAACAGAGAGACCACGACGAGCACTGTTATTCGGTCGATGCCTTCCACGTTTATACGGAGGAGGACCAGTGTGCGTGCACACGAGCTCGTTGCAGCGACAGAATGGATATCGATGCATGGCCACCACGTGGTCGCCGATCCATCCACGGATCTTTCATTTTCTTTCTTGGATCTGATTCAATGGAGGTTCGGCGCGGCGAGCCGAATGAATGATTCAAAGAGCTTGGCTCGCCGATGCAGTCCGGTAGCTTTTAATGGTTTCGCAGCTAAGGAACACGGATTTTCTCATTAGTCGGTATCGACGAACTCCGCGTTTCCTTAGTTGTCAGCTGAAAAAATTCACGAGCTTTGCAAAATGAACGACAAATCGGTTTCTAAACAGACGTTCCTCTCGTCCAGCGAATGCTCGACGAGCATACTCGACGTATTACGAATCTTCACGCATCTTTCTACGTCTTTATGTATTTTGTGTACACTTTAAGCGCGTTCGCCAAACCCTCTCCGTCTTACGTACCCATTTGCCATCGATTCTCTTCACGCAGATTATTTTAGTTTAACTTGGTCGGAAAATCCCTTTAGCGCGTTACGTAACGATTATCGGAAGCGGATGTGTCAATGCAGGATTTCGTTTTTTTTTTTTTTGCTTTAGTAGCAAAAAACGATTAAATACTTTGACACGATAAAAATTAACACCGGATAGTAGAGATCGTTGGGAAGTGAATGGCAACTGTTGTTTAAAGCAACTGGTACGTATAAAATAACACGTACGTGTAATTCATGTTGATTATTATTATTATTATTTTATCAACGAAAATATTTTATACAAAGTACGTATGTTTCATCGTATTCAATCTGGTCGAGCAAATTCATTCTATCTGTTTATATTTCGAAATTATCAGTATATCGGGTGACCTCGGGCTTTTTTAAAAATAGTGCTGTACTCTTTGGCAGGGACTCGGAGTTAACCTTGAACCTTAAAGCAGGACAAAAATGCATCGGATGTAAATGTACACGTGTTTCGATACAAAGTATCGCAGCTTAAACCCCTAAAAATCAATGGCTAAAATAAGCAAACTACCGATATCGGTTGTGTACCGTGTATGACACGAGCGTGTGCGTTTAATATTTGCTTTGGGACAGATTTTTATACCGCAAACAATACCGAAATTTTATTATGTGTAAATAAAATCGAGTGGTACGGTGTTTGATTAGTTTTATCTTCCTAAATCCTGTTTTATACAATCAGTAAAAATCGAAAGCTCGCGCGAAATAAAAAAAAAAAAGAGGGAGAGACAGAAAGAGAGAGAGAGATAATTTCAGACGAACAGAGGGATGGATATAATGAAAGAGAGTTCGTTTTACAAATGTTCGTTCCGCATATTTTATAACTCGATGGCATTTGATTAGTTTTATTTCCAGCTTTTTTTTTTAATCGCCCTATATACGAAAAACATTTATTTTCCAGAGTGTATTTGAAACGAATGGGAAAATAATTACGATCGAAGGAAATTCGCTTGGAAAACGTCCGCTCGGTTTATTTACTCTTAATGATGTTTGATTATTTCTATTCCGTAAACGTTCCTTTCTTTTTTATCGCTTTATGTAACACGTGGGACAGGTCGGGGTTCGTTGGAAATGAAAAATCATTCGAGACGCCAGATGATCACAATCAACGGGAATTTGTTTCGAAAACATCCGACTCCTATATACGCGCGTATAATTCACGTTGATGACGTTTCGTCAGACGTATTTGTAAGTTTACTGGAAATTGACAAATCGCTGTTGATCGATAGAAAAAATGATTATGATCACAGGGGATCCTCTCTTGACGATACTCGTTGTTATTATCATATATCGAACTCTTCTATCGCACGATCGCATAACTATTGCTACTTTTGATCTTCGATCGAATTCTAAAGCGCCGTCAATTAACTCGGCGAGTTTTTCACCGATAAAAGCAGATTTTACAGATACCGCAACATTGAGAAGTATCAACAAGCAGAGAATTACAACTCTGAAAATGAATGTTGTTGTTGGTCAACAACTCCACTAACTCAAAAACATTGCCATCCGATTCTTGTACGTTTACGTGCTATCGTAATCCAAATACCTTCTATTTCACCGAGAAACGTAGAACAAAAGAAGCCACGAACGATAAAGAACAATCCGACCGTGTATGGCGTTTCATATAGCGCGTAACGTTCAAAGATTTCTAATTCATTTATACCAACACGTACTGTGTATTTATCGATACGTAGTTGTTGCTATAGCAGTCAACGCACGTGCATCGACATCTAGAATAAACTATCTACGATATAATAATATGCATTAGGTGCTTAATAAGCGGTATCGATGGACAGCTAATTATAAGCAAATAGTACGTCAACGAGCGCAACGTAAAACAGAAATAAGTGCAATTATCACGGCGAATGTCCAATTCGAAGATGGCGATGGACGAAAGTCCATTCACACAACGAGGAAACAGCACGGCGACCCAAAGATCATTATTATTTTTCCTTCCGCGTCTTTCCCTCTACGTCGATCGCGTTTCGCCGCACGACTACGATACGTGGCGAATGTTAATTTCCCCGTGGCGGATGATACGGTCGCCGGTCACGGATCAAAGAACACGAGGGATTTTTCTAGTCGCGCGATCGATCAACCAGAGTCGCCGAGATCAATTTATACTCGCATCGAATTAGCGCAACACGATGCAACTGCAGTCACGCGCGCGTCTGACCACACACCGAGCCGATACTACTGTCGACATTACCTACTTGTTTACCCGTTTATCAGGGCCCAAGCGATCGTATCGATAGCCTCCTTTCGGTTGTTTAGCAGAAGCCCATTAACACGCGTATGGGATTGCCGCCAACACCCCTACGAACCTTAATCGCACAATCACTTTCAGCCTGGGGAAGGAAAGCTCATCAATCTACGAGACGTATAATGTTTTAATAGCGCCATCAGTTTCTATTACAGTTACATTTTCTTTTCTCTGGCGACTGGCGGGATGGATGGAGGAAGCAAAACGCAAAGCCAAAGGAATTATTATTTATAGGCAGGAAAATCGGTGGAAATATCCTTCGCGCCAAGTAACACGTATCCTTCGCTTCCAAGTTAACGTAATTTTCCTGTTTCTGTCACTTTGTTTAGTTACTCGCTCTATCATTCTTTTATATTATTTGTCCGCGCTTTGTACATCGTTCTAGTTGGCTCGAGTACGCTTTATTCTTAAGCTATTATCAAATATAATTTTATTACCAGCGTATCGAATATTTTCATAGGAGATGCGCAGTATAGTTTATTTCAAAGTTCAAATTCAGAATTTCTTGTGTTATTTCGTACGCTGCCTTTTCTATATTTCGCGCGTACGGTGAAAATATAATTTGCGTGAGATACGCGTTATACTTATTCTCTATATGATTTTCTATACTCTTCTTGTGTATTTTCTATGGTATTCTATTAGCCCACGTTATATACGTACGTTCTACCACATACAGAGGCGAGCATATAGATAGCAGCATTTTCATACGAAATATGTATTGTTTACTTCTAAATTCATATTTTCTATCTTTCGTATTATCTTCTACGTTATATCCTACGTTTTCTATATCTTTCTGTTAGCCCATACTACGTATGTACGTTCTACTACATACAGGGTGAGCATATAAATAGGAACATTTTCACGTGCAACGCATATTATTTGCTTGTAAATGAACATTTTCTATGTTTATGTCATTTCGTCTATTTATTTTATTTTTTATCCTATTTTCGTGTGCCTCGCGTGTCATTCTACCAGCCCATGCTACACACGCGCGTTATTATGCCACGAACGGATAAAAAATACACACGTTTCCACGTGGAACACGCATTATTCGTTTCTAAATTAATAGTTGCCACGCGGTACAACGAAATACTCGGCAAAGCGCGATGAACATTCAAGGGATACGTTTAGGAGGAACTAAGGCTACAAACGTCGAAGGAAAAAGTCACGGAAACTACCCAACGCTGTTTATACGATAAGAATAAATAAATAATCGTAGAATAATAGTAAAGAACTCGTCGTCGTAACACGCGCATAATCATTCGTCGGCGACACGAGCAGTGAATTGAAAAGATTAAAAATTGTAATTGCGCTTTTGCACGTGCTAATTTATATCCGTGAAAAAGAGAAACGAGAAAAAGGGAAAGGAAGAAAGCGATATCGCATTATTCAATGTTTCGCGCAATTTATCCACGTTGCAAGATGAGACTAGAACGTTTATTGGCCATCATTTTTTCCCTCTGTACGTACAGCAGACACGGCAGACGTTATCAAAGATCTATAATATTTTTCGGGGGTTCGTTTTATCAAAATCAAAACAGTGAAAAGTGTGGCTACGGGCCTGCGTTTATTTACGGCTCGTAAAACATTTTTTCCCCCTTCTTCTTTTTTTTCTAGTTTCTCTCTCTCTTTTTTCCATCCTCGATATGCAGCGGTAGAAAATATGTCGCGTTGACAAATACGCCGAACGTACGTTTTCGATATCGCTGTAGGCGTAACAACGCATTATACGACAGCGCCTTATTCTACGATAGCCTGTTTTTATTCGCCAAGTATCAAGATTAATTTCAATATTGCCGGACTGCCGGAGAGCGGCGATCCGATATCGGTTCTGTCTCTTTCTAACTTTCCACCCGAGATAATACGCCACGCTTCGAGATTTTTATATCGACCACTGGCATCGCGTCCGCTTTAAATCGCGCGCATCGAGAATACATCGCGCCGGCGAAAATTACGAGCGACGCGGTATCGTAATGGAAAATAAAAAATGGATTGCTTAATCGTTCTACCCGGTAGATTAGATTCCTTTTCGATTCTACAGAAGTTCGTAGCTGTGCGATTAGATGTGATTAGATTTCCGCGATATTTAACGTTAATAATTTAAATATGACGATAATAATAATAATAACGATGATTTATCGCGCACTTGGACTTGTCGTTTACCGCAAGAAGGTCTCGAATATGGCACGGCGGTTCGCTTTTCCTGCCGTACATTTTCTTATCCCGGGGACGGTTAACGTGGCTTTATAACACACTATAACGAAATAATAATATATCGCGTGTATGGATGAACATAAGCTGCAGTAGTAATACACCGCAAGACGATAGCGGTGGAAAGAGTGTTTCCAACGATTTCACTTCGTTAGTGGGAAAATTCATTTTTCGCCAAACGTTGCGTACCTTTGCGTCCGTACTCTTGGAACACCCGTTATAATTTTGAAGATTCTTAATGGCACGCGATGTAGTAACATCGAGCTGAGAGCAAATAGCATATACAGGGTGTTCGCGTTGTTAGTCAGCGTGTTTCTCGTAAACGAGAAATGGGAGAGGGAACGAACGGTTCAAAGTCAACTACATAAACGCGATCGCATCTTCCTCGCAAGTGCAAAAATGCGTGTTTGCAGCTGCGCTATTCTTTCAAACGGTAGCCTTCCTTTTCGATGCTTTTGTCGCAATACAACGATATTTCACGCTTAGGAATAAGTACAGGTATTTGAACAGGACACTTACTCATACTCATTACTGTATAGGGAATGGGGATGAAAATATTTAAGGGAGCATGGGTCACTACCTACGTCTAGTCCGAGGGTAACTGGCCAACGATCGACGATCTCCATACGTTGTTAATTATATCGCTTGTATACATCAGGTTCTGTAGTTCTGTTTAATAAACATCACATTATTTTAACACAAACATCGTGTCAAGATTAAATTCCAACAGTTTTTCATTTACCTCGCTTCTCTGTCCGTCTGCCTGGAATTTTCCTCCTCCGTTACATCGAATCTCCACCGTCGTTTTACGAAAAAGCACAGTACACTGATATTTGCCGAAAATTAGTTCGGAAGATATTCCGACTGGGATCACGCTGAGCTTATTACACGCAAAACGAGAGAAAACCTAAACGGACTGACTGCAGACACCAGGTGGAGGTACAACATGGCCCTCCCCCAAAAAGACACTAAAGACAAACACAGAAGAAACACAAAAAAATATTGGTGGATTCCAAACCCATAAGAAAATATAAGTGAAAACTACCAATTCGACAAAAAAAAAAAAAAAAACCATTCCTACCACCGTATAACCTAGATGTAAGTACTGTAAATATGTAAATACTATAATCATTGTAAATAATATAATTTAACACCCCCCTCCCCTTCCCACTCATCCCCTCCCCCCAAAATCCCACAACGCATAAAAGTAATACACCGAGGAGTCCTGTTTTGCGGCCAAGTTTCAGGGCAAAATACAACACACACAAGAATACACAAAAATCACGCACCAATGCGACTTAAACCCAAAAAAACAAAAAAAATAAACGCAAAAACCTAAAACCCACGACACATATTAGACCATGGCTACGTCGTACCGACGCGTATCGGTACTTTTGCCTAAACACACTATACTCAATTCATTGTTTATTGTGAATCTCAAAAATGTACAAAAAAATCAAATATTGGCTAAATAAACTATTTAAAAAAAAAAAAAAACACGCAAAACGAGGATGAAAGTACAAGACCATTTTCTTTGTGTTTCGTACGATGCTGTAGTTAGCGCGACAACGTAGAAATATAGGGAAGAGTAGAGAAGATGATGCGGTGAGCGATATGGAAATTAAAATATAGCAAACGATATAGAGAATAATACAGAGAAATGCCTGGAATTACTCAGCTGGGATGTATGACACGGGCGAGGAGCAACTCCCAAGAGCGTGTCTAGATAAATTGAGGAAGCTGCGTGATGGTACACTCGGCTACAAAGAAAAAAAGAAATACAAAATTGGTACGCTCCATTGAAAGATAGATGAACAAAGAAACGAACAGGGAGACAACAAGTTGCACGAGTGACCGGTAAACGAGAATTATTAAATCAATTGGCCGGTACATAAGGGGTGCAGTGGGAGCTAAAGTTCTCACAGTGGGCCGACAAAGAGCGGTAAATTCTGGAATTTGCAAATATCATCGCCAAGATCCAACGAGTCTCAACTGCGAAGAATACTTGAAATTTGGCAGCCAAATAACGCACATACGTGTACGTAATGGCGTAATGGCAAGAGGACAGGCAGGACGCGGACCCTCGTGGGAAAACCAGGACAAAATATGAAACGAAATTCGTGTCGTCCTCGGCTCAGTTTTCGAAGGAAATCGAGTACACTGGAACGTGGCTAATTGCGACAGGAGGTTGTTCTGGGTGGGAAAACAAATCGGAAATGTGGAATAACATTTTTCCGTTCGAGGGGTTTCGCTTTCAAGAAAAATGAGAGCTGGTACGCGCGTATGATAAATTTTCAAATTTATTTTTCCCGCGGGAGAATCTTACACTTATTTTCACGCGTACAGCCACCTTCTGCCACGTTCCGCTGTACTTGACGAACTTGCGAACTCGATCTGCTCGAAGATCAAGGACAGAACGGGCTTTTTCCTTACTTTGCCGCGAGGAATCGGCTCGTTGTTGCTTCGGCGCGTCGTTCGATCGGATTTGCAGACCGACACAAGGCGAGACGCGCGGCGAAAATGCGTTGAAGTTAAACGACTCGGCGTTTTGCCGACTTCGCAACATGCAGAAAGAGAGAGAGCCGAGAGTTCGAGTCATCCTCGAAGCGTACGTCCACAGCTCGATCAATGTAGAGCAAGGGAAGAGTGGAATTTCCCACGAACGCTGATTGCAACGTTCAGGAAGCAAGAGAAGTCGGTGCACTTTGTCCATCGACGAAGATAATGCGGTTGACATCGGATCGTTAACAGCGTCACGACTACTGTTTTCTCGACGAGTAAGCTAAGATTCGAGGAGAAAAACCTACAGAGATCTATTATCATATCACGAGTTGACAGCGAAGCAACTTGGGACGAAGAAAACAGCGTCAATGTTTACGTGCGCGACTGTCGATATACGCCACCCTGTATAACTCTACGCGCGTATTTAGCAAAATTACGCTGTGTTTAAATCAATTACCTCGCTTCAGCTTCTTCTGGCGATTCGCTCATTTTTGTCTCACGATCTTCACGCTGTTCTGCCACCACGTTAAGGCGATATCTGTCAACACATAATATTGGCGAACTTACTACAAACATGGTTAATAGAAAACACATAACAATGGCAATGTAAGGGTCTCGAGATAATAATAAAAAGAAGAAGTTTTAGGCGATTTTGTCTGCTGTCTGTCTTCCTTCACGGTGCAATCTCTTTAATATGTTTGTTTCGTGTAAGGTTTCTATACCTTTTTCGGATGGGTATCGACCATCCAAGATCGGTAAACACGAGAGCAGACCATTGCAGGCGTTCTGACGATCAGCGTCCATCTCTGCGATGGCTCTATCGACGTTATTATTATTGAATATTATAAACATCGTTGAAGAGTAACATCGAGATCGCAGGACAACGTAATTAATTGATAAGAGAAGCTGAGTGCAAACCGTGATCAAGTGCGATAAATAATTATTGAAGTGGCCACCACTTCTCAGGAAACTCCGCATCTGGTCTTTTTAGTTTCCTCGAGCACCGAAGCCATCGACAGTCTATGGACTGCGACCATAGACGGTAGACAGGCGACGATGGCTTCGGGGCTTTCAGTCATGGGGTAACGCTGCTAGTGTAACGTCAAGCACACGAGGGACCAGGTCGCACGCCGAGAGCGAGATGACAACTAGGTGTCCACACATCCTTGCCGCGTACCCTCGATGTTCTTGAGGACCCAGCATAAAACCATTTTCATAGCTGAGGTCCTTCAGGCCAAAAACGAGCGATTTTTTACATTTTTGCCTACCACGGGAAGATACGGGTTAGCAACTTTCTCTCAAGGGCGGTGAGCACCCTTCCTCAGCCAATCGACATGGAGGTCTATTTCCCTCGCTCTCCTAATGAGAACTTATCCTTAACAATCAGCTCTTTTGTGTCCTTAGACCCACCCATCGTTAGGTTTCCTCCGCCACAAACATCGTCCTCATAAAAGATATAACTTAGAAAAAACGAAGCTGGCACCCCGCTGGGGGTAGCCGCCCACGTGCTATATTATTTTTTTTTTTCTTCACCAACAAGATATAACACTTTACCAAATGTCCGCAAGGACAAATTGTAAAATAACCAAAATAAAATAAAAAAAAAAAAAAAACAAACATCGTCGGTAAACTTTACCGATTCTCTAACTTTCGAACGGTCAACGTCTTTCTACCGCGTTTCTACCCTCGGATCTGTGTAAAGTGTAATTTGTACGTGCCAACTCGGTATATACTAAATTGTAATTATTAAGTGCATAATAAAGTGCGATAAAAAAGAAAGTTAATTTATATCTTCTTTTTATAGTCTGAGTTGTGACTTGCGATTTTACGTGATGCCAGCGTGCGGATCTGGACCAGCTCAAATTATATCCCTACTTGTATTTCCACGTCTGTATTAAAATGTATTTTCTACTTTGCAATTTATTCACGCGTTCCTTCGTTCATGCATCTAACGACCTCAAGAATAATTTATTTATCATCGCGACTGATAAAAAGGCAAAGTATAGGAAACTGTAACGCAGAAGGAAAAAAAGAAGAAACCGTATAGAAAACAATGTAGCAGGTAGTTTCATTTTGGAAAGCGGAATACAGACGCGCGCACAAGATATCATTTTACTGTTTTTCGCAGTATTACAGCGGGCACGTAGGATTTTTGCGAGTGCTGCTGGGACAGCTGATGCCAGCAAACCACAAAAATAAGCGGAATAGACTTAATACTATTAAATTCATGCATCGTCCGCAATGTAATTCCAGCGTACACGTCTAGTCTCCTGAGGGAAGACTGTATTTTCGAGCGTACAGGACGACCCCGTGCGCGCACGGTACCGCGGACAGCGAGAAAGAAAATAGCGCTTTGAAACGTCTAATTATTTTCCGCGTCTAACGCGCTCATTTAAGACGCCGCGGTTCTACGCGAGTGTGGCACCGTTGCGAGCGTACGTTGCAATTTGTTTGAAACCGCAAGCTGTCGCAACGCAAATTCCTGGCCGATCTTGTTATCGATCGATCTTCTATTTCTCGATCCGCGTTGTAAAGAAATTGGAGACGGTCGATCCGTCGACCAGTTGGCTGCTGCGACCTCGTTGAAAAGTATAATGCTTGAACAGTGGGTTAGAGCGACTTACGAATTCCAAGGAAAGATAGTGTCGCGTGGGTGGAGTGGGAGGAAAGTTAAAAGATAAATGTAAGGAAGGAAAGAAAATGAGAAATAAGCGAGACAGAGGAATACACGCGATACACGAGCCTCTTCTTGGAGGTGAATTTCATTTGGAAGGACCAGCGAGGATCCTCAATAACGTTTAATTATTATTTAACGTGTATGAATGGAGATTCATATTTTAAAGCGACGAAAACGACATGAATACCGAAAGCCCTGCGAGTTTAATCATTTTTCAGCTGATTTACACGCGCGATTCATTTTAAAGTTGCCGCGTGTTGCACGAGCGCAACGAAAGGCGAATTTGCCACGTTAAAGTGTAATTGATAGAAATTACGTCTAAATATTTATCCGACTTGAAATTATTAATATTTATCCAGCCTGCGACCGTATGAAATTTCGATATTCGCCGATCGAAAGTCGCGCCGATTCCTATACACGCATTAACGCAATATCGCTTCATCTAATTCATTATCGTGGCCAGATATTTCAGCGCCATTATTATTCGAACAAGTTGCCACTAAAATTACGCCATGTACGATCAGATACGGAGAGGGTGCAGCTGAAAAACACGACACGCCATATTTTCCGGCTTTTATGCGCAAACGATTCGAAAATTCAATATTTGATCTGGATAGTTCGATGTTCCGGAGTGCGAGCCGGCGGACAAAGTTGCCCGTAGAAACAATCGGCTCGTTCTAACGCGTTCGTCCAGCTGTCTGTGTATCGTGTTCGGCTAACCCATTAATCGAACCAGTTCTTAACCGGCAGCCTGTGTAATCGCGAAATAAAAGATCGATAAGCGCATTGCAACGACGACACGCCGTTGTCGAAGCTGGGCAAGTTGCAATAACAACGACAACGATCCTCCAACGAAGCAGAAGCAACGCTCTTAGCTGGAACCTCGAGGGCAACGTTACGATCTTCTACTTGCCATTTTCTACAAATACAGCGACAGAGGTGTCGACCTATCGAGATCTGCGCGAGCAGGAGAGCTTCCGCAGAAGCCGCGCGCGTTGGCAAAATTTCGGCCAGTGGAATTTCTCCGACAGCCACGCTCCACCGATTTCTTCGTCAAGGTCTTCGTACGTACGATCATAAAAGTCCGCGCGACCATCGACGACGACAGCTGCATCTTGGAAGACGCGTCACGTGGCTGGCGGGTCGCCGACGAGCCGGAAGTCGCCAGGCGAAGAGCCGAGCGCGCGCGGTTCTTTTTTTTCGCGCGCGAGCATGATTGACGGACGAGGAGGAGGACTCGAAAACGATCGACCGACAGAGTATCGATCGAACTTAAGAGCCCTCGATTGGCGTACCTGCCGACAGAGGGCATGTCGCGAAAATACAGCCGCGTTATTCGCGGTCGTTGCGTTTTCACCTGACAGGTGAATCGATCAAATTCTTCCGGCGTCCGCCCCGCCGCGCTTCCACGGCACCGCAATCTCTTCCCGTCGACGTTTCCAAGAGACTTCGATCGCGCCGCGACGGCGACATCAGCGCTTCGCGTGCTTCCACCGAATAAAAAGAAATTCTCTTCTTTCTGTCTTCCTTTTTTCTCTTTTTTATTTTCTCCCTTCCATTCGACCCTCGTTCCTTTCCCTCTTTTTTTTTTGTTTTTAATAAATAACGTTTATTAATGCGTAGTGCCGTCACGCTACGATGTTTCTTCGCAGATTAAATGTAACTGGGTCTGAGAATAGAAAATCCAGCTTGAAGGTTCGAAGTTTTCGTATTGTTTATAGTTTACACGGTTTATGGAGGTGCAGCAGGAACCGCGATTTGCGAAGAATAGAGAATAGGGAAAATGTGTGTTGCGTGTTGCAAGGCTTAATTGAAGAGATAATTTCGTCATTTTGTTTCGCCTGTCTGCGTATGATGGTTTTAATAACAATGCTTTTGAGAGTAGAATTAAATCACTGATATTGTAAGTTAATCGCGTTACAACCATCTGTGTTCAAGTTGGAATAATTTCTTTTTGTTTTTATAATTGTGTAATTATCCTTATGGTATTACAATGATGGTAGTACTAATATGAGAGTTTTATCTCAGTATCATGGCTGAGATGTAAACTCAGTCTTTTACAAAATCATCTTGATTAGGTTACTGTCCTGTTCCTATTTCTTCCTACTATTCCTCTTCGATTTCGCTACCATCGTCGCTGTTCCGTGTTTTCCATAACATACAAGACTTAACAAATATTGCTATGCCCACGTTTTAGCATAGATCGAATACTTGTTCCCCAGTTTCTCTAGACGCGCTAAACAGATCTTCGAAATATTTCCAGGTGCTGCGAACGCGTTGGGAAAGTCTTCTGAATATTTCCAGGTGCTCTAAATGCGCCAAAAAATTTTTTTAAATACTTCCAGCTTCTCTAAACGCGTTAAACAAGTGTTCGGTATATTTCCAGGTGCTCTAAATGCGCCAAAAATTTTTTTAATGTTTCCAGCTTCTCTAAACGCGCTAAACATCTCTTCGGAATATTTCCAGGTGATCTGAATGCGCTAAAAAAATCTTTAAAATATTTCCACGTGCTGTAAACGCGTTGGAAAAGTCTTCTGAATATTTCCAGGTGCTCTAAATGCGCCAAAAATTTTTTTAAATATTTCCAGCTTCTCTAAACGCGCTAAACAAGTCTTCGAAATATTTCCAGGTGTTCTAAACACGCCAAAAAATCTTTGAAATATTTCCAGCTTCTCTAAACGCGCTAAACATCTCTTCGTAATATTTCCAGGTGCTCTGAATGTGCCAAAGGAATTTTTTAAATATTTCCAGCTTCTCTAAACGCGCTAAACAAGTCTTCGAAATATTTCCAGGTGCTGTAAACGCGCCAAAAAGTCTTTGAAACATTTCCAGCTTCTCTAAATGCGCTAAAAATCTCTTCGAAATATTTCCAGGTGCTCTGAATGCGCTAAAAAATTTTTTAAAATATTTCCACGTGCTGTAAACGCGTTGGAAAAGTCTTCTGAATATTTTCAGGTGCTCTAAATGCGCCAAAAATTTTTTTAATGTTTCCAGCTTCTCTAAACGCACTAAACAAATCTTCGAAATATTTCCAAGTGCTGTAAACGCGCCAAAAAGTCTTTGAAATATTTCCAGCTTCTCTAAACGCGCCAAAGGAATTTTTTTAAATATTTCCAGCTTCTCTAAACGCGCTAAACAAGTCTTCGAAATATTTCCAGGTGCTCTGAATGTGCCAAAGGAATTTTTTTTAATATTTCCAGCTTCTCTAAACGCGCTAAACAAATCTTCGGAATATTTCCAGGTGCTCTGAATGCGCCGAAAAAATCTTTAAAATACTTCCAGGTGCTCTGAATGCGCCGACAAAATCTTTAAAATATTTCCAGGTGTTCTAAACGCGCCGAAAAATCTTTAAAATGTTTCCAGCTTCTCCAAACGCGCTAAACAAATGTTCGAAATATTTCCAGGCGCTGTAAACGCGTTCGACGAACATTTCCGATATTTCTAAACGCCTGGAACGCGAAATTAGAAAAAAGAACTAGTTTCAAGAACACCGTTAGCACGTAACGAGAAGGAACGTCGATCCCTCCAAGGAGAAACGTTTCCTTCGGCGTGCATGACCGCGATTTCCTAAAGGGCCAGCCGCTGTGCGATTCGAGTACGTGTGAACCCGGCTTCAGGCACACGGGAGGTTGACTCGCACTACTGGCCAGCTCAAGGCTGCCCGCTCGGTCGCATTCCAACTTTTCCATCGGCGTCACTTCTCTCCTATGCACCAGGCACGCGGCTGCCGCTACGTCCGCGTGCAACACGCTGCAGCGAGTTGCGACGCGACGCGACGCTTCGCGTCTCCTCGCTACATTATGTCGCCACGTATAATCGGCGTGTGCACCATCGGTTGCGTTATCCTTCCACGTGTGCAACCGTGTGCAGCGACGTACGCTCACGTTGCCAACCTTTCTACCCGCGTAGCTTTTCAATTGTTTTTCCAAGTTCGCTGGGGAATCAACCTGATCGAGACGCTCAAGGTGATTCAGGTTGTTTCGGTGAAATTGCTCGCTCTTCCTTTTTCTTTTTTTCTTTTTTTCTCTCGAGGTGGGACGGAGAAAATGATACGGCTCTTGGATACTTTTTAGCGTAGTTGAGGTATTATTGGTACTGTATACGCATTATGGAGTAACAGGCATGCAAATAAGATACTATCGTTTCCATAATTCCTACGAGATACATACTATTTAGTTTAAAATTACTATTGCAACCCTGCGAACAGCGAAATATTAGGCAAATACATGGTGGTGTTTTGCACAAAATATACGTGAAACGTATGGACAAAACTAATTTTACGTCGTTATACCTGCTTATTTGTTCGCCGTTTGTTATTATCTTTGTGCATATCTATCGATAGTGTACGACGCATGTACGAACATTTTTTGACCGATTGTCAAACATGTCGTTTTAATTTGAAGTATTTTTTTAGGCGCTAGAAAATCGATTGCACGACGTGTAAGTTTAATTATAATTAGCATGCCAGTGTAGGAAACAAGAACAACCAGGCAATTCACATAGAAATCTGCCTTATAGTTGATACTTCTTTTCCATATGGCAACACCCTACATACATTTAGTTACTTCACTTTTTAAGCATCTTTAATACAGAAAACAAATCACCGTCTAATCTCTACTTTTTTATTCGCGCTCACTAAAGTATACGTTTCCCAAGACAAATTAATTCGTCGCTATCGACTTCTTTAGCTTTCCAATTACGCAACTTGCTCGTTAAAACCACCCACGTTGTGCAAAAAAGCACGAAACGGTAAAGCAAACATCCGAATGAATCTTCGACGGACCAAACAAATTTCTCTATCCACCTTCCACATTTCGAGCTGTCCAGGTAAAAGTGTAAACGCCTAAAAATGTAATTGAAAATAAAATGAACGAACGTGAAAAGTGTACTTGAAGTCGATTCTTCTTCTTCTGCTTCGGTCGCACGAACTTCTTGCAGCCAAGAAGCGACTCGATTAACGGGCCAAGGAGGAAGAAGTTGGAACTATCAGAGCAGATACATCCAGTGTAACGTACCGGTTGTAATTTCTGCTTTTCGAAGCTGCGTGCGTACAAGTAGAAACGCGTAAAAATCCTGCGTACAAACGTTTCTAATTGCGAGAATCTTCGTCAAGTTGCATCTGGATCAGCCTAGACGAGCAACATACGCCCGCATGCACACACCTGTGCACGATTCTACTCATCCCGGTCATATTATATTGCCGCGCATATATCCTGTGACGCGTGTCTGGGTGGATTAAACTCGAGCGCGCGCGCGCGGTCGCTCACGTTCACCCCCAATAATCGCGGATATATACGGCGGCACAGGTGAATGTGCGCCCCTGTACACGCGGTGTACTATGTTACATTATGTACGTGTGCGTATCTATGGACGTATGCCCGGATGGATTATCACGGACATGTGTGCGCACATGGGAATATACGCGCGAGCGGTAACAGAAACACGCGCGCGTATTAACGGAAACGTGTATGTGCGCGTGTGCACGTCGGTGAATATTCATGTCCTCTCTGTATCGGATCATGTCACGGGTAATGTGTTTCTTGCGGATTCTCGAAGAAGTTAATGCGAGCTGTCTGTGAATATGATCCTTCGACTGCGCTCGTTACGCTCCACTCTTCGTCTTTATCGCCGCGTCTTATCGCCTTCCTACTTTTCCGTTCGTTCTTCAGCGCCAGCAATTAGCATTCGATACGGTTCAGGCGGCCGAATAGGTTAGGTACGGATTAGCCTTCGGTTAGGTTAGGTCTGCTTTGTGAGACTCGCGCGTTTGTTTGTCGAGGCTCGCCGAAGAAGTTAATGCGAGCTGTCCCTTGATATAACCCCCCGCTCACGCCAGCTACCTGCCGTTCTTCGTCTTCATCGGCGTCTTATCGCCTTCCTACTTTTCCTTTCGTTCTTCAGCGCCAGCAATTAGCATTCGATGCGGTTCAGGCGGCCGAATAGGTTAGGTACGGATTAGCCTTCGGTTAGGTTAGGTCTGCTTTGCTAAACTCGCGCGTTTAATTTTGTCGTGGCTCGCCCAAGAAGTTAATGCGAGCTGTCCCTTGATATGATCCTCCGCACGCGCCAGCTACCTTCCGCTCCTTGTCTTCATCGGCTTCCTACTTTTCCTTTCGTTCTTCAGCGCCAGCAATTAGCATTCGATGCGGTTCAGGCGGCCGAATAGGTTAGGTACGGATTAGCCTTCGGTTAGGTTAGGTCTGCTTTGCTAAACTCGCGCGTTTAATTTTGTCGTGGCTCGCCCAAGAAGTTAATGCGAGCTGTCCCTTGATATGATCCTCCGCACGCGCCAGCTACCTTCCGCTCCTTGTCTTCATCGGCTTCCTACTTTTCCTTTCCTTCTTTAGCGCCAGCAATTAGCATTCGATACGGTTCAGGCGGCCGAATAGGTTAGGTACGGATTAGCTTTCGGTTAGGTTAGGTTTGCTTTGCGAAACTCGCGCGTTTAATTTTGTCGTGGCTCGCCCAAGAAGTTGATGCGAGCTGTCCCTTGATACGATCCTCCGCTCTTGGTCCTCATCGGCGTCTTATCACGTTTCTACTTTTCCGTTCGCTCTTCCGCGCCACAAATTATCGTTTGATCCGGTTGGAGGGTGAATGGAGGTTCGGCTTGCGTCTGGTTTGCTTCGCGAGACTCGTGGATTTAGCTTTGTTGAGGATTCTCCAAGAATTTAATGCGACCGATATGATCCACCGCCTGCGCTCCTTATCTTCCACTTCTCATCTTTATCGCCTTATCACCTTCTTATTCCTCGACTCGTTCTTCCACGCGACCAATTAACACTTGATCCACTTCAAGGATGAATGCAGCCTTGGGCTAGGTTAGGTTCGCTTTGTGAAATTTGTCGCTTCAACTTTGTTGAGATTTTGCGATTGGTTTAGCTTTCAATGCACACCCGTGTGCTTCTTTTTGACGGTGTTTGACGATGTTTGCCAGCTATGCTATGCTTCCTCGGTCTTCGTGCAGTGTCGCTAAAACGTAGATTGAGATTTTGCAGTTGCTCCTGCGTCTCGAAAGGATCTGTCGTGTTTTCTTTTTTCGCTTTCCTTACACTTTCGTTAAAGTATAACAACAGTCTTTATTACACCGTGTTTGATATTCAATCGCACGAATTATCGCGCGACACGGTGTCAAATACGATTAGTCGTGGCGAATTAGGAGAAAAATAGAATCGACCGAGCGATTCTCGCCAGTGTTAACAATCGGTTGATCCATCGACATGGTTTAATATGTCGATATCATCCGCGCAACCCCCAGCGACCGGTCTAAACCTACACACCACCATCGTGCAGACGCGCGTTTCATTAAATTCAATCTCCCCTAGTCTCTCTCTGCACTTTCATTCGCTCGAACCTCCCACAATCTCGACACAACTCATCCGCCTAACGGTCAAAACTCAAACAGAAAGACTTTACGTTGTATCGAGCCACCTTCGAGTCGCAATCTCGATACGGTCGCCACGCTTGCCAATAAACGCGCACGATTCTGCACACCATGTCACCACGCACACACCCACGCAGCCACAGTCCATTAGATTATATTACGAATGCAAAGGTGAGAGGGTGAGGTACACGTGGTGCGCACACACATACAAACCTGTACAGGGTGTCACAAAATATATGAGAGATGCTTGTACGTCGGTTTCATACAGGTGTCGGTGTTTCGAACAACTTGAAGAGCTAAGAAGATTTAAGAAATTTAAGAACTTCAATTTTAGAGCAGAGGCTTCTTAAGGCGTACGTCCCCGGAGATACTAATTACAGGCGATTATTAATTAATGCCATTGCCTCTGACGCGGAACTGATGCGATAATAAACGCGCAGTTTTACGTAGAATCGAATGAATCATAGCGATTGATATATAACACGATAAGAATGAATATAAAGGTAAAATGCGATATAATATCAGATATACATAAGTTTACAGCGATGGTCAATATTTTCTCCATATATTACACCGTTCAAATACCGAAGGCAATAAGATCAATAGCTGGACCGAGACCAGCTGGTAAAAAACATCCTGCTACGAAGAAGAAGGATACAAGCAAAGAATATATAGAGAGAGGGGAATTATGCACATGGTGCAACAGGTACAAAGAAGAAAGTGTAGAGTACATATTGTTAGAACATCCTTTATACGGACAAATAAGAAGAAATTTGAAGGGATTCGAGGGGAAATGAAACAGTGGAAGAGAAATTAACAGCGCAAACTGAAGACGATGCAAGACGACTGTTTAACCGCGCAAGAGAAGCAACAAAAATAGGAGCATTCTGCAGAAACGACTGAAAGAATCCGAGGGACGCAGGACTGCAGTGAACGCAACTTCGCGTGATCCGTTGACAGTGAACCGTGGAATGTGAGAGAAACATCCTGCGAAGTACTCGTTTCTCGTTGCTTTGGTGGTACTTCAGACATACTACGGACGACAAAAATTGGTCCGTTCCACTTTGGACGGGATGTTGTTGCCCGTTTACCGCATTCTGCCGGTCTCGTGAGTTCAGATTATCGCTCATTCTGCTCGTTACGAAACTACCTGAGCGATAAGACTTTCCCTTCTTTGGAAGACCGCGAAAATGGGCTGCAACGTTTCCCTTCCTCGGAAGAGCGAGCAATTCCACGCCCACAGGTGGCGAAAAGTCATCCAGAAGAATACAAGTAAGGGAGGAAGCGGATCCTTCGATTTGCCCGGAAAGCCGGAACGAACCTCAATCCGACAGAAACCTAATTACCTACGCGCGAACACAGTCTTGGAGGATGAAATGGAACGAGGAACCAATCGCAGCAATAATCGGCTATGAGGAATATCGCGATGAAGAATAAGCAAAGCAGCGATGCAACGCGCAAGAAGAATCTGCGGGTATTTTGCAGCGGCCTGTACAAGCATAGACAAAGAGAGAGGAGCTCGCGTACGCGTGAAATGAGGAGATAAAAGTCTGGCCACTCTCGGCCGGTCTCATCAGCAGCTGTCGCCTCTACTTGTTGAATCTGCTTTTCCTCGCCCTCAACCCTCCCCCGCGGCGGCATACTAGCGCGAACCACCCACGTCCCCCGCCCCATCCGCTGCCGCGACATTCAGCTGCCCGTTGTTTTGCTTTTCGTACGCCCACGCGCTTTTGTTTCCTTTTCCCTCTGGCGCGATCGACGCGCCCGAGTATCGCCTCGTGCTCGTCCAACCATCATCGCAAACTGGATCCAACGGCGCGACGTAGGATCGATCCGCTACGTGTTCTTCTCGTTTCGTTCTCCTGTTGTACACGCGCGCACGTGCGCCTGGCCCGGATAATTGACGCGCGGATTCCTGGCCCGCCTCTGGCTTTCCGTAACGGCGAACGTAAGCCGCTTCCGGAACTGGGCCAGCGGATGATAAGGATTAGAAGGCGCTTATTTCCATGTTCCGTGCGTGTTCCTTCGTATCCGGTGGTTAACGTCATGCATGTGTGCGTAGGTAAGTGGTTGAAGCGCGGATGGTTAACTCCTTGGTCGGTTAGTTGGCTGTTGGCGCGTTTATCGCGAAAGTCGCGTGCCAACGAACAGTCACGAGTTTCTCGCTGCGACCGGAAATTCATTTCGAGCAAAGGTACAGCGAGCGGTTGCAGCAAGGTACTCGTCGCTTCTCCACCAACGCCCGCTGACCGCAAGTGGCCATTTCGAATTATCTTCTTCGTCAATTTGCGTCGATCGATTCCCCACGCATAAACTTCCTTTTTTATCGATACAAATATACAACACGTCCCGCGAAGCTATCGATGAGCCGCGCGATCGTCAGAAGTTTGTCAATGGTACTCGGAGTTCGCCGAAAAAGGTACAGCAAATTATTCGACCGAGCTACGTAGCTGTCGTTGCTTGCCGTAACTCCGAGCCGACCGATGCCACCTCGTCCTGGCAGAACGCTGCGCCTTTCCACAGGATCCAATCGTCGTCGTTTTCAGTGTCGTCCACTCGTTAAACGACGAGTATAGGACAAAGCGCGTTGCATCGATCGGAACAGGCGATTCCCAAATGAGACTCATTATGACGTCTTTTGTCGCGGAATCGAATCGATTCCACCGAACGTTCTCCTTTGTCAGCGTCCTGCGATCGCTGCGTCTTGCTCCAAGACACGGCATTTTTCCCCTGATGGAACCCGTGCCTCGAGTTCGAACGTCGTAGCAGTTTTGGATACGTTGATTAATTGAAATGTATGTTCGACGAGGAATGTTAGAACATGAAGAAGAAGAGGCGTGGGATATGTTTATGTTTAATATGTTTAGATGCAAGTGGAGTTGGACGGTGAGTTTACCTTTCGTTTTGATTCTAATTTAGTGGAATTATAAGGACAGGAAGATAGGTTCCGTGGTGCGACCAGTAGATAAGATAAGATAAGATACTATTAATGGAGATGTAATCGGAAGTCATCGAAAGCCGGCAGACGTGGATCGCAAATAAATGATAAAAATAATAAATAAATACATTCTTTTTTAAGTAAACTCCAAGCTGCATTGAAAAATTTGCATTACTCGTTTCCTACGATTAACCTAATCGCTATGATCGTCTGTCTACCGTCGGGGAGAGAAATAAAAGCACAGGTACTGGTAGCAGGTACCAATGAAGTTTGTCAAACTGCTACCAGCGTATCACGCCTAAGTTTTACCTTTTATATATCCTCGCAGCGCTTAGGTTATTTAATAAATAATTGGGATTAATATTTCTACAAATTGTCCACTTATTTTTATCCGCAACTGCGTAGGTAAAATAAACCGCGTAAGTTCCGTTTCTTTGGGACAATGTTAAGTGTTCGCAAAGATATAAATTCGCATAAATTCCCACCATCTATTAATAACCAAGCAACCAAGACGTTTCTAGATCCTAGATGTTTATGCAAATGTATGCTTTCACGAGCACAACCGAACTTACGCGGACACTCGTTTCGCCTGTTAAACGTCGTAACGAGTTTTATATATTTCGGTTGTTTTGCATATTTTTCATAGAGCCTGCGTTTCACGTACCTTCGTAGCTTTTCGTTCGGACCAACGGAGAAGCATTTTGTCTAGATCGCGATTTTCTTTTCCGATTAATTTATCTTTCGGTTTGCAGTCAACCTGCTCGCTTAACGCTGCAGTGAATTTTCAACGAAATTTACGTCCCTCGCCGGTTTCGCAATAATGGCAAGAATGCCGTACTTCGAGTACTACAACGTGCTCTCGAATTCGAGTCTGGAAACTGCAGATGTGCGCCGTTCCTTAAGCACATTTTCAGCAGTTCGAGTTACTCTTTTCAAAGTACATTAGTCAAGCGACCTAACGCGGGAATAGTTTCGCGGTATAAAATTTGCTAATTCGAGCTTAAGCCAGGGAAAAGAGTTCTCAAATCTTCTACCGAGTGCAGCGATCTTCGTGTTCCAATTTCGTACCAACTGCGCCATGTGGCAGCTTTCGCGTAGCTACAAATCTCGATCATCTCCGACGCTGTTCGTTCGTCGATCGTGACAATTCTGCGCTTGTATCGTCGCTCCGCGGTGTTGTGGTTGTTTGCTTCGAATTTGGGAACGGCGGAAGTGCGCAGGGGATTGAAATCGAAGAAAATCCAACGATTTTGAACAACGCGCGTGTCCACTTGAAAAGTGGCGATGAAAGGCTGCTCTATCTCTTCCGGCAGATTTTTATCTTATATATCGATTATATATTTTTTTAATTCTAAGATAAGGCGGTACTCTTGCATGCCTTGCACGTCTCTCAACCTCATGCAATTAATTCATTTCTCGATGAAATTGCATGATCGAAATCGAACCTGGTCGGGTTAATGTCGAGCCGAGGAAAAGCTTTGCGTTTCGCAGTGGAACAGAAGGAATTCTCAAAAAGCACCATAAGTAACTCGATAATAATAATACGCAGAGAAACACAGCGCGTCTATGATCCTCCTGTAAAACGAAAGAGACTTTTCGCACGAGCCAGCACGTTCCGCAGGCTAATCGACGGACGAATCGCGATTTTGTTTACGAGCGGGTTAATACAAAGATGAAAAGGTTTGTTCCGCGTCATCAGGCGAATCAGCGTGCAAGTAGGGCATCTCGTACAAGCGGAACATATCCGACGTTTTCGTCGCGCCGCTACGTTACACGTAGCCAAAGTGGCTCGAGCTATTTGGAAGATGCCGGCGCAAGCGTGGCGTAGTCTGTTCCGGAGCCGGGCCGCCCTCCACGCATGTGCATCGATTATGTGTGCACGCGTGAAAAATTACTCGCACGGAGGCGCTTGCCCCGCGGCCTTCCTTCCGTGCCCACGCGCCGTCAGCGGCCAACGTTTTTTAATAAATACCTGGGTAACCCGACGATGATGCCTCTGGCAGCGGCTCGCGCTTCCTGACAAATCGTTTCTGCCGTAAAGTAACGTTTATTCGCACCGGCTCCGGCGTTATTATTATCGTTATTATCGGCAGCTTTTTACCGCGCGCGGTTTTTCAGCGTCGATGGTAGGTTTAGGCCGATTCTCGTCGAATTCTTCGTTTTTTCTTTCGTTTCTCATCGTCTTGCTTAGAGTTTACAGTTGGTTCAGGAAAAGCATTTTAAGATAAATTATTCGTACGTTCGGAGGCGATCGCCTGGCAGCGAGTAAACTGGCGGACAAGCGAGAGTGTCCGATGATCGATGGTAGTTAAATCATTCGGATGCGTTTTACGTAGTCTCCTCAAGATTGGTGCGCCGCACGAACCGACTGGCAGATCGTTTGAGCGGGCCTGTAGAGTAGCTGCGATTGGAAATTTCACAGCATCCGTCTACTTTACGTTTATAGTTGAAATATATACATAGATACGAGAATATGGACGTGCGCGGATGCTAATGAAATTTCTTGCTGCATAAAGACGAGGTACAGTCGAGTGACTGTTTTGTAAATTATGTCAAGATGAAATTAGACGCGAGTGACTGTGATAAATTTAGTCAGACGTACGTATTTATGACTGTCATAGGGCAAATTTTACGACGATTGCCGTATTTTTACGGTATTGTGTTTTTAGAGCTGCGCTACACGTAGCGAAAACATCGACGTAATCCGATGTTAATGAAATTTATTGCTGCATGAAGGTGACGCACAGTCGACTGATCTTTTTGTTAGCCTAATGTTGGTAGGCGTAAAATGTCTCGCAGTAACTAGATCGTAAGTTACGTTAAGATGAAATTAGATGCATGCTATGTGGAGTGTTCAGGCGTCACGAATGTGTTACGGACACGAGAAAAGACGTTATATAAATACAGAGGCGTCGTGAAGAAGCTGCGAAGCAGGTACAAAGAGAGTCTTGCGATTATTGTTATAATAATTATATTATAACAGGCGGATAGTCAGCTCCATTTTCAAGTACTTCCTATCGTTATCGATGGAAAACTGGCGCTGTTCATCGATCGAATTTGTTCTACCGTTCGCGTAAATCGTATTTTTCTACCGACAGTGACCGACGCTGCGGAGAAATTAGAAAACGTCGGATAATGCAGAAGGAAAATTGGAGAGGAAGTTGTAAATAGATGAAATGGTAGAGAAAGAGATAGGCGATGAATTTTTCATATCGGATTCTTGTTCGCTGCTTGTTGTTTTTTCTTTCGAACTTGCCAACGCATAAAAGTCTAGTGGCGTGACATCAGGCGATCTTAGAGGTCGAAGCATAATAGCTACTCTTGCTTTCTATCGTAGCAAGCGGCGCAAGTTCATTGCCGATCCCTTTCTACCTTCTATACTTGTTAGTATCATTCGATGCACGACACGTGCTTGTGTAACATCTTTTTCCTACTTATATCCGTGATAAGTAATTCCTATTACGATCGCGATATTTATAGCGCTACACGGAGCAAGTAGAAGCTTGCAAAGTTTGCCGAGTATTCGTAGAAAAAATGGGAAACAGCGACATAATAAATTACGTAGCTATCGGCATAAAATAACGTTAAATAATTCGTTACGACCAATGAATCCTCATAACTAGATGGATAGCTGTTATGAAAGCACATTAGTAAACAGTGTGAATAATTTTACATAAATCATTAATACTATGAAAGAGCGATTTATCCAGCTTGTTTGTTTTCATTAATGCAACACATTTCTCAGATTCCTCGTACGTTTCAAGCTGTGTTTATTATTCCTGATGGAATTGCCGACTTCTCAGAACCGAAATCTTTGTCCCATTCTTCAGCCACATCTCGTGTACGACGTGTTCCTTCTTTACAACCAGATTTTGAGAGGAAATTTCATCCTTTTCGGACTTGAAAGGAGTATCCTCAGTTTATTTTAAAAATAATTTCTTTTAAAAATACGTCGTTTCGCGATTTATTATTTATATAATTTGCAATTTGTAATTATTCACCGCTCTGTATACCTCGTGCGAAGCTCATAGCCTGGCCGAGGCAAGACCGAAGGGATCGTGAGTTCGTAAGAAACTTCGTCCTCCGAGCGCACGCGGTTCTCTTCTTTCGCTGCCCGACGCCTCCGCGGTTTCCCGCTCTTCTGGAAATCACCACGCGACTGGCAAGCTGGCTCGGCCGATTAAGCTTTCGTTTGGCGTCTTCTGTCGAACGCAGCTCGCAGCGCGTCCGCATAATTTCTTTCGGTTCGTCTCTGGTCTGCAGACGTCCGAACACCGTCGAAGCTACGCCAGGAAGCGGCTTCCTCGAGAGCAGCTTCGCTGTCGCGCGCGCGAAAGGTTCGTAGCTGCGCTTGAGGTCAGCGGCACCGAGCTTCGTTTGGAATTAAGCGCGAGAAATTATCGCGAGGCTGGAGCCGAAGCTCGCGACAGAGCGCGATTCCTCGATATCCGGCGCGCGTTAAAAAGAGCAGGAGCGGTGGTCGGACGTTGAAACACGGGGGAATTGCGTCTGTGCCAAAGCGTACAGAGACCTGCGGTGGCTGGAGCGGCGGCGAGTGGGGGAGGGCTTCCGAAAACAAAGGCGGCGGAGAGAGCGAGAGCACAGCGGGGCAGAAGGGGGCGGAAAAAGGACGAAAGAGGGCGGGCGGAGGTGGGCGCGCGACGTAGCGCACGAGGAAGTACGCTGGAAGTGGAAAGTTGATTTACGTACTCGGCCGATCTTGACCCAGAGCTCGTTCTCGCTCGTGTACGTGGCAACGCGTTCGTCGGTGCACGCGGCCGCGTGCGTGTGTGTGTGCGCGACACCGGGGATTCCAACAACGCGCCATCTATCAAGCGAGCCCACCTGCTGCCGGTGGCATTGAATCGGCAAATAGACAAAGGGCATCTCTCTGGCGGTGGAAAAAAGGAGCAAGAGGAAAGGAGGAAGCGCGCTGCCGCAAGAAAAATAGGAGGACGCGGCAGACGGAGACCCGAACGTGGCGGAGGAAAGTTGGGCGAGTTGTTGTTGTTGTTGTTGTTGGACGGAGGCGCGGTGAAATTAGCGGGAAAATTGGCGCGTTAAAAGTTGCCATTGCAACGAGCAAATCCGCTCAAGATAAAAAGCGACGGTCACGGCCGCGAATGAAGTAGGATCACGGCCGTGATATCGTAATTCAACGATCGCTATGATAAATCACTCTCAGCGATTTTACACGCCATCGCTACCGTCCACCAAAATGACATTTCCGATTTAATCCGCAGCGTGGGCGAACTGCAGAGTCAATTTGCAAGTTATATAGACTTTTCTTTCGCAATTCGAAAATTATCTCACAAATTAACTTGCAAAACTCGATTTAACCGTCGCTTCTCATTATGGCACCCAGCGACCCACGGTTTTACTTCCACAAACGAACACACGTGTTCGGTTAGACAGATTTTTGTTTCTTTAAAATCACGTCGCCTTCTTTCTATCAGACCGTGGCTTACGATGTTCAAGTTGTATTCTCGGATTTTCTCGCTGCCACTGTTCCAACGGCAGCAGCCGTGTGCTTGAAAATTGAACAGACCGAGATTCGCGAAACCGGCGCGAGAACCCGAAGGTTTAATTGCCAATGTCGCGTGTCGTCGTGCAAAGCTGTCCTTTCCCTCTTTAATTTATTTATTTAGAGCGACGTCCACCTCCGAGGGGTCTTCGTAAACTTACACAACTCGATGTCAGACTAGTCGTTGTTTGGTCACAGATATGTGCAACGTCGCGTTGTATCAGTGTCGTACGTGCGTGTCAGTGGCAGCGAATGCCGTTACTTCTCCGCCGTTGGATCAGTTGGATAAAGTTCGTGTATTTGAGAAACTGAGAGCTACGTTTTGCTTCTTCTCTTCTCATCTAGCGTCGTCTTTAGGTTTCTCGAAATATCGCGTCGTTGTTCGAACATTATCAATATCGTTAGCTTCTTGCGCGATTGACGCGTGTAGTATCTCGACAGTTACACGTTTCGATATTAATAAATCCTCTCGCGGGATAATAAAAGGCCTGGTAAGAGAAAGCAAGGCAAAGGGGGGTTTAAAGAGAACATTTTCGAGGTACGTGTCGCTCGATTATCTCGTTTGACAGCAAGTTGTAAAATGGTCAAATTTCATAACTTAAAATCCGTATATCATAAGTGAACAATTCGATGATATTATAAGTCAGTAAATTATAACGCAACAGGCTTTGATTTCTTTTTTATGCTCCGTATTTTATGCCCTTTATGGATGAAAAAAAGGACAGTTTTATTACCTCTTTTTATAGAGGTACTTGTGTTTATGGCACTTACAGTCTATATATCGAGTGTACCATTTTTGTATCGCCGTATAATAATCGAGAAACAGGTGATACTAAAGCGGTACATTCACAAATTACTAACCGAAACTCGATATCATTCCAGCGATAGTAAAATGCCGCAGCAACTTTTTCCTCTATCTGACAGGTCCCGTAGGGACCGGCTGCCACCAGGAGGTGCCGCATTCGAATCCCGGCGGGATCGTAGTCTCTTCAGGAATTATTACATACAGCGATAATTGCTTCTTCACTCGCCAACGACCCGAGCCACGCACCAGCTACCGAGTAGCCATCGGAACACCAAAGTCAACCTGCGTTTCGCACGCTTTAACCTCTATGATCGGTGACCGTGTGCAGGAGCGTTGCTGGAGCGAAAGGAAAAAGCGAGGAGGACGAAAGAATTAACCTTTTACGTTCGAAGCTTTTTCTTCTGAACCTGCCAACAACTCGAGACTTGCCGCCTGTTTCATGCATTGCTCGATCGCATACGTATCAAGCTATTGATATTTTAATATTTTTGCCATGTTCGAATGCTCTTTTCCTTCTATTTATCGCCGAGTATGAACGGACGAAATTTCGTCGTTTATGAGAAGGACTGGCGAGTTATTTTAGATTCTGATAGAATCGAGATGGCTTCCAGTCGCTCATCTCTTAGCTTCCCACCGATCCTTTCACCCGTACACTGTCCGAATCGGTTGGTACGCGAATAAGCTCACCTTTTAGCTTCTGGTATCGTTTCGTGGCCGGGGATTCGTCAATACGCCCTCGATTCGTTGTAGGTGCCGACCCTCGAGGCATTTGGCGAGGGTCACGAACTTATTTTTTTTTTTTGTTTATTTAATTTTGTGTTCATTTAAACTATGAATTAGCATAAGGTACCGATACGGTACGACGTAGCCACGCTATATTATGTGTGGTGGTTTTCACAGTTTTTTGTTTGTTTTTTTATTCCTGTTTTTGGATTTAAGCCGCTGGGGAGCGGAGCTTTTGTGTACTCTTGTTTGTGCTGTATTTTTTGTCCTGAAACTTGGCCGCAAAACAGGACGCTTCGGGGGTCACGGACTTTATTTTGTCGATCGTGATGTCCGCTGCCTCGAATTGCGCCTCCGATAAGGCGAACCATGTTCGAGGACTGTAGCGAAGGCATGCCGATCGTTTGATTGGCTATGGTTTCGCTATCCGCAGCTTCGTTAGCATTTGCCATCATCCTAGCTCGCTTCGCACGTCGGTGTCACCAATGTGAGTTGAACAAGACCAAGCATCCTCCACAGATCAAACTCATCTTCGTTTGAAGCGACTTGGCAAATTCCGGACTGACACGACTCAGAAAATTTGAGAAAGAGATATTCCTATTGGCAGAGCCGTTAAGCTCAGGCTGACGCTGAAGACACAGACTAATTCGAGAGAAGAAAATCTTGCAGCCATTTGAAGAGTATCGTTCGATATAATACGTCCATGAAGCTGCGTTGGCATCGACTTCAAGATGACCGAGAGTCGGCAAAGGGATAACACCAGTTAGCTGTCGCGACTCCTAAGACGTGTGGCGAAAAGTAAGCGACGACGAGTATACTCGTCGAACGCGGAGTACACGTGGTCGTTAGGAAATAAGACGAAAGCACGACGAGATGACTGTATTACTTTTTAATTGTATCAATGACAGGGCTGGTCGTGACGACTATACCGGTGAAGAAGAGCCAACTGGTTGAAAAAGGAAAATGGCACTGTACGTAGGACGCAGAGAAGCGAAACGAAAGGGATTTCCCTTTAAAAGAAATAAGAAGAAACAGCATGTCTAGGGAGAATAACCACGGAGGGAAGCAAAGAACCAGCCGACTAAGCAGATGTGCGCGTGTAGCGCGGAGGATGCACGCGCCGTTCGCGCGTCGATCCCGGAGAGAAAATTCGAGGAGCGGCGGTCAAAAGAAACCGGGCACTGGAAACTGGCCGACTCACTGAAGCAGCACGCGAAATTGAAAAAAGGAAGAGAAAAAGAAGGAGAGGAGCGAGCAAAGATAGAGCGTGTTTTACGATGGGAGTGCCTTATGGCCGACGCGTTGCCGATTGCTCTCTCGGCGAAGTGTGTCGACCGCCTCTCTCGTTCGTTTCTGGCCCACCGATTCAACACACTGCGTGTGACTCACAGTGGCCGGCTAAGTGTGCCAGCCGTCGTTCTCCGCCTCTGTCGCTCGTGCCACACCGCCGCGCCGCTCCTTTTCTTTATCCTCGTTTTGCCAGGCCGACCAATCGCGTCGTCCGCTCGGAGAGCGGCGCGATTTTTTGAAAGAAAAAAGAACGAAACGGAAAGGAAGAAGAGAAAAAGAGACGAAGAAAAGGAAAGGAAGGAAGAGAGAGAGAGAGAGAAGGTGGTAGCGACACGGTTCGCTAAGCCACGAGCACAGACAGAGAGAAAGAGATCGGAGGTGTGGCTGTGCATCGGTAGGCAGATATGTGTCGACGATTAATGTCTTGCCTCGCGAGTTTCCGTTGCTTCTCTCGGTTTCCGCCACGATCTTTCAATGAAAGCGGCATTACGATGCGTTTTGACCATCTTACGCGCTCTCGCGAGTGGACAGTGGACGTCGGACGTTGAGAAGAGCCACGATCCTTACGTAAAGCGGATATCTGCCGCTTTGGTCGATGTCGCGTGCATTCGGATAATTTTCATCATCTTCCAAGCACACGGAACAACCTTAATTTATCAAATTTCCACGCACGAACGTTTTCGCTAGCGTACGGTTCGAACAGTGGACGACACTGAGCATCGCGAGCAATTTTCTTGCGCAGAAAGAATATTTGTTGTTCCGGTTAGCATTGGGTGGATTGATAAGCTCGCTTATGTCTGTCGTTTTGAAGGATCGCGAAAGAAAATCACTTTTGCTCGATGTCGGTTTATGAGATTAACATATTCAGGTAATTGATGGATCGAGAGGATTCCACCGGTGTTTTCTGGTATAAAAATCGTTCCATATTTAATAGGCAAGTAAAAGATTGGATTGCTACATCGCAAGAAGTGCTGCAACTGCCACCAATCTATTTCGTTGCAGTCGATGAATTACCGAAGCTCGTACGCTTCTTTTCGCTTCCGGATGAACTGTAGCAGTACACGCTGCGATAAGTCTTCGCCTCCTACCTCCTAGCGCAATTCTTCTATTAAGCAGTAAATATATCTCGCGATATATTCGTCCTACGTTTAACGAATATCTTTAACATCGTTGAAGTGATGGCCATTTCCAAGAAAACTCTACACCTGGTCTTCGGTTTTCTCAAGCGCTAGGGTCATCGATAGCGCGTAGACGAAAGAATGCGTCGATGACAGACCATAAGCGGACGCTTCAGGGTTCTTTTAGTCTCAGGGTGACACTGCGGATCTGGACCAGCTTACATTGTACTCCACACTTTGTACTTTAATATTCACAATATATATGTACTTACAATTTACCCACGCGTTTCTTTAATTCACATACATTGAATAACCTTAACAAATATCAATGTTAACAAAGAGAAGAATCGAGAGTCAAAGGACAGCACTGCTGATAGAAACAATTTTTTAAATATAATACGTTTGTATTCGTATGGCGTGTATATCTCTCTGTTCGCTATTTAAATTCTACGATTGTAGAATTAAAATTGCAAACGAGACAAGGGCCAGAAATAAGAATTAACTTGCGTCAACGTTCGCCACTCTCACAAATTTAGAAGTAGAAAACAAGTGGCAAAAGAGCACGTTAAGTTAGCTAAAACTATTTATTCGAACAATGACAGTCTGCTTGCGATCTCTTTAAAAGCTCGAACGAATTATTCCACCAGTTCGATCGTTCGGTCGCCAAGTCGACTACGAACCTGTCAGCCCTGCAACACGAAATATGGTCAAGTAAACGACAAAATGAAACGCACCCATCTGCGTTTAGATAGAAAGTAAAATCCAAGACCAAACTATCCATTAAACCGTATCACCGCGTCAAGCGCGATAGGAAAATCTACAATCGGAGAAAGCTGTCGTAAGACACAGGCTCCGCGCTTGTAGTTGAGCACGAACGCGAAGAATCGACGTGATCTGTGCAGTATTCGGAAAATGCGCACGCTCGGCAGATGGTTTTATATCGCGACCAGCCCGATTCCTATCAACGAATGTCAAAATTGCGGCGGTGGCTTGGTGCGAGCTGCGACCCAGCTCTGACCAGGCTAAGTTCCTCAAGAGTCAAGGTCGAACGAAGTTGTCGGCAGCGGCCCGGTGTTTCTGCGATCCCAGCTATGCCACGACGATTCCCCGATCGCCCTAGCCCTATCTGCCATTGAATTCCGGAGGTGCCGCGCTCGAATTTCCCGCGATTTTCCCATCCCGTTAGTCGGAGTACCGTAACGCGCGTCGATCAAACCGCCGATCGCTCTTGCTCCGTTTCCAACGATCAACCGTTGCCGTGTGAATTGCGTGCGAGTATTTGACAAGATGGCGCGATCGAAGCTTCTATTCTTGCTTCTTCCAGGAAAGTTAAACCTCGGTTTTCGTTTCGATTTCTCTAAGTTTCCACGAGCTTACTCCGATACGCGAACGTAGTAGCTTCCCGCGTCAGTGTCATATTCATTTTATTTCTCTATTTTCTATTATCAATAAGTTTAGGTTAATCGATATATGTTGGACATATATAAAAATTATTTTTAATAAAATAAATTTGTTGCCCTGGTTCTTCTACGTTTCGTTTTCTGTGTATTCTTCTCGTGTATTTTGTCAATCGCGCTCGCTAAACTAAACTACAATGTCACTCAACTAAAATATCAGTAAAGTATATCGAACAGATACGACTGTATCTGAATATAAATTCTTCTTTCGGCTGAGAAACGCGGAAGAACGAACAACTGAATGAATTTCTGCGCGAATATTTTAACCTTGGCTAGAGGTTCTCCCTTTCTCTCTTAGCCTCTTTCTACACAGTGACCTATTTAGGCATGGGCAAGGTCGTTTAGTCCCAACGCATTCACCGCGAGCGGAACCTACCTGCTGAATTATCATTCCAAGTTGCATAACTCACGTATTCCAACCGGTATACCGGCCAACAAAAAACTACCAGAATTACACATTGCACGGGGAAAAAATATCGCCGTGCACGCTTTCTATCGAAGTTGTGTATCGACGGTCATGTTAATTTCTACCGATCGATCTTTCTTTTTTTTTACATAAACTAGCAACACGTTAAACATTGATCTGTTCGCTCGTGCTTGAAATTATGCAACATTGTATGGAATTAAACTACGAAAATTACAAATTTAAAAAACGAGTTCAAGCCAATGACCGATCGCGCTGGTAATTTTGAAGGAAGTAAAATTCTGTCTACGATTGGAGGAGCAGATTGAAGGAGCGGAGGTTTTGTAGTTCGAATTTAAATGGGAGGAAAATTTGAGACGGGCTCTAGTCGATTTAGTTTTCTAGTCAGACAGAAACAAAAATTTATATTTTAGATTTATATTATTCATATTTGCCCACTTTTATCTTCTATTTAGTTTATTCATTTAACGTTCATTTTCCATAGTAGCAGCAATCATTTTCGCATTCTATGTAACAGCCTTGGAGTAATTAGCGATTAGATGTAATTTATTAAAGATGGTCCTTCTTTCAATTTTCTCACAATTTTCAGCATAATCGGCGCGCTCATTTTCATTTGCAGACTGAAAATCCTATTTTTTTCTATCGTTTAAATATTTACTTTAGGAGCAATATGAAGCCTAGCTATATGAAAAAAACGATTAATTTCGCTTCCTATATTCGGCCTATTGTGTGCACTATCACGCAATAAACGTCCAGCCTTCGAAAATTGTTTTATTTCCGACCGTTTTATGACATATTTAGTTCTTCTAGACCGATTATTTGAAAAACCGCTTATTGAAACGAGTTCCTCTCTCTTTCTCTCTCTGTTAAACACATAACTCGAATAATCTACTTTATCTGATTTCAAAATATGGTCAGCTTTTTTCTAAATACCGTTGCATTGCTGAAATGATTGTCATCACTATACACGTGCTACTCAGCTAATTATTCTCTTCTTATTTATTTATTTAAGTCGCATCAACTCACTTGGGTCATTAGCAGTCACGTTACTTACGCGACAGCGAGTCAAAAATATTGATATGTTCGAAAAGCTTCGATATATTTGCACGTCACTTCACGGTCCCAGTTTCCACCACGTTTTGTAGTCGTTCGTTAAAACAAACGAAAGGTACAGTATAATTTCGTGCGGTTGATCGCATAGTAACTTGAAAGATGTTACTTTAAAAAATTTTCCTTCCGAGCTTACCACGAAGCTTTTTCGCGAAATGTTTTCGGCGGGAAAATTTAAATCGTCATTGGTACACGGATCGAAGAAATTGTTGTTCTTGTAAAATGAAAAAAATACGCGCGTGAGCGTACAAGCATTGGGAATAATAATTAATTATGGTGGAAATGATTCTACGTGTATTGCAGAAGCCACGTGCGTGTAGGTGCTTGTGCTTTTAGCAAATGATCGCATAACGTTTTCAGAGTGCACAAATCTGCCTTTCATAACGAAAGGATTAATATTAGCCCGCTATATGTATATGTAATGACGTTGGTCGAAATTTAAATTTGCCGGACGAATACTATCCATTAAATTTTGTCTCATTATCAATTCATCGTCTCATTGCCAATTATCAATCGAATTGAAAGAAGGAATTTGCCAAAAATTATGCACAAATATATGGTAATCTCGTTATCGGTCGCCGTACATTGAAATGTTCCTGTCATTTGCTTATGCAAGTTGAAGTTTCTAAAAAAGTGCTATGAAAGTTGCTGCAAAATAAATAAAATCAAACTTGCAATCGAATTGAGCGGTTACATTTTCAGTAACATTTTTTTAAATATACGATAGCATTGAGAAAGACTAAAAAATAGGCTTAGCGTTTAAAGTCAGTCGATTAGAAAACTCTACAGGGTGTCGCTGAATAACGTGTACAGATAGGCGCGAAGTGACTTCATATGAAAAATACTTGAGGAGAATATGGAATGACGTATCTTCATACGATGCTCCATTCTCGAGAAAATCGAGTTGGAAAATTTATTAAGTGTACTTGAACGTGGCTATCAAACATCATTCATCCGCATTTTGCGTATCATTTGCGTATTCCCGTTACAATTTGAAAAAATAAATTTGAAAAAGGAAGAAGGTGGCCAAGTCGAAATCTACGGCATTTCCTGCGCGTTGCGCCAAACCAAACCAGGGCGAGTCGTTCAGCGATGGGATCTGAAACTCTATCGAAAATTTTGAACGAAATTTCGAACAGGATCGGAAGCTTAAACTTCTTGAAAGCGTTCGTTTAATCTTGAGTCTCTAAATTATCTTGAGTTTTGCTCATCTTGCAAGTCTTAGTCATCGACGAATTCTTTGGTCCTCTTTATTTTCGTCTATGTTCCCAGAACACCTTTCATTCGTCTTTCTCGAATCTGTGAGGTGTCTTGAGTCTTATTCATCTTGGAGTCTTGAGTCTTATTCATCTTGGAGTCTTGATGTCTTGCAATTCTTGTTCGTGCTCTGTCTCAGACGATCGACGAATTCTTTGGTCCTCTTTATTTTCGTCTATGTTCCCAGAACACCTTTCATTCATCTTTCTCGAATCTGTGAGGTGTCTTGAGTCTTATTATCTTGGAGTCTTGAGTCTTATTCATCTTGGAGTCTTGAGTCTTATTCATCTTGGAGTCTTGAAGTCTCGCAATTCTTATTCGTGCTCTGTCTCAGAAGATCGACGAATTCTTTGGTCCTCTTTACTTTCGTCTATGTTCCCAGAACACCTTTCATTCATCTTTCTCGAATCTGTGAGGTGTCTTGAGTCTTATTCATCTTGGAGTCTTCAGTCTTATTCATCTTGGAGTCTCGAAGTCTCGCAATTCTTATTCGTGCTCTGTCTCAGACGATCGACGAATTCTTTGGTCCCCTTTATTTTCGTCTATGTTCCCAGAACATCTTTCATTCATCTTTCTCGAATCTGTGAGGTGTCTTGAGTCTTATTATCTTGGAGTCTTGAGTCTTCTTCATTTTGGAGTCTTGAATCTTGCAATTCTTATTCGTGCTCTGTCTCAGACGATCGACGAATTCTTTGGTCCTCTTTATTTTCGTCTCTGTTCCCAGAACATCTTTCATTCATCTTTCTCGAATCTGTGAGGAGTCTTGAGTCTTATTCATCTTGGAGTCTTGAGTCTTATTCATCTTGGAGTCTTGAAGTCTCGCAATTCTTGTTCGTGCTGTGTCGTCAAAGTGACGATCGACGACTTCTTCGGGCCACGTCGTCTTTGCTTATGTTTCGATAATGTCTTTTATTCGCGTCTTGAGTCTTCCTCAAGTTGCAAGGTCAACTTGCAAGTGTCGACCGTGCTCTGTCGTCAGAACGACGACCGACGAATTCTTTGGTGCTCCTCATTATCATTTACGTTTCGATAACGTCTCTTATTTATGTCCCGAGTCTATGAGTCTTGTTCGCCTTAAAAATCTCGAGCATTCCCAAGTCCTGGAAGCGTTGCTCGTGCTCTGTCGTGGAAACGACGATCGACGAGACTTGCTTGGGCCGTGTCGTCTTTGTTTGCGTTTCCACGGTGTCTGTTGTTTATGTCTTGAACCTTTAAACTGTCTCGAGTCTCGCCATCCTGGAATTCTTGAACGTCTCGGACGTCTTGATCGTTGTGGAAGCCTTGATCGTGCTCTATCGTCGGAATGACGACCGACGAATTCCTCGGGCTACTTCGCTTTTGTTTATGTTTCGATAAGATAAGCCGCTGCGAGCCTGCGCTACGACCTAAACATCATTTCCACTACCAAACTCTCGAGCCAAGAATATCGAATATCCCGCCGCTTCAGCACTGCCAACACGATCAACACTCGTCAACGCTAGAATCGATTCTAGAAACGTTTTGCGACTGGTACACAAGCTTACGCGTTACAACTGACACGACGATCGATATAAAACATCGACTACAACCGTAGCAATATGAACTTTCGAGTTATTGTCGCAACTGTTTCAACTGTAAAAGACTCGAGAAGACTATGAAGGTTCAAGACTGACCGACGCTTTCGAGAGTTTTAAGATTCGAATCAGGTCGGAAGTGGTTCGAATTGGTCGCCGTGTAAACAGATTCGAAGCGATTGCGAGTGTTTCACGATCCTCGCTTTTCCACGGCCACCGACTTCCTCGTTGATCTTCGTCAGGGCTCCATGAATATTTTCACAGCCCGTATTCCCCGGGCGTTCTCGCGTATCAGGAGGTTTTCCAGTCTCTTAGCATTGGCGTCATGTAATCCTGCAGCCTTGGTCGGCCTCAAGGACCGTCACGAGTCTCCTCGCCGAGCGTGCAAGCACGACGAAGCCGAGCCAAGGACAGCTGGCGCGGCCGAAATCTCGAAACCGTGCCACCGGTGCTTGTCCCGTCTCGTCCGACTCGATGCAACCGACTGTTCTCTCGCCTCTGTCTCCTCAGCAACGTGGTCAAATGGACCCACGGACGCTCGCACCGGTAGAAAGTAGGTTTTGAAAGCAGTTGGCGTCGGTGAAGGGGAACGGCTACTGCTTTTGGTAATTTCGTTTTGGAATTTTGACAATTGTGCAGCAAGTGGACGACGCTTGTTGAACGGTTGCACAAGCTGCCGATGAATCCAACAGATTTACGTACAGCCATAGAAGTGTGTTGCTGTTGTAGTTGTAGATACGTTTGTAGTTCAATTAGTCGATTCTTGAACTTGGACATACGCGATGCAAGATGGAAGATTAGGGTGTGCAAGGGTTAAAGTACGAAATAAAATGGCAGGATGAATGAAGACCTGCGACATGTGCAAGAAGATTATTAATTACACAAGGTGTTTCGTTATAAGTTGACGATATTTAGAGGTGGAATTCATGGAACTTGAAGAAAGATAAGGAAAGTTCGTATCAACGTTATCATATTGCTCGAGTTCGTCGAAATCCTTGTTCAAATTCAACAACTTCGCTAGGTGCCACAAATAAAAATCCAACGACTGCATGCGTTGAGATGCAAGGAAGTCGTTCTGACAGCACCTTCTAGAAAAATGATCAGGTACGTAACCAAATGATGTCATGAACAAGATCAAACAGCAAACACGTTGACGGAAATTTGTCTAATTCTTTTCAACTGCTGACTCCATCTCCTTAAATATTGCCAGCTCATTATGAAGTAGCCTGTATCTATATATTTGTACATAATATATCCGTAAATACGTGGTAAGAGTAATCCAATTTGCCTTATCGCAACTGGACGAGGAATTTTCTAATGATTCTCGCGTATATGTAAAATAAAATAAATACGAATTATCAAAGAATGATTTATTACGAAACTCCTTGTATCTTTAAATACACGCTCGGTATATGCTGCGAAAATGCGGTTCTACCGTAGAACAACTGGGAGAGAGTTGCTCGTAGAAAGAAAAGTGTAATCCAATTTGCCTTATCGCAACTGGACGAGGAATTTTCTAATGATTCTCGCGTATATGTGAAATAAAATAAATACGAATTATCAAAGAATGATTTATTACGAAACTCCTTGTATCTTTAAATACAAGCACGGTATATGCTGCGAAAATGCGGTTCTACCGTAGAACAACTGGGAGAGAGTTGCTCGTAGAAAGAAAAGTGTAATCCAATTTGCCTTATCGCAACTGGACGAGGAATTTTCTAATGATTCTCGCGTATATGTAAAATAAAATAAATACGAATTATCAAAGAATGATTTATTACGAAACTCCTTGTATCTTTAAATACACGCACGGTATATGCTGCGAAAATGCGGTTCTGCCGAAGAACAACTGGGAGAGAGTTGCTCGTAGAAAGAAAAGTGTAATCCAATTTGCCTTATCGCAACTGGACGAGGAATTTTCTAATGATTCTCGCGTATATGTGAAATAAAATAAATACGAATTATCAAAGAGTCATTTATTACGAAACTCCTTGTATCTTTAAATACACGCACGGTATATGCTGCGAAAATGTGGTTCTACCGAAGAACAACTGGAAGAGAGTTGTTCGTAGAAAGTGAAAGCCTAATTAACTTCGCTTTATATCGAGGAAACGAGGAATTTGTATCGACGATCGTCGTGTATATGTATATATAAATATGAATCGTTAAAAAAGCTGCGTTAAAGAGAATATAAAGGAGAAAATAATTGCCAATAAATACGGACAATTACCGCCAGTGTATTTTTGTTCAGAGAAGCTTACGAATCTTATGAATGGAACGAAAATAACATTGAATTCGCAATATTTACGTGTCAATCGAAAAATTCCAAAAGCGGTAACGGTTGTTCAACTATGATGTGGCAATGCGTCTTTTCATTAGGCAGCTGACAGCTGTCGGTGTAGTGCTATGGCTTCCTGTGTACGTATTATATCGCTAGCTGGAGATCGTACGGTTGTGTGATATTTTGATTACGGTAAACCTGCAATCACTATCAATGGCGGATGGAAAAATTGTTGAAGTGGCAGTGGAGAATGAAAACGGCCATCAATAACTTTCAGGGAAAAAATCAATTTGACAAAGGATTATGTTTGTCATACTGTACAGAGGGTTTTAAAATTCTACAGGACGTATCTGTGCGCCTCGATAGCTAGTTTTTATAGCTATTTGAAAAATACTTTATATAGGGAGAGTGGCAATGTCAAAGTCATCTGCGAGATTAAATCGTTCATTACTTCGCTTTGTATCTTTGTTCTGCTGCTACTCTCAGCAAATTCTAAGGTGCAAAGTTTTTACGATTTTTGTTCGAATGTATTGCAAAATTCGAAATCGACGTATGAAAAGATCTAATTTATTTTTTAATAAATTCTTAAGGAATTGAGAATCTTTTGACGTATTCGTAGTTGGCAATTTCTACGCTCCTCCGGGATCAAACGTCCTTTGGAAAGAATAAAAATCTAACGTTTTATGCAACGAGCTTCTGTTACCAAGATAACGAAATAAATTATAAAATTTATATTAAAATACCATGCTCGCAATTTCTCGGCTTATCATTCCCAACCAGAAAATTGTTGAAAGCGATTGTTAAACGAAATAAGGTTTCTACAGAAATAAGGTTAACTTCGTTTATACTTCTTCTACGCTACTTTCTTACGTCTTCCCGTTATCTCATAAAAGGACATAATTTTCTGTCACCAGCGACCAGGTACAGCTCATGAACAGGCGTAATTTTTACGTGAATTAAACCTCGGAAATATCACGTTCCAAGGCAAAACAACGAGACAGTTGCGTGCAAGCGATCGAAGGCATTTCTACACGGGGTAAAATCAAAGCCAAATTACAAATAGATAAAATTAACTATAAATATAAATTAATTAAAACGCAAGCCTACATTTTCTTACATGAAAAGCTAAGGTAATTTTAGCACACGAATAACTTAATTTAAAAGAAAGAAAACAACAGGAGACGTTCAATTTCACGTTACACGTATAACTGCGATAACAGATATTCCAACATACAATAAAGAATACGTAACATATCTATATTGCTTCTCTTACCATTTAAAACGTCCCGTTTCCATATCCATATCACACGCGATACTCGATACAGTATACCAAAACATGGTAACGTACGTCTTAAATAACTAAATACATACTATATACAACCTGCTACAAAGACCTATTTTGTATTATCCCTATCCTGTCTCCATTCTTATTAATTAAATCCTAATCCGTATCCTAATTCTACGTCGATTGCGATTAATAATTCGTACGAGTGAAAAAAGCGCGTTCGTTTCGAAATCGCAGCGATAGGCCGCGCGCAAGTGAACGCGCGATGAATCGCACGATTTCCACGAGTTTCCCGCGCAAAGCTTGCACGGCTGGGAACTCGTTTGATTAGTGGCCGGCGTAGCGCGGTCAGTAGAACGATTCCGCCGGTGGTCAGCCCTACCTCGAGCACGCTGCGAGCTAATCGAACGTCTATATAGATGCGCAGTTCTACCGTTCCACCTCCTTGTGATATATGGGTGGTTCAGTTCGCGTGTCCAGTAGGATTAAAAAATATGAAAAAAGGGAAAAAGAGGAAAGAATATAGGCGAACAAAAAGAGACAACACGATTCTCCTTGCACCGTGACAGTTATAGATTTGTGTGTACGGTTCCAGCCAGCTGCTTTCGCGCAAATACTAGCCACTTTTACTACACGATTTTGTCGTACGCTTTTGAAATTATTGCAACGTTTTAGGGGACACTCGAGACAGGACGTTTTTGAGTGTTCAGGAAATTATTTCATTTTTCAGGAATTTTTGTACAGATCTGACCAACAATTTTTTAGAAAGCTTTCAATCGTGAGGAACTTGAATGAACAGACATAGCATGTTCCTGCTTAATGTTTGTGTACTTAGAAATTATCCCTCAATTATTTGCTGTACAAAAAGGCGATTCTACTGGCTGCTATATACAGTGTATCTAGTACCTAAATCCAATATCCTATTACTTGATACTATAAAAATTTATTCTACTATCTACCACTATAGTAATTTAATTAGTATGCTAATCGAGGGACACGAAGATTACACACAGGTTTTCAAAAGTAAAATCATACAATTTTTAATGCATCGATCGACGCAGTTCATTTTTATAGGAAACGTGTGGGATTATCATACGAACGAACGAATAAATAAATTTGCCAATTTCTAGCGACTTAATGAACAAAATCAGCAGGTAATCCGAGAGATTACAAGCATTATTATTTTCCGTATTCTTTGTAATTTAAAGCGTTCGAAATCTCGCACAAAGTTTTTCAACGTTTTTCCGAGTTTCAGGCTACAGATGGCTGTAAGGATAAATATGCTGAGAATTCGTTTCGTCTGCAGCTGTTGGGCGATCAGTGATCGAGTATCAATGAACACGATGGATCTGTATTGTCGGCAACGCGCAATCTGTTCAGCCTATCGATACTGCGCGGTCTGATAATTAAATAACGGAGCTGACGCTATGCCAGACAAATTAATGTCCCTAGTCAACGTGGCGAGCATTGTGCTGTTGATTTTGGACCCCTTTCCGGCGCAAATATCGCTTTAATCTCTTCAATCGCTGTGTACAGACGACTTATTCTGTGTTTTTTCTTTTTTCTCCGTACTGTTTCATCGGATGTGGACCGGTTAAGTAAACACAAAATATTTCTTAGCAAGACACAGTATAGCTGCTTTGTAAAAAACTTCGCTTTAATTCTCACAACGAAATAAAAACGTATTCTCCATAGGATCGTCTTTCGTTGAATTATTACAGAGAGGAGAAATACCACGTTTTAAAGGTTTGAGATTCCCGTGCGTTTTAAAGGACGCAGCAAATGGGAAAGAAAGAGAGCTAATCATTTTAATAAGTAAATTGACGATTGAGAAGAATTAAATGTATTCTTGCCGTTTAAATATGAAATTTTAAGTTAAGTCAACTAAGTTTACTACGGCGTTATTTTCTCAGCTTTTGATATCTTGTCGTGTTAAACTTAAAGTACACGATATCTTCCCATTCTTTTCTTATCATATTAAAGCCCGTCCCGTAATATGCTACAAGCTTGATTATTCTGTGCAAAGTTCAAGGTTGAGTTTTAAGACGTTGAAGCTCAGCTGACCTAGATACCCTAACTTTATCCTATATAGCAATGTGTACTCTCTTTCAGAAACTCAACACTCGCGTACTATAAAACGTGCAAAAAACCTTGTACACTTAATTAACACACTTTCAAGTAGGAATATTAATAAATTCAGATAATTTCGAGCATAGTAATTTTAAAGATAGCCAAAGAGTTCCACATTCCTGTAACTGACAATGATACAAGCTCAGTGACAAACACTTGGAAATCTGCCGCCTTCAACGTTAAAACAAACGAGTAAAAGCGAAAGTAAATAGAGGAATCCTTCGCATTCACTAATTGCAAGCCGAAAAAGAAGAGCGCGATGGTTTGCAATCAGCTTGCGATTCCTAGAGCAAAGTTCAGTAATCGGTTTTGATAAGCACGTAGCCGAGGGGAAAAGCATAATTACGCCGGCAAAACCAGCTTCGGAAGCAACTTGGGGACAAAAATGTTGCATTCGATCGGGCATAACGCGCCGGTTAAGGGGTTAACGTGCCGGTAATTGATAAGTAGCCAAGTATGCGTTTGATGGCGCGACGTAAAGAAGCAAGGTAGCTATCGCTTATGATATTAACAGGTCCCTTTTGCTTTCCACTTGATCCAAGGCAGCTCGATAAATTACGAGACGCCCGCTCGTTGATTGGCCGCGTTGATTGCGCCGCGATTATATCAGAGGGAAAAGTCGCGTTTCCCTAAGAAACATCGTGATCGAGGACAATTATCCGAGCTGATCGGCGGAACGGTCGCGTGGATTGCTCGCTACCGTGTTGCCAACCAGCGAAACACGGCTATTTCGCTGGCGCGAATGTTCCGCGTGCGTGAACACGCGTGAACCAAGACAGACGTGCCGTGCGCGGATAAAACTTACCATTTACATGAATTAACATAAAGACTTGATTAATGCGCCGATGATTTTAGCGCTGTTGTAGCTGTATCTGAAGAACAGTGAAAAAGTCGCGACATTTTTGCTGGTTCGTCCATTTTCATACAACTTGTTGGCCGAAAGCCTGTACTCTACTACGGTTTTTGTGAAAAACCGGTAATACCTGTAACATGTACGTACGATTATACCTACAGCCTGTGCTGTAATAATCTGCAACCATAAATATCGGAAATCGTAAAGTTAACTCGACGACGTTTCGTGTCTTTGGCACCTCGTGTTGAAATCAAATGCACGGAGGATTTTGAGTGTTACGAGTAGTAGATACGAGTATTTAGAGGAATTTTTTTATTATTTTCCTATGAGACGCCTTACGAAAAGTACACACGGAGCAATTGATGACTCGTGTTGAGATTCGAATATGAATTGATACTTTTATCGAGAGTTTGGCAACTTGTTGGACGTACTTCGAAGTCGTTAGAGTTTATGCATATGGAGAAACGACAAAAATAGTTTTCGCGTAGATTCGCAAAATGAATTGCTCGACACGTCCCATCGGAGAATGGCATTCCTTCGCAATTACCATAGCAAAAACTATAAAACGCAACTTTCCCCAAACTGCGACAAACTCAAATCCTGGGTCCTCAAACCCTGAACCCTCAAACCCTGAACCCTCAAACCCTAGGATCTCAATCCCTGGCATCGTAAAACCATCACGAATCTTCGTGTCCCTGTACCTGAAACAAAACGCAAAAAAAAAAAAGAAAAGAAACCAAACTGACCAAGAGCTATTCACAGTCATAAAAAACACCCATAGAAGCACCTAAACCCACAGAGCTGCTATAACCGTACCTAACCTCCACCTGCGCCGTATCGCGTGTCGCGAGCGCAGCCACACAGCGAGCGGTCCACGTGATCGGGACGAATCGCGTTGAGAAAGCAAATGAAAAAGCGGCGGAGACAAAAAGCGGGGGGGGGGGGAATTGGGGAAAATGCCCAGAAGATACAGAACGGTGGGAAGGAAAGGGAAAAACACGGCCGCTGGGAGAGCGCCGGAACACAGGCTGCGATTAATCCGTTGTCCCTTGGCTGGGTCGCGTCGCATGTTTTCAGGTGCCTATGAAGCTCCGCGGAAGAGAGCTTGTGCACGGCGAGAATGCCTGAACGAGAAACGTGCACCGGCACGATGCAACTGCAGTGCGGGACTGCGGCGTTGCATCTGGCGAGGTGGCGTCGGAGGCTTTGCCAGCCGCAGAGGCCTGAAAGCTGTGTGCGAGCGGGAGACGCTTTTCAACGGCGAAGGAGAGACAGAGGAACGCGCGTATCGCGTACATGGAACCCGGGTGGAGGGACGAAGAGGGAGAGAAAAGTTCGGAGGAAGAAGACAGGCATGGAGAGACGGATAAAGAGAGAGAGAAAGGAGAGCCACGTGGTTGCCGGTTCACGTCAACGTCGTCACACGCAGAGGAAAGAGAAACACCCCCCCATTCGTCTCCCTTCGCCTCCTTTCTTCCCCTTTTTATTCCCGCTACAACCTTCTCGTTTCACCATCTCGCTCGCACCAGTCGGACTTCTCGTTAGACCGTCTCCATTTAACTATCGTACAGGGGCACACGCCCTCTCTGTCTCGCTCCCAACGATTTCTCTCCTCGTCTCACGGTCGTTTTTCTTCCTTTCGCTGATGTAATTGTCCGGCTACTCGTCTCTGTCCCACCACCATCGTCCACCGGTTCTCCCTTCGCTTTTTTCACTGTGTGGCTCTCTATCTGTCTCTGGTCATCTCGCTTTCTCTCTTACGGATTTCTCGTCTCTCTGTCTATCAGTATTTGACGATGTTCCTGTCCCTCTCTTCCTTTCTCTATCCTTTTTTCCAACGTGTCGCCGTTTCTCTCGCGTAACGCGCGATCTGGCCCGAAACAAAACTTTTTGACGTTTTTCGCGCACCCACCCTAGGAATATGGACATACGTCAACTACGTGTGTGGGGAATGCGCCAAGTCCGTAACGGGGGCACGGGATTGGTCCAACGGCTGGCCAATCCGGTTTCGTGCCGGCTACGAGCGGGGAAGAGGGTGAGGGGGATGCTGCGTGGAAAGCGGCCGACTGGAGGGGAGGAAATCCAGCGGGATGAGGGAAAAGCAGGGAGAGTGCGACGGAGGTGCAGGGCCGTAGGATGCCGGGGGGGCTCGCGATCGAAGAAAAAACGGCCGACCTCGGATGGATCCGGAAGTTGATTAGGACGGACCGTCGATACCGGAGGATGTATTTTTATCTCGACTGAAACGTAAATGGCGTGAAAGTTATTGAGCGCCCGACGAAATCGTCGTCTTCCGACGTGCAGTTTCGTTAACAACCACTGCCAACCAGTCGAGAATGCTCGACGGAGAATTTCTCGTTCGTTTTTCGACCTATGATAAATAACGGTTATTTTCGCATGATAAAATTCATCCATCGGCGATGAACGCTTTTTACTATATCGGATACGAAAACAAAAAAAAAAAGGAAATTCAACTTCTAAACGTACGTACGCCAAGTAACGGTAAATTAGTTTTAGAGAAAATTGTTGCACGTGAAAAAGAGTTTAGTTCGGTCGTAACGAAGCTTGACGTACGGCACTGGCTGGAAGGAAACACGATGGACGCGGGGTCCCGGGGGATCGTGAACAAGCGAACAAAGGATGCTTTGAAGGGAGAAGAGGAAGACTCGAGGAGAGAGCCTCGCCTCGTTCCCTTTCCCTGATGGCTGGCAGAGAGGGATCTCCGCTCATCTGTTCTTGCCCTGCGGTAGGTAGGTTAGGTGGATACATTTGGCTCTCTTTTCGTCTCTCTCTTTCTCACACGCCTGTGCGCTCCCCTGCCGGTCCATTCCTCGTGGTGGTGCACTCGGTGCTTCTAACGTATCCTACGAAAACCAACCCCCACAGGAACCACGAAGCAGAAGTATCCACGCGTTCTCGTTAGCTCTCCAGTATACGATATTCCCCTCGATTCTCATAAACGTTCCTGTTTTCAATCGGTCCGACACGAGCTTTTTTACGTCGAAAATCGCCGGCTTCTCAAAAAATATGTCACAATCTTTTCTCATACGGCGCTGTATCTTTTGGATCAATTTCGCAAATGGTAAACGTTATCGTGATTCTCGCGATGTATATCGCGTATGCGATAGTCGTTTCAAGTAGCCAAGTAATCGTTCTGAAACGAAGGAAGTAAAAGAAAGAAAAAAAAAAAAGCTTCGAGCATACGTCATATCCGATGTCACGCTACATTACACTCTGCTTTCATCGCGTGCGTATCTTGCGCGCTAGGGCTGAACGTAATGACTATTCCGTTTCTTCGGCACGTTTCCGAGTTATTTTTCAGCATCTCGGAAATTGCTTTTTTTCCCCGGTGCCGAACAGTCGAACGACGACCTTTCAAGGGAAATCAGAGGTGAAGGGTGATCGTTGCGTACGAGTCGGCTGTTACGTCACGGTTAGGAAAAAAACCCTAGGAAAGGTACTAGACGCGCTGGGCGACGCTGTATCGTGACGCGCGAAAAAAATTCCTAGCCGGCGTATAATACAATAATCCACAGACGCGATGGCACAGCATCGTTCTCGAGGAGTCCAGGCAACACCGCCATCGCCGTCTCTATAATATTCTCGGAGAGATATTTCAGAGAGAGGGACTTCGGCGAAGCCTGTCTAACGACGCTGGAAGACCAGAGAAAGAGAGAAATATAGGTGCGCGAGCGCGCGCACACAGCCAGGCTGCGCGTTGTTCGCGTCGAATATGCAGCAAGAAAGAGAAGGAGGCAAAGAAGAAGAGAACGATCTCGATCCTCGTCCAACCAGTTCTTTCATTTCCCGTCTCTATCTATCTCGTTCCATCCACCTTGTCTATATCTCTGTCGCACCACCGCCCACTCGTTTATTCGCCCTCCTTCTCCTCCCTCTTCATTTCGCCTCTGTCATTTCTCTCTGTTCTTCCTCGCTCGCTAGGTCTCCGCCATACATCTATCTTCGTTCCACAGCTATTTCGTAGCCGTTCTCGCTCTGTCCTCGTCGCTCGCTTCGTCTCACTTCCTCCGTTGTTCGTGCTTCGAATGCCTTCCTCTCTCCTGGTTCTGTCCTTCTCTCGCTCGTATATCAAGCATCGCTTCGTCCTCGTTTCCCAGTCCCATTCCCTCGACTCTCGCACCAACACACTCGCTCGATCCGTCCATTACTCGCTTTTCTCGCTCTCCGTCGCCCCCTTCGCGTCTCCTGCCCCAGCCGGCCGTAATACTTCTCATCCCTCTCGCTTACTCTGTTATTTCTCTCCGACCTCCGTGTACGGCAGATACGCGCGCGCGGCAATAGCTGGTTTCAGGAGACAGAAAAACAGGCGGACAGAGAGGGAGGTAGAAGCGGGTAGGTGGGACGGGGAACGTTCGAACGTAGAAAGAGGGAAAAGCAGGAGTGCGATACTCTGCGACGCGAGTCTAAGATAGGAAGAACGAACGCAGGCAGGGGGAAAAAGAGACAGAGGGAAAAGGGAGTGGAGGACGCAAAATCGTGTCCGAGCATTAACGCGGCCCTCTCTCTTCCACTTACCTGCTTGCTAGCTAGCTTGGTCGTTCTCAGCGGTGCCGGGTTCCTCCTGTTCTTCTACACGCTGCTACCTCGTGCACCACGGTGCGGCTGCTGCTGCGGGGAGGGATTTTAATTTCGCTGGATAAGTATTTATCTCGAAACGCGTGGAGATTCCGTAATGGACAAGGTGTATTTTCGGCGCGATGTAAATCAACGGACTTACCGGGAACTATACGTGCGCGCGCACGTATATTCCCATAAATCTATTTAAATATATGGCCGTGTGCGGCGCTCGTGCGCTATACGCTCTCGTCGTATAGAGCGCGGTAGAGCGTCGCTATATACATAGAGGAACACGCAGCTGGCTAACGTGTGTCCGTGGATACACGTGGGAGCTTCTTCTCGCTTTGACAGAAGGGAGAAGCGTGTCTAAATTGGGAGTGGAAGGTGGGGCATGCTCCGGAGAGAGAAGATACACGACGCGGCACGAGGGAAGTTGGACGGAAGAAGAGACGGCGAATTATACCTTCTACTTCGTTCTTCTTTCGCCGTCGTTCCTATAGGAGGCGCTTCTAACGCGCGACTACACCCACGCTTGAAATCCCGTCCCTCGTGTGCGTCGAGGACGAACGAAGCTGGAAGGACGCAGAGAATACGCTCTGCGCTCTACCGCTGTTAGGACCCGTCGAGAGAAACGCCGGCACGATGAAAAAGTGGACAAGAGAGGGAGGGGCGACATTTTCGCGGAGTAGAACGACGGTAGATAGGTAGAGGGGTGTATAAAGGGACGCGCGAAATGGCGGGATGTGGAGGGGGACTACGAATGTCTGTCGAAAGGCCGCGCCGGCAAAAGACACCGGGAATCAAAGAGAACCGGCTGGAAAAACTGCACGGAGAGAAAACTGGCGCGAGAGAGGGAGCGAGAGGGGTCGGGCGAGGCGGACGGAAGATTAAACCGAGAGAAACGGGAACGTAGAACCGGAAGGACGGATGGCGCGGCGGGCAAAAAAGTTTGGCCGAAGGAGAGTAGGCAAAGGGAGAGGAAAAAAGGAGCGCGTCCGAGAGGGAACATGTAAAATTCAGCAAAGTGGCGGAGCATCGAGATAAACGAAAGGTCGGAAGACGAGGAGAAGAGGGAAGGGAACGAGGTGGACGGGATTAGGGGAACAATGGAATCCGGGGAACAGGAGGAGAAAGAAAGAAGGGAAGAAAAACAGAAGAATCTTGCAAAGGGAATACAATACGAACAGGGTACTACCGTACGTAGGCTACGGGATAAAAAGGAAGGATGAAAAATTCGCCGTGGAACGAGCGATCCGTGATGAAAGAAACGGGGGCAAAGAGGAAAAGAGGAAATGAAAAAGGAAAAGGGGTTAGGGACAGCGGTGGCGAACAGGCCCTTGCCTGTTACGGTTCGCAGCGGGGAGCCAACGATCGGAATAAGATCGAGAGGATTGATGATTCCAATGGACGTGTTCGAAGGACCTTGCGTAGGTCGTGCTGGCTTCGTCCTTTAGCACCTACCATGCGACTGGCTGAGCACCAACTATCGATCGAACCAACGATATATACGAGACACGCTCGAACCACCGTGTACACACGTACTTACACACACGCTCACGCACGACCACGTTCCTGACCCGTAGGGGTCCGTGTGTGGCCGCGTGTATGCATGTACGTGCCTCGTGTCCTACGTGTGTACGTACACGTCGGGGTTATATATACATGTATATATATAGATCGATCGATTGCTGGCCATGGATCGATACGTGCGCGCGCAACCCACCCTCGTTTGCTCGCTCGCTCGCTCGAGGCTCTACGGTAAGGGTTGCTGCTGCCTAAGGTGTTCCAAGGGATGGGAGGGGATCGGCGGCGCCTATTGGATTTCCACGGACTTTTTTTATCCTTCTTTTCCGTTGCCCCTTTTCCCCGTGTCTCTTCTTTTTGAAAAACTGTAGATCGACCAAAGACTCGGTCTCGCCCGGATCATACCGTAGAAAGATTCTATGAATAAGTTGCCAACCTCCAGGATTATTCTCGAAAGGAAATCGCGCCACAAACACGTGCGTGGAAACGTAGCTTTTGCAACTCGATACTGTAAATTTACAGTACCGTCGGTGTGTTGGGAGAAATCGTAGGCTGACAACGACGAGGAAGAAATAACGGTGAAAATTTGCCGGATTAGAAATTATTTCACCAAAAATCTATACGGAGTTTCCGCGTATCGTAACACGTAGAACCACCCCGGTGTTCCCTTTGGAAAAACTTTTGTCCCCGACGTAGCGCACGTGCGCTTCGGCTTCGATCAAATCACGTTCGCTTCGATCAACCGGGTCTCCTCATTTTGGATCAAGAGGAGAAGGTGAGCAGGATACGCTTTAGGACGAGACGCATGAAGCGGTCGTGAACGAGCGTTAAAATATTCAGTCAACCGGCCCGGTTGGTCCTGCGCAAGTAGAGAAATCGCATTTCGGAAAACGACCCCTCACGTATACCCCCGTTCGTGGCAGCGTGTGCATGAAAGTTTTTCGTAATCGGCCCATCGACGAGGCGTGGAAAGTGTCGACGATCTAAGCACGCCGGCCGACATAATTAAAACTTCCAGAAAACATAATAACTACACAATTAAAGCGCGTCCCTCTGACTCTACTCTCTCTTGTCAGGAACAAGGGGAACTGTGGGATGGGAAGAACGGGGAGAAAGCGGGTTTGAAAAGCGACGAGGACACGCCGATGCTGGAAAGAGAAAAACCGAGAAAGATAGAGGGGAGTGGGTTTCATGGTGAGGGTGGAAACCGAGAAAAAGAGACAGAGAGCGAGAGAGAAGAGGCGAAGCGGAAGGGAGACGGACGAAAAGAGAAGATTCCAAGCCGAGGGAGTGGATGGTGGTCTACGGCGAGAGGAAGGGGGTAAAATGATGTAAAAATAACAAATTGAAACTGCTGGCCAGGAGGGTTGGATAACGCGAGGAGCAACGAGGACGAGGTTCGCCGATATTCCCCGAGCTAGACGAGAACGACCGATCTATATAGTTACCGGCGAACAGAGACGGAGTGGCAGGATGAACGAGACAGCGAGCAGCAGAGAAGGGTGGGCCAAAGGGGTGGCACAAGTAGATTTCAGTCTGGTGGGGGTGCTGCCAGAGAGCTCCCCTCTTCGTCGGAAAATAGGGGAGGGTTGTCGTACGTGTTAACGCGACTACTATATATATATACACATATATCTAGAGATATATACATATATGTAAGTACCTATATACACACATAGCATATACGTACGTGTACATACGTACATACGGTATGTACCGTCATATACAATGCACGTATGTGTATATACGTAGAGGTACCAATGATAGTCCACACCCATACGGATTCCTATATACGCGTACCCCTTTCCCTCCAGCTTCACCCTCCCTCTCTATCCTGTCCCTCTCCGAAATCAGCTATCCTCGTCACATCCACGCAGTTTCACGGCGTGAGTGTATGTGACGCGAGGGGCAATGCTCCATCGTGCAACGTGGAAATTTAGTTCCCTTCGTGTACACACACGTACGGAGGAAGCGTGAGGGTGTGGGAGTAGCAGCCTGCGGCTGTGTGTGGTGCTTTACGACTCGATCGTAGCGTTAATGGCACCGCTGTCTGAGTGTGTAGGTAGCGGTGCACACGGGAAATGTGCTCGTGCCCGTCAGAGAACGCTTTCGACGTATACCATCCACCGTACTAGGCCAGCCAACTATATTTCGCGCGACCGAGCAGATTTCACTAATACGAGGAGTACGGCCCGCGTGGAATACGTACGCGCGCCTCATGCAGCAACCCGTCCCTCGCGATACTACACGTGGCGATCGACGAGGAGGGTTGCGTTGCGAACCAACCCCCGTCCATCGCCCGTTTCGCACACTTTCTTTTTGTCGTCTCTGTTACGTTCGTTTAATTCACGCTTTTCCTGGTCACGCCGTCACTGTCGTCGAATCGAGCGTGAACCAGAGAACGCGTGCAAATGGCTCGATCAGGCAGACATTGTGCTGGTTCGAATTGATTCCGCGAAAGGATTCACCGGAGTAACTTCGCTGGAAAGAGGACGATACCGTTTCAGGCACACCGTATTTCAGTACGTTTCTCTGCAAACCATCGGGAATCTTGTTATTTTGACGGTTTTGTCGCGTCGCTGCTATCTAGGTGGTCGATATAGTTTCGTGGATTTTCTAGAATTTTACTTTCTCTCCGAAGGAAAAGTAGATTTTTCTTAATTTCAGACAGGACGGATAACGGGCCGGGTTTCCAGCGGAAACTTAGAAACAGGAGAATCGTTGGGAATAATTATAGTGCTAACGTAAGACTTTAATATATATTTGTTATGTAACATATAATATATATCTGTTATATAATATAAACGATTAGTCAATGATATAATCCCATTTTGAAATTCTGATATGGGTCTGTTTTTATTCTGTGTGCATTGTAAAGTGACTCAAGAATGATAAAATATGCATACATGCTCCATCATCAGCACCACTTATTCTTATAACTTCTTCAAACAAACTTCCATAAAACTGAATATTCTTAATCAAAACAAGAGAACGATCTTACCCGTGGCCTACCAGAAAACTGTAACCTTGCACAGTTCCATGTCACGTAGTGAAACGATCCTCTTGTCAATCCTTGCATTACAGCAAATCCACGAATATATAAATTCCATCTGATCGTCGTTTGATTTCCTCGTCTCGAAGGGTGGGATTCCGCGAGCCACCGAGAGGAATACGGGGGAAGCTCGTCATCGCAACTGCTGAAAGAAAGTAAAACACAAAGTACAAAATATTCGATTCGATGGAACTACCGACGAAACACGATGCAGTCGGAAGAAACTCGCTGATTGAGATCTATATATATATATATATATATATATATACACATAAATTTATGTATCATCATGTCGTTTATTGACAGGCCATAGACCAATTATACGCATGAAAATCAAAGAAACGTAACTTGTAAACTATGGAAGACTCCACCACGAAAAATGTGAAACCTTCACCTACACAGCGAGGCTACGCAAGGTACGTTTCAACCCTATTCCAGGAAAAAGGGTCGAGGCGGTCAGCGTAACAATTGGCATAATTAAGGGGATACGTAGGGAACAACGGGTGAAAAGAGCTGTATTTTGAACCTACATTGTTGACACGAAGAATATTATTTCTGCTTGTGTTCTTGAAAGGTTTATGGAAATTGATGATTAAGAAAAGTAATGTCACGTATCTTTCATCTATTTGCAAACGGTAGCTTATTAGGAGCACCAAGAACTCATAATTGCAGTTATCAATGGCCAATAGACATACCACGTTAGAGAAAGCTGGAATTTCTGTTGAACTGCCTCAATAGGAGAGATTTTACTTTTTCTATGCCGAGTTCTATACTTCTGACATGAGATCTAACCAGAAAATTATTAAGTCTAGCGAATTCAACTGAGCATTTGAGGTACCCGGATAACCTCGGAAGTTAGGCTACTAGATCATGTAGCACAAAGTGTAGATTGGTAATCGATTAAATGATACAAATATAATACACTTTAATACGCTTCATATTAATTAATATTTAATTTAATACTCTGACCTAATCAATTAGTGTGTACAGATAGAGCCAAATTTCAAACGATCATCTGAAATACCCGGATAACTTGGGAAGTTAGGCTACTAGATAATGTAGTACAAAGTGTAGATTGGTAGCCGGTGAAATAATACAAATTTAGTACACTTTAATAGGCTTGATACTAATTAATGTTTCATTTAATACGCTAAGAACTAATTAATTAGTATGTGAATGTAGGACATGTGATTACAGCTGATCATCTGAGACGTCCATAGTATCCGTGAGACAACTGCGTGTACAAAAGTTGCTAGAGTATCTCACAAGACATCCGAATTTGATACTTTTTGATTCCAAGTTAGGCTACTGTTGCTATGTGATAGAAAGCACACACGTTGTTGGTTATCGATCACGAACCAGTACAAAATTTAATATACTTGAACCTAATCCAATTAGTGCTCCAGAGGATTCAAATGATCATCTGAGATACCCGGATAGCCTCGGAAGTGAGGCTACTGGATTATGAAGTGTAAAGTGTAGATTGGTAAACGATCAAATGATACAAATTTAGTACACTTTAATAGGCTTGATACTGATTAATGTTTCATTTAATACGCTGAGACCTAATTAATCAGTATGTGAATGTAGGTCGAGTGATTACAGCTGATCATCTGAGACGTCCATAGTATCCGTGAGACAACTGCGTGTACAAAAGTTGCTAGAGTATCTCACAAGACATCCGAATTTGATACTTTTTGATTCCAAGTTAGGCTACTGTTGCTATGTGATAGAAAGCACACACGTTGTTGGTGGTCGATTACGAACCAGTACAAAATTTAATATATTTGAACCCAATTCAATTGATGCACCAGAGGATTGGAATGATCATCTGAGGTACCCGGATAGCCTCGGAAGTGAGGCTACTGGATTATGAAGTGTAAAGTGTAGATTGATAAACGATCAAATGATACAAATTTAGTACACTTTAATAGGCTTGATACTGATTAATGTTTCATTTAATACGCTAAGACCTAATTAATCAGTATGTGAATGTAGGTCGAGTGATTACAGCTGATCATCTGAGACGTCCATAGTATCCGTGAGACAACTGCGTGTACAAAAGTTGCTAGAGTATCTCACAAGACATCCGAATTTGATACTTTTTTATTCCAAGTTAGGCTACTGTTGCTATGTGATAGAAAGCACACACGTTGTTGGTTATCGATTACAAACCAGTACAAAATTTAATATACTTGAACCTAATCCAATTAGTGCTCCAGAGGTACGGACAGTTTTCAAATGATCATCTGAGATACCCGGATAGCCTCGGAAGTGAGGCTACTGGATTATGAAGTGTAAAGTGTAGATTGGTAAACGATCAAATGATACAAATTTAGTACACTTTAATAGGCTTGATACTGATTAATGTTTCATTTAATACGCTAAGACCTAATTAATCAGTATGTGAATGTAGGTCGTGTGATTACAGCTGATCATCTGAGACGTCTATAGTATCCGTGAGACAACTGCGTGTACAAAAGTTGCTAGAGTATCTCACAAGACATCCGAATATCCACGATACTTTTGATACTTTTTGATTCCAGGTTAGGCTACTGTTGCTATGTGATAGAAAGCACACACGTTGTTGGTGGTCGATTACGAACCAGTACAAAATTTAATATACTTGAACCTAATTCAATTGATGCACCAGAGGATTGGAATGATCATCTGAGGTACCCGGATAGCCTCGGAAGTGAGGCTACTGGATTATGAAGTGTAAAGTGTAGATTGGTAAACGATCAAATGATACAAATTTAGTACACTTTAATAGGCTTGATACTGATTAATGTTTCATTTAATACGCTAAGACCTAATTAATCAGTATGTGAATGTAGGTCGAGTGATTACAGCTGATCATCTGAGACGTCCATAGTATCCGTGAGACAACTGCGTGTACAAAAGTTGCTAGAGTATCTCACAAGACATCCGAATTTGATACTTTTTTATTCCAAGTTAGGCTACTGTTGCTATGTGATAGAAAGCACACACGTTGTTGGTTATCGATTACAAACCAGTACAAAATTTAATATACTTGAACCTAATCCAATTAGTGCTCCGGAGGTAGGGACAGATTTCAAACGATTATCTGAGATACCCGGATAGCCTCGGAAGTGAGGCTACTGGATTATGAAGTGTAAAGTGTAGATTGGTAAACGATCAAATGATACAAATTTAGTACACTTTAATACGCTTCATATTAATTAATATTTAATTTAACACACTTTGACCTAATCAATTAATGGGTAAAGACACATTGTTTCAACTGTTCATCTGAGATACTCAAGTACTAGAATATCCGTGGGACACCCAGGTATGCAAAAGTTAGAGATTAGGTTACTACGTACACTATGTAATACAAAGCATAGGTTGTTTGTAGTGAGTTTTAAATGCGAAGAGGAATCCGCTGTCAGCCCGATCATCGTACTTGTGCATATGTAAAGGCTGAAAATAAAGAAATCTCGTCTCGAACGAATGAACACACACAATGCAACCGGTCTCACCTTAAAGTGGCGAGAATGTCCGATCAGCAGCTTCTTCTTTGTCAGTTCCAGCGAGTTTGCATGTCGCATCGAGGTTCTCATGTAACTGTCTCATGTATCTCGCGAAATAGCCGGCTACGCGGCTAATTTTTCTGCACTTGGTTGAAATCACCGCCACTGCTTCTGCCGACAACCATCCACCAGACTCGATCGACTTTGACCGAAAATTGCTTTAATCGACACGCAGTTTAACCAATTGCTTGCAGCAAGCTTCGACCATTCCATTCGCGTTGGCTGTTGCTTGTTCCGTGTTTTCACCGATACGCTAACGCGACTAGCGAATGGATCGGCAAATGTAAAGGGACTGTCGTGTTCGATTGTTTTAATCGCGGAAGATGCGTTTTCCTACTACTACGACTATAAAATCTCTTCGCGTTCGAAGAAGTAGGCGAACAGTTGGTCGCAACGCTGTTGAGTGAGAAGACAGGACAAAAAGTAGGTGGACTGGATGAAAATAGTTCGATGTTTTCTAGTTAACGGGGATGAGCAAAATAATTAAAACCTAGTGCAAGGTACGTATTTTCTTTTGTCATCGAGCAACGAAGATTCACGCAGTTTCGATTCCCAATTTGCCAGCTGCTATATTTCTCGACTGGCGGACTGGCGCCGTTACGGTCGAGTTGGAAGCTAAAATGAAAAAACGAAGGCGAAAAATCCGAAATTCGAAGATATTTACTCGAGGAAGCGCATTAGCCTTTCTCGAGTGGAAAATACGGGGAAATATTCAGAAACGGAAATCAGACTGGAAAATAGCGGCGACGTGTGCGCCGCTGCGTGCAACCCGATGGCCGAACATTTCGACGAGAGGAACATTATTTAAACAGCGACCAAGCGGATCCGAAGGAGGTACATTTTTCCAAATAAAAATTCATTTAGCAGGCAGCGGGTTCGCGGTTGTCCGGCTTTTGCGAAACCGGAAAACTCATTGCGCCGAAAGTAGCCAAAGTGCTTTGTACAATTAAGCGAGAATTTTCGCGAATCAGCACCGAATTAGTATTAATTAACTCGCAATTCCAACGGAATTCCTGTATAATGAACGAAACAATTTCGTCGGTGCAATAAAGTTCATTCGAAAGCTACGAATAATTTCAATCATAATTTTTCTCTATCCTTCCTTTCGTCTATCGATTTTCCCTCGGTCCTTCTGCTTGCTCAGGAATTCCTATTACCGTCATTATCATAATAAAAGGTTACGTTTTCTTCTTTTATTAGGCGCAGAGAAAGAGACTCTGCGCCTTTTACATTTTATATTCCAAACAGCGTTACTTCTCCAACATTTTTGACAATTCTTTAGCGCGTTTAACATCGTCGATAGTTAAATTTCTAACTTTTGCGCCTTTCATCCTCCGCATACGTAACGCCGTTCATCTATCTACGTTATTAACAACGAAACTATAAACTATGAATGTACGTGTTGCAAAATTTCTTCGTAATTTACATTGGTATAACGCGTTTGTATCTTCCTGGCGAAACAGTCAAGATAACGGTTTCTCTATCGTTGATAGCCGATAAAGAGGAATTTTTCTCATTGGATCGAAGGAAAATTCTGATTGCGATATAGCTAAGAGCACACCGTGCACGCGCGCTGAAAGAAGCTCGTCGATGAAAATGACGTTGACGGTGCTAAAAATCTTGTTGTTCGGATAGCAGAGTTGCATTCGTTTGAATTCATCGGGGAAACGAACAGTCCAAATAACTGCAATTCGAGAAGTTGATTTTCCTTATTACTTGTGATTCTTCCTTCGTTCGTACAACGACGGATCATTTAATCAGCTACTAATTAAAATGTCGTCGCGGTGAGTGAGATTCTGCGAACGCAGTAGCAAAAATTTTCAGAAGGGAACTGTGGCTCGAGTGACCGAGACGTGGCGATAGTCGCGACAACTTCCAAAGGTGAAAACCATAGAAAAAAAGACTAGGAAGTGAGAGGATTACACGAATTATGTTTCGTCTCGCTTATTCATTAAAAATATGCCATTTTTCAGAAATGAGAATTGTGCTCACCAAGGTGCGAACAGCTACAGAATTCGCCTTTTGACAAAATGCAAATCGACTTATCATGTCACTGAGAATCCACAGCCTGGCAATGATTTCCCGCGTACAATTCGTCCGGGCGTTTTATCGAGACCATTAATCATCCGTAGATCTCGGCCATGACGTCGATCGTTCACTTAAGCCTGATTCACGCAAGCGGTCAAGGTTACTGTCAGATTACGATCCACCAAAATCTACGATTTTACCGAGATGTTCGCACTAAACAAACGAATCCCGTTCGTGGCAGTGTTTCTCATCCTCGTTCGTCCGCTCGGACCAGCAATGACGTCGTTTTCCAAGTTGTCCGAATCGTTGGCGGTCGCAATTAGACGATCAAAGCGGTTGTATTGGTGTCATACAGCTTTTATATTCTTATTGTTTTACTATATCACGATTATTGTATTTTACTATCGACTATATTATTGTATTACCTTATCGACGAATCGCTGCACTTTGCTAATTGTATCGAACACTTGCGAGCGTTTAACCAGCGAATTGAAGAAAACGAAGCGAAGCAAATTTGGCCAGTGGAAGCCGAAAACCAGCGGTGGAACTGACGAAAGAAGGGCGGAGTACGCGATATTCTTTTGCCTTCTTCCCTTGCTCTGTAACGTTTTGTGTTGCAGGGAGCCAACTTTGACGGCTCTCAAAGAACTAGACGCGTTTTACGGCCGTTTCGTTCGGTTTGGATATTCGATTTTTCGTTCGGACTCGCCGCGGGGAGAAGGCACCGACCCGGTTTCTCTTGGCCGCCGGTAGAATTCCAAGCTTTTTTGTTGCGGAAAAAATCCGTGTTTCGTAGCTTTGTGCCCGGGCTCGGATGGAAATGATCGCAGTCGAAGCGGCGACTTATATAATTACACGACAGAGACTCGTTTACATTTCGTTAAGGAACAATTACCGCGTGCTACGTGTAACGAGATTTAAGGAAACGCGATAAACGCTTAATTCCACGGGAAACTGGTCGACAACTTTACTTCCGGCCAGCCCTTCTCCGCCACTTTGTGCCACGTTTTTATCACCATCGAACAGCGTACGAACAGCAAACGCTGTTCCGAGACGCGGATAATTTTCCATCGTGAAAAGTTGCCCGCTAATTTAACGTTGCATTATACGCCGTACATTCTCTTTTCTGTTTATTGATTCGCGCCGCTGTCAGTTATACGGTATAACACAATCGATATTATTATTATTGTTGTTATTATTATCGGTATTCTTGCCGCTGCTATTACTAAATAACACGAGTGCAAGTAGCCGCAAAAATGCTCGACCGCCACTCGAGTGGCCGGGATTCGGCCATTTTCACGATCGAGATCGATCATTTGATGAATCGAGGATCGGTAAACAGTTGGCGAACAGCCGGCAATCATCATTTTGTGCTTGTTAATTATAATACACGTTCATTAAGTATTCAAGTGATAACGATGTATCGATTTTTAACCGACGACGAGCAGAAACACTGACGGCATGTAAAATAGGCGATGCTATTATTATTGCTACCAATTACAATTCACATGCAAGAAATAAATACGCGCTGGTACAATTGTGTGGAGAATATTGCAACACTTGGCCGAGGCTCGAAACGCAAGGTTTCTAATGCAATTAACGGAATTATAATTGATGGATATAAAATAGTTCTGGCCATTACGTTTATCGTTATTATCGTCGTTGCTGACTGCGAGAGCTGAGAGCCGCGTGGAAATTACGAAACGTATCCTATAAATTAAGTAGCAACGATAATAAAAAGGACACAATTAAGACACCTGTATGTTATAAATACGAAAATAGTACGAGAGATATGGTATACGGTGATTAAATTAATGCTAGTATTAATTAATATCTACCGTTGATTATAATAAATTATGGCACGCTGTTGGTAGAAATTAAAGAATCATTTAATATACTATTATATTAACGTAATTATTCTATCGCATCGTATTAAATCATCCCCCGTAAGTTATGCCAATTCGATGTAGCAGAATCTGTCATCGCCTGACTTTTATGGAAATGCAATAGGAAACTTGAACCTAACGAAGACGTAAATAGTTACGATAAAGAGGGAAAAATACATGGCTAATAAAACGTCTTATTATTTATCAGCTGCCTCAACGATATACAAATAGATTATTAATTACGCCTGACATTTCGCGATTCCAGCTACCCCTCGTGTTTCTAGCGGAATTATCAACTGTAACGCGAAATTGAAAGCACTTTTCAGCGGTCGCGATTCTTAAGGCATTTTTACGCCGGTAACGTGTGCTTCGTTCCATTTCCGTTTCCATGTATACAGAACGTTGAAGCGGCCACCATTGCGACGATAACTCTATATCTGGTCTTTCAGTTTTCTCAAACACCGACAGCCTGATATAAATAAAAACCGGCTATGGAGAGCGTAGCAAACGGGTCGTGGCATACAGCGACGCTGATACTCAAATAAGTAGCCAAAGAAACTAGCCAAACTATTCGAGTCAAGAACGAATTGATTCACGCTGAACGACAAACCGCGCTGACACTTGGTAACGCGTCATCGCCAGAACGATAATTAAAATGCTGCGACAGGCCGCGCGCGAAGTGGACTTTTGTATCGGAAGACGCGAGAGATCGATCCGTTGGATCGCGACGCGCGTTGGTCGAGAACCGGCAAGGTTAACGGTGTATCGATTTCCGGTGCAAGAGCGGCGTTCGACGGCGGTGGAAGGAGGCGAAAGAAGAGAAAAGAAAACGGACGAGCGGAAGAGTTGCGTGCACGTAGGAAAGTACGGGAGCGAGCGAGTGGCGCACGCCTTCGCCCGCTTTACTTTCACCACGCACGGCAACCAGAGAAGGAAAAGAAAAACAGCATACCGCGAAGGAAGTCGGTTCCCACGGCGTCTGCGAGCTGGCGCGTACGCGCCTCCAAGAGCCGGAAGTGGCGACCGCGACCGCGACCTCGGCACCCTCCTCCAGCGTCGTGGCTGCTCCGCTTGTTAGCTCGTCCAGTTCAGACCCTCCGTGATAATGGTCGTTAGAGAAGTCACCGGTTTCCCCGTGCCATTAAACCGCAACATTTCGCGATTCCAGCTACCCCTCGTGTTTCTAGCGGAATTATCAACTGTAACGCGAAATTGAAAGCACTTTTCAGCGGTCGCGATTCTTAAGGCATTTTTACGCCGGTAACGTGTGCTTCGTTCCATTTCCGTTTCCATGTATACAGAACGTTGAAGCGGCCACCATTGCGACGATAACTCTATATCTGGTCTTTCAGTTTTCTCAAACACCGACAGACAAAAGACTGGGTCGAAGGCAAACCAGAAAACAGTAGACAGGCGACGTTCGCTTCAGGTTTCTCAGTCACAGGGTAACACTGCTAGCGCGCGCATCTGGATCAGCTCAATTATACTCCCATTTGTATTTACAATATATTTTCTACCTTGCAATTCGCACACATCTAATAACCTCATCTCAACAGAGAAGGAGTACGTGTGCATGTATGTAGACGCGTGTGACTTCTCTTTGGCGCTTCGAGGGAAGCTCAGACTATTTTTATCCAAAGGATATTCCACTTCGTATATTGTCATTTTCGTTTCTTTATATCCAGATTCTTATCCGTCGCTTAATTCCCTTCTTCCGCTCTGTCTTCCTTTTTTCCTCTGCCTGTTTGTCTGACCTTATTTTTATCCAACAAATACCTCAGTCCATATTTTGGCGTTTTTATTATTTATACTCAGATCTTTATCCGTCGCTAATTCCCTTTTTTCATTTCGTCCTCCTCGTTCCCTGTGTGTGCGAGTGTGTGTCAATAACGTACGATCACCCATTACGTGCTGACCGTGTCTAACGCCGTTTTACTTGTGTGTTCTAATGGGTGGGCGGTAGTTGCCGCGTGGCCAAGGCCTCTGGCGTATTAAAAGCCAATTATTACGAAATGTAACAGTCCCTTGAAAAAAACGGCGACCACAGCTGGGTAAAGGGCTATTTAAAAAGACACTGGTGGGAATTCCTGCACTGCGGCTACAGTTAAGCCGTGATAATGATTTATCAATTAATACTACCAATATTTGGTAGTATCAACGTTACTAAACCTGATAATTCCTTGAGAAAACGGCGGGCCCTGCTGTGCACCTTGCTTCTTGGTACCTCACCAACGAAACGATGCATCAGGACCTCAAGGTACCCACAGTTAAAGAAAAATTATCCAAATTCAGCAATAAACATAGCGCAAGAGTTAACAACCACCAAAGCCCTCCAATTACTCGACTACTTGACACTTCACACACACTAAGCACTAGATTTAAATAGAACACTTAATAAAAACACTAGTTAATCATGTCACAGTACCACGTCAGATAAATACACTTACAATTCTCTAGCGAAAATTGATTGTAAAATAAATGCAAATAATAAAGAAATATTTTACTTCTTTTATATTCACTTCTTATTATCCTAATTAGCTACGAAGATCCTATAGATTCATTGCATTAGACTATACACGTATAGAGTTAGCCTAACATCGTAAGTCACCGATTCGTATCTTTTCGTGAAACTCGTGCCAGTTAATTAATTATACTTTTTAACGTTTATTTATATTCTTCAGGAAAAGCTACTCGTTCGGTGACGAAGAATATGCCAACGAAAATTTGGGTTTGCAAGATAATTAGTTTTGCAGTTTGTTAGAATTCCCAAACATTGTGACAAATTCAAGATTACGAAGTATATATAAATTACGTTTAGTTCAGCTATGGAGGCTAACTATATGCAGGGAATAGAGGCTGTCGGTAGCAGGTTACAACTGTGTTGAATTAACCTCGATAAATCTACGAAAAATTGAACACAGTGTGTACGCCGCGTAGAAAGTGGCGTCGAACAATCGTTAAGTAATTACTCGTTTACAATATCGTATATTGTAACGTGCCAGTGGAAACTGGATTGTCTACGTCCCTAATTGAGTTCCGGATCATCAATTAGCCAGATGCAGCAATCAAAGTTGCACCTCGGTAGTGCGTAAAATTGGAGGGGAAACGAATCGTCTTCGTAATTTTGTTATTCGTAATAAATATCTTAATTATATTATGCTTGTATAATATGTATGCTATATCGAGTGGACAAGAAATACCTCAAGCCTCAGCCACGAGAATTTTAATTTCCAACGAGAAGAAACGAAATAAAGTCAGAAAAAATGAGGAAATTTTCCATTAACTTTGAAAAGCTCTAGGTATTGAGAAAGCTCGTGAAACCTAGAAATTGCTGTGCCGTGTTGCTCCGCTTTCTCCATAGGGAATATATCGACAAGTTATAATTGCAAATATTTGCAACTCCGAACAATTACGTAACTCCCTCTTAGAAACGAAAATCGAAGCCGGAATACTAATTCCGATTTTAAAACACCCTCGAAGACCAACAGACGGAAGTTTCAAGGCTGAGAAGACAACGACCGCGATGTTTTTCAAGCAAAGAATAAACATTTTCGCCTAACTGTTGACTCGCGCAGGAGCTGCGAGGGCTGCGACTCGCGTCCAAGTGGAACGTTGAAACAGGCGGAAGAAACGAAGAGCCCGCGAAAGCGTTGATCGAGCAGATCCGCGCGAGGGATCCGCTCCAGCCCCGACGTCGGTGATCGTCGATACGACGCGATAAAAAATGACACGCGTCGATCGGGCCGGCTCCGTGGGTCGGAAGCGGAACGAACGGAACGGTCTCCGTAGAAGAGGCGTCGAGGCATTTGCAGCGTCGGAACGTCAGAAGTCACGAGCGCGACTTAACCCCGCGCTCTCCCTTCCATCCCCGTCCTTTTTGCTTTGACAGCACTTGCCATCTCATCTCCCTTCCTTCTTCTCGGGCACCTCCATTCCGCCTGGCGACTTCCACCTCCAAAGCGTCACCTCCATCGGCCACGACAACGACGGCCACCTCCTCCGAGCCAGCGTTAGACCGGCGCACCACCAGCTTCTCCAGCTGTCTCCTTCTCACACCACCCACGCCGTAAAATTATAATCTGTCATATTCATCAGTACAGCGTCCTCTTCGCCTGCGTCTTTCTCTTTTTCACCGTTTTCTCCTCCGCCTCCCTTCGTCCCACTTCACCTGCCGCCACACTGTTTTTTCCCTTCTCTCTGCTGCCTCTCTAGCCCCCAACGGCTTCGGGTACCAGCTCTCATCCTCTCTAACCAGCCTGCAAACTCTGCCCCTTCGTTCGTTCTTTCCTTCCTTCCTTCCTTCCTTCCTTCCCTTCTTCCTTTCACGTTCTCCACGCGCGTCCTCCACCTTCTCCCTTTATCTTCCTCCCTTTTTCCTGCCCCTGTGTTCCTCTCGTTCCGCTTTTTCAAAGCCTCGACCCGTGCGCGGCTACTCGTTCGTCTCGCACTTGCCTCTTTCTGGCGTTGTTCTTTATTGCGCACTTTGTTTCCTCCTCTTTCTGGACCAATTTATTGCCCGCAGCCTTCCATCATTTCCCACGCGATATCGGCTCTGCTAATAGCCGCGCTTCTTTCCACCTTCGGTTCGCGGGGATCATTGGGCTGAGTGGTTGTACCGGAGCTGTTGGCTGGCGGTCGAAGGTGTCTCAAGGCGTGGGCGGCAGATTCCTGGGCTCAGTTTTTATTCTCCTACTTTTCCCAGTTAGTAGATTCTACACGCGAAGCAATTTTGCTAATGTGCTTGGTTTCGTTTTGAGTATCTGTATGTACGTTCTGTACACTTTTGCGTCATTCCCAGAGACTGATTTACGTTCAGACGCACTCCTTTCCACTTTCTGTTCAACGCCTTTGACATTCCTCCACTTGTCCAACAAATTTCCTATTAACGCATCATCTTTTCCTGCAGAGTGCACGAAGGACGCGAAGCAATTCTCCTATTAATTTAGGCAACTGATAGTTCGTACGTCCTGGCGTTCTAAAGTTAGAGCACTACTTTCTGAACGACTAACACCTCTGAAGATTATGCCAATCTTCAAACAAATTTCCCTCTATCGGCTGTACCATTTTTTCCCGCAGGGAAACAGTTTTCCTGTGAATTTAATTTCCTTCGCCATTTGCACATCTCTGCATGCTTCCCAAAGACTATAACGCTAATTTATATTCGGGCGATCCTGCGCGCTTCCTAAACCACCGACACCTTCGTCGGCTGCGTCATCTTTTGGCGTAAATCGGTTTTCCTATTAATTTGTTCAACCGCTGGGTATTTCTGCTCGCTCAAACCACGTTTGTTCTTCGAGCGTACACGCGGCATTACTTTCTTTGCTTTTGCACGACCAACGCGCTCACCCCTTCTTTATTCCTCGTTCGTTCCGGTTCCCTCTCGCCCCTTTGCTCTCTGGCGACCTCTTGGTCGGGCCCTCTTCTTGTCTGCGACTCTTCGTCGATCGCACCCTCCTCCTTCTTTCGTTCTACTTCTCTCCGCTCCCCGTGATCGCGCCCCTCTTCCTCCCTGTCCCATGGTAGATCTCTTCGTCGCAACCTCGTTGAACTGGCTGACGGAGCAGGTAGAAACGAAGGTAAGGTGCCTTCATTTATATTATAATCCTCTCTTTCCCTGTCTCGTTCTTATGCATCGAATCCGAGCGACGTGGCCTGCGCGCTCCACCTCTTCTCTCGCGTCTTCTCCTGCGGCCGTAGTTCCTCTCGCTCTTCCTCTTTCACGTTTCATTCCATTGACGTTTATTGGTCCCGCTTTTGTTTCCGCTGTCCGCTGTTGCCTTCCGCCGACCGCTGCTCTGTCCGTTTTCCTTGCTTCTGCTCGACTTGCGTCTTTCCAGCTTCTGTGTTGCATGTTGTTTCTTGTCGCTTAATAAGATACGCTGCAACGTACGTGCACATTTGCTCACTCGTGACAGCGTGTTAATTAGTTACAAGGTGGCAAATGAAGGGACTTCGCGACGATTCTACGCCTCGTTACGGCTACCGATGAAATTCGTTTTTCAAAGTTAATACAAGGCGCAGGGATTGGCAGCTGTAAGCGTTGACATCGTGGGACCATCAGCAGTTTATTATAATAATCGGCTTGTCTGCTTGTCGAGCTGCAGATAAGGTGGCAAAGAATCCTTCCAAATGATGTTCCAAGCATCCGCTGATCCCTCAGGAAGGATCCTACACTACGTGCCACTGACAGTACTTCAAAAAAATAATTTACGTTTCACACGACATACGAAAGGTCTAATTTCGCTTCCAGAAGATACCAGGCTTCGCCATAGGCTTCCACGTGAATAAACGATATAAACAATCTGACGTGCCAAACAAAAAGGTACTCGGCATTCCTTTTGTTCATCACTCGAATAAAAGCAATATCAGCCGCGTCTTGCAACAGACCCAAGAGGCATTTTTTAACCCAAGAACGACCACGTCTCGCAGCTTCCATCGTCGACTGCTGGTATCTTCAAGCCATTTTCCCTGCTAAACGTGCAAAGCCGAATGCCTGGATGGATAAAAACCGTCGCTCGCGGACAATAAGTTCCATCCACGTTTGCTCTACGGTTGTTCGTCGAGCGTTGCATCGGCCATCGAACGAGAGAGCGTTGCAACGTTCCACCGATTCATCGTAATAATTATAATTCCGTCGGAAATCCGCGTCCGGTTGGTCCAGACGCAAACAGTCGAACGCAAGTTTCCACGGTTTTTCAATCCCCTGCCGTATGATCGCCATAACGCCGCAACGTCATCACGATAATATGTACGCGGTAAACACTGACAATTGCAGACATCGGTGCTACCAACAGAGACAGAACGAGACAGGGCGAACTGTCGCGAGGGTCGGTTCCGCGGCGCAGCGTATACAGGGTGTTTCATACAACTGCAAAACGGTAGAAGATAGGATTAGTTAGGAGACGTTCAGTTTAACGAGGGGGCATTTTGAGGACTTTGGCGCCACTACAATTTTTTTTTCTTTTTTGGAGGAGTTATGTACATCTGATTTTCTATGAGGAAAAGGTACTAACGTGGCATAATGTTGAAGCAAAACATCGCACGTTGACAATCATTATTTTTATATGTTCGTCGTTCGATTGCTTTATACGTTCGATGGGAAGTGGCGCGGAATGAAAAGCAAAGAGACGGAGGTATTTCTTCCCTTTCGAATGCTAAATTCTACGAAATTGGAGTAAAGACAAGAGCTGAATGCCTCGATGCCTTTCTGTAGAGAAAAATGTATCGGTTGGAGAATAAAAAATTCGTTATTTTGTGAAAGGAATGTAAACTTTAAATCGCCACCGTTCCCGAAGGAAGCACGTGCATCGCGCGACGCACTACTCAAAACAATTTAACTTTGCCTTACGAAATTTTCGCCTATCTCCGACCAATTTGACATACTGTTACAGTTTGAGTATCGTATCTTTCCATCTTTAAATTCTGCATAAAAATATGCATAAAAATCGACTTTTTAAATATCAGTAAAGGAGCTACTAATATGATAGAATATTTAAGCGTAATCATTATTAATCTTCTGTGTCTGCAACTTTATTCGTTGACTGACGTGGTCCGCATACTGGGTCGTTTAAGTGCACGCAGTTTCTTTTAGGTTCGTGCGTTTTAACAAACCCCGCAAAATTCATGAAGAGTCTCTCACGTCCGTAGAGTAGGCTATATGTTACCTTCATTCGTCTGTGCAGAGCAAAATTCAAAAATATGGGGAAAACGAAAAATTACTTGGAATTGCTAGTCGAGATCGACTGGGTATGCTGACGAAGAATCAGCAAAGAATCAGCAATAAAATATAAAATAGGAAGAATATTAACAGACGAAAGACGCGAAACAGAGATACAAAAATTGGAAAATGGCAAAGAGGATTAATCCCCAAAGTCGTTCTTCCGTCTAAAAATACGACGAGAGAAATTGTTAATTTGAGAATATCGATAACACAGGGTGTGCCGCGCAACACGCTCGACAATTTTTCAAGCACCGTCGATCTGACGAGAAGTTGCGACAAAAATCGGTTGGTTTACAAGTCTGTGCAAGTGGCGATAAAAGAGATTCCCCAAATCCTTTTCCGATAAAGAGTCAAGGTTATCTTCGAAATGCCACTTCGTGTCTACGCCACAGGTAGCGTCGTAGCTGACGCGACTGTATCGTAACGTGAAAACGTAAAAGTTGCAGTGCCTTCTCTCAGAGTTGGCTGTACTCGTCAGCTGGTCCCAATTCCAAGGAACACCCTGTATACGTATACCAGAGCGAGAGGACAACGTTATACTACCGTTTGAGGTATATATCCGTGGAAAGAGGGAACAGGGTGGGACAGAAGAGAGGGTTGAAACGAGGGTGAAAAGAGAGGCGAGCAAGAGAGAGCGAGCTTGCGAGCGAGAGAGAAAGGATGAGAGGGAGAGAGAAAGGAAGGGAAGTGAACGCGATGGAACGCGTAAATGGAAGCCAGTGCTGGAAAGCAGGTATTCTCGTTGACGAACCAATTCATTATTATCCGGGATAAATAATGCGCTGTGTGCCTTGCGGTAACGGGAATTGTTCAATTTCCACGTCGATGTGGTGCGCGTATAAACTGTGCACGGACACTACGGTTGCGTGCGCCGATATCAGCGCGGCCTTTAAATAGATCCAGCCCGTAATTATTGCCGCGGCGCGCATTTCCAAAAATGTAAAACGCTGACGGATACACGGATCGAGAGGGTGGCGTTGCAAGGGGTGAATGGACGCACCAGTGACGAGCATTGTCGATGAAAACGAGATTAATTAGCGACGCGTCGCATTTTCTAGCCGGATCTAATTTCTACGGGACGCATGGTCCAACATTTTTGCCGTCACTTTGGTCGCGATGAAGGAACCCGGCCAAATACGCAACTCCATGTTGTTTTTCTAATGTCGAAATCAATCGCAATAAAAATACGTTTCCCTGGCTATTCGCTTAATGCGCGTTTTATGATTATTTTTATATTTGCAACGCTAGGAACAATTGTTAATATCCAGCTGATGATAGGAATTGTACTTAACGCGGAACAGGTACCCAGGCGTGGAAGGCTACGTTGTTTGTCGAATGTCTTTTTTACAGAATCAACCAGATTTGTAGTTGTTCAATGGTAGATTTACTCGAGGCATGAAACAAAACCATTTTGATATTTGCAACGCTAGAAACAATTGTTAATATCCAGCTGACGATAGGAATTGTACTTAACGTGGAACAGGTACCCAGGCGTGGAAGGCTACGTTGTTTGTCGAACGTCTTTTTTACAGAATCAATCAGATTTCTAGTTGTTCAATGGTAGATTCACTTGAGGCATGAATCAAAACCATTTTGATATTTGCAATGCTAGGAACAATTGTTAATATCCAGCTGATGATAGGAATTGTACTTAACGTGGAACAGGTACCCAGGCGTGGAAGGCTACGTTGTTTGTGGAATGTATTTTTTACAGAATCAACCAGATTTGTAGTTGTTCAATGGTAGATTTACTTGAGGCATGAATCAAAACCAGTTTGATATTTGCAACGCTAGGAACAATTGTTAATATCCAGCTGACGATAGGAATTGTACTTAACGTGGAACAGGTACCCAGGCGTGGAAGGCTACGTTGTTTGTCGAACGTCCTTTTTACAGAATCAATCAGAATTGTAGTTGTTCAATGGTAGATTTACTCGAGGCATAAATCAAAACCATTTTGATATTTGCAACGCTAGGAACAATTGTTAATATCCAGCTGACGATAGGAATTGTACTTAACGTGGAACAGGTACCCAGGCGTGGAAGGCTACGTTGTTTGTCGAACGTCCTTTTTACAGAATCAATCAAAATTGTAGTTGTTCAATGGTAGATTTACTCGAGGCATAAATCAAAACCATTTTGATATTTGCAACGCTAGGAACAATTGTTAATATCCAGCTGACGATAGGAATTGTACTTAACGTGGAACAGGTACCCAGGCGTGGAAGGCTACGTTGTTTGTGGAATGTCTTTTTTACAGAATCAATCAAAATTGTAGTTGTTCAACGGTAGATTTACTTGAGGCATAAATCAAAACCATTTTGATATTTGCAACGCTAGGAACAATTGTTAATATCCAGCTGACGATAGGAATTGTACTTAACGTGGAACAGGTACCCAGGCGTGGAAGGCTACGTTGTTTGTCGAATGTCTTTTTTACAGAATCAACCAGATTTGTAGTTGTTCAATGGTAGATTTACTCGAGGCATAAATCAAAACCATTTTGATATTTGCAACGCTAGGAACAATTGTTAATATCCAGCTGACGATAGGAATTGTACTTAACGTGGAACAAGTACCCGAGTATAGAATAATATGGTATTGCGCATTCATAGAAAACAAGCAGAAGATCGTTTTATTCCCTTTTGTTAATAAAATCATATTTTAGAAGAGTGGGATTAAAAAATGACTCTGTTTTCCCACAAAGTCGAAATAAGGTGATTGTTCTCGGGACTTAAAGTGGTTTGTTGCGTCGAGCTACCCCATATTCTTCTCTGCGATCATTTGTATGGCTTGAGCCATTATTTTTTCATCTCACAGCTTTCCTTCTTCTTGATTTTTTCTTATCCTACAAGGGAATATCCTGGCATCTTATAAATGAAAAAAGAAACCCCCGTAAAAAGGGAGTAATCCAAATATGGAATATTCCATAATTGGATCGCTGCTGGGGCTTGTCCGTGCTGGGAATTTTACCAAGTTAAAAATACCACGTACAGCTGATAAATAATCGGGGCAATTATGTCAGCGACGATAAAAAGCACACATAAGTATGGCAAAATAATAACAAATACGAAAAAAAAAACGAAAATTGTCCAACAGCGACAAGGTAGAACGATCCCACCACGACAATTTAACGTCCGCTCGACTGTTAAATCGCAACATGTGCAATGCACAAAAATGAGCGAGCCACGTATTTTACAGTCGTCTCGGAGATACTCATTTGTCAGATTTTTAAAAACACCACAATTCCGTATTTGCTACGATATTCGGCGCTACTTTCCTCCGTCGCTGTTGGCCGCACGTGTCTCGTTTTTCGCGATCGAACGCCGGGAAAAAGTTGATGCACTTTATGAATGGGTGTCGAGGAGAAACCGATCTCGATTATTCACTGTCTTTGCGTGTGATTTGTAGCTGATAAACCTTAGGGTTATACATCAAATGCGAAGTAGGGATTGAGATTAAACTTTGTTACGAATACGATCTGTCTTTGGCGTATCTTGACAGTAATCTGTGCTACGAGTGCGATCAGATAACGTAACGCAACGGATTACAGAGAAGGTTCCGTAAGTCGGCTGTTGTTTTACTCGTCTACATGTTTCGGCTCATCTTTTAATAATTCTATACAGTAATTAATTTCCCCTGTTTTTCACGCGCGCTGTATTTCACCGTGCAAGCCATCGTGTACAATTTCTCTATGTTTCTGCTGGAAAGTATTGTCCGAACGACTAACTGCCTAAGATTTGGCCCAAGAATCGGATTTGTTTCGATCCGTACACAACGTTCCTCTGTTCGAAACGAACGATGTAATACAATATAAACCTGGAATAAATAAATAGAAATAAATGGAAAATACGATTCGCGATAATATTAATTTGTCCCAGAAGTTTCTTCTATTTTATATTATTTTATCCCATTTTATTCTATTACTATAAATCACACGCAGGTCCATAAAATAATACAAAATAACAAATATCGTGAATCTGTTGTTTAACCAATGAAAGGAAAGAAACTTCTCGGACAGCCTAATACGACGTGACATCGTGGTCGTGACAACGTCGATTCCGTATCGTCGACATAAATTTCGGGCAGTCGTTTCGTTCAAGCGACCAGAGTAACAAGCGAAAAGTGCAAGAAGAACGAGAAAAAAAAGAGACTGGAGGGTGGAAAAAATAGGGATCGAGCCACGTTAATGATAATACGGTTAGAGTCGATCGAACGCACAATACGAGAACGACTAATTGCCCGCACAGCTCGTTCTTTTTTATTTTAATTCAAGCTATTACGGCTGCAAGTTAAAAGAATCACCTCGTTAATTATAACTCGTTACGGTAACCGACTTTGTTGCTGGCGAATTGCACGCGTTTATCCCGTGGCGGCGTACTCTCGCATTAATTCCTCAAAAATAATCCACGTTTTTGACATAGCGACCAATTATGCGCACAACCGGGCCCGCGTAATTGGCGAAATCTCACATTATCGGAAAAATCAGCCGCGTACGACGTACGTGTGCGCGTGTATATATGTTTTGTGCACATTGCATTACGAGGCTGCAGCTCGTTTAACGCAACCCGATTTCGTTGCCGTTTCAAAGTTTCAGCGTTGCGCCGTTACACCCGCGGATGATCAAACGGGAATTCGTGCGCCATACACAAGTTTGGATAAAAGATCGCAGGGTCATTGGAAAAGCAATTAATCAAAGTCGTATGGACGAATGTAGTGGCGGCAAGTTCGCTGTCAAGGTTAACCTTTCCCATTCTTTTGGCTCTCTTTCTATCAGACAATTCTTCTGCAAGAATTTCTTAACATCTTACGATGTATCTACGTAAATTTATGCTTTTGCAAAGCCATTTCTATTCGAATATGCCATATCGTGTAATGTAATTCGTATGCTACAGGGTGTTCAGCAACAACTTCGAACTGTTGTTTCCTCGGAGATCGTTGCATTTCTGCGACGACGATCTTCTTTTGAAGACCCACAAATTACGTGGACGTGGACAGCTGAGTTGGAGAAACAGGAACTGCGAGCTGTTGACCCAAGCCTCACCTACGATCGTCCCATTCATTTGCAGTCCAATAATCGTCAACCGTTGCAAGCTAATTATCGTAAAAAGCGACAAGAGACAGAGCGATGGGCGCAATCGTGGCCACTTGGGCTCTATTTTCCAATAATTCCATCTTCGTAATCAACTTTTCTAATCGTGCGTAAGTAACACTGTGGACGATACGAAATTGAACCGCTCAACGCACACGGACGTATCTTTCTGGTCCATCGACTCTTCCATTCGTTCGTCTCCATCGAATCGAGCCATCTCCTTACGCGTTCTTCTTCCTACGCAGTCGGTTAACGAGGCTGATGAAAAACCCAGTTTCGCTCGAAACGAGCAGCACGCTGTCGCCTCTTCTTCGTTCGAATTGCCAGTCGCTGACACGGCGAGAACGAGAAACCGAGAAGCCGTAAATCTTTGCAGTAAGCGAACGGTGACGTTAGAATATAATAGAACGCTTCCTCGCTGTAATATCGCCGATATGATTTGCCTGCGGACACTTTCTTCTTGTCCCGTTCGAGGAGACCCAGCGCACGGCACATCCGACACGTAACGAGCGCACGACCGATCCAACCAAAGGCGACTGCTCCGAGGAAGATTCCTCCAGCATCGGACGAGACGTTCGTGCGGAATGGGACACCCTGTACATCGCAGCGAGTTATCATCGTCGTGTTGCGAGTGTTAATAACGGTACGCGTTATGTCCACGCCAGGTAGACGCAGAAGGGACACCTCATTCCGGATGCCCTCGTCTGTCTCTGTTACACGCCGCCGGTCTCTTCGTCGTGTCATTTTCTCGTGGCTCGTACACGTCCGCGTCTCGCTGGGGGATGGTCGTTCGATCAACGATTCGTAGGACAGGCTCGGTGTCCCCCGCGGTCCTGTCAAAACGAATGTAATCCATAAACGGAAAAATTTGCGACGCATGGGCGCGGAACCGTGCGATTTCCACGGCTGCCTCGATAAAAATCTCCGCAGCGGGATGAAAGGGAGGGCAATACTATCGCTTTCGTTCAATGTCGTTCGCCGTATTTAATCAGTCGACGACGTGCATTTTTCCACTTTCTTTTTTCCTTTCGTGCCACGGCCTGTGTTTCATGCTGAATAATTAGCCGGCTGACTGAGACGGCTGATTTTCCTTCCGTGTCAAACGGATCTCGTAACTCCGTTTGTGCGCAAGGTGTTGGCGAGATGGCACAGCCGGTCTGCGTTACATTTTTTTCAGTTGTTTCTTCGTAGAGCGCGAGGCAGGAACTTGGAGGAGGCGCGCGTTCCCGAAAAAATGTGAGATTCGGTAATTTTGTGCTATACAATCACCGGTAATCTGTGCTTATATAGCGAGTAATTTCGCGCTATATAACCAGCAGTAATCCGCGATTGTATAGCAGAAAATTACACAACCGCGTGTAGCACAAAATTAATTAAATTGAAATCCGAGCTGCTTGCTAGATTTACGACGTCCCCTCGCAACGGACGAGTGCAAAGGGTTAATTTTGCTATTCTTGCAGTGAAATGACGGGCCTCGGACCTTCCTTTGCTACTTGCCAGCAGCACACACATTCGCCATATCGTCATTTCTTACGACGTTTACGTATTAATTAATTAATTAGAATCACGGCATATTGAATTTTCTATCGCTAATCTCATGCTATGAAAATGATAAAGAGACGCTGGAAAATACTGTTTTTATACTTTTCCATGTAGTACAAATACTTCGTGCAGTAGAAATACTTTTCGCTGTCTGCTTGCAGCAGCAACGCTTCTAGGAGAATTACTTTTACCGAGGAAGAAACATAACTATACACTGCTCGAAATAATCATCGTTAACATGTGGGATTCTATCGGACGAAGAAAGAAGACCGATGGATTCGATGGATTAACATGTTATTCGTACACGATGCTGCAACGAAGATCGATCGTGAAATAATCATCGAAACAAAATGTGTGGAAACGCGAGGCGAGTAGAAAAATCACAGTGACAGGGAAAATGATCCTTCAGTTTTTATCACGCCACTGCGATTCGTTTTCAAAATAATCCGACTATTAGCTGCTTCGACTATAAATGAAATACAGACGGCTGATATTTAAAGGAGAAAGTTGGAGTAAGAGGGACAATTTCTTACATTTCGTTGCAGAAACGTAGGCGAATTATTATTCATTTTAACGTTTGATCGATAAGACGATTTTATTCTGACTCGTTGCTGTGGACGTTTTTAGAACATTGCAGAGGCGATTTGACGAACGTTTTCTAAAAAACTGATCTGTAATTTAAAGCATCGATGCTGGTATTAAATACGACGTTACGTTTTATTCGTATTTTTAATGTTTCCATATCGCGATGCAATTATTTCACACGTCTGGTCGTTCAAACGTTAATAGTTATTAATAAGGAAAAATTGTCTGCTACCAAAGTATGAGGAGAGACTGTATATTGAATTGTAGAAAGGTTTAAAAAATGAAATCGATTGAATGATAGATCGGTAATGAAACATTGCTGTCGACATACTTGTTGCAAATATAAATACTTAATTATCGTTATCTCGCACCTATCTGCTATATCTCGTGTCTTTTAAATTCATAACATATTGCAGACATGTTATTAGTGGTAATTAAAACCCTCGTCTCGCACTTCAATCAAAACGTCCGCGACTGATTAGTTATGGCAGTCATCTAGCTGCAACTTCGCCTACTCAATCTCCAATCTGCTGCTGCATTAGAATTACAATACGGCCAGCTTGCCTCAACGAAAATGATACATTAAATTCATCTCTGTATTTTACCACTAACTTCTCATTACCGGTTAATCGCGCGTAATTTTTCTTAATTTCTCAGTTGTGACGATACTGTGAAACATTTTTTTTCACCACAAGCTCGTACTATATTTCATGGTTTGCGATGCGCGGAAATAATTTCCTGCAACGAAATATAAATTTGTATATAATACGAAGTAGGATAAATTATCGTGATAAATTTAATCCCAAGAAGAATGTCAAAATGACGAATAATTATTCTAATGATTAGAAAAAGGACCGGAGTTTAATACGTCGCGTTGTTCGGACAGCTACTTTCCAGGAGTGTTAGTTCGCTCGTACTCGACGATGAAAGTAGCCAAAACCAACAAGATTAGCGAGTAAATATTAAAGAAGATTAAAAAGATGAAAGACGAGTTAAACCAAGTAGCAGAAGGACGCGAGTTTGGTTAAATATCACGTTGAAATATTTTACCAAATACCGTGAAAATACCAAATTAAATAGAAAGAACAGCTATCGTTCAATGATTAAAACAACAAGATACAATGGGCTAGAAATTAAAGCAACAGGCTACAGTCGCTTAACGATCGACAAGACACCGATATCACTGGCGCTGTCCACGCTGTACATCCAAGAAACATCCTGTACAGCGTGAACAGTTGCAGCCGGAATGGCTGGTCTTCGTTCATTCGCGACATAATACAGCAGAATAATTTAGTGGCCGGGCCAAGCAGCCACGTTTTGTCGTGAAACAACGCGGTCTGCTCGTTCAATGGGCGATTTTCGAGGACACGAAGGCCAGCAATGGTTGCCAGCAACTCTGCACGGTCCCGTGTTGGAACAGATTCATTATGCTCGTGACTGGCCCAGCTATGTTGTCTAGTTCGAAAACAACTATCGCGTTCCCCTTTCCACTCGATTTCGCTCTCTCTCTCTCTCTAAATCTTTCTCTAACCGGCAACTGACATTTCTAGACGCGTGCAGCTGGTGCCCACGCTGATAAACAGTCGCTGGTCGATTGATAAGTCGAAGAGACGCCTGAACGGTTCGTACGGAACATTGTTAGCACGAGCAGCGAAGGAAAACATGTTTGTTGCTTGGAACGATGTTTGTCGAACCTTTTTTCCGGATGGAACGGAATACGAAGAGATGGTTCGTTCATCGTGGTCGACGTGAACAACGATTCTGATAATTGATTTCGATAAAGGCGAGCGTTTTTCGCCAATTGTCCTTAGGCTAACTGGTAGCTGTATGTCACTAGAGACGCACCGTTACGTTGAACGATTTTTTAAACTGACATCGCGAATTTGTCAGGAACCTCTGCAGGAATTGTTTCATCGTTTGAGCAAAGAAGATGCAAAGGCAGTGCGGCGTTTTGAATGTTGACCTTCTACGTGCAATAAATAATTCTACGTTGCAAATATATACGTGGTTAGATTTTGCCAGTCGGCTGGAAAATCACGTCCATTTATCTGGATTTCTCATTCAGACTGCGATCGAGCCTCGAGGCTCGAGTTCGACGGAGTTCAAGTTCAAGGAAAGCGTATCGATCGCCACTCGGTTGGTTGCAGCGATCTTTTACACAATCGGCCTCCGCTTATTACGCAAGTGGATCGCGGACAACCGCATCCGAGTGCGACCATTCATCTTACCCGCCCACGTGAGCGGCGCGGCTAAATAAACACGTGTCACCGCCGCGTAATTCATTCCACCCCCGAGCGAACCCTGAAAATGGGACACTTGACCCGACAGCCACGCGAGATTAAAGTTCCGCGCGCCTTCCGCATCCTATTAAACGAAAAATTGCGTTCGTCATTCGGGCAACCCTCTGCTTTCAGCGTGCGCACGAAAACATTTGAATCTCGCGGCTTCACTGGATTTTATTAAAAGAACAATTCAGTTAAGAGCACGCTGGAAAAACGTAACGCTATCCAACGATAGTAATCTTCCATTTAATCTTTCCAACGTACATCTTTCCAATTTATACCCTTCATTACGAATTGGCCTAACGCTTCTGACAGAAACACTTTTGCAGTCATTGAATTTACAATACGCAACGTGAAACTTCCTCATCTTTTCTTCTTTGGCAATGCGTCATTTCGTTTATTACGCTGTTGTTCGCTTAGCTTACGTTAGACAGCGGGTTTTATATAACAAACGATAGGAAAATATTGGGAATGTGAGCTGAACGCATTCTATTGTCACACACGCAAGAAGACCAACCGCTCAGTAATCAAATAGACCGAACACCTTGCATGCCACAGCTATTAAAATAATAACTGAAAAGGCCCCTCCAAAGGGACTAGACCCTCGGTCTAGGATCTTCCTAAACTAGCGCTCGAACAGTCCGTTGTGACATTTCAAACCGGTCTGTTCTAACATTCCGAACCATTCTGTTGTAACGCTTGAACCGTCACTCTGTTGGGTTTCTGTAATAAATTTAATTGTCGCATACGAAATTCAATTTTCTTCATCTTATTCGTGAAAGAATCATTTCGTTCGAACCGCGACGCGAGCAGATTACTGGCGATTCGTTACGTCTCCGACGTGACACTATCGTACGGTTTTGTGGAAACGTTTCGTTGCGTTCAGCGTCCCGTTATTTCGTTTCGATTTTGAGGCAGCAACGGGGCTAATAGAATTTGTTGGTGTTAGTTGAAAATATCACTCGATATCCTGTATCGAGCTACCAAAAAGCTTCAAAGATCGAGTCAAAATTCAAATTGACAGATCTGAATACTTCAGTAACTCGAGAACCTCTATAAGACTATGATTTCGTTCATTTTCTTGCGCTGCGCTGCGGAAGCCTGCGACAGTCAAAACTTATTTCCACTTAATTTAATTCCAATTATCTCCCACATGTTCACACGCGTTGCTCCGCCCGTGTAACTAAAATTTGGACCGATCAGGCCTCCGCAAGTCGAACTTCTATCGCCGCTGTTCAACTCGAAACGAAGCTATAGCTACACTGCGTGTGGCAAGACGCGAGAAATTAGTCGTTCGACATCGTCCCTTTTCTGTATCTTCGTTGGAAGAAAATAAATCGCCGCCGTTCGCAGCGTCTTCAAATTTCTCGCCTATGGACGTTGAGCGAAACCCAAGTTCCGAGAGTTCCAGCGGGGACTTTGTTAAAAACAACACGTAAAACGTCTAAAACTTGCTGGACAGGCGAGTGTAATTGCTACTGTATTGCTTCTGTGTAATTGCATAAGGGTCTCCGTCCGCTAATCATGTTGAGCTTAGGGGGATTTGATAACACGAACCCTCTAGAACTTCAACCGTCGTTGTTCAACTCGGACGCGTGTGGCAAGACGCGAGAAATTGGTCGTTCAACGTCGTCCCTTTCCTGTTAGCAGTTGCGACCGTCCGGTGCATATTCCTGCAAGCTGATGGATCTTCGTTGGAAGAAAATAAATCGCCGCGGTTCGCAGCGTCTTCAACTTTCTCGCCTATGGACGATGAGCGAAACCCAAGTTCCGAGAGTTCCAGTAGGGACTTTGTTAAAAACAACACTTAAAACGTCTAAAAACTTGCTGGAAGGGCGAGTGCAATTGCTTCTGTACGTCGAAGTTTTGCTCACTGTAGTTCTTTTGCCCGGGAATTTTGATAATTCGAAGCTTCTAGAGCCGCAATGCTTTAGCTCTTTGCTCGAGGCTCGAGTTTTACCTTGACACTAACCTTACCCGGCCCGGTCAAACGACCGATTTCCAAATGTGACTTAAAATCGCACAAATTTATTCCTATTTCTTCCGCTCGTCTAATTTTATGTAAATTCTTATATTAGGAAAAATCGATTAATTGGAGTCTGCATTTTCGACGCAAGCTTTCAAACGCAGACTAATTTACCGTATCTTTCAACTCCCTTTCTTCGTCCTACCTTTGGTATGTACTTTACCTTAACGTACGTTCGTCGAATAAATGATCGTCCGACGAATAAAGCAGAAATCGGCCGAGTTCGAGCCTCGTCGATAACTCAATTACTGGCATCACCACGTTGTAGGAAATGCAGCGGTGGAATTGCGCAACGCGAGCGCAAGAAGGAAGCTGTCGACCGGAAGGAAAAATGGGGCGTCGCGACGCGGCGGCCGATGAAAAAATCCAGGCCATCGAACGGACGGCCGCGACAGCTGAGAGAGGAGGACGCGGCCGAGAGAGAACTTTACTTTCGATCTCGTCCAGCCGTGTAATTCGTCAAACACGCGTGCCACCGCGCCGTTGCGGCGTCGTGCGCCGTCGTCGTCGCGTCGCTTCAAAACTGACTGCTATTTACCCTGCTGCCGCCGCGAGTATAATGGCCGTGACGCGGACAATGTAGTCAGGCTGACAGATTTGTTCACAGATGCATCGCTTCCGATCCCCTTCCTTTTCCTCGTCGAACGTAACCCTGGCCCTTCTTCTCTCTTCTCGTCGAGACTCAAAGCGAGCAGCAGGTTGCTTTCACTTCTGACGATTTCAGTTTTGCCTTTCAGGCTTGTCGCTGGTGTCGTCGGTTAATTAAAAGAGCAGAACGCCGCAGTAGATCGTTGTTTCCTTCTTTTCCGCTCCTGCTGCGACCAAACGATGGCAATTGCTGTACATCGACTTGGCTCACCAGTTAACTGTCTCTGACGAATATATATTTTGTGTCGGTAGACGTTTACACACGCATACTCCGCTCTTTTTATTTATTTATTTAATTACACGCTTCGATTTTATCAACTTTTCAACGTTATGTTACTATCTGTTCACGTGTCGTTAAAACATAACATCGCATTCCTCGAATGGAAGGCGATTCGGTCACCGGAAACGGGGCTAAGATCAACCCTCCGCGCCCTTCAGCCGCGTTTTCAGCGGCCGCAAAGTCTGAACGCGGTTGCGTGTGTGCGTGCATACTGCTATCGATGCGCACAGAATCGGCTGCGTTAAGTGGTTCTGAGGCGTTGGAACCCTTCGATCACGCGGCAACCCTAACGAATTTAGAATATCGAGAGATTCGTTTTTATCTTTTCCAACGATCGCCGGTTGAATTTCCGCGGATTTCACGCTGTTTTCAAACCACCAGTATACTCCAGCATCGTGAACTTCGCCTTGTTTTACAACTTTTTGATACAGCTATTTAGAAATTCTCATTTCCCTTTCGCGATTGCGAGCGTGACGAATGTTTGGCAATTTTTTTCTCCTTAAAAATCCTTACAGAGACGGTAGATTTTTAGGAGGAAGTTGCTCCCCCTGACAGATGACAGAAAGTCTGCGAATTTCTTCTTTCTAAAGTTGTCACATGAACGATGCACTCTTTGGAATTGTTACGGGACAAAGTCCCCTGTGCGTGTATATGTGTACGTATCTTGCTTCCTTTAGCTTACCGAGGGCGATATGAATGTTTCAGACGTTCGTCTTTACTACAGTTCTTCACAGAGACGACGAATTTTTATGCAATAGCCAGAAAACAGGCTTCTAAATTGCCAAGATAATTCCTTTGCTATCAAATTATCATAATACGGAGGAATTTCCCTTCGAAGAATTCATTTCTCCTAGAGCCTCTGGTAAAAGCAGCAGCGGCGAATCTCCCAGATTTCTTTCTATCGAGTTGCCAAAAATTATTCAAAGGATTCTTTCGTTAGATCGGTAAAACGCGTTTGAAATTCTTCATTTTTCTACAACGCAAACCATTTCTTCCTTTAATTAACCCTTTCCTCAACCAACGAATAAAATTCTGTTCCTCCAACATCCGCAAACATCTCTCAGTCCTCTCAACTCTTTTAATAAATATTAAAATATTCTTTCCCTCTCCGTTTTTCCCACTGAGGAAACGACAAATCTTCCATCGTCTACGTGTTCTTATTTTAAGCAACGCGGTAATCGAACGAGCGCTCTGAGCAAAGAGCGACAGAAATGTAGCATAATAGGCAGCTTGCTCGAAACTCGATCTAAGTAAAATTCTCTTTATCAAATCTTTGCTATCGTTTTTCCTATTCTCTGGAAAAGCTCAGGTATTTCCAACATTTGTTTCTTTGTCTAACCACACGCGGCGACGCGCGAGCCAACAGCAGCGATCTTCTCATTTCTTCCTAAAACTCATACAAAAATCATTTCCCCTTCGTTTCGTTTCTTCGAGTATCGCGCTGACACTCGGTAAAGAGAGGAGTTTCGTGCAACTGCTAAAATTTTCTTGGTACAAGCGTTGTGGGAAATCCACTCTACGGCCGAGTCGCCATTACGAATGGATTTCGCTAAAAAAATAAACAGCGCGGCTGAAGAAGATCGTACAGCAATGTAATACATTGGCTTGTTGGCGCCGAACGATCAGCTTGCAGCTAGATTTCAGCCGCTTTTTTTAAAAATTGCTCTTCCAGCAAAGAGGGGAATTTTCTAAGTGGAAGTTAAAATTGCTACGAGTGTTCGCTTTGAAATTCTCCTGTTCTTGACGAACAAAAACGCCAAGATCAAAATCGAAGGGAGCGACTCTGTCGACTTTCGTCGCGCGAAATTCGCGAGCCGAGAGAGCGCGCGCAACCGCCCCCGGGGCCGGTAATTTCATAATTCAGCCGCCGCGGCTGAAATTATTCCGCGGACTATGGATAAATTACGTCGGCAGGAATCACGTCGGCGCACGCGCCACGTTACGCAAACATTTGCTATCGGCTTAATATCGCATCGAAAATGTCTGATGAATGGACCGCGCGGGCATCCTGCACATTCGCTGTTTCTTTTTGCCCGCTGGTCGATTTTTCGAGCTTCGCCAACGCTCGATTTTGTGAAATATATCATCCGACGCTTAGAAGAGCTACTCCACGAGCAGAGTAAGATGATCATTAAGGCGAATAGACTGACAGCATATCCATGCAAATTCATATTTTTCCTATGAATATAATTTAGAAGGTGGAAGATTGTTTCACCCGTTAGATGTTAGAGAAAATACCATAGTTTCCTATATATATTTCGCGCAGTTTGTGCATTTTTCCACCTTCAAGTTCGCTATAGATGCGTTAAAACCGACAGTGTGATTGTGAAATTCCTTGCATACTTTTTGTGTAATAAAATTTTAATGTTGCGTTCGTATAACGTAATAAATATATTACATTATTTAAATAAAACATGACGCAGTGTAATGCATAAAGATTGAATTTTTCTTCTCTTTGTTAAGTTCATTACTGCAATTTTTATAACGAGAATTATATAATATAATTAGCGAAAGTTCGCCGGACCTTTCTTGCATCAAATAAAAAGACATAATGAATTACGTTGTTTGTTCACATTTTTCAATTTCTTTTTTTTTTTTAATTTTAATATTCATATTAAACGAAGAAACATGGCTCGCGAATACGACGCAGCTCTCAAGGCAAACACCATGTTCTGGCTTCGCACGCGATCAATTTTAATTGGTTCGAAAAACTGATCGCAGCCTCGTCGATTTTAAAAGAGCGGCGACGAAAGGAATAAGAAATTTATTTCTACGTTAGAAAATAGCTAACTATCTCGAGAATTCTTCTTGCATCGAAGAATACGACATGAAATACGTCTCGAATCTTTATTTCACGACGATGGAATTTTAACGCGATAGTAATCGTGATTTGTTCTATTTTTTAAATCGAGAGGAAATTCGATCCGCCGGAGAAAATTGAAGTTACGATTCTAATACAGGAATTGATCTCTGCGCAAAGGTTTTCCATTATTAAAATCATTGATCGTAAAATTATTCATTTTTAAAGTAGACAGAGTTCCATGTTACGTAACAGATTTGGCAATTTTATTGCACGAATTCTAATATTGATAAAACATTTGATTATTCTTTCACGTGCTCTGTAATTATGATAAATGAATTAGAAAACTATACAAAGTAACGATACGGTGAACCAGGTTCATTAACGCGCGTATTATACGAAACGTATACACGACACCTGTGTGGGTGTCTGTGTGTGGGTGCTCATCCCTAAGCATCGTCGTATTGCAACAAAGTTTGTAAATAAATCTCAACGAAAAAACAGCATTTACGTAAAGTTTCGTTTCCTTAAAAATGGACAATGCGATTATCGAACAATCGCACGATGTCAGGTCGACGATTTCGAAATTTGATTCGATTAATCTGACATAAAATAATATTCCGTTCCGAGTGAAAAAAATTGAAACGCGATAATATGGCGTTGCTAAACCTGTGACAGAAAAATCAATAAATTTCAATCATTTCCTAGCATGCAGGGAAATTAAGAAATTTCCACACAGATACAAACTTTCAATACCATAACGCTGATTGACGAAGAGCAGATATAAATCGAGCTTCGCGAAAGATGTTGCGAAAGACAATACGATTATGAAAATTAAAGAACAAATAACACGACGTCGGGAGCAATTTCCGATTTCGAAATTTCATTCGATCGACCTGACACGGAGCAACGTTTCTCTCTCGATTTAACGAAATTAAAAAAATGTGAACCTGGCGATACAGCGTGGCCGAAAAATTGTCTAAAAGCTGCATAAAGCTGTATAAAAAGAAAGGAAAGGTCTGCGAATTTTAATTACTTTCTATCGATCTGCGACGTACAAAGAAATTAACAAAATCTGCATAAAGATAAGAATTTTCAATCTCCAAGCACCGATTGGCAAAAAAGAAAAAAGAGAAAAAAATAAAGGCGATCGAAGGAGAAACGAATGGGAGTTGGCGCGACGATTTGAAAGAATCGGCAGGACTTACGCGTGGCAGCTAGTATTATTGAACGTTATCGATTAATCGGTGGCGATGCAGCGGCGTCCAGTGGAAATTAATATTCCTGGTAATAAATAATGCGGGTGGAAACCGCGTGAGCGCAGCGCAAACGTCGCGCATTAATAACACATCGAGAGAACGTTTCGCCTCGTTCAGATAACAGAAGCTTTATTTCAATTACCGCCGCGATTACCCACCGACTTTCCACCCCTGTTAATCTTCGCGGATTTTTCCACGTTCCATGGACTCCGATTCCCCTTGCCGCTACCATTTCTCCTGTGTTTTTAATCGCCCGAAGAAACGTGCGGCTATGTCATACGTTTAAGTTAATCATTCGGCTTTAGAAAGATTACACGTACGCCGTGAAGCGTAAATTACCACCGTCAATTTGTTTATAGAGTATTTAAGCAACGTACATACATATACAAATATATGAAATAAAAGTTACGTGTACATTTTTTAATAAAATAATTAAATACTCGTAGCACCACTAGTCTCAATGTTTTCCGATATAATACACGGTTTAATGATATTCCAGTAATCTATAAAACGTGCAAAAAGAGATCGTTACGCTGTTCGGATATATCATCGTGCATTATCACCGTAAATTGTTGCTGGAGTATTTAAGGGACGTATATCAAACAAAAATTGCGTACACGTTTTTTTATAAAATAACAGTAGTAGCGTCTTTATGTTTTCGGATATGATACGCAGTCTGATAACATGCCAACGGCCTATAAAGTGCGCGAACAAACACCATAATGCAGTTCCCATATATTTTTTAATAAAATATCATTGCGCGTGTTTCGCATAAGGTTTCTTTTTTATTTTTTCGAATCTACGTTGGCAGAATGTGACACGCGTTCTGAACGTTTGTACAGAAACCGCAAAATACTAATTGCTCGCGTACACTTCGAAAAGACCAGCAAAGTACTTGCAAAATCGGTTATCGACTATATTCGCAAGCAACAGTACGCAATGGGACCATTTTTATTATTAATTGTACGTTTAACATCGTTATTCAACAAACTTCCTGTATACATTTTCAGATTAGCTTGCAAGTTTACTATCGTAATCGCGATAGAGGCGTGTCACGTGAAAATGTTTCACGATACGACAAATTTAATGCAATTACGTCATGGAACAGGTATGGCATATCCATGAAGATTTTCTGTGCCGAGTGTTGAAATATTTTCGCGAGCCGGCGTATATCTGCGAACGGTCAATGTCCCAAAAACACGAAACCGGCGTGACGATCGATGGACGAAAGTAAACGCCTCGAGAGGGTCATGGTCGACCTTGATGGTGTTTCGTGGCACCTGTCACTTCGACGTGTCTCTTTTCAGGGGAAAATTCGGTGCAGCCACGCGAGCCGCTCGTTTTTTCCGCCGATAGTCCGCCCGCGCGTTCACTTTTTATCCTTGCAAATCCGTTTTGCACCACGTCGACGATGATCGATGAACAACGTCGTTTATTAGCCGCTCGATGGATTCAGCTCATACACCCTTTCTCGATCGGTTCGCTCCACTGTAACACTGTTGTCCGTGTTCCATGACAACGATCCGAGCGATTTCGCTCGCACTTTTATTTATGCAGTGGAATCTTTTTCCAACGAATTTCGCGCTGATATCTGGGCCACGTGAATCTCATCCAAATTGCTCGATCCCTAACGGGTTAACATTAAAATTGAGAGAAAAGAATTGTAGGAAAGAAATAAAAAGAAGATTTGTCCACTGAATTTCCCAATGCTGTTCGGTGTAAGTTCGTCTAATTCGAGTTATTCCAGGTTCTTTCTTAATGGATCGATATCGGGATTGAGAGAAGACAGTTGCTAATATATGTCACGATTATTTGAATATTGGATGAAATATAGAAATTGCAGAGGAGACACAGAGAAAGAGAGAGCGTTTCTGGTGTTTTCTAAAATATTTTTTGGCCGAATTACGCGGTGAACTTTCAGGTAAATTAATTTAATTTCACTCCTTAATGGATCAATATCAGCAGTTAAGAAAGAAATAATTGCATATCTCGTGATTGTCCCCATTTACATAATGTCCACGGTATATATAATCGCTCAGAACACGAATAAAGTGCACATATAGTTAACATTGTAGTGGTAAAAGTTGATGAATCTTTGGTTAAAAATGTATGCAACAAATATACGAAAATATCCTACAGCCAACGAGGACTATACGTCGAAACTCTTTTTACAAATTTACGTATTGATCGTTTGGTAATTAAAATTACTCAAATACAAATATACTAATATGAAAAAGGAAACTGAGATCTACAGGAACGAGCTACTGACCCACGTTATGCTTCTATTTAGTGCAAAATGGAGAAGATACGAGGAAGACAACGTACGATATTCTGAATTATCTTCAATCGTAAAAATAAAAATAACATTGAGAAGTAACATCAGCCAATTGATTTCTATAAGACAAATGTGCAAGAGAATGGCAAAGAGGAATATCTTGAAGATCAGTAGGTTTAACAAAACTTGCAAAATACAAGGAAATATTCACTTACGTTAAATGTTACACCGTTATGGTCATAGGATGGCTATGCATAGTCGATTCATTTTCACTTTGGAATCGTTCCTCGCGTTACGATAACACGAGAGGTCCATTTACAATTTCCAGTAATCTCAAATCAGCATTTATTGCGGTTTATTGTACGCGTCTCGACGGTTATCGCGTCGCGGGCGCTGGAAAAAAGCGTGGCAGGCTATTTAAAGATAAAAAAGAGCCAAGTTAAAAATTTTCCTCGGCTTCCTCATCCATGGAAATCGTCCGCGCTATAAAACCATTTTCTTTTAATTAAATATGTGTACGGAAATATTATAAATAGACCGATTTAATCTGAGCCTAAATCTTCAAATGAAAATTGTACGGCTAATTAAATATCACTGTATTGGACTAAGTTAAACGAAGGTTGAATACGTGTGTGTTTAATCTTAACGAATGTTCGCTTTATGATAGTTATTTTACATCGTGCTCAGACAAAACGTCCGCCTTTTATGTTCTATTCGAGATCCAGCGTAATCGTCTCTATGTTTGACGTGTTTAACGAAAGCTACACAAGCTTCTTCCACCATGGTAATTTTATCACAGCTGCGAAACTTTCGTCCTTAAAAATTTGACCGGAAACGATAGTCGACGAGTATTTTTCACTTTCGCAACGCTATGTGGAAAATGAGATTTCATTTCTTTTCCCGCGACTACAGTCGCGTCTATAAGTCAAAGGATACTTTGCCAAGTTAAACGTAAAGTATACGAATAAAGGCTTCTTTCTTGCATTTAAATCATCCATTTTTTCATGTATACTCCCTTGTCCTTTCGCTACAAGTTGCACATTTTAGTCGTCGCTACGTATTTTCAGGCTGGACGCTGAAACAACTTAAGGGTTTGCGTCTGTCACTCGAAACTTCAAAGTAGCGCGTTTTTAAATACAACATCGTCGACGAAATTTATTATTTCGCATCGTAGTTTAATCTCCCCTGGAACAATAAATTGAAAATCGTCGGCAAATCATTGGCGATCATTTGCCACGTGTCCTCTTACTTCTGTAGTCCGAATTTAAAGTAGCTGAGCCTTTACGAATCCAAGTTTACCCGCGTGGGTCAATCGTCTCTGCAACTTGAAACGCTGCCTGTCAAGAAAATCTGAGAAATCCATCGTTCGAAATTCGCTGCTTTCGTCGATCGAACGCGAATTGCCACGATCCGCGGCGTCCCTAATTTTTGCGCTTGGTACTTCGAGTAAAACGAGTTCTAAAAGGAAGTTTAAAATACCAACACTTTGGGATAAGGCGAACGTAGCTTTGTATCCTTTGTACGAAGCTTCCGTACGCTGAATTTTTCCCTCTTAAACCTCTTTCGCTTGGAAATTTCGATAAGTCGAAGCTCTAGAAGTCGAAGATTTTAGATCTCCTCCCTTGGGAGTTCGACTACCAAGTTTCGGCTGTGCGAAGGTGCCGGGCTGAAATATAAACCGATGCAACGTGAAACAGATGAAAATCTCGATTTGTCTGACTCGTTGACTCGCATCGGTTTCATAATAGGCGCCTATGTAGAGATACAGATGGGACGGCTAAAAGAAATCGGCAGATAGAAATGTTAATACGCGAGGACCAAAGTGATCATCTTCTGTATCTCTGCTCGCTACCTACGACACGTAGAACCGCGTTACACCTGGCGTATACTTGCACGATATTGCGGCTTTATTGTACGTACACATCGACAGGCCGTGTGTGCATGTGCTCGATGGTCCCAGGTTTATTGCGACGAGCGTTATCGCGACCAGACGGAACGAACGTCTCGCAGCAAGTGGGCAGTAACGTTTGACGAGCGGTCTAACCCTTTAATTGAGTGCAGTTTTACGATTTCAGACGTCGTTTCGGACAAAGGAGTGAAGAATTCTGGAACGTTATGCGGCGCGCCGGAATAATTCCGCCGCAGCTACCAGCGAATAATTTCAATCCACGCCGAACTCGCCTCGTTTTCGTTCATCGATCCACCTCGTAATGGACGCTGTCCTACGCTGTTTCTTGTTAATTTATCAGACCAGCTAATGCTCTACCACCATCGATCCACTTAGCGATTATAACATCGCACTACGCTCGGTTTTTCGCATCTTACGTGCGATTTACAATTACAGAGATCCTCTACAATTTGGTCGGCATCTCCCATTTTTTCAAGCTGCACACGCTATTTAGATCCCTTATACGCAATCAGGAATGTAGGAAGACGACGATGATTTGCATACTCGAAATAACACGCGTACACGTAACGATGGACGACAATAAGAAGAGCGTGGTAATCCAAATTAATAATAGAACGTTAAATCCCTTTTATGATAGTGGACAATAGGCGCAAACGATATCAGGAAGCGTTAACAGCACGAGGAAGTTCGTTAGATTAGTTTGTCGTAAGAAGTGGAAGATTATTGATCGAAATCGTAAAAGAAAAAGATATTTTCGTTGTTAAACCATCGAGTATTTTTAATATTCTACTTAGTTAATAATTAACAGCGTATATATTACGTAATGCTAAACTTGCTAAATTTTTAATTTAATTTAATCTTAATTAAATTAAACATTCAACCGAATCGAATTAAATTTAATTGCTAAATTTGAAGTTTTCCGATTCGAACCAATTTCCTCGAGAATTTACTCTTCTCAGGTGTCTGTATCGCTCTCCCAGCGAATTAACGAACAAGGAAGCCGAAACAGCAGCCAAGCATATGTTTCTTGGAAAATGTGATAAAAGTTTCCAAAATTGCACAGCCGTGAGCCTAAGTAACTTTGTTCTACCGCAAAAACTTACCATTTTCCGCCTTCGAATTTTCATTGAATCGTCAGCCGTATTTATACTTTCGAAAAAAATAATCTCGCTCTAATCATTTTCGCCAATACTCGTGTCTGTAGGTGCGCGATCGTTGGAAATTTGGGAAAGATAGCGGAGGGAAAAAGGAAACAGAGGAAGACAGGGAAAAATCCTTGATTCGCACATACACGCACACGCTGGTGCTCGGCTCATTCGGCTCTTCTCTTTCTTCTTTCTTGGCTATCATCTGCGCCCCGAACCTCGTTCCTGTATTTCCTCCTCTTTTTTCTCTCTACCATCGGCTCCGTTCCTTCGATTCTCTTCTGCGCCCTGCCGAATGAAGGGTGCTTCGTCACTGTCGAGTGTGTATCGCGTCTCTCTTTCAAGCACGTGTACCTCGTCTTCTTTTCCCGCGTACGTCGCTCCGTCTCGCTCTTTGCTATCTTCTCTCTTCCTCTCTACTTTCCTCTCTCTTGCGTACACGCAACTTTCCATATGGCCGTCTCTGTTTCACTCTTTATCACTCTCTTTCTCTGTCTGTCTCTATCTCAAGCACACAAGCTCGCAATATGGTCGTCTCTATTTTTCTGCTCGCTTTTCTCTCTGTTTTATACGCGCGAGCTTGCAATACGCTCGTCTCTACTTTCCCCTCTGTTTCACACAAACGCGCGCACACACGTCCAACACAGCCGTGTCTATTTTTCCCTATTTTACTTTTCTCTGTTTTATGCGCGCGAATTTCCATATGGTCGTCCTTGTCGCGCTCACTTGCGAAACTGCTCTCTTCCTTTCTCCTGCTTCACGGTCCTCCTTCTTTCCTTCCGCTCTTCCGTCCTCCCGGTGCTCACCCTCTCTCTCTTCGTCGAGCCCACGCACACAGACACGTCCCGTTTTACTTCATTAGGGGATATGAGTTTTTCCACCCTCGTCGCACGAGAACGAGGGTGTCTCCCTCGCACCAACCCCTAGTCACGGGACGAATCTCAAGATGAAGCGCGTGGCCGGCTTCGTCTTCGTCGCCGAAGGACGCACACCGCCTGATGGACGTCCAAGCACAACTATGTATCTCTCTCTTTTTCTTTGAAAATCTCTTGTTACGTGCTCCGTGAGGATTCCTTATCGTTAGATCGCCGATTTTCCGCGTTGGAAAGCGTGTTTGGTTATTGACATCTTCCTCCCCTTTCTTCCTTTCTTCCTTAATATTTTTTCACAGGGACGACGATGATTCCTTTTTTGAAAATCTCGTTTTACATCCACGAGGATTCCTTATTATCGTTAGATGGCTGAGTTTCCGTGTTGCAAAGTGTGTTTCGTTATTGACATCTTCCTCCCCTTTCTTTCTTTCTTTTTTAATATTTTTTCACAGGGACGACGAGCAATCTTCTGTATTATTCAGGTGATTTCTTTGTGTTCGGCGGGTGGAAATATGGTTTTTCGATTGATTATTGGATCTTTCTTTCCTTGTTCCGCTCTTTTTTTGGAAACCCTTCTTTATTTGATCGACGAGGATTCTATTTTATTAGTTAGCTGATTTCTTTGTGTGTTTAGGTGGAGAGGAAAGTGCGTTTGATTATTGGGCTTTTCCTTCTTCGCCTTTTCGCAAATCTTTCTTTATATGGTCGACGAGGATTCTCTTTCGGTCAGGTAGTTGATATTTTGCGTTTGGCTGGAGGAACGCGTGTTTGATTAATTATTGGATTTTTCTTCTGTTCTTTCTTTTTTTTTAATCTTCCTTTTTACGCGTTTCGTTATTGCAGCTTTCTTTTCTTCTCTTCTCTTCTTTTTTAAACCTCTATTTTTCATATGGTCGACGAGCATTTCTTTTTACTAGATGATTTTTCGTGTTTGATTAATTATTGGATTTTTCTTCCCTTCTTCGTTGTCTTATGTGGAAAATCTTTTTTCGTACGAGGATTCTTTTTTATTGGATAGTTGATTTTTTGCGTTTCAGCGGAGAAGAGTGTGCTTGGTTATCGAAGCTTTCTTCCTCCTTCCCTTTTTTCCGAAAATCTTTCTTTATGGGGTCGATGAGAATTCTTTTTTACGAGATAGTTGATATTTTCTGTTTGTGGCTGGAGCAAAGTGCGTTTAGTTATCGAAGCTCTCCTTCTTCCTTTTTTATTGTGCAAATCTCTTTTTATACGGTCGACGAGGATTCTTTCCTCTTGGATGACATTTTGTATTCGAAAGGAGGGAAGTGTATTTAGTCATTGGATTTTTCTTCCCTCCCCTCCATCTTCAAGAATTTTCTTTCGTATGATTGATCGCAATTTTCCGAATTATCTTTTTGCCTATTGCACGATAACCGATAACACATCGAGCTGATACGACGAAAATTGCCAACGAACTTGTATCATCTTTGGCGAAATTAATTTTGGTAGATTTGCAGTTCCGACGAGTCTGTTCCAGCTCTTGAGGAAGATCGTTCAGAACGTGTTGTTTTGAACAACTTCTATTACGCGTTCGTTATTTTAAAAGAAACACATTTGATTTCAGGAAATACGACAACAAAGAAATAGAAATAAAAATGAAACAACAAAAGCGCAAACTAAAAATACATTTCTGGTTGCCAATAACTTTTAACCAACAATCCCTGCAATAAATTAACCAGCGGGCAGCGTACGAATTTTTAACAACGTCACGATGAGTCGGCGTTCAAATTTATTCCATTAATTGGAAAACAATGTTCGAATCGATTAAGCGCAAGATAACAAGTAGAAATAACTATATCTTTAGAATCATATTTCTGGAAAGGGTGATAGTTTATGGACGCGTGTAATTGCGTAAAATGCGAATGGTAAACGGCGAGAATTAATGCGGTTAAAACGCGCGCCAGTGATATATAAGCTTTTTAAATCTTACCACTTCGGAATATTTAAACGCGCGATATTTAAAAGCGACGCGGATCGTGCATCACCGCAATCCTGGAGGATACGAGCGCGCTTAACACGCCTGGTTGATAATGGTAATCGGTGGCGTATACGCCCAACGAAAACGAAAATTTAAATAAACAAGCTCGTTTTTTATCAAACACGAAATTACAACCTCCCGGCGCACTTAAAAGCCTGCGCCATTATTATCTGTCCTTTACGTTCTAATCAACGTGGTCAGGATTAATCCTTTCGATCGGAGAAAGTCCAACGATATACCGCGAGTTCGCAGAAACGAACTTTATTCCAAAGAGTCTTCCAGCTGTTTGTTCCGAGCTGATTTCCGCCCTCTTATCGCTGGCATTGTCAAAATTATTTTTGCAATTGCGATCGTTTAAATCGCTGTCCGCGAACATCATAATCGCCAAGACGATTTAAGAATGTAATTCTAACACTGCTATGCTTCCTACTGATCGCCATGATAGTCGTGAAAAATCCTAACGTACGAATCAGCGTGACAGCGAAGATCAAAAATTCCTTACATCGAAATTACCTAATCCTAATCTAATTTCTAATCACGTCGTTTGCATACTGAGTCGTTCAAGTTCTTTTCCTTGGGATCCTGCGTTTGAAAAAGTCCCGAGCAATTTTCCAATACTCCTCCTGGTTCCCAGAATATCACGCCATAGTCTTCATACCTGCGTGTTACCTTAATCTGTTCGAACGAAGAAACGTTTAAGCAAAAGCACGAACCAACTGAAAAATCAGCCAAAACTGGCTACGCGTATGGAGCTCCGATGACAAGATACAGGCACTTCGTCAGAATGGAAAGAGGGTGAACGAAAGAGGGTGGAAAAGGGAGTAGCACCGAGAAAGCAAAAGAAAAGGAAAGAAAGACAGCACGTGCACCAGTCGTCCTGAGTTTTCCGGTTGCGTTACAGTTTCATTTTGGTGGAATATTTTTCGGTTTTTTGGGAGCCACGTTGCACGGGCTTGAAGGGCCACGGTCAAGGGGTGGCCGAAGAGGGTGGATTACCGCGGAGTAGCGCACGGTGGGAAACACCGTGCAATTTGACCGAATGGGGAAGAGTCAGGTGATTTTTTTGCGCGCCCACTGGATATCCTGACTGTTGGTTGGTGCAAGTAACGTTTGAACACCTTGTCCCTTTTTCTCTTCTGTTTTAATTGCTCGCGCGAAATCTCTCTGGTGAAATAGACGCGATTGTTTTCGTGGCCCCTCTGCGCACTGATTTCAAACCTCTTTTCATTTCCCTGCGTGTCTCGTTGATTAGTTTTAATTTAGTTGCGTATAATTGTTGCACAATTCTCACGTTGAATTTTCGCTTTCGATCTTTGATATTCAGCGGATGGATTCTCAGCGCTAGTTTTCTACACGTCAGTCGTATCATTTGGGAACAGTTGGTAAATAAACAAGCACGGACTAATTTATTCGGGTCAGTGGATTCTGCAAGTAGCTGGTGAAAATTTCAGCGAGAAGCGGCGTCCACTACACTCGAGTCAGGTGTTTCATTTTTGCTTCCCTTTAGTTCGATAGTCTACGAAGACACGTGTTCGGTTCTTTCGCTTTATCGATTATGCGAATACAAAAACCTCCAGTGAATACAACACTTTTTGACTGGCAACAAAAATGCCACGGATAATTGTTTTGCACGTAACGAGATAAGAGAAACTTCATTTTCTCGTTCTCAGGATAGATCAGAGGCTGTAGTCACTCAGGTTACAGTAAGTCCAAGACTATAAGATCTGTTCAATTTCGATAGTCGACTATCTGAGCCGAACAGGAAATTTGTAAAGCTATTGGCAACAAAAATGCTGTGGCCAATTTTCACTTTTCGCATAGGACGATATAAAGGAAATTAATTTATTGGTTGGTAGAATAAGTCAAAGTGAAATCTGATTAATCATCGACAATTCGCAACCTCCGACAAAAGTTTAAGACCTGATAATAGCGGTGACTTTTTATCAAGATAAACTCGAGCGAAGGCAAAAATCAATGACACCAAGTACAATGGGCAAAGCTCGGGAAACCGCTATCCCGAAAGCGCTATCGGTGAATGAATTATCCTGTACAATATATTCTAACTGTAAAATCGTACGTGCAACCACGGTCATGCACGTTCTCATGCATTCACCTGTGCGTTCATGTATTTAGAATGCAGAGCCATTTTACTCTCAAATTTATGAATACATCTATTGTGTTAAATGTACGCTTTTTATACACGTGTATCCGCGATAGGATGCGCGCGTGGACTTATTGAAAGCTTTGCTGGCACACGCCAATGGCCGTTGCATATCGCGAATTATCACGCCAGAGGCCTAATTCGCCGTACGAACGAAAGCGGCGCATTTTTCCTTCGAGAAATTTCGAGAAATAAATTAAAGCAGTGGGAAATATTTTATTCCAGCCTTTCAGCTTTCCACGCATCTTTTCTCAGCGGAACGTATGTGCACGTTATTTTATAAGTCTATGAAATTTTATTGTATGGTGATTATATATTTAATTATATTACAGATAATATATTTAATTATATTACAGATATTACGTACTATATATTATTTATATAGAGTATATAATACCGTTAGGTATGTATTTTGTTATATACAAGCTATGGTCTTTTCAAAATTTGGAATTTTCGGATTTTTACGACTCATTCCAAGATATTTATGCAAAATCTACCTGGACAAGTTCATTGGTGACAAAATCCGGGGGAAGAGCATTGAAAAAATTTTTCAACTAAATATACTTTACCGGAGAAAAATTGCAAAATTGCAAATTGCAATAACGACGTCTGGCTAATTCGAAGACGATTTCTTCCTAAAAGAGCAATAAGTCGAAGTTACGAGCAATATTTTCACAATCTTGCGAATCTAAACGAATCTTGACTGGAATTTATTTTATTCGTTTATTTATTCTATAAAATACCTTCAATTACGGGGAAATTTTTACTTTAATGATTCGAAGCAGTTGGAGGAAAATCTACTCGTAGGTGGTCATTGTTGAGAAGAATAAAGAGTTCCTGGAGAAAGAATCATTGAAAGAAACAATATGTATTATTTAACAGAATTTTCTTGAATGTGGCGACTGATTTTTTAAACAATCCTACACAATTATTTGCTAAGAATAGCGAAAGGCAGTAGGTGTGACTTATTGTTATTTTTCTCCTCTGGTCCCACTGTAATGGAATCATTTGGAATAATAGAATCAATGGAAACTGGAAGCCATACTAAGAGGCGACGAAGCAAGATAATAAAAGTTTTTACCAATTAATCATTTCCTAATTATCGCTAGATCGATAGATTCTTACGCGTGTGTAGAAAATTTGGTGGTGCAAAACGTCACAGCAAACAACAGTATCGAGAAATATATAAAATATATAAAACGTAAGTATCTTTTAAATAAATTTTCCACCGAGGTTCCCCCTTTTTAATTGCATCGTCAACGACACGGATTTCTACAAAAATCCGCGGTTTAATCGAAGAGAACACCGTCAGCTCCGAGAGTTAAGTTCCTCAAGAAGAAGAAAACCTATGCACCAACGTAGTTCAAATTTATGAAAAAGCAACAAGCAAAGCTTCGTAGCAAAGACTGTGCTATCTTTTGCTTTAAAGAAAGCTCCGTCCGTTTGTTCCATCTGTTTCGACAAACGTCATCAACAAAAGCCAAGAAACAATTAATTTTACGTACGTAGAATATTTTCCAAAGATCAACGTTTGTCAATCCTGGCACTTGCAGCGTCTTCTTAAATTCTACGCTACGATATTCTTATTGGCAGTGCGAGAGGATGTTTTATTTTTTAACGAAAGATCGGAATGTTTCAATTTTCCCAGCTGTCGAGCTTCTTCTCGATTGTCACGTTTTTCACGAGATCGACGAGCGTGAAAATACTCGCGAACGAGCTTAAATATCATCGAAGAGATCAAGGGATCATCACCGTGTCTGTGTAACGCGAGGAATCGTGGAAAAGCGTTCGACGACGATGCAAAGTTAAGGAACGGCTGTGCATTACCGCAATGTCGCATTGTGTACACACGTTTGCTCCACCAAATCGCATGTACGTGGATCCGATTACGTAAATGTACATATCCACGGGTATATACGTGCCTATCAATCTACAGATGTGCATCTACATACACACATTATTCTCTGAATCGCGTGTGGCTATATGCACACGTGTGCGTGTGTGCTCGCGGATCCATTTTGGTGCGTTGCATGTAAATGCAATTACACGTTCGCCGATACGTGTGTGTACGTTTAATTTATATGCCTTGTTATACTATACATACTACGATATACGGTAATCGGAATTAGAAGAATTAGCCTGGCTGTTACGTTTAATTGCCAAGGCAACTTACAAGGTATATTTTTATTCCGCCAAAGTCTTGTTTCTCTGGTTTATCAAATTTTTAGCACTTTCGTCTGCCGAGGGATGCTGTGCTACGAAGATACATCGATTTTTCATCTTTCTTTAGCTCAAGAGCAATCGTTTGGTCTACCAAATGTGTCTATTTTGGATTTGTATTTTATTTATGATACGTTTGTGCTTTTAGTAAATTGTAAATTTTTTTTATAATTTTTAGGATTTTTAGGATTTTTTGGATTTTTAGGATTTTTAGGACTTTCGTCTGCCGAGGGATGCTGTGCTACTTTAGCTCAAGAACAATCGTTTGGTGTACCAAATGTGTCTATTTTGGATTTGTATTTTATTTATGATACGTTTGTGCTTTTAGTAAATTTTTATATAATTTTTAGGATTTTTAGGATTTTTATGACTTTCGTCTGCTGAGGGATGCTGTGCTACGAAGATACATGGATTTTTCATCCATCTCTAGCTCAAGAGCAATCGTTTGGTGCACCAAATGTGTCTATTTTGGATTTGGATTTTATTTATGATACGTTTGTGCTTTTAGTAAATTGTAAATTTTTTATAATTTTTAAGATTTTCATTTGCTGAGGGATGCCAAGTTACGAAGATACATAGATTTTTCATTTTTCTTTATCTCAAGAGCAATCATTTGGTATCTTGTGTACCAAATGTGTCTATTTTGGATTTATATTTTATTTATGATACGTTTGTGCTTTTAGTAAATTTTTACATAATTTTTAGGATTTTTAGGACTTTCGTCTGCCGAGGGATGCTGTGCTACGAAGATACATGGATTTTTCATTTTTCCTTAGCTCAAGAGCAATCATTTGGTGTACCAAATGTGTCTATTTTGATTTCTATTTTATGTATGATGTGTTTGTGCTTTTAGTACACTGTAAATAGATATCGTCAGGAAATATCGCCGAGTGAATTCTCATGTAAAATTCTTTGACGAATATTTAATCTTCAAGATGAATGGGGAAAGAGAATGCACGTGTATATTATTTTTCTGAGGAACAAATTTACATGTCTTCCTGTGGCATTGATACATTCCTCTTGGAAAAGGTGTCACCTGCATGTTTTCTCATCTGCATTTTCCTTTCTATAATATTTGGTAATTACACCATCGATATAGCTGCTCTTATTCTTCCAAAATGAAATATTCTGTTGAGTGATAATCAAATATCCTATTATATAATTATATAAATAATTCATTTACATTTCGTGACAAAAAACATCTTCAGTATTTTAATATTTCAAATTATTCATCGCAATTCTTTGTAACTTGCAGCACGCGTATCTTCACGTTTTTTAAAACTACTTTTACGACAGTCATCGAAATATACACATCAACGAAAATGGGAATAAAAATGAGTGAACTTCTTATGAGAGACAGAGAGAAATTTTTAAATGTGCGTATTTATAAAAAAAAAATTGTGGAATTTGCTGAAAAAAATGGATAATAAGACGTTCGTTCGAAGAGACTGTACTCGCTAGCCAAATATCATAGTTGAATCGTGACAAAACTTTTTAATTATTCATTCATCCGTAATTAAGATTAAAACGAAGTAAATGTAAAAAATATGAAGTCAAGAATTACAGAAAGTTGGGCACAGTTGCATCATTTGTATAGATATCGTTGCGAGATCAATCGCGGTTTTCACGAAACGCACGATTTTTCAGGTAGCAAAAGCGGATAATCACATGGTGTTCCAGTGAAAGCTCTTTTCACGCGGAAACACAAACCGTTGCTTTAAAGCACAAAGAAGCATCGAACGGCTGCGTTTCACTGGAGGCCGGTGCAGCAGCGCGCAATTCTATTCCCATTACGTGCAACTGCAATCGCATAATGGAATCGCGACGAGCACGAGTTCCGAAAATTCGAATTTTCGAAAATGCGTCAATAGAACACAGAGGTAGGTCTCCGTGTGCAACTCGTTGCTTTACAAAATAAAACTATTTTCTATCAGCCTGTAGCAAACGCGAGATACAGCAGCAATTAGGTAATTACAGAATTTGATGCATTAGAATTCTAATTATCTACCTATACTGACGGCAGAAACAGGGAATTTGCATTAAAACTTATTCTCCTAATTCAATTCTAATTTAATACCTAATAAAGCAGAACCTGAAATAAAAAAATTTATTCTTTTTACTATGACTTTTCGTTCGAATAATTTCCATCTCGCCTTTCTCCACCGGTGAACAGATTATTAACAAAATTGTACGAGAACAGAGAACAGCTCATCTATTTTCGCTACCATCTACGACTTCTTTTTCCAAATAATTTGAACTTCCCATTTGTGGTTGTGTGGACTTTTACGAGTCTAAAATTAGAATTCATCGATACGAAAAAAACACACTGTGCGGAAAAGATAACAATTTCAATGTTCAACATTCTACTTGTCACTGTAGACAGATGTTCCAATTGGGCCAAGAACGTAGAAACTTAGCAACTCTCAATGATCCGAGATCGAGCAAATTTACTTCGAAGATTTCCCTCTCGATCGTAAAATTGTCAAAACAGTTAGCGTGGCAGCAAGCTGCATAAATCCCAAGGTACCTGGTGCAACGTTAATTTCAATAAAATTAATTCTTCGACAGCAAAAGAAGAGCCTGCAACCTGTACGACTGGTCCACTCGGTCGATTCTCCAAACGACATAAATGTTACATCAGATCGACGATTAGCAATTTAACGAATGGTCCAACAACAAGAGCCAAGTATATAACGAATAATAAGTTGCAATAAAAGCAAGTTTGCGGATGAAGCTGCGCGAGTTCTTGTAACCTGTATCGAGGTTTCGGCGATGGCCGAGCAATCCGTGAAACGCGGAACTGACTGCAAGGTAGAATTATTCATGGTAAACCGTGAGACATGGTAAAACTTGAAGTTGTCGTGAGCGTAATCTGTCAGGGGAGGCGAGGGGTTGATCACCCTTCAGACGGCAGAGGGTGGAACGATATATTATTCGACGATACTTTTTGTCTGCCGATAAAAGACTAAAGTTGTTGCCGAGGATTATTTCAACCTGGTCGTTCGTGATAGTTGTGACAAATGATTTACAACGACGCGGATCTGCCGATCTTTTGAACGCACGAGGCAAGACAAAGTGTAAAAAGAGAAAGAAACGATGGAAACGGGCTCTTCAAACGCAAAAACCTCCAAGATATTACAAGCCTGTCCTGTTCTGTGAAACGTAACGGCACGAGATTCGCGCGTTTCTTTGCCAGCGGAAGCTAAACGCGCGTTGCCACGGACACGTGAATTCTCCTCGATAAGGGCCACGTCATTTTTGCATATTTTCACGAGGCTTCTCTCTGGGTTAGAAAAAATAAGGAAATAAAACACATTTTGATGTGTAGAGAATCTTTGTCACGTTAGGATTATTAAGCATCAACAGAAGTATAATAATCGTCGTCGAAAAGTATTCCAGTCTTCGACACGGTTTTTAGAAAAATATTAAACAAACCGTATAATTGTTAAGGCAACGTGAACAGGTTTTCGAAGATGCCTTGACGTCGTAGCTCAGAATTTCCATTTGACTTTTGGCGCAGGTCTTGCGATGCAAATATAAAGTAAAACGTTCTTATTTTTATTATTGAGAAAATACCAAGACACACTTAACGGGAAAAATGAAAAGAAAAACGAATATTAATATTCGTCATTTGATAATTTCTGTATCATCACATCTATTATATCTCTGTGTGCCTGTGTACATCTCTTTGCTTGTTGCGACACGAAGACAAGTTCCGAAAACTTTTCCGCACCACTGTACATAGCTTGGTAAAAGTGAAGTGGTAGAATTCGAAAGGTGAGTGAAAGTATCTTATTTGGAATGTTCTATATTTCTAAATGATCTTCAGCACTGATTGTTCCATATTCTAACAAAATACGAATTTATGGAATAATCTTAAAAGATCCCCAAAGGATCATTTATCAGCTAAAATTCTTCAGCAGCTGTTACATTTAATTTGACTGGATATTGTTCTTATTAAATTATTCTCTTCGGAGACGAACGTTTTTAGCCACTGGCAGGCTTTAAACAAAATAATATCGAGTTTCTTCGACCAAGAGGACTTCAAGTTTCGAATGAGGAGCAAGAGACGATGAAAACGCCGATGAAGTAGAATAAAAGATAAATAAGAAAGGGAGGGCGAGTGATATTTTGTAAAAAATAAGAGATACAAGGGGAAAGAAAATAAAATAGAGAAGAAAAAATAAATAAAGCAGAGAGGTGAAAATTTCAGAACTTCTGCCCACTTTCGGTCTCGCTGGCTCTCGCCATCGTGTATTCGTTGTACCAAGGGACTTCTCCGATCAATTGCAATCAATTTGAGAGCGGCGAGAGTGTCCCGGCCGGGACACGATTCAACTTCCACGACCAAATTCCATTTTTTTTTTTTCATTTTTATCTTTTTCCACAGGCCTAGCGACCACGTGTTTGCTTTTATTTCCATCATATTTAGCCGCCATGCGATGTTTGATAACACTCGGCGATCGCTCGAGAATACGTTCTCTACGATAAAAAGTTTAAACATCGCGTCACGGGATAATTTCGAAATGTCCGCCACAGGAGAAAAAAGAAAAGAAATGCACTCGTTTCGTTAGCTTAGCAATATGGCTATGCAATATAAATTTCTGTAAAGTGACAATCCGGTTAATTTTATCCTTTTCTGGCCGCTAATGAATTGCTCGATAATTGAATTCTTTGAATTTGATTACTTCTAGCGAAAATACAAGATTTTCATACAATTTTTATACAAAAAATACTTCAAAAACGGCCATATTTAATTCTATTTAATTGTGACACCAAGCTGCCTAAATCAGTTAGAATATATAAATATAAATTACATCAGACGAATTGCACGCGTTTTTAACTGCGACCGAACTGGACGACGAGCTCCCGAGGAGGACGTCGCGGATTTCTATCGTCGGCGAGCAGCGCGAAACCGAGTCGGCCGTCATAACGTTCACGATCGCTGAAATTTTCCGAACCGTAGCGCAAACAGCCCGAGTTTGACTTCATTTCGACGGGCGTTCGCGCGCGGCACAAGGCAGACAGAGAGGATAATAAGGTCGCCGGTGCATGCATCCTGCTGCACTTCCTGCGGGCGACTGCAACCGCGTGACGCGCATGTGCGCTCGAAATTCCCAATTTTCGACTGGGTCGGCACTCTGCGCCTCTTTTTCCAACGATTCCATTTTCCGAAGCTACGGTTTTCCAAATCGCCGCAAATTGCTGTCCGATGGAAGCCCCTCGCTACCTGGTAGCCACGAGTTAGCCAAAGTCTCGTTTCACGTGTGTCTGATCGCGTTATGAGCCGGACTTTCACGGCCTCTCGTGTGTTTGTGAGTGGTTTCCAGTTGACGAAATTCGCGCAAGAATTATCAACCATAATTGAAATTGTAGCTTACGGTCCTACTTCCTCTGTCCTTCGCGTTCCAACTTTCTTTCGTCCGCTACCGTACACACGTGTCGTATAATACGATAATTTTCGATATCGTTGTTCGCACGGTTCTCTTTAAAGCATATTCCATCTTGATGAGACCCGGACAGATGAAATTTGAGTTTCCAATTTTTATTTCAACTTGTACATTCGTCGTCGTTTCTTTCCTTCGTCCGACGTTACGTAAATTCTCGCGTTAGCAACATTCGAGAAATTGACCGATCGGATAATACGAGAATCTGCGTAAAGTTGGACGAGCGGCAGAAATAACGATGAATGTACAATTTGGAATTCAATTTCGGAACCGGTCGTTCGATCGAGCCTGATAACGTCGGCGTTAATTAATGTACGTATTTCTTATTAATTTTCGAATCCTTCGGACACCAAAAGTATTCGTAGTTCTTTGAGCGAAAGTAATCATCGACCCCAGATAATACGTTTCCAGTGATTTTATGCGACTCTCTTTAATTTTCCATATCTCGAAAACTCCTTAATCGAGAGAAGTTCGTATTTCCGAAGACACCTGGGATTTTTGGAACGTTCGCAGTCAGTTGATGACAAGTGAATGGTAAAAATCAGAGGCGCGAAGATTCGATCGATTTCTACGTTTCGTAGCATATAATCTTCGAAAAGAAGTGGCATTTTTTTGATTTTCCAGCAGTTCCCTTCTCGTTCGGTCGGTTCGTTCGTTTTTAACCGTCTGCACGGCAAATGTGTTAGGTAATTGGATTATCAAGTGGCAGAAGGTAATTAGCCTGGCTTTCAAGAGATATGCTTTCCCCGAGACTTTCGGAAATAAGTTTCCAAAGAAATGGCTCGAGCAATTTTTTATCTCGAATTCAATTTCTCCCTTGAAATTAGTTGATTCGTCTAGACGCATCGTATGCTTGATTGTACGTGTGTATTTACTTTTTTCACAGACTGTACGATACACTCGTCGCGACACAAGCGTTAGACTCGTGTAATAAGATCATTGACGTATTATTTAAAATGGTACGAGGAATTATCAAATTTTTAAAAAAAATTCCTCGCCATAGGAAAATCTTGTAAAGCACTATCGTATAAAAATCCCTGAGAGACTAAAAAAGATGTGAAAGTTTTGCAGTAGCATGACGATAGGAGCTTTTTTCTCTCGTTTTCCCCGTATTCCAATTGTCTGTTTTTCCCAGCATTAAGCATCGGAAATTTCGATGGAAGCAGAAAATTAAAAGCAGCGAATTATTTTGTTTTGCTATAGGTATAAAAAATAGTAGTAGCTTTTCATGGGGCATAAATTTAGCAAATAAAAAAGATTTCTCTTTTAATTACAGCTAAAAGATTTTTAGCAATGTAATTTGAAATTAACTGCGAATGTCACAAATCCCAACCTTTTCCCCCGTTAAAAAAAGATCGAAATAAAATATATCGAAAGCCCTTTTAGTTTACAATTTTTTCCATTTTATGGTCCGTAAATAAGTCGATAAACAAAATTTAATCGAACGAGATAAACAATTTAATTTACGATCGCTGTACATTTAATGGGTCCTTGCACAAGTTAGCCAACAAATAGAAAACATATTTCCTCGTTCGACGCACTTCAAAAAGTGTAACAATATAATTGGAAATTAACCGTGAATTCCAAAATATTTAAGAAGAAGGATACGACAAATAATAATTACCTTTTCAAAAAATACGATCAAGCTAATTAAATGACGGCGAAAAAAATTTACGCGTATCTTAAAACTTGTTCCACTCCATCACCAGTAAATAAAACAATAAACTCACCAAAATGAGGAGTCTACGGCAAAGAGGGGGAAGGTCGAGCATCTCCTAGAAAACGAAAATTTATTATCAATGTACAACGTCACAGCTTGATATTACAAAATATTTTATTCCGCGTCATTTCCAACTTTTACTTTTAATTTCCGACCGATTTTAAGTGGCGCAGAGGTGGCATGAAAGGGACATTTTTGTTTCGAACGGAAAACAGCGAAAACGCATTCAAAAATACATTTTTTTTTCTAATTGATAACATTCAAAGGCCATAGTACGCCATAGTATCAAGTCTCTCTTTGTATTTACCTGTTTTATTTCTTTCTTTTGCCCCTTTCATAAATTACCCCTTTTGGTATTGAAAATTACAATATCGCAACGAAATTAAAAAAGGAAAAAAGGGAAATAATTCCTGCATCATCGGTAGAATGTAATTCTTAAGCTGAACAAAATTATCGACAACGTATAACGCTAATTCATAGTAAATCAACAACGAAGCTTATAAAAGCGAACGACTTGAAAGTGGTGTTTTGAAAAATAAAATCGCGATCCTTCGCCATTGGAATATTTGCAATCCATAACACAGAGAACGCATTAAACCATAAAAAAAAGGAAAAAATACATCATACAGAGCGCAGGTCAGTTTCCTCCAACTGCTGCAAAGCTCGGAGAACTTTCGTTCGAATTGCTACGGCGCGAAAGAACGCGAAACTCGCAATGCGTTGATTTAAATCGACACGACCCCTTTTTTCTGGCGTGGAGAAACGTGAGCACGAGTGTGGAACGAGGCTGAATCAACTCACGGTTATCCTTCGAGCGTGTTCCCGGCGCAACAATTTGGCCGATCGATTTTTCCCGCGGCTCTCGATTTCATGCTCGTTGATGGACAATTAGCAGCGATACAGTGCGAAAGCAAAGCAGCCAGCGGACCAGGGAATATCGGGGAACAGAGGTCGTGAGCCGTCGGTGTCATGTTCGAAGCGCAATTAGAATCGCATTACACTTGACCCCGCGGAACGCTAATAATTGTCGATCCACCGCTAATAAACGGCTTACTCAATGAGAGAAGCAGACCAGCCTGGGAAACATATTCCGAGACGCGTGCAGCGTACCACACGCGACGTTTCGTTTACGACCGCGTTAATTAGCTTTGTCCGCGAGTTGCTTCTGTTCCGCGATGATTAATCACGTGGTTCTCGTCGACCGACGACGACGGCGACGACGATGATGACGAGCGATTCCCGACCTCGATGATCATTAGTTCGTCTCGTTACGATCTATCTCTTCTTCTCCATGTTTCACGAACTCTCTTTCCATCTCCAAACTGCTCCATATTTTACGTTATTTTATTCGCTTGTTTACCACTTGTGCCTTCTATAGCGTACGATAGGAAAAATGAGATTAACAGGAGAAAGTAGACGCCATAGGCTGAAGGGATAAAAGAGTCTTGACGCGGCACAAATTTATTCTACTACGTTGCGGGTTCGGTGAAATTCTCGTACGACTAACAGGAAACTGAAAATCAGTCGAAATTTGTTAAGGGACAATTTATTAATTGCAATGGGTGGAGCAGCGGACGATCGAGTGTCCGCATTCGGAAGGTTTGAGATCCGAGAATAGAAGATTGCGATGTGCAGCTTCCGGATTATTTACGAGATGATGATGAGGTGTTGAGATGACGGAAGAGTAAATGGGGCCTAACCGGAGCACGACATCCGACAGTCAAAGAGTACGGATATTCTTAAAGAACTTGGCCGATGTGTAGATAAAAGCAAAAGTCCTTGACGCGACGCCCAAAGAAGATATTCCTGATCATCCCAAAGAGCAATATTTATTTGCCCAAATCTTTTGTCTTTTTATGCGAAGGTCTGAAACATATCCTCCCAGTCTACGTTCTCAACCTAAACGCTGACAAGAGGAGAGCAGGATGACAAGTCCTACCGAAGTTTCTTAAAGCTGCAAGCTTCGTATCTACCACAGGGTGGTCGATGACCGATTCTAAGAATGCGAGGGAGTCGATCAATGCTCGTATGACGATCTGACCGCGTGTGTCTGGTCGCCAGTGTGAATCAGCCTTTATATCTCTGTCCTAATCTAATGGAGGTTCAAGTAAAGCAAACAGACAGCCGGAAACAAGTAACCAGGAGCGTGCAGGTCGTCGGCCAATCTCCTCCTCTTAAAGGTTTCCTTTCATTTTCATTAGGCACGTCGCTCCTTCGGATCCTCGAGTAAGGATTCGGATTTAGGTTCGTAGGAGGACGTTAGCTGCGCGCACCAGCGTTCCCGGATCGATCCCCCTCGAGCGAAAGGGGGTTGCGACGGAACCGCCCTCTTCGTCAGCAGGAACCCCAACATTTTCAGCGACGAAAACGACGCCAGGAACCCCTGCGGGCCGTTCGTTCGAGCCAGGACCCGAGGGGAATGTACTTTCATTGTAGAGACAACCTACACCGACCGGCTGGTCCCTCTCGTCACATGGGGCTGTAGCTTGATAAACCGCGTAAATCAGGACGGAACAAAAAGCGTGGCGAAACTGGCGAGTTATTGGGTCATCGAACGACTATCTCGACGGGGAATAATATTCAAGATCGCGTCTTTCAACGAGCACGTTTTTATCCGCAGAATGTAGCTTCCAAGGTGGAAGGTTCCTTTCTTTTTCAGAGAGCTCCTTCTCTATTCTACGGACATCACGAAGAATCATCTCGCATGATTTTTTGTTTACTCGTCAGGTCATCCAAACAGCTGAGCAATTTATCGAGCTGTGTGCTTCTGATATCGGCGTTGGAACTTGTCTGTGGAGAGTCGAATTTGAAATAATAATTGGAATTTCGTAATGGGAAAATTTAGAAGAACGGTAGCTTCGAGGAACGAAGATATTTTCTGGATTAAAAGAAGAAACGATTCAGAGAATTGCCTGTTTATGTATTAGATCCATGTAGGTTTATGGGATAGCGTGTTCAATGAGAAGTAAAACAACGTGCTACTCTGTGTTGAAGCGGTCATCACTTCTAAGAAAACTCTACATCTGGTCTTTGAGTTTTCCCAAGCACCGAAGCCATCGACAGCGTATCGACAAAAGACTGCGTCGAAGGCAGACCATAAACGGTGCGCAGGCAACGTTGGCTTCAGGATTTTCAGTCAGCTCAATTATATTCCGATTTGTATTTACACCTCAGTATTTTTTTATATTTGCGTTTAATTTGCAATCAATTCTCGTTAGAGGATTTTAAGTAAATTTATCTGGCGTGGTACTATGACACGATTAACAAGTGTTTATACTATGTTTGATTCCATTTGAATCTAGTGCTTAGTCTAAGGTTAATGCCTTTGCGGATCTGTCCGACGTGTCGAGTAGTACACCTCAGTATTTAAAACATATTTTCTACCTTGCAATTTATCCACGCGTTCCTTTGTATTCGCAAACACTTAACAATCTCAACACTTTGAAAGTTCAATTAGAAATTCCCAAATAGAGATACAGATTCGTTTCCTGTTCTTCAACATGCGATCTACGTTTTCTTCCCAATTAGAAATTTAAGATTAATTTCGTTGTAACGATGCATCGGTATCTTTCCCCTCCAAGGCATATTTTTTTAATAAACTTTTTGTTACTGAAAAATCCACTCTGAATATGTCAGATTGTTCATCCATCAGCCTGAAGACTAAACTTCTGTCTTCTCTTACAATTAGACATCTTCTGCAACAATTATCTACTAAATCTATAAGTTGATTCCATTATGATACTTCTGAGATGGCTTGGTTTCTACTTGTTTTTACGAAATGGAAGCCTGCATGTATATGAAACACATTAATCACTCGCGGAGTGGACATCTTTTTGTTACGAGACGTCCTCGTCTCTAGATTAATTTATCGACGTCTTTCCCATTCTTCCCCTTAGTTTCGTCTGCCTTGAAATTGCATTATGCATAAGAAACTATATACCGTTCCATTGGGAAAATGACAGTGACGAAGAAATAATATTTTAATAATTAATAGTAAGAAGAGATATTTTCCAAGAATCCTTTATATTATATTTCACATATAAATGTATTTTAAAGCTTAAAGCCATATTTTTTTTAAATAGAAAAATTGATACAGTCAATCAAGAGGAATGAAACATCTTATTATTTATTTATTTAATGTTACTTAACGCTGACCAGGAGAAAGAAAATTATTGTTTGCAGCTATTGCAAATAACAATATTTCCACGATATCATTGCTCTGCTTATCTATTTTTCACAATACCTCTTCAGGTTATAATAACTCAAAAGTTTGGTATTTTAGAAATGTTGTAAAATTATAAGTACACAATCTTAAGGAATCGTGACGAGAATAAATCATCCCTTAATGGACGTGTCCTGGTGTCGAGAATGATCGTTGAAGATATTTAAAAACACGCTACTTACTGCAATGTAATTCTCATTATCAAAGATAGCAGCATCGTTGAGACAAAATTTTCGTCATCCGTGATAGCTTTTAAGGTTTGACATTCTACTTAATCCGAATGTGTCTAAGTTTCTTTATCGCGCGAGTATTTCTCAAACTGCTGGCCAGTTTTCCCCCATTCGAAGTCTATACGACTATGCGGATTACATTTTATATCGTTGCTTTCGAAAAATAGCCATTAGTCGTGCATTGTAAAAATTGCAGAAATTGCAAAGTAGAAAATTAACTTGGAATAAACGGTTCTGGAAGCACATAATAAGCACATCCCAGTTAAATATAATACTCTTGACGACGTGGAAGGATAAGTTGAAGCTGATTACAGTTGTAAGTATTACACAAAGACGGCCAGATTACCGCAAATCCGTATCGTTCTATCCGAAATTTTCAACATTGCCTTTGAGCAGATTAAACGTTGGCTGGTCGTGGTGATCGTGAAAGGCATTAACGCGAGGCCGATCGTCAAAAATTCCGTTTTTGGTAATATATACGGAACCATTTAGCGGAATCGCGGAATCACAGTAGTCGCTAAGTGAAAAAGCGAGGCCTCGTACGAATTCAAATATCGAAGAAACTAGGTGTACCGTTGAATAATGCATGACGAAATAACGATTAAAGAGAAATTGCCAGAAGGTTACCAGATGAAGGCTGATGAACCATCGGTATGTTCGTTAACGCCTCTCGATTAATGACGACCGTTCTCTTAGAACTTTTTGACCTGCGTCTCAAGTTTCAGCTGACGCGTGTTACGGCAACTCCATAAATTTTCCAGAATTTTTTCCCACTGCTAATAAACACGTCTTCGCTAATCTGGAGATTTTATCGTGGCGGAGAACATGGCGCTGTGCGGGAATTTTTAATTACAGGAAACTTAATTTATCCTCGTTGTATTTCTCTGAACGATGGAGGAAGAAATTTTGCTGTGCGATAGTGGCTACACGATTTTGCAATGGCAAAGACAGGATTTGTTTCATCGCGCTGTTGTCTGCGTCTCGTGTCCACTACTCGGGTAGGTGTCACGTGTTAGGGAACAGCCTGTATATTGTCAATGGCGATGAAATAGACAGACAGAGTGAGGGGAGAAAATAAACCGTCGTCTGGTCGAATAAATTCCAACGTCTCGGCCACGAACAAAGCAACAGACCCGTCTTCATCAACGTGATCTCGTTCACCTTCGCAGCAACGTTGCAGTTGCTTCTAGCTGGCACGAGGCAGCCGATCGCGTTGTTTCTTTTCCTCGGAACGGTGCTCGTGATCTCCATTTGTCGCTGGTCGATCCATGAATGAACCAGCCAACCGGCCGGATCGTGAATCAACCGAGCGATCGAGGAACGGGAACTTGGTCGAACCATCAAAGAGCAACTGTCTGCGAGTATGCGAGAGATTCAAGTGGCGATTATTTACAAATTCCCTGGTTGGCGGTTCGCTCACGTTGGCGCGGCATTTACGATATTTGGCGGGTCTCCAGCGCAGCTATTTCCGCACGAGCGATGCCTTAATTCTCTTGGTTAGTCAGCACGGCTTTGTATTTTTAGACCTTTTCGACACTGAGAATAGAAGTGGCGCGTCAAACGTATCGTTCAATTTCTTCCTTCGAATATTTTCTACGCCGACGTTCAGCCCTGTGTTTCATAATGTTTGGCCGACTTCCAATGCGTTGATGTATTCTGTTACACGATTAGCGTTTCGCACCTTTCGCTACTCGCGCGGCTCTGCTGTGGTCCCGCCAGGATATTCGACGATTCTTCAGCACGGTGGTTCTTGAGCTTTTCCAAGTTGCAGAACAGAGACCACAACGTGTTACGAATAAACTTTACGAATGGCGAATTACGATCAGCATTATCGACGAGAGTCAGGTGAATAGGTCGTGATAGGTACTAAAGAATCACTTGGGTATATTTAACAATAGAAATTTATTAAAATATATGCTCTGTGTACACGATGCGTAGAACTCGCGATTGTTGTATTAGCGGTTCGGGATTCGCTGCTACAAATTCGAGTTCTGTTCGATGCGTTTTGATGCGCTATATAAACTGATATGTAGATGATGATCGCCTAAGATGTCGAGGAACTCTGATAATTATTATTATTATATATATGTAACGACTTATTCACCTCAAACTGGTGACCCCCACGTGGTTCTTTACGACCTATTCACTTCAAGAGGTATTTCGTTTGGCTGCTGATATCCGCTATATGTGGCAGAATCTTTTGCATTATTCGTGAGACAATTTTTATTCGTCACAGATAACGCATTATCGATGGCGCAAATCTTTTTGAGTTACTCGGCCCACCGAGCGGGTAATTAGCTGGATAAAAAACGAATAGAAGATCCGTAACGAGCGATGTCGATTAAAAATCACTGGTTTGCCCATTAACGAGACTGACACGTCAACGAATGTTACTAAATTATGTAAATTAACTGGTCAATAGCAGTAACAGTTATTTGGACTGGTTATAATATTGCAGTAATAGAATATAAATAATAAATCACGAGAAGTAAAACACAATAGTAATGGAATAATAATTTTAGAAGGACAGTGGCAAAAACGAACTAAAATAGAGCCGAGTTAAATTTTGATGTGTACGTGTACAATTACACGAAGATTTAATGAGGTTTCTATTGAGATTTTTCTACAGGTTCAACGAAGTTTGCGAGTATAAGAGCATTTTTCGTTTTTCAATGAAATCATCGGTTTCCTTATCTACGTAGAGGTATAGTAAGAGTATCAGAATGTGAATGCTATTGTTAGAACAGTTCATTTGTGAGTTCAGTTATATATACGCACTATGTTGGCCAAAGTATGAGGCCAACTAGCAAGCTCAAGTTACTGTTGTCATTCCAAAGAATTGTACATTTGGGTACCAATACACAATTTACCGCGAACATATTTTCCAAGTGTAAGAAAAATTTATTCCTGGCAACAAAAATTCATTCAGAAACAATGTAGCAGAAAGTCATTGGAAGAAATAGCATACACCATATTATTTAATAAGATCCTAGTTCCACAAAAGACCAGTATTCTTAAATTCTCCCTATAAAAAACAAACCCTTACTATCCAGTCGCAAATGATTCTCCTCTCCAAGTGTCTAGCTCAAACTACTTAACCTCAAATTCCCAGACTGCAACAAGTTGCAATTGAGGGAGCTGGGAAAGGCCCATGGTTCCTCAAAACTTATTGAAAACCTAGACCAGCTAAAAGGCAAGCCTTCTATCGTTCAATTACAAGTTGTTCCCTTCTCCAAATCTCAAGCTCAAACTGCCTAACCTCAAATTCCCAGACTGCAACAAGTTGCAATTGAGGGAGCTGGGAAAGGCCCATGGTTCCTCAAAACCTATTGAAAACCTAGACCAGCTAAAAGGCAAGCCTCCTATCGTCCAAGTACAAGTTGTCCCCTTCTCCAAATCTCAAGCTCAAACTGTCTAACCTCAAATTCCCAGACTGCAACAAGTTGCAATTGAGGGAGCTGGGAAAGGCCCATGGTTTCTCAAAACCTATTGAAAACTTAGACTTCTATCGTCCAATTACAAGTTATTCTCCTCTCCAAATTTGTAGATGGAACTATCTAATCTGGAATTGCGAGGCTCTAATGAACTCCAGCCAGGAAGACACATGATGATTCGACAAGAGGAGGGCGAAAACGGTTGCCTCGTCTTCGATCGCAAAACGCACTTTGGCTGGTGGTTAGGGGACACGCGTTAATTGTTCATTTAAACATCCACGGGCGACGTTTCGCGATATTTGGCCGATCTCCAATACGCGTTTTCCGGAAGAGCAGAGCGTCCAAAAGTGCCCACTCCCTTTCTGTGCTCCCATCGGCCCCCTTTTCTCGTTGGGGTAAGCCGATGGAAATGCCCTCTTTGTCGAGGGGCGAACTTACGCTGCCAACCCCGATATTCGACTAGAAAGGACGTCACCCCGCCTCTTCCTCTCTCTCTCTTCCCCTCTTCTTCGCTCCCTTCGTGTCTGTTCTTTACCCTGTGCAGCCGCCCCATCCCCAAAATTACGTCCATAGTGAGAACGAGTGCAGCAGCGGGCCTCGTCCCTCGAAAGCAAACAGGAACGCATCGTGCACGGTTAAACGACACGTATTTGATCTGATATCGCGAAACGATAACAGTCATTATTTTTTACCGGCCCCGTATTTTCGTCGAAGATTGCTAGGTACGGCGCAGCAACAGCCCACTGATTGTCAATCGAACGAAATCAGTTGCCGAGGAGCGTACGTCTGTTTGAGGGCCACACGCACATGTTTTTGCATCGTGGATTAAATGGCTCGTGTTTCAGCGAACGATACGCCAACTCTGATCCGTTTCCATTCGATTCTTCTTTCACGTTGACGATTCTCATTGCTGTTGACTAGCGAGTCCTTTGCAGAGTGCGTTTTAGTGGTTGTTCGTGCTGGTTTGACAGAAGAGTGACTAGCAAGTAACAAGTCTACCTTTTTCAATTAGTAAACTGTCCTATTTATGATATACCAAAAATTGGTTGCCAAAGGAAGGAGAATTATCCACACACCTTCTCCTGGATTTTCCCAAGATTTCCAACTGCGAAATATTTCCGACAAAATTTCTCTGACGTTGCTCCTTCGAAGACAAAAGTACACGACCGTTTACGATGAAAAATCTTAAAATTTTTCCTAAGAGAGAAGAAAGTATCCTGTTTTGTTGATTAAGGTTTAATGTCATCTGAACAACGCGGTTATTAGCGACGACATCGTAGGGTGGTGCGTTCCACGTTCAAGTATTTTACTGGCTACCCTACTTTCCTTAATGAATTTCAGTAAGTCGTGGATTTTCTCATCCGCTAGATCTCAGAACCTTCTCCCAGCAAGTTCAAATTCGCATTCACAGAGGCATCTTCTTTCGCCGATAGGGAAACGTCGATAGTCGTCTTAGATGAGGAAAAGGCGCAACGATTCGCTAGAAAAATCAGAAAATTCCGCCGGCTGCGTGGAGAAGCAGCTACTTTGAAACAAATACGCCTCTCTCGGGCCGTGGCAGTCGTTCCGTACCATAAATTTCGAAGACGCGACCCCGTCGTGATTCATCGTTTATCTGTTTCACGACGTTAAACGCGTCTCCAGCTGAAAGCACCCTTCTCCTTTGCTCGCGGCGAAGGGAAGAAGAGGCGAGCGACGTGTAACAGGGAAAAGGGAGACAGATAGGCAGGAACCGGCCGGCTGAAAAAGACGTCCGCCACTTCTTTCATTGACCCGTTGCCGGCATCTTAAATGTGAAAACTCTGTCGTCTAACGTTCTTCCTTCTTCTTTCTTTTCTCCTTTTCTGTTTCGCAGAATCGCGTGAATGGAAAGAGGAGGAAGCCCGCGATGGAAATGAAAACACGACACGTCCGCGCCCGCGTCTTGTAATTCCTGATTAACGCCACCATGATGCTTTGTTTTAAATAAAATAGAGATTCGGTCGCGTCTGAATGCCCAGACCATTAACGACGAGGGCAAGGTGAATAGAAGAAGTTTGATAGAAGGAACGCAAAAAGTATGAATAATATTTCTTCTGTTTATTCTCGCTTTGTCAGTATGCAGGTGTCTTTCCCTTATTTTTATTCGTTGCGCGTAGCAAGCGAAACGTAACTGGAATACTTCGAAATGAATGTTCCTCGGTTCTTGAATTTTTTCACAAATTTCTTCGACACTTGGCGATCGCTCTCTCCCGTTTAAATGACCTCGTCCATGATTTCTTCCTTGACGATTTAAAAAATTATTCTTACGAATAATCTTTGCTCCGATTATTCCAGCTTTGTCGGTACGTGTTTCCTGTCTTTTTCTTATTTGATTCGTCGTATAATAGCAAGTGAGACGTAAATGGCGTAATAGAAAAGAATAACGTCAATAAAAGTGTGTTTTATGCGTGCACTACTGCTGAGCCATCTTAGGGCGGCTTTTTTATGATATCTAATATTCCATGCATATAGCAAACCTTAGATTGTACTGTTGCAGTTATTTAGTTGAAAACTTTTGCCATCGTGAAATTGAGTGTTCATTTCAAATACAGATTGATTTTAATCCATCAAAATCTTCGTATATTTGATACTTAATATAATTATATAACTTATTTTCAACAGAAATGAAACGACGAGTTAACGCGTGAGTAAAAAAATTGCAGCTTTTTCAGAGTCGAAAAACAAGAGAACAAAGTCATCTATCTGTCTATCTAGGTAAAAAGAAATGATCATTGTTTAAAGTACGATATCTTTTTCTTGGCGGCGACAGAAATAAAATTCACGATCCTTAACGTTTGAGTATAATTAATTTATAGAGAAATATTCGAGTAATTCAGCTTCCTTGCGAAATAAATCAGATGATAGTCCTGGTTTGTTCTTCGAAAGAATTTGCTACTCGCCAAGTAATTTCAATTTAATTAACAAATAACATTAATCGCGTTAAATTAAAACGCCATACCGCGAAATAATTCCAATTGAATCTATTTTTATCGAGGCTTGTGAAGTTTTGACACGCTTCAACATCGATAAAAAGAAAAAAAATGATAAAGAATCGCGAGTAATTAAAAATGTTGAGAGACAATCAACGTAAGATATGATTACGTTAATCAAAGAGTATTCTATCGAACACGTTCAACGTTGGAAATAATTCGTACGTTTCGCTAGTGAATCATTTCATCGAGAATGAGTTGGAAACGAGCGGCTCGCAACGATCCAGCTCACCGATGAATACAGACATCAAGCAGGTATCCATCGCGAGGAATGGCGTCGCTCGATCCTCCCACGCAGCATCTTATTCAAGGATGACAGGTTTGCAGTGAAATAAACTGACCAAACCCGGAACGCCTCTCTCCACTTCCTACAATCCTGTTTATTCCCTGTCTCTAATTGCGACGTCTCATTTTCTACGTTTCTATCGTGCAGAATAATTTTACAAATTTCGAAAATTCACTATTTAATCTTGAACAAAATTCCTGTTGCATGTTGTTCTTGTTGCTTCATTTTTTTTCTGCACCTTTCGAGGAATATTTCTAGAGTATTAATATAAATTATTTTTATCAGCGAGGCAGAATCGTAGATTAATTCGTTTAGATCGTTTAGGTATTTAAATATCAAGCTTTGATCCATCGTAGCATCTAAAATCTCCTCGATATCATTTTATATATAGTAAAAGGTATAATATTTAGCGGTTGGAATTTTTTATTAATATGGAAAGCACTACATGTCTCATTTTCCTTAAACAAATGGACGTTCAAGGATTTGATTATTAAGTTTCAATTATAAATAATATACTGCACATTACAGAAGTAGAATTTCTGATCAATGTAAGAAAGACATATACATCTAATTTTTCCTTAAACAAATAATAAATAAAAGTTTCGATAATAAATAATACACTGCACATTGCAGAAATAGAATTTCTGATCGATATAAGAAAGCCATATGTATCTTATTTTTCCTTAAACAAATAATAAATAAAAGTTCCAATAATAAATAATACACTGCACATTGCAGAAGTAGAATTTCTGATCGATATAAGAAAGACACATACGTCTTATTTTCCTTAAACAAATGGACGTTCAAGGATTTGATTATTAAGTTTCAATTATAAATAATATACTGCATAGTGCAGAAGTAGAATTTCTGATCGATATAGGAAAGACATATACATCTAATTTTTCCTCAAACAAATAATAAATAAAAGTTCCAATAATAAATAATACACTGCACATTGCAGAAGTAGAATTTCTGATCGATATAAGAAAGCCATATGTATCTTATTTTTCCTTAAACAAATAATAAATAAAAGTTCCAATAATAAATAATACACTGCACATTGCAGAAGTAGAATTTCTGACCGATATTAGAAAGACACATACATCCTATTTTTCCTTAAACAAATGGACGTTCAAGGATTTGATTATACGCTAAAAAAGTGTACATAAACTACCTCAGACTGCTTTCCACATTAAAAAGCGTAAAATGTGGTACTGGAATCCCCCATTAAGGAGGATGTAACGTTATTTTCTATTCAACTTAGGGGAATGATATTACCAACTCATGATGCGATTAAGTAATTAGTTAATTTCGAAACGTTGGGCTGATAAAAATTCGTCAAGCTCGATATATCCAGTCTGCTCTTAAAAATACTCCATAACCTGCCACCATAAACGGTTGAAGAGAACCGATGGTACGTGGCAAGATCGCGCATCAATCGCTCTTGGAACAAGGAAAAAGAAGTTGGAATCTTCTCTCACGTGCTCATTCCTCGTACCGTTGAACGATCGCTAAGACAATTGAACAAAACGATCCACGAAAAACTCCACTCTGTTCCTTTGCCCCTTAAAAAAATCAATAATTTCTACGAACAAGAAAAAGGAAAGAAGTATATATACGCTGAGAGGCAGCAATAGGAAAGAAAGCTACAAGTTAGAAAAAGTGGAAACAACGTTAAAATAATGGAAAGAAAAAAATTCGAATAGAAACCCTGTTATCCTACTTTCTAGGGAAAAGAAGTAAAACGCGTGTATGCTCGTTCTACCTTTCTATTCTCGAAATGTGTAACCTCGATAAAAGAAGTTAGTATAGCGGGACGTAGGGCATGGTATCGCGATGATCTTATAAACAATTGAAAAATAAAAAAATACAGGACAAAGTTCGTGGTTCGTTTTACGTCGAATCGGTGCAAAAAAAAAAGAGGAAGATTTGTTTTAGCGAAAATGTGAAGAGCCAGAAGCAACAAATGGATCGTTCGATAATAATGCAACGATAAAGTTAGGTAAGAGGACGAAGAGAATTATAATAATCGTACAGACAAATATAAATGAAGAAATAGCTTGGAATCGTAAGATAACACCAACAATTCAATTTCTGCATGATTTTAGAGTAAACGAAGCTGTCAGCAGCGAAACCGATCGATTCCATTTTTGCTATGTGCTTCCGTCTCGGTAGACCGATATTCAATTCTCGAGAAACAAATGACCCAATTCGATAACTTGATTTGCGCAAAGAAAACCGGCCATCCAATTACTGACAAACTGCGAAGCAAATTCCGAAAATAATATTTACAACGTCAGGCTGCTGCTCTCTACGTTTCAATTTACCAAGTCCATCAATGCCTGTCGCCTCTCGGCGACTCAAATTAGCCTCAAGTACCGCAGCACCGCGAGTACTTGCTAAAGTACCAAGGTACCAAGCGGCGAACGTTAAAACAACCAGCTCGAGCGGCACAAAAGAGAAACAAAAGCAGCGAGAGCAGCAGGAAAATAAGAGGAAGGTCCGACTGTGTCCTACATTCGCAGGATTCGAAAGGTGTCGCGTGATCGATTCGCGGATCGACGAGAGGAAAATTCCGAGCGAGAGGCATCGTGGCTCGGCGGACGTCGTCGTCGTCGTCGTCGCCGTCGTCGTCATGGGTGAACGTCGGCTGTGCCCACGGACTCGCCACGGACTCCGATGTTCTCTCGCGATCGATACGGCCACCCCAGCGCCCCTTCTCCGACGTAGCCGGGCCGATTTTTTTCCGTCCGAGCGTGGCGCATGCGCGCCACCCGGGCTTCCCCTTTTCCAACTACGAGTCCACGGGGCTAGGAGAGTCCTGGAGTGGCGATGAGGGGAGGTTTGCCGCTGCTGTTGTCGCTCTCGTTATACCTATACCATAGCCCCGGCCCTCGAACCGGAGAATACGGGGGTCGCCGCCACCAATTTCCAAACGCTCTAACGTTTCGGGTGACGAGGTAGCCGTGGACACCAGGCTGATCTAGCTTCTGACAGGCAAAATGCGAAATGGACATCGCTGGATCGATCTCGAGAAACGACCAAGACGAAGGATCCAGCTTTGCGCTTGTCAACAGTGGAGTATTCTGTTAATTTCCAGGGATGAACTCGACGCAGTCATCTGCCTCGCTCATAGCGCGCTCCTCTTGCCTGCAAGTTGTTTGAGCCTCCCATCTTATAGCTTCGACAGCTTTAGAGACCTGTCGGTGGCGGAGTATTTGTCAGTTCCAGCGGGTCTGGAAATGGACTTCACTGAGTCATCTGCCGTGGACAAACACGCGTGCGTTCTTCTTAGCTGAAACTCTCGTTTGAGAGAGTTTGTCACGATCTGTACACTCGTTGGTATCGTTTTTGGGTAGCAGCGTATTGGTTAATTCGAGCTGGCAGGTCTGAATCATCTGCCTCGCTCACACCGAGTTCCTCTCAGCCGAACTTCTTGCTGGAATGTTGCATTTTGGTTTCACTGGTCTTTTACGTTGCTTGCAATCTTGACACTTGTTACGCGAGCCTCTTATTTGCCAAATCGGTGAACTCGAGAGAAGGAAGAGGAAAGAAAATTGCTGGAATTATATAAGATGAGCATCGATCAGGCGCTTTGGCACTACTTTTTACACTTATTATACGAGCCTCTTATTTGCCAAACCGATTACCTTGGAAAAAGAAAGAGCAAAGAAAATTGGCGAAATTATGCAAGATAAACATCGATCAAGTTGAGAAGGTGAAGTTAACCAGCTTGGACCGACGACTCACACGAAGATCACAAAGGAGAAGATTACGATAAGTACGTTTCTCTGTTGGTCTTTTGGCTTTCAGGGTACTTCATGGTTAAACAGAAAGGTTCTACTATGACATAATCGAAAACAATCTGCTGACTGAAAGATCCGAGTCTTTTAAAAATATCCGCCAACTCGGCCAACTTCTGTACAAGAGCAAAGATACTAAGATAAGCGATATTTTCATACTACGACAAGTAGTATCTTTAACCTTTACAAAGAGATCGAATCGATACAGGTTTAGCTGCGAACCTAAATAAAAAGACAATTTTATTAACTGATTAACAAGGTCCTGAATTTCTTGCCTCTAGAAGATTAGCAAATCTGACATCTTTTGGCTCAAACAGGTTGTGTCCTATTAAAACAATTCTCCAAACATTTCTATTAAAACATTGGATCACGAAAGCAGGTTAAAGTCAGAAAATCCATACGAAAATCTTGCGTGATCTCTGTACACGTAAGCGTCGATGCTTCGGCTAAATATCGAAATAAGAATATTAATTTTCCCCATGATTCGATAATCTACTTATACATTGCAATTGTAAATGAAAAAGAGAAGTGTCTTCGACGTTTATGATATTTTCGGACGGTTTTGCATATCGTCGATAGCAAAGGCAAGATTAATCGTTATTATATTGGTTGGTATGCATTGCTCACACGTAACAAGGTATCAGGCAGAGGTTCTATACGATGGTAATGGAAACAGTGGCAGAGCTCCCTAAGCTCGGGAGCTTTGCTTGGACTAGATTTAATACATGTATCTACGATGAATAGTGCAAGGCACGGAATGACGAGCACATGCTTCGGAGTGTCCTATGCCCATATGCTTCCCAATAATAAAGATATCACTTAATGATCCGCGCTGTAAAAGAACGACTTTCCATTAAAAAAAAAAAAAAGCTGACGCATAATTAATCACGAAGATTGTCATTGTTAGAAGAACGATATCGTTTTATGCAAATTTTCGATGCTTCGATTTTTCTACAATTTTCTATGAAATTATTTTTTTGAGGCATCCACAACTGGCTTTACCGTGTAACATATATTTTACCGACTTTGCTTCATTCAGACGCGTTTCTTAATAAAATTAGAACGTTCGGTCAAAAATCAGCACGTTGCTGAAAGAAGGAAATCTTGACTTGCCGTTGCTCTTAATATTCAGCCTCAATTTCGTGTCAATGCGAAGACCAAACATTTACGAATAATCTCATTTTATAGCAAGATCTTATCCACAGTCTTTCAAATCCTCTTACACGAAATGAATCTTCGGCGAATAAAATAAAGCGCGAAATAACAATATTTTCGAAAGCCTGCAACGTCTACTCGAATATATTTCATTTAGATAGCCAAACTTTTAAGTATCCGAAATATAAAATACATCTTCGAATAGAATAAACAGATAGACAACGTTCATACATATTTTCCCATAGACAAGAAATCATTAGGAATATGAACTGTTCTTTAGCTTTTCTTTGCTATGAAACCATCAAGAAATAAATCGATAAACGGACGCAATTACTCTCCGATTTTCAAAATACCATCGTTTCAACATCGCCTAAGATCAAACGAGCGACAAAAGGGAAGGAACGTTTCGGCCGACGATTATTTTCTGGACGAGACTCGATTTCGTCGCGACGTCACGTCGACTCTTTGATTATTCATCGAGTGGCCGATTTTTTGCCCGCGTATGAATATTCATCGACCTTTATCGCGGCGATACCTCTAGGCGACGACGTTGCATAGGATAGACGAACGGACGTTGCGTAAGGTTTCACGAAGAGCCGATGCACAGCGTAGGAAAATCGGCAGAATCGTTGCTCGATTTCAATCTCGTTGTTCCATCTTATCATCAGTCTGCGAGTAATACAAATGTACGCGATAATTGTTTCAAAAATCGATGCGGAATTAGTGAAAATCAGCTTTGTCGAACGGCGTTTGTCACGCGTTAAATACGTAGAGCAAAGTATTTTAATTTGCAATTTAAACGTTTGCCTCTTCGTCCAAAGAGCAATTTTTAAGGAAACTCCCTGTATAGTTTCAATTCAAGAAGAACGTTGCTGTGTAATTTTCTCTTGCTACAGATCGCTGCACTGTGCGTCTTCTTTATTTTTTTTCAGTCAAATCCATTGGTAGTCCAACAGCGGATTTTCGACGGCGCTCATTCCAAGAAAATTAGTCGATTTGCACGAAAACTCCGTTCTTTTTGCGTTAAACTCGGGAAAAACAAACGTTCGATCCGGAAATATTAAGAAAGAATCGACAGAAGCAGTCGAGTTTCAGGAACGACTGCACGTCATACGCATTTTTTGATTTCTGTCCTGAATACTCGTTCCAATGCCGCACTTTGCGGCCAGGTAGTTGCTTCCGCTGTAACCGGAAGTGGAGCGCAAGGTGGACGTCGTGGGTGGTAAATGTGCGAGCGCAGAGTGGGGATAACGACGAGGTTGCAAATGAGGCGTTAGTCCTATGCGACTTCAATCTTTTCTTTTCTTGCCACTTTTATTACAACAATTTTCTACGGTGTAGCATATAGCGCAACGACATGCACAGGCTTATGAGAAATCCACTTGATAAATTTGTCGACTTTTTGGATAATTATAGGACCGTAGAATTGATACTAGGAGAAATGATCTATGGTGTCTAGCGGAATTATTTGACAATTTTTGCGGATAATAATTATCTACGCATTTTCTTAAAGTTGAACGAAAGAACGTCTTATTGGTAAACTTTGGAAGAAAAATGAATTTGCATACACAAGTTGCAAAATATTTATAGGAAACACGCATCTCACAAAGGCACCACTATTTGTTAAATTAATAAATCAGAGTATTTTTAATGAGATTACCTCTTAGCTAAGGCTAATTACACGTTTAAGATCATTATTCGCGCTGTGTGCTAATTTGTTACGTTAGATGACGTGTAACTTGTATGTACACCCTCAAACAGGTTTCAAGTTGTTCAAATATAATTATAATACTCGTGTCTCGTTTCAGTGTTAATGAAAGTTCAAAAAAGTTGCTCGTAACACACATGAACGTACGTAAAAAAGGTTTTGCACTAAACGTTCGAGATATTTCTTGCCTGAGATTCAGCGTGTTCCAATTTTTTATCGAATAAAAATTGAACGATCCAGCGAAAATGATCTTTGCCAAGGTTCCACGGTTTCTTTAATTAAACTTTAATTAAACACGGTCCTCCTGTTATATAATTAGAGACACGCTTATAGCGATCGCGTAATATGATAAATATTCATCCAAAAAGAGTAAAAGTCGAATGTAGAGAAAGAAGTGGAAGATCCTGCGATATTTTTTGGTTTTTCTAGAAGACGAGCAGACGTTCATTTTCCTTGCAACTCATCGCTCCGATTCGGTTTGGAGAAGAAAATTTTGGCGATCGTCGAACAACGTACGACGCTTTCATTGAATCTTACGATGTTGCTGCGCGGTTAGTGCACGCCAGTGTTAAAGATATGAAGCAATTAGGTTTTAAACGAGGCTTTGCTAGAGATTATCCCGGATTAGAACACTTTACATGACGCCTGGATTTTCGTGGGCTAAACTTTGAATTCGCGCGTCGGTGTGTGGCTTTTGTGCGTTGCGACGAAAATTTACCTTTTAATTAAGTGAATTTCGTGATTTAAAATCGCGAGAAGTGGACGAGAAATTAGAACGAAGCGATTTAGAACGAAGCTCTTTCGCTGGCGGTTTTCAGTGCTCGAAAAACTATAATTAGTGTTAGGAATAATCGCGGCTAAACGTTGCTAGAAAGAAGATTATGTGTGTGTGTTATAATAATGGTATAAGACGTTGCTAATGAGATCGCTATATATTTTTTAACCTTCTTCGCTTGCCAAGCGTTCTAACATTTCTCTTTGCTAGCACGATAATTAAAAAATGGAATTATTCAGAACAAAAATTACGTTTATCGTACAATCACTTTCGAAACGATCAGGAGAGCAACTTCAAGGATATCTGACCTTTTACGTCTTTTTTCAAGCTTTCACGATAATCTTAATGTGACAATCACACGCAAACACCTAATACCAAGATTGAAACTTCGTCATAAGAAACGTTGCCAAAATTCTCCTTTTATTTCATTTTCCAAACAAACATACATTCTTCTGTACTATTCGTGACTTAAAAAATATTAAAGGAACCGACCTTGCACAAAACTTCGTCGACTATACCTTGCACCTAACGGATTCGTCCCGCCGTTGCGTTAAAATATTCCTGAGCAGCCGGGAAGCGAGATTCGAGCCAAGAAATTCGATCAACGAAAATGCATCGTAATTTCTCCGGCGACCTTCGTGTCCATTTCCAAAATTGTGTGAAGCTACGAAAAGCGTATCATATTTTTCTGCGTCGATAAGAGGAACCAGCGAAACGAGAACGAAGATAAATCCTTGTTAAAACTGCTAATAAAATAGGCGGTGGTCAAAGTACACGCTTAGAAGGTGAAACGCGCGTCAAACAGGTAGCAAGGACGCTCATGGAAAACCCACGAAGACCAATGGATGCGGAATATATCAGCGATTCGGCACATGTTCGAGCGCGTCCAGTTTGGAAATTCGTATGGAAACGTTATCCGATAGCGTTATCGGTATGCGTGCGTGTTATACACGCAGCGGAGCAAGGGTCGGGGGGTCAATGAAACAGGACACGGTCGAAGCAACAGAGAACAGAGCTTTAGAAGCTTCTGTCTCTCGTTCCGCGAGCTCTAGCGGCTCGCGCGTGTAAGTGTTCGGTAAGTGAATACGCGGCTAGTGTTACTGTAGTCGCAATTGTCCGCTACCTTCATTACCTGCTAATGGCACCGTATAGTCTTACTGAACCATTAGGCTGATCGTGGATTCGCCGTGGGGTCGGAACCGAGTAGAAAACCGTGTGCCTATTGCCGGTCACCGCTTCTCTCCTCCTTCCCGCTCGAGCTACTCTTTCTTTTCTTTCTCCTATCGTTTAACTGGCGTTTAACCGCGCTACACGGCTGCCTTTTTACGCAAACGTAAGTATTTTCTATTACCGTTGCCGTGTTTTTGCTCTATTCGTCGGCTTGTTTTAGGATTCGTATGATTAACGACGATCACGGAAGGTACGTAGTTAGCGATCATCGAGAGAATCCGAAGGAAGATACCTAAATTTCTAGGAAGTTTCACACATCTGTATCGAATCGACCAAGTTTAGTTGTTGTCCGAATCACGCAGACCACGAAAGGAAGCACAGGTAACAAACGATTGAACGACGACCCATAGAAGCAACAGTTCTCGCACCCAATGCATGGGGTAGGACACGTTTGCTATGTAAGAAACTCACTCGTTAGGTGTCTCAGTCTTATTTCTATTCTCCGCCCAAACTTTGGCGAAGATGCAAACGAAGGGAAAGATCGCGTGGTATTCTTCATTTGCACTTTTGGTTGTATCTTTCGACGCTAACGCAGCGGATCGAGGATCATCGTCCGCCCACTGCTCTCTGACCGACTTCCTCGCGTATTTACTATTCGTCGTCGTTTACTATGAATACGCGTGGTTCGTTGAAACAAGTAAGCTGCAGCCACCGTACCGACGCGGCATCATCCTACTCCGATGCAATTTATATGTTTCGATACGTTGGGGAAGGTGCCAAGATCGTCAAGGAAATCAAATTGTAATTCTGCCAATCATTTGTCGCAAGAGGCAGAGCAAATAAGAAAAACATGTGCCTTGCAGCTAATAACTCACCGTTGTTGATAACGTTCCCTGTTCTTCATTGCGCTGGAAGATGTCAAGCGGCAGCAGGAAGCTTCACACGGACGTCGCAGCGCAGGCTTCACACGGTCATCGCAGCGCAAGCTTCACACACACGTCGCAGCGCAGGCTTCACACGGACGTCGCAGCGCAGGCTTCACACGGACGTCGCAGCGCAGGCTTCACACGGTCGTCGCAGCGCAGGCTTCACACGGTCGTCGCAGCGCAAGCTTCTTCGATGTACTCGTGCCGTGTGTCGAAGCAAATGCCAAGCGATCTCCTCTACCGATTGACACAACGAAAGAACTCGTAGATACGACTGCGATAAGATAGGCTGGATAGTCTCCGACTTGTTCCGATTGCCTGGCATCCTCCACTGTTTCGCATCTTCCAATTACGTGGCATTCCGTATATCTGGCATTCGCCTAATTACCTTACATGTTTACGAGATTGAACGATACCCAGCATCGAGTGGAATCGAATCGAGAAAACTTTTAGAATTCTCTAGGTTAGACCTTGCGTCCATTCGAATATCCTAATTGCTTCTGTCAGACAAAAATCTAGGCCAGTCCAGTAAAACTGCTCTATGGTCATTACAAGTGATGCAGTGGCATTCAGCAGGTGATTGTTTTCTTAATAAGTGTGCTCGTGCGTTAGTGTGCAATGGCCGGAAGTGGTCTAGAATGCGGTTGAGGACGCCTTGATTCCTTGTGGCTGGTGCCGGCACGTTGGGCTCCTCTTGCATTCTCTAGGTCGCACTGCGTGCAGCTTTCTACCGACTGTCAGCCATAGACACTTCCAAAATTGATTACGTCGGTCTTTGGCTGAGCTTGAACGTTATTTATCACTTGGACGGTGCCTCGTCCCTTCGTTTTCTTCGGTTTAAAGGGAAAATCCAGAGATCTCTGAGCAGAAGGATTATTTTAATTCTTTCCTCGCATTCTCTGATCCTCTCTTTCGCTCCGGAGGATCCAATTTGAAACAGTTGCATCTCCAGCCTTAAGCAATAGCCACCTCTGTGCTACTGTGCTCTTTCTTCCACCGATTTAGGCTCAGGAGCCTCCTTCGTCCCATTTCTTCCTACGGACCAGCGGGCGTTCAGCATTTTCCTCGTTCCATGTACCAGGTGGGATTTAAGTTCGATTCACACCGACGATCACGGCACGCGATCCAACGAGGATATTCGCAGTCCACGCGCGTGATAGATAGATCATCACACCTCCTTGCAGGATATTATTTCAACGTATCAACTTTGACAATCGACGTATCAATTTCTCCTTCCTGTTCATCTCAAACTGAACACGCGTGGCGTTGTTTTCGCCTTCACTTTGATACCGAGCGTGTCCACGCGTCACGTGCGCGTACAACGCGTCGAACAATGAGGGCTAATGAGCGAGTTTTAAGAAAGAAGCCGGATGAAAAGAGGGGCTGCTGGTGAAGGTGGATCGTAACGCGAGTAACGCCAGAGGATGATTGATTTTTCGAGAGGGTTGTTTGCTTGTTTCGCTGGAATGCCAGTAGATTGCTTTCAAATGGATTCTATCATGAATTCGTTGAGATATTCTCTCTTTTTCGTTGTTATGTATTTTTTGAATTTTTTTAAATTTCCAGGGTTGGGGCGCTTGTGTATATATATATATTTCTCTCTCACTTTTTTTTCCCGGTGAAAATTGCCTCCGTCCGGCTCGCTCGTAAGTTGGACGTTTATCGATCTTTCGTTTTTTTCCAAATCGTATTTGGTGGGCCCGGTAATGGAATTTTTGCCGACCAAGTAACAAATATTGGAAGTTTCGAACGTGGTTTTGTGCGTGAGAAATAGCTACCGTCAAAAAACGGTCATGGCCATTAGCGTCTATGTATTTAATATTCTATTTAATCAACTACTTGTTACTTTTTTTTGCACTTTTTATTTACCTTCCAACGCTATTACTTATTTTTACGTGCTTACAGTAAACGTCCACTTGACGAACCTGTCGGATGGCAATTACAGGATAGTTTACACGCATAATAGCAGCGGTGAAAAATAGAAATTGATGCAACGAGCGTATACCAAGTGTTTGATTCCTTCGGTGGTTGTGACAAATATTCGTAAATAATTGAATTTCGTTTTCAAGTTTACGTGCTAATACATATTTGCCCCTTCGTTATAAAGCTTCTACCCTCTGTATCAGTTGTCTTTGAATAATTTCCCTCCTACAAGGACATTCGATTTTACCAATAAATTAATCGAACTGAAATTGAATTCACCGAATAGGAAAGCAGAACATGCAGAAATGTAATATTGCACGTGCACGTAAGAACAGGTGTTAGCATCTCATAAGAATATCGAGCATTTACCCGCCACAGAATCTCAACTCCAACGTATTATTTTACGAATAAATGGTAAACGAATTTCGAGAATATCGAAATTGAAATCGAGTAGAAATGGAAAATGTATCGTTACGCGGAAGGATAATAATGTTTTACAAATTTTTCACTCGTTAGTTAAATTTTCCTACGTTAATGCTAAACGATAGAAATGAAATTTCTAGAGAATAACACACATAACGTTTTCTATTTTACCCGCCACATTATCTTTCTCGTTGCTTTGATATAACGAAACTTGTAACGTTTCAAAGTTAAACCTAGAGGATAAAAATTATCGTGCTAAATTCGCTGAATAAATTTTATAATTGCGCGTACAGGTCATTAATCTGTTTTTAACCGAATGCAACGAAATTTTATCTGCGTTGCTCATCCACCTTTGATACGCTGAGATTTCGAATAGATAGTCGGCGTAATTAATACACAGAAATATTACGATTATGTGTATCGTAGGTAAGTAGGAAGAAACCTAATTTACGACGCGGATGAAATCAGACTTATAATACGCGGACGTGTGTGGTGAACGTTGGCGAAAAAGGGGAAGAAGCATTCGCGTGGACGTGATCGTACGTCGTTCATTAGCAACAATTACCAAGCCACTGCAAACCTGTAACTTTCCGCGCCTCCTGTAATTAGTAAAGATACACCTCGTGCGTCGCGCCTACACGGATTTGTTTAATTGTCCAACAACTCGGCGCGTATCTCTCGTACACAGCTCCGGGTTCTCTCGTGCTCGATATCCTTGTGATATTCTAACGCCTACTCTTGGCGTCTATTTATGGGGCAGCCTCCTGTGATACACGGTGTTAAAGCAGAATTTCTGGCCAATACGGTGCAACGTTAGACGACAGCGTTCGATATCCATCGATTGTGAAATTATTTATCAAATTTCACGAGCAGAATAAATTTAGCATTTAATAATATTTAATAAGTAAAGTATTTCAAGATTTGTATTCAAATTTGATGACAGAAATAGCTATTTCCACTGATAATTACATATAGCACGAGTGATTCTCGTTCGAAGAAAAGTTACAGACGACAGAATTAATCTCTAAAGCTACACTTTTTGACTTACGTCAAATATTTTTCATATTTGCGTTTAATTTACAATTAATTCTCGTTAGAGGATTTTCAATAAATTTATCCGATGTGGTACTATAACATAATTAATAAGTGTTTATATTGTGTTTTATTCTATTTGAATCTAGTACTTAGGTCTATCGGATCTGTTCCAATGTGTTGAGTATTTGAGTAATTAGAAGGTTTTTGTGGGTCAAATATTTCAATATAACATGAAATACGTTGAAGATTCAACTTGTGAACGAAAGTTCTACAATTTACTGTTGAGTTATTCTATGTAAATTATTATACTTCACTATGTTATATCATAGATACTGTAATTGATAATCTACGAGAAGCAAAGATATCGTAACTTTTACTCAACTTGTGCCCCATTTCTTATATCAATTATATCGTAACGTTATACTACAGATATTAGATACTATAAGTCACAGTGTACGGGGATTAATAGTTAAGTTCTATACAAGTGGTTTCATCCGTCTAGGAAACCATAGCATTGAACTAGCCCAGATATCGCTTTAGCAAATGTGCGGTTGAAGATAGGTGTTGGAACGCTAGCTTCGTTACTTCGATTATCGATCATTATTCCACGTATGACGAGCACGAGCTTTCCTCAAACACGACCTAGTCACGTTCTCCGTGTGATTTTCGCCACGATAACGCAAAGGGGCTTTAACGCGTAATCCTCCGAGTTCCAACTCCCGAAATGTAAACCAATCCGCTGGTCGCAAACCAGTAAGTTACCATGAGCGTATAACTCCACCATTATTGATCCTTAATTGCTTCATCTTTTATGCAATATGACGATAGACGAGGAAATGAATCGTTACGACGACGAGTAGGTGTATTTAAAAAGAAGAAAAAAAGAGAGGAGAAGAGGAAAAGAATAATCGAAGAATAGCTTCTGAGAGAAGAAATGGAATTTTCATTCAGTTTCGAAAAAATGGAACGCAAGATTAAAAATATGTAACGAAATACAAGGATCTGTATATCGCGTTCGATAAATTTCTGACAAAAGAAGCCAACTGGTTTGTATTTTAAAAAATTCCTTTTAATTTGCATTTGGAATTCTGCAGCAGAAAATTGAACAATCTGCTTGTGCAATAAAATACAAGGATATTATGTTAATATATAGATATCGTGTCTTTTCTTTCTATCGAGGAACAATTGAAGAATTAGTTCCCATAAAAGAAAGGGGATATTTTAAAAGGTTCTAATTTTTATTTGAAACTGCTTGAAAGAGCAGAAAATTGAATGACCTGCGCGCAATAAAATACAAACGCATGGTACTAAGATACCATTGTAAGAGTATTCTCTTTAAAGAAGACCCTTATTTGTTGAAACAAAGCACAGTTTTCCCTTTCAATCTCCAGGAATTCAATATTGAAAGCAACATATGTTGTATACGGTTGGATGAACATTCGTCTGCCAGTTTCCGCTACCTCATTTAATCCAACCAACACTTGGAACGAATTTTTTTTCCACGATCCCTCCAACACCTTCACTACGCAACTCCCACTTCATCCTTTTTACTCCTTTTTATTTTTTCAGCGCTTAGCTTGACCTTTCCTCGACCGGGCTGTACCTTCTGACAGTGGCCGTGATCGGCGAGCAAAGCTGAAACTGCAAAAGGTTAAAAGATGGGGAGGATGAAGGGGATCTGGCCTCGCAAGAAGCAACAGAGAGGCGATGAACGCGTCAGCGTGACCGAGCAAGTGTCCCGTGAGCCTTGAAACCACCGATCGGACCGCTTTGTCGGCGGTATTTGCATCGCTTAACGGAAACCGAATTCGGGCTACTGCTCGTGGTCGAGATTTCGGCGACGTTAACCGGCTTTCCTACTAGCGTATGTATTAAACCACGTGCAAAATAATGCATCGCCGCGGTGATGTCTGCAGCTGCAGCTGCTGCCTGCCCTAGAAACCTGGCTCCCACATCCTCTTCTCGTTTCATCTAACGTCCTGCACTTTCCCTCTATACCACACCTCCGCCCTTCGGTTCTTTCACGTTTTACTTTTCTTTTTCGTTGTATCATTCTCGTCGTTTTGTATTTTCTTTCTCGTTTACCATGGTAAAGTTCATCTTTTTACCTTGCTCTCCTCTTTTCCACTTGAATTTCTATATAGCTCCTTTCTACTGTCCGATCGATCCTTCGATTTTTCTTCTTCTTTTTATCATTCCTCTTCTCTTGCACAGTCTTTTCCCGTTCAGCTTTGTTTTTCTTCTTTTCTAGATATTCTTTGAACCTCCTTTTTCTTCGTTTCACGCTATTCTTCTTCACTTTCTCCGCCAATTATTATGGTTTGCCAGGTTTTTATTTTTGCCACCGCTTCTTTCATTGCTCATTTTGTGCACACTCACAGAGAATTCGCTTTTCTTTTTACCTTTTCACTTACATTCCATTTCCTTCTTCTCGTTTTAGCCCAGCTTTTCCCCGCTTCGTTTCCCTCTTTTTGCCGGCGAATTCAGTTTTCGCTTTTTTCCGGCAGATCTTCTATTTTTTGATGTTTCCGTTTCTGCATCTCATATTCTTTGCAACATCGTTCTCTTTTCTCTTTTATTTGCAACGTCCCATTTTTTAACGCCTCTTTCCTTTCATTCTTTTTTCATTTCTTTCTTTTCCTCGCCTCGTTCTACTTTTGTTACACTTTTTCTTCCTTACTCCTCGCAGATACTTCACCTTTCCTGCTTCTATCTTCGTCATTGCTCTTCTCCAATCTTCTATTCCTTTTCTTCTTCTAATAATTCTCTTCGGATCTATTATTCTCTTCATTCTTACCATCTTCGTCGCCTGCTTTACCATAGCGAACCTCCTTCGCTACCAGATTTTCCTATATCCTACGTTATCATTCCTCTTCCTATTTCTACAGCCTTTATTTCCTTTTTTATTCTTATCGCCTTCTTCATATTTCTACGTCTTTGGTTCTTTCCAAATCTTCCAATTCTTTCTCCCGTATTTTTCATCTTTATTAATGGTCTCATGTCCTCAAATCTTCATATCGAATAGTTTTCTTCATTTTTCCACATCTTTCATTATTCTCATTATTTTCTTTATTTCTTTATATCTTCCATTTACAATTCTCTCTCATTCTTCTAACTTCCACCATCGTTGCAGCAATTCCAGGAACTTTCCCACACGGTATTTTCTACTGCATCCTCCTTCAAGCGTCCTTCTACCTCTCTCAAACACTTCAACTCGCTCTCTCGTTCTCCCTCGATCTTTTCCTCCTCTCTTCTTCATTTCCAACTATTTTTCTTCTTCTATTTCTATTAGTTTCTCTATTTCCCCTGCATCTTCCCGCTACGATTATCCCCAGCTTCTCATATCTTCTTCATCATCGCTTCTCTTCTCCTCCACATTCCCATATCTTCATTATCTTCATTTTTCTACACATTCAACTCGCCTTCCCTTTCTCCCTCGATCTCTTCCTCCTCTCTTCTTCATTTCCAACTATTTCTCTTCTCCTATTTCTATTAGTTTCTCTATTCCCCCTCCATCTTCCCGCTACGATTATCCCCAGCTCCTCATATCTTCTTCGTCTTCGCTTCTCTTCTCCTCCACATTCCCATATCTTCATTATCTTCATTTTTCTACACATTCAACTCGCGATTTCCACTTCTCTCGCCCTTCTAACGTCCTCCCACCTCCCTCGAAACTTCAACTCGCTCTCTCTTTCTCCCTTGATCTCTTCCTCCTCTCTTCTTCATTTCCAACTATTTCTCTTCTCCTATTTCTACTAGTTTCTCTATTTCCCCTCCATCTTCCCGCTACGATTATCCCCAGCTTCTCATATCTTCTTCGTCTTCGCTTCTCCTCTCCTCCACATTCCCATATCTTCATTATCTTCATTTTTCTACACATTCAACTCGCCTTCCCTTTCTCCCTCGATCTCTTCCTCCTCTCTTCTACGTTTCCAACTATTTCTCTTCTCCTATTTCTATTAGTTTCTCTATTCCCCCTCCATCTTCCCGCTACGATTATCCCCAGCTTGTCATATCTTCTTCGTCTTCGCTTTTCCTCTCATATCTTCATTATCTTCATTTTTCAACATATTCAACTCGCCCTCCTAACGTCCTCCATTATCGCAATAGTACGCACGTACTATTTTCCACTGGTACATCCTCCTTCGAATGCCCGCTCCCCCGACGCACCTCGTCTCCTCCTTCCCCTCTCGTCCTCCTCCAATCTCTTCTTTCTCTCTTCCTTGCCTGGTCGCTGCGCAACGTGGTTCAGAACCGCGCCGGTTATATTTAGGTGAACTCTGGTATTATCCGTCGATGTGACGGACGTGCGAGCGGATGGACGTACGGACGGATATACGAACGGACCCAGTGCCAGCGACTGCTGCAACCAGAGGGCTTTTACTATCCTGTCCGTTACGTCTGACGGGCCGCGACGCTAGCCTGCGGGTTCGACCTCGATGGATCGATATACGTCCATCCGGTCGTGGGCGCCAAATTCACGGGCCTATTCCAACGACCTATTCCAAAATCTACCCTCCAGCATCGGCGAAATTTTCGGAAAACCGTGGCCACTTTTCCCTGGCCTCGGGCCACCGGAACCCCCTGTCCCGTTCGTTTGTTCCGCTTGCAAGTAGACTGCAGCACAGAGCCAGTCCAGAGTATCGTTTTGTAACTTTGGTTCGACGATCGAATCGGTCCAAGGGAAACGACGGACCCGCGCAGGGCGCACATTTTTGTTGGATACGAATTGTTGGGAAAATACGTTGTCGCTAATTTCCACGTTTATTTCGCTCGTTATCGTCGCCTGCCACGTCTAAACGCTTTGGATTCTGAACGATTTGCAGTTCAATTTGCGGCGCGTGTAGCTAAAATGCGTGGCACGAAGTAAACGACGAGTATACTCGTCAAACAGAGAGTGCGTGACTGTAGGGACGTGGAATTAAGTTGAAATGACGGTTTTATTTTTTAATTTTATCGCTGACTGGGTTCGATGTAACACGGAATACTGACATTTCTTCGTGACGAGTATAGTCGCCGGAAACAGCTAACTGATTAATAGGGGAGATAGAAGCCTTGACAATACTTGATGTATCAAGCAAAATCAATTGCCTTGAACTGAAGATTTGTACGAGTGTGTGTGTGTGGATTTCAAGGGTTTTGGATAAAATCAGCTTGCAATTCTGTGCTTTCAAAAAGGGGGTCGATTAAAACGTCCATCCATGTTGAATGAAATTCCTGTTGACACGTGTAATATAAACTTGAAATCAATAAATTAGCAGCAGATCCGATGTGAATAGATATGCGTTTGAAAAATAATTCCAAATTTATTACGTACACGTACGAAGGAAATTCCACTACTATGATTTACGAATGTTTGCGTGGGCTTAAAAATATCTGTACTTCCCTTGAACAAAAATATGTACCAAAGCTGAATCTTCTTCCTAATTGAAATATTAAAAAATTGCATCTTCCTCTATAATTTAGTGGATCTCTATTTACGCATTAACAAAATCATATTCGTATTACTAATTTTCGTATCGTTAACAGCGACGTATTACGTTCTCGTTAATTTCCATAATCTTTGTAAAGGGACGAAAAAGCGTTCGCACACGGACCTATGAACCTGCCGAGGATCATGAAACTGCTTTGTTACTTTTGATACTAAATTAACGCCGATACGTATCGTCAGAAATAATTCATATCAGACGAGTTAAAAATGAATAATTTCCGCCGCAAAAGAAGAAGAAATGCGGCGCTGCTCTTCTCTTATTTTATGCTTCAAATTCGCTGACTCTGTAGTCTGCTTGATCTTCGATATAGTCGGCGATCGTGACGAGGAGAAAAGTTTCGCGTGTCGGGCTCCACTTTTTGCTGGGTACAACGTTCTCGACGTGGTGAGTGCGTTCAAGGCGAAGGGTGTCGCAAGTTTTCGACTGCAGGTTTACAAAAGTGAAGCTTGTAAGAATGCGTAGGGACCAAGTGACGTCTTCTACACTGTCAGACACGCAACGATCAGAGTACTTTGGGATCAACGGTACTTGGCGAGCGAGAAGAGACCCGAGCTTCTGGCAAACCTACTTTACGCCATTTTCGAATCACTGTGAAGACATGAGAAGAAGCGAGTGCCTCAAGAGAAAGAGACGTACGTAATTGCCTTTCGCTGTGCTACTTTTTAACTTCTAAAGTGTCATAGAATCTGAACAAAATTGCATTAATATCTATTAATTAATATTTGTTGACAAAGATCAACAAAGATTTGGAGGGAGGAATCACGAAGCTGAAATTGCACCTGCAGCATCGGCAACATCGAAATTCGTGTTAACGAAAGGTTTTCGATAAAAACCAGACTCTGGACGCATATTTTTTCTTCTACGTTAAAAGCCAGCGAGGTGAAAATTGTGCTCAGGGTCAAGGTTAAAAAACTCGTTACGCAGCGCACGATACACGCTTCTTTCGCAAAATCATCCCCCCAATTCCATTGGATCCAGGTTCTTTCGAGGGCCAGACTACCAATGGCGATTTAATGGCAACAAAAATATTCGCCGCGGGGCAAACAGTTTACCCGGTAATTTTATACATTATTTCAGCGGCACTCGGTTCGTGGCAGCAATCCGGACCGTGGATTATTTTGGACGGATCGATGGTAGCGCGACTGTGTCCGCCAATCTCCGATTCACGGATTTATTTCCGTATCGCGGCGTTCGTCAGCCCCTTTCGCCCCCAATTTCTAATAAATCGACGCTTTTTTCACGCGTCACGTTACAAATACTGTATTAATTATTATATATATATGTTGAAGTGGTCACACCACTTTTTAATTTTCTCGAGCACTGAAGCCATCGACAGCGTATAGACTGGGACGAAGACAGACCATAGACCTGCGACGATGGCTTCGGGGCTTTCAACCTTAGGGTAACACCGCTAGCGTGATCAGGACCAGCTCAAATTCAGTGTTAAAATACACTTTCCATACTCCCCTGTTCATACGTCTAATAACAATATACTTGTCGAGTCAACATTATGATCAGGGGCGTGTAACGAGTCTTCATTTGTACTGGGCAATAGAGAAGATACCTACTAGTACAAATGAGATTACTACTGAACTTGAGATGCCACGATAATGTCCCTCCCCGTCACGGTGATGTTGCAGGGGAAAACCATGATGGGGTGTGTCTCATCGGATTCGGTTCAGAAAGTTAAGGAAATGAACGTTGCTGCAGTTAATTGGTTAATTTTTATGTTGGTGGTTAGGAAAGGATGCTAGCCGCCCTTGAGAGAAAGATGGCAGACTTAAGATTGTTAGGATAAAGATTGTTTGTCAGTTCGAAGGACCTTGGTTAACCAAATGCTAAGATTTATAGCGGGTCCTATAGCTGTGAATGACGCAACGACATCTGGCGATCATCTTGCCCGAAGAATGGGGTGTGTTGTGGCTAGCCACGGGGCAGAGACCGTTGAAATGTTTACCGTTGGGTATCGGTGCAACTGTTTCTTTTTAAGGACAACTAAGCAATTCTATACCTCTGTTAAGCAAAATGTTCATCCCGTGACCGCTCTGCGTTCGTCGCCTCGAGCCCAAGCTCATTATCGCAAATCTTGGACAATGATAATTGGTTTAATTCACAAAGATTTATAGAGATTTATGAAGACTGAAGATTTATAAAGACAGTGTTGGTAAATGTTCCAAAGAATTGCAAGGGGAAGGCCCGGTGTCCTTTCACCTCCGACATATAACATATCGTTCAGGACTGATGAGATAGTTTCGATTATCTGTGCGGAATAAATTCGTTTTGCGAGGTTTTTTAACGCGTTGACTGACACGGTCGTGACCGCTGGGTCTTGGTTATTAAATTTTTGAAACTGAATAAAATAACATCGATTTTTCGTGGCCCCAGAAATGTTCATCTACATGAATAACTTAAATAATCGTCGTCACTGCTGGGTCGCGTTATTAAATATTTTTCTACCAATAAAATAACGTAGATTTTGATGGGCCAGCGAACTTTCAACTATGCGAACGGCATACATAATGATCGTCGCCGATTGGCTCGTGTTATTACGTTTTTTTAACGATCACAACAATCGATAATTTTGTTGATGGCGCAGCGAATTTTCAACAATGCGAATGACCTAAACATTCGCTGGCCGGTCGAGGGAAAAAGTTGGCATAACCGAGAACGAGAGCAGGCGAAATAAAAAAAAGTAATCCCCGACGAAATCGCAATCTGCTCTCATTGCCGTTTTCAAATTTCCATCAAAGTCCTTAACACGCGAAAACGAAGAAAATTATCTTTCTTCGTTAACCTACCGCTAACGAAGTACCTACATTATTACGTGGCAACGAACAAACAGGTCATAGGTCAGCAGACAGTAACGCAACAAGGAATCATGTTAACCGCTAACTCTAACTAATTTTTCCATTCCCGCGACCAGTGGATTAACGTGCGCACGTAGACGCGCGCGTTCCTCGCAACCTGCAATTCTGATTTTTAATGCTTCGCATTGACGACAGTCATTCGAAAACTTGCAAATTTACCTGCGTTGCACGCAGACTCTATTTATTTATTTTCAAGACTTTTATCAGGAATTTTATCCTCAAGCTGAATTCACATGCGAAAGTAGTCGCAAATTACGTTCAAAAAACGCAAACAGGGAGTATCCAAAATACTCTGACAAATACCCCGCACCATTTATGGCGAGGAAACTAATTAAAAAACAGCCAAATGATCGAAGGATCTACCAGCAAGAAGTATGGCTTGCTTGGGAAATATGTACGTGCTAGCAGCACGATTAAAGTCCGTAAAATTGCATCCTATGGCTGTGTAAAATGTCTGTAAATTGCAAATTGCAATTTAGGAAAAAGGGGGTATATAAAACCGAAGAGCGTATTTATAATCGGAGGGCCAAATTATTAAACCTTTGCAATATGTTTTTCTTACCAAGGAAGAATAAAACTACCCTTCGTTTGTTTTCTATGAAGGCGTAATACCATAAATTAGGTACCTGTTCCATATCAGCTACAATTTTCTTCTCAACGTTGGTCGAATATCGAAAATTGTTCACAGCTGTAAAAACCTTGTTAAATCGAGCATCGAGTAAACGTATAATTAAATAGCCAGAGAAATCTATTTCTGTTCGTATCGATTCGGTAAGAACGACGTTCGAAAAACAGAATGGCAGTGCAATATTCGGCTACCTTTGTCTACTTGCGCTGCTACGAAGCTCGCCTTGATTTTATCTCCAACACTGGCCCGTCTTCGATCGTTTCGCGAGGCCACAAGTGGAAGATCGTACCGTTTTCGCCAACAGTGGCACGTCTGGCGTCAAGTCAGCCTCGTCGGGTCGTTGGAATTGGTCGCGGGGATCGTCTTGTAAATTTTAGAAAGCTTCGTGCCTGTAGTTAACATTTTGTAGAGTTGGCCGCTATCGATGCCAAGCAGCGATTTGTTGGCGGGTTCGCGTGACGGTCGGCGAAAGCTCCGGTGTCGGACTTGGGCGTCGGGTCCATCTCGATGGATCGATACGTCCATCCGGTGACCGCGGAATTTCAGCGAGTTGGAAATTTTCCATCGCTGCCGCGCTATTTCGCCACTTGATTGCTTTGTTATAAATGTATATGGCGGGCGTATTACTCTTTCATTCTGTTTTGCGCCCTGTTATTTTGTTATTTGCCGCGACGCCTGCCACCACCTGCTTAACTTTTCCGCCTGATTCAGTTCTTCCGATTTTCCAGCGTTCGCACGGCTGTCGAGCGAAACAGAGACACGTGGATTATAATCCAAGCACGTGGCTTTTAAATCTCCAGCGATTCTCCAAAAAATTCATCGAGACGTGTTTACGCTGCACAATGCGAGAATTTTTCTGGGAACCGACGTATCTCTGTGTGCTCGAGTTTGGTTATGAACAACCGGAAATTATGCTGCTTCGTTTCTTCTGACCCTGCTCTTTTTAAGACAGAAACTTGTACAAACTGGAAGGAGATTTTTACGGATAAATTTTATTGCCTTCAGGTTCGGTTCTGTTATTTTTCAACCTGATGCGGTGCGGAAACTCGCCTAAATAAATTCCTGCGAGTAAGAACAAAGAAAAAGAAAAAGAAGTGAGGCGAGATGTGCAAATGGAATAACAGAAACAAGGTAAAACACACGATCGATCTGTACGGGTGACACGTATCGTCATGGATAATCTGAACGATCAATGCAAGTAAAAATCCACTTCGGGGTCTTTCAATGGCGCAGAGAGAAACGGTTTGGCCGCGCTCAAAGCCTCGGCTCTGGTCGATCCATCGATCTATGTATATAGCGAGCGACGAGTTCACCCTCCAACAGTCCCGGCTGGTTAATTTCTCAGCGAAACGCGTTTGGGATCGATGCAAATCATATTTTTAGCCGCGTCGGCGGCCAACAGTCGGACGAATTTCTAATCGGCGGCCGATCGATTCCTCCCCAGGCGATTGTCGTTCGCCGCGGATTCATTATTTTCCCCTCGATTTTTCGGGGTTAAAAGGGCTCCTCCTCTCTTTTTCTTTCGCTCTACGATCTCTTCCTCTCTATCTCTCTCTCTCTCTTTTTACGTCGAGCAAAGGGGAAATATTTCATGGAATTTCTCGTTGCCGGTACATTGTGCGCGCGAGTAACAACGCTTTAAAACCCGGCGAGAGAGTTCTTTGTGCGAGCCGCCCGCGGCGCACGACCCTGGTGTAAAAAAAATTCATTATTCTCTTGCTTCTTTTTCTCTCCACCCTCGTTCCGCCAAACACCGATTACCGTTTCCCGACAGACGAGGAAATCGCGGCCCGCGACCGTGTAAGGATCGCGTCCTTCGAGAAGGCTAACCCAATTCCATCGTGCGACAGGCAAATCGACTTTTCGCCGGTTTATCAACCCTTTGTGCAATTAACGTGCGAGATTGTGCGGGCACAAGTTTCTCCCTCTGTTTTCGATGAAACATAATACAGTGGGACGTATAATACGACAGAAATGAATATTTAGTTGGACCTTGCAACAACTGTTTAAGGCATAAACTTTCCAGGCGAAGTTAGAAGAAGCGTAGAGGTGATTTTAAATTAAACTTTAAACGTATACGGTGTCGATAAAAATCGAACGCTGTGATTGGTCTTGCGAGAGCGGCAAAATGGTACTCCGAACTTGAGCACCTGTTCCGTGTCAGGTAGAATTTCCCTTTTCCTAACGCAAGTTCCATTTCGGTAAATAAAATCTTAGTGGTAAAAATCTCGTTACGTTGTGAGAGATTTCGTATAATACGTAAAACGTGGTGGATGTTACGAGTAAATGTTGGGAAGCGGATAATGAGCAATGGACGCTGTGTGGCATATTTTTTCGAAGGTTCTTCCAGGCACAGGATTTGCTACTTGGTGTCTCAAGTAAATAAACGAAGCAGTGGAACAGCCTTTAATCAAGAACCCATCCGACACCATAAGCTGTGGAAAACAATGCATAAAACCTAGAATGTACTCTAACGATTTACGAGAATCATCCGCTGTCGAGCAACTGCGCTAATTACCAGTAATCGATACTTCGTTAACAAACAGTTGGAGCGAATTACTACAATGAGATTTGATCCGCGCTGGCAAAAATCTCGAGTTCGTGTATTAAACCTCCAAAACAGCGGATAGTGGTCGGTGATTAGCTTTTAACGTACACGTATTTCGTTAAGTCCGATTCGTTCGCTTTGTGTGTACCGCGCTCCCTCGGTTTAATTTCATCTTTTTTAAAAGCAATACCATTATCAGCTAACGATACGAATATGAGTTTCCAACTTTAATAAATATACACAGCTTCGTGTTTCATTGTAAAAGATATTTTGTTTGAAGTTGCAGAATCCTGGAAGAACAAATAGACAGCGCCATGTCGATGTAAATTCATGTTTGTTGCGAGAAGAGGCAAAGAATTGATTGATCAAGATCCGTGTTAGAGCTGAATATTATCCAAGGCTTAATATTAGTCCTGGCTAATGCGCGAGTTAACAAATAATAGCCGAGTACTTAAGTAGAGCTTAAGCGGCAAGAGTCTCTGGTCTGAAGACGTAAGGACGAGAACAATAAGATGGGCAAACATCTAAAGCGACGTGAGAGATGGTTGTTGTTTAAGTAAGCGAGATGGCTGCAGGAAAAGATCGATGAATAAGCGTATTGGCGCATAATATCATGCGATTGGCGCAGCTAAAGCAATCAGACTACGTACGATCACTTCAGATGTACAGTTCAGAATGACGTAAGATTTTGGTTGGAACGTTAAGTGTGAATCTCACTGGCAACCAGACAGTTTCCCAGTCTCTCACCTCAGTCTTCAGCCTTTCCTGGTGTTGAGTCTTTATAGTCTCTTGAGTCTTTATAGTCTCTTGAGTCTTCATAGTCACTTGAGTATTGATAGTCTCTTGAGTCTTTATAGTCTCTTGAGTCTTCATAGTCACTTGAGTCTTTATAGTCTCTTGAGTCTTTATAGTCTCCTGAGTCTTTACAGTCTCCTGAGTCTTTACAGTCTCCTGAGTCTTTATAGTCTCCTGAGTCTTTACAGTCTCTTGAGTCTTTATAGTCTCCTGAGTCTTTATAGTCTCATGAGTCTTTACAGTCTCACGAATCTTTACAGTTTCTTGAGTCTTTATAGTCTCTCGTGCCTTTCCAGGTATTGAGTCTTTATAGTCTCTTGAGTCTTGCTCATCTTGCAAGTCATCTGGAAAATCTTGATCGTCTTTGGTGTCTTCGAAGTCTCGATCGTGCTCGTCGTAGAAACGACGGTCGGCCACTTCGCTTTCGTTTATGTTGGGAAGCATATAACGAAGAATGGGCGCTGTGTGGCGTATTTTTTAAAACGTTCTTCCAGGCACAGAATTTTCTACCTCGCGTCTCATTCGCAGCGTCCCAAGTAAATGAACGAAGCAGGCGACAAGATACATCGCGGCTATAATCGACTACGGCTAAAAAATCATTTCCATTCTCAGATTCTCAACTCCCAAATTCTTCTTCGTCCCAGGAATGTGCAATATTTCTCATCAACACCTCCGAAACGATCGAGATTCGACAGACTGCGGAAGACCCAAGATCGGATCGAGACTCTCGAGCGTCTTGAGGTTCAGCAATCGCGATCGAAACGATTCGAATTTGCCAGCAATTTCGGGTCCCATTGCTAATCAGCTGACCCAATAATCGAGCCTCGATCGAAAGCGGCGCATCAGTCCGGATGAAAAAAAGCTCGGAGCAGTTGGAATGTGGCAGCGCGCGCGCAAACATTTTAATTGTTGCCTTCCTCTCTGGCCACGTCTGCTCTTTTTGCCGGTGGCCGTCGCGACCAAAAACGCGGACGGATGTCGCGCGGTGAAACGGAGCCCGAATTCACGCACCGGCGAATACTTTCGAAAATGCGTGGCCGCTCAATCAAATCTCGCGAAATTCCTCGGCCGTGCCATAAAGGGATTGCCTCCATTCGCTTCATACCAGCGTGTCCCTGGCAGCCGGCGTTTTGCGAATCGTTCGACCGTCCAGCGCGTCGCCGCGCGCGTTCGCTCGCTTTTCGTTCGTTCGACGAAGAATCGTCGCTGGTTCTCGTCGTCAACCATCGTGAAACATAGCAAAAAAGGCTGAAACAGGAGAACAACGACGAGAGGGCGACTACTGCCGCTTGCCACAGTCATTAGGCACTCGTCATTAAGTACCGCTACTGATTCGCATCTGCGTACATTAGGCTGCAATTAAGTTAGGCGAAGAGGGACGCGTCTGCGAATTTCGCTGAAATCAAGTGTATGCTGCCAGGTAGCGCAGAAATAGTCGATCCATATGTTCGTTAAGCATTGAAATTGAATATTATTTTATCGTCTCAATTTATTTCTGGACCTACACTACGGCGTATGGGTGTGTTTGGATACTTGCAGCGATCAGGTCAAATTATTGCCCCTTTTACTGTCTTCTCAACGCTGTGACAAAAGAACGTTCCTCCGCTGTGAGTTCTTTGCTCAGAGCAGAGACACACGAAGCCAGTCCAACTTAATCACTTAATTTCATTCGCCTTATCGTTCATTCTAGTTAACGTCAACTAGTGTTTTCTAGGATCAGAAATTTCAGGCTTAATTCTAAAAGATTTCTAGAGTGCCTGGGATCAGAACAGAGGCGAAAGTCAGATCTATGAGCTTCGACTGAACTTTATACGGTTGAGATCGATGGCTGGCTGCTTGTTACTAAGAGTCGTTTTTCTCGAGAATAACTTTCGATCGGATGCGCCTATCTGAATTCGCAGGACAGTAGGCAAAGTAGTGCACAGTGACGTACAAAGGAAAGTTTATGAAATGAGAGTAAGAAGAGTATAAATAAATTAAAAAAATGTAGAATCTCCAACCTTATTTCTATTTCTTCCTTAGGTAATTATTTAATTTAGCGTTGCGCGAGTGCTATCGGCGTATTTATAACAAAGTGAAATTTCGAGATAGAAATTGAAGAATATTTGGCAAGCGGCGAACAAGCGATTCGCGTTAAAAAAGGATTCTCGACTTACTTGATTTTTAATTGCTCCAATTCACGCAACTTGATTAATCTGAACGAAGCTTTACGATCGCCAGCAGTAACAAGCTTGCATCTGCACGTTATTGAAAGCGTCAGCGTTTACCCTTCGACCCTTCGTTTCGTATTTTTTCGTCCCTCGTCGATCGCCGTTCTTTCTCCTTTTTCACCCCCTTCTTCTTTTATTTCACTCTTCCTCCGTTTTGCTTATTCCTGATTGCTTTGTTGGATTCATTGGAGGGCGGCTCGAGTGACATAAACTCTTGCGGGACTTTTTACAGCGTCCACTTTGAAGCTTGTTTTTCGCCAGTTTCAAGAGGCGTTTTGCACGATCGCGGCAATTTTTACCGGCAAGTTGTGTCGCGCTCTGCGTTCGCTGGTTAATCAGCCTGATACGATGCGTATAACGAGACAAATCTACGGATATGCAAATGTTTATTATTGTATTTTTCGTTCGGCATTATCATTTGTGATTGATTAAGCTCGTTTAATTATACGAAGCTCCTTTCTTGCAAAAAATGGATCGCTTCTTTGCCAGAAAGGTAGATTACGTTGAAAAATGTATCGTAGGATTATTGACATAACCATCACGGTGAAATAAACTATCCAATTACAATAAAATATTTCTCAAAATTCCAGTATATTAAATATAGATTTTATCGATAAGTATGCGAGAATTCTCACGTAATCAAATTTCCACCCCTTTCCAATGTCATTAAACCCTCCATCTACATACTGGGTCGTCCAATAGTTTCACGTAATTTTTCATTTCTCCTCCGTTTCTCTTGAAGCTTTGCTTTCGATTAAACGAGAGAAGATCAAGATAACAAGTAGCAATAAATACTACTGCTCGATATTCTAGAAACTTGAAAAGTGTTGGACGATTTTGGAAGATTTTTTCAAAGATAAAATAGCGTGGAAATCAGAGATTGGAAGAAGCTGACAGAAGATAACACTGTCGCTTGAGAACAAACATCTCTGTTTAGCAAGACGATTAACAAACTTCCTTTCCAACGATGATCTTCCATGCGACGTTTACTTATTTCACGCTAATTGCAAAGCATTACGATTTACGCCGAGAACTATAGCGATCTTCCTTTTTCTAACTTATGCGTCTGGAAGAGGAGAAAATTGAAACGCCGTAAATGCACATGTGCCATCTATTAATAAGCATATCGCCACTGTGTACAGAATTTTACATTTCTATGAACGCGACTAAGTGAACAAAAGCTAAATAAAGATTACTTTGAATATTCTGCATAATCTTGTATTTGCGCGCCTTCTGTATATTTTTACACTTCTGATTTCCTCGTAAATGGATAGAGGCGCGCGGTCTATTGACAGATACGGAGAACAGCAGACGACAAAATGTATTTTGAAAACGTTTGCGAGTCTTCTTGACGAAAGTAACGACAACTGGGATCCGCGTGAAAGGAATATGCAGGTCGTACGCAGCCTCAACACGGTACGCGGGCAATAATTATGAAACTAATCAGACTTAATGCGACTGGTTGCGTGACGCAAGTCGAGTTATGCGACGCTTCGGGGAATCGACCATTTCCATCGCATCATGCGACCGCGAAAATGTATTTCGCGGTACGATGCCATCGATCAACGAATTCGCACGATTCTGCCGCATTCTGGCAAAAATGGAAATATTAGGTTGCCCGAAAAGTGTCTTTCTTTCGCTGTTTTTTCCAACAATGTAGCTTCATACAGACGTGGAAGCAAATCTCTGAAATGTCACGGTGTTTATCTCGACAGAAGAAAATGGATCGCACGTAATTCGAGAAAATAATATAAAACGTTGTGCGTGTCTATTATTTCCTCGTCCAACGAAAGAAACTTTTCGGACAACCTAATACCTGGCTCGTTAAAAGTAAAATTCCGTGGCGCGTGTAATTTCTCTGGGAAGAATATCGATCGAATGAATATACGTTCGATATGTTTTAATCATTGCGAATGAAAAGTTGTAATTATCAGAGTGGAAAGCCTCGATTCGACGTTATTTCTTCACGTCTCTTCGATATTTCAGTGTTATGACTGGATATTTTTTAATTACAATGATAATATAATTAATCGGCAATATATTTCACATGAATTTTATGTCCATTGTTCTACCAAAATGGGAAATGTAAGTTACCGTGTAATTCTCCTGTAGTCTTTGTGTAGTCCACACACGTTTGCGAAATCCGCCATTCCAACAACAACAACCTAATAAATACACATTTCTGTCTCCGTTTTCCTTTTTCCATCTTCCATCCCTTCTCGTTTGAAAACCTGCCAACACTTTACAATTTTCGGTATCTTTCCTCAACTTCTATCGAAAAGGTAAAGTGCCAATTTAAAAAGCGTGGCAAATTACTCCAAGTATTATAATACTGACTCATTGGCAGACTTAAACACACAGAGTAAAATAATGCTATGCAAAGCCATATTGAAAGCTGTTTGGACCTATGGGATCCAACTATGGAGAACAGCGTAGAAATTCTCCAACGATTCCAATCAAAGACTCTAAGATCCTTGACAGACGCACCTTGGTATGTTACCACCGAAACGATACATCGCGACCTCAAGACACCCACAGTCAAAGAAGAAACATCCAAGTTCGGAAACAGATGTAATATAAGAGTCAACAGCCACCAAAACCCGTTAGTTACCCAATTAATTGACACGACGGATCAGACCCGCAGACTAAAAAGGCAGTACCCCTCAGAGCGAAGCATTAGATTCAACTAGAAGCAAACATACTATAAGCTTCTATAATCCAGGTTACAGTACTGTGTCAAAATAATTTACTTAAAATTATGTATGAGAATTGATTGTAAATAATTTACTAAATAAAAAAGAAGTATTATAATACCATAATCAACTGCATAATAAACGCAACTTAACTTAGCAAAAGTTAATTATACAAACGAACACACCATGGATAACGTGACGTTCTCTAATACCATCTCAAAGCTTCAAGCTCTACATAATTCGATTTATAACATCTGATTAACACCAGCAGAATATTATTTCCCTGCAGAAGAAAACTAAATGCCCTCTGTCAATACATTGGAATCCGAAAAAAAGAATCTACCGTCTGAAAATCTTTGCCAAGCCATTTCGCGTGTACGTGTAGCTAAACGAACGAGTTTTGAATTATACGATTGCGTACATCGTCGATTGAAAGTGACTGAAGGCTTCAGTTAGTTTGGTATGGCGAACCTATTCGATGGACGAATTTTCTCGGACGTTAATTTCACATCATCAGGCGATTGAGTTAACGAACCTGGCGGAGCGTTAATCGTGCTCATTTTACATGGATGTACACGGGGACAAAGAGCAGGAAAACAAGAGAAACGAATGGAGCCGGAGACAATCGGCACCGCCGGGTTTATTTTAAATCGAACAGGACAAGATATCGCTAGCTAGATGGCTTTCATCGATATTACATATCGATTTTGGCAATGCTTCCTTCGATAGATGTAATTAAGCTCCATGTAACGCTGTTTCCATTCCCTTTTTCAATTGTACCCTCGCGGTCTTGATAGCCGCTGTACACAGAGCAAGCAGCTGCGTTTGTATTTCGTTTGTCACAGGACGATGTTAACAGCGCTGAGATAGCCGAATAATTTCAAGCTCATAGTTTTTCGCGTAGTATTAAATTGCACCAAGGTACACAATTTCCTAGGAAAAGAAACAGTAAATTAAAGGAAGAGAATTTATGATACAAACTGATCGGTAAAAGGTGCAGGCGAAATGTTCCTTCGAGTAACTGAGAGTAATATCGTACATAGGACAGTATCGTTAACAATTGGAAAATTGTATTTCCAAGGAATTTTCAGAAACGAATTAAGGATCTTCTCGATGCCGAATATTTAGCCAATGGACAGGAAGATGATCTCAAGGAGCATAATTTTTTAATTAGTCTGAATAATTGTCGTGCGTGACGCTGTGTTATAAAACACAAGGTGGCGTAAAAGTATCGCGAAATACAGTGACAGCTTGTAAATGGTGTGCAATTAAAAAGTATGAGCTTTGTACGCGCATTGCGTGGATCGCTATGCGCGTCGCATAGATGTAATAAAGGTTGGCAGATATTAATAAAAATATGGTCTTTATGTGCACCACTATGCAGGTATTTGCAATTGTGTGTATACGTATGTGTCCATGGATACTGTAAACGTAATATGACGCACCCTTTTCCCCAATATCTAGTTTCTACCATCTATTTCGTCGCATTATACGTCACAGATTGCCCTTGTTATAAGAAGAAGAAGGAAATTTTAATTCAAGCGGAGTCACAAGTCCGTGCGATTGTTTAGGACGATGCATTCTGTTGCTGGCGGGAAAATTTCCCCGTTAAAAGCGTTTATTTTAACAATGACACGAACCTAACGCGATGTGCACGATTCGAGTGGATGCAGAGTAGATGCTAGATTTGTTTTGAAAGAAGTTTCGCTTCTTTCGCTTTCGGTTACCTCGAAGATGGTATCCCACTGGAGGTAGCCACCCGCATATTATTTAGCAATTAAGTTAGAAAAATTGACCAAATGTCCAGCTGGGCAAATTGTAAATTAAAAAAATATATAATATTATTAAATAAATTAAATTATATTGATAATTGATAATTAAATTAAATTAAATTGAATTAAATAATAAAAACAAACTTTCGGTTGCGTTGATCTCAAAAATCTCTAAAAGGACTGCAAAATGTGTTAGGGGAACTAGAGGAGAATTCGAATGTTCTAAGGGTTGCGCGCTATTCCGCTATGTTCCCAGCAACCAGCAAAACAAGTTGCTTCTATTTCGGCAAGGTAATCCGTTAAATAAATAAATGCTGCAAATAAATAAACGAGCTTCTAACAGATAGCAAACTCGAGAGAAAGAGATAAAGTGTCTAACCTAGAGATGATCCTCTAATTATCTCGGTGCTGACATTTTCAAGCGTCCACTGCTATCGCGATCAACGTCCCTCGGAGTTTCTGCTCGATGACAGCCCTCCGTCACTGCTTCTTCATCGAAAGATAAGAGCCGCGTAGAATAAATAATATCTGGCGGTGGTTGGCGTTAATGAAACGCTTTCAATGAAACTTGCGCGTGCAGACCGGCTCCCTCTGTTACTTCTTCGACCAATCAGTGGCTGTTTATTCCGTTGCAAACAAACTTGAACGTGACTCGCGACTACGTTCGCCGTGGATGGTGTGGCAGGATTTTTTCTGAAACCAAGTTACGTGATATATTTTACGAACAAAGATAAGAAAAAAGAGTTGTACGAACATAGGACGGGAAATTCTTTATTTGCTATTTATAACGCGAGCTGTCGCCGAAATATTCATTTCCAAATGCAGAATGTACCAATCGTCCAATGGGACAAGTTGCAAATGCAGACAACCGAAACAAAGTAAACAAAGTAAGTAAAGGCCGAAAACAAAGACGAGTCGACTCAGCGTGAGCACGTCTTTCGTTCGAAATTGTACAAGCTCGCACTTATTTCGAACCATTTTCCATTCTTTTCATTGTCTGCGTTCGTGCAACCTAATGCGCGATGATGCCACCAATAATTCCGATGATCAAGTAACACAGCCAATATATTCACGAAGGTTTTCATGAGCTTTCCCTTTGATTTTCCATATACTGCGCGATTCGCCCCATGAGAGAGAATTTTGGCGTATCGTTTCAACAGTCGATGGCATAATCTCGCAGGAAAGGGTAATCCGTTGTTAGAAACATGTTGCTTAACGCGGGAGGAATCGTAGTCCACGTTATTATTAATTATCGTGCGCGATTATTGCGCAGACGAACGCAGGATAACTGTTAACGAACGGTCGTGAAAAATCATACAGACAAACATATACAGACGCGGTGCAAATATTACGGAAATTTATTTTTGACGTAAACACCTTTCACGCAAACATTTCGGGAATTTGTTTTCGATAGCAGCGCGGCCCACGACCGACCCCTTTTCCGAGTTCCATATACACACACGGTGAATTCATTTGCCTGCGATAAACTGAATAACTCGATATTTTATTGGGTTCCATGTAACGCAAATTTGTTGAGAGGATCGAGCTGAACGAGACCTCGACACGCGACCCGCCCAACGGCGAAAAATTGCGCGCCGCCGAAACCCGAAATATTAGACGATGGAATTGGAGGCTTCTCCGACCGTAACCAGGCGCTCGTTTCCGCTTTTCCATTTTTCTCGGCTCTAAACGATTTTTGCCAAAGCGTTTCGCCGCGCCCGTTAAATATTCCGATGCGTGTAATACATTGGCTGGTTTTACCCCAAGCGACGGATTATCTTCTCGTGCGTAAAATAAGCGCAAAAGCCCAAGTACAAAACAAACAAAAGAAGATTGTTGTTTTCATTAGACTGGAATTAAAAATCGCACACGATGATGAGAAGCTTCGAAATTACTTGAACCTCGCTCGACATTTTGATAGTTTCTTAGTCACTTTTTAAAGCTGTATTATCAACTGAAGCTTAATTGATATTCTAACGTATTTCGATAAATTTGGAGAAGATCACGTGAATGGAATCGATTGTGATTTACTCGTTGCATGTTGTATCTCGTTCATCGCTGCTCCTTTTATTAATTTCTTAATGATCTTTCATCGATATATTTCTATTAAATTTCCGTTCCTATCAACATCCGAATGGTTTCATCATTTACGAGTTGCTGTTAATAAGCTGTTAGAAATATAATTTGGTTAAAGAATTACCAATGGATTATTCCTCATAAATATGTCGATAAAATCGCTAAGACATTGATAAGGAAAGAGGAACAGTAACAGGAATAGCGGTATAATGAACATATCGATAAATCATTATGATATGGGTCAAAGGGATAGGAGATATATGTAAAAATAAGAATAGGAATATAAAAAATATTACGATGTTTGAGATATTGATAGGGTCTCTACTTTGTGAGCAAATTGGGTCACTCAAACGATGCCTGATTTGTTCACTATCTGAATATTCTGCCTCTTCTAAGCTTTTGAACGGTCTGAAACAATTCCAAGATACCTATCGTTGTTTTTATTTAGTAACTGGTATTTTATGACTATACTTGCAGTAATGGAACGAACATGATAGTTATTTATGGGATTTCTACGTATGTAACTGTTTAGCACCTGGTCTAAAATGAGCAGTTACGGTAAATTACATGGAGTGAGCTGCGCCAAGCGTTGCAAAACCGTTGCAAAGTGAGAAAAAGATGGGCTTCTTTTTAATTAAAATGGAACATGGAAAGATTGAGTTCGAGTTCGAAACAAATGTAAACTCTCGCACGAACGAAGATCCCATTGGGCAATTTTTTTTTTTTTAAAGTGGCGCATTACGAGCAATTCTGTTGTTTGGATAGCCGTTAGCGAATAGTAAAATTTATTTGGGAAAGTTACGACGCCGTATAGCCTTTTCGCGCGACATCGAAAAATAACAAAAGCAAATACGCTCTGAATTAAAGATAGTTTTATTAAATGTATATTTGTCAAGTTTCTATTTGAATATATGTATCTGTATGTTCGTATGGTTTAATTTCTTTATTCCTTTTACGTTGCATTTTGTTGCAATAGAAAATTCGTGTAGATAAATTTCAGCGTCGCTGAGACCAACAAAATAAACCAATTACGCGCGTGAATCTAATTAATCAGTGCACAAGTAGCGTATTAAATAGGATTTTATTCAAGCAGTGGAAATGTGTGAGTCGTAATCATTTTTTTGCCTCGTATGTGTGACTCATAGTATTGAATAACTCAAGAACACGATTCCCTAACTATACGTGCACGTCAAGCAATACGTTTACACAAAGAGTAACATTGATACTTAATTACTTGAAACTAATATTTATTGCCCCATGCGCGCGTTTTATTGCTGCAGCTCGTGATATAAATACGATCATTAAAATAAGCAGCATCAGCGATTTGCAAAGGATGCAATAAATACTCTGGTAAATGTCAAACGCGACTTATACTTCAGCTGCAATACTGATTTACGAGCTACCGTGTGTTCCCTATGTGTTCAAACTTATTGTTTTAAACGTTGTCGTAAGAAAATCTGGAAAATGAAATTCTTCCAATGGAGCAAGATGACGTGCGAAGATTTCCAACAACGTCACAACAGAATAATACGACAAGGCGTTCTACTGTACAACACAGATTATTCAGTACAGTATGCAGTTTTTATTCTTTTTGTCGTAAGAAAAAATTCAGCAAACAACCTCGTTCCATGGCAAACGATAATACGCGAAGATTCTTAAGAATATAACAATTTTTACAATGCAGACTGTTCGTCACACGGGGTTTTTTATCGCTCTAAATATTATCGCAAGAAAGAATTAAATGGAAATTGCTGTTAGAAGATTTCCAGCAATACGATAATAGAAGGAGCACATGTCTTAGTTGATCAAACTGTAGAGAGCAGCTCGTGCAGCGCAGATTATTCACTGCAGTGTTTAATTTATTATCACGTGCTTAGAATCGCAGAAACTTCCTCGTACTATAAAACGCGTCGTAAGGGAAACGAAACAACGAAACTGCGGAGTAAATAGCCATCAATATGCACAATCAGCGTGGATCTCTGCTTGGAATAGCAACTTATCATCCTTTTTATCACTTGTTCTTACTCGTACGGAACTATCAATAGTTTTATCGTCGTACACGCGACACTGAACAATATTTCTGAAATCTTACTAAATCCTATTATATCATTTCGATAGTAAACCGTGAATTAAAAATATATACCGTGTAGGTTTTGTACCGTATAAATAAAAAAAAAAAATTGCTATTTGACGAAGCAGTAAATTTTGCAAAATGTGACCCCGAACGAATTGCAAAGTATATGGAAAATAAAGAAAATAAGATGGCTATAAATCATACTTCAAACTCTATGAAACTGGATCGATCGTGCTAATAACGTCACGAGGCGAATAAGTGGGATCGCTCTAATTTCTGTAGATCATCTTGCTAATTGTAATGGTAACGTTTCTCCATACAAAATTTAACTTGCTCTCGCAAATGAACATAAAACGTATTAATAAATAACATCGAGAAATACATCTATTTTAATTTTCCCAAAGATGTTGATTTCTATCAGCAATTACGTTATATCGACTCCATCTAAGTGCAGATTAATTGTACCATATCGTATTCTAATTTTACCGTACACGACGTATGCTCAACGCGTGCTATTTATTCAAGTTTCATCGTTTTCCTGCTTCGCTTTTTTTTCATTCTTATCGCTTACGAGAAAAACGTTGGCGACGAACGTGGATACTCTGCATACGTATATTACGTACGTAATGTTAAAAAAAAAAAATAAGAAATAAAAAACCAGTTCGTCGTTTTTGTTAGAAGGCTCGCAGTTCTTCAACTTTTTTTCAACAGACAAACCCGGCCGATTGCGCGTAACTGATTATCGCATAACCTCGCCAACATGTGAAATCACTAATTATGTACTTTCTAGATGGCCGCTAATGGCTTTATCGTTAATGTGGCCGCCTTAAAATAAACTCGTGAATAAATAAATAAATAAACAGATAGTCGCGGTTTGCCAAATCGACCATAATAAACGCGAGCGCTGGGAATTTTTCTGCCAAATGATGACCCCATGTCCAGTCGTGGTGGCGGCCATTTTGTTAACAGACCGTGATATGACGTCACGTGGCCTACATGATAACCTCGCTTTTGCCTTCCAACGATAGCCCGTTTCTTTGCGCTTTCACGCTGATATTTTATTACCAACTAAGAATCATCGCTTGGAAAACATCTGATGGATGGAGAAACGGTGGAAAAAATTGGCCGCTCAAGCGGCGAGTTGCTGCGCCACTGGTGATAACCTTGGCGGGAAATTTGAACGCCAAGCGTCGTGATTCCCTCGTAACGTTAAAAATCGAGGATGAAATTCCATCGATGTACTTGAATGCGTCGAATATCGCGTTACAGTGAAAATGAGACCTGAAAACTCGGCAAGAGAAAGTTCGAGTTATCGTCGCTTTTCGAGCGGACAGGGACTAGATGGCAGGAATAGGAAAATCAATTGCGAGGCTTTATGAGTGACTATACACGCGACCATTAGTATTCTAGGATAGCTGAACTGGTTTCTACGTCTCGTGGATCTGTAAAAATACTTCTTTAACGTATTACGTTGTACGGGATTATTATCTACTGGGCGGTAAATATCTTTAAATGGATAGAAATGATTTTGATGTAAGGCGAACGTAATTAAACTATTATTAAAAAACGATTACACAGTAGAGACAAAATTAATAATTCGTAATAACAACTACCGTTATCCGGATATTTTCCAACAGACGAGAATAATTCTCGCACGAAGCAAATGTAATCGAACGATCACCAAAAATGACGATTAGAAATAGAATTAACAATTTAGCTGTTCGGTGAACGAAGCGATAGCTACGATTTATTACATGAAAATCTGTATACATGTGAAAGAGTTGGCGGAAGTGGCACTAAAGAGATGTTGATATCGCGATCTCGTTACGATCCTCCACAACCTTTGAAACGTGGAAAACGAAGCGGAGAGCGAAATAGAAAAACCGATGAGCTTGTAACTCGAACCAACTATTATTGACTTCGACGATTCGCCTGGGAAACTACTCGAAAACTATCCGTTTCCGTTTCACGAATTCCCGTCGTTTCTGGTCAAATATTAAAACGCGCTAAAATCCCTGAAAAGCGTTCCGGCTCGACGCGGTCCTACGAATACGAAATTATCAGAGGCAAGTAGATGAGATATCGACTTCTCTGTGTCTATCGACGACTACCTCACGACTTTTCATAATACGATTCCCCATTTCTGCGTGAATATTACAATTTCATGGCGGTGGCTCGTTGGTCATTCTCAAATGCGAATTTCTTTTCTATCGCAGTTCAATTCCGCGTCAAGTACAAGCTTATTAGCAATTATAGAAAAGAATCTGCTGTATATACGTGCGAAATATTGATATTACATTGTACGATGCTTATCGAGAGATCTGGTTTTCTTCGTAATTTTATCGACAACATCAGCAAATTTCTTTTAACGTGATAGAATCGCTGACATTCGAGATCGATCGCATACGAACAAGAAGATCCACGTGACTTTTGCTATCCTTCTCTCGCTTTTTTGCAGATTATTGTCCTTCTCTGTTCACAGTACTATTCTATTGCCTCTAGTCTATTTCATAATCAAGTTCGATATTCCACAGCTACGTTCCATGTACATAAATTCAGTATTAAAAAAAAAAAACGATGTTTGTCGTATATTCGTAACGTCTGATTCAAACAAACGATGTAACTTCATTGTCGCGTTTCATTGCTTCCAATTGAATGACGACTACCGATACCGATAATATCGATGCATACTTTATTCCCGCTACCGTGTGCATCGATATTCCATCACCTATCAATACGCATCGATGCCAAATAATCGATAGGATTAAGTTTGCACCGTCATCGCTCGATAGTCCAAGTAAACGTTCCATGCACGATGCGGTGATGGCGAAGAACTATGAAAATCGATGAGCGACCGTAACTACAAGTGACTATTCGCGGAATCATCGTCCGCCGGTGGAGGAAGGAAGACGGTTGCAGGCAGCAGCTGAAGAATCGAGACCGCTGCGCAGAAACCGCGGCGGCGGCATCGTCGTGGCCTCATCGACCTAACCTACTTTAGCCGAGGGACGCCTGCACGAGGGCGACGGTGGCGCCGTCGCCCGAGGACGTCCGACGGCGACGCCACAAACTGTGTATATCTAACGGCCGTTCTCCAACGTCCTCGTATCAAGCTCCACCTCCTCTTTCTCCTCGCTCTCCTCTCCGCTCTTCGTCCAGCTCGCAGTGTCTCTCCTTCTCTTTTTCTTTTTCTTTTTCCTTTTCCTCTCCTCTCGCTCACCTCCTCGCGATCTCACGTTTACTCGCTCTCTTCCTCTCTATCTTTCGCTGCTTTTCCTCTGCGCTCTTCATCCACCCTTTCCTATATATACGTCAGTACGTATGGCCTGGCCGCTTTTTCACCCTAATCGCGACGACCGAAAGCACGGCGACCTTCTTCCCCGTAGCCAGCTGAATAGACGAGCAAGCGGACACGAGAAGTTTGCCAGCGATCGACGCAAACCGATGGATGTTCCGCGGCAGTTTCGCCTGGCTTCGCGTGGCAACGATTCCATCGACCAGGTGCAAGATCCGCGCTAAGCCAAGATTTTCGCATTGTCCATTGGTAGCCTGCACGGTGTACGGGATATCTATCGATATCTCCAAGAATGGATTCTAAGAGTGAATATCCGATTGTTATTGGTAAAACTGCACCATTTGACGAGAAGAACGAGTCGCCATCTGAGGATCCGCGTAACCCTATCTTTGCCTGTAAACGATACACCGTTCGAGATTCTTAAACAGCAAAGCTAAATGGTTAATAATTAAATGGCAAATGGTCAACAATTTTCTATTTGCAATTAATTGCTGGGCCGTATCAGCGTCCCATCAAACCGATGATAGATACGTAGTATCCAAACTTAATGTTCAAAGAGATATTGCCAGCTGTTTGATCGTAAGATACTTAAGTAGGTAATGTACGCCAACTACTATGAATACTATGCATTGAGCACGTAATTCTGTATCGAGTACTGTACGACGTATCGACTGAATATATCATACGTACAATAACAGAAGTATTATGTACAACGTATTGGTATTAATTTGTTTGAATAGATTCTTCTCATGGCAGCATTGGTATCATTGGGTAGACTTAGGAGAAATTAGTTAAGGCGAAGAAATCTGTAAGAAGGAAATGAAAATTCGTACGAATTATTATTCGACGAGGGATATTTTCAACTACGCGTTATTCGTTAATCTTACACGAATACAAAATTCTCACGGATTAATAATCTGTCGCACAATCTGGGTCAATTATCACACGTTTCGTACAAACTCAGCAGATGTCCTATACTTACGAGTGCGAGAGTACTCACGTGAGCACTTATAATTTATGCCATTCATATTTATCGAGCAATCTGTACGAACTGTAATATTCAAGCAGTCAATGAATCTTGTTAATTCTAACCGATCTTCATTTCGGCCAATTATAACGCTCGTGAACCTCGAATAATAGAAACTTAATGACCAAACTCTGTATTTCATGCGACTATGCATTTTCAAACTTCTTTCAGCATGTCATTAAAAAATCGATGCATCTTGTTAATTCCAACCAATCTTCACTTCGGTCGATTATAACACTCATCGAACCGGAAAATAAGGCAAACTTAAATTTCAAACAGGATAAAAAAATCAAAGCTTCCTATAAATTGCATCTAATCATCGCCATAGTCGTTAACTCGTGACCAATTAAAATATACTCGTCGATCGTGAAAGGGGATGAAGAGAATTCACGAATTCTTACGCTACGGTAATAAATCCTTTTCTTCTCTTTTTCTTTTTTTGTGTGTGCGTTATAGAGAGTAGAACAGTGCAAGTAGAATGGCGTCGCTTCGGTCTGCGACGTTCCACGTTACGTAATACGGTCGGGTCTGCGTGAAAATCTTTGCCAAGAACAAAGAACATTGACTCGTTGGCTGGCTCGTATCTTCAACGCCACACGTATCGAACTGGACAGGCTCTCGGTTATTTAGACGTCCAACGACGAGCGTACAAGTTCACGGAAGTTTCGCTTCACGGCGCGGAGAGCATGCAGACTGATCAACCTGCGGCGTTCCTGCTTTACCCCGCATCATTCTCCGCTTCCAGCACATTAAATACGACGAAACGAACCGCTGACTCACAGTGAATCACCGATCCTAGGCCTTGCGGCTGCGAAGGGATGATCCGGAGACATTCCGCGCGCATCGCACGAATTAACAGAGCTCATAGATAACTGATAAAATACGATGAAATGGAACAAAGTACAAACGTGATACTTGTTCGTTCTATGGCTTTCTGTGTTATTCTTCTTTCTTCAGATTCAGAAGCGATTGTCTCGATGAAGGATCGTACGTGTTAGGAACGTTAGGGAATTGTCATTTGACTGTTGCAGGTAAAAGATGCAACATCAGAATCATCAGAAATGGTAGTGTGTTAGTTGCTAGTTATCGACACGACTGTTATAAATTTGTTCTTCTTATCATACGCAATTATAATTATAATTAAAAATATAGCACATATTTATCAAGGAGAAGCAATACGCGGGACGAAGAAAGAAGATGAGAAACGTAGACGATAAATCAGACGAGAAAAAAAAATGGATAAAGATAATTGAGAACATTTATTACAAGTAACAACTGCTGGCAACGATCAAGTCTGTTTTAGAATCATAGAAAATATCAATTTTGTTATTAAGCTCGTCGACCGACATACCCATTCGATTAACAGGATTAAATTTACCGTAAGAGACACGCTGTTGTACAAAAAGCGTAAATGGAAGCTCCGCGAGGAGCATAGATTTTAAACTGTTCGATTTATACCAGCATTAAAGACATTAAGAAAAAAGCAAGATGTCACACATATGGCGCGGCGCGCCTTTGCTCCAGAGTTAAGAAATTCAAAGTAGAAGGAATAGTCGTACGCGTATAGTTTTTAAAGCGAAAAGACACGAGACGAACCGTATCGATCGCTCTAATGGCTTATTAGCGGATGATGAGAACGTTCGTGTGTTTAAGTATAAGCTTAACACGTTTTAATATATTTTTTGGGAAAACAAACCAGTACATAGCGTGTAAAATATGAGATCGAATCGAACGAGTGTACTTGTTATTAATATTACTTTGAAATTAATTTATATTACTCTGAGTTGTTAAATAAACGCTTCAAGTTTTATGATTCCTTTACGTTGATCTGATAAACAGACGGCAAGTGTTCCTTTCTGGCATTAGTTTGACGATCATCCTTCTAAACACAAATCGATCAAAGTGTCCATAGAACTAATTACCAACTGCAAATGTTCATGATGCAATTATGACAAATTCAAATGCGTGAAACGTACAGAATAGATATAAATGTGTGAAATATCTACGGTACTTGTTACGTGTGTTTAGGTGATAAAACAAATTTCAATTCATCTTCTTTTTCTTCAGTTGTACCGGCGTGAACGTAAGTTAGCGTGCATCTTCGTGAACATCCGTAATCTACCAATTGTCTAATTTCATCGATTGCAACTGATCGCGTTATGACGTGAAAACAATTGCTAACAAGTCACAGATTCAATAACAGCGAGTAGAAGTCTCGATTCAGCCTCTGTTTCTTCAGTTCTACCAAGGTGAACGTAAATTAGCGTACATCTTCGTGGACATCCGTAATCTACCAATTGTCTAATTTCATCGATTGCAACTGATCGCGTTATGACGTGAAAACAATTGCTAACAAGTCACAGCTTCAATAATAGCGAGAACAAGTCTCGATTCAGCCTCTGTTTCTTCAGTTCTACCAGCGTGAACGTAAATTAGCGTGCATCTTCGTGAACATCCGTAATCTACCAATTGTCTAATTTCATCGATTCCAGCTGATCGCGTTATTACGTGAAAACAATTGCTAACAAGTCACAGATTCAATAACAGCGAGTAGAAGTCTCGATTCAGCCTCTGTTTCTTCAGTTCTACCAGCGTGAACGTAAGTTAGCGTACATCTTCGTGAACATCCGTAATCTACCAATTGTCTAATTTCATCGATTCCAACTGATCGCGTTATGACGTGAAAACAATTGCTAACAAGTCACAGCTTCAATAATAGCGAGAACAAGTCTCGATTCAGCCTCTGTTTCTTCAGTTCTACCAGCGTGAACGTAAATTAGCGTGCATCTTCGTGAACATCCGTAATCTACCAATTGTCTAATTTCATCGATTCCAACCGATCGCGTTATGACGTGAAAACAATTGCTAACAAGTCACAGCGAGAGCAGATCTCGATTCAGCTTCAGTTCTACCAACGTGAACGTGAATTTACATACGTCCTGATAAACATCCGCGATCTGCTAATTATCTAATCGCAATTTTCCAGGCTGGTTGGAAAAAACAAGTAAAAATTCCTAACAAGTCACAGGTCTTTCGTAATATCGAGAACAAATCTCCGTTCTGTTTCCGTTTCTTCGATTCCACCAGCATAAACGTAAATTTACATACGTCCTGATAAACATCCGCCGCAATCTGCTAATTATCTAATCGCTTGATCCCGAAGAGATCGCAACTTATGGAACCAGTTGGCGGCAGCAACGAAAAATTGCCAACGAGTCACAGCTTCCGTAATATCGATAACCATCTTCAACAAATGCAACAACATCTCGTCGTAATTAGCAGATATCACGCGCGATATCGATAACAGGTGTCGAAACAGGTAGCTGTACCGAGAAATCGAGATTCCAGAGCGGCGATCTCGGTCAGTCCTGTCGGATCTTTCTACCACGGGCATTAAGTTGCGCTGCGACTGGCCGGTTAGAAAACGCGCGATCCAGGCGCGCCTTCTCTTGCAGCTAACGCTTGAGTCATACCGTGAATCACATACTCCACCATCTATACACATCCGGCGGTGTGCCGTACGCTTGCAACGGTTTCTCAGGCGAGTTAATTTCAGTCGGTATCGCCAGAGTATTTTATAGAGAGCATTAGCGTTCACTGTTCGACCAACGAACGTGTTTTTCCTCTTTCGTTGGTTCGTGTCAGAGCGACCAACGGTGGTTCGATCTTTCGACGTTCTCGTACCAGCGTGAACGTTACTACGAGTCCCGTTACAGCTATTTTTTCTCTTTTTTCTTTTTTTCTCTGGGGAGCTTCCAAAGAAACGTTTCGGTCACGGTCGAAAGTGGAGGAACCGAGGAACGTTCAGAAGAGAAAGAGTTCTTACGTGTCTATATCTTGTTTGGTTTGGCTCGTTTTAATCTTGCGATTTATCGCTAATTTGCGATGCTTTGATTCGTCGATAGCTACGACGACGAAAATTGTGAATTTCATTCGGTGCAATAAACGAATGTACTGTGTTTAAATAAATCTGATGTCTTTTATTCCTAATGTTCTTATTGCAAATCCTAATCGTTTCATAGTTGACAGAGGCAGAATCCTGTAGAAGTCTATGTCAAAGTTTGCTGTAGAAGTGACAACTGGTCGTGAGAAAAGTACTGACTCGAGCGAATTAGCAAAAGAAAAGCGGTTGGCTCGCTGGTCGCAGTTGCTAATTCCAACAAAATTAAAAATACAGGTATTCTTTCAATTCAAATGCAAGGAACCTTTTTCCTAAACTCTTTTTTTAAAAGAAAAATTGAAAGAAGTAATTTTCTTCTAAAAAGTATAATTGTCCGTTAGGTTTATGTTTCTGGGGGGAAATAAACGTTGTATTGGCAAAAATCGTTATCTTCGCGAACAGGTACACCTGTTATATATAAAAACATTGTAATTTATTTCTTGATAAAACTATTCCTTCATTCCTCGTTGACTGATAATAGTTTCATAAATGTCAGTGGTTATTTTTAATTTCGAATACATTTCAGGTTTCTATGTTCGTGCTGATTAATCGCTAACTTGATTTTAAATTGCTTGAATTCAAGTAACGTGAAACGCTTTTGTCAGTGTGATGCTAATTAACCAGAATCGATATTCTAAAATTTTACAGGATATTACAATATTACTATATATTAAATTATTTTATCATACGTGTCCCGTCTCTCTATCTATTCCACATTAAAGCAGATTTCATTTGAAATTTCATCGCTTTCGAGTCTTTCAATCGCTAGCGACGAATTAAACAATCGCAATCGATCGTGCAAATTAGCCAGGTGAAACGAAAAAGCAGGTAGATGGACATATCCAACGAATAAATTCTAATCTCCACCTGTTCCTCAACACATTCTCAAGAAATTCATATATTTTCCTGCTGCTGTGGTTATCTGCAAATTTAGTTTTACGTTTATAAACTAGTACAGAGCCAAGAGTGAAAAATTTCTAAGCCATCGGACTGAAACAAACAGATGCGATATAATATTGCGAAGAAAGAAATCTGCTAGAAAATGAAATTTCTTCGCCATAAAATTCTCTCGTGGCTCCTTTTCTCTTTTTCTGTCTAACAGATCCCTCGGTGCAATTCAACGCAAACGATAAACAGTTAATTGTTCGCGTTGTCAGTGAATCATCGTTCGCGGCGGACGTAAAGCGGAAAATTGATCGTGCGTTTTTCCAGGCGACTCGATTAACGTTATCGGCTAACGCGTGTCAAGAATAATAACCGCGTGTAGGAGCGCGTTACGTTGGACGTGATTTCGCGCAGAAATTCGGCGCGTGAAAGCAAGACCGCCTAAATTTAGAAAGTAGCCAGAGAACAGGCTTCTAGCTGGCTAGGCTAGAGCAACTTTCATCGCAGAGCCACCAGCTCCGTAGCACTCAGGATGTTTCCTTCTCGACGAGTCTACGCTACACGACTTGTGTTTTAAACGTTGATTATTATCCCTGGGAAAAATAAGACGTTGGACGAAACACATTTCTCCGCTGAACATTTGAAAGCACACGAGCTGCTTTTTTCTTTCAACTGTACAAGTATTTACGACGTTCGAGTAGATAAACAGCGTGTTAAAATTGTAGACTACAGAGTTTTGGAATATAATTGTAAGAGTAATGTTGAGAAACTGTTGCAAATGAGTCGTAGGAATTTTTTTTCTTTTTGCCATAGGGCCCTCTTCCGAGAACTCAAATTAGAGTCTAAGTCGTATCTGTACGCGTTCAGGAAAATGAAAAATCCTAAATTCGTGCTGTCGAACGTGGATAATAATATGGTAGTTGTACGTGGTAGGAAAAGGATTATTTTTACAAATATGAATGTTGAAGTTTCCTAATTACAGAACTATCGATGTAAAATGAGTCTCAAGAGAAGCTGAATTTTAATTCTCGACGGCATTTTAGAAATTGGGAACTTTGTTCCTCTCCTGTCATCCCCCTCTCTCTTTACGTATCTATCGATAATTGCGTAATTAACGATTATGGTTTAGCAAGAGCAGCTGTTTATAATTAAAGGAGTAAATCATTTTCGTAATAGATCGTTTAGAAAATACACTGAAATGCTTGTAATTGGTTTAAAATTAGCTGCGAAATAATTGGTGGTTAGACGAATTACGATAAATCGCTCGTCAACTTCACGCGTTTACCTGGAATTATTAACTTAAGCTGTTCGATAGCGTGAAATTTGCGCCGTCAAATGTGCATAATAACAGGGCAGAATATCCTGAATAGAAAAATTATTCTATTGGAAATTACGAGGAAGCGTGGATTTAAGTGACTGTAGATAAAGCTACTTTCAATGTTTAATATAATATATGCTGTATAACATTGTATATATCTTAATATGTAATGGTTGTATATTTAAAAAAATTAATTCCCATTGAAACGTGTACTCTTAACATAAGTTTCGTATGAATCAGTTTTTTAATAAAGAACAATTTTACAGAATACACGTTATTGCTTATAAATCAGCAGCCTGTGCATCGCTATGATGCACATCTCTGCGAGAAATCTTAATTAACGTATTACCATATATAAGAAGTTAATTTCAAAAAATAACTTCAAAGCGTAGGTAACAATTTGTATAATAATAGTTTATCGGAAAAATTACAGTTTATCGCTTATCGATCGCACACTGCAACGCGGATTAAAATCGCTTTCCTTCAAAGAGAAACACAAAATCAATGTAACCACAGCGTAACATCGTATTTATTATATCACGCTTATCAGGTAAATACATTCTTTTCTTTTTTTTTTTTTTTTCACGTTGAAAACGAACGGTACGGTGTATTTTTCGAAGACAAAGTTCTCCGGGCGATGTGATCGAACGATTATATAAAATTGAAATTTATCGGTGCGCGTGGCAACGAGAAGGCATCAAATATTCGATTTGAAATTGTTATATCGTAGCTGTGTTAAGAATGCAGTGCGATAAGACATATTGACATCAGAAATAGCCATAAAAAAATTTCGCACTTTCGTCCCACCTACACGTCCAACTCTTTTATAAAACATTGAACAAGGAAAAATTGACATCTAAATATTGGAGAGGTCTCGCTCGTTGGGAATAGAAAATCGACGGTAAATCATACTACTTTTTCTTTTTTTCCCACCGACCATTGCATTCGACTTTCAACGACCACCGAAACGTCGGTATCACATAACAGTACCGCAATTTTTTCTTTCTTTCTGCCTCCTCTTTCTCCTTTTTTCCGACCAGTTTTATTTACGATTCGCTCTTTATTTCTATTCTTTTTCATTCAATTCTCCAGGAAGAGAAATATTTTGTCCGGATATGCTTGTACATTTTTTCTTGCAATACAAATTATGAATCACGGATATATCATCTTGCTGGAAATTTTAAACGCTGCGAGATTTAGCAGCATGGACACGCGCATTAAATTCTAACGTATGGAGAATTTCCAGCTTTCAATAAGCTGCGCTCCGTTCCATCTTCGATTCGTTTATACGTGTAGCTTTCGCGAGGAAGTTAGAAAATTAAAATCGACAAACGAACGACAAAGAAAATGGTCCACGGAGAAGCAGGAAAATATTTCTTGGGAGAAGAAATGTTTAGAAGACGGACGCGTGATAGAAGAAAATATTACTGCGATGATATAATAAGGGCGGGTCGAACGAAAATTACTAAATTTCGCTGCTGCTAGTTCGATGGCACGCTAAACGACTCGCTGTCCACCAATAGACAGATAATAAATTATTAATCACGCGGTGACGCAGAGGAGCGTGCCGCTTTGTTCCTGACAGATTCGCGATATTAAAATCCTACTCGAGTGTCTTTTTCATCAGATTAAATTTCCATCAATGCCTCATGCTCGAAAGTCTGCTCGCGCGACACGCTGATTTATTATGCTCGAGTACAACTCGCCGGGCCACGATGAAAATCGCTTCATTTCGCTCGTTAGAAAAAGAATCGACCGGGACACATTTTATTATCTGTTACTGTCGACTTTTACATCTCGTTAGGTTATCAAAATTCCACAGAAAGGAAGAAATACAGACGAGCAACATGGCATCGTTTAACAAATGCCAACGTAAGTCGAAATGAATAACGACGCGACGTATGTATAATGTAATGTGATTGTAATGCAAATGAGGACTGAGAGTTGTCATTAACAGACTGTGAATTTTTACAGCAGTTTATTAAGCTTGTAACCTGGCAGATCGATGAAGGCAAATTTAACGAGACAAAAATGTATTAAACGACGTTTGAAATTTTGTCAAATTTACAGTTCCTGTATTAGCAAAATTATTGTATCAATGGCGATTTCATTTCTTCGAGTATTACGTTCCTATATCCAAGTATTTACCGACGAGAGATTAATTCCAGTTTCGTCTATTTTCCTACGTATCGAATTTTGATAAAATTTGATGGTAAATTGAATAATGTATTAATCAATTACCTTTATCAGTTGTCACATTCCTAGATAACATCGTGGTCAATAATGTTCCTACATTATTCATTTACCTTACGACGTCACGTCTATGTACGATAGAAGATATGTAGCAAAATAAATATCGTAGATGTAAACAGCTGATGTGTATTCATTACTTATAACGTTTGCCTACACGTTCCATTCATCAGCCGTATATTAAATATCTCAGACAATTTCCTGTAATTAGTTAATCCACTTTTCCGACCTACATCGTTTATTAATAAAACGAATCGATAATTCACAAAATGTCAAGATTATGCAAAACGGCAGACATTATTGAAAAAATTAACTCAACACGCTCATACGATCAACTGACGCCTTTGGACCGACATTTCTCAATTAATATTTCAAGTATTGAAATTGTTCTTTTTTTTCTTCCTTATTATTTCTGCTTGCTAATTGAATAAAAATCAAGCAGGCAAGTAGCAAAAATGTTCCTAAGCAGTAATTAACTTCTTTTAAAATGATCGATCGATACTTTGCTACAATGTTATTCGCTTCTCAGAAATGATACGAAAACAGCAATTTCCTCGCTCGACGATCAAAGCACTCGAGTGTGTTTCCATAATATGGTGTCCCTTAATTTTTAATCGATATTCAACATCCTTCGATTAACATCCCAAGCATGGAGAATTTATTCCAACGACGGTTGTCTCGTTGCCCAATTTTTAATCAATTTGTTTTTAATTTCTAATTAAATCTTCCACAAATTGTGATGCAGAAAAAAGAAAGAGAAAAATTTCTTCGACCATCGACATGCAAAGAACGCTCGTCTATAAATAATTACGTTATAGTTTGTGGGAGGGAAAAATAAAAGAAGAGGGGAGCCGACTAAATAGCTGACGCGCGTAACTCTGTTCTCATCATACGAGGAAGCTAAATAGACTATCAGTACGGCGCATCGTTCGCGAATAGAGATGCTACATGATAACGTAACCAACAGTGGCACTAACGGTAATGGTAATTTATCGATAACGTTGCCACCCCATTGTTATTCGACACGTAGGTTAGCGTGCGTGCACCTACACGCCAAAACACATACGCTCGGTTCACACGCGTTCGCGTCCACCGATGTATGCGCGGCCCATCAATATTAATACCGTTTGTTAACGTGTTTTCTATCTTATCAATTACACGAGTTAACAATTTCCAGCCTGTGTCTGCTCGTTCGTAACTGGACGTTGCATTTTTTATGCCATGGCAATTTTGGTAATCGCGACGACGAAAATTGAAGATCACTGATAGAGAGATATCGCCTTTTGCCAACAGCCAACGATATTGTTAAAGATTATTTATCTGGTAGATTGGCTTTGAAAATTTTATTTCCGAGCTTATCTTCCCACCGAGTGTAGCTCGCCTTCGAGTATGTTAACAGATCGTTGGTGTCACGTCCCTGCGGTCATCGTTGTTAATTAGATTCATTTTTACAATCCTCTGAGAATCATAAGTAAATTATTACCACTTGGATTATAGGAGTTTATACTATGTTTGATCGAATGGGTAATGTACTGGTGATTGTTTATATCTGTTCCTGAATTTCCTGTATTTCTTCTTTAACTGACAAAGATATAATAAATGAAGAACTCTGTTGCCCTAGCAACTACTATAGGCAGTTTTAAAAAGAGCAACAAATTCTTCAGAGAAAAGGAAACACCTCGACGATGTTTTGAGTCCCTTGGAAGGAAATTATTACAGCGACAAAGTAAACTAAAACTTCGGGTTCCTCGCATCCCGTCAAAGCGCATGCTGTCCACTGCAAGCTGAAAAAGTCGACAAACTATACCAATCGTATTCTTCGCTTGTGATATTCTCGCTTAACCGTACGCCGAGTGTTGCACGATTCACGGAGACTATGGTACGCGTCTATACCGCATACCGATGACATTCACCGACGCGTAGAGGCGGCCGTGACGCCTAAAGAGTTAAATTCTCGGAGCGATTGGTATCGTCTTTCTATGGTGGCTCACGTGTACGCGGTTAGGCGAGCCGCTCGTTTACCAGTAGCGTGCTTTCCATCATCAATCCGGCTGATTTGCGCGGATTCAAAGTGGCTACCGCTGGGTGCAAAGCAGCCGAGAGTGCCACGGGCGCATCGCCAAGAGAAAACGAGCGTCCGCTTGGGTTTTTACGGGGGCAGGTACCGCGTGCGTATCGATTCGAGCCCTCGAGGATCGTTTCTCTCTGTTGGCCGATAGCGCGGCTCGTAATGACCGTGGTATGCCAGCCGGAGGACTTCTCGGTGAGGCTTGCAAGGTCGGGACCTTGCACGACAAAGAAGATAAAGAAGGAGACGAAGAAGAGACACTCGTGGCGGGGTTATACCTCGTGGCAGCTCGTGGAATAGCTAGAGGAATCGATCGTCCGTGAAAAGGATCCCTTTGGAGCAGGGGAGTGCTCGGCAAACGAACCGGCACGGTGAGTTTCCCATGGCGCTCTTTCAGCCGGCCGAAGATGGCGCTGGCTCTTTTATTAAAAATAAATTATCAAGACGAGGATCGGCCAGAGGAGGAGGGCGGAGGGAGGGAGGCAGGCAGGAGCTGTTAGTTGAGGTTGGTGCGTGCAGGGAGAACGGCGAACGACGACGATGAAGAGGAGGAAAAAGAGAGAATCGCGAGGATAGAGGGCAACGGTGGAGAGAAGGTGGTGGAGGAAGCAGAAGTAAGGAGGAGAAGGAGCCGGGAGAGCAGAGCCACGGCACGAAGGACGAGAGGCAAGAGCATCCTTTGGAACCGGTCCTTCCTCTTCGCTGCTCGCTACGCCGTACACAGGAAACCAGAACGCAGGATGCCGCGAGATGCGAGAGCCAGCGAGTCGGAGCTGTTGGAAAAGTTTGACGGGAAACGAAAGGCAATTCGATTATCCAAGTGTTTTCGAGAAAACTTAATCGGAAACGATTTGACGACTGAGCAACTTCGGTAACCGACGCAGGCAAATTTGATACATCTTGCGATTGCCGCAACCACTGTTACGAGGAGAGTATCGTCTTGGAAAATGCTTTACAGAATTCTGTAGCGCTGTGTAGGTAAAGTTTGTTGCGTTCATTCGTTGGCTCAACGAAGAAAGGAGAAGCTTCGGTAATTAAACCGAGGAAAATTCGACCGAGGAATCTCACGAGGCATGGAAATATTTCGCACGATTCCATACACGCCAGTTTTATGACGTTTTTTCCTATCCATTTGCACGGCGCGTTAGAAGAAGAAACTTGATAAAGCAGCTGAGATAAAGAAACTCGTTTGGCTTTACGATCGATAATAATCGCAATGAGGTAGGAGTGTCAGGTTGGGAAAATATTTTACACGTCCTATGTAGAGCAACATACGTTAGCTTCTTGATTCGCCGAAGGGACAAAAAAGATTCTTTTTCAGAAATCGTAAAATCCAGTCGCATTCCCGTGGCGACACGGCGATATCCGTAAATCGCGAAATCGTTTAACTGGTCGAATAAAACCTCGCGAGTTTCATCGCGTACGCTGATCAAGCTGCACCTTCCGCTGGAATTTAACGAACCGGGCTACGCCCTGCAGTCGCGTTCGAATAATAATCCCGCGTTCTAACGTGAAATAACAATATATAACTGTCTGGTGGGACAGAGAATCGTCGTTTCGAGAAACGGAGACACTATTTCCAGCGCTCATATTCTCCAGGGCTGCGTATCGTCGCACAATTTCAGAATCTTCCCAGTATGCGGCGTTACGATCGTCCTTCGCGCGGAGAACAGCGTTGGCGCGTTGCGCCGTAGACGCGCCTTTCCATGGCCTTTTCCCCGTCTTTGTCATGCAAAGGTTCGCCGATGCGAGCTGCAGGGGCCGATAAAGCGGCGAGCGAGCGAGCGAGCAAAGCCGAAAGAAGAAGAAGAAGAAGAAGAGGAGAAGGACCGACGACGACGACGACGACGACGACGACGATGAGGAGAAACAGTGGAGCCAGCCAGTCAGGCATCTTTGGTTCTTTTGCTTCTTCTCACCGGTCTCTCCGTCTTTCTCATTGCCAGCGTGTCATTTCGCTCTTCTCGTATCTACACACGCGCCTCTCTTCGTCCTTAGCGAGCACAAAGTCACACACAGGCTAGGAGTCGTCTCTCACGTGCATTTCTCACGTCTCACTCGCTCCCACCAAGTAACAAGAGAGTAGAGAGGAGAGAGGAGAGAGGGAGGAGGCGAGTAGTATGCCTGGGAGCCTTCTTTCTCATGGCCTGATGCCAGTGTCGACTATCCTCGTCCCGCCAAACAACCGATGACCTGCCAACCTTGTCTCGTTATAGAGTCCGTGTCTCTTCTCTCTCCCTTCACCGCGGCCACTTTTTCCTCCCCCGCCACCATCTCCCTGCTCTGCAGCAGCTACCATCGCCACCGATCTCAGCGTCGTCATCGTCGTCATCGTCGTCGCCGTCGTCGTTGCTGCTGCCGCCGCTGTTGCTGCGCCTCTCCCAACCCCGCTTGCTCTCTTCGACGGCGATGATTGCGCGTTTCTCTCGTCTTCGTCGTTTTTTCCCTTCCTCCTTTTCTTTCCTCGCTTGTCCTTCCCCTACCATAGGCCACGGCGATCGCGCGCGTCACAGCTTTTCGTTCTCTTCTCCCGCGCGCCACGTTCCAGCGTGGTTCGTCCGCGTTCAGCGTGTTCACCGGCCGCTCCTTCTCGCTCCGACGGCCAGCCAGTGTTGTTTTTAAAGTGGCTAACTGTAAACTTCGCTTCGTGGCGCGCGTGCACACGCAGCCACCGGCCGAGCATCACGTACAGCCGCTTAGTTATGCCTTTGCCCCTGACCATTGCACCGGCGACCTTAACGAGTACAAAGTGCGAGAGGGAAGAACCTAGTACCTCCGCGGCCGCTGCGTTCGTTCCACGTTCTTTATTGCGCCGTCGTCAAGTTCCGCGCAACTTTCTGGCCTTGTTTATATCACTAGCGCCACTTGTTACCGGTTATCCTTAATTCCAAACAGTAAACTCCAACGTGTCGTTCTTTCTTCCTTCGACGAAATCGCCAGGCGCTGCAACGTACGTCATAGAAAATTTCCCCAAAGTCGACGAATATAAATGGAAAATTCTGATCGTAGATACAGAGTTCCCCTGATGGTAAAATAGCAAAGTTTCAAATTATCGAATCTGCTAGCGGTAATTAATGCCTGCACCATTTTGAACATTTTCCAATCTCCGTCTAATACACTGTGACATTCGAATATAGTTCAATTTCAATATCAATCTTGTCAAAAGTTAGAAAATAGTTAGCAGAAGCTTGTAATACATCACTTTGACGTACTTGTTAGTTCTAGCGTTATCCCGAGAATAAATCATGATACTTTAGGATTATGAAAATTCCTCTATTAGTCGTATTTCACGTTACCAGTGTCAGATATAGATACGTATTTTGATCGTAATATCGTGTAACTTGCAAATTCCATATACTCGTGTATTATATATATATTTTTTTATATATTATTTCGTGTGCACCGAGCAACCTATTTTATAGCAGCTATAAATTCTCGTGCCTCCCATCGTAACGAGAAACCTGCGTAGCCATAATTTTTTTCCTCGTGAACACACACAAAAAAAAAAAAAAATCGCAGTTGTAGAACGTTAAGTATTTATTTCGAGGTGACTTTGCAGCCAGAGATCAAATTTATGAAACGCATAGAGAGACGCACACATATTCACAGGTACACGTTAACGTGTCTATAATATTTCATTTTCGTCTTGTTATTAGTACACTGAATTGGATGCAATTAGAGGCAGCGGAGTTTTTTAAATTGTAGGATATCGAAGATATCGTTGTTTTTCGAGATTAGCCTTGTTGTATCCTCAAGTCCTGTGTTTCACACTTACATTCCGAAGGAACGAACGCTAACCGCGCAACTGCGCATGCGGCCTGCACCTTCCTCCGCTCTTGCACAGCTTCTTTCGCGTCTCCTTCGAATCTTCAGCTCTTTTCTCGCCGAGGCTTTTCGTTTTTCCACCTTTTACCATAATTTTTGTCACGTGTCTGTGTGTCGTACAACTTGGCCAAACGATTGCGAACGCATTTCGATATGGTTGTTCGACCGAGATCTTCATTTTACGGAACAGGTTAATTAAAAGGCACGAAACGATTACTTAGACGGAGTTTATCTTTCGATCGCATCTCTACTTTGACTTCGAGCGCAGCTCGCAAACTATTTCTCTGTATAATTGTAAACTGTGACGAGGAAAACAGCTGCTTAAGCAGTTGGCTCTATCGTAGTTCGGAAAAGGTTTGCTTTCACGTTGCTCTGTTAAAAAAGTACTAGTCACATTTGCATGACAGCGTATCTTATCCCTCTATTTTGACAAACATTTTTCTCTTTCTCTTGGTCGTCGGACTAAGGCAAACATCTTCAAATCAGAATTGAAAACTAAATTTTAATTAATGGGACTATTAATTAGAAGGGAAGCCTGTAATCAAACGAATATACAGCTACGTCTCTCTTCTTATCATACAATTTTAATTATCACCATTTACGCGTAAGGAAAGTACTCCAACACTTGCAGAAACTTTCTATAAACATATTATGTGTTCTCTTAAATTTCGTTAGACGCGACTACCGTGTTTGTACTGGCAAAAGTGCACATAGAAGTTACCAGAAACGTATATTTAATAAAAAATTAGTATGCCGTGCGAATGACCTTCGACATATGACGAGTGATAGAAAGAACCATTCTACTAAATATGCTCGTTAAAACAACGGATAATTCGCTACAATATTCTTCCAATTTCTGTGAAATATATACCTGCGTTGAACAATATCTTCCTATATTCGAAAAGCAATATTCGAAGAGCTGAAGAGGGAAATGAAAGAGGAAAGAGAGATAAAGGAGAGTGGAAAAGGAAAAGAAGGAATTATTGGGTAAAATCAGAAGAATCGAGGAGGAGCAGGACAAGATAGAAAGAGAGAGAGAGAAGAATAAGAATCATAGTAATCAAAGGAGTGAACTGGAACGAAGGAAGCAACGGAGAGACAGTAAAGGAGTTCATAAATGAAAAACTGAGGATAGGGGCAGAAGTAGAAGAAGCAGACAATACCTTCCACGCTGATTTTCTAATTAGTCTGAAATTTCCCATGGTGCAGCTAATAGAATGTCAAACTGTTCGACATAATACGTACAAGACACAGGCCAATGTTGAACCACCTACATTCGTGAGTCACTGCGTGCCTTTAGATCTACGTTACAGATTGGCCATACTACTAGTGTTGAAAAGAAACCTAAGGCTGTACACACACGAAAAAACCTTGCTCTCTGCTCGTCTCTCTGTTTCGCCAGCTCTTTGTGTTCTCCTCGTCAGGCGCGTGGCATGCGTTCATCCTTCTCGGATAGTCAGTAAATTGCCTTCCATCTCAATGAGCCTGTCCTTCGGTATCCTCGCTTGTGTCGCTCCTCTTTCTTCCTGCGGTTGCCTCTCATTGCCTACCGCTACACGGCGAACACGTTCCCCCGTTCGCGTGCGTTTCTGCCGTTGCCTGGGCGATTTGCCCGGCATGCACACGGCCTCCGGAGTATACACGAGCACAGTATTTACGCACGCATGCACGCATTCCCGCAGTTGCTGCAACAATTCCAGCCATTCGAGCGGGAAAACACTAAGATTCGAATGCGATAAGCCAACTCGCAGTCCGTAGGGGCATCAACATCGGCAGAAACGAACAACATTATATGAGCATTGCTGACTCTACTCTCATCATCCGTCTGTCTTCTTGCTCGTTCGAAAAAAAGAAAGCAATTCTCTCGTGATGCGTACAGCGCTACAAAAAGTATTGCCACGCGCGCTTATTTGCCAATGAGAAACGTTACTTCATCGTATTCTACGTTGCGTCCTCGCGGTAGCAAATGAATGGTACGAAATTTGACATACTTGCACAGCCAATTAATTAGCAGGAATACGACGTAACGTTGAATTTCGCATTTCTCTTGGAAATATCCTCGTCAATGCCACTAAGTACAACCAAGTGCAGCTTACGGGATTCGTTTCGCGTATCAGAAATCAAAGGGAGTATTTTGCATGTGACGTACGTTCCAGTGTATCGTATATCGATGTTTTAAATCTAAAAGAAATACGAAAAAATCCGCTGGCTAGTTACGATAAACGCGATACCGTGGCGGTGCTTTTCGGCTCGACGAAACGTTTGATTGTTGGGTCTTTTCATACGGTCGACTAATCGACGATATTGATCCTGACAATATCAGTGGGAGCAACGAGAAGACTTTGGCGCCAGAGAAATCTCGATGCAACCGGAACCGTTTATACGCTGCATCGTCCATTTGCGCTTCTGCATGTAATAACTTAATGCCATGTTGCATCCTGTCGTGATTCACATGGTTAGAGTTATTGCAGCGACGGTCACGCCGAAACTTTTCACACGAATGGGGTCTCAAGCGCTTAGCACCTGATTAGGGTTATGTATAGCTTCGACGAAGTGAGATTTCTGGCAGGAGTTCGCTTTAAAGCTAGAGACAGAGGGTTTTGCGAGATACCTCGAAGCGTCCATTGATTAATTGTAACGTGACGGAGACTTGCTTGCAGTTAATTATATTAAGGGCTTGTGGTCGTATCGCGACATTAGGTTTAATTCAAGACTTTTTCAAGCTTCTTCTTGTGGATGGTTTGTAGATAAATCAAGCAATTAGAAAATTTACAGAATGATCGATATTTTTAAAATTGCAGGACTGGAGGTTAAAAAATTATATTTCCAATATTTTATCATTTCTAGATTAACGAGATAAGCTTTGTAAAGTCAATCAGACGTACGTATGTACAGCTTGTGGTAACTGGAATTATATTTGTCCGATGCTTTGCAAATTACAATTTAGTTTAGCTTGTAATTAGATTGCGGATTTTTGTAGCAAATTCATATTGCTACCAGCACAACAGAAAGACCTGGACAGAAATTCACCTACTGGATATTGCAACAGGGACCTTAAATATTTTATATCTCTGCATACTATGTGTGTATTTCTGAATCTTTAAATTTCCCATAAATGTGTAAAAATCCACGGTTTACATATAATCCACGCGCGTAACCAGTGTCAGCTTCATTTCGTAATTACGTTCGTCCACGCGTTTCCTAAACAACGGTACACCAAGTGTCCCATTTATCGACGATAATGCAAAATCTTCTAAACCCTACGTACGATTGCTCTATCTTGGACAAGAAATTATTTACATTACAAGGAAGCATTCCTAATTTACCTTATTTCATCCTGCGAAAATATATATTCATTCCTCTTCGAAATTAATTTTTTTTATTAATAACATAGCATAGTAGCGTGTATTATATCTCAATTTAAAAAAGAAAATAGAGGTTCGACATGATTTTTAAAATGATAAGTGTCCCACGATCTATCGACGATAGCACAAAATCTTCTAAACCCTACGTACGATTGCTCTATCTTGGACAAGAAATTATTCACATTACAAAGAAGCATTCCTAATTTACCTTATTTCATCCTGCGAAAATATATATTCATTCCTCTTCGAAATTAATTTTTTTTATTAATAACATAGCATAGTAGCGTGTATTATATCTCAATTTAAAAAAGAAAATATAGGTTCGACATGATTTTTAAATTGATAAATGAGACTGCACGTGTCGTTTTAAAAATCATGTCGAGCCCATGTCTTTTTCTTAATTTAAATATATCGTAACACTACTATGCTATTGATAAAAAAAAATTAACTTCGAAGGGGAAGAAATGAATATATAAAGAGGAGAGAAATGAGTATATATTTTCATAACGTGAGTAATTTTTTGTTCAAGATAGAGCAATCGTACGTAGGGTTAATAAGATGGATCTGGTATCATACTTGCGTCACGGATTATATTAAAGTCATTTCATTTAATCCAGTTTTTGTGGCTACTAAGTTGCAAGCTTTTGTTTGAGAAATGTATATCATGCAAATTTTGCGCGTCGCTCTTTGCAATTTGTTTCGGGGATTACCGCCATGTACTCTTTTCACTTTAATATATAAAAGCGGTAGGGCACAGACGCTGCTTTGTAGAATTTTACATTTTTATTATAGAATTACATATCACAGGACGAAACAACTGACTTTACTAGCTAAAATATTTCGCCCCTTTTGTTACTGAAATATCACGCGATGCAGTTTTTATTTACCATATATTTGCACTCGAAACAAAGTGGTTTCGCGTGCTATGCTTTCACGAAACTTGTAACAATATTTCTCCAAAGTTCCGCTCATCGTTTCATCCCTCTTGCTTCGATGAAAGGACGACCACGCGTGTGCTAAGGTGTACGAGCAATAAAACCAAGATGTTTGTTTCTGAAATAATAGCTCTTCAAACATTTACTTGCAAACTATAAGATTTTATGCCGTTCGAATTTTCCCTGGAAGCATCTTTGTGTAATGGAATGAAAGAAAGATTGCAAAGTGTACGCTTGAACTTGAAGATTCGGCTAGTAAAAAGAAGTTGCACTACTTCAATAAAAAAAAATATATAGATAATACAGTGCATCTTTATATTTTCGTTCTTTATGCACGTGAAAGAATGGAAAATTCTCTTCTGTTTTAACTTCCTACATTTTGAGACAATTTTCCAACTATCTCGTGTGATATGTACATTTATCTCCTTATAATTCGTTAATCTATTTCTTTTGGCAGAAAATGGTAGAGAAAATTGGAATGAAAAATGGGAGTCATCGAAACCATGGCTTCTTTGAGAGGATCATTGGTCGTACTCTGGCAAGACACGACCAAGAATCACAAGAGGCCACAGGAAACTCGCCCACCGGTAGATCTTGAACGAGGAAGAAGTCTCAATTTATGCGAAGTTCACCTAACAGTGGAATACATCATCGTTCGTTACAGAAGGTACATCGTCAAAGGCGTTAAATCAGTCCAAAACCTACTAGGCGTAACAAATAAGTGGGACCCACTTGAAGAAGACAGGAGGAAGGGAAACAATGAGAGATGTTCGCGCGAACGTGTATTCTGTTCGACTTTGTTTCAAAATTAGCCATTTTTCCCGGGAAAATTATATTTATAATTCCAAGGGAGGAATTGATAGCAATTGCCGCAAGTGGATAAAAAAGAGAAGAGAAAGATAAGAGAAAAAAGGACGTGGGTGGAACGGAATTTGGAATGCAACAAGAGGAACCTCTATACGACCTGTAACACAACTCAGGACTTCTACCTGCCGATACATGGGAAATCCATGAACAGAAGAGATAAGGTCTTATTGTTCCGACTAAGAACCGGTCAAAATCATCCATGACCACATCTTCGACCAAACAAACCGGCCTTCTGCGAAAATCAGCTGCTAACAACCATCGCACGTCACAGTCAAAGCTGGGTAACTGGAACCTCGAGGGAAGAGCTGAGATCTTCGAGTTATCGAGCTTTCGACGTACTGAAATTTCTGAGTGGAAGAGGTTTGACGAGCTAAAATTCGGCGTACGAAAGCTTCGTACAAATGCACAATCATATTCGCCTTAAGCTTCCTTTTGGAGCTTGTTTTATTCGACACCCGTAAATGCGAAAGTTAAAGACGCGAGGGACGTTGGCGATTATTATAGACGACGGGAAACGATTATGCTATGCTATGCTAATGGTCAGCAATATCTAAGAAATACAATTCAATTAGTCAAAGACTTTGTGGGATGACCGACTCCTCATTCGTGTTGCAACAAACATCATAGACTTGGCCTGCAACAAACGTCATAGACTTAACCTGCAACAAATATCATAGATCTATCCTGCAACAAACATCACAGACTTATCCTGCAACAAACAGAATAGACTTATCCTGCAATAAACATCACAGACTTATCTTGCAACAAACATCATAGACTCATTCTGCAACAAGCATAAACCTATTCTGCAGCAAACATCATAGACTCGTACTGCAATAAACATCATAGACTCATATTGCAACAAACATCATGGACTCATATTGTAACAAACATCATAGACTCATATTGTAACAAACATCATAGACTCATATTGCAACAAACATCATAGACTCGTATTGTAACAAACATCATAGACTCATATTGCAACAAACATCATAGACTCGTATTGTAACAAACATCATAGACTCATATTGCAACAAACATCATAGACTTATCTTGCAACAAACATCACAGACTTATCCTATAACAAACATCATAGACTGATTCTGCAACAAACATAAACCTATCCTGCAACAAACATCATAGACTTATCCTGCAACAAACATCATAGACTTATCCTACAACAAACATCATAGACTCATCCTGCAATAAACATCACAGACTTATCCTGCAACAAACATCACAGACTCATGATGCAACAAACATAAACCTATCCTGCAACAAACATCATAGACTTATCCTGCAACAAACATCATAGACTTATCCTGCAACAAACATCATAGACTTATCCTACAACAAACATCATAGACTCATCCTGCAATAAACATCACAGACTTATCCTGCAACAAACATCATAGACTCATGATGCAACAAATATAAACCTATCCTGCAACAAACATCATAGACTTATCCTGCAGCAAACATCATAGACTCATGCTACAACAAACATCATAGACTCATGCTACAACAGACACCCTAATCTCTGTTTCTCCTTCCTGAGTCATCGCGAACTTCGACCGTTTTTCCTGTCATTGCTTCCTGACCGTTGTCCTCGTCATACTATCATCGATTAGGCTTCTCGGTAATGCACTAAGCAGAGTTCTGCCTAGTCGGTAGCACACAGTTGCCCGTTACGAATAAAACGTCTAACTTTCCAACTCGTTGTCAAATTTCCACCAGCCGGAATCCAACAACTCGAACCTACGCGACGAAATCTGCTTCAGAAGCTATTTAACTCGTCGCTAACGACCAAGAGGTCGACTGGACGGGAAATTCGGAAGAAGAAAGAAGGGAAGCGAACGTGTATCGTGCACTTGCAGTCAAAGCTATGGCTCGTGTTGTACCATCACCGTATTCTGGCAATGTTAACCTGTTGGTAGCAACGCGAGGCTGAGTGCACGTCGTTTCGCGGGAAAAACGCTAACGGGGCCGATAGGACCGAAAGTTTGGTGTAACGGCGCGACTGAGAACAGTAAAACCGTGGTCGGTAGTGCGAGGCTCCTCTCGGCAGCGCGGCGCCAACAGATAAATTTACCCTCTCTGCTCTTTCCCCTCTACTCGCTCGTCCGCCACGTACACGCACATATGTACACAGATCAAGCACCCCGATCACTCCCTCCTCCTCCTCTTTTCTAGCTGCTGCAAGACTCGTTCCTCCGTTGCCTCTTTCACGAGACCGGAGTCGCTCCATCCTCGTCCGCCGTCTCTTCGAGGTTCTCGCTCTTCGGTGAGTCGCGCGCGACCGCCTCGCCTTTCCTCCCTCTCGCGCCACGCGTTTCTTTCCTCGTCGCGCCCGTTAACCCAAGGAAATATCTCCGCCGACTCTCCTTTCACATACCACCGACAGCAGTCGAAGGCCTCCGCCGCGTTTATGCGCTCTTTGTGGCAGCGACACGCCGCTCGTCGCGGCGGGAAAAGCGCCACGCGGCTGCTCCTTTCGAACGTTCCGCCGCGTTCGTCGCGGAACCCTGTTCGTCATCGCCGCGAAATTCGAAATGGAGAACGCTGTTGATACTGCGCGACGAAAGCCGTCGCTATTTTGCCTCAGATATAGTGGGAAAATTATGGTTTGTCCTTAGCTTTGATCGTTCGCATAAACCGGACACGTACCGATAAATGGGAAACGATTTTTTCGACAGATGAAACACGTGTTTTTTTACACTAACATTTAGCTAATTCTTCGTAGTAGAAAGGTTGGATTTCCAAGGAAAAACGATGACCAACGTTGTCTGTTCTCTGGCAAACATGGCAGAGTGCACGCGACTCAGGCTACTCGTCAGCTTCTGCGAAACGGATCGAGATGGAACGTACTTTGTTTTACTTCCTGGTAGCTAAAGTAAGCCATAGAGAAGAAAAAGGCGGTGGAAATTGGCGAAGTAGTTTCAGAACAGACGGAAATTGGAAAAATTAATTTTTTCCAGTGAGCGGCTAATGAGCTATTTTTGCACCACTGTTTCGTCTCTTTTTATTCAACGTACGAACACGCAGACGTTCCAGCGTTTTCTAACATAATAAATAAATAATAAATAATTAAGAAATAATCGCAATGGGATGATCGATGAGCAAATAAGAAATTAGAATCGAATGAAGAATAACGTGGCGATAGTTGTTCGAGTAACGTTGAACAGTGTCTGAAAGTAACGGTGCGCACTTTGTTAGAGAATGGTTTCGTTCTGTACTGTAAACTGCAAAGGAATGCATTCGCCTGAACAATGTAGGGATTTAATTATTGCATTCACGAAACATAATGTTCAACATCGGTAGCACGCGGAAGTAACGTCTTGACGAAACAATAGTTGAGATCACAGTGTTGATCCTAATCGTGGCCTCTTCTAAATTTAGCCAACCTTTCGTTAGTAACGAAGCTGGTTAATATCGATCACATCTCATTGATTTATACGTACGATTATTATATTCGTCGACGCGAGAAATAAATATTGACACGGGATATCAAATTAACGAAGCGATACAAAAATAAACAGGAATGCCGCAACGAAACGATTATTACGGTATTCTTTGCCAAGTAAAATTTCCAATATCATTCTACTTGTCGGCATTACAGTTGCAATATAACAGAAAAACTGTTCATAAATATTCAGAAATATTTGGACTTTATTTTCCATTACTTTCATACCAAGTGTATATTAAATAAATTGTTAACGAAGCGACCGATCGGTCAGAATTCTTCTACACGTGGAAGATTGCTGTTCGAAATAATAAAATTTTGTTCAGACACCAATCGTATTTTTATAGTAAAATACGTTAATGAATAAGTAAATAAATTACGGTAATTACGTGTGGGACCTATCCAGATTTCTAAGCCAAATCCCATAGAGAAGACTCCATTGGATTCGATTAGGCGAAAGCGTAAAAATTCTATTGGAAATCGTTGGCGATAAGATGAGAATCTTGAAATAGTAATTAACTTCCTAATGATCTTGCTAATTATTGCCTTGATACTTGCGAATACGAGCGTACGTAAATGATTTCAATTACAGAGAAGAAATGCCAGTTTTCGATTCATGGTGAATCGACTGTAGCTTATTCGGAAACGATATTTCTAGAAAATAACTTTCCAACGAGTTTTCACGTTTATCGTGGTGTTTGTAAGCGTCTTAACATTTATGAATGGGATTATACATGCGTCAATGATTTTAATTACAAATGTTTGTTTACGTATGTCAATTTACAAAGCAGCTTTATAAATATTTACCAGCGATTGACGTAGCTTATCGATATTCTTCAAAAATCTTCTCACAAATAACATAAATCTAAGTGATTTTCCAGATTTACCAATGCCTCTATTACTGTCCTAATATTTATGAATGGGCACGAGTATAAGCACATCAATGATTTTAATTACAAAGAGTAAATGTTAGTTTACGTTATCAATATTTATCGTGGATCGACGTACCTTATCGGAATTCTTAGAAATAACGTCCTAATGATTTTCCACATTCGCTGCAATCTACATAACACGTCATTGATTTTAATTAGAAAGAACCAACACGTCGGATTACAAGGCACATTACGAATATTTGTCATGCATTCATCGCGTATCTTATCGATATCTACGATTTGATATCTTCATCTGTGAAACGTTTAACAGGTGAAAAAGCAGCCGGTAAATTGTACTCCTATCGAATGTCAACTAATTAATACCGTTTATGGTTTGTGCGATAAAACGCGTGTTTTATTTGATCGCGTTGACACAACAAATCGATGGCTGCCGTACACTTTGCGAAATTTACCGAGAATTAGCTTCGCCATCGACCACGCTTTGTTTGCATTTATTATATCGCCAACGCCATCAAATAGGCGATGATAATTGAATAGTTTGCCGCTGTTCTAGCAATCTTTCCTTCGATGTTTGATCGCTGCACGCTGGTTTACTTATTGGTAATTAAACAAATTTAGAAAGAGATAAGGAAAGAGAACAGAGATTGTGCAAAGAATAATATTATTTTGATTTATATACCTAGAGAGAAAGAGAGAAATTTAATTGTAGTCATAAATCTTGAATTTCTTGGCGACGTTGCAGGTAAGGAATAACTTCCCATTAAATTTTTCAATTAAATTTTGTCTAATAAAATATTTAATGCATTGTCTCATTATAAATAAGACAGCGATTGGATGTGATATATAGAACACACTGTCGTAGCCAGATTAATCGAATATGATGTAATTTTTAATCATTTACACGTACTTAGGTGAAGCTGAATTACTTGATAATTTACCATTGAACGATTATTCGATAATAAATAATATCAACCCTCTTTTCGAGTTTACAACTTTCTCGCTGTGCTGAGATCTGTAGTTGAAGAGAGGAAGCTGAGAAGCTGGTGAAAATTAGCCAACAACATGTTATTCGACACAATTATTATGGAAGAAGCAACGTTCTTTAAATATTCTCCTCTGTGCGATTTTTCCGAAATTAAATGCAAATAAAAATTGGGACGAACAGAAGAAAATGCGAAGGTAGAAAATAGAAAGATTCGAAAGAAACAGAAGAAATAAAAAATTTAAGAAAAATTAATTAAACATACTAGCAATTGTACAGATAAATAAAATCGGCTAATGACATATTTTGCAAAGGAAAAAGTAACAAACAAGCGACGTAAACGAGAAGCAAAGATTTTTCTAGTTGTAGGTCAGAAGATCCGAAGAAATCAAATGGAAATGAAGAAAGAAGCGGCAGTGTGTAGGCGTCAGAGTCGCGCTACGTGAAACTAAGCGAGGCAGAGAGAAAAGTGAAAAACGCCGACGGTTTCTCATTCCCACGAGGCAGCCTGAATCAAAAAGAAATCGAGCAGAACTGGACCGCGGAGGGAGAAGACAATATTTAATTGCATCGCGGGACAATGAATCATACTTCATGCGATATCTTTCGCCAGCGCCTATCAGATTAGATGTTCCCATCGCGCATTTAAATAATCAAAGTTGCGCGGATCTCCTCTTACGCAATCTCGTCCACGTTTTTGACAGCTTCTTTCAATTTATAACACTTTTTTTTCTTTTCTGTCTTTCATCGACGTAGAAGAAAGATCGGGAGAAAGTTGTGACAGGATACGCGTCAGAAACTAGAAATTTTACCCAAAGGAATCTCGGAATCTTTTCGTGGAGCCAGGCTTTTTTATGGGCGAAATGATTTTCAAGCAACGAGAGAAATTTTTGATATTAATGTTCTTAGTTGTTTCTAGTATAATAGAATCTGAAAATTCTATACTTCCGGGACATTGGGATCTAAATTTCTATGCAACGATTAAATTGTAAATTCTTACATATATAAATTTCCACATAGTGGTACAGGATGTAATACTTAAGTTTAATGTGTATTTTATATAAAGTAGATATGTGTGTATTAAAATAAATTTGATAAATTAAATAAATTTTAATATTGTGTATGGTATTCCGCAACAACAATTGAAAATAGTATTAGATAATGTTGTAAGTAAAATCTCTGTACAGTGAAGAATGTTGATACTTAAATCAAAGTTGATAAGCCGCTCAACAAACAGAAAGTTGCGCTGATTTTCCCTACGAATGAAAGTGGAACGGTAGCAAGTGGCGATGTTTTCAGAGGGCTCACTTTCTGCTTCGTTCAACCTCAAATATCGGCGATTTTTCTACGATCGTAAATGATACCAACTTTTCTGCGACCGCAAATAGAAGAACCACAAGTGGGGCAATGCGCTCTCAACACACGAGTACAGCTCAGTTATCTCGACGAGACTATTCTAACTTTTGCTTCTCCAAAAACGTTAACTACCAAACTGTGGCGAACCTTACGAAAGGTGAGTTCGATCACGGTTCCAATACTTTTAGTTTCAACTGGGTTTTCTAGATTTACAGACATTCAACTTTGACAAATTCTATTCAAACACAAAACTGGAAAGCTGAACTCGAAGACAAAATTGGAAAGCTGAACTCGAAGACAAAATTGGAAAGCTGAACTCGAAGACAAAATTGGAAAGCTGAACTCGAAGACAAAATTGGAAAGCTGAACTCGAAGACAAAATTGGAAAGCAGAACTCGAAGACAAAACTGGAAGACAGGACTCGAAGACAAAACTGGAAGACAGGACTCGAAGACAGAACTCGAGGACGGAACTCGAAGACAGGACTCGAAGACAAAATTCGAAGACAGAACTCAGAGATAAAATTCGAAGACAGAACTCGAGGACGGCACTCGAAGACAAGACTCGAAAGCAGAACTCGAAGACAAAATTCGAAGACAGAACTCGAGGACGGAACTCGAAGACGGGTTTCGAAGACAGAATTCGAAGATAAAATTCGAAGACAGAACTCGAAGATAAAATTCGAAGACAGAACTCGAAGACGGAACTCGAAGACAGAACTCGAAGACAGAACTCGAAGACGTCTCCAATGACGCAGAAGAGTTGATATTCCTGTTGGTCAATTCTTGGCATGAAGAATGTTGGCTGGTGGGAGGAAGGTAACAGAATTGCTGCGGAAGGAAGAGATTTATTGAAAAAGTTTAATGGCTTAATGAAGACTGTGTTTGTAGATTAAACTTCTTTATTAAATCTAACGACGTATGCGCGCGTAACGAAAATAATCCTCCGCTCTTTTAGGATGAATAATTTGAAAGAAATCTGTCTCGTTACTGCTCTGTACCGTTGTATTCTTGCAAATTTGTATAAAATTATTTTTCCAATTTCTGACGTAAACAGTTTCACGCAAGCGTACAACATCCGCGTGAAGCATCTCTGAAATTCTTTGTTTGTTGCTCGAGTTATTCACAACGGTTCGTGCAATTATCAAAATTATTTTCACTCGCGAATTTCTCTAAGAAAACGCTCCATCGAAGAACGATCGCGGTTTAAATTGTAAATAGATCTAACGGAGCAAACGACGCCGCGATCGTATCAAACATCCTCGGCGCACAACAGCTAATTTTACCATCGAATTAATTGTATGTATATTGGAAGAATAATTCGCGCAACGATAATTCCTGTACGAAACAAAACAAGTCGCTGCTAAGCCCCTGCGATTTCAACATTTATCACATATGGCCAAACCAATACCACTGATGCGTTATTAAATCAGACAACAAAATCCTGCTTTAAATCTATTGCAAATGTACCGTCTCTTTTCTTCCATCCAATTCGACCACTGCGATCGCGTCCTGCAACTTGCTGCATTGCAAAAGAATCGGCGAATATTTCCTACGATTGTCTGGCTTGAGCAACTCTAACAAAAATGAGCAACTATTTTTCGTATTACAACCGCGATACCAGCGCGGTTGCAGGAAGAAAGTCAAAGGAGGGAGAGAAGAATGCGTTTTCGTTCCTTTTTTTCTTTCTTCAAGTTCAATGGCGCGTGTACGATTAACAGTTGCGTTATCTTTCTAAGTGGAAAGGTATACGTTTCCTAAGCAATGAGTTGCCGATCGAGTTCCCGCATTGTTCAAAGATAATTAAAAAAACAACGCGATAAAATTGCACAGAAGAATGAACAGAATCAAAGCCACGTAAATACACGGAGGAGGATAACAAAATACGTAAAACATGCGGATGAACTGACGCTTAACGAATGAAACAAATGCGCGTTGAGCTTGTCTAGCTTTTTACTTGGCCGGCAAAAATAAGAAATCGTATAAACATCCGCGGATCGTCGGATTTACAAGTTAACACCTGTTACTGGATTTACACGGTCGCCTATGCTTGCAGCGTGCTCCTTCTTCGCCCGCTTTCTCGTCACAGTGAAATCAGCAATATTTTTACACACCGGTGCCGGATAAACGGAGAACGAAAACGAAGCGGATAGCCGTGCAGCAGGGAAACGTGGCCGGCAAAGGTTAGCCGTGAAGGCGTAGAGCGAGGGAATTTGCTCCGCGTGGGCGTCGGATCTGCGTCAGCGAGCTCGAATCGGCGTCGCAGCGCTACCTCGTTACGTCGAAAGACGGATAAACGGCACCGTTATGTCCAATCAGAATCGCGACGTCGAGCCAGACGAGCGTGCAAAGGATGAGGACGACGACGACGAGCTGAAAGGTGCAGCTCCGAGAAGCGGAAACCGGACGATTGCTGTCGTGAAGCGCGCCAAAGGAAAGTCGCCATGTTAAAATATAATGGAAGGAATATAATGGGACGAATATCGAAGCGTGAGAATCTTTCGGCGGAAAGAATGCGGCGGAGAAAAGTGGTTTACACGGCGGATCGATTTCTCCATTAAACCTATCCAATGTTACAGTCATATTGTGGAAATTTCATCGCCAATTCGCCGGATACTACTTTTCTTTGTCTCTCTATCAATGTATGATGACCAAATCGAGGAAAGGATACCCGTGAAAGAAACGAGGACTACGTGTCTCTCTATCAGTGATAACAATTTTATTGCAACGTTTTATCGTTGCTCGCCGATGTCTAAGGAACACGCGTGTTACCGAGCTCGCGTCATTCAATTGGATTTTTATAGATACATATTTTCCACGAACACGTCCAAAGAACCTCGCATATTCGCTAACATAATTAATATGAAACGTGTAACATTATAAATTCGCATTGGAAATCTCACACAAATCTCTGAAAACGTATTACGCGCAGACACCTGTGCGTGAAAATCGCCAGTCCAATGATCGATGATACGATGTAGATAAATATGATAATAATAGTTGACATACGAACAAACATATTAATACAGTCCAAGTTGTGCGGAAAAATATTAGGTCGTCCGAAGAGTGTCTTTCTTTTACAGACTCGTCTTTTACAACGATGCATCTTTATACAAACATGAAACCTAATGTGTCGAACATTGTGATCTTTATTTTTATGGAATAAAATGGATCATACGTAATTCGATAAAATAATATAAAATGGAAAATATCGTGCGTGCATTATTTTCTTATAAAAGGAAAGAAACTTTTCGGACGACCTAATATACTTTAATCGGATTAATTAATTATTTTGATTGTAATTTAATATAATTTGCCAAAAACTATTTTCTATGCCCTGCAAGCCACGTCCACCGTCTATCAAATTCTAAATTTGCATTGAAATTTTTCCACCAATTACAAATATAAAAATATCGTTGTATATGGGTGTTAGTTGATGGAAAAATGAATACATCCTTTTATCTATTGTTCTATTTGTCCATTGTAAGGTAGACGACATTGTTATATAAATTACCACGTTATATATTATTGTAATGGTTTGATAAAATGACTGACGCTTGTTATCGAGAGGGAATTATTTGTTCAGCGGAATTATAAATTAAGCGCTGACAGCAACGATTCTACAAAGCGGATGTATCGTGCGTATAATTGTAAATAACGCAAGTGTTGCGAATTTCATTTAACCTCTACCAATACCGAATCCTATTGTATTTTATCCAGCTCCTACGTTTTTCGCCATGTTTTCGTGTACGTATTTTCGAACGATAAACAATCCGATAATTAAATAATTATTTGAACAATTAAATCATATTCGAGTAATTAAATATTTACTCGTTCGCCCTCGTTGTTCGAATAAAAACTTGTCTCTTATCATTCGACCAAGCTACAGAAAATGAATTTATTCGTTGCCGTGATAACTTCGTTTCTACGTTAATATTTTTAGTATATGAAGCTTCGTTAATTTCAGCCTCAAGTTTCATCCATTAACATCGAGGTTAACACGAGTTTTAAACGTTCGTTCGTCCAACTCTTCCTTTTCTTAATCCAACAACTTAAACATCGTTAATTAACGCGTTAATATCGTTCTTTCTTCGCTCCTCTTTTCCCTCTTTCTAAATCTTTCAAATTAATTTCATTATTAGTTTAACAAATTCTTTGACTCTTCGCGCGAGATCTAACATTCCCCACACGACTTGGACTAACATCGAACAACGACTAATTAGTCGAAAAAATCAATTTATCTACGTAGAATATCGACGGACATCCATCCGCGTCGAATTTCTACTAATTTTCAAATGGCACGAGCCTTTCGCGAGCTTCGCTTTGAAAATTCACCCCGTTCGCAACAATAGCCAGGATCGAATTTCCCACACGACTTGGACTAACATCGAACAACGACTAATTAGTCGAAAAAATCAATTTATCTAAGTAGAATATCGACGGACATCCATCCGCGTCGAATTTCTACTAATTTTCAAATGGCACGAGCCTTTCGCGAGCTTCGCTTTGAAAATTCACCCCGTTCGCAACAATAGCCAGGATCGAATTGAAAAAAAGAAAAAAAAAAAATGGGGAACGATAAACTCAAATACACTGAGCGATGTTTTCGTACGGTTGGAAATTGAAACGCGAGCAAACGGGGGAAAAGGATGGAAAGGATCGTTAAAATTTTCGATACAGGGGCCCTGTTATTTCATACGGTGATCGCTAATTTTTTATTACTTCTATCTTCTAATTGAGATAATTTCCTCTAAACCGAATGGAACTTTGTTAGCGTAAAATAAAAATTCGCCGAACCAGCTACGAACCGAGTGTACCATTCGATATTTTCGAAAAGCCACGTTGCCACGGACAATGGAGAAAAACAATACGCATGAAATAATATTTCCAACGTTATTTTTATACAAGTTTACGCTCCAATCGGTATTCTACTCAAAAAGCTTCGCGATACATTATGATTTTTCGATCATGTTCATTGAGTGTGATAAGGGTGCGTGCTACGTGTTGATGCAAAATATTGCGCGCTTTCGAATAAATATAAAACAGATGATAAAACGTGTGATTGAAAAGAGGAAGAAAAGAAAAGAAACAGCTGAAAAATGATTAGTTTCGTAGGAAGAAATAAATATAAAATAAGCTAACGTAACGGAAGGGAATTAATTTGAAAAATACATCGCCAACGGCGAGTACGTACGTACGCGAAAATATTACGTCTGCAGTTTTATAGAAATACTTTGCGCATTTTTATTTTATATCCGTGGGAAGAAACACAAAGAAAATTTATTTTATTCCCTCATTTAAGCGGTTAATACGATTTCTTTTTTCTATTAATTGCCAAACAATATTCGATATCTCTATCGGGGGAAAAAAATACTTTTTAACAATACGACTCGTTATTTTTCTACCTTGCAGTGATACTCGCTGAACCGAATTTAATAAAGTGCGCTCGCACCCTACGCACTTTCCACGTGAATTTGTTTGAAACAAAGCAGCATGGAAATGAACCTCCCCGCCGCGTTTCTGTCATATTTTTTCCACAGAAATCGCTTATACATCCCTTTGTACCGCCGAGTATATCGAGCATATTCAAATGACAATAGGAAGAAGCAAAGATTAGGCGTGATCCTATTTATAGTAACTGTATATACTTTGCGAATAATCGATACTCGAGGATCATCGAAAAAGAAAGGAGAATAAAGGACAAGAAGAAAACGTTCGTACTTGAGGACAGTCTATTTACAATGTGAAAAAAGATTGTAAACAATAGGCAGCCTAAAAGAAATTCATAAAAATGTTTACATCGTCGAAGGTGATCGCAAGGCTCGTATGACATACAACAAAGAACAAGGAGAAAAATAAACGATAGAAGAAAACAAAGAAACAACCTAGTGGCTACCATGTAAACAATTTTTTATTATTATTATTAAACGCGTACCTCGCTATTTGTCCATTTGGGCAATTTGGTAAATTTCTCTAACGAATAATCAATTTTTATTTATTAGACTATTCTAGCTATTCTAAAAAAAGAAAAAATTCGTCAGTTGCTCAAACGAATGGGATTTAACACGAGAAAAGAGATGGTTCCATTATCCGAACATTCTTGTCCCCTGTTAGTTCCACTAATTATGGAAGTGCTATATTTCCAAGTTAACAGCGAGTCTCTACATTTTCTTGAAACTTAGAAAGCCTTGCGACGATAAAAAGACGGGATTACCATAAAGGAAGCGGTAAAAAATAAGCCGGCAGACGCAACAAGGTTGAAAGGACAGTGATTTGCGTAATTCTTCCTTAGACAACGGCGAGTACGTTAAATAAGGAAATTTCGAGCAGCATCGTCTGCAACATGTGCTTGCGCCGGCCAAGCCAAGTGTGTACGGTGCCAGGTGAAGGTGCAACGATCGTCGAGAAAGTAACTGGTGATTCTGACTCTTGCGTAACGAGTTTCACGGACTCGCAAACGCGCGCCAGCGGAGCCGAGCTTTTTCAAAAAGCTTGCGTAACGCCATACCGAACGGCGCGTCTAAGAAAACATTACCCAACCGCCGAGAATTCCTATCGTCGCGATCCAGCTCGAAATCGCTTTTCTCGGAACGATTCGATCGAGTCGACCGGGTATCGATACGAGCAACGGCCTCCGTGTCTCTGGACACGACCGCTCACCTCGTCGATCACATTTCGCTGACAATTTTGGAGAAAATAATTTTTCGAAACATCTTGCGTGGCCCGAATGAATTTCAAAGGAATTTCGCACGTTGTATACGAAAGTGTAACAAAAGCGAAGTTACTGGACGCGTGACAAACTCGATACCGTGGCAGATGTAAAGCACAGTTCGTTCGATACGACCAACGAGGCGTATTGTCATCGTCGTCGTCGCGTTTCGCTTTCTCGCCAGGAATCCGACGATCTTGTCGAGCCGCGCAAGAACACGTGTCTCATGCACCTGTATCACGCTATGTACCGTATAGTCCATCAACTATTTCACCACGTCTGCTGTCCTCTTGCATTTACCGCGCTGCCCGTGTAACGTTGTTACGTGGTTGGTCCCGGATCAAGAAGCTTAGCTTGTTGCTCTTCTTGTAACAAGAGTTTGGTTTATCCTGGACACCGCAGTATTTCCATTCTCGTTCATAAGCGCTGCGCAATCTGCTGCTTTCATGCAACGTGTGATTATCGAGCTGGCATTGTTGTCCTCGGAACGATCGCGGTTCACTCGTTTTCAATTTTAATCGAAGAGCGTCAGCGAAAAAAGCCCACTGCGAGTATCGTTCGGAAATGAATTTCCTTTTGCTTGAGAATGCTGTTTACGTGAAATACGCTACGTTGCAATTTTTATGCAAATTCGTATTTCTCGGAATGCAATTGGGCGGGTAAAAAATCTCGGTGGAAAATTGTCTTTTGTTAGATGGTGTTAGAATGCGAGATACTTTGGATATTTGATATTTTTTCGAGTGTTACGCGAGCAATTTTTTTTAAAATCAATGGCACAGTTATGGGAACAATTCACACTGGATTTCTATGTTACGCCATCAGTTTTCTAAATTAGGCTGCGAGTAGCAAGTCGTGGTTCAACATCTGCTTCGATTATTCTATCAAATAAGAAAATCTGCGCTGCCACTTACTATAGCGTTCTTAGGGCACTACGCAATGGGCTTACATCGTTTCTTAAAATACAAAATTCCTTTTATCGCCGGTCAACGAGTCTTCGAAACATTAAAATTCAAATACTGTACAGTGGTACACGTAACACGTTTTGTTCGATAAATAACATTATTTACTAAACGAAATATTATTTTCCAAAGACACTAATTTTATTCGCTTCCACTTTCCAATTTATTGATTACCTGACCTTACTCGCTCATCGACAAAAGCTTCACTGTGTGGAACGTAAAGTACAAAATAAAATTGAATACTCGAAAATTCAGTTAGCTAATTGAAACTATCGTAGTCGTTAATTAATGATCTAATGAAGCTACCGAGCTAGCTAAGAGTTAGACCGAGGATGTCTATGAATTTTGGTAGACATTTCAATGTGTGTGTTTATATAGAGTACATATATATGCATGTGGGAAAAACAAAATATTTATTGAAATATTTAGAGACTGAGAGGAATTTATGTTCAGATTGTTCACCTAAATTTTTGGTGAAACGTACGAGTTTCTTCCAGCCTAGGCTGCCAAACGAGCTTTCAAAATAACTCTTTAAGCTTCATTAATTTCCTAGTATTCGTGTTATAATAATCATAACATGTACATACACGTAGTTAATTATTTATAACATGAAAATAATTCTCTAATTCTATACTAATACAAAGGCATGATTAAATCCTAGACGAGACGAATCTTCTTCTTATTCTTCTTTTTCTTACATTTTGTAATAGCATGATGTATAAGAAAGATACAAAGAAATTGTACATTTTTGATGTCTACCCGTGTGCAAGTGATTATACTTCTCCTAAAAGTCTTAACAAATTCCAAACTATAAATATTGAATACATAATTTATCGTATATTAATATTCTATACAAATATTAAATATATAACTTATATATTAATTGTATATGAATATTGAATGTACAGGCTACATATTAAAACTGCAAATATATAAATTAATTTTTAGAATAACGATCTTGAGGAAATTTATTTTTATTTATAAGGACTTAATTAATAGTGAAAGTAATCAAAAATTTTGTAAATCTAAAAAATAATCTACAACCCTACAGAAACATTTGCCTACAGAACCATCCATTCCAAATCACATTGTATTTTCTATATCACCGTGACGATAATAATTTCTTCGAGCACCTAATTTATTTATCGATCGATCGATTCATCGAAAAGAGCGAATCGATTATAAACTTAAAACAGCACGTGCTTTACTTTCCTGAATAATAAATATCAATATGTGGAATTGAAATATTAACGAGTACTCTTCGCCAGAAAATCTGACGTCACTGTCTACCATTAGAATCGAATTATTAAATTTCTATCATCATTTGCATACGGCAAGTATTGACATTGAAATCGTGACTTTAATACCGTCGCGTGTTATATCAAATGACGATGAATTTTTACCACGATATCTCGCAGTTAATAAAAAGATACGCGAGAGGTGGAGAAGATGAAAAGTCACGTTCCCCATATTTTTCTTCTTTTTTTTAAGCGAAATAGTTTTAAAATACAATAATACCTCGCCGATCGATCGTACGATATGAAAATTGTCTTTTTATTCTATTTTATTAAACGCGACTCTTTTCGTTCGCTTTAAAACTGTTACAATATTTCTCGTATTAAATAACATTCAAACGCTGCTTGCCTTAACAATTACGCTTTTAATCAGAAATCGACAAGAGACTGGGATCTTCGAATGGAAAACTGTTCCTTCCTGCGTTCTTCAGACGCAAAAATTTATCACGAATTTTGCTAATCGGGACGTAACTAAGCTCGCGGTATTCGAGAAAAATTGTCGCGTTAAATGGCTTCTAAAAATCTACTATAGAACTCCACTTATCTCAACTGCATTCGCTGCAACAAAATTTTAGTCGGCCGATTAAACGAACCGTTGATTGAATTCAGTCACAGTGGCGACCGAGCAAATACGAGAAACAGCCGTAAACTCGACTAATCGTATTGTGAAAACTCTCGTTTCCATTTTCTATAAGTTTCTATAACGTTCGATACAGAACTGGTTGTGTGAAAAGTGTCTTTCGTTTTATAAGACGATAATAAATGAACAGGAATTTTATAATATTTTATTGAGTTATGATCCATTTTATTATATTTCTATTATTATTTTCGTGCACGATTCAATAAACTAATATAAAACATTCATTATTTCCTCATAAAACGAAAGAAATTTAAAATTTTGAGAGGAGAATTTAAAAAGCACCATAAACCTTGGAATTTCCATTTCGAGTAACAACGAACTCTTATCATCATCGAAATACGAACGAAAACATAGTGGATAAATGGACAGAATCAGTTTAGATACAGTGGCTGCCTTATAGCGCAGTTTCTATAACGCGACAAAGATTTTCACAAAATAAATAAAATAATATTCATAGAATAGAATGATTCAAAGGATTGGAAATGAATATTTAGTTCCAAAAGGAACACGTTGGGACGAATAAGAAAGATCGTAAAAGTATTTGCCAATTTGTATAATTACATAGTTATTAAATTCCAAATAAATAAACAAACAAGAGATCTTTCTTTCATTAATAATTTCTACTTTAATCGACCAAAGTACGTATGCCGTTTGTTTCTAAAATACTATTCGATGGAACATAGGAAAGAAAAGTTGGCATAGTAACGATCGTTGCAAACGCGTTTATTTTAGTTTTCGCACGTCACAGGGGAAAAATTCCCGTACAACGCAATTTCCTGTAACGCGAATTCCTATACGACGTATTAGTCGCGTTGTACGGGAATCTACTGTTTGTCGTGCGTTCGTCCACGCAAACGGACAAATGCAGTTTCGTTCTACGACGTATTCGACGTGAATTAACGCGATATTAATTATAAATGTTAATGACTTACCAACCAACGGAGGCTCACTTGCAGCGTAGGTTCACAGGCAGCAGGATGGTCGTGCATGGGCCGCAGCTGTTGAAACGTGGCAGTGGATTCGTAAAACAGCTAATGAAATAGTGCAGCGTATCGTTTAGAAGAGATTTCGCGAAATATTCGTAACGCGACTGCGAAACGTGTTACCGAAACCGAAGGAGAAACTCGACTGGCTCGTGCCCTACAGACAAACGAGTAGGACGATTGCGTCGAATTTTCACGACTTTGAACGACACGTACCGTTTCTGTGTTTACATTACGCGACCTACGTCTAATTGCCTTTTCAAATTGGAAACAAACGGCGTACCTGCCACAAAGGCGACGCGGCTCGCGTCTCATGACGATCCACTGCCTACGACACGGACGTTGCTCTACGTTTTGTTTTCGACGGAGCAAACGACGAAATTTCGATTTCAAACGAAGGCGTTTGGGGTGGGTGGGAAATTGGAGAAAATGGGAGAGTATAAAATCTTCGAGTTATTCAGTTTTCAGGGAACTAAAACTCGACGCTCACAAGCTTCGTATAAATACATTCGCTTTAAAGCTTTCTCTTGGAACACGTTTTATTCGACACAGGCAAATGCGAAAGTTAAAGACGCGAGAGGCGATGGCAATTACGCGATCGATGTCTCTTTTGCGCTGTTTCTTTCGCACACGTGTTTTTTGCAACAATGTGCCTTCGTCCAAACGTGAAACCAAGTCTGTGAAATATCACGGTGGTCATATCGATAGAACAAAATGGATCGCACGTAATTTGGAAAAATAATATGAAACATTATGCTTCGATTATTTCCTCAAACGAAACAAAATTTCCGGACAACCTACGTCTGGAGACGCAGAGCCGGTAGACTTACAAAGGTGAACTTCGACTGGTAGAAGCCTGGCCATTGGAAATTGCAGTGTGAGCGCGTGGCGAATAATTCAATTTGAATTGAGTGTTGCTCCGATTTCTACAGCGGAGCAGAAGAACACGAAAATCATGATCTTGCAAAGGTTCTCGAGTTACGGAGCTTCCCGTTGTCCCGCGTATTTTTATCGACAGCTTTCGTCCAGAGTTTACGTTCCGTGGACGATCGTCCACGCGCGCGTACTTTTTCCATGCAGCCCCGTTGGAACGAAGTGCGAATGAAAGAATATATTGTATCGAGGCGAACCGGTTTCGAAAAACTAATTGCGATGTTAACGCGGGGCAGAAACGCACAGTTATCGCCTGTGGTTACGTTTCCCGCTCGTCCTTCTGTTTCTTTTCGCCCGGTAAACGGAGACAGTGTGTGAGAATAACGAGAAGATAGAGAGAGGAATTGGAAAATAGGGAAGCGGGAAGAGAAAAGGAATGAAGAAGGAATACGACGATGACAAACGGCGACGTTGACGAGCACCGAGATTCCTGAAGCTAACTACATGCTGTCACACTCGCGTATAACGCGCTATTGCGCGCACACCTGTGTCTATAGGTGTATTTATGTGCACAGGCGGGAACACGTGTTAGGGGACGACGCTCTACATAATAATCTGGCCACACACACACACACACACGTAGTCAGGCTTTGCTGCCTTTGTACGCAACGTTGGCTACGCAACAGCAAATACGCGGATAACGCGGTTACCAGCGGACGAAGATGACGCGGTTCTCTTTAAAATTCAACCTGGCCGCCCGTACACGCTGCTCTTCATCTATTATTGCTCGTATTTGCGCGTATTTATGCGGCTATGCGCCGACCCGTGTGCAGCTGAATTCGCTCACCTGTTTGCTCTGCATCCACGCCGTTGCGTGTGCGTGCGCGTATGCAGAGCAGGTGAACGATGATTCTGTGGGAAAAGTAAAGCGCGTGGCGCGACTGTATGGCGGAAATTAGACCGGCGATTCTTACCAGGTTAATTATTGGTCCGCTTGGCGGGGAGAGTTATGAATTAGTCGAGGCAGCGTTTAAAGGGTGGAAGGAGGGTAGAAAGGTGGACGATTGGGAGGAATGTTTAAAGGGACGAACGTAACGAAACTGGCTGTGGGAAAATAATGTTCGAGACGGGGACGAGCGTAGGGAAGAAATATGATTATGAGGGTAGGTGTTGTTTTAAATAAACTTTTCCGCCGGCCACGATTTGTGAACTCTTTACGAATGACAGAATGTAGGATTTAATTTTTAGTTTCATTTGTTTAGTGCACGTGACATTATAATGTTAGGATATCAGGCAGAATAAAGCTACGGCTAAATGCTCTTTCTGCATGCAACCATTTTTTACAGGAGAATTTATTTTATCTACTCCTAGCATTATAATAATAACACGCAATTACGTTTAATAATAGTAATTTAATTATAATATATTCGTTATAATAGCAATGGGACTGAAAAAAATGTTGCAATAAAATATAACCGAGCATTTTTCTTATTAAGGACGTCTGTTTATATAATAATTGCGAAATAAAACGTTACGAGGAAAATATAAAATTTAGAGTAATTCATTCTCTTATTGCATCTATCAGGTTCGATGTATTTTTATGAAATTCAAAGGAATTCGATTGCCTGATTTATCATCCCCGTTGCATTTTTATAATTACAAGCTTCCAATTGAAACTGGGTTACAGAACGTACAAATGTTACACGATGATTTCATTGTTATTTTAACGCGACATCTCGACAGGACATTTCGCCAACTAATTTTTATTTCCAACTTTTCGTTCGCTTATTTTCTCCGCGAATGCACGATGTTTGAGAAAAGAGATATTAAATTATTTGACAGGCGAGAGAAAATTCCCATCTACTAGACATCGTATCGTAATTTTCAATTGTCTTGGTGGAATTGTAATTTGTAATACGCCGATGAAAAGGAGCAATCGATCACCACACGTGGTAAAATTCATCTTCGACGGTAAAATCACACTGCCAGGAATATCTGGCGTCCTGACCGGCGCAAGTTAATTTCGAGATACAGGGTAGCAATTAAAAGTAATAGTACACCTACTTTATCAAATTTCCCTAATGATATCAGAGATATGAGATTAAATTTATGGCATATTATATCAGTGCACATATTAAAAGCAATTATTTAATGTAACGATCGTTATTTATTGTCGTTTAAATGTTTGAAATTGGTCGAATGGAAAATAATTTCCCAAGCATAAAGATAATCCCATACCGTTCTGTATGGCATGTTTGACATTATTTGAAACAATTCATAACGAATGTTTTGCGAAAAAAAAAAAAGAAAAAAAGGGAAGAAAAAGAGGAAAGAGAAGGGGGAAAAAACCATGAAAATAGAGATACGAGGATTGTTCAGACGCTAAAAAACGGATTTAATTTTATGGAAATGTGTGTAGTCTAATTGAAGAGATGGTATTGAGAATCGTAAATTGCTTTTTAATCGACGAGTTTCATGAAACATTTCAGGTGAAATATGAATTGTCATTTAATGCGCATCACTTTAATAAGTTATACAGGTTTATACACATACTTCGGTTGATTTAAAAATAATAATAAAACAAAATGGCAAACCGAAATAAATGCTTCGTTCGTTTCATCACTTTCATTTAGGGATTAAACGAAATTGATAGTGACGAGTAAACTTTCCACGCCCCTCCGCCCTTCCATATTATTTTACCTTTTATTTTGCAAAATATTTAAAATTCATGACAGTAAATGATAAAGAGTTTTCAGCGTTCAACAATCAATATCGAGAAGTACGAAGCGGAAATAAATTAATCCCAAATATTTAAACGATACGCTTTGTAACTTTGCATAATTACAGCACGTCACAACTGGCGTAAAAGTAAAAATACTCTGACAACATTCCTCCGTGAATTCCCCTCCGAATAATGTACAAACGAACGTCAAAATTAATTGCAAACTTAATATCAAAACGTCACAAGCAACGTTTACTCCGAAGCGTAAGAATCTCCGATTAGACGAGTCCAGCGTTTAGAAAAATTCTACTTGTCCAAGTTTCGTATATTCTCATGCATTTCCGATTGATTGGTGCAAGAATGGGACGATTCCAAGGCCAATTCCAAATAATTTGTCGACTGCTCGCGAGCGACCAAAATTCCGCTAGATAACGTCGTCCCACTCGGCTATTTTCCAACTTTCCGTAAGGAAAAAAATACAAGCAGAGAGCTAAGACGTTGGCCGACGTTGCCCATAAAAATCTTGATCCTCCAGCAAATACTCGTGGGCGAAAAAAATGTTGAATTCGCCCTACTTCTTTTACATCTGCACGGCTGCATATTTTGTTTTTTATTTATTTAGTAGATTATTTACAATCAATTCTCATACAGAATTTTAAGTAAATTATTTTGGCACGGTACTGTAACTTGGATTATAAAAGCTTATAGTATGTTTGCTTCTAGTTGAATCTAATTCTTCGCTCTAAGGGGTACTGCCTGTTTAGTCTGCGGATCTGATCCGTCGTGTCAATTAATTGGGTAACTAGCGGGTTTTGGTGGCTGTTGACTCTTATATTACATCTGTTTCTGAACTTGGATGTTTCTTCTTTGACTGTGGGTGTCTTGAGGTCGCGATGTATCGTTTCGTTGGTAACATACCAAGGTGCGTCTATCAAGGATCTTGGAGTCTTTGATTGGAATCGTTGGAGAATCTCTACGTTGGAGTTGCTCGCTGTTCCCCATAGTTGGATCCCATAGTTGCAGCGCCTGCCAATGAGCCAGCAGAGTTTGTTTAGTTTTGTTTTCAGTTCTTTGGATTTCTCTACGATGTGCCGTTTCCATGTCTAGAATCTTGCCCAGGTATCTGACTGAATCTTCGTTTGGAATTGGAGCGTATGCCCTTAACGAAACAAGTTACAGACGCGTTTCTTTGGGTAGCAGCTCGTGCTGTTCTAGGGCGCGAATCTTGCGCGCGTCTCGTTTCAAAAAGCGTGAGGAGGACTAAAAGCTTGTGGATTTTCTCCAGTTTCAACTGTTCGAACGTGGAGCGGCGAAAAGCTGGCGCTTGAAACAGGTCGTTTGACGGGCGCCCTTGTCCCGCGGACCAACACTTGCCACAAATTCCAAGCTACTTAGTGCACTTGTCATTCAGAGACACGCGGCGAAACATTTACTTCCCCCCGTTGCATACATCGGTCTGAGCACACAAAGCGCGTGCTTGCGCATGGTACACACGTAAAAGTATGCACGTACGGCAGCAAGGTCGCCGTACAGTGTGCCACAAGTGCTAGACACGTGGTTTATCGTGCACCTTGATCAATGAGCGCGACGCGGCCGAGTGAATGAGCCGAATCGCGCCTCAGCTCGCTAATTCACGCTACCGGACCAATGCTACTCGCACAGCCTGGAAAACGAGGCAATTTGTCGCCCGAAGAGCATCGGTTTACCCCGAGACAGGATTTTGCGAAAGTTGTGCTCTGTTGGTCGGAACTGGCTAATGAAAAATTGAACAACGCATTTTTCGGAATTACGTCAGCTACGTGTACGCTGGTGGTAGTTGCTTGGTATAAAAGTTCGCTGAAATTTACTTTGCATCGTTTTTTCCCTCAATTGTTTCCTCTAATTGGCGGCTCTGACGCTTTTCTTTACGATGTCACTGTGTGCAGCGACCTGTGCGTACACCAACAGGTATATTCGCGGTTAGAAAACGAGAACAGCAGAGAAGAATGTTGTTTTCCTTTTGCCTGTTCTCTCTCTTTTGCTTTCTCTCGCTCTCTCTCGTCGTCGTTTATCGAATCGGCGAATCTGGACAAATTGAACGCGGAACGAGAGAGGCGGATAACTTGATGACGCTGGGGATTGTGAGTTACGACGACAAAGAAAAGCGTACGCCACGTGGATCGCTGTATTGGCGATAAATTGAACCGGTTCGGCAATGAACATGCGACAATGCGGATTGTTTTCGTCGATATATCGAATTACGTGGAAATTTGAAGTTTACGATGTCGTTGCCACAAGTGTTTCCCCCTTTTCTTTTATCTTTGCTGAAATTAATTTGAGGTAACGTCGAGGTTCGAGGAGGGGGTGTCTTCATAAGATTTTTACATCAACTTCCTTCTTTGCTTTCGTTGCAGTAGAATTTATTCGCGTTTATTGGAATTAGAACGATTAGAATTCTGGTTAATGTTTGATTAAATGGCTTCTTAATTGCTTGAATTTCATTACACATTTACACGCGAGTTCTCTTTATATTTTTAACGAGAGTTGTATTTTGGAAAAGGGAACCACTTGTTACATAAAACACTGTTAAAGTAGCTTTCTATCGGCAAAGGATATTAGCCTACTCGTTTCCAAGTGAAACACGTTAATCCTATTGCAACGAGCAAACACTATAAAAGCTGCAATTAGCCTAATAGACTTCTCCGTTAAAAGTGTCGATTCGCTGGACAAGACCAATCGCAAAAAGTGCATGCGCCGATCATTGAAAACGTCGCTTTTTACTCAACGCCTAAACTATTCCACTGGCATTGAAAGGAGGAGATTACCAGACTCGCAAAAAGATACAGAGAAAGAATAGAAACACACAGGAACAACGCAACAAACATCGCAAGAAGACTAAAAAGGAAACACCCAATAGACGAAAGACCCAAACACGAAGATGGCACCCCGCTGGGGGTAGCCACCCACATGCTATATTTATTTTTATTTTATTTTGTTTACCAATGAGATATAACACCTTACCAAATGTCCTTCAGGACAAATTGTAAAAAAAACAAAATAAACTAAAAAAAAGAGAACTGATATTGAAACACCAAACTCTATCAACTAATTAGCCCGTTAAGGCTGCACAGTCCGACTTGATCCAACCATTGATCCAAGGTTTTTTTTTTATTTTATTTTGGTTATTTTGCAATTTGTCCTTATGGACATTTGGTAAAGTGTTATATCTTGTTGGTGAAGAAAAAAAAAATAAAAATAAAAAATAAATATAGCATGTGTATATGTATGTGTATGTGTTATGTTATATCTTTTATGTTTTGATCCAAGGTAGACCCAAATTCGTAGATGGAACATTCAAGCTGTTTCTGCCTTTGCACTGTGTGCTACCATCTTCTTAAATTCGCGATCATTCACAGCCCTGTGCCAAACGACTATAGTGAGCATGGAGTGTCTAGAAGCCTAGCAAAAAATGTGAAAAGCAGATTGCAAGTTGCGAATGGATCTTAAAAAGAGGTCGAGAGACAAGGTCAAGCGTTACAATGGACGCAGCAGCGTGAAACCGCGTAAATCAGAGAAACACAACGTCGACATGAAAATAAAAGTCGAGGCGCGTCCGTGGAAGTTGCGCAGCTTCCTATCGTTGGAGAAATCAATCAAACGAGTGCGATCGAACGATATCGCGCTTGCTCTGTCGCTCTTTCGATTTTCCCTGGAAAAAAGAAAAAAAAAAAGAGACCGGACTCCGGTGCGTCTCTATTTGTTTCACGCTGATTGATCGAGGGATCGACAGGTCGATTCTCGGACGAGGTCGCCGGGAAGAGCGGCACGTGGCGCGTTAAATATGGTAAACGAGCGACGTGACAGCCACCACGCGAGGTTCGGTTTCCTTCTCTTTTTCCCTCCTTCCTTTTTCCCCCTTCCCCCTGCCCTTTCGTTTTACACGTGCAGCGACGCCGCAAAGCGCATTCCCCGACCTGATCGCGGATATTCCGCGCGTCACGCGACTCGCTTCTTGCAATCCACGTTCGTCAAGCGCGATCATCGATCTATCACCGTGTCCCGTTCGTCAATCGGACGAATCGACTCGGTCACGCGCGCTCCGAAGAAACGTGATTGACCGAGTCCCTTTTCTCTACTTTTATCGACGTTCCTATGGCGGTAGTATAACGGAGTATCGCTGTTAAAAACTGCAAGTACGTGATACTTGTACGTGCGTATGATGATCGCAGCGGAGATCGAATACCGAGTCGATCAACTATTGCATTGGCGACCAAGCGATTGCGGAGTTTGTCAGTACCAGTTAATGACGAAGTCCGCAGTCACTTAGTTGCACAATATTACACAGCAAGTAGGATTTTTTATTATCGTTTAATTGGTACTTTACAATTTGTCCAGGACATTTGGTAAATTAGCAAGATGTTTGTTGATTTTCGGTTGCTGCGAGCTGATAGAAGTTTAGCATCCTGTCGCGTAATGAATCATCAATGTGGAATCATCGCGATGGAGATTGAGATGCCAGAGAAAGACAGGAGGATCTGGTGTAGCATAGAAACTGGACTTTAATCGTCGCTTCAACTGTGACCAGGTCGCGTCATTCTTCTTCCTCTTTGGAAGGCGAATATAACGGAGACAAGCGCAATGAAAGGAGCACCAAGGATCGCGTCAACGCGTGATAAAATATCACGGACAGTTCACTGGCTTTCGGACAAAATTCCAGCCGCGAAACTCTCCGCTGCGAACGAAGATATTCGCAACGATACAATATCGAAGCTAAAGAAGAAAAGAGAAGAGAAGAGAAGAAGAAAAACGAACGAAGGAAGATCGAATTGAACAAACTATCGCTTGTAAATAAATATCCAAACGGGAACGCTGTAGCTAGCGGATGTTCGTTAACGTAAAGTGCGAAACTGATATTACACGTTCTGCGGTAATCGAAAGAGCCGGAAAAAAGGGAGGAAAAACACGTAAAAACGTGGTTAGTAGGTCGGCGTTGGCGGAGCTATTCAGTCGTTATTCCTTTTAGCTGGTGGAAGCGCCAACGTCCTTCCGCGTGATTACGGAATTTCACCTGTTGCCGGCTATTACTTCTGCCGCGGATTACGTAACAATTATTACGACAATCGATTACCATTTTATCGAGGCCAATGGATGGATACTGGAATCGATATAAACTAGATAAGAGCGCGGATCGCCTTTTCGTCTTGCATTTATCGTTGCCGGCCGCGATTCATAATTTAACAAGGCGCAACTGTGCAAGTTCGATTCGTAAATCAGTTGGTCGACTGCTCCTCGAAGGATGATCGTAGTGAAATTTAACGCTTCGTGATAAACTCGCTGACTCGCCTGTTAATTTCACGTCTAATCGCTTCACTTTCTCCTGGCAACTCGACGATCGTAATCTTCCGGGAATGTCAATAACAATAATTTTGGAAAAATGAGAGCTTTTTGCTTAGACATATAGAAGCACGTATCGCGAGATGGCATTGTCATGTGCGTGTTATGCGAATCGATCTACCATATGAAAGTTTAATATGCATAGAACAGGTCGCAAGAGTCTTTCAATTTGGGGGAAAGGCTAACACGCAGGATTTTTCGCAAGAAGACTAAAAGGGAAACACCCAATAGACCTCATAAAAGATATAACTTAGCAAACACGAAGTTGTCACCCCGCTGGGGGTAGCCACCCACGTGCTATATTTATTTTTATTTATTTTTTTATATAACACTTTACCAAATATCCTTCAGGACAAATTGTAAAAACCAAAATAAACTATAAAAAAAACGCAGGATTTTGTAAATAGTGAAACCAAAGCAAAACAATGGTAAGAGCGTGTGTGTATATATGTAGGAGATGAAAGGACACTGGAACCTTTCTTTCGCAATGTTTGGGAATGTGAAGTGATCGCCACTTCTAAGAAAACTCTACATCTGGTCTTCGGTTTTCTCAAACGCTAAGGTCATCGATAGCGCATAGACAAAAGAATGCGTCGATGGCAGACCATAAGCGGTACACGTGCGACGTTGGCTTCGGGGTTCTTTTAGTCTCAGGGTAACATTGCTAGCGTGCGGATCTGGACCGGCTTACATCGTATTCCACACTTTGTACTTTAATATTTACAATATTTATGTAAACTCCCTAGAGTTCGCGTGGGATAGGGATTCTTTTTGCTTTACGGGTAGCATGACTTTTTCTAACAGTCAGAGCGACCCTTTTAGGGTTTTATGGCCAACCATTTTTGAGAGACACTCTTTTCCCAAACGGACGGACAGGGAGCAACATCGGAGACAGACAAGGGCACGGAATAACCATTTAAAATTTTGAAGATTGAGGAAGAAAGATCGGTAGCTCAGAGAGCCGATTTTCAGGTGAACATTGTACAGAACTTGCTACTTCGCGTCTATGTAAATTATTGTAATTTATTGTTATAGACGGATATCAATTGTTGTTTATTTTTTGTATTTTATCTAGCTATATTCACAATAAAACTCGATTTTCAGACTTCAGAATCGATCACCTGAATTACCTCAAGATTTACAATATTACATATATATACTTACAATACCTTACAATTTACCCACGCGTTTCTTTAATTCCACATACATCGAATAACCTTCACGCCAATCGATAGGCTCGCAGCAGCAATAAAAGTCGCAGGAACGTGGTCTGTACGAACTGCGATATTCAAATTGTATTTGTCGCGGCGAAGAAACAGGTGTACGGCTTTCGCGCCAAAGTTGGTTACCTGATCGTCAACTTGTACTTGTATTTTCATGTTCCAAAAAAGTGATTCCATTTCGATGGATTTCGAGCTGGTCCTCTCGCATACGCCGGCGTATCGACGCAGCGTAATCGCTCAAAGGCAAGGACAGTTGGACTGATCTGCGAACTCGATCAGCGATTCGCGGAAAGCTCGGGTCAATTGGAAAAGCCTCGAGAGTTATACGTTGTAAAAAGCACATATGTTGCAGGCGGTTACGATCCTATGTGTCTTATATGTCGGAGATGAAAGGACATCGGGGCCTTTCTTTCGCAATGTTTGGGAAGGTCCCCGATACTTTAGTCCAGACTTTTTATTGTGGCCGTACTTAAACAATGAAACTGAGAAATAGCTGTTTATGAGTTACGTCAATTATGATTGCCCCAGATTTATGACAGTGGGCTTGGGCTCGGAGTGACATAACGGGTCGCTGAACGTAGCCACGTCACGGGAGGGCCGTGTACCTAACAGAGCTATGAAATAATTAAATAACTCTCCTTAAAAACAGAGATTGACCCGGGGGGTGCAGAGAGGTACGGAGAGGAGTATCTAAGGGCAGTTCCACTTGGACCGAGGCTGAATCCGATAAGTTGGACTAGCCCAGTGAACACGTCCGTCGAGTTCCTAATCGCAATCGTCATCCCGTTGGCCGTGTATTCGTTATCGAACCTAAATTCACCGTCATCGACATCTCGATTATTCAATCACCGCTATCGCTTGTTAACCTTTGCGATACATTCGCTTCGATTAAATATCATCTGGTACACAACAACGATGGCGAACTCGCAGAAAGATTGATTACACGCCCCGTTTTCCAAAGACGACCCGACATATATAAAACAAGAGGAGAACATGAAACAAAAGCTGTTCATCGAAGGTTTAGTTTTCGAGAAAATCGAGTTGCAAATTTATCGAGTATACTTGAACATGACTAAGCACGTTCAAGCATACTTGGTCAATTTTCAAACTCCATCTTCTCGTAAACTAAGCCTTGAACGAATCTTATTGCACATTTTGTTCTTATTTTTCACGAGAGATCACCTGGCGCCCGTTTGTTCCTTATTCCAAAAATATTTCCATATTAAGCAGGTTAAAGTTCCAAAGTGGAGCAAATGTTTAGCAGCGAGTGTCGCGATTCTCAATTCAGCAATAAAAATTACCGTCGATGCGAAGGATCGTTTAAACGAGAAACGAGTGTCGAGGCGTGGCGTTATAAACAAGCTATTTGCATATTGTGCGAGTATTATGCAACGACGATGAGGTTTGTCAGGCTTCTGTTTACCGGCGAGAAACGAGTATATTATGCGAGTACGTAACGTGACTATTACGTTAAAACGTGGAAACGTAATTATAGACGCGTAATGAGGAATCGACAGGCTGTGATGATCCTATTTAAGGAGACAAACGTGTCAGGCATGTGAACCAACAGATATCCATAAAAAATATTTCGATCATTACGATTCTACGAGCACCAGATTTCTTAGCGCGATAGACGTAATGACCACTATCCGTCATTCTATAAGACTCGGTTGTCGTCAGGTATTCCGTTGGCAAACGCGTCATTAATCCGATTCGATTGATCGATAAGGTGAAGAGTTAGCCGCACGTGGCACGATGAGTATGTCCAACTATTCGAATAGGTGAAATCATCGCGACTTGTTGTTAGCCTTCTCCCGTCTTACCAGTCAGTAAGCCGTTCGGCTTCTCTAGAGAAACCTCCCGGAGCCTTAGAACGACAAGAATTTAATTCCATCTACGTTTAGCTCTACGAATTCTTTGATCAAAGAGCGAAATATGATTTGTCGTCTACGACAGCCTTCGATGACTAGAAATTATCGACTTCTTTAAAAAATGTACTCTGTTCTTGTCCCATCTCTGCACGTGGAATGGCAAAGGTGTTCACCTTCGCGAACTTAGGTGAACACCACACGGGTGTCATAATTTTCTGATTTTTAATATTTTTGTAAAATATTCGGAAACTAAAAGGCTCTAGTCACATATATCATATGGCTAGTCTAAATGAAATTCGTAAAAATGCTGCGCGCCAACGATGGTAACATCGTGAGAGACGATCAGAGGACAGCAATTAAAAATTACACTCGCACTTGTAAATTATCTATTTATACTCCGAGAAGCTCTAGTTCCATGTAACCGGTGGTTCTAAAATAAATTCATAGGAATCACTTGATTTTATCGCTGCTACGCGAGAATCGCTCCTTAAGAATCCTGTTGAGCGAAGGTCAAGCTTGCTCGATTGTTTCTCCGTATACAGTCGATACGTAGGCTATTAATCCGGTTTACGATCGATCGATCGATCGATCGGGATCGAGGTAGTCGACAAGAGGCGCGCGTGCCAGGTTAAATATGGCAAATGACTCAATTGGAGCTGCAGGTCGCGATGTTTGCCGCGCTTTTTTATCTTTGCCCAGCATGTCGTGTCTCGCGCGCTGACTGAATCGCCACACGCTGGTTTATGCCTGCAATTCCCATATCTGCTGTTTCCAGATGCGTTTCGATACTAGAAACACCAAGTTTTATTTTGCCGTTGAAGTTAAACCGACGTTTCGTTGTTTAATAGCTTTTCCTTTTTGTTTCGATTCCGTTTCGAAATATTTTTTAATCGATTGCGCTGCGAATACGAAGGGAAATTCTTTGCTCTGGAAATTGGTAACTGGCGGAGTAGCGCGAAATTTGAGAAACGCGGAGCTTTATTTTACCGTCGAAGTTACACGTATGGATAAAATCCGAATGCTTGGCAGCGTTTTATTTCTCACAGCCAGCATCGTGATTTATAGTTTGTCCTCGCTTGGATTTTTTAAATATATCGCGATGTTTATAGTTGAATTAGTACGTGTATCGTAAGATGATGATATTGTATGATATCCTTTTGGCAAAATTTCATCGGCTTTTGGATACTTTGGAAGAAGGTAATTATTCTGAGAGGCGCAAAGAATTTTCCGGCGATGTACGAAACTCGCGTTAATTAGCCAGCAAATACGAATCTTTATCCTTGGCACTTCACCGCTAAAACAATTCCACGTTCGATGTAGCTAAGATTTAAAGATTCCATGACGAGACTGTTCCGCAGACAAAATTTACTGTACTGATTACTTCAATTATAATATTAATAATGTTATTAGCATAAGGACGATAATAATACCATCGCAATAATATTACATGAAAATTGCAAATTATAATCTTCCTACTCTTCATCTAGTGCTAAATAATAACAAAATATTTATTTCATTCCTTGTGCGTTTAGATCTACGAATTCTTTAATCAAACAGCGAAATATATAATTAACGAGAAATGTGATTAGAAATTAAGGATCTCCTTAAAAATGACAAGGGTCTTCACCTTCGCGAACACCTTGAAAATGATACGAATTTTGAACCGTGATAATCTTGGTGAGTCGAAAATGATCAAAATTTTTGAGAATTTATTTTTCCACGAAAAGTGGCGTGAATTTTCCCTCGCGACGGTCCTTAAAAATTAAAAACGACCAATTTCGTTTGCGGATGCGTTCTGTTCTCACATTCTTTGCTTCGCGATTTTCACGGGAAACGTAACGTGTCAGCCTTCGATGCTTCAAAATCATCAGTTTCTGTCAGTTTTTCAAACGGAAGCAAAGGTTTTGTACCATCGCCAGTTGCGATCATTTTCGCGCGGATTTTCACACGTGATAGTCTGTAACGATGAAAAGTCAGCGCTTTCGATCCAAGATGCGCGTTCTGCTGGCTTGTTTTTATACGGAAAGAAACGTCCTTGTCCGTACGAGTGTGTTGCGCTTTCTTTGCGCGTCCAGACGATTCCATTCGCAAGCGAAAATGTGTTACTGTCTATAAACGGCGCGGTTTAGCTCGTGCACCTCGCATTCCCGAACTGGACTGGACGCGGATTCTATAAGGTTACGCCCTTTTTGCGACGATTTGCTCGGCTTGTTGGCACGTGAACACGCTTCTTGCCGGCGGCTTAGACAAGCTGACCGTGTTGCAAGGCGTCGGATTAAACGGCTCGTTCTTTCCAGCCGAGATGAAGACGTTCCAGCGAACTCGATCATAGAACTCGACGTTGAAACCTCTAGGAATTCTTGCGACGCGAGCTAACTGGTTGAGAGTTTAATAGAGGAGGATGCACGAGGAACAGACGCTTCTTATATCGTCGTCTCCTTTTTACTCCGCTTTTGTAACCTGTCTTACAGCTGTGAATACATCGATGTCAGTTTTTCGTTCATCGTCGGCTTGTCGCAAGGGTCAGACGATTAAGAAATATTCGTTTTTCGGCGTGTAAATTCTCATTGATCCACTCAGATATCTATCTATTTATTTATTTATTTACACGGAAAATGATGGTAATCAATTTTCAAATATGGTTTGGTGCAAAAGTAGCAACGTAAATGATTCTAAAGTTGAGATACGTTAAAAAATTCATGTTGAAAGAACTTGGGACAGGGAAGCTTCTGCCTGGAATTTCCTCTCCGACACGCGCAGAGACAATCAAAGCTCACGCTGTTCGTGTCTTTTGCGCAGGGTTTACTTCGTGAAAGAATCTAGTGTTGGAGAAATGATTATTTCTGACGAGGATTGGAGCAAGATACTAGAACAGGGAATTATAATATTTGTGTAAAAATTGTCCTACGATTGTTTATTTATTTTTACATTTCCTTCTTGAAGCAAGCAATTATTTTCCTTTCACTCTGCGGCTGTTATTCTTTTCACTTTAATTGCCCGTAATAAAATGCTGTTCGCGCAGGGGACATATAAAACAATTTCTTAAAATTCACTTCCTTCCTCGCCACTTCATGGCTCAATGACTTTATACTCTCCGTACAGTTAATATACTTTCGTCCTGGAAAATCAGAAGTTCCTTATTCGCGAACCTATAACACGTCACGTGCGAATGACGAGAATGCCATTAATCGCGCACTAATTAACCGGCTAGCTGTTTCTGACGAGCATATTCGTCAGGAAGAAACGGCGATAAAATGGCCATATAAAACACGATTGGCTAGAAAAATTTACCGAATGTCTGGACAAATTGCGGAGTAGAAATTAAATAATAAAAAAAATATAAAACACACTCGTAGTACACTCGTCGTGGCAAACTTTTCGCCACGCTTGTCAAGAGCTAACTTAGCGTGAATCCTCGAGCGTATCAAGCGACTCGCCGACAAAACTGCGGGAATTGTCCAGTCGAACGTGACCCACATGGCAGCAATATCGCTGCTAACAAATGCGCCTTCACAATCGGTGATGGAAGAAGAGCGCCAGGGGAATGGCAGGGCAGGCGAGGGTAATTATGCGAGTACGTACCCCTGGCAAACAACGTGCACGTCGGACGATATATGGGCGTAACGTGAAACTGATACAGCGCGTATTCCTGATAAATTGCGCGTAATTACGGCCGCTTATGTAAACAGACGGCAGATCGCGTGAAATCGCCGCGCATTAAGGGCGAACCGTGGAAACTGGAAGCGAGGAAAGGGAAAAGGAACGAAAGAAAGTGGAGAATGGGGAAGGCTGTTGGTCGACGTACTATGGCACGAGCACGGTGCATGCTTGTTCCTCTTTTAATTGATGCCGCGGGCGGCAACAGGACCCACGGCCAGTCGCTTGAAATTGAAACGCTGAACGAGCCAGCTATAATTCACTCGGCTGTAATAACGCTGGCCCTCTTCTTGCCCTACACGCGTATTCCTCTGTTTTCTCTTGTCACCATGCGACTTGTTACTATAGCGCGAGGCAACCTTAGCAACGCAAAATATTGCCATTTCCTCGTGACGAGTATATTCGTGAAAAACGGCTCAGTTCCTACGCGAACATTCAAATAACTTAATATCGTTCTAAGCGAAGGCACTGGGAAATTTAGAGACTCGAAGGAAAGAAAGAAATATACATGTGATAAAAATGAGAACTATGACCGTTCTCCGTGCGGATGGACGTTCTGGAACGTGGTACGTGGTGCACGAGGAACGTAGGTAGCATCGACCAGCCCCGTTTACACGTACACACGGCGAAAAAGCCGGCCAAGCTTCGTTATCCATTCATAAATCCCATTAAAACCATTGAGAGCGAGCTCCGCGTGGCTGACCTTCCTCCCTTCTTGCCACCTCTCGTGCGGCCACCCCCGGCTGCAGGGTCCGACACCGCCCCCTTGTCGTCCCGACACGCTTAACACCTCGCGATCCCAGCCAGAACATAATTAAGTCATTACACGTTCGTTTTACACGGTCGTAGCTCATTTTTCTTCCGGCACGCGGACCAAATCACCGATTTTATTCATGAGATGTTAACAGGTTCTTGCGCCTCTTTTTCGCTCCTGCGCACTTTTAGCTCGCTGGCCGTGGCTCCACTGGCTGTGTTAGCCGCCCGCTCACTGTGTTAAACGTTTCACGCGCAAGGATTTTTCCCGCCGCTGTCAACGTTTTTCCTCGCTGGACACGCTGACGGTTCGCTGGATTTTTGAAGCTCAGAGCAACTCGCAAGTCGAGTGGCTTGCAGACTTTTACTCTGCTGGCTAAACGCTAAGCTTCCTTCAGAATTTAATCGAAGCTCGTACTTTCGTCTAACTTCCGAGTAATGAATTTCTCAATTTTTCTTAATTACGCGAAGAGGGTTAGCGTTACAGAGTCTTTGTAAATGTAACCTTTGGAAATTGAAAATCGCGGGCTAAGGAGGAGAAATATTCGCGGCAGGTTTCTCTTTTATCTTTTAATTTTACTTCACAATTTGTCCAGCTGCACTTGGTACATTTTTCTAGTTTAATTTAAATAGAAGCGCAGGTAGAAGGCGAACTCCGTTACCATCTTAACGACGCGTTTACGTTGCGCGTTCCAAGCCAAATTGACGAGAAACGATGATTGTTTCTTGCAAGTGTCATCCTTAGAAACCGCTTCCACGTTGGAAGGGACCAATGGGTCAGTTTGAACCATTTATGGACTGGCAAAAATTACCGTTTGCTAGTTTCTAATTTTTGTAGTAAATAATAAACACGAATTTGGTTAAATCGAACCTTGTCGGATTAAATCCGCTTGTAATAAAACAAACAGGTCCTTCCACCTGTTGAAATTAATCGCATATTATTCCTTCTCCCGTCTCCTCTCTTTAATCTTCTTTTCAAGGTGTAAGAAGAATATATTTTATTAAAGATATTCAACCAGCCAGGTGTGTAAAGTCTAACACAGCAGGAAGCTCGTATAATTAAAGCCCCGAAAGGGACAAAGGGCCGCAAGGTCAAGTGCAATAAAACAGAGAATGCCAAATATAGCAGCAGGTAGAATACAAAAGAACAGTGGATAAAGCGGAATATCTGGAGGAAGGAGGAAACGCCAGCCAGAGGCTAATTGCGAGAGTTGCAGCAGCAGAAAAGAAAAGGTATTTTACGTTAGTTTAGACGTAGACGTTTTAAGATGCCATTTCGAGCCCCTTGAAATTTGTTGTATTATAAATAAATGAATATTACAAACATTCCAAGTGAGAAAAAACATTCAAATGTTTCCAGTGTTTAGCAGACGAGGGTGTAACAAAAATCGATAAGAAGAGGTTAATTAGGAAAGAAGGGTAGGAGGGCGGGAGGTTACGAAGCGAGTGGTGCACGAGGCAGCAGAAATAGAAGCAGAAACGCGTGGCTGACGGAAGTTGTAACACCGATAGCTCAAATAATTGCTCGCCGTCATAGTACTCGACCAAACGCGTCGGAGTCTGGTTAAACATAGTATCAATTCACGTAGCACGCGGGCACAATTATGTCATTACCCGCTGTCGATGTTTAATCTTGTCAGCTAATCGAATCGATCCGTAATCGAGTCTTTCCTCCCTCGATTCCCCGCTTCCGGCCAGAAGCTCGCGCCAAACATTCCACGAGAAGTTCGTGCGAACCATCAATGAATCTCCGTTTAATTAACTAGCTATTACCGGCACTGGTATCGGAAGAGTAGTCGGAAAAGAAAGAAATTGTCGAGTGGGAAATAAGAAAGCACATTTTTTCGCATATTGGCATGCGGGGGGATTTTTATTCCTTTTGTTTTTTTCTTGATTTTCATCGAAAATATAAGTAGCGAGAAGTCTGATTAATATGGGCACTTTCGATAGTTTGGTGCTTTTGGTTTCTCAACGTAAAGACCTGGTTGTAAGACAGTTTTATTTCGGAATAAAAGCAGAGAATTTTGAAATCCTTAAAAAGTAGGGGTTTTAAATATGGAGTTTTATATTTAGCGAAACTCGTGGTATTTTATCGTAGTTTTAATAGTTTTTCAAACACGGAATAAATTAGTGACAGTGTATTGAAATTTAGTTCGGAAATATAGCGATATGTGTATTTAACAAACGGGTTAGAGCAGAGGAAAATAGGAAAATAGGAAAAATATAACAAAGTTATAAACAGCTTTGAAAATATTTCGCTAAACGTATGAAACTCGTTGGAACGAAGTATGGAGAACTCGATACAACTGAACGGTATGAAACAATACAGGGCAACTTTATCGATATAAAACGACTGCGTCACGCGAAACTTTTACTTTCAGTGGCACACAACGATTACTCTGCTCACGCATTTTCCACACGTGTACTTTTTCTATATCCTTCTTTATTCGCTTCAAACGAACTGTGCAAATATTTCCTTTCAAAGTGCGCATTCAAGGTCTACATGTGAAATCTTCGAAATTCTTGAACTTTTCGAATCGACGATTTTCGACATTCGCCACACGTGTACTACGAATACATAGAAAGGAACAACTGAATATTAAAGGCGTAGTAATTGTTGGCCAATTACACGAGACCGGCTCAAAATGCTAATTCCTTTGAATAAATAAAATATAATAAAAAATCTTTTGACAAATCTGAATGGGATTACCATCGAAGAAAACATTTTTTTTTTTTATTTTACTTTTGATTTTTTACAATTTGTCCTTATCTTATTGGTGAAAAAAATAAAATAAAAATAAATACAGCATGTGGGTGGCTACCCCCAGCGGGGTGCCAGCTTCGTCTTTTCTAAGTTATATATTTTATACAATAAGATACAACACTTTACCAAATGTCCATAAGGACAAATTGTAAAATAAACAAAATAAAAAAAAAAAAATATCTTTTATGACCGAAGAAAACGTCAACGGTTAAGGGAGAGAGAAAAGGACAAAGAGGTAGTGAAAATAGGAAGAACAAAAGCGAGATTTTATATTTGGTTGTGCGGTTATTAATATCAAACAAATGCGTCTGATAAGATTAACGTGCAGTTGAGTAAAACGACGAAAGAAGACGGAGCATAAAGTGAAGCATAAAGTGTCTTCAAAGAAGGTTCAAGACGAAAATTACGAGGCGTCGGTGGAGACGGACTATGCTGAGATTAATTTACCACGAGGCGACCTCGCAAAGCGATGAAACATACAAATAAAATATGCAAACGCGATGCTTCGATACATGGCTGACGGTCAGAAAACTCGGTCGGTCGTAAAAAATATTTACAGGAGAATTGCTGGCATTACGGAAGCGACGAAAACGACGGGACAAAGACGTTGGAAGACGAGGACGATGTTGGAACGCAGTGAGACAGAGCGACAATGCCCGACAGTCAAAACTCAATGACTCGTTATAAACATTTGCTGGAAAATCAGCGCGTTACAGAAGCGGCGGTGATTCATCAGGACGAGTCAATAGCACTGGCGCTTCGTCAAATATTTATGTTGATTCGTTACGCGATGAGCGCGATCGGGCCACGTGTTTTCGTGCGATCGCGAAAGAACCGAGGAATAATAACGAGCACGGGAATAAATGGGGGGCGGGAAGGGGCGGAGGAAGGCAAGCCACCGACGGGACGGTTATTAATCACGCGGCCCGGCAATCAAATGTATGTAAATATAATCAAACAATGTAATGACTGTTTTGCTCATGAAATATTTATTACGTTCGACGTTCAGCACCTGTGGCAGGCGGTGTAATTAAGTTGCCGGCGTGCGCCAGGCGTCACCGGCTTTTTCATTTCCCGCGTACAACCGCGACTTTTCACTTTGAACCGGCGCGGCATTCCTCAGAACGCGCAACAAGCTGCTATTTCTCAGTCGAGAACGCCGATGACGAGGTTTGGCACGTCGTTCGACGCAACTAGCTCAACATCAACGTGGAAATCGGACGATCATATACGAAGAAATCTGTCAGGCGAACCTTCGAGCAACCTGCTGACCGCAGCGACTGAACGTGACGAAAGTCTATTGAATCAAACGCGATGTACTTTCCGATGGGAATTCTCGTAATTACGGTGGATTACGCGTGACAGAAGATGAAGAAGGCTGGAACTCGCCGCTGTAATTCTGTAGCCCGACGCGTTCGATCGGATATTGCACGAAGACAGGTAGCAGAGATCAATGGGAATGCGCGCGTATGCGTACAATCCGCACACGAGTGCAGTTCTCAAGGACGCGAGGCAGCAAGTGTAGGGGTGTAGACAGGGTGCGAGCGAAAGAAAACGAGAAAGAGAGAGAGGAGAAGCAGGACATTTACTAGGAAACGAGGTGAACCGTTGAACTGCAGGTGTGTTCTGGCGTTGACGTACTCGCAAAGCTCGTCGGTACACAAAAGTCGACCCATTTTCCATCCTTTCTCCCTTCCAGCCCTCCGTCCTCCTCTTTACGGCTGATGCATCCTCTCTCTTTCTCTCTCTCTGTCCCTCTTGTTCTCCCACTCACCCTCTAAATCGTTCTCTCTTCTCCCTCTTTTATCTTTTTTTTTTTCGTTGGTTCATTCCCTACCTACCCAACGCTACGAGCCGTCACACTTGTTGCACGACAGAAAGGGAGAGGAAGGGGTTGAGAGCGGCGGAGAAAGAGGGAGGAAGGTGTGTAAGGCCGTGTATATAAACGACGTCCGCAAGCCCGCGATTGATATCGAACTGATATTCAAGTTCGTCTGTGTGCCAGTTGCTACGTGTTCTGGAAATTGTTGCAGCACTGTTCATTGTCAAGGTTCGCTGCCCCTAACCTTCCAGCCTCTTACCGAATAAGCTGCCTAAGTCGAAGTGTTGACGTCTGAAGGTTTATGGTGCTTAGTTTACACCGAACGTCTTGGGTTCTTCTTCCTGTCCTTTTTGGCACAAATTCTATTGCCCCATAGTCTGTAAATTATATGCACGTCGAATCCCTTTCTTTGAAGGAATATTTTTGCAACAAACTTATCTTTCGTACTTTGTGAATGTTTTGGGCATTTCTTTCTTGACTTAAATAAACGAGGTTAAATAAAATTCGAGAATCCTTGTTAAGGTCGTTAGATCGTCGCGCAAGCGTCCCTAGACAGGTGGAAGAGACAGTTTTCTATAGAAATGAAAAGTGGAAGGTTTGAAGTTGAGAAGGCAGAATCCGACTCTCTTAGAAACAACGTTCCTATTCTTCGCGAAAACGTCGTTCCTAAAGTGTGCTACGACTTTCGACGCTCGATGGCTAAGTAGCTGATTTTGAGTCATCGTTCAGCTTTAACATCTGCGCAATCTCATCCCAGCCACACACAGTGTACCTAAGTACCTGCCATAAATCCTCCGAAAAGCAGAACAGCGTCAGACTAACTGCCTTAAAAATATGGACAACGTTGTAACTGCGAGCCGAGAAATTACAATAATCCGGGCTAAGGGAAGTTGTCAGCGTGTTCTTAGGCAGAAAATTTATGACCGCCACTCGAGTAGGCTTACTACCAGGCCAACGACGCATAGAACATCCTTCAAGTTTCCCTAATGCATATAAGAAACATTTTATTTATTTGGAAGAATTTTACAATCAATTCTCATTGAGAATTATCATGGCGTGGTACTATGTCGTGAATATAAGAAACACAGAAAATCTTCTACTTTAAATATCCTGTTTTTCGTTCTACATTGTTGCGAACAAACTCGCGGTATCCCAACGAATCTAAATCCAAACATTAGATTCACCTAATTACGATAATTATTTATTATTATTCGCGTTATAGTACCACGTCAGAATAATTTACTTGTAATTCTCAATGAGAATTAATTGTAAAATATTCCCAAATAAAAAGAGAAAAAAACGAGAGATGTTATTGAATTCGATTGTCATCAAAATTTCCTGTAACTTGAACTCTACAGCGACAATGTCCCTAAGCTATAATACTGAAGATATATTAACCGCTGAACGTACAAAGACGTCTGGTAGACGGCCTATATCATTTTAAACGTGGACGTTTAGGTGATGCCAAGAATTGTACATAATTTTACGTTGGCCTACATTAAATGGTATTTTCAGTAGACGTAGAGTCCTATTTCGCTTGTGTGTCGACCGGTTAATAATAAATTTTTTATTTAAACTTTCATCTCGACTTTCTCCATAGAAAGATACTGAAGATACTGTTACAATGATCTTGAGGTGGAAGACATCTGAACGTTGTACGTATATAGACCTACTGCTTTTTGCCAACTTTGTAGCTTTGTTTTTTTAATTATATCAAAAGATCTACGCATAAAAGATATAACTTAGAAAACACGAAGCTGGCACACCTCTGGGGGTAGCCACCCATATGCTATATTTATTTTTATTTTATTTTTTCCACCAATAAGATATAACACTTTACCAAATGTCCATAAGGACAAATTGTAAAAAAACCAAAATAAAATAAAAAAAAAAAAAAATAAAGATCTACGCGATTAGCCGAATAACCGTAGCAGTCATTTGAATGGAACAAACAAGATTATAGATGGTCATAAAAATTCCAACGTCGATGGAGGAAACAGAAAAGAGATTGTCGCGAGAGGAAATGACAAATTAAACAAGCTAATACAAACCTTGTATGCTGCGGATATACCGAGACCTATGAAACGCAAAAAGCATCCAGCGGATCTCACACACACACGCGCGCATCACTCTGAAATAAAAAACAAAAACTAAATTAGAGAAACACGTGCCATTAACAAAACAGCATTAGAGAAACTCGCTGGAGGTCTGCTGGCACTGTTAATTCAAAAACCTTCCATTTTCTACTCTGCTCAACAAATTAATTACAAAATGTACAAAATTCCCCCCTAAAAAAAAAAAAAAGAAATGAAGGAAGAAACGCGAAAATTTTCACACGAAGCTCATTGATAAAAATATTCACAAAGTAATTACCAATATAATATCATCAGTGGCACTTTCTTTCCGATTCCATGCTACTTTTCAGAAACATATCAAAAATCCTACGTACATGTCTTTTCCTCAGAAGCCACACACACCATGGTGAAAGATACCAAAATGTACAGCTTGCGAGTAAAAAATAAAAGAAGAAATCTGGTGGACAAAAATATCGCGCAAAGGTAGCTGCTAATCCAATCATCGACGATGTTTCCTTACTGTTGCGTGTTTCTAGCGCATCCTTTGAAACCACCTATGGGACAACCTATGTATACGATTGCACGGGCAATGGAACCGGCGTTCTTTAAAAACACCCACGCCGCGATATAAATCAAAGTAAGTGCGCGTAGCGTTCGACTCGTGGACAGAATGGCCGGAAGGTAGGTACATAAAACGGGAGCAGGGGAGTGGCAAAAGGATAGAAATAAAGCGAGAGAAATAAAAGACCGTTGATACATGCACGTACGTAGGTACTCGCGAGAGAAGGAACGTCGGCTGCTTCTCGGCCCCGTCTGACGGCCAAATCGAGCAGCAAGAGACGCGGCAGCACGTGCTTCTCCCGCATTACGAACCGTCGCAGGAATGCGGTCTGCAAACATACAGGTTAAGGGACTCGTGCGAGCCGGCCGAGCTCGTAAATCACTCAACGATCGTAATCGCCGGGTTCCGCGTATACATTCGCTAAACATCGTGTTGCTTTCGGGGCGAACGTGTGTGCGAGACACTGTTCCGTTTACCGGCGTAAGAAATCACTCGGGGACCACACAGACACGCGCACCTCCTCTTCTGCTTCGAGAGTTGCGGAAGGTAATGGACTCGCGTCATTCAGCGTCACGTCCATGGATTCTCTCAACTTTCTCGATCAGCGTGAAACGTGGTGCATCGTTTGTCTGGTCGCGCCACTCGGTTCACCCGGTGACTCACTCGCTCGTTGCTCCGTTTTATTGCGTACGCGAGATCCAACCGAGGTAACAGCTTCGGAATTTCTTTAAGGAGAAACCGTTCCGTGCAAGTGGCTCGGATTTCCTGGCAGACGTACGATTTCTAGCAGCGAGCGAGATTTCCAACCTCTTCTTCCTCCAATATGTACTTTGTCGGCGCAGTTGTTGCCGTAAATTTGTTCCTCGTTGGTTGGTCTAGTTCGTGCGAATTGCTTGGTTTCGTTCGAGCTCGTGTGTTGCTCTTTCGGCACGACGATCCAACTAATTTGTAGCAGCGCATGAGTCATAGGACGATTTGGACCGAGAGTGACTCATGTTGTTGTTTTGCCTCGGAGTATCAACGTTGCCTCGAAGCACGAGATTTAAAAGTAAACAAACTCTGGACAAAACAATATCACTGCTACGAGCAACCGTGGACCGGAGTCAAAATCCCGGTATCCCCCTCCCGCGACTAGTAAAAATAGACGAACATGGTCTCTAGGACGATCGTTATCCGGTATCATTATAGCGAGTAACATTGAGATTTTTAAATGTACCTGACTATCACAAGTATTCAAGTTGTTTCGTCATTTAAATCAACACGTTTAATATCCACCAGAAATTTGTCCATCTGCGTCGCTCGTGCATTTCACGAAGTTTAATAGCATCGTTTGTGTCCAATGTTATTCTTCTGTTTGATAATTGGAATATTGAATAAATAATGAGAGAATAAATATGTGATAAAATTGGAATAATTAATTCCAAACTGGAAGTGACATTGTTTCGAGAAGTATAAGAAAAATTCAACCACATTAGTCTAACATGAGTATTTTAACATTTGACTAGCAATTGCTATAGTCCACATATATACATGCATGGGAAAATTAAAATATTTCTATTACTGTTACGACGATATTACTATACTTCTCGACAATCTCTTCGACTTGCAATTCCTTTATCTTATATCGACATAGCATAGGACGATAATACACTAACATCATCCATCAAAACGTCTCCATCAAACTTGGTCGAACCTACAAACTTTCATAGAAAGACTAAAAAGAAGACACCCCTCTGACTTCACTAAAGAAATAAAATAGCCAAACTCGAAGATGGTGCCCTGGTGGGGATAACCATCCACGTGTTACTTAGCAATTAAGTTAGAAAAATTTACCAAATGTCCAGCTGGACAAATTAAACTACAAATTAAATAACAAAAATAAAAAAAAGAAAACTTTGGCTGCTTAAAATAGACAAACTCTAAGATGGTACCCCGGTGGGGGTAGCCATCCAAGTGTTACTTAGCAATTAAGTTAGAAAAATTTACCAAATGTCCAGCTGGACAAATTGTAAAATACAAATTAAATAATAAAAATAAAAAAAAGGAAACTTTGGCTGCTTAAAATACACAAACTCGAAGATGGTACCCCGGTGGGGATAACCATCCACGTGTTATTTGGCAATTAAGTTAGAAAAATGTATCAAATGTCCAGCTGGACAAATTGTAAAGTACAAATTAAATAACAAAAATAAAAAAAAAGAAAACTTTGGCTGCTTAAAATACACAAACTCGAAGATGGTACCCCAGTGGGGGTAGCCATCCACGTGTTATTTGGCAATTAAGTTAGAAAAATTTACGAGATGTCCAGCTGGATAAATAATAAAATACAAATTAAATAACAAAAATAAAAAAAAAAGAAAACTTTGGCTGCTTAAAATAGACAAACTCGAAGATGGTACCCCGGTGGGGGTAGCCATCCAAGTGTTATTCAGCAATTAAGTTAGAAAAATTTACGAGATGTCCAGCTGGACAAATTGTAAAGTACAAATTAAACAATAAAAATCCTACGTTAACATCTCCGTCTCCACGAATACTACGTCCCTGGTCCTCGAACCTGAAATTCTTCCTCCATGACACGGAGATAAATACGCTAACCTCACCCATGAAACGTCTCGATCAAACTGGAGCAAACGTAAAAAATGGCCCTGGCGCCGAATAGCTGATCCTACGTCAACATCTTCGTCTCCACGACTACTACGTCCCTGGTCCTCGAACCTGAAATTCTTCCCCCGTGACACAGAGACAAATACGCTAACCTCAGCCATCGAAAAGTCTCGATCAAAATGGCTGTGGCGCAGAATAGGAAATCCTACGTCAACATCCTCGTTCCTACGACTACTGCGTGCCTGGGTTCGGCCTTGAACTTGAAATTCCTGCATCCACGGCGCATCACGATAAAGCAGCGCAGGTTACCAAGGCATGCCAGTGTCCTCTATGGCAGTCTCGTAAGCAGCAAGCACACGGTGAGCCGTTGCTGCACCCGCACGGATTCGTGATGTTTACAAACGCGAGCGGAAAGGATGAGGGCAGACGGGTCTGTTTAAAGGGCGGGCTAAACGGAGGGATGAAAGCGGTTAGACAAAGATGGAGAAAGAGGAATGTGGAGCGAGGAATCCGTGGGACGGCAAGAGTACAGCGGATTGCGAGCGGAGGTGGAGGAGATGGTTTGAGGAGGATGAGGCGAAGGAGTACGGGGCCAGAAGGCGTGCAGTTAGACGCGGAACGGAACTGCAACGGAGCAGAAATGTTATCATAAGCGTGGTGAACTTGACCTACTCCATCGAGTGGTCTCCTACAACCACCACCAGCACGATGATATGAAGTTACGGGCCGCTCGTGCGAACCCGTAACACGATAACAGCTGTTGCATACCTCTCGATTCGCGGGACAGCAAAAGTTTCGACGATCGCGTGCCACTCTCACGTACACACACCGTCGCACGCAGACAACGCGGACGCGTACATGCGTCTCTACAGACAGAGAGAAAGAGTCCACGTTCCTGCTCTCCCTCTCATTCTCTTTGCCTCACTTTTTTTTTCTTTTTACTCTCTTTCTCTTTCTCCGCCGCGCTTTCTCCGGCTTTTTCCCAGCTCCCAGCAGACACGTTCGCGAGACACTTGGCGTATACGGCCAGCATCCAGAAGCGGGTATTCCATCCACGTCGATCACACGAGAAACCGCACGTGCCCCGTAAGGATCAGCCGATAGAGGGGCAGGAAAAAGTGGTTGTTTGGAACCGGGGGCTGAAGGATCTCGACACGCCTAACCTGGCCAAACGTGGCTACCACGTTGACTTGGACGCGGACGTACGTAGAACGGCGTGCCGGTGATGGCGTTGCGTAAACGTCGATGGCGCGCCTCGATTTGTCTCAATTTGTCGCTAGTCGGAAATTTGTCGAGAGGTTAATTGAAGTCTGAAAACTGTTTAAAATATTGATCGCGTGCTGGCGTGTTTGATTACGGATGATTGATGACGTCTGCCGTAAGTGCGGCCTGCTGGCGGTTTTTTCCGAAACTTATTTACAGGAAGCAGTTGTAGTTGCTCTGTACAGGGCTTATGAACTTTCCATTGGATTCCTCTTTTTGCTCGTCAAATATTTCCAAACAGGACAGCGTCCTTTCGTAGCTTTTTGTCGCTGCTTTGGAGCACGAGCGTAGCAATTGTTTCAAGAGTTTCAACGGAGAGTTGACGACCTTGGAACAGAGGGAAATTATCATTTTGACGTTGCAGACGTAAGAAAGTTTCGTCCACGGAACTTGCACGATACAAAAGGAACTGCAACAATCGTTTTTCTTAATGAATATTTATCACAGTAGAAATAAAAGGTACAAACAATCATCGATGGATCTTTATTTCTGTAAAAATATGAGGAATCCTCTTCGCTTAATACGACAGGAATGATATCATAGGAACATCGAGAACGCGAGATCGAATAAAGAAGATCTAATTCCTTTCTGAGGAAAAAGATCTAAGAGATCTAACTTCTTTCATGGAAGCTGCTTTAAGTAGAATGATGCGTGCAAATCGGACAAACCTAAGTTCCTTCGTTTTTCGATACCTTCCGTTAAAAGTACTACCTTCTTTTAGGAAATTACTTTTTAGGGACTCGTTTAACGGAGGAGGTTCTAAATTAATATTTGCAGCGATTATAGAGCATAGTTGACCCAATTAAAATTTCACGTGTTATAATAGAAATTTGTAAAGAGCTGAAACAGCTACAGCATGTTATTTACAGTGTTGATCGAGTTATGGCGGCATAAATTTAGAACGATGATAGCAGCGAAGTAAAACGTAAAAATCCTCCTACATATTAAATCAGACTCGCGTCCTGAGGAACCCGCAGGGACAAAGATAAATCCCACTAATGGATTTCCTCCCATTCTGTTTCCTTTCTCCTTTCATTCTACTCGCTGCTATTCTTTTGTATAACGACAATACAATTTTCGTACATTCCGAAATAATTTCCTTGTGACTGATCATCTCTCGTGATTGACGATCAAGTTTGAAAGGTATTTTAGCGTGTTGAAGTGGTCATCGCCTCTAAGAAAACTCTACGTCTGGTCCTTTATTTTGCTCAAGCACCGAAGCCATCGACAGCGCATAAACAAAGGACTGGGTCAAAGGCAGACCGTAAACAGTACACAGACGACGTTGGCTTCAGGGTTTTCAGTCATACGGAAACACTGCTAGCATGTTTGGGATCTGGATCTGGATCAGCTCAATTATATTCCGTATTTACACTTCAATATTTAAAAATATATATTTTCTGCCTTGCAATTTATCCACGCGTCTCTGTGTATTCACGTACATCCCATGACCTCAACACAGCGTAAGAAGCAACTGGGATCATCGACAAGTTCACTTACACGTACAAAATGTTGGTCAAGCACAGAGTCTTCCAACTGTCATCGTCTGAAATGCTGAACACGTAGGTGTGATAAGCGCGAGCAGGATAATCGCTGCATCTGGTGCTGTAAACTAAGAGAAGGATCTGCAAAGTGCAACAACCTGTTATACAAAGCCTACGCGAACCAACGTCAGCGACATGGCTCATTGTACGATGGGCCGACAGCGAAAGAAAGCGAAAGCTGGAAGACAGATTGAGATCGTGGAACGGGAAAAAAGTAAAAGTGAAACTGCTGGACCCAAGGAGACCTGCGGGGATCTGAGACAAGGCTCGGGTTCTCCTTTAAAGAGGAAGAGCAGAAAAAGACGAGACAAGAGGAAAGAAGGATATCTCAATAAGACATCGATTGCTCATTAGTATCACGAGATTGCCTGCTGTTGCGACCGTTCGCGGAGAGACGCGGTCGCGAGGAAACGCGTCAGCGAGAGTCGTAAATTCTCGCTACGATTCGGCTAATCGACGCCGCGAAATGGTCGCTCCCCGCGTTTCGTTTAGGATAACCGGGGTGATTTACTGAATGCAACTTATTCTACGATTGTAGAATAAATATATATTTGTATCACAATAACACTTACAGATTATATAAGGTGTCGGTTTAAATAGTATCGGAAGTTACAACTAGAATGTTCGAGTTATATCTTATACAATGTGACTGATTTGGACGCGACCGTACAGAGAGTTTTCGACTGCGACTGATCGGTTAGAATGTTAGATTGCGACTTTACGATGCTTCTCAGTGAGTTCGTTGGACTGAGCGATCGTGGTAGACGTGTTGATTGAATTGACGACGAAGACGAACTGACTTGATCGTGACGATGCTGTGTCGGAGGTGAGCTAAGGAAGGGTGTGTCTAACGCACGGAATCATCTGATTTGTTGATGACAGTTTTTGGTTGGAGAAGTGAGGGTAATAGAAATTGTTTCTATTGGTTAGTAAGACTATCGATGGACTAGGAAGGGTATTAGCCACCCTCGATGGAAAGTTGGGAGTAGGAGGCATCGCACGTGTGAACACTTAGCGTTCACGTGTTTTCCAGACGTTAACCAGAAACCTTAGAAAACGCTTTCGTGGAAAAGCCCTTGTTTGCAATGAAAGACTTTCGCCAGAGTTTTCTGAGATTTATAGTCAGGCTGCGAGTGTTTTCAAGAGTACGCGATAAGGATGTGCGGACATCTGGCTGCCATCCGTCCGCGATGTGAGGTCCGGCTCAGGTAGAGAGTCGGCCGACGTAACATCCTCCCCCCGTTGAGAGGGTACCGATCAAAATGATGTGATTGATTTGAAGAGGTGGATTTCGCATTAGGCCGCGTTGCTGCTGATCAGGTCGGAGTCATCTGGTGTCGATCTGCTCGGTAGTGGTGCCATCCGCATGATGCCAGTTGAAGACAGTTGGATGGGGTATCCCTGTCCAAGAGCGATGACTCTGGATCTTGTGGCGGTTGCGATCCTTTTGCTCGTTGACATAAAGTGGTTTGCAGTGGTTGATTCCGAGGCTGATGAATGGATGCTGCTCCATTCGGAGAGTCCAGATTATATCTGGAAAAATAACAGAGTTATGATAATTTGACAAGTATGTTGTTTATGTCCTGTTCGGGAGTCGTTGGAGTCTCGACCGTTGTGATCCTTGTGGTTGTACGGAAACTTGCGGTTGTGATTATTGACCCAGGAAGTGTCCTTGGATGATCGTGGACCGTCTCGGTCCTGGAATGTAGTGGACCAGCTTGATCCAAGAGGTAGCGTTGAACGGAATTCCAGTGTTGCTTGATACTGATTCGTCTGACACGATGCGGGGTTCGGTAGTTGATTGGGAGGCTGGGCTCCCCCCGATGAGCCGCCCGACTCGAGTTCTCCCAGTGATGTTCCTTGGTAATTAACGAGCGTTGGATGTCGCTGCGTTGGGCGTCGCGGCGTTGGACGTTGTGACTGTGACTTGCCTTGGTATTGGCGGGTGTGTTGGCGTTTTGAGTTTTGTTGAATCTGAGTGATTCGATAGTAGTATAAACTAAGTGGCACTTGGATCCAAAAAGCCTGCTGCCGTAGAAATGTTGGCTGGTTCGATGATGGCGTCGTCATCAGGGCGAATTCGATTGTACGGCCGAAGGACCGTTGCGTTGAAGGTGCGTGGCCAGCCTTGGATTTGGGATCGTTGTGATCCTCGGTATTGCCAGGATCTTTGCCGTTGAAGTTCACGATCCATGAAGTGTCGTGATATAGCTCGGTCCCTGAATTATTGTGGAACACCTCGGCCCAGGAGGTGTCGTCATACATTTCACCGTTTTCATCGCGGCAAATGCGATTGACATGTAGCTGATTTGGAGAAGCTGGAAGGCGATCTACAAATGACTGGGTGGCCGGGCTCCCCCCGCTGTCCCACCCGTAGCGCGTCTTCTTGATGATATTTGATGGTTGTGCCGGCGTGGCCCCACGATCTATAAAAGACAACATAAGTGACGACTTACCGTCTTTTTGGTTCAACTCCTTCCACCTGATTGGATACAGTGAGTTAGAATGAACAGTTGCAGACATCTGTAGCCACTCTGCGTTATTGCGTTGATGATTAATCAGTTCTGTATCCTTCTGGAGTTGTCCGTTTGGCATCGTAGTATTGTGGGGTAGAGCGCCCGATGGTTCCGCATAACCCGGGGTATACCTAAATCTCAGTGTCTGAGGGCAGTGATTTGGCAGGAAATGCGATGATGCGGCCTTACTAGTGAGTTCATTAGAGGTAGGCCAGATGAACCATTTTGATTGCTTCAAAGGTTCTTCGTATTCTGATGGTTTGGGCATTGGAGACCGTCCTGGTTTCGTTGGAGCCAAGGTCGACGCCAGATTGAACGTGGTGCACAAAGAGTTGCCCGATGTAGCGATGTAGGCAATAAGGTGGTGATCATTCCGATTCGGATCACTCGCGCGTGTGGACTCTTTCGGCCGTGGCGAAGGCGGAGTCTTTAGGTTATTTTCTGGAGATTGAGTTTCCGGCATGATATTTGTTTCATGTGTTACAAATGCCGTGATGCAGGATAGGTTGTTAGCCGTCGAAGTGATGATCGAGGAGAACCTGTTCCTGGATAAATCGAACGTCGTGGATTCCGGAGAGTTTGTCGTTGATTTCGACTTCGGATAGACCTCGGTGTCATTGACGAAGTTTAACACGTTGTTCTCTACTTTATGAATTGCCGTGATAGGGCATGAGACATTCTGTGACGGATTCGTAGAGATCAATGGCGGAGCCGAATTGTCGTCTGATGAGATTCTCTCTTCTTCGCGATCCCGCCGATCGTGAAGGATTGTCTGATTCAATGCGTCTGGTGGCGTTGAATCAGAGTGTTGTGGTGCTGACGATGCGAACGTGGTTGTCGTCAGGTCGCGTGTCGGTGACGCGGTGCGAGTGTCGTGCGTTGAGTTCCGTGTATCATGCAACGGAATCGTCACTGGATTTGATAAGATATTCTCCATCGGCGGAGTATGACCATAGTTGTTCTGGACGGGATTCAGTTTTTTCCGGTCTGGAGGATCGTGAGAGGTTGTCCTCAATTCGCGTGTAGGCGAAGAGTTGCGAGTGTTAGAGACTGTCTGATTCAAGGAGTTTGCTAGCGTTGAATCAGATTGTTCCGATAATAATGTCGCGTACTTGGTCGTCGTCGAGTCGCGTGTTGGTGATGAGAGAGAGGCAAGTCGTTTCATTGCCATTGTCTTAGATGATCCGCGTGAAGGCAGTTTTTCGTTGAAGGGGAGTGCGACGATGGATCGCCCTTCGTTGATGCGTTGGACGTGACTTTGAATGTGTTCCTCGTATTGTTGATTCGCCTCTGATGTGGGTTTTGTTCGTGGTTTATCGTCGAGTTCCCCAAGGCGAGTGATGTCCGCTTCGAGATCTGCTGTGGAGGTGTGAAAGACCCTTGCGGTTAATGGGAAGAATGAGCTCCCCCCGTTGACCCTTCCGAATTGTGTTTTCTGCAGGCGTCGGTCGGGGCCTGTTGGTAGAGTATCGTTTGGATGTTTCAAGGTATTTCTACTTTTGCCAGGGAGTGTCGTCGCGGGTGCCCCGTTGCTGGAAATGGTTCGATTCGTAATCTGAGCGTCGGATCTATGTAGAAGAGTATGATGACGTTGTCCGCAAATGCGACAGGACCCGGCGGAACACTGTGGGAGTGTATGTCCTGTCGTCAGACAGTTAGTGCATGCCGATATTTCTTCGGCGGCCCTGATGCGCTCTTCGATGGTTTTCGTTCTAAAGGTTCTACAAGTCCAGATCTTGTGCGGTCCGCTACACATTGGACAAATTGATGACGATCGTGATGTGACAAACGCCTGCCCGCGTGGCTGGCGCGTCGTCCTTGAGGGTTCGCTGATTAGACACCGATCGTTCAAGAAATTGAGGAATTCCGTGAATGTGGGGAACGGTGTGTGTTGTGTTTTATCCTTCCAGATGAGATCGGTATCCCGGTCTAATCTAAAGGTGCATAGATATAATAGCACGGAGTCTGCCGTCAAATGTCCGAGCGATTCTAATGCCTTGTAATGCCATTCTAGTTTGGTCGCGTAGGATTGCAAGTCTAGGTGTGCTGTGCGCGATGCGAGGCCTGTGTTGAATATCTCTTGCAGGTGTCTCTGCACGATCTTCTCTGGCCTGTTATACCTTTTCTCTAGTATTGCCCACGCGGCGGAATAATTGGTTGCTACGTTATTCAAAGATGGTATGGTTAGCGCCGCTGCGCCCGTTAAGCAGGATCGAAGATATGTCAAACGTTTGCAGTCGTCGATTCGCGGGTTGTCGTGAACCGTGTTACGAAATTGATTCGCGAAACCTGGCCAATCCTCGTAGGCTCCCGAGAAGGTGGGTAACTGAATTGTCGGCAACTCGACGGGTTCCGGCGAGGAAATGTTCGAAGTCGGACCTCGGATCGTCGGCTCTGATTGTTTCGTTGCGGTGTCAATGATGGCCGACGCGTCCCCGAAGATAGTATAGAATGTCCGTTGTAAATTCACGCGATCCTGCTGTGTCGGGCCTTCTTCCCTATCGTCTAGGTCACACTGATTCTTTTTGAATGATGCGAATTCTATCTCTAACTCTTTCAAAGTGCGTTGGATGGTGTGGATAGGGGCCCCTTCCTCATAACTGTCGAGTATTGCGCGAACTGCCTCTAATTCTTTTCTGAACCCCTCTCGTTCTAGTATCAACTGTTTTATGCGCTCTTCCAGATTGGGAGCCATGACTGATTTCGATATTTTGAAAGAGCTTACCTTAGAGTTGCGGTATGAGACCGAAGTTGTTCCGGCTGCAAGATATCGCTTGTCACTGTGCAGCGGAATGTGATTGATGTGCGCTTCGCGAGGAAGGTGATCCTTCCCGAAGGTGACACATTGGTAGTAAAGTCGAAATGGTTGTACTTGCGATGTTGATAATTGTCCCGCTGCGGCGGGGAGGTTGCGTGGTTGCGTTCCTCGACCAACGGGTGGTATCTCTTCGAAGGTGATGCACCTGACTTCGCTGGAGTGGTAACGCTTCCGCCAATTATGTTGGATTCACGTGGCACTGTATGGTCACTGATAAGTCCACTTTTTCACTGACACGTAATCCGGCTCGAAGGACCAAATGTTGCGACCGTTCGCGGAGAGACGCGGTCGCGAGGAAACGCGTCAGCGAGAGTCGTAAATTCTCGCTACGATTCGGCTAATCGACGCCGCGAAATGGTCGCTCCCCGCGTTTCGTTTAGGATAACCGGGGTGATTTACTGAATGCAACTTATTCTACGATTGTAGAATAAATATATATTTGTATCACAATAACACTTACAGATTATATAAGGTGTCGGTTTAAATAGTATCGGAAGTTACAACTAGAATGTTCGAGTTATATCTTATACAATGTGACTGATTTGGACGCGACCGTACAGAGAGTTTTCGACTGCGACTGATCGGTTAGAATGTTAGATTGCGACTTTACGATGCTTCTCAGTGAGTTCGTTGGACTGAGCGATCGTGGTAGACGTGTTGATTGAATTGACGACGAAGACGAACTGACTTGATCGTGACGATGCTGTGTCGGAGGTGAGCTAAGGAAGGGTGTGTCTAACGCACGGAATCATCTGATTTGTTGATGACAGTTTTTGGTTGGAGAAGTGAGGGTAATAGAAATTGTTTCTATTGGTTAGTAAGACTATCGATGGACTAGGAAGGGTATTAGCCACCCTCGATGGAAAGTTGGGAGTAGGAGGCATCGCACGTGTGAACACTTAGCGTTCACGTGTTTTCCAGACGTTAACCAGAAACCTTAGAAAACGCTTTCGTGGAAAAGCCCTTGTTTGCAATGAAAGACTTTCGCCAGAGTTTTCTGAGATTTATAGTCAGGCTGCGAGTGTTTTCAAGAGTACGCGATAAGGATGTGCGGACATCTGGCTGCCATCCGTCCGCGATGTGAGGTCCGGCTCAGGTAGAGAGTCGGCCGACGTAACACCTGCTCTCCTTCTGCGCTTTATCCGCCGTGTATACAAAGAGTCGGACTTCTTTATCGTTCAGCAAGATCCTTGGACATTCCTCTTTCGAACGGGTAAACTTGACCCGGTAAAAATCGCTTTTATCGTCACAGCTACGTACATTCGCCAACATTCGCATTTCTTGGTAATTGGAACTTGGTACTTGGACGAGAAGGCAGAAGATGGTAAAAGCAGAATGTTTTGTAGGGAGCGTGTAACTGATGTCACATGGTTGAACGTTGAAGACAGTGAGAAAGATACGACTTAATTACGAAATGAAAGAGCAGTGATCATTTTGACGTGGAACTGGTTGAATTTGAAAACTGCTCTCCTCTACGAGAACATAGAGAAGATTAGAAACAGGAAGCTCGTTTCCAAGTAAACTGGCTGAAAATCCTACACACGCTAACGCTCGTAATCCACCTGTCCCTGCAATTGGAACCAATCCTCGGAAGGGACGTGGTAAAAATTCAAAACAGCAACCTTTCCACTAAAATCATCAAATCATCCACACGTGGGCGAAACATTATTACCCATCTAATAGCCAAATCTTCAGAAGAATCATAGAATCATAAAACATAGAGGAGAATTCGCACCTATTAGAGACTCGCATAATCCTCTTAATGGGAATCGGTTAATCTCGAGAGGAGACGCGGCAAAGGTGAGGAACAAGCAGCTGCTGTGCGAATAAGCTCGGTGAAAATCCTAAACACACGAAAACTCATAGGTTAGAGTCCACTTAGCCGTGTAATCGGAAGCAGCGGATCTTGAGGAGGAAGCCGGTAAAGATCGGGAACAGGACGTGCAAGAAGGAAGTCGTACACGAAAGGGCAGATCGCCGTCGATGTTTACAGGCAGCAGGAGCGATAAGCGGACCGGATTCCTGCAGCGCGCTGCCATCGCGATAAGCCCTTTACCTTCTCTCCGTCTCTTTCTCTTCTCTTGGTTGCTCTTTTTCCCGGCAGTCGGCTCGTTCTCTCCATCTCTGTCTGTGCTATGGTGGCGCGGTCGTGCCGCGAATCTGGAGCACCAGGTATCCGCTAACGAACCGTGCAAACGTGTCAGCCGGTGCTCGTACCGGGCGCACACAGTGTCGCGTGCACACGGAAGTGCATATAAAGCATACACGGACACACGCGTGCACCGGCGTGGTCTCGACGGTAGTTTACCTCGAACCAGGCAAGTTCACCTACATTCGCGTGGGGTGCTGCGCCGCAGAGGGAGAAGATTAAAGAGGGATACTCGGCCGGAGGTAGAAAGAGAACGAGGCAACGAGCTGAATGAACGGCCGACAGAGGGAAGAAGAGAGCAAAGGGAGGAGCGAGGGATGGGCAGGGTGGCGACAGGGGGGAATTTAAACCGGCATTCGAAACTTCGCAAACCCCTTATAGCGACCTCGCCTACCTGTTATCTCGATCAACCATCGATCGGTGGTTACTAACGAAAGAACGACTTTAGTCGTCCTTCCTGCCTCCCCCTCGCCCTCCTGCTTCTCCTTTCTCTCGCCCCTCTTCCGTGTTCCTCGTCTTTCCGCGTTTCACCGTCTTCTTCGTTTTCGAGCAGCCGCCTCCGTCTTACCCGGCGCTTTGAACTTGACCCAGTGAACGAAGAGGAGAGCCCGCAGCGCAGGACGACTCGAATATTTCACTTCCAACGAGCCGTACCGTATCGCCACCCTTGCGAACCAGCTCTGCCTTGCCAGGTACGCCACGTGTGACACGAACCCGACTTTTGGCCCGTCGAGGGAATCTTTCTGACTCGATCGAGTGTCTGCTGTCAGCCAGCGAAGCGACGGATTATTCCGCTTGTGTCGCCTTTCAGCTCGCTGCTGGCTCCTTCTAAACTGCCGTTTAGGCTACCGGCGGATTCATGAAATTTAGAAATTCTCGTTCGGAAAGCAGCAGCCTCTCTCGAGTTTATAGCGCCACCTTCTTACAACTTGCACGGCTGCACCGTTGGGTAGGTTCGTTTGAAGCTACTAGGGAACATTTCAAAGTGCTGGGAAATAATTCATGGAAAATAATTAATGGAAGAGGCGGTGGAATCTCGTTTCTGCTCTGTGGACGTTTAGCAGACTGTGTTTTCAAAAATCTAAGAACGCGAACGTTTGCTGAGTAGGAGACATTGTTAAATACTCGAAGAAATACGAATTTCTATGAACGTCATTCGTACGAGCTACTGATTGCTACTCGTTCGACGAAAATTGGGTTTAAACTCGATGGGACTGCGAAAGGGTTAGGCAAGGGTTGCTTGGATTCTCCGCGAAAGTTTCGCAGGCTGGAAGTTTCGTTATGAGATACACAGCTCGTTGGAATGATTTAGAGTCGTATTATCGTAGATTTTCGCCGGACGAGGGGAGATATGGTGACTGTGCACGAAACTGTGTCTTGGAAGTAGGCCAGCTGGGACAAGCGTATGAATCCTTAATACCTCGGTAGAATGATCTGACACGTACTAGATTTCATTATTATTTCACACGCTATGCGGTAACTTTAAATTATTATCAATTGTTTTCAATTTGTTGCCAGATTCATAGCAATTGCCTAACTTTCTTTAGCGATAGACAAAAGAAGTTTACGTTTAACAAGTTTCGTTGAATCGTACATTTTCTAACTTACCATGTTTGTACATTCCTCGAGGACTCTCATTTTCAAGAAGGAAACACTCGTTTGGTGCTCTGGCGAGAACGTTCTCCACCGCTGTCGGATATAGTTGGCAAAGATACTTTGCCGGAAAGAAAATGCTCGGGTCAAGGAGACGAGATGTAGGACGCGACTAGGCTGAGTGGTGAAAAGGGTTTAAACATTGAAGATAACAGCAAGTTACTTTTTAACTCTGAAGAATGCTACAGCCTGTAACGGACTGGACTATGCCACTGCCAGATTTAATGGTAACCGTTTCCAGTGCTCGAGTGCAGTTTACCTTTCTCATCCTGTAACGAAACTACGCAAGCAAATATAGCAAGATAACAGCCTGTGTATAACGCGTTAATCCTTCCACTATTTTATCAGATGTTGTTCGATCGACACGTTAAGACCAACGTGATGAAACGTAACTTCTGACAACCAGATGAAGGTGATATAACTTCCGCTGAGTCTCCTTTTCAGCAGATTTCTCAGGAGAGAAAGCTCATGCGTTAACGTAGTCCGGACATCTGCTGCATCTTCTTTTTTTCAATAATAACCGAAGGAAACACTGCAAGTGCAAAGGAAGCGATTTTTCAAGAGGAACAGACGACTTCAACCGATCGATCGACATTAACCGTCAACTGGTACTAGTTGGAGGATCAAATCGTATGGGAAGGTACATTGTTCCATTTTTGTCTTTTAGCGTGTCTCGCTGCATTGCTTCTGATCCTGACACAGCTGTTCAGTAACTAGTCCTCCAATTCGCCACTTATTTATCCTGTTTGATGCGACCTACTAAGAGTCAAGTTCATCAAATGGAAGAGTCAAATTCCGGAACATCGATCTGTCGGAGTTGCCCGCAAAATTCCAAACGCACGAACATCCAACGACGGCAGGCTGTCCTTGTTCGTAGCAAGCGGCGTCTCTCGTTTCGCTCGAACTGTTAGGATCTCGCGTGGCAATCGTCTTCCTCGCGGCATCCTTGTTGCACGAGGAGGAGCGCGTCCGCCCAGTCCAGTCGCATTCCCGCTCGTTTCTTCCGTCTTTGTTGCGCCAGCTACCTGCTGGCTAAGTTGTTGGCGGCGATAAACAAAGGAAAATACCGGGGCTGGCTGAGCGCTGGGCGAGGAGAGCGGCGGGTGAAAGAGGAAGAAAAATAGCGACGGTGAGCCAGAGGGATGGCACGTGGAGGTCGGCGAACGTGGCCAGACGGTGAGCAGAGGGAAAGGGTATTTGTGTTAGCGAAGGCAAGGGGATGACGCGGCGGTAGCGAGTCGAGGAAGCTTCGTTGGATATCCATGCTTCTTGGTGGTCGTGATTGCGCGTTAGTCGTGGTGGTATTACCGCAAGAGGACGTTAGGAGAGAAAGATGCCGAGGGAGGAGGGAAAGAGAGGGTGTAATCGGCCGACATAACGGCCAAGCCTGGTGGCTAGACCGGGAGGGAACGAGGAAGAGAGAAAATAGAGGCACGTCAATGGGCGAACACGAGAGGGCCCGCCGTGAATGTGTGAATGAAGAAAGAGAAGCTGGGATCAGGCGGGGATGAATGGGTGCATCTTAGCAACGGCGCCAGTCAGCTGATATCCTAGCCTGACATCTCTTTTAGGGAATCCCGCAGCCGCCGCATCTTGAATTTCAAATTAGCGGAAACTTACCCTCGTGTTTACGCGCGCGGTAGCATTGTCAGCGAGAAAGCGGCAGTCGCTCGTTCACGATGCTGCGATCGACGACCCGACGATTTGTATTTTTATCGCGCCGACGTTGGTCCTTTAGAAACAGGGTAAATGTCGTTCGAGTCGAATATCCAATGAAAACGGTTGATAATGTTCGAGTTAATGACGTTAGACATCGTCAGTGAGACGGGACGTTATCCTTCTGAGAAGAAAGAAACTACGAGATGGTTGATTAAATATAATACAAGCGAGTTATTTAACCAGATAATTAGGTTAACGACATCGATCAATGTATAAGTTAATGACGTTATACAACGATGCGTTTAATTGCTCTTATCTTGGCCGTATCGATATATATAAGAGCGACCACGATCGCAGTTTTTGAAGAGGCAGCTACATGATCGATCGATAGATGAACGTAATCTCGCCGACCTATTTCTGGTGGAAGGCTGAAAATTGATTCCGCAAAGAAGATTGGCGAGATGTAAATTCTAATTGACGACGCTAACAATCTCCCACAGAGGACTGAAGCACAGAACGACGGGTACAATTCGAAGGACGTATGTCTGCGAAGAAATTGAATCGCGTTAGGATTCGAGCAGTTGCAATGACCGGGATATGCTAAACGTTACCGCAACACCATAACGTGATATCTGCAAGCACAAAACTAAACCACAACCGCTAAAATTGACGCAGTCGATTCAACAAGCACGTTGAGTTACACAAATGATGGCCGGACCCTCCGCTAGACATAAAGTCGATCTTAAAACGCTCGTAAAACTTCAGCGACCATTCAAGCTGCACGCGCACAAAGAAAATCCAAGAGAGAGAGAGAGTGGATCGGTTATCGCAGCTGATCCTTCGCAAAACGATCACGCCTGGTGACGTAGTGGAACGATCGTGGCAGTCGCCTTTAAACAGGGCCATTGACCCATCGCCGTAGGACCACGCGAGGAAAGGTCGTAGTAGCGGGAAACGATCCGTTCCATTCACGAACGCTCTAAGAGAGGCATTATCTCCCTACGACCCTGAAATTCCCGCTGCCCTCTGCCGCTCTTCGTCCTTGCGCGTCTGTACACTGATACGACGCCGTAGCAAAGCAACCCCTCGCGTTCCCCGTCTAGCAAGCGATGAGTGGCGGCGCCTCCTCGCCTCAGCCCCGGTATCTTCCTCTCTACCTTACTTTATCGCCTGTAGGCGCCTGGCGCTTCTTTACGCCAGCGTGTGAAGCGTTAATAGCTGCTGTGAACCTGACCCAGCCGACGTGCCACACCAACACAAGCGAGCACCCTTTGCAAACCACTACAGAGAAAACGCTAGTTGTACGAGAGCCGCGTCATTACGGGCCGTGGCAGCCGAGCGTACGTCGTTACTGACGCCAGCCACTTCATTAACGAGCTGAAACTCGTGCAATTGGTGCAGTTTCTCAACTACCAGACCGGCTATATCGACCATGCACGCTCTCTGCCGCCCGTTTTCCCTTTCTATTTCTCGTCCCCTACGATTCCCGTGAAAGGGGATTAGTCCGACGAAGATCAACCTGCTAATTAATCTGTCCGGACAGGCTGTTTTTCTGCACTTTGCCTGTAGATGGTAGAAGGTGGAGATGGTGCGTGGTGATTTGACGCAGAGCCAGGACCCGGCGATTTGACCTACTGACCGAGATGAACGAGGGATACTTTTAACAGGGGCGTGTTCTTTCCTTTCTCTAGCAAATGAATTAAATCTACATGGGATTCAAGCAGGATGAAAACACATCTAATCTGAACTGATACGACCTCGTTGAGTTAGACACACGAGTAACTCTTCAGAGACGAATTTATTAGGACGCGGGGCGAGCAATGGTTTCTTACTTTCCACTTGTGCGTGTAGTTGCGAATGAGATAAGAAAGATAATATTGGAAGCATTCGCTAAACTGCGGCAAGTTAATTTAAGTTCCGACTGTTTACACCTTTTAATGATCTTCATTTACCTGATAACGGAAATGTTGCCCCATATAACAAAGTATATAAAAAGAATGTGAAAGGAAGAACAATATTCTCCGAGGCAGAGCCAAGAAAGCGAACTGCAACGTTTCAGAAGCAAGGAAGCGCGCTATGAAGAGCACGCTGGGATCCTGAAGAGCCACGAACGCGACACGCGACGATCACCGTGAAACTTAGAAATTTAAAACACCCGATAGTCCTGGCTGGAAACATGCTAAAGCCTCGATCCGCTCGACGAAAGCTGCCTCCTCCGACGAGGAACAAAAGAAAGCGATGCGAACGAACCTCGATTTGCCCGAGCTCCTACGTCCCTCTCTCTTGCTCCACGCTGGAACGCGAAAGCTCGCGTAAATCCCCTTCTGAATGCGGCGGCAACCCAGTTTATCGGCCGTAGGCGCCACAGGCGCTTCTTTATGCCGGCGTGCGAAGCGTGAATGGCTTCCGTGAACCTGAACCCGACCGACAAACCACCGTCGCCGCCAATGTCAACGGGACAGGCCGCCGTTAACCAATGTCAATACACCGGCGACGTGTGTCACCAACATGAACGAATCGGCACACGGACGACGTCGCAGGCGGCCGCGGTGTTCGTGGATTTGTTTAGCTTATACGGTGGCCTCGCTCTACAGCTTCGTGCGATACATCCGTGTAATACATACTTACACACGGCCCTGTTCCCCGCCACAGAGAGGCGAAAGGCTTCTGTTTAATGCACGAGCGGTTGGGCGCGTGCCAGTTCTTTCTAGGGTCGATCCGTATACGAGAAGAAAGATAAAGAGAGGCAGGCAAAGGGAGAGAGAGAAAGGACGGGGAGTAGGTGGATTCCGAGTTAGACGAGAGGAAGCCAGACCTGATGGAGAGAAGCACGGGACACATAGCTAACGACCAGACCTGTTTTCTTTGACGCGCTATCCGTCACGTTTGATTACGATCGTAAATCTCGCGCTCTCATTACAAGCGCTACCCACGCGGCCTCACAGAAACGACACGTTAGAGTTCGTTTGGATCCCGCTTGATGAGCTCTGCTGCTGGCGTTCTTCTATCTGGGCTAGTCGAGCGTTTTCGAATGTTTTCGAAACGTAGGAAAGTCCTTGGAATTTTCATGCATATGATGGAAAGTACATGGAGTTATCTTTCTGTTAAGTTCATTTTTATGACCGGCTGGTTGCAATATAGTACCAGACCAGGTGTATCGTAAGCTACGTTTGACTACCACGTGGTCGTTCAAAACCGTAACGTTTCCTGGGCTCACTCAGGTGCTTCTGATCTATGGCTCACGCGACTCGCTTCTCAACGAATAATTTCCACCGTGTACCAATGTTAATAGTTTGTTTATGGCACGTAGCTCGAATCTCATCGAGTGAGCGAAACGATCCAACGGTCACAGACCCTAAGCTTCGAGAAGACCTGCATCGCTGTCCACTTTTTGAAACCTCCAAACCTTCCTGCGATCGTTCCTACGTCCCCAATCCGTAGATTAGGAACAGTCAACTCGATTTCCCTGTTTTCTTGATAAGCTTGACAAGCAGCACGCACGTTGTCTCGACCTCAGCGTCGCTGCACGAGCTGGTCTCTTGGCAGGCACACGCGAAGGTAAAAGTAGACTTACTTACGGGCAGGCGAGCGTTCTGTGTGTTCCGTGTGTGCGCGAGCACGTTCCAGAGCGACGGCTAAATAGACGGTAGAAGAATCCGTGCGCAAATCGCGGCCGCTGCGAAGGTTTTGTCCCGCGGCGTACCTTTCTCTGTCTCTGTGAAGTGGCGCGTGCCGGTGTTCACCAGCCAAGGAACGAGCACCGCGCGCGTCTGGTTTCCGATGGCGTGACCGAGGGGCCGAGATTTTCATTGAGGAACAATAGGCACATGACACCTGCTGAGAGCAAGCCTAGACCTAGATTACGACAATAATGCCTGGCTTCAGCCGGCCAAGCGGACGGAGCACGAACACAAGCGCCGCGGAACGAAGAAAGACGGGGCCACGTGGTGAAGCAAAAGGGAGTCTGAAGGTGGACGAAGAGGTACCGTGTTGGCGGAACAGAAAGAGACGGAAACCGCCTGGCACGAGTCTAGGCACTGGGGCAATGTCACACCTAAGCTATTATTCTCATTCACCGCGGCCAGACTTACGGCAGACTAATAACCTGTCACCAACTGCCGCCACGGTTGCGACCAAGCCTCCTTCCGTTTCCTTCGTCTCTCTGTTCGTCTCTCTCTCTTTGTCTCTCTGCGTTCCTCTTTAACGTGTTAATGGCGACCCTCTTCTTTCTTCCTGCTTTTCATTATTCCATCTCGCTCTAATGGGATCCGTGTTGGTAGTCTGTGCGTGTGTACACGTCATCGTGCCGCTTTCCTCCCCCGCAGGCACGACACCGTCGAACCGTTCTCTTTTACAGCGGCACGAGCCACGGTCCCGACTATTTATGTAAACGTCAACTAACCTGAGGCAACCCTGAAGCAGGGCTATTAACTCGGCCGCGTGCCACCGCAGACGCGTGGTTTCCCTGCTGATGAGGCGGTCGAGCGCGGTTTCCGGCAAGAAAAATCACATTCCCGTTTGCTTTGTGCCGCTTCGTCCGCGCAACTCCGTGCGAGCGACAGAGGTAGAGAGATAGATATTTATGACTGTTGGGATGCTTCCCTCTTATTGGAAATGAAGAGTTTCTTTCTTTTTTCTTTTCTTTTTTTGAGGGAACATCGCAGAGGAAGAATTTCAAAATTGTAGCGCCAGCCACTTTTTAAAAGCTTGTACTCATGACACGTCAATTACCATTCACGTTATTTATTTAATTATCATACACGTGGAAAATGAAGGCGCAAGCCAGAGTAACGTATATTTTTCCTTTCGGTGTCCTGCACAGCTGTGCATTCGATGCCAGTTATGGTCAGCAAAAAGTCGAACCGAACTTCTTGTGTCGCAGCTAGACGGGTATTTACGCGGATTAATATTCCCATTCACGCGATTGAAAGAGTAGGACCCGCTCGGAAATTTGCTTTAGCCATTGGATGTCATAATCGACAAATACTGGTACGCCTTGCGTACTTTTTTACGCAAAAATATAAAGAGAATAAAAATGGTACCTGATGCCGCATAGTCGCAGGATGTCCCGGTGAAGTGTCTTGGAGTTTCAAGGATTGTCCAAAGGAATCTGAAAAGTTCGGAAAATGGTCAGTGTACAAAGTTCGTTAGAGAATGGTATAGATAGGTTGGAGGGAAGTTTGAGATCGATGATGGGAACATAGGGAAAAAATTGGTATAGCGAAGAAGGTTGGAAGTTGGGCAAGTTAAATTGCTTTAAGTTGGGCTCGTTTTATTCAAAGACCAATCTCGTCTTCGAAGGCACTGTCGCGTTGCAAGAAAATTTCACCTAAAGATAACGAGCGGTTTCGTAAGATCCCTCGCAATTTCATAGTTGTTAGTAACTACAGCTCCTTCGCGTTAAACGTTTAGTTGCAACTCTACCGACTCTTCGATTGTTCAACCAAACGTGATAATGAAACTAATTGCCTGTCTGAGCGTGGCTCTGGTGGTTGGGAATGCAGGTAATACAATAGGTCCAGCACCTAATTCGTCAGGAACGAGCTAACTGCGAAGCATCACGCATACAACAGAGGCAAAAGGAGTTTCTCCAAATAGAAAACGACCGCGTATCCAGCGGCTACGAGATAAAGCACTGCCAAATAGCCGGTAGATCGAGCGTAATCCTTGGCCGGCCCATTCAGCCAGCCATTCAGTCATCAATTTAGCCCGGCAAGTTGCGTTCACGCTCGAAATCCCTCTAACGTATCAGCCTGGCCAAAAAGAAGACAGGTGACGGTCGTGCGAGTTATAACGGGGCATCGAGCCGGTTAAAAGCGAACTGACCTCGCGCAACCCTGAAGCGAGAACAAGCTATTAACGCGGCGTATGCCATTCATTCTTGCCTGGTTCCCCGATCGTTCGTCTCTGTCCCGCCGTTTACGCCGTCTCGTTTTCTCCTTTGCCCTGTTACGGTATACGTACACACACGGAAAACGACTGGCTGTGTCGTGGCTGATGGCCTAATAGTACATAGTTCGAAGCCATTCACGAGCCAATGAACGGCTGGCGGAGATGGTTGCAGGGGAATGGCACCTTTTGTGCAACTGCTTTCTGGTCGTGTTCCTGTCACCGTGATAGCAGAACGTGGTACAGTCGGTAGGAAAAATACGACAAGGTCGTGAACCGGACCCTTCGCTGCGCTGTGACGACGTTTCGCGAGATCGTCCATGGTGTTGATATTAATAAACCGCGTCAGGATTAAAGGCTTTCTGTGACAGACAGCTATTTCCTGACGCGATTCGGACGCGATACCTCTGCGTAGCAAGATTATAGGAAGAGTTTCAAAGCTGCGAATGGCTTCCCCACTGGTGGAACAGCTGACCGAGGCCTGAATGTGTCACGTAGTTTCAAGTCGAATTAGGACAGCAGACTATGAAGCTTCTACTTGCACACGCATGCTTAGACGTTTTGCAAAGAATAATATATAAATAAAATCTTGTTATTCAATTTGAAATTGCACGATATTTGCCAAAGGCTATCTAAGAGACGATTAACAGTTTCATCCTGTGGCAGAAAAACTGACAAAACACCGTTTCCCTGGCTTCTGCGTGTCGACGGATTTACTCGGCAAATTCGAACGTCACGTACATTCAAATGTCAGGCTAATTTTACCGCTCATTGGCCGACATCGTGTTCGTTTCATCGACTATACACAGCGAACCAAAAGGAAGAAAGAAAAGAGAACGAGCGGAGCTGATCGAGCACATGTACGTGACAAAGCGATGTTGGCGGAAAGGAGACTATAGGTTGGATAGATTAAAGGGAAAGAGAGGGTAGAAAGGGTGAGAAGGCGATAAAGAGAGGGAGGTGAAGGACGAGCAGCCGCATGGCGTGGGAGAATCTGTGTAATTCGCCACGTGGTCGAGCACCCTGGGTCGTACCGATGTTACGGCTGCTTGATCGTCTATAATACCAGCGCAATCACTTTGCACGCCCTCCCGGTCGATATTTTTACCGCCAGCGGTTGATTTATGGTCGTCACGGTGTCTCGTGAGAGTTTGGCCAGTGAAACGATTCGCATAACGACTCGTCAGCCAACAAATTTCGAATATTTCACTAATCGACAGAAAATACCTCTCTATTTAATTTCGAAACGCGCGAAACGTCCATCTTTATCCTCTTTGCTCTCCGAGATCCCCGCTGCGTATACTTTTTAACTTGACTTTTCCGCATAGCTGACAGTCTTTCACAAAACGAATTTGTATCTCTCACATGTTCCTCGGATGCTACACTCGAACCTAGTGCTAGGCTTGATGTCACCTCTATTCTCTAGCTCATTAAGCTAATAGCTACCTGCCTACGTCTACCTGCACGAAGGTGTACGATTCTGTGTGCAGGTCTGTGTACCCAGTCACCTGTACGCGTGTGCGATATACTTTTCTCAATATCTGGACAATCTGAGTTTGACATCATGGAGTTTACAGAATCACGATCGTTGCAGTCTTCGAGGCTTAAGATGTCACACCGAGATGTCACACGAGATGTCACACGTCCCCATAACTGTGAAGTCCCAAGTTCTACCTGTTCCGCGAAACGCACGCAGACTCCAAGCTGTTGGCCAAGTAAGAATTCCCAATTGGACGAAGGGAATCTCCCTAAAAAAGGTATCCACCACGTGGTGTACTCGCGTTCCTGCTGGCCCACGTTCAACCTCACCGATCCACCTTCCATCCTGTCGATCTTCGAACCAAACAGAAGCTGCCAGTCGAAAGACCAGCCTAGAAGATCGAAGTCGCTCAGCTTTGGCCAGCTGACGAGAGGACAGTGTCCTGAAAAGACAAGTGGCACGTGGCTCGGGCTGCGGAGATCGATCTTAGGATTAGACTGGTCGGTGGTGTGAGGATCGAAGGGTCCAAAGAAAGAAGACGGAGCGAGAGAAATCCGAGGAAGAGTAAGAAGGAGGGCAGCGAGGATGTAAGAGCACAAGACAGCGCGGAACAGGAAGAGCAGGACGAAGGAGGACGAAAGGGAAAAGAGGGTCGGACGACGGTGTACTCGGTGGACGTGTTGCACGTCTCCGGCGTGCACCTGCCTCTCTGCTCTCTCTGTTCTTTGGGAGGGCGCGTGATATAAAGTGGCTGAGAGGAAACGTCGCGGCGCCAGAGGCAGCTCGACGACTAAAGGGAAACGAGCGGGATGGGGTGGACGGGCGGATGAGTGTGCGAGGGGCGAGGGGATGGAAAGGGAGGGATCGGGAAACTATTGACCACGTTGGGAAGCCGTTTAACCCCCACGGGAGGACGTGCACCGCGCTTACACACATACACAGAGAGAGGAGCGAGCGAGAGAGTTGCACAGGCAGACACACAATGGTCTCACGCACACGCAGCCCGCCAGCCCGTGTATACGTACACGTGTGAAACGAACGACGAGAGGCGGAGGCAGGAAGGGAAAGCATAAACGGTTCCACACAAGGAAGTTCATTCATGACTACGGAACTTTGGTAGGTGTGAGGTCTGCACGGACACGACCTAACGCCCAGTCACATCGTATTCGAGAGTACGCGCGTAGTACGCCGCCCTTTCTCTCTCTCTGTGTCTCTCTCTTTTTCTCTCTTTGTACGTTCTCTCGCTCTTTCGCTACTCCGACGGTGTGCAGCGTCGTCGTAAGCAGCCCAAGGATAAAGAACCACTACGAAGGAAGATGGAAACAGGTAGCTGAGAGAGAAGGGACGGGTGACATTGTTGTAAAGCGATAAGATAGAGAGCAGGCACGTCCAGAGCACCTGCATGCGAGCAAATCGCTGATCGGTATCGGAGGTCGAAAGTGAAATTCGCGTGTGTAATTATCGCGCGCCAGGTTACACGCGACCTGTCGACAGTTGAGAGTAGACGAGGATCGGCTTCGCTGGTTTCTTCCAGCTTGCGATAAGATAGACGAGATACCTGTTCCGCTCGTGTAAGCCACCGTAGACTTCTTTCCTTCTAAGCAATTTACCTCGTCATCTCTTACAGAATTCGGTCACGAACGATTCTTAAACCAGTCCAGCTTTGACAGCTAATTATTCAAATTATTGATGGCGCGATGAACACAGCAAAGTCTCGGCTATCCGCTTGATCAGAATTTTTCACTGTCCGAGCTGCTTCGAAATTTTTAAACCAACGCTACGACAGTAATTAATTAATTACGATATCACACGATCAAAAGTTTCCTATCGTTTTATTGCACCTTTTATACAAAAAGCGGATAATCCAGCTTCTACTGCAATGAAAATTAAGTCAATCGTTTACACCAACAGCTCCAGTGCTATAGTTTTCCTAGCGGAATTTCCTATTGTTCTATACATCAAACTACAGAAAGTTGTCTGACTATACCCCGCGGAATTCAAGATCGAATTCTCAGGTGTTCAAAGTTACAGCGATTCGAGTAAACCAACCCTGTTCGTTTAATTTCCCCTGAATCGTGTGGTTTATCGTTGCTTTTAAATTATGAGCCAAGATTATGTTCTTAGAAGATTATCGTCGGCTTGCTAAGAGAGGAGAAAAATATATAAGAAGTGCAGGTGTATTTATGGGAAAAAGAAGTCACTCATGAAGGCACTTTCATTTTAAATTGAACCCATAAATGACTTCTACAAGCGTTTTTCCCACTTCATAGACACTTTCGTTTATTGAAAGAACTCGAAGGAATATTTTTTCCTTTCCTTCGTAGAGTGGCTCTGTCAGGTATTGTGATGCGATCGTTGTAATTGTCCTATCTAATTAGCGTCGTTCAGAATCATTTGCGACTAGTAGATTCCATAGAGAATCATCATCCATACTGTTGACGTTATTAATGTACGTGGACACAAAGGAACATGTGCATAAATTGTAAGGTAGAAAATATATTTTAAATACTGAAGTGTAAATACAAATGGGAATGTAATTGAGCTGATCCAGATATCCTACGACAGAAAACCCTGAAGCCAACGTTGCCTGTGTACTGTTTATGGTCTGCCTTTGACCCAGTCTTTTGTCTATGCGTTGTAGATGGCTTCGGTGCTTGAGAAAACTCAAAGAACAGATTTTTTTTTTTAGTTTATTTTGGTTTTTACAATTTGTCCTGGAGGACATTTGGTAAAGTATTATATCTTATTGGTAAAAAAAAAAAAAAATAAAAGATAGAATATAGTATGTGGGTGGCTACCCCCAGTGGGGTGCCATCTTCGTGTTTGCTAGGTCATATCTTTTATGATCAAAGAACAGATGTAGAGTTTTCTTAGAAGTGGTGGCCACTTCAACGCATGCAAGATACCACGTTTTTATTTTTATTATTATTTGCGTTTATTTTACAATTTTAAGTAAATTTATCTGGCGTGGTACTATGACATGGTTAATAAGTGTTTATAGTATGTTTGATTGTATTTGTCTCAGTAAACGAAGCATTGTAAGAGATAGTATTTTCTGTACTTTCGCCTATCTTAGTCAGTTAATTAAGTAATTCGATGTACAAGAAGGTGAAGTCGCTATCGACGATTGTAAGAGTTTGTACAGGTGCGTCGTACGATTGCTTTTTTGGCAAAAATCGTCGCAAAGGGTTGAGATAAGTTGCGATAAGATAGAGAGCATCCGCTTCTTCGCTGTAGGTCTGAAGTGAAGTCAAGTTGAGCGAATTATCGATTAACAAACGTTGAATATCAAATAATACGAAGCATAATTTTTATTAAAAATAATTTGACCTATGCAGCTTTCCATTTGAGGATTTTTTTTTTTTTTTTTTTTTTTTTTGAGGTAAAATTTGTGACCAGAAACGTAAGTAGAACAGGAATGTTCACGCTAAACTTCGTTCTGGCATTTTCTCCTTGCTCTGCTCCGAAAAAGACAACAAATTTTTAAGAAGATTCGACGTGGTCCCGTGGAATTTGTATAGCGTGTAATTTTCACTTATCGCTAAAACCTCCGTATCGCGCGTTTCACTTAGCTTCTTCGATCTCATCCTTCGTTCTCTCTCAAAAAACAAACCGATCGGCTCCGCTTTTTGGAAATTTCTCAATATCGCTGGGTGCTCGAAGTGACATGGAATTTCAAACTTACGGGGAAACGAAAATTACGCGCTTGCACGGTTTCCACTCACTCGCGGCGAGAAACCAACGTAAATAAAGATAAGCTACAAGGTGCGCGTGACAATTACAAAGTTTGTCGTGAACTTCGTAAACGAAGCAGTTTATCGAAAAACAAAGTTGTTTGTTAAAAAGTACGAGGCACAAAGGAACGCAGCTTGTGATCGAAACGGAGCGAGCAGAGTTTCTGGCCCGAGACTCTAAGCTTAATGTTCGAAAATCGTTTCCATACATTAGAATAAATAACGACGACACAATGGAAATTATAATTGCCGGTGAATCGAGGGGCTCTGTTGGATTCCACGTTAATGTAATTTACATGATATTGCAGTTCGTTGAGGTAAACCATCGGGCGTAGATGAATTAATCGATTTATTTTAATTTACGCGCTTTGTTCATTGAAATGTTACGCGAAATACTGCACACGACGCTGTTTTACCACGCCGCTGAATGAATATCGTGAAAGTCGAGTCGAGAAGACGTCGTAGAACGAAGGAAATTTTTATCTTGAAAATAATATTATTTTTTTTTTATTATTATCTGGATTTATTATAGTATGAAATTATTTTATTATATTTAAATTATTAATATTAGATCGATAAACGATGTAAATGTAAAAAATCTTGGAGAGATTTTTCGCTAGAGGAAGGAATGTGTAAAAATTGCATTGCGAATGCTGTGACAAGCATCAGCTTTTAGACTGCTGTCGAAAGACGAAAGCACGATGTACGAATAAATAAATAAATAAATAAATTTAAATATTCTTCTACTCACCATGAGATAATGCATCAATGGAAATTCAAAAATGAGACACGCACTCTGAAACGAGTACTTAGAAAACTTCTAAGGAGATAAGGAAGCGCTTAGTCAGACACGATCGCTGCTTCTACTTGAATTTCTATCGATATATTGCCTTTTTCCTTGGTTTTACTTTCTTCTTCAGAGAAGCTAATAATGTTACTGGAAACTCAAGTTGGGGTAACGATGCTGTCTGATCGAGCAATTCCTTATCTCCTTAAAACTTCCATAAATATGCTGCTCCTTCAGACGCTTATTTACCTACGCGTGTATTTCATTCGTTTATCGTCTGAAATTCCGACGCAATTTAAGGATTGTTCTATCGGGGGAAACTTATCGATATAATATAGAAAATTTGATTAAAATAATACGCACTCGGCAGAGAAAAATTACTGCGGAAGTTAGAAACGTTAGAAGGGAGATTTGCGGGAGAATGACGCGCAATTTGCAGCAACTTGCGCAAGCATTTATGTGCATGGAGGAAACGATAAATTCATTATTGGCGTCACAAGGATCGACATAATCGTCGTCCTAACTCGAATAACGAAAATCTTCTCGCTACACGCGCGATGACTCGACCGAGTCTCAACTCAGTGGCCTGGACATTACCAAAGGTAGAATGAACGAGCGAGAAAATTAACAGGCGACTTTATATTTTTCCACGACGAAAAGCACAACTTTAACAGAAGATTTATTTCCTTCGAAAGTTCGAAGAAGCAGAAAATCGCTGCTTCCTCCTTCGGTTTCGCTTCAGATCGTAACACGAAGTGGTGTAAACGGTTTCCTGAATTTTCGTTGCAACATTGCTACGAAGGTAAAAGTAGGTTCTCGATAAGTTGGTAATTATTCACGGCACTCTAAATAATAGCGCGTAACATGGACAAAGTACACGATTAACAAGCCAAACGTTGAACCAAACGACCCATAAAGATACACGAGATAGCATAAAATGGCCGTTAAATCGCGACACGGCGAGCAAATTGTTTGAAGCGTAGCAGCTTTTTCAGATGATCGCCAAGTCGATGAAGGTATCCCTCTCTGTATCCCTGTTGCTTGCACGCATTGCTGTCATCGCGCTCTCCATCGTGCGACAGCCGCCTACCTAACGCCCTGTTACGATTCGCCGATTAACGATAATTGTGCCGTTACGGTGTTTCAGTGGCTCAAAGCGCGTGCAACGGCGTCCTGCCTCTCCTCTTTGCCTCCTCGTCCCTCTCTCTTTCACTCTTGCTCTATCGTTCACCAGGAGCACGCGGCCCAGGCGTTGATTACTGGGCGGCACAGCGACGTCGGCTAATAGCCCCACTAACTACCCGGAGCTCTGATTGTTAGGTTACGATCACGGTCTTTGAAACTCGCCCCACGCATAATAACTACCAGCTAGCAACGGGGATGAACCGTCCTTGGACCTACGGCTGCTCGAATCACACGCTGCGGACACGAGGCGCAGCACACTTTGGTGAAGGAATCTCGTGGAAAAGGAGAAACGTTGGCGTAATAATCTTCCAGGCTGTTGCAAAGGTTGCCTTCGTTTTATAAGAAAATAATAGCAAACTCAAGCAGCGAACCAGCAAATAAGACACGTGGACGAAACACGTAGAACAGCGCACGTTTGTGTCTGGAAGGAGCAGGTAGAAAAACGAATCGACAGTATTATTATTTGACGAGGGAAGGGCGTAAAGAGCGGTCGAAGGGGCGACCAGTGGAACGAAGTCGACAGGTTTGTTTTGTTGCAGCGTGCTTGAGAGCAGTTCGAGAGCCTTCACTGGCCATCGAGAGTTTGTAGCCAGGCGAACAACCGTTTAAACTCTGCTTGGATATCACTGACCTGCCCCCATATCGTAGCGACGTCACCTCGACAAACTGTTGGCCCACATGTACCGCCAGTTACGGGCTTCGTTCTCGCCCTTTCATCTCCTCGGCTTATCGACGTTTTACGCTGGCATTCCCTCCATTTATTTCGCAGCCTCGCGCCGTTACCAGCGTCGCTCCGCGCTCGCTTCGTCGCCAAACGGATTGCCCTTCTTTGCCACCTAACGACCGAAGCTCTCGCGTTGTCTTTTTATCGCAGCAACGTGGAACGACCTTCCCCTCCTGTGTCCTGTCGTCCTGCGAGCGCGCGCCAATCGATAGGCTCGCAGCAGCAATAAAAGTCGCAGGAACGTGGTCTGTACGAACTGCGATATTCAAATCGTATTTGTCGCGACGAAGAAACAGGTGTACGGCTTTTGCGCCAAAGTTGGTTACCTGATCGTCAACTTGTACTTGTATTTTCATGTTCCGAAAAAGTGATTCCATTTCGATGGATTTCGAGCTGGTCCTCTCGCATACGCCGGCGTATCGACGCAGCGTAATCGCTCAAAGGCAAGGACAGTTGGACTGATCTGCGAACTCGATCAGCGATTCGCGGAAAGCTCGGGTCAATTGGAAAAGCCTCGAGAGTTATACGTTGTAAAAAGCACATATGTTGCAGGCGGTTACGATCCTATGTGTCTTATATGTCGGAGATGAAAGGACATCGGGGCCTTTCTTTCGCAATGTTTGGGAAGGTCCCCGATACTTTAGTCCAGACTTTTTATTGTGGCCGTACTTAAACAATGAAACTGAGAAATAGCTGTTTATGAGTTACGTCAATTATGTTTGCCCCAGATTTATGACAGTGGGCTTGGGCTCGGAGTGACATAACGGGTCGCTGAACGTAGCCACGTCACGGGAGGGACGTGTACCTAACAGAGCTATGAAATAATTAAATAACTCTCCTTAAAAACAGAGATTGACCCGGGGGATGCAGAGAGGTACGGAGAGTATCTAAGGGCAGTTCCACTTGGACCGAGGCTGAATCCGATAAGTTGGACTAGCCCAGTGAACACGTACGTCGAGTTCCTAATTGCAATCGTCATCCCGTTGGCCGTGTATTCGTTATCGAACCTAAATTCACCGTTATCGACATCTCGATTATTCAATCACCGCTATCACTTGTTAACCTTTGCGATACATTCGCTTCAATAAATATCATCTGGTATATAACCACGATGGCCAACTCGCAGAAAGATTCATTGCACGCCCCTCATTCCAATGCCAACCCGACATACTACAACCCGTGCTTATTATAAGGGTCCGGACCCTTTTTGTTCAGCTGCGCATCTTTTCCTGTTTGTCTACTTGTTTATTCAATTTGTTTTTTCTTCGCGACATTCGATACTGTCCATTATTTAATATTGATAATTATTTATGCTTTGATGTAATAACAGCGATGCTAAAGGCAGAATCGACGTGTTTGTGTACACAATTACAGAAATTACGCAACAGTTGCACGGAAGGAAAATTCTTGCACGAGTTTTCGCTCGTCTACTCGAATTACCGGAAATATAGCGAAGCTGGCTGCGTATTACAGCAACCCTTTTCCATTATTACTATTCGGTCGAACGTTTCGTCGGTGCTTCCTGTCCCGCGATTCGGCCAATGGAATTTTAATGTCAATATTTGCGAGCATGCAGGATGCTGCGTAGCTCGTAGGGAGTTATGTTGCAGCGATGCGTGGGTAAATAATTACGAGAGGCAACTAAAATATTTGCAACGCTTAAACGGTCTATTGTTGCCGGTTTGCTGACCATACTTGGCCTACCACTGTCGATGCTCGTCTATTTGAAAATTTCCTGTGAAAAGCGTTTTGCTCTAACGATACGCTCGTTTATTCTTCAACATTGTAATCCCAAGTGCTACGAGGACACAGCGTACTGTCATTCTAACGATTCTTCGCTGTACAGTACATCGAATATTTCGCTTGCTTTTCGTGATAAACGCGTGAACAATTAAACGTTGTATGATTTCCCAGACATCGTACGGAACGTCTGTATTTTACGCACTGCCGGTGCAGATATTCGAGAGACAGCGGTTGGCGAAGGAACAGGGACAATCGACGTTCAGCAACAATGGAAGGAGAGCCGGCCAGACAGAGGTAAATGCCCCGGAAGCTCGTACGTCGCAGAATCCGACGGCAGTTTCCGCGAATCCTTTATTTCTCGGAAGTTTATGATTCAAGTTACGGCGATCCAACAGGGGAAGAAGAATGACTGGCGAAGTTATATGGCGGTCGAAACTACGCTGTCGGCAAAGGGGACAAGTTCAAGTGGCAAGGTCAAGTCCCACGCCACCCACCAGCAAGATTTATTATAGTTTCCATACCGTGTCACACGTTGACCCAGTTTGGAAAAAAAAGGGGAGAAAAATGTACTCCGTGGCGACTGTGTCGAACGACATGGCTCGTGATCCGACGATTTATTTCCGGTTGCGTGCGTTCCGAACGCGATGGATTGATTGCCTTCAGGATTTCGTTAACGAGTTTCACCAACTCACCAACTCGCGCCTTCTGCTTGTGTGCGGACACGGGAAAAAATGGAAAATCGAACTCGCCGGTGGCCAATGAATTTTTTCAAACGCTTCCTTCGATGCAACCTTTTCATTTAACTGGCCGATTTGATAACGATGGAAATATTCTTCGCGAAACGACGTACTTAAAATCCTAGCTCACGATATGGCGACCCTTGTTCGATCGTATTTTTAATATCTAAATTTCTATGGAATGAAATCTATGGAATGTTCGTCGAATTAATTTCGGAAAAATTTTATTAGACTATAAAACGACCTTAGATATCGTACGTTAAAATACTCAGCTCGAAACATCTTCATCTCTTGACACGCGAACACAACGAGGCTACGTACATTGTTCATTTATAAACAAATTATATTTCATCTTGGAATACAAGGATATTTCACGTATAGGGATAATACCCTTACACGGACACCCACACAGGCATTTGAACAGGACACTTGCACGGGTCATACTCATTACTGTATAGAGAGATGGGCTCAAAGTATTTAAGGGATCATGGGTCACTACCTAAGTCTAGTCTCATAGTAACTGGCCAACAATCAACAATTCTTGCATACGTCATTAATTATATCACTCGCTTATATACATCAGGTTCTGCAGTTCTGTTTAATAAACATCACTGAATATTATTTCAACATAAACATCGCGTCTTCCACAGATTATTAATCTTAACTTCAAGATTGAATTCTAACATTTCACATCAATATCGAGGGATTAAGGAAGCCTAAGAGATGTAATTGCATGAAGAAAATTGAAGATATAAACATTCGCTTCATTCGCCTCATCGGAGAAGCAGGAAGGTTTCTTCGCGTACAACCCAACCACCTGTTATACGAACAGAAATATACAAATCAACGAAGCAATCGCGTCAGATCTTCTAAGACGACCAGAGAACCGTTCTACTGTCCTCGTATGAAATACAAAAGCTGATAAGCGCACATAGTGGGAACCTGTCCGCTGTACCAAATCTCGTACCTGCCCGAACCCTCTCACAACCCTCGCCATCCCCGGCAAACAATTCGCGCGCGATTTCCACATCTCGTCACCCGCTGCACTCGCCCGCGTCCTGAATCCTCTCAGCGAACACCGGAGGCCGTAGCCTTGGGCCAGTGGACGGTGCATAGGCTTTGTCAGCGCGTAGGAAGCGAACGTGTGATGGCGTCCTGAAGGACCTGTTGCTCTGACCGGTGGTCGGATCGGAGGGTGTTGGTGTTTGCCTGGCAGTTAGAAACAAATGGCCTCTGGTACGCAACAGAGACGGCCATAAAGCGGCGGCGGTTAGAGGCGGAGGAGTCGGTGTTTGTGGAGCAAGAGGGAGATGAGGAGACGGAGAAGCTGCAGGAGGTGGGGAAACGGTGTGGCAGGCTCGCAGGTCAGGGGTCGTGGGCGCGAGTACATCTACCCTTTGTTAATTCGGGCTTAATGGTGGCGGAGGGGCCTGGAAGAAGGAGAGGCGCGGCGTGTTGCCTCTGCGAGGCAGACAATGGGGTCACTAGGATGTTTCGTGCCAAGTTTTCATCGCCGGACAAGTTTAGACCGCGACGTACCGCCGAACACGGCCTTGCTCGTGCTCCTTATTCCAGCTGGACGTGCACGAAGCGAAGGATAAAGAGAGAAAGAGAGAGAAAGATGAAGAAGAAGATGGAGCAAAAGGAACGATAGCCGGAGCGAGATCGAACCGATAGGATCGTACGGCTTCGAACACACGGCGTGTTTTCGCGGCTAAGACAGACCTGGCGTGCTTTGGCGAAGCCGACTCGTACATTATGGATGCGGCAGCGAGCCGTGTTTTACGTAATCGGCGCGTGCCACCTGTGCTCCGGTAATGCGCGGAATGCGCGCGTAATCGCGGCGTATCGTGGAGAAAGGAAGGAGCTTTGTTTGGCAACGCTGCTTGCCAGCATATTTTCTGGCCCGTTTAAAAAACTCCGCCGACCGATAAACGCCGATCAGACCGACGTTCCTATTATGACTGCGCGTATCGCGCGCTCTTGACCTACGACCACGTCCATTATGTTCCTCCGCAACTTGGGATCTGCCGATCGACCGTGTTCCTTTCATCGCGTGATTCGTAGTATGGGAACAGCAGTAGATCGAACGTGGAAACGATCGTTCTCTATAGAAGGAGGCAAAGATTTTGACCATTCGAAGCTGCCGGACTATAAATCGTCGGAATGGACTTGCAGCTTTGTGGTGGCGCGGATGGGGCGTCTATTTATGGGAATTTGTATTGTCCTCTCTTTTTCCTTTTAGGGCTTGTAATAGTCCCAATCCGGCAGGATATAATTCAACTCGCGCAGGAATAAAAGAAGGGAATAAACAACGATTAGGAAGAAGATATATTACGAATCTCTTTAAACATATCACAGATCTCCTCAGCGACCGAAACGTACGGTTAAATGATTTCCCCATATTGGTGGAAGAAAGTGGTGCCATTATAAAATACACAAGCAAATTAACTGTATGTTTGTTCGTTATTCTCTGTGAAGCTTTACTACAGCGGAAGAGTAGGAGTAACTGTGGCAGTAATAACAACAGCAGTTGGCCTTGCGTATAAAGATTGCTTTTACAGTCAACTGCAAAGCGCACAGTTATCGAGAAATATTTATAACGTCGTCAGCTGTCCCAAGTTAGTCCATTTTAGAAGCGACCGAAACTAATGAAAAACGAAATAGAATATCGAACAGAGGAACAGTTCGGTCCGGCCTAAGGCCTCCTCTCCGCTTGCGACTAATCGCGCGCGACCACAAAATCCATTGTCGAACGCGACACAATTTCCATTTATCAGACGCGTGCAACTACCAAGTACATGGAATAATAATCGCCCACGACTGGACATCATGTTGCTGGCAGAGGTGCGAGAACTTCTGACTGACGGCGCTGCAGTGTGTAGCACTGTTAACTTACAACAATGCTAGATACAGTAATAACATATAACAATATCTAACATTATAATTTATAATACCTCTTCCGTGATGCTACACGTACGTTTGCCACTACTCGACGGAAAGGCAGAATGGAATTATTCACGACGTTCCTCAGTTTCGCCTGAAATCTTTCTCTTCCCTGCTGACTTCCTTTCCACGCAAATAGTTCATCGACCTTTTACAGGCAACGCTATGGCGGATCGATCGGTGTGTAAAAAACAGTACGGTTCCGTTAAAGAGAAGCAAGAAGCTGGGAAAGAGTAGGGGACAACCCTAAAGCCGCAGCAGCAGGTTAACACCCTGAAGAAAACTGAATCGTCAAGCTTGCGCCGGATCCGGCTGACGGGACCAGGAATACCGCAACGACAGAGACTCGTTTTGAGCGGAGAGCGAGGCGAAGCTGTCGAAACTCACGTCACGGACGTATTGACTAGGAAATCCGACGTAGGAGGAGTCGGAGGCGAGCGATGAGAGGGTGAGCCAGTAAACCGGGACTCGACCTCGCTCCGCATCTATGCCGCACACATCGAACCGAATGCTGCACGGCTGTGTGCATATCGGTGTGCAATACATCGAGCAGCTGCAAACTCGCAGTGCGAGCGAGCGAGAGAGAAAGAGAGAGAGAGAGAGAAGAAGGATGACGGCGGAGGATGAGGATGAGGTTGGAGGAGGTTGAGGGTGGAGGAGGCCCTCCAACCTCGTTTTCGCTTTCGTTCGGCCGCTAGCTCACGTGGCACATATTCACATATTCATCTCTACGCCCCTGCCTTCATCCCCTTGGCGGATACACAGGGAAACGTAGCACGTGAGCCGGTGTTCGTACGCGTACGTGTGTGTACGTGTGAAACGCACACGGCCGAGGAACGTGACGGTATTTCACGTGGATGCGAGAGAGGCTCAGCTGTGCCGTGACGTATAATCCCCGACGTGGCCCTAGCGAAACTTATTCGGCCACGTGCTTCGAAACTTGGAGCCGACGCGCGGCGTGTGCGTACGCGCGGACCACCGGCTTCCCACGCGATTCTGCTCGCTACCCGTCACGAAATCGGGATGCACCGTTGACCTTGCGGCTATTGCCGCACCGCACGATCTACGATTTACGAGGCCGCACCGAAATAGTTGGCGGAATTACCGTTTTCAATGGCTCGAGGTATCGCATGGGCTTTAAGAACGAACATCGAACAGCTGCGGCGCTCGTGGACTTTTACGCGTCCAAGGACAGCGCTGCGAATTTTTTACGAAAATCGGGTAATCTGATAATCAGGCAAGAAACCAACAGCAGATAATCCTGGCTCTTCTCAACTTTCGAGAAATATTCCAACGGAATGGAAAAATGAGATCCCATCGAACACGACGCGGAGAAGCTAGGCGATCTTGCGAGGGTCCAGACACGGAGCCAATCTGACTCGGTTTCAACGTGCACCCAGTACAGGACTGTGGTGCAGGACGCAAAATAGCCGTTTCGCGAAAATCCCCGAAGCGTGTCATTCGAGCTTTAGGGAACCTGTTGCTCACCTCTGCCTGCATCGTCTCTCACCTACTTTCCTTTTACACCACCCAGCCCTGTCTTCGGTTCTGTACACCAGCGATCGTGTGTACGTGTGTACAAGCAGCGACAACAACCACTTTGCGAATACTCCGAGATCCGACCCAGAAGTGAAAGCAAGGAAGGAGGGAAGACGGAACGCACGCCACTGTCTTATGGTAAAGTTCGCGGGTTGCACCGAGGGACCAACGGGGATTAAGTGGCGGGGCGCCACTTGTCAGGCTGGCCGTTTCTACACCTGTTCCCTGTCCATTGTCTCGATTTATTCCGTTACATCGGGTGAGTGGAAAAGTTGCAGTCTTTTCTTTTCTTCGGCAATTTTCTTCTACCTGCACAGAGTAGACGCAGTGGTCCTAATGCCGTGGCCCGTTTCGCGCGACTTCTCGTCAGACAAATTGCCATGTTCTCTGCTGTTCGACCAAACTATACTTCAATCCTTCGGAATGCATCCACGTCGTTCGTTCAGATATGCGAAGAGACGAAGTTTGGCGGAATTAAGACGAACGTGAACATGGAAAAATGGTAGAATGCTTCGCACTAATCGCGGATCTAAAACGCTCATAGGACAGATGATAGCAGGAAAGTAAAAGCGAATAATTCGAGGCTGGCAATAAATCGGCACACGCGCTCTTTATATTGGGAAATATGCAAAATATGGCGGATTCATCCTTCGTTCACAGACCTGAGAAGAGACGAAGTTTGGCAAAAGTTAAGATGGATATCAAGGTTGAAAAGTGGGAAGATATTTAGTATTAATTGCGGGCCTAATTAAAGTCATAGAAACGCGGATATTATCTGTTGCTGACTGCTACGTAGGAAAAGGCAGGAATCGTGGAAAAGATCGGTACAGGACGCTCTTGGTATTCAAAAATATCCAAAATATTGCGAGTCTTGGTCTTTCTAAGTTGGCCATTCAGTGCTACTTAGAAGAAAACGTACAAGATGGAGGTAACTTTTGTCTGGCTTGCGAGAAATACGGAGACGAAGATGGTTTTAATGCGGATAGAGCGAAATAAAGATTTCATCGGGGCGCACTCGGCTGGCGGAAAAGAAGGAGAGCGGATAATTCAGGGAAATCAGGCTGTGGCAAAATGTTAACCGGGCCAAACACAAACGGTGCTCGTCCCAGTAGTACTTCTTTTCAGCCACAAATGCCGAGTACCATGTAGACGTTGACAATAGAAGCGGGCGCACAAAGGCCAGCAGTTCAACCAGAAAACTTCTTTCATCCTGCTCGAAATCAGCGAGCGTTGAATCGCAAATCGTCGCATTAAGACGAGCCGCGACTTTTCTACGAGAGCAATCTCAGTGTACCACGCGCCGTGTGAAGAGTTCAATTTGTGCCAGGGGCAAAGATCCGATTCACCTCGGCTCGTCGTCTACCTTCGAATTAGCGTGTACATTTTCAAAGAGCGAACGTAGGAGGAATTAAAGAGACCAACTATTGATTCCTCTGCAGCTTGGAAATTGCTTATCAGAAAATGGATTTCAATTACGAAAGAATATCAGCAAACAACCAAGTTACAGGGAAATCGATGCTTACTCGAATTCAGCCCACTCGAGTTTGAATAACCTAACTTCAAAAGAATGTTTAATAGAAGAAAGAAGGAGAAACGTAGGAACGCATATCGTACGTATAGGCGAAATATTTTATTGGAAGCGAGAAAAGATGGAAAGCAATATCGGCCAGTGGAAATAACATTGCGTTACAGAGCGACCTTGTTCTTTTCAACTTGGAACTTAAAAGCTCGCGTTAGAAAGGTATATCGGTTACAGGTCGGATGATCGTGCCATTTGGCATAAAATTTCTCCTTCTTTTTCGGTACACCTTCGGCTGCCCGAATCGGAATACTTCCGGAGACAGTGCGGCCTGAAAGTCGCAGTTCTCGTTCTTCCCCGAAGAAGTAGACTTGGGGTCAGAACGCAGAGGCAGAATCGGCAGACGTTCGTTTCTCGCGAAAATCAAAATATCTCAGCAGTTCGAAGTGGGGAATTCAGTTTGCTATCGCAAAGTGCAACTCTAAATTTCCCATGCAGGCGGCGGAGCCTGAAAATCCTCGGAATTCGGAGCTGCCCTGAATCGGTAGAAGTAGACCGCGGTGTCTAGGAAACTTGGACGCAAAAGGGAGACGAGATCGCCCGGCCCATCCTGGAGCTGACGTTTGCACCGAAAAAGTGGGGTAGGGCGATGGCCGGAAGAGGGGTCACCGTAGCAATGACAAGGCAACGAGCGACCTTGGGAGCCTTCCCACGGACACGGCTAAGCCGTACGGCGAGCGTGCAGGGGGGGACGAACGCAAACAACGAAGCAACACGGCAGCGTGAGCACAGTCGTCACCGGCGGTAACCTACATTTACCATGGAAGAGAGGAGAGCAAGCGAGCCGCTTGTACGTGTACGTGCACGAGCAACAGCCCGAAGGCGGTCGAGGGACCATTTGCCGCGGCATCCACTTGCACGGTTATGAATGGAGAAACTTCTGGTCTCGTGGGCTCGCGTAAACGTTAACACGCCGTCCGTACACGCGAGGGTCGGCCCGCCACGAAGAAAGGGCTCCGGTTTGTATTCTGTGCGAGGCTCGTGCAACTGCAAGATGCCAGGCCAAAGGAACGGAAACTGAAGAAGGATACAACGAACAGAGGGAACATGAATGCGAGCGGCGAGGACCGCAAGATCAGCGGCTAGCCGCAGCGCGTTGCCGTTGTACGCGAAGCATAGCTTGGCTTCTCGCTCGCTCTCGCGTCCTCTCTGTCCTCTTCTTCCTTCGTCTTACCCTCTGCCCATTCCGCAAGCGTTTATCCGACGCGTACATAAATATCCGGTCGACCACTCTGTGTACACGAAGAAGAGCGAACGAACGGCGATCCCGGCCGTCTTCCCTCGTGGCAGGCCCTCGTGTACGTGCATAAGTACGTGGCCCAAGTAGGAGATGAAGCAACCGTGCACCGTGTTCCTCCATAAATATACTTTGCTTACATTCGTAGGTTCTTGCGGATGAGAGAGCTGGCGAGAGTGGCCGGTAGCTGCGAGAGTACACGCCGCCAAGCAGCGGCGAAGAGGGGAAAGAGGCAGACAGATGAGGAACGTGTACATGAAAACCACCAACACGCAGAACAATGCAGTAAGCAACAGGTACGTGTATGTACATACACACGTATATAGACAGGCTGGCGCATTTTCCACGTGGGCCGTGCGACTGTGCGCTCGTACATATTCGTACATAAGCTGGGCTCACCCTACGCTAGGTATCACAGCTCGATGCGCCTTCTCTTTTTCTCCTTCTCTGCGTCTTGTGCCTGCTCTTCCGCTTCCTCCCACCCTTCTCACACAATCTTTTCACCCTTTTTATCGTCCGACCCTGTTCCCTACCTCGCGCTGTCTCCTTCTATCCGTCTTTCCACGTCGGTCTATCTTCCTATCTACGCCTCAAGGCCGTTCTTCTTCGCTCCACGTGGATGAATCGCAAATCGCGGACGGTCGTCACTGTACGCGTGTCAAATCGAGCGGAAGCGACCAGACCAACGCCAAAGGTTCTTCCGCGTTCCTGCCACGGCTCGCGAGACCCGCTAGATGCCAGGCAAACGGACACGACCCCGTTGTTGGGCAGAAAGAGAACGGCTCGTGGTCACGCGAGAGCAAAGGACGACCATGGCGATACGTTGACCGCTCGACAGCTGAGCTTCCGTGACGCGTACGTAAGCCGTACATTCGCGAGGCTGTGAACCGTGGACAGACAGTAGAAGAGATACCGTAGCTAGACACGTTCACCACGAACCTACTGCTGTTCCAAACGTGGGCGAACCTCGCGGCCACCTTGCGACTAGCTGTAGCTTCTGCAGCTACGTCGTCCGAAAATAGAATTCGAGAACGCAAGTCGATGGGAAGGTATCGCAAACGAAACGTTGCGTCAACGCTTTAATGGGTTGGTCCTTGGCTCTTGCGACCTCGTTGGACACTTTGAGAAAGGCGCGTGCCTCGAAGCAAGCGATGACGAATATACTCGTCAAACACAGAGTACGCGTGGCTGTTGTAATCGTCTGTCCTTCTAACGCAAAATATTTCCTCGTGACGAGTATACTCGTCAGAGGCAGCTAACTGGCTGTTATCGACTGGTGTTCCCACTGTGTATGGGACTCCATAACTTGACAAGTCATTTATCAGAATTCCAACGACGAGAATTCAGTCCAACAGACTTTTTTCATTAATCTTAATTAACGTTAACGAAAGCTTCCTGAAGGTTGAAGGGCAACTGTGTGCGAAACAGCGTTTTCTTTTCGCAGACACTGCTTGCTCCACGAACTACGTATGAGCCACCCTATAGAAGATCGAATTGGCAGAGAACTAGAGAGATGGATGGAGGAGGAGGTTCGCATGGACGTATCGTAGTACGGCATAAAGATGATAGAACCGAATACCGGGCGCATACCAGCAGTTTGACGTCTGTCTGCCAGCATAACCATCAGGAATTCCGCTTGGTGTTCTTGACCTATTAGCTGCAGGGTTGCAACCTGACCGTTTCACTTTCTCTGCTTGAGCAGCACTGAATGGAAAATTCGTGAATGAGAAGAATACGGTCCTACAGGTGGACTGACGCATTATTTATTTATTTATCTACCTATTAAGGTGTAAGTACGCGTAATATGAAGCGCACATAGAAACTACGTACCAGCAGACAGTAGATCGGAAACTAATATAAATCACACAAGGGACAGCAATTCTTAATCGATGATAAAGAAGAATAGACACTATCGAAGTCTACTATTATGCCATCGACATCCGTATGGTACCATACAGCGTTTCATGGGGAGCGCATAAAGGAAATCATAATATCGCAGACGTCTCGCAGGGGCGTTCGATCCGGAGCACTCGACTATTCAATGGCAGCCAACAAGGCCATCGAATACTCTGCGAGCAAACAAACTGTCACGAATCTTCCCTCGCGAACATCAGCTTGGAACGAGAGGAACAACTCCGCGAACAGCGTGACCCGACGCTTTCGTAACAAAATTTCATACAGTCGACGATAATCCAACGACTATGATCAGCCGGTGACGAGCGCCCAGCGAACGAAAGCGACGGCGAAGGATGTGGGTGGCGTGCAGGACGTTCAGACGCGATCCGAATTCGCGAAACTTCGATTTCAAAATAGCAAAGCAACTTTCACCCGGCATCGGCATGCACGGCATGATAACATGTTATGACGACGCGGCGTGTTTACCCTGCGCTCGGTCAACGCCAACGTAACGATATAAGCCATTCGTTCTGTTCCTGAAGGCATTACGCGCCACTATAGGCGTCGTAATATCGTTGTTTGCGGATTGACCGCGTTTTACCATTCGGCTAATTAATTCCATTAACTCGCTGCGGGGTGGAATAAAAGCGCGCGTATCGGCGCCCGGCAACGGAATTGTAACGCGGCCACGCGCACCACACTATTCCGTGTGTATCGAATTAATGAAGTTGGTAATCAGCGTTGCCAGATTCTGACTTTCGTACGCCGATGGGGGCGAGGAGGGAGGAGGTGCCTCGCCCTCCCTCCTCCGGCGTTCTCGCCCGACAAAAGTTAATTACTGCGGCCAGATACATGGGCGTGGGCGTGATTAATTATCGCGGCGGAGCGACGAACTCGCACCTTTGCCGGCATACGCAGAAATTTATGGAACATGTGCTTTGCGCTGTTTGGGAAATAATACCTGGTTTAATTACGAGACCGGTGTGCACGCGCGTCTGCAATTATGGGGAAATAAAATGACGATAACGAACGAGCAGATCATTACAATAGACATACGTCGATGCGACGCGATTCCGCTACCAATATCCCGCTTCTCATTTTCTTTTTCTCTTCTTTCTGCCGCTCGTTGCTTTGTTCCTTTTTTCCGCGACATTTGTACGCGTCTGTGAATATCAATGGCGCGCGTTGAAGCGGATCAAAAGCACGTAATAACGACGCGGTGAATGATTAACGTTATTTTCACGTGGTCAAAGTTTCGTCGACGGAATTCGCGATAATCGCATTAATCGTGGTAATTAATAGAGCGCCATTTCCCGCAGCTTCGATAGCGTCTAATAATCGACACCCTGTCACCGTAGCGATAAGCGACCAGCGACCCGACCAACACTCTTCGTCTCGTTAAGGAGCATGCAGCGAGACGGTGCGCGTTGTTGCGTATCGAAGGAACGTACATCGACCAACTGCAAACAAATCAACTGCAAATAGTCACGGAAGGTGGGGCTGTCTGAGTTTGAGTGGAATCTTTGAGCGATCCACGCTTTATATTCGACTGTTTAGTTTGTAATTTGTCGTGTCTAATTGTATATGTCTATATACTTAAATATGATACGTGAAGTGGCAATTGCACGTACATTGTTACAGGTTCCTCTAGCTCGGCAAACTTTACGTAAATTCTTACATCATCCGACTAATCGATTTCTCAATTTTTGTTAATACAGGAATTTGCATAAAGTCGGACCAACGTACAGTTCGAAATAAAATGTCGAAGCCGGTCGTTCCACCGGGCCTGATAAGGTTAATTTAAACGACTTGATTACGCAAGTTGCGAGTTTTAACTTAACGAACATCGTTTGTCATCGCGCTTAAGGTCTTTCCATCGTCCAAGGGAATTATTTCTAACATAGTGTGTGATAGAAAAGTAGTGTGATTTTCGAACGTAAGAAATCGAATCTTCCTGTCTTTTGTCAACAATAAACAGGTATGGACGTTGGAGAAAACGTCGACTTCGATGTTCGCGTAATCGATATCTAACGTCTGCTTACAATGTGCAATTATTATTAACGTAACTTTTGCAAAAGTACAAATAGTGTAGATATAAATACGCATTGTCGCGACTTATAACAAGGGATATGCTAATAAGTTAGTTGCTGTGTAATTGCTTGGCTATGTTGATGTACGATATTGAGGAAACAATAGCACTTACACAAACTTATTACTAATTTAATAATCTCGCGTTGCACGAATTCCAAACGCACTATTCTACGCTGTAATATCCTGCCAGAGATATTTTAATAAATAATTCCTATACGTAATAAACTATTCAGAAAAAGCCACCACCTACGCCAGTTTATTATCCCTTTGATAATTCCTGGATTTAATTCGCCAGGTATCTCACGTTTTATCATGTAACTGAATTAGCACCGAAGCTTCAAACATATTCTACAAAAGATATTTTAACAACTAATGGAGAGATATTTAATAATAAACCAAGCAGCAAATGCTTGCCGTCTAACTTAACACCAGGACGAACCATCGCCTGCCTTTCATTTTATTTCAAATTGTACACTCGCGATGTTATTCCTTTCGTTCGTCCAACTTCACGTAGATCCTTGTTTTGGCTTGGCAACTAAGTGATTGCGAATTTTGTCATTAGGTGATGACTGAACATTAGAACTACCACACCGTTTTATGTTAAAATTCCTACTTTATGTTATTCCACAATGACGCAGTGGCTTTCGCAACGATAACTAAAAGAATAATATACTGAATTTTATTGCGCTCTTTATGTACTCAAACTGAAAATAATTTTCTATCGTCGAAATGACTGGTATTTGTCAAAGCGTAAGGGTCCTGCAACTCGCTACACGTTTCTCAAATTATCAGGAAAATTCCCGATCGATCGCTAGAAATACCACAGCACTCAAAACAACTGGTTCTACAATTTTATAAATTCGTCTTCAACTGTGGGTATCTTGAGGTCGCGGTGTATTGTTCCCTTGGTAGCATAGCAAGGTGCGTCTATGAAGAATCTTAGAGTTTTCCATTGGAATCGTCGAAGAATTTCCATGTTGGAATTACTCGCTGTTGCCCAGAGTTGAATCCCATAGACCCAAACAGGTTTTAATAAAATACAGGAATTTAAGGTTGGAGCTACAGAAGGAATAACGACGAATGCACAATTTTGGATGAAATTTTGAAACTGGTCGTCTGACCGGACCTGGCAACGTTGGCTGCTGTTAAATCATGCGAGATCGCTGATCACTATGCCAGATGTTTGTATCCGGCATCGAACACGATATTACCTACACGTAGGTGTATCGACGATGTTCTGAAACAGCGGTGCGTTTATGTACTCACTGGCAGACTGTAAGTACGTAGTACTGTTATGCGTTGGCATGCGTGACGCAACAGGAAAGTGCGATCCGATGTGGACTTCCCTGTGCCGCGTTGGAATTATATTTGGAACATCGTATCGTGCTGTACATCGCCAACGTTTGAGATAAGCAAACGCATTCTAAAAGACATTTTCGCTGCCGTTACCCAGATGCCATTCATCCGAAGAATGTGTTATGCTACTTGGACCAGCATTATTACGCAGGTATAATGAGCGTAATTGTACGAAATATGCGCAGCAAGGGATGGAAAACAGATATTAAGTTACATATTTAGAAAGTTCGTAGCTTGTCTAAGGTAGCGGATATTAAATTCTCCTTGATATTTCACTGCGATAGAGGAGCATCGTTTATTAGGATATTTTATCAGACAGAGGAACGCAAGATGCCCGAATGGGTCGTTTTTCTCATTGGAAGATAAATATTCAGCAAGCAAACGTTCGATATGCAAGAGAAATTGTCAAGAGACAGAGAAAAGAGAATTTTTTCAACCTGCACTGCAATATTCTTCTATTCGCAAGATTGTCGTTTATTCTAGTTGTTGTGAATTTCGTTCGAATACGTTAGAAATCTGCGGCGAATGTTTCTCGAGGCGAGTTTCTATTTAAAAAATGGAGAAAAGATTTCCGGGAAAATGACGAGGCTATTCAACGGAAGAATGAAATGCTAATCCCACGAACGTGCATTGCTTCTGAATTTTCCTTCCATCTCGCTTTCAACCACCCGATGTATTAATTTAATTTATCAATCCACTTCCCTTATCGATCTTCAATGAACATCTTTCCAACTTTATGCAACAAACTTCCCGAAAGAATTGTAAGAAACGTTTCTAGTCCTTTCTAGAAACCTACAAAAAGCAAGAAAGGGATTTTTCCACTACCACCAAAAATATTTCCAATCTTTGACTTAATTAATAATTGTAAAACATAGAAAAACGTTGCAGAATTTCCTCGGATTTTTTGCAGACTCGGAACATCGAAGGAGTTTACATTGAACGTAAATAATCTAACGAGAATGCTTTCAACAATTTCTAGCATATACCGGGTGTTACTAATATACAGAATAACCCGCAAATGTAACCTTAGAAAACACAGGAACGTATATCGATGTTGCAAATATTTTATTAATTCCGTATATCAACTTTGTGCCTTCGAAACTCCGATTTTAGAAATTGTTTTATCCAAAACAATATTTAATATATTTATATATATAATAGAAAAAATAATACATATAACAAAATGCAATTTTACAAAACGCACCAGGAGAAGGTTCCAAGACAAATGTATGAACGTTACGCGTTAGCCTGATCGTTGTTATAATCCTACGCTCGCAGAGTGACAGAGGATGATTTAAATGATCGATCCTTTCATATGGTTATTGACGTGTAATAGTTTCGTAGGAAATAAAATGTCGTTTAGTATGCAGTTGGTAATGAGAAATTGTATAATATGAAATATGGATCGTCTATGGTTCCAACCGTATAAATATTTATTAGTTATGGGAGTGTTATCACTATGGTCACGCTTTTAACCCCGTTACGGTGCTCAACTTTACTTCGCGTGCGAAGGTGATTCGCATGCATGTAAATGCTATCTTCGCGTTGTTCACTGCGGTGAACGGGGCTCTGGCAGAAAGAATCGCGTAAATAAAAGAAATACGAGTCGTATCGAAGAGCGAATATGCGATTGATGGAAAAAATGGCGAGTTTGTAAACGTGGAAACAGAATGGAAAATTTGTCTACGCAGCGATGACGTACTGGCCGTAAGATAAAACAATTTCATCCTCTTTAATTAGCCGCGGTACTTACATAGCTAATTAATTAGCCGGTAATTAAGCATTCCAAAAGGATAATTTCTCTTTTATCCGGCGAGATCTCATTTTAAATGAAACTTTCCATTGATTCGAGTATTCGAAATAAACCTGTTGCTAATCTCTGCGTGTCCTCGTTAACGTAAATAATTGAGCGTGATATTACACGGCATAATAGATCTTCTTACCCTCGGTTCTACGTCTTCTTGAGCGTTTCAAACGCGTGCAAATTACTAGTCGAATAGAAAAATATATCGGCTGATCATCCAGCGATGCTTTTCATCCGAATGATTTTCACGGAAGCTCGACGAAGGTCAAACTCGTTCCCTAAATCCGTCAGAGGCGAGGAGACCGAACACTTGTCCCGCAGTAGGTGTACATTGGCGAATGGAAAAATTGGCGGTAAAAGATTCGTAGCCTGCGTTGGTGAAGAATGGAAACACCATAAGAAGGCGCAATGGTTTCTCTCAGAGCGGAATATACTGCACGGTAGTCGCTTAGAAAATTCCCATAACGAATCCAAAATTCCATTCTCTCGTTAGACTGGTTTGCCAAGGTCGCCAGGAATTCTTCCCTAACAAGCCAGCGTAATTAAAGGAATAATCTTTAATTAAAGTAAAACACCAAACAATAAAATTAATCATTGCGTTATCTTCTTACGAGAGTTCGTAATTATATTAACGCAATTAACGAACCCCTGGCGTTCCTCGAGCGAGACGCGCGCTTATGCGTGTTCGACGGTCGAGGGAGCGTCGGGACGCGTCGCAGCCGAGCGGACAGCTCGCCGCCAGCGTCGAGCAGCTGCGTGAAACAGCCGGCTGGACGAGCCCCGTGTGTACACATATACTTCAGGTATAAGTGCATTAACGTTCTTCCTGCTGCACTTCATTTCTCCCCGCGTTCCTCTCGCTCCGTCTACTTTGCCCTCTCTCCGGATCAATCGACAATTGATTGGCAAGACGAGATAAGAATCTGCAATTTGGCTGTACAAGAAGCAGGCTTGTTGCTGCAACAGACCCAAGGTTACTCGAGTGTCCAATAATTATCGAGCGACGCGATACCGAATGTGTACAAGGACACGTGGACGTAGGTTGAAATAATTAGAGGGTTGGCTGGTCGTACGAGTTGATCCAGCACCGATGCGTTTGGTATTTCAAGGCGAACTATTTCAACCCATTTAAAGGCCTAATTATGACTTATAGTAGTGCGTTACGGATACTACAATTCTGTATTTACAGTCTGTAGATTCAAATTCTGTAGATCTCTAGGAAGGTGGAAGATACGGCGACGAGGAAAATGTTAAGTTCTAACGCGAATGCTGCCACATTTGCTGTTTTATTTCGAGTATTTGATTTTCTCATTGATTTTGACTATTAGAGCGGAAACTGTATTTAACCGGATACTGCGTTTAATATCATCGACCCAGAGGGTGGAAAGTTTTATTCGGACGGATTGTTCGTTCGAAATCTTGAAAAGGGAAGAAAAATTACTTTGGAATCTTAGGAGAAACAGTGGCACGCAGGAATCGAGTACAACTATCTCGTATTAAGCTAGTTGTTAGGAATAAAAACGAGAAGTAGTTGGTATAAAACGTTCCTTCCTGCTTCCTTCCAGATTAACGCGCCATAAAACCTCCCAATTCCAGCACCTAATTAACGCCAAATATTAACATACGTATTTCCTTCATTTGAGAAGACCTCTCAGCCACTGGATGTTACAGCGAAACGTCGCAATTAAAATAACGATAATTAATCCTTTATCTGATTTCCCTATCCCTTTCTGCTTCCCTGCGCAAACTTCTCACTGCTTGCTGCTTCCGCGGGCGTAAATATATCGATAGAAGAACCAGAAGACAAATATTATGCGAATAAAAAGTACAGGATTGTGTAAAAATTAAGCGACAGCAGGCGGAACATTCGACGGTTCCAAAAATTTGAGATTGTAACGAACGAGGGATCGACCGTACGAGAAGCTGTGTTCGCATGTCTGTCGAAACAACCGCTCGAAAGCGTACAAAGGACGAGCATACCGGAAACAGCTATAGTGTCGTGCCATCCGTGCTACAGCGTGGGCAAAAGGCAAACGACAGAGTGGGGCCTGATGTTGAAAGAGGCCCACATGTACGTCTGCACAGCTGTCCCTTCGTGTGCACTCTCAGCCAACGTTTTGCTTGCCACCAGAGGCTAGATTCTTGCTTCTTACTTCCCCTTCCTTTTTCTTCAAATTCGCGAAATTCTGTTCACGGTTAGCGGAACTGCGTGCAACGAAGATACTAATTGCGCAGAGAGCACGTACGTATTTTTCATACACATCGTATGGTAGGTTGTGTATTTTTCAAATAGCGCACCGTATGCTATATGCATCGTCTTTAATACAACGTATTTCTAGCGTAGCGTGTGTTTAATGTAATTTAACGTAAATACATGGCAACAGAATTGATTATAGAAGAACGGAGATGCGTTAATTACATTTTTATTTTCTGCTTCTTTCAATGAAAAGTAAAGATTCCTAAAGTGTTGGATTTCTCACACTTTTTCATCACCCTGTATATTTCGTGTACTCAACGAACGTAATTTTTTTTTCTTTTTTATTTAGTACATTATTTACAATCAATTCTCATACAGAATTCTAAGTAAATTTATTTGGCGTGGTAACTGTAACTTGCATTATAAAAGTTTATAGTACGTTTGATTCTAGTTGAATCCAATGCTTCGATCGAAGGGGTACTGCCTCTTTAGTTTGCGTCGTGTCAATTAATTGGGTAACTAACGGGTTTTGGTGGCTGTTGACTCTTATATTACATCTGTTTCCGAACTTGGATGTTTCTTCTTTGACTGTGGGTATCTTGAAATCGCGATGTATCGTTTCGTTGGTAGCATACCAAGGTGCGTCTATCAAGGATCTTAGAGTTTTTGATTGGAATCGTTGGAGAATTTCTACGTTGGAGTTGCTCGCTGTTCCCCATAGTTGGATCCCATAGGTCCAAACAGGTTTCAATATGGTTTTGTATAGCATTATTTTACTCTGCATGTTTAAGTTGCAGCGTCTGCCAATGAGCCAGTAGAATTTTAACGTAAATGAAAGATGAATTGTATTACAAAGATCGTGGTGTAGATTAAAGTACAAGTCGATGGATTTCGTATCTCTTGCACTTTCTACTATCAGTAGGTTCTTGAAGCGCACGATAACAGGTGTGGTTTTATGATCCATTTGCTTTATCGATTCCTCCATTAAAAGATTATAATATAGATTCCATACGAATGAATACTTTTTACGACTTCAATTTTACTAACTAAATATTTGATTCTTTGCTTAGACAGGAACGGAAAGTTCGATATCACATCCCTTAAAGCGGATCTACTTCTCGCTCGGGTAATTAAGTGACTCTTGTACCAGCCACTATCGAACATCTATGAGAATAAAAAGCCAATATCTTGCCCTCGCCATGTCCTCATGAAAAAAAAAAAAGAAAAGAAAATCGTACCAGCTACACTCTGCCATACGCTTGTCCCTAAACGATCTGGAAAAACAAGGATCTTAACACGCCCTTAATACGTACGAGTGATTGATGAAAAAAATAAACTGCAAGACTTTAGGCGTCCAGAATTTTACAGTGCTCTCCGTGTAGAACACAACGATTTAGCTTCTTCGTTGGCAAAAGATATTTAACGTATCTTCAGTTTATTTAAAAATGAACACCAGGTAGATTTTTAATTATTCTTTGTGCGTCTCGCGATATGAATATTCTTTCGTATTTTCCTCAAAATCTTGTGGTATCGACACCTGCATGGATTAAACAATTTTTGCCACGCCAGAATAATTTATTTATAATTCTCTAAAAAAAAATTTCCCAGGAGATGTATAACCTAGAAAAATGTGTAGAATATCCTTGCTTCTTTATCTCTTTGTATACATAAAACACCCTATATATATACATTTAAACGAGTATCCTTAATGAAAGTTCAAAAAGCTGGAAGAACGCGTGGCTTCGCGGCGTCTAGCTCGGTTAGAGATCAAGGCAAAGTGAAAGAGACAACTCGTGCAAACTCGTATGTGGAGCACATAACCGAACCGTGGAGGAATAAAAAGAAGCAGCGAAAAAGCAACTGTGTGTGCATTAAACTGCGGCAAGTTTCCATGGGTCGCGACAACGACTAAGAGACATCCTTGTCACTTTCTTCTCTCTCTCGTATACTGGTCTGCCCACAAAATTCAACTCGAGTGCATTCCACCTTGCTCGGCTTGTTCACGCTTATTTACTGGACGGTGATTGCTGTTCTCGAAGAACAGTTTCGCGATAACCACGAACGTCCTCGCTGTGCTTAGATCAACGCACTATAGCGGCCGTCTCGCTATAAATAACGAGGCCACGGTAAAAAGCACAAAACTGAAACGAGTTCAGTGGAACATCGCGCAGAAGAAGCCGTGAAAAAGTTTGTAGCCGAAGGTTTAAGATTGGCAAGTTTAAGGAAAACGATCGACCAACACGGCGTAAGGAAATAATAAAGGAAGCGATCGACGAAACGAATTCATGGTTGAACGTATTTTTACGATTTCAACGATCATAAAGTGTGCAACATCGGCGTTCCATCGTCGCTTATTTTTAAATTGTTTTCGCCGATTAGATATCGTTTATTGCCAGGTAATCGATGAATTCTGCGCTGACGTATCGCGCTCTCCAACGAAATTGATAAGGACAGAATGGAAATTTTATTGGCTAGAAATAAAAATAAAAAGGAACGGAGAAGAGTCGGAGACGCGAACGAATCTTCCAACTATTTCCGCTGTAATCAGAATCGGAAATGAGAACCTAGAGACATCTCGAAAGTGTTTCCCTTATTTCTATATATTTCAAGATTCTTCCTACTTCGAAGAAGGCGATGCCTCGTGAAAATGAAATTATTAGATTGAGAAGGTAGGCAACTAGCGGCAGCTCCGAGGCAATCGATTCAGAAATATATCCCGGCGTCGGAAACATAATTAGCATGTCAGTGGCGTGTTTCACACAGCGCCTCGCACTATTTTCGTATTCTCATGTACGTCGAGCCCAGGTGCCTTACGACGGTCCTCTTTGGGGAACTTTCCGCGTTCACCGAATCGCGGTCGGTAAACAGTTCCCTTCACGGATGCATATGCGCGCACTATGAGCCCAATTCCGCCAGAAACGATTGGTTCCCTCTTCGACATCCTGACGTATCGCCGATATTGCAGCTACCTTCTATTCCCAGCTTTTCTCGCGATCCCACGATTTTGTTTGCAGTATAGATCTCGCCTGTGCGAGCGAGACGGAAAGCTCGAATTTATACGAGGCTCTTCCGTCTCTCTCGCTCTTTCTCATTCCCGCGCAAACGTTCCCTCTATATATTATGTCCATCCTATTCTCTCGTTACGCCATGTCTCTTCTATTTCTCTATATACTTCTGTTTTCACTGCTGCTTTATTTCTCGTTGTATTTTATCATGTGTACCGTGTTTGCAGCGGTAATAGAGTTTTATTTGTGCGTGGAATCGAAAAGTATTAACCAGCGGCCATTAATGGCCACACGCATTCGATTCACCGTCCTATTGAGCCATACATTGATACGCGATACTCTTTAAATTGTCCTCAATGATAGAACAGGCATCGAATGCTCTCCGATTTTTAATGATTTTAAAGATACGCGAGAAACAAAAGCAACGAGAGTCCCTGCAATTTTGAATAAATCGTAAGATATACTCTCTTTGAAACTCTTGGATAAAATGCTATCGAATGGATAGATCTCGAAACGGAAAATGTAGTAGGGCTGAACCGACCAAAGTAATCTGGAGTATGCTATTGAGAACGGCCGCTAGACTTTCCGAACCGTTTGAAAATTTAATGTACGAACTGTAATTATATTTGGCGTCAGCTTACATCGATTTCTGAGAGAAGTACGGAAAATTCGTAGCTTCTCTTGAGATCGGTAGAGCTCTAGTGTTATATCTGTCCGGTAGTTTTTTCTCGTTCCGAATAATTTACTGAAATACGTATTTTATATGAAAGAAAAACTACATTCAAATACAAGACTGCCAATAATGTTGAATTAGAGCGGAATTTCGTATCTCTTCCGCCATTTTGTCATAACCTACATCGTATATTATATACTACATTCTTAACGTAAAGAAAAGAATACACGATACGTAAGACCAGTTTAGAAGTACGTTCGCGTGAAAAGACGATGGTTACGTAGAATCGTTACGAAAAGAATTACGTTAAAATTGTAGAAGCGTGAAGAAGAGATACCGTAAATATAAAAGAAAAGGTTGCTTAATCTAACCGTGAGCAGCGCCGAAATTTCGTCGTAGGCGTTCCGCAGCCCAGTATGTTCGTTGTTACAAAACGTCGGCCTTCGGCCGCTCCCACCAAGTCAGATTTCAGTCCAGAGTTCTCTCCTCGTGTGCCTTGGTTTCGTCATCGGCGCAGACAAGGAGCTCCCGGGGCTCGCTCGCACGAAATTCTAAACACCGCCGCGATATAACAAAACCACTGGCCACTGGCCACGGGAACGTCTTCATCTAAAACTATTCTCGCGTCTCTGCTTTATCGGCTGCTGATATCGCACCGCCTTGGCACTTAAGCTCCATTTTCCAGCGGTATTATTTCCAAGTACTAAAAATAGGATAAATATACCTTTTCGTTTAAAGTTTCGACACTACCGTACTAGGATACTCGTCCCAGTTATTTCAACTAAGTTAAAGCAAAAGATATTTAAAGTCATCAGGTCGATGAATTTACGATGTAATTTTATGTATTTCAAAAATTACGTATACATGCCTCGTTACGAAGAATACTCGTGAATTCGCAGAGCAACTATTTTCAATAGCAATATATATTCGTTTCATCGTGGTAGACTAGAGACTGCGATTTTCATTTCAGAGGAATCGTTAACGTTGCATCCATCGATTCGTAATTCGAATTGATTTCTGGGCTGCTCGATACGCGTTGTTTTCGGCACGTGTTCCACGAAAGTGGACTCGGTTGGCAAACACGTCGCCGTCAGCGTATCTCCGACGTCGCGCCGTGACACCGTGGGCAAACGACGCCTGGTCTGGTATTCATACAGAATCGAGTTACAAAACCGAGTTGTAAAAGGTCTACATTGACGTTGTCTTATATCACGTAGCCGACGCAAAGCGTAGCGCACCAGTACCATCAGCAGCAACAGCGCTGCTACCCGGTGCTGAGTCACTGCTGCGTTGCCGATACACATCCACGCTATTGCTGGTGGCACGGTCGTGTAGCGTTGCCACGTTTCGTGCTTTCCCTCCCTTCACACCACGCCCCTTCGTCCAACACGATAGGCGTCTATCCCCACTCCTGCCGCTCGAACGATAAAGAGGAAAACAGGAATAAAACAAAGACGGAGAGACCGTGCCGATGGAACTACCGTAGAGAAAGAAGGACAGTTGCGAGCCCAGCGCAAGCCAAAAAGAGACAGAGATAAAGAGAAAGAGGGACAATGCGAGAGCAGAGAAGGACGAAAGAGGCGTCGCACCGCGCGTTCAAATTTCATTGCGTCAAGCTCACGGTACTCTCGCGTCTGCTTAGCGCGGAATTCAGAGAAAACGTCGGTAATGGAGTTTCGTGAGATAAACGGCAGCAGCGACGCCAGCGCGGCACGGTGTTGACCCTGGTACCGGATAGGGTTACCAACGGGGCAACCAAAACATTTTCCAACAATGAAAATCCACCCTCCTCCGATCCTCCCTTAGACACGCGTTGCAAACGTATATTCCTTTATACGTACACGTAATAACAATATCATATACACGTAGACATTATCTACTAGATATAGCGTTTAACAGAGAACGTTCCACTTGTCCGCTTTGTTTTTCCTCTCGAGTCGAAGTCGTTGCAGCGAGTCAACAATCCTCGAATCTCCAAAGGCGCGAAAACAATCCATCCATCAGCGGTGTTTACTGTACCGCGCTCGGTCTTCTTTCAGCGGAGGTTGGCTGGCAAGAGCGACCAGACTCCGGCACCAGAGTCCGTTTTGCGCTCTGATTGCTAACCCCGTGGTTCTTAAATCACCGGTGATCCCGATTTAAGCTCCGACCGCGTGAATTATTTTTCGCGTTCAAGGGAGCAACCCGAGCTCGGTGTTTATACATCACCGTAGGCGTACGTACTATCGCGGCTCGTATAAAACACCACTAAACAACGCGCTTCCTTTCTTCTGCCGGCTTTAAATTGTTTACGTAACGGTAAATATAATGATCTTTTTCCAGTACACGCACGATAAAACGCAGATAGGTTCGCGCCAGCTTCTGCGTTTAATGCAGAAATCTAATCGACCGTTCGATCCTGCCTATCAGATAACGGGCAATAGTAGTAATGGATGGGCTTTGGTAAGCTGTGAGAATGCCAGTATCGAACAAAAACGTCCGCCGCGGTTACAATTACCATTCACTCGTTAGACGCTTCAATTTCCTACGTTTCTAACGATTAGCCTTACGTCAACTAGACGGCACTTCGCAAAAGATGTACGCAAGGTATGTCGGGCGTTTTCGGTGGAAAGTTCTATGAACAGTAAGAAAAGAGATTGGAAAAATGAGAATTAACGACGTTATTTAGGTTCGATTCAGAAAGAGCCAAACGACTCGATGCTCACAAGCTCGTTCATCGCACGGAGACGATATAAACGATAATAAATTCTGAGCTAAGTTTGGGAAAGGATGTCTGTGGCCTCTGAACGGTTAATTTCCCACTGTAGTTAATTTTGTACAGTGTCTTATTTCTAAGCGAGTTACAAATTACTCTCATTGTTAAGCTGTTCTGTATTTTGTATCGCGTATAGTAACCAGAAATCTGTAATTATTTCTTTCGGTTTTTCCTAGCTATTTCCGTCCTAATAATGTTTTAATCAATTTTCCGATGGCCCATGTGTATATGACATTCCTCTTTCATTTATCCCGACGGAACATATTAACGAGGTTTAGCGGAAAAATCGGGCAATATCGTAAATAATAGAAAGGCCAATATCAGCATATTTTTGGAAATAATTGGGGAACCTAGCTGGCGTGTCCTTGCAAATTCCCCGCTGCCACGCAAAAATAATGTCACCGATACGTAGTGCTTCTTCGAATTAAAAGAGAATGCCAGGCGATTTTCCGGGAAAACGATGCATCGGAGAGTGGCTGCACGGCTGGGAACGTGGCATGGAAAAGAGGAAGCTGACGTGGAAATAAAAAGGACGACAAACGAAAAGGGGAGACGAGCGAGAAGCAAGGACGGCGCGGCGACCGAGAGACAGAGAGAGCGAGAGAGAAGGAGGGAAAATACGTGAGAGAGTTGTGAAACGGGAACGCCGTGCGCATCGCAATGCAAATGCAACTGACCCGATAAAGCTGCATTGGGTCATAGAAAGGGAAAATACAACCTACAAACGTGGGGCTCCCGCCAAAATACGATTTTTATAGCCTCTGGGCGCCACGCTCTTCTCTTCTGTCTCTCACAGTGACGTCCGCCGCCGACCACGCTACCCTTCGCCGTCCCACGCACACCCCCGCGTTTATGTTCACCGTCTACGTTCATCTTCGTTCTGCCCCTTCGACTTCCTTGCCCGATCTTCGCCACGACTCTCCTCCAGTACGAAAATGGTAACTCGAATCCTCCAAGCTCTGCCTTCACCCTATCCGTGCAACTACACGTATGCGCGTGTGTGGTAGAATTTATTTTTCGATTAATAAAGACAGGAATTTAGATCCGGTGGGATTAATCGCGTTGGGAAGTTTGCCTATCTTAGACAACGCTGCTCGAACGAAAATGGCAACTCGAATAGTCCAGGACCGCTGGTTTCCCTCTGCTTAATTTTCATTGACCGCGTTAGCTTCCGTTAAACTGTGGAATTTATTTTGCAACTAATAAAAATAACTGCAGTTCAGATCTAGTTCAGACTGATCAGATTCGGTCAAATCTGATTGGGTTCGTTTCAATCGATCGTGTTGGGCGTTTCTTACTCGCTGCTCGGAGAATGGAAATTCTAATACCTGAATCATCCTCATCTTTCTCTACCATCACTTTGTCCCCACTGTACCGTAGAATTTCGTTCGGAATTAATAAAAAGACGGACATACTCTTGTTTAGATTCGTCGCAGCGAAATGACTTGCCGAGGAATCTTCGCGTGTCTCGCTGCTTAGCCGCTCTGCTAATTGCATTGTTCTTCAGCCGCGAGAAAACCACTCCGCGCGTATCACCGGCTTTGATGCGGCCCGAGAATTCTTAAATGTTCGTCGAGAAGCTAACTGTTGCACATTTCCCTTTTTTCCGCTTAAATTCTAAGACTCTACCTATCTACGCGAGATTCTCAGCTCTTCCGAGGACGTGTTCCACATCGTTTGTTGTTCTACGGCGATTTTTCTCTTTCCAAGTAGAAATTGGCTCGTTTTTAGAAACCGGTTGTATCGTTTCAGGTATGAGAAAACGACCTTAATTGTGTCTTGATTAATTGTGAAAGCGAAGGGATGGTAGGAATACAAATACGACAAATGACGATACAAAATTCGCATTCTCAAGGAGAAAATTGTAATTGCAACGACCAAATATCCTGCGACACCCTTAAATCTCGTTGCTTGATTTTACTTACCGAGTGGCTGACAATCGAGCCGCTGGTAAACAGAGACGCGTGAAATATACGCGCGACAAACACGTTTGCAATATCAAATTTCTCGCCATAGAATTTCCAGATATCTGCTATCACGTTCGATGAAACAGCGATGAAATAAAACCGAGAGAAAGAAGCGAGAAATTAAAGAGACCAGGCATACGTATTATTATCTCGCGAAGAATTAACGAACAAGGGAGGAGCGTTGAATTTTAGGGGAAATCAAATGTTTCATTACGGTGAAATTTTGAATGGCACAAAGTCAAAACAGGTAATGGCGGTAACATAGCACGGTTGCACGGCGGCAAGTGGGGCATAATAAATTTAGGTATCGATCGAGCGGGAAGAGCGCGCGGATCTCTCGACCGGCGCACACCAACGTGGAATATTGTTGCACGTGAAAATAACAAGACCGCGTTTTCAAATTATGGACAATCTCGCGGAATTCACTTTTATGAGTTAGACGTGATCAATAGTCGCGCCGGATGCGGCGGGGATCCGACGACGAAACGTTACGGCTGATTGTATCTATACCACCCCCCTACATAAACCTAATTAAATTCGAAACAAACTTTACCCAGAGTGCCGGTATTAGTTTCTAGTGCGTTTTAATTAAATGCATTCCGCCCGTGAACGATCGCGCCAATTGGAAAAAATGATCGGACGCCTTTTTCGAAAAATCCCCGTTATTTTCCAATTGCTGCCAGTTTCTTCCGTTTTCTTCCCTTCGTCGTCCGTTTCCTCGTGGCACCACGAGGTAGTTTGCGAGGCAATTTCGTTATATCGAGCCTGTTCGTTAATTTCTTCATTTCGTGACATCCAGTACGCGATTAAACATTCCGAAGAAACAAACAGTAAGGTGAGAAAAATAATTAGGTAGATTGAAGAAACGGTATTTGCGCTTCTCTGCTTATCAAATTGATCGGTGAGTCTTGCAAGCGGCTCGTATCGCCCTAAGATATAAAACATTATCATTAAATTACCCTTTCGTTGCTTTATCTCGTTGCTATTTTGTTATTATTTCACCAGGTTCTTATTTCAAGTTGCGACAAGAGGATGGCAAACAGCAGTTTATCATGCGATCGACAAACAAGTAACTGTGACAATATCATTTTGTAGAACAGAGGCGAATTAGTAGACAAGCCTCGTGGAAACTTTTCACCGAGATTTCCCATCGATTTTTCATCAAACTTGAAACACGCGAATGTGCAGTTCTCGCGCGGTTTCGCAGTACGGAAAGAGGAAATCTAAATTACCGCATGCCCCTTGCACCGAAATCGGTGTATGAACACGTGGTTCACTCGCGATCGGTCGGGGTAGAAAGTGCTTACGGGGGTGAGAGTGTAGGCTGAGCGGAGAATGGGGTGCATGGACATCGGCCGGACATCGGAATGGGAAACGGGTTAGCCGAATGACCGGCGGTCAGAATTATAGGGGTGGTGAATTGCGAATGCTCGGCGTCTCCATGCCAAAAACAATGCACGCAGTAAAACGGTAAATGGAGAAACGACCTTATAAATGTCTCGCCGATTACACGCCCATCGGGTTCATTCGCAAAGACCACGTTATAAGTGGCGTTTCAAGGGAACGCGAGAGAACTGTGTGTCTATGCGGCTGTCACGATTAACGAAAGATGTCGTAGGAAAAGGTAAACCGTGAAACGAGAAGGATATTGCTGGGGCAGTGAAAATTCATATTTTTAGGAATTCAGATAACGAAATCTGAACAGACGATCGTCGTTTTGTTAGGAACGTTCCAACGAGTACTGTACTATGCTTTGTACTTTGTATGCTAATGTATCGAATCTTGTTATACTTATACGTCGTATATTTTGTAGAATTTTATTCTTCGTAAAGCGTGCAAGATGTAGCGCTCGTTGAAATACCTGTGATAGGACGATAGTTTGGTGAAATATTGTTTTTTCAATTAATTCATTCGTGGAGATATGAATGTGCATAAGCGTACTTTGTATACCAGGTATGTTTGTGTGTTACAGGCATTCCCAATTTCCTGTGAATATAAATAGAAATTCGTAGCCTAATGACAAGCAACGAAACGATACGTCGAACGCGATTTCTCTGTGGCAAGCAGATACGTTCGAACAATTCCACATTTTTATATTTTATATTATATCATATTGTAATATTAGGCGTCCTAATTCTGTCTAATTTCAATTATATCGTACGTTATCAAATTCTTCAAAGCTTTAAGAACAAAGTGGCAAGCAGATAATTTAAGCAATCTCAAGGATCGTGCAATTATTTTATATTATATCATATTGTAATATTAGGCGTCCTAATTCCGTCTAATTTCGATTATATCGTACATTATCAAATTCTTCAAAGCTTTAAGAACAAAGTGGCAAACGGATAATTTAAACAATCCCATGGATCGTGCAATTATTTTATATTATATCATATTGTAATATTAGGCGTCCTAATTCTGTCTAATTTCGATTATATCGTACGCTATCAAATTCTTCAAAGCTTTAAGAACAAAGTGGCAAGCAGATAATTTAGACAATCCTACAGTTGATAAGGATCGTGCAATTATTTTATATTATATCATATTGTAATATTAGGCGTCCTAATTCCGTCTAATTTCGATTATATCGTACATTATCAAATTCTTCAAAGCTTTAAGAACAAAGTGGCAAACGGATAATTTAAACAATCTCAAGGATCGTGCAATTATTTTATATTATATCATATTGTAATATTAGGCGTCCTAATTCTGTCTAATTTCGATTATATCGTACATTATCAAATTCTTCAAAGCTTTAAGAACAAAGTGGCAAGCAGATAATTCAAACAATCCCGAGGATCGTGCAATTATTTTATATTATATCATATTGTAATATTAGGCGTCCTAATTCCGTCTAATTTCAATTATATCGTACACTATCAAATTCTTTAAAGCTTTAAGAACAAAGTGGCAAGCAGCTAATTCAAACAATCCCAAAGATCGTGCAATTATTTTATATCACATCATATTGTAATATTAGGCGTCCTAATTTTGTCTAATTTCCATTATATCGTACATTATCAAATTCTTCAATGTCTTAAGAACAAAGTTGCAAGCAGTAATTTAAACAATACCAAAGATCGTGCAATTATTTTATATCACATCATATTGTAATATTTAGTGTCCTAATTCCGCCTAATTTCAATTAAATCGTACGCTATCAAATTCTTCGAAGCTTTAAGAACAAAGTTGCAAGCAGATAATTTAATCAATCCTACAGTTGATAAGGATTGTGCAATTATTTTATATTATATCATATTGTAATATTAGGCGTCCTAATTCCGTCTAATTTCGATTATATTGTACATTATCAAATTCTTCAAAGCTTTAAGAACAAAGTTGCAAGCAGATAATTCAAACAATCCCAAGGATCGTGCAATTATTTTATATTATATCATACTGTAATATTTAGCGTCCTAATTCCATCTAATTTCTTTAAAGCCTTAAGAACAAAGTGGAATTGCAGGTGGTAAGATGTTTAGAATTGCGGAAGCGAATCGGCGATTTAAAGAGGAAATATTTGTCGAAAAGTCGGTTACCGTCGAACTCGTCTGTAACAAACGGACTGCATATTTCTGTGCATTTACATAAAATTTCAAGGCGCGGGGACGTAGAAAAAGCGCGCGCAACGTGTGGAAATATAAGAAATATTCAAACTGGGGTAGTAAAATAAATCTTTACGCAGTTTCACTGCTTTCCACTCGCGTTAATGAAAATATCAAATTCCGCAAAAATCCGCAGCCCGGTAATAAGTTTTCTATAAAAATACGCCAAAGTAGAAACACGTTTCCAGGCTGACGAATACGTTGGAACGGCGGATTTTACGCGTAAGGAAAAACATAATACACTGGCGAAAGAAACGCATCTTGTTGGCGCGCTTCTCGAATCGCGCATTTCGGTAATCGATATATACGAAACGTGCGCGCGAGCAGCCGAATCGCTTTTAGTCTCATTTAAAATGCATCGGAGTATACCTTAGCCTCCTCGTCCCTTTCTCTTCGCGTGCGTACGCTAGCGCGCGTTTTCCTTACATTCGCGCGAGTATTTCAAATGCTCTGGCGTTCGGGCGAACTTCGAATCGAATTCCTCACGTTTCACGCAATACGTCGCAAACGTTTTCTTTCTTATCGGCGTATTTCGATAGTTGGCTATTTTTAACGCGTGTTTATCGATACTTTCCAATTACTTTCGACGATAACACTTCTCTATACTTAGTCTACATTCTATCTATTTTTACCTTCGTCGCTTGTTTACGAGCCGTAAAAAGCGACGCCAATTTCATGGCCTCGTATTACCTAGTTCGATCTAAAATAATTTCCACCTGATAGTTTATCCATTGGTAGGCAAAGATCTATAAATCATTGTAGATTCGACAGAAATATCGGCGATGAGATAAAACTCTAAGCGACAAATTGAACGATGTTTTAACGAAGCAACGAAACTGGATTACGCTAAAAAAGACAATTCTCGATTAACTCAAATCCGACGTTCATTCGTTAACGTCTTACGTTATTTACTACATTTCCTACTGAATTATATAGGAAATTTCAGTTTCTTAATTCCCCTGTACGAAAAGTCACAGGAAATTTTCCGAAAATATTTCTCCCTCGTACAATGGATGTTTCTTTTCTCCCTTGGATAATGATTAAACATGATAAACATGGAATGGTAGCGAGGGCGAGGTATTAATAGCGTCACCTTGGAAGGCCAGCATTTCCTTCGACAGCAATGTCAGGTTACGTAAGGTGAGAAGAGTAGGACAACAAAAGGGTGAAAGGGCTAATAATACGTCGAATTAATTTTAGCCTCCCACGGCGAGATACGAGTCGCATTGTTAATTCCCAGGGAACCTGGAGAACCTCCATTAATCAACGGTCCATTCAAGGTATAACCAATGAGGTATCGACGGGCCACCATAAATCGTTACATCGCAGCGGCACCGGCGAGAGGAAAGAGCGACCGATCGACCGGACTCGTGGCGCGACTTTCAATAAAATCGCCGTGCTGAAAATACACGAAAGTCGAAATAGAAGCGGCGTATCGATCGACGAAGGGTGCTCGAGCGAATCTACGAAATGTCGAAGGTCGTAGCTGACTGGGCGACGCCGTTCCTCCTCCGACCGATCGTTTGCCAGAACAACGAAAAGCCAAGCAGTTTCCCAATCGTTTTCATCGGCCACTCACGACCTTTTCCTTCCATGCACGCGTCCGGACACGCTGTTTACGGTTTCCACGTGGCGCCACGCCCCAACCCACCGCGCGTGCCACTTGCCAAAGTCCACGGAGTCCCGGCAAAGTTTCCTAATCGTAGGCCGGGGAATCCCCGACTCACCCACCCCACAGTGTCCCTGTCCTTGCAGATCAGCCGAGAGACGCGCCGCCGGAACAATCGCTGACCAAATTCTCTCGCCGCCTGGAAACCGGAGCCTCCCCTTTAAGCGTCTTTGCTTTAGACCCATCTACCCTTTCAACGATAGACTTCTCCAGAGCTGGCGCTTTCTTCCAAATCGTCGCTGATAACGTTCTTCCTCTCGCAGAAAGAAAGTTCCGCAGCCATTCGCGATACCAAGTAGAATTTTGCGTTCGCCGAACGAGCTAACACTCTAGCGGAGGTGCAAGTATTTTTGCGCAGTGGAAACGTTATCCTTTTACGTTTAACCGACGCCTACGGACAAGTCGAGCGACGATTTATCGATCGTCCGGCGCGATCTACTTTCTAAATCGAGACCGATCTTCGTGGAATAGAGGAAGCTTATTCGCCAATGTGGCAAGACGTTTTGTCGCTCGTTCCCGGTCCTTTCGAGCACCTCCCTCGTCCAAATTCTGCCACCGATCAGAAGAAAGTGGAAAACTTCTATTTTCACACGAACGATGTATCATTTCCTGGAGAAGAATTCGCGCAGTGGGGGCAAATCATGCAAACGAAATACATCGAACGTTCAATCGTATCTACGAGCATGGATCGCGTCGTAGAATCATTTCGGACCGATCTACCCTTACAAGAGCGGTCTCTGTTGGGAATTATGTTGTTGACGAAATAAAGGAAATTTCCCAGGCATTGATAACGTCAGACAAACTTTGTAGCCAGCCTCCGTACAGGAAAAATTCGCCAACGCGTAGCTCTTCGCTTAAGGTGATTTTCAAAAATACTCTTCCTAAAAATTTTTGAAATCGTTGCCGACGGCGTTCCTCGCGTAATCAAGAGGATTCGCCAGCCTTGCTAAATAGCAAAGGAGATGGAAGAACCTGCCGCCGGAAATAAGAGGCTGGTTTTTGAGAAACTAAAAAAAAATCGCCGACTGTTTCTCACCGCGCGACAGATCGTAATCGAACGTTGATCAACGCGTAGGAAGATCGGGGTTGTTCGATGGAGGTGGCAGTCGCTTGGGCGAGCGTGACGAAGCAGGAAGACACGATGCGTGTGGGAAAATAGCATCCATCTCGTACGGGCGCGATTGCGTGGAATCGCGTCCGCGGTTGGTCCGTGGCGTATCGAGATAAAAGCAGGGGAAAAGGGAGGACGCGGATACGGGGGCCCATGAAAACCGCGAGAAATCATAGCCGCTTCTCACCCCGTTCATCGTTGCAGCGGCACAAAACGAAACGGTTCTCTCGGCTTGCCGCTAATCTCGCGGCCGATCCGATCGGGGATGAGCACGTACCTGTAGGAGAAAAGGAAGGAAAAAGAGGAGGACACGAGGGAGCAGGGAGAGACAGGTTGGAAAGGGATGGAAAAAAAGACGGCGAATGGTAGCAGTAACTCGGTGTACATTCGGCGAGACAAACTTGATCAATGGCCCCGGACGAGCAGAGTCGCGAGGAGGATACGTGTACGAGGCACAGAGAAGCGTGGCGCATTGTACGAAAAGCGAGCGTGGTATTAATAACAATTCTCACATCTGGCCGAACAAACGTACATGCCATACACGAAAGGGGTTGATCGGGTGTACGTGCGTATAAAATATACATAGAATTTCGTCTGTAAACGTATACAGGGACACCAGCGGCGATACCGGCGCAGGGAAGGAAGAAAAGAGAAAAAGAGGAAGGGAAGAAGCAGGGGGGGTTAGAAAAGGGGGAGGAAAAGAGGAAGGCAGAAAGGAAAGGAAAAAAACGCAGCGAAGCGCGTGATCGTCGGAGTTTTCTCCTGGTGGTCCCCTGACGGTCACGTGGGGGGGGAGAGAGCGAAAGAGGGGAAAGGACAGGGTGGAAAAAAACGAGGGAGAATAGCAGCGCCACCAGCGCCAACCATCATCCCCTTCTTCTTTCTCTATCGTTGGTGCGCAGAGAGGCAGCGGTGGCTGCAGCGCGTACGTACATTTATTCGAAAGTTCACAAACACGCGGCCAACTTGCACTCTGCTAATAAGTCATCGGTGTTCGTTCGTTCGTCGTCAACCACCACCCAGTAGCGCGCCGCAGCCCCCACTACGGAGGTCGCGTTGCCTCTCAACCGACCCACCCCCGCCATCCCCGGTTCTACTTCCCCTCGTTCCTCCTCCACCTCCTTCCGTTTCCCCTCGTTCCACTTCGGCTCGGTTCTACTTCGCTCACCCCCGTTTCCCTTGCCAGCCCTCCACGTGTACGTAGAACCTTCCAACCGTGTTCGTTCGTGTACCATATCCTATAGTCTATATGTGTGCGAGTGTATGTCGGTGCGCTGGCGTTTTACGCGAATTCCACCCATCCCCTGTCGAATTCAAACCGACTCACACGCACGCTCGCGCACACTAGCAACGGCGCTTTCAAGCACACGCTAAACTACGCTGTGGTGGCGTTCGTGTGGGATACACGGCCGTGTAAGTTAACCCCGTATTTCTCGCGTGTACGTGCAGAGGCATTCGCGTGTGCCTGACGCGCACAGCCTCGCTCCGAAATCCCATCTAACTATAGACGCGCTGCTCCCTTCGTGTACACGCTTACACGTGTATAGGCAAGTTTTTGTAGGCACACCGAGACGAAAAAGCTCACCACTACGAGCGAGCGGCGCGTATATGCGCGAGCGCGATCGCGATAAAGCTTCGCGAAAGCGTATACGATGGCGCAGCCAAGTTTCACCAATACCGGCAGAACGCTATAGCAAAACATGTATACACGGACAGATAGGGTGATGGTACTGGGCGCTGTTCGTCCTGCTTTAGACAACGCCGGCTTGCTCCGCCTCGCTCTGACCGGGTTACGCTTGCAAGCACGCTAGCTCCGTTCTCCTCGGCTCTCTCGCGCCTTCTGTCTTCCCACTCCCCTGCCGCCGCTTCAATTTCTATCTATATCGCCGTCTCCGTCGCTTCGCCTCCGGTTTTTTGCCCGTCTCTGTCGAGAACGACCGGTCGGTGGAAAACTGGAAAACCGTCGCAGCGCGCCCAGCAAGAAGAAGAGACGTAGCTGTGACGACGCGTGGTCGCCGCGAGTACCGGCGCGCGTTGCGCCGTACTTAAATTACATGATTAAAGGCACTTTAATTAGTTATTCGACGAGAGGGAAATTTATCGTCGAAGCAGTTCGTACTGGTTTTCGCGCGGTTTAATTTCGCCTCGAGCCGGGGATAATCAACGCGACCGCGCCAGTGTTGCGCTGTAATTCGGTCGGAGGAACGAGTCGCAGAACGTCGCTACTCGCTTTCAAATACTCGCGTAAACCGGAGGATTTTACGCGCGGCAAAATCGATAGGGAAATTTCCACGGAAATTTCATCGTGTTACGCAGCTGGTATTTATAGCGCGCGTAAAGCAGATCGCGCGAGACGAGCAACTCGGGAATCCCGGTACGAAACGGGCAAAATCGATTTACCGGACCGATCGAGAGGAACGCTCGGCTATGGCGACGCACACGCGAGACGGATTACGTCGGATACGAATTTCCCGATCGAAGATCAGCGCGGGCTATACAGGCAGGCGAAAAACGAAGGGAAAGTCGCGAAACTTAATCAGACGCGCGGTGATGCGTCAGACGAATGAGCGGCTCGTCCTGCACCGGAACAGGATATTTCCCATTGAGGAGGAACGAAAGAGAGAGAATGTTTTTCGTGTGGTGTACGCACACGGTGCACGGCCGAGTATTAAAGAGGCAAGAGACGCCTAGTTCTCCCACGCGAGGCAAAGGATCGGTGCGGAAGGTGTGCAGGAAGGGGAGAAAAAAAAGAAAAGAAACGAAGGAAAAAAGATGATCACGTTCGTTTCTCGCGGTCTGCACGCGCGCTGCCTTTCGCGGACCGACTTTCGACGATTCCATACACACGTAACTACCAGCTGTGTCTCTCTCTTTCTCTCGCTCGCTCTTTTCTCTCTCTGTTCCGCCGTCAGCGCGTTGCTCTCTTTCTCCCTCGTGGCCACGGTGAAAGCAGTGCCGGTGAAAGGTGATTGTGGCACATCCCGCGTGCCGACACCACGCGTGTCTTTCCCCGTGCCCATTTTAATACCAAAATAGATTCCTCCGCCTTCTTCTTCCTCTCGCACGCGATCGATCGACGATCTATTTTTCTACATATGCGCGCGTGTATTGGAGCAGCGGCGAGGGGGTGGGAGGCGACGAAGAAAATAACGGAGGATCTTGTACGTCGTCGGCGGCGTCATCATCGTCGTCATCGACGGTTGCTCGTTGTCCAGAGTCCAGGCTGGCGTAATCCGGCCTGCATCAGACTCCCCTTTGCCACCCACGTCCAACCCTCGGTCGTCTGCGTCGCTCCCTGCTCGTTCTCGTTCTCCGTCTCGCTCCATAATTCAGTCGGCGCTGCGATTGGTCGACGTCGGCCGCTGACGTCACGCGGAAACCGGCAGGATAATAAGGAACGAGGGGAGGCCGGGCGGCAGCCACTGGAGAAGATACGAAAGGGATGCGAGAAGAGAGAGAGAGAGAGAGAGGAAACGGTGGTAGTCAGGCTGCCACAAAAATACCCTGTCAGATAGAAACTGGCGCCCAAGCCTGGCGGACGCTACCAGCGCCGCTCTGCTACCGACGCTACTTGCACGATACCATCACGCTGATACCGCCTTCGTCTCTTCACCCTCCGCGCTTCCACGACCCAGCTGCCGCGTCCACCCTCGTATCTTTCTCTTGCCACCCGGTATATTTCCTATATTTCATCGGTTTTCTCTCGCCACTCTGCCACGGTGACCAACGTGCTCCTTCCAACCCCCACGTGCCACGTTTCTTTGCTCTATTCTACGCTCTGGTTGCCTTTCTCGGCTACGAGAATCCCTCGTCGAAGCCTCGCCGAACGTTCGCTAGGAAAGATCAAGGGAGAGAGATAGCAGAGCCGCCCTCCTCTCGTAATTTCCTCGTTATTCGTTTATGAAATTTAAATGGAAGAGCTCGGGGAGGCGAGGTGGTGGTGGTGGTGGTGGTGGTAGTGGTGGTGGTGGAGGAGGTGGAAAGCAGGTCGCCGAGGATCGGCGTGGAGGAAGGTCGCGAAGGGAAAACGTGGATACGATGGAAACGCCGCGAAGGAGCCGCTGATGTCAGGTCGAAGGATCGATTTTCAAGGAAGATGGCGTCCTACGGTGGCCGCTCCACCCTCCCAGCTACCCTCACCCTCGCTCTCTGCCACCCACACGTGCGCGCACGTTAAAGCGTACACGTAAAGAGACACACTTACACAAGCCCTGCTCTCTCGTCGCAACCCCTCGCCCTCTTGGAACTCAACGGTCGATGAAGTGGAGTTCTCCTCTCCTCCCTCTCCTCCTCCTTTCTCTCGCTCGCCCTCGCGCTTTCCATCGCTCTCTCTCTGTCTGTCTTACGCTCGCTCGTACACACGCGCACATACATGGGCACATAGATACATACATAGACGCACACAGGGACACGCGCTCTCTCCGCTACTGTTTCTGCTCGCTCACCTAGTCGGTACTTTCGAAAAATAAAGAGAGATAAGGAAGAGAGATAGGGAAACGTAGGGCTGTTAAAGAAGAGCCAGAGATAGGCGATGGAAGACGGCCGGGGTTCATTATGCTTCTTGAATCGTAAACAAACAAACAACCGCGACCTGGCAGGATCTGCTCTGTTTCCGCGCAGCGAGTGCAGAATCGCGAGCAAGGATCGCGAAGACCGCAATCAGTCGCGATTCTACGGCAACCGACGAAAGGGAGGAAAGACGAGGGGACGGGGTGGCACACGTTCGAAATTATACGCGGCTGAAATATCCATCGCGATGGAAAACAATCCAAGATGAAGTTGACCCGGAAATTTACTCAAATAGCAACTCGGTATCTTTAGTTTGAACAGCGCTCGCCCCGTTCTCTCTGCCGGGCCACTATATATATAACCAGCGAGGCCAGAATCTCCACCGTGAAGCTTTCCAAAGATATACCGGCAATTAAAGCTTTGCGCTTGCGAGTCCGCTCTGCTGCAGGACCAACCTACCTCAAAACTCAAAACTAGAACGATACCGTAAGGTAAGTTATTTGAGCGAGGAACACTTTGCGTGGAATAATCTTGCTTGCGTGTTATGAGACCACGTCGTTGTTCCGTGTAACGAAGAGAAAGAACGAGCAAACGTCGTTCGTTTCGAGTACAACGGCACGACGTTTCGCGACAAATTGCTCTGACAAGAAAAAATATCAAACACGAGGGAATGATTCGAGTAACTTTATGCTACGGTTATTCCTGCCTCATTCCTGCATTATGGAATACCATTGCTTTTTAACGTAGCAAAGAGGAAATATCGTACACTTTAGACCCAACAGAAAAACGTATCAGGACAGCCAGGTTCAACAAAATAAAGCGCCAGGAGAAATAACAAACATCAGTGGGAATCGGTCCAATGAATGGTAGGCTCGTTTGAGCCAACGGGAAGTACTTTTGGAATGATTCAACTTGTGTATTATGAGGCACCGATGTTCTTTGGATGTAACAAGGAGAAAGAACGAGGAAATATTATCATCAGTAGGAATCGGTCGAATGATCCTACGGTAGGCTCGTTTGAGTCAATGAGAAGTACTTTTGGAATAATTCAACTTCTGTATTATGAGGCACCGATGTTCTTTGGATATAACAAGGAGAAAGAACGAGGAAATATTATCGTCAGTAGGAATCGGTCGAGTGATCCTACGGTAGGCTCGTTTGAGTCAATGAGAAGTACTTTTGGAATAATTCAACTTGTGTATTATGAGGCACCGATGTTCTTTGGATATAACAAGGAGAAAGAACGAGGAAATATTATCGTCAGCAGGAATCGGTCGAATGATCCTACGGTAGGCTCGTTTGAGTCAATGAGAAGTACTTTTGGAATGATTCAACTTCTGTATTATGAGACACCGATGTTCTTTGGATATAACAAGGAGAAAGAACGAGGAAATATTATATACTTTAAGTGCGACGGAAGAAAGTATCGCAGCAAACAGGTACAAGAAAAGGTATCAAACACGAGGGAATGATTCGAACAATTCTACGGTGGATGATTTGAGTCAGCGAGAAGACGTAACACGTAAAAACCGATGGAAGGAAAATAGAAACTGAGTTCAAGAAAGAAGGTAATATGAGTATTGGCGGATTTCGTATAATCACCTCAGTGTCTTTCGTCGATCTATTCCACTGTTACGACGTTATTTTTGAGCAACATGGAGCAATATTTCTTAAGAAATAACGTCTACAAAGTAATCACGAGGATGGATAAGCGAAAATGTAGGTTAAACTCATGCGAGTTAGCCGCTCAAAAGTATAGAGATACCAAACATTAGAAGAAATAAACGTATTAAATCGGCGCATCATCTCGGTAGCTTCGTACGTCACTGCTGTATGTACATTTCCTCTCACCTATCTCTACGATAATTCTTTATCGACGTCATTTTTCAGTAATACGTTACGACATGGGGATATAAAAATGTGGATATTGTCGGAAACTAACAGGAGGATCGTGGGACAAGGTAATAAATTCACGAAAGAGACTGAAGCGAATTAATTATGCGAAAGCCGCGAATACGTAAGTGAGCGGACACTTGCGAACGAAAGTGTACACGCGCGCCGCTAAATTAACATGACTAAATTGACACTGAGAATATTAACATCGAGCAAACTTCTTTCCTTTTCCACGATGACAAACTATGTCCCCGTAAAAATGCCAGTTAAACTGTCGATGTAAACGATATACACATGCCATTACGTGCTACTCGCAATTATTTTGTTCCACCGCATCGAGCATAACGCGTTGTACGTACACGAAAGCGGCACATTGTAATCCAATTAACACTAACCTTGACCAGGCTCGTTCAAACGGCCGGTTCCAAAATTTAATTGAAAATTGTACGTCCGTCGTTATTTGTTCTGTTCGTCGGCTTCGTGTAACATTGAGAAACTGATCAGTCGGATAACGTAAGAATTTACATAAAGTTAGAGGAAGGAAAGAAATAACGATGAACTGTAAATTAAATTCCGAGACCGTTCATTTGGCCTGGTAAAGTTAACGTTAATCGATGAAGATATATAAATATTATTTAGGTATCACGTAATTCATTGTAATAATAAGAAGCTAACCAGCCTAAGAGGAAACGTGGATCGCTGAAAGATGGTTCATAAGCGAATTTGGCGAGTTTCTCGACTCGGACCAACTCGAATAACCCCATCTTACCCTGTCGCGCGTGATATTCCGCAGCGTCGTTGGTGCCTGCGAGCTTCTAACACGTAGCGCCAGCAACGTGCAAGTACGACGAAGGTGTGAGCAGCCGCCAGATCGATCGATCGTATTTGTTTATTAACCTATCGGCCGTTCCGATTGAATTATTAGGGTTCCGCGGATACGACGCGCGTAGGAGAGGACATTACGTTCAGATAAATTTTGTGGGTTAGCGGTTACGCCGAGGGACATAACTTTTTCACAGCGAAAGCTGGCGTGCACGCGACGCGAAATACACCGCAGGGGAAAGGCAGAAGCAGCGTTGCTGACCGAGCGGCTGGCGATCGGCCATAGGGACAGGCACGGGCTGTTAGGGCGAGTAACGCGGGCGCGTGCGCGCAGCGGGGGCCGCCGCCGCTCGAAACTTCAAACGTGCCACGTCGGCGCCGAAATTGCAGCATTATTACGAAGTTGAATTCAACCGCAGGAATAATTACGCGCGGCCGCTGCCGCACAGATTAATATTTCCATTCGATTTAGAGGCGATTCGCGATATATTTCAATCCGCGATTAATGACTTTCGCTATCCTGTTCTGCCGCGCCTGATTACGAGCAATCATCCTGTGTACGGCGTGTCCCTCCGGTTCGTTAGCGGTTCGCGGATTCTTTCGAGGAATAAACTCAGCGTTTCTCGCGGAGCAACGGCGACGACCGACCACAGCCTGTGAGGCTTCGAAATTTAAGAAAATTGCCTGCCACTCGCGTCCCACCGTTCTCCACAGGCAGCGCAATTTTCCGTTGGAAGAAAATGTGGCGCGCGGCATAAAGCTGGCAATGGGGCGCACGCTTTCCGCCTGACACGTTCTCGTTGCGTAACGTTGGCGCGCTCGTCTGCCGTCGAATTTCCTCCGCCCTGTAATTAATTAGCGCGATCGATAGCGGAGAAATTCGAAAAATTGGAATTTCCAGCGGAACGTCACCGAGAAAAATATCGGCGCCGAGATATTGGCGAGCAAGAATCGCTGCACGAGCTGAAATTCAATTTGGCTTTTAAGTAGACGATAGTTTAACACAAAGGACGAGCAACGGCGGTTACGAATCGATGTAATTAAATCATAGCTGGGGAAAAATAGAAAAAGAGGGGGCGAGAGGAACGAGGGGAGAGAATGCAGGTCGAAATATTGGACGGAATATCGCGCAGCAAAATTCTGGCCGCAGCTAGGCAACCATTTTCATCGATCGCCACCGGGCGAGGGGGTCTGAAAAGGGGTTGGCCATTTTGTTTATCGTGCGCTAATGTCGAATGACCGCTAAAAGTGAATAACAGTTGCTTTTCCTACCCTTTGGTCAAACGTTGACGCCAATCTTCCGCCGGTAAATACGCTGGAATCTTATCGACAACTGCTCGCGGACAGACGGATCACGACAAATATTTATTCCCAAAGAATATCCTACGAATGTATACGTATTTATATATTTTCCTGATCGAGAGTTTTTCACGCAAGCGAGGCGAACGTAAATCGAACGACGCGAAAGACACGATCGATGAAGGGGTAACCGCTGTTCTGATTTCCCTGCCGCGTTTCAGAAGCCACAGCGGCGATCTTAATCCTTCCACGATCCTCCAGTCTTCGTATTTCAATCTTTTCCTCGTTTCAGTAAGCGAGAGGAGATGCTCGATCTTCTAAGAAGATAGTCGCGCACTAAAATAGCGATTTTCCCGCGTCTTGCTGTGTCAAAGAAAAGCGTGGCTGGAACTCGATCGCCGTTTGTATAATTGCAGGCTTTTCTTCGTCTCGACGATTACGTCTTTATGATTTTTCCGATGAAAGGCAGCCGCGCGATTAAACACGGCTCGCAATAAGCAAGCGATATCAAAGCACCGATATCGAATAATCTGGCGGTGGAAAGCGGCGAGCAGCCGGTGACTACGCAAAGGCAGAGCTTTCGTTCGCGTTACGTCATAGAAGCAACACTGCGACTCATAATTAGCGTGGGTGGGCAACACTCGCGAGAAAGCGTAAAAGCGTGGCTGCGTCGTCGTGTTACGTGGCGAATTATAAAGAATGGAAGAAGGAAGAAAGGGAGGAAAAACGGTGGAGCGCGTTTTCAGACGCTTTTATCGTCGGGATCGGCGCGCCGAAGAAACAAGCTCGTCGAAAGCGTGACAGGTGTTCGGCGCGGCAACTGCAGCGAGTCGATGATCAATGCGATGTTCGTTGGTGGGCATCCAGAAGCGGCGGCCAGTCCATTAATCATTGATTAAAGTTAACGAGCTATGCTCCGCGCTGTAGACACAGGAAAATTTGACGAATTACGAAGATCAATATGCGACGTGCCTGGTCAATTATCAGACAACTCGCACGCGGCCAACCATCTTCCGAGCTCCGCCTTCGACCTCTCGTCTCCTTCGACGATAAAATCGCGCGAGTTTCGCCAAGAAGAAGAAGAAGGTCCGTGAAATCGAACGTTCCAGTTGGTCCAGGAGGATTCGTAGCCATCGGTCCTCCTAATTAATGTTAATGTCAGGCGTTTCGGCGCGGTGCATCGTCCAGGAAAACACGTCGACGGCCAGCCAACCAAACGGTCAGGAAAGGGGCAAAAGTGCAGTTCGGACTGTTAGCCCGCAGTTTCAAGAGCGCCGGCCTCGCGATTGGTCGGCTTTTTGCGCGGGAATCGATCCTACGTTTTCGGGGGATGCCCCGCCTGTGTAACAAGGGACAGGAGCAATGAACTTCCGGCGCAGGCCAGCTGCCATTGGACGGTTCCGCGTGGTGCTAGAACGTCATTGGACCGTCCTGGAACAGCGGCAGTTCGAATGTGACGGCCAAGGATGAAGCTTTCGGTGCGAACCGAGTTCCAATCTACGGCGAAAACAGATTCCGCCAACTGGGACGAGCATTTGGCGCGTTAAAACTTGTATAATACGATTATTCCATTATTCGCGCGGTATTGGACATTATGACGCGAAGGTCACGCAAGACACCATGTTTTTCTTCGCTTTTTTAATTCGGTTAAAAACCTGCTAGTAAAAACGAGAACATAACTGACGGAACGTAGTTTGGACGAATGGAGTTTCCGTTCTATGGCAATATTTTTGGAGATACGAAGAGCATGGAAAATACACGTTTAGCCCCAAAATCGAGCGATCGACCATCTGCTAAATTTTAACGCCGCCTGCCTGGTCTGGTCGCTTTACTAAAAATAGAATCGCCAGGTGGAAGAGCCTGATAGGTTTCGTGGTTGTGATGTAACTTCTTGAAGAAAAACTCTACGTCTTTATTTATGTACATCCGTGACCTAGAGACCGCAGGAATATTCTAAATAAGGAAAGGTCCATATTATTGTACATTGTTTTGGCCTGCAAGGTCTAGGATCAAAGGGAGTAATAAACAGATCTCTATTTACGTTCCTTGTAGCCTCTGGCTAAAGCTATAAGGTTAACCTTTTGGGTAATGTCCTATTGCTGTCTTGTAACACTAAGATAGCAAGGATCTGGATCAGCATAAAATTATACTTATACCTTTATTTATTTCCGTATATTTTTCTACTACAAATTCATCCGCTCGTTTTTCTATCAGTCGAGCTCAACCTCGACAATGGTAACGGAACAACTAGAAGTTTATCTGGAAATTCGAATAAAGGGACAATTTTTAATAGCGTGGGATCTGGCGAGCTGCGAAACGCCCATAAAGTGAAGTGGAAAACACCTACGATTTGTTATGTTCTGCGTGGTAGCAAAGAAACTATATCGTTTGAAATTGAAATGGAGAAATCTGTGTGTTTCTGGATATTGGTAGCGGAATCGGCAAAGCAGAAAGAAAATTAGTTGGCAAAGGAGAAGAATGGGAGGTAAAAATGATCGAGGAGAGCATGCGGACGCTACTGTTGCTGTACTATACTGCTGTTAATTCGGTAATTGTACATATTAGTAAATGAGCTTATTCGATGTATGCACATACTAATCGACCAATAAATGTGAATAAATTGACGATAGTTTCATAAATGCGAATACATTTACGTGTAGTAAATGCGAGCAAAGTTGCCAACAGTAGATATTTTTACATCTAATCGATACTTTTGCCAATGCGAAAGCACACACTGACCATAGCCAATACAAACATTTCACGTTCTCGTTGCTACGTTTTTACCTCACCTTCGTTTTCGATAAATACCGTTAATGTAGGAAATTGAAGGTGCTCGACCAAACAGCATTCAGCCAAAATATGCCTCGTATTTCGCAGATAGAAAATCATTCTAAACATTATAGCAAATATGCTGCGATACGTCCAAAAAACCAACAAGCTTCTCGCACGAAAAAATCACGGCAGGTGAAAAAGAATGAAGAACACGAAATACGTTTCCACCGTAGGAATGTCTACGACACTTTCACCACGCATCCGATGATTCCACGTTGTTCGACTCTGCCGGCGACCCTCCATTAACGTCACCATACATCGTGGAAGAGAAAACGTCGTTGACGAGGAGGGTTGCGAGAGACAGAGAAAGAGAAAGAGGAGAATCCCCCTTCTTTCCAGCCGATCGTTCCGTTTACCAACGTCACGGACAAAGATGACCCCCGTTGCTACTTTAAATACCAGACGCCTCCTTAGGAATCACCTGTTGACTACATTTCTTTGCCGCAAGGAAATTACAGACACAGCGATCTCGTGCGAGGGCAGTGAAACTCGAGCGGAAAAACTTTTCCAACGATCGTCGATCCGTTTACCCAAGCGCAGCTACTTACACGAGTCGCTTCTTAACCTTCCTATCTACCGTTTCTTCTTCGTTTTTCCTGCCTCTTCGCCCGTTTTGTCTATCGTCCACTCTGCTCTCTATCTCTCTATCTATCTCTGTCCTGGTTGGTCTCGTCGAACCGCGGCTTCTTTCGCTCTTCAACGTTGAACAGAGCGACGTGGCTGTCTCTCTTCGGCCCTTTTAATGCCGCGTTTCAACGAAGAAAACTTCATGCTCCGTGTAAAGTGGCATAATTAACTTGCCGTGGCGACTTCTTAATTGCGGAGGAGGAAAAGTTCAAGGACCGAGCCGCGTGTATTTTGCAGCGGATCGCGCGAAAGCCCGCGGTAAGAGCCGAAGGGGCAGAGAAGGGGCAGCAGAGGGGGGAAAGCGAGCAGCAGAAATCGCGTCAACACCGGTGATTAATACGATAACGAGGAAAGGAATAAGGGAAAAGATGTTTACCGACCAACGACGCCGACTTCTGCTCCGTTCTTAACCGGACGTTAAATGATTACATTGGCAATTACAGCGGAATTAACGTAAGCTCAGATTTCACGATTCTCTTGTCCGATTTTGATAGAAACCTTCCTCACACGCGCGTCGACACCCCTCCAGCTAACCATACGCTGTTCTACGACGCTGACTTTTCCGCCAATTAACCCCCGCACGAGACGTTCCGGTCTTTCGAGTCGTTCACGTTGAATATGTTTCCAGTTACGATACAATCATCCTCACCTTCCTTGCATTTTGTAAATCTCCACTAGGAAAGGAGGATATTTACAATCTTCGCTAGCCATAGCTTGAAACGTCCATCTGCATTGGTTAGATCATAGGAGACTTGATAATTCCAATTGTTATTTAATTTTAAAGTGTCTTCCAAAGTTTCAACTTTGTTTAGTTTCATTCTAAGTCAATTCTACTTTTACTTTACTAGTATCCTTCTGAAAGAGTCCTTATTTTCCTCACATTTTGTAGAACTCCACTAGGAAAGGAGGATATTTACAATCTTCAGTAACCATAGCTTGAAACGTCTACCTGCATTGGTAGATCATAGGAGACTTGATAATTCCAATTGTTATTTAATTTTAAAGTGTCTTCAAGAGTTTCAATTTTGTTTAGTTTCATTCTAAGTCGATTCTACATTTGTTCTATCAGTATCTTCCTGAAAAAGACCTTCTCATCTTCCTTATATTTTGTAGAACTCCACTAGAAAAGGAGGATATTTACAGTCTTCAATAACCATAGCTTGAAACGTCTACCTGCATTGGTAGATCATGGGAGACTTGATAATTCCAATTGTTATTTAATTTTAAAGTGTCTTCCAAAGTTTCAATTTTGTTTAGTTTCATTCTAAGTCGATTCTACTTTTGTTCTATCAGTATCTTCCTGAAAGAGACTTTTTTATTTTCCTCACATTTTGTAGAACTCCTCTAGGAAAGGAGAATATTTACAGTCTTCAGTAACCATAGTTTGAAACGTTCATCTGCATTGGTAGACCATGGGAGACTTGATAATTCCAATTGTTATTTAATTTCAATGTGTCTTCTAGAGTTTCAATTTTGTTTAGTTTCATTCTAAGTCGATTCTACTTTTACTTTACTAGTATCCTTCTGAAAGAGTCCTTATTTTCCTCACATTTTGTAGAACTCCACTAGGAAAGGAGGATATTTACAATCTTCACTAGCCATAGTTTGAAACGTCCATCTGCATTGATAGATTATAAGAGACTTGATAATTCCAATTGTTTTTTAATTTTAAAATGTCTTCCAATGTTTCAATTTGCTTTAGTTTCATTCTAAGTCGATTCTACTTTTGTTCTATCAGTATCTTTCTGAAAAAGACCTTCTCATCTTCCTTGCATTTTGTAGAACTCCACTAGGAAAGGAGGATATTTACAGTCTTCAACAACCATAGCTTGAAAGGCCCATCTGTATCAGTAGATCATCGTAGGAGACTATAATAATTTGGATTGAGTATTTCCAGTCCCAAATTTGTTTGTTAGTTTGGTTCCAATCGTCGAATATTTAGTTGTCTACCTTATGTTCTGTATTTCAGAAGCAATAGCTCGTATCAGTCATATATATTATGAAATATATGAATGAGTCTAGAGAAGCAAAGAGAGAAGAAGAGAAAATTCAAGAGGCTGGAAGGATACGAAATTTGGAAGGACTATTATTATATTATTTCCAGTAAGAAATTATGTACAATATCACAACATGTCACATTTATGCAATTGCTATTTCAACTAAATTGAATCACAACTATACACCTGCCTAATCTACAGGAGAGACAAAATAATAAAAACTCCACATTTATATATATCTTACAATACTATACATACATATAGGATGCACACACGATGCACAAGATGTATTTCCTTATTTTCTCCAATTTTTCCACATACATGAATTAAGATAAAATACTTCCATGCAAATTGTTACGGTCGCCTCGATAACTCAAAATTCAGTATATCAACTATGAGTAAAGTTATACAGGGTGTGTCTAAATTTCCCTTGATTCTCTTCAGAGCATTGGTTGGAACGGCGTGTATATTTCAAGCACCGCGTAGCCAGGCTTCGAAATGCAAACGAAACATATAGTTATCGATTAACCAGCTCGCGACGTCCAGTTACAAATCACTCACGCGACCGTGTGTATAATGAGCCACGCTGTGGGCAAACTACGCTCGTCGCTCGACTTATGTTTATTCCGTTAGCTGCGACGCCTACATCATAAACTCACGTAGGTCGAAGCAGAACGAAGGGGAGAAAAACGACGAGGAACAGGGAAGGTAAGAAAGGGGTAGGGACAGGAGAAATTAACGAGAAAGTTGATTCCCTTATCTGGAAACGTGATACGGAACGATATTTTTCAACATTTTTCATTTTGTTAACGCCAGTCACGATACCATGCGATGTATATACAATTCCTATTATTATGGCGTATCCCATGTAAATACGTCTATTTTCCTAAGAGCGAGGACCATTCTCAGCCTAGTACAGAACTTGATAATTGACAGGGATTATCTGGCAGGCGATCAGAGCCAATCAAAACTTAGTACACGTGCAAAATAACGATCGAGAACACGGTGCACAAGAAGTAGCTGGGAAAAATCAAATCCTAACTTTATGCTTCATTCTAGCTTGGATAATACCGTTATAAACTTGAAATTCTTCATATTGTTATTATTATCGGTACAAGTATGCTATTTGGATTTAAAAAATCATACTTTTGTTTACGGTTTTGTGATAGTTTTGTAGTCAGCTAAGATGGAAGAACAGTTCGTAGCTATTTTACACGCGGATACGTTCAAATGTTAATGCCACAAGATAGAAATATTGGCGCAAAACACGACGCAAAGGCTGGTAGAAGTAGCTTGGAAAAATTAAATCAAACCTTTATTCCAGGTAATTTATGCTTGATTCTACCTTGGATAATTTTATTACGAAGTTCAAGTTCTCCCTCCACATTCCTTCTTTTATTATTAATATACGTACTACGCCTGGATTACAAAAAAATCACTTTTACGGTTTAATTATATTTTTGTTATTAATTAAGCCGAAAGAATAGCTTCTAGGGATTTTAAACGTAGATACGTCGAACATTAATGCAGGAACGCAGATTTCGTATTAGAAGCGATTATACATCTCCCAGAAAATTATTTCCATCCTACGTGTGTATACTATACAGTGCTTCTCAAAGTTATATAAAAATTGTCTACCACTTTCTCATTGCACAGTTGCCCCTGGTTATACGAACTTACGAAGAAAATTATGTTACACAGGTTGTTACAGGTTTTCTTCACTTTTCAGATGTCGAAGAAGACATTTTACGTAAAGAAGTGCCTTAACAATTTTCACATTACTTTACGTTTCCTCTGGCGTTTCAAATTTCTTTTACAAAAGTACAAAAATCGAGGCTCGCGCTATTTGCGTTTTCCACGATCTTACGCGGACAATTTATTTCATGGGAAACTGTGACATCGTCACGAAGTACCATTATAGTGAGCCGGAAAACACTTTTCCAGCCCTTCGCTGGGCTTCGCCACTCACAAATTGGGAATCCAGGGCGTAGAGTTAGGCAATCGGCGCCGGATTGAATCCGCAGCCCTCGGATAATACGACCGCGTCGCTGTATAAATTCTTCTTCGTCTCGCATCTCGAGAGTCAGCAATGTACCGTTGGATCGCCACGGCGGAATAAGAAGACCGGCGATTAGGAGCCGGTGGCATCGCGAGGTTTGCAGTTCGCCTTGTCTCGTAATCGAAATCCACCCCACGCGGCTCATCGAATTCCCGATTTTTCGAACCTAATCCTTCCGCAGGAAATGGGACGTGGTTGACGATCCGGGCTTCCAACAGGATCGCAGCGACACTTAATCCTCTTGCACGGGGAATAAAAGGATAGGAGAGTGTGCGTTTTCGTGTTTGCGCCTGTGTCCGTCTGTCTATGGGTTTATCTCCTGTCTGCCATCTTCTCGCATTATAATTGCGCGTTGCGAAATTTTTACGTAAGCACACGGACCAAATCGTTCTGTCGTAGCGAGCCGTTTCACGGAGTTTGTATCAGAGATGCAAAATGACAATTGTCTCGGCCGTTTCTTTGCAAGCAAAAATGAACTTCCATTAGTCGATAAATCCGAAAGAAATTTAGAAAGCGAGCCATGCGATTAAGAAATGTTCATTTTTAATTGCTCCGGTTCCGAGTAACTGTGTTACGAACGATTGCAATGATTTTCGACCACCAGTGACTATTATCGATGACAGTAACCGCTACAGATAACGGGAATTTCCCTCGGTTACCTTTATCTACAGGGCGAATTTTTATTTTGCATAACAACAATCATTATCAATGGGAACATTTGTTTGGCTATCGCTAACCAACGTTGATTTGACAAAGATTTTTCCGGTTACATTCTGCTATTGTTAATCGTCGTTACATCGAACGTGTTGATTGATAACGTGGAAAAGATTAATTACAAAACTTGTGTATTTTATAAACGAAAAAAGGAGATGAAAATATAGGAAAGAAAGAAGAGAACAACGTAGTCGAATATTAACGTGAAATAAAATTGTTGTAGTGCAAGTACATCTTCTTCTTTGTTTTATTTATTTTAATCTATTGTTTCACGTATTTTCACATCGTAGTTTCGCTTAATAAGATTATATAAGTTTTCTAATTAACTGCCTTAACGTTGTCAACGAATACGTATACTAACCATCAGTAATGTTAATAATAATCGACAACAGTCGAGTGTAGAACGAGAAAAAATTTTCGCCATCGATAATGGTTATCGGTGAACAAAATAAAATTCCAGTCATCGTTACTACGGTAAGCAAAAAAGATTTCGGTCATTTATATTGGTTACTGGTAACCGAAATCAAATTCCTGTCATCGATAATGGTTATTCGTAACCAAAATAAAATTCCCGTCATCGATAACGATTACCGGTAATCAAAAAGGCTTTAATCATTTATGACGGTTATTCGCAAGTAAAATTTCCCTAATTAAGGATATTAACTCTTGTACCATAACTTTTTAAATTTATCTTATGGCGGTTACCATGCTCTTTCGTCTTCATCTATTTGTTTATTTATATGTTTAGCGTTTAATAAAATCATTAGTGAATAAAAAAGGAAAATAAACGCGGAAACATAGATAATTTATTACTATAGTGTTTGCAGAATTAAATGATATTTATTAGATGGTTACACAAAGTCGGGGATATCAGGAGATCAGCCCTATAATTCGAAGACTAATTCGACAATATTTGCGTAGCGTTTAATAAAATTATTAGCGAGAGAAAAGGGAAAATAAACGCGGAAACATAGATAATTTATTATTATAGTGTTTTCAGGATTAAATAATATATATTGACTAATTAAATGTAGTCGAGGATATCAGGAGATCATCACTGTAATGAGGAGACTAATTCGACAATATTTGCTTAGCGTTTAATAACATCACTAGCGAGAAAAAAAGGAAAATAAACTTGGAAACATAATAATTTATGACTATAGTATTTGCAGGATTAAATAATATTTATTAGCTGGCTGCACGAAATCAAGGAGCTTCATTTGTTTAGGAAACAATTATATTAACAATATATACAAGAATATATATATATATATATATACACTTCTTTGTACGAAGTGTGGAATTAATTTCTTTTAGATTTTTCCTAAAATGAAAATTAATTCGTCGGCAACAGCTTCTTTCTATATATGTGCTCAGTATAATAAGTTTGAACTTATTATACAAAAAGCATCAGATGTGTCTAAAAAATTTATTTATTGTAAAATTGTTATATAAAAGAAATTACTTAAATCGTTGAATGTTATTATTTTAATGCGCGTCTGACAGAGGCAACCTGGTGAAAAAGGCAGGGTTGCGTCTGTTTTCAACACGTTTCCCAAACGAATTGTTTGGTCTTTGCGTCGATACCGAGCATCATCGTAGCTTGCCACGTTCACTGCGTTTCTACGTTCCCTTTGAACCCGACTTAATTTCTGTTACAGGGGTATTACGCGGAGGCCATTAACTTGCCTCGTGTAACTATTAACTTCCGGCGGATCTGAATGCCACACACATTTATAATAATTCTTCTAGGCAAAAAATGGCTGCCAAGTAACGAATCAATGTTGCGTTATACGTACACCTACACGTACGCATATACGCGAGAATAAATCTGGCTTCTACGTGACTAAGTGACTCGCTGTAGAAAGCGCGTGCATTTATCAAAATAATAGCGCGCTGAAAGATGGGCGCGCCAACGTTCTTCGAATTTCTCAATCAGCGTAAAAAGCTCGATGAAGAATAACAAGTTTCCTGGCGGACCGATATTTTCAATTTTTGGGACAAGATCGAGTCGCTCTTCCTTGTCGCACGAGTAATTGTGACATTAAAGGGTTGAGCGAGAAAGAAGGGAAAATAAATGCGGAAACATAGATAATTTATTATTATAATGTTTGCAGAATTAAATGATATTTATTAGCTGGTTACACCAAGTCGAGGATATCGAGAAATCAGCCCTGTAATTCGGAGACTAATTCAACAATATTTGTTTAGCGTTTAATAAAATCATTAGCGAGGAAAAAAATGAAAATAAACTCAGAAACATAGATAATTTATTACTATAGTGTTTGCAGGATTAAATAATATATATTGGCTAACTAAATGTAGTCGAGGATATCCGGAGATCATCACTGTAATTCGGGGACTAATTCGACAATATTTGTTTAGCGTTTAATGACATCATTAACGAGAAAAAAGGGAAAATAAACGCGGAAACATAGATAATTTATTACTATAGTGTTTGCAGGGTTAAATAATATATATTGGCTAACTAAGTGTAGTCGAGGATATCCGGAGATCATCACTGTAATTCGGAGACTAATTCGACAATATTTGTTTAGCGTTTAATAACACCACTAGCGAGAAAAAAGGGAAAATAAACGCGGAAACATAGATAATTTATTACTATAGTGTTTGCAGGATTAAATAATATATATTAGCTAATTACACCAAGTCGGGGATATTAAGAAATCAGCCCTATAATTCGAAGACTAATTCGACAATATTTGCGTAGCGTTTAATAAAATCATTAGCGAGAAAAAAAAGGAAAATAAACTCAGAAACATAGATAATTTATTACTATAGTGTTTGCAGGATTAAATAATATATATTGGCTAATTAAATGTAGTCGAGGATATCAGGAGATCATCACTGTAATTCGGAGACTAATTCGACAATATTTGGCACACAATGGAGAACAGCAACTTTCACACAGATCGGATTCTTCTTTGTAAAATATCATATTTTGTAAAGAAACTTTGCTGTTTTCTTCTGTGCCTTCGCAAGATACAATTTTCATGCGTATGCATGAATATCGTTTTCATTTGAATCGTATTATTGGAAGAATTTAAGTGGAACAACGATCAGATCGATTTCGATTCTTAAAACAGGCGTATATAGTTTTAGCCCAAAATTTGCAACGAATTACATATATTACGATACAAACATGATTCTTTTCCCACACAACAGACTTTTTATTTTCTATTCTTATCGCGAGAAACTAAAATTTCTGCTTCGGTTACGGCTCCTATATTTTTCTAATTTTCTTGATTCCGAAAATTGTTAAATAGGTTCTTCTTATAATGGATCCTAAAATAGACTGCTGCATGCACTCTGCAGTTATTGAAATTTCGTAGATTATAATAAAATTCATTCTTTATACCCCATTATACATGTCTATCCTACAGCTATTTAAATCCTTCGCGATTCATGAATTATGATAAGTACATTTAAGTTGTAATTACATTTATTTATACGTTTATTATTGTTCCTTTTCTTCATGCAACTGTATTCAAATTCTTATATTACCCGATTAATCAGTTTCTCAATTTTTGTTAATAGAAAAATTTACGAAAGAAATAAAAAGGATGGACGTAGAATTTTAAATTAAATTTTGAATCTTATTATTTCATTGTTGAATTAGTGTTAAATTGCCGACTAAAAATACTCATACGTTACAGAGTATCTTTAATGGATGGAAAATATTTGCACAAACTTCTGCCAGATTACAAACAACCTTCCCATTCTACCATGAACCCGTTGGGAGACAAACAGTCCATATAACTGGAGTTCATGCAGTTTACTGATTCACTATTTGCGATTTCTCATTCAAATAATAAAACGTTCACATAGGCAAAGCAAGAAGATTGAATCAACAGAACTTTGGTTAGTCCGCAAGCTGACTAAGAAGTTGAATAAAAAATCCAGGATGCTGGAAACATACGAAATATCAAAGATGTTGAGATTTCCCAAATGGAACATCAGCAACGTCGATTCTGATTACTCAGCGATATTCTGTTGCAACAAATTTTCGCCCAAGGATTAATAGAAGCTTCAAAAGCGCTGTTCTGAAAATGTCAAGTTCCCCTCTCGCATTTCCACGTCCGATTAAAATTCCACAGATTTCAAATTCCTGCAGGTGCTTTCGGATATCTTTGCATCTAACGACCGATTAAAATCTCGAGGAATAAAATAGTTCCAAGCAGTGGAACTAATTCTACGTTTACGGCGCAACTAGAATTTCGCGAGTTCCAGGTTGCCCTGGCGAGAATTTTTAATTTCCGCGCGGCAAAAAATTCCAATGTGCCAGTTGCGCGAGATTGCAATCGCAGAAATTTCCAAAACCTCCCACAAACGCTCCGCTCTACGAAAAGAAGGAAAATTTCTACCCGCTAAATTTTTCCTTTCCCGAAGAATCTGGGAAACGTGGTTCACACAGGCCGAGTGACTCGGAGGCGCGGTCACCAGGTCCCCTTCGGCTCGTTCAGTCTAAAAATGAAGCAACTGGTCCTGCCACGTTCTGAAATAGGCCGATTCCTAGGACAGCTGCAGACTACAGAATGCAGCATAGAAGCGGACATAGAAGGAGAAAGGAAGAATAAAGTAAAAGAGAGAACGACAGAGAGAGAGGAAGGTAGAGGGAAAGAAGAGGAGGTGAAAAAGGAGAAGAGCAGATTCACCGTTAGAATCGAAACGATACGCGATCACGGTGGTCCAGCGATACGACTGCACCACGATTCACACGATTTAGGGTCGTCGAGAGTGGTCGAAATTTCCATGGTCGCGCCTAACGTACGTACGCGACAGGATATTTCGATATTCTTTCGCAGGCGGCGACTTTTCGTTATCGTCCGTAAGAAAAGCCATTACAAGCGACCGGTTCTTCGAAACGAAACAAGAAGTGCAAGTTGCCGCGGATCAACCGGCCACATAACGATACGACGAGGACAATTAGTAGCCTCGCGAGGATGTTGCTCGTTTGTTTCGGGGTCCAGATAAGATTTAACGCTTGAACTATATATTTAACGCGTAAAAGGGGGCACAATGTGATTCCGTGTGGAAAAATAAGAAAATAACGTGGAATGAAATTTTCTCGGTTTCGGCTTGGTTTTCGAGAAAATCGAGTTTGAAAACTTATGAAATAAGCTCAGGTATACGAACATGGCTAATTACCGAGTGGATACGAGCAAACGGGCAATAGGACGTTATCGTAGAAGCGAAAGCAAGCAACAAATATAAAATAGAATTTTTCCTTTTCCAGAGAATTCAGTTCGAACGTGTTCGGTTGAGAATCGATCTGGTGCTTGCAGGCGTATGATAAATTGTCAAATTTAGTTTTTCGGAAGCAAGGCGTCTTGAGAAAAAATTCCATCATTTAGTCCCGTCCAGTCCAGGTTTCGTCACGTTCGCGTATACTTGATAAATATTCAAAGTCGATTTTCTAGAGAATTAAGCCGAGGATGGAAACACGTTATTCTATACCTTTTCCTTATTTTTCCACGAGGATAATTGCATATTAGTTGGTTCATTTATTTGCATAATAATTATTATCCGCTACATAAGTAGCCGTCGTCCACGTAACGCGGATAAATCATAATTAATTATTTCCTTTTTTAATAATGTCGTAACGAGATTCTGAACTTAGCAGCCTGTATTTTATGAGAAAAACCCTACTCGAAAATCATTTGGACCTGTATCGATTCGCCTAGGTATTCGTCTCACTTTAAAAAATAATAATATAATAAAAAGAAAATGAAACTTTTCGTTTCTATTGTCCTCGGTATTTACTTCGCCTCAGTGAATTATTCAAAAGTTGTTTTAATTGGTATAATTTGTCAGAAGTTAGTAATGTAGGATAACATTGAAATCCATTAACGCAAGACCTATGTCGGTCAGCTTTGCGCTGCTATCTGTACTAATTCATCTTATTGTTGGAAAAGTTACTTTTACCTGAGCAATCCATCATGTGGCAACCTCTCAGGTACCAACGTTTCAACAGTGCGTCACTGTATCAATTGCAACAAAAATCTACGTCCCTCGCTGTGACATTACACGCTGTTGTTTTCAAGTTATAATTTGGGAATTATCCGGCGTAAATGAATTGTTCAATTCATGGTTAACGATAGTTTGACCCAGTCTGACGACCTGATCGATTAAATGCGAGTGTCCATTTCAACTACCTGCAAAATCCACAAAGAAAAGTGCGAGAGGAGGACGGAAATCCCAGGTGACCTGAAGTCATAGCTTGCCAATTATCAGGGGGAATTTTTAAACTCTGCATATTAAAAGAAATTTAACCTGGTCTGAGACCCAAACCGATAATCTAACCAATTAAACATGTATGTCGCTTAGAGCCGGCTGAGAAATTCAGGAAAAAGGAAGACGCACCTAAACGGAGAGAAAACGAGAAAGCAGATTGACGACCTCGACTTGTAATTTGGAAATTGTTGGAACAAAAGGAATTTTGTAATTTTCTAAAGAAAGGCGTTAAGAATCGACAGAAGAGGAAGGTAAAATATCAAGAAGTAGGCTTTTCGACAAGAAAGATGACCTTGACCTTGAGATCAAAAAGAGCGCACTCGCAGTATAAATCGCGTGCCGCTGGAAAGTGTGCAACTTTCTTCTAAGAAGCTTCTTATACGAAAAATGCAGATGTTGAGGAGATTCTGAGGATCCTAAAACTATCTCAAAAATCCGCAAAGGAACGATAGCCCAAGAGGGATACGCGATAGCACGAAGATGCCAGATGAGCAAGCACCGAAATCCCGGGTGACCTCTGGGTGGAGGCCGCTTTCCTACGCGCACGGTGACATGGGATGCACATGCGGACACGGTGTTTCTGGTTCACGGTCGAGTCACAAAGTGGCCGGTTTAACTTTTAAATCGAGTGCAGGGCGAGGCAGTGGCGGACCCGCTGAGGAAGGGATAAGGAGAAGGAAGCTACCAGGCACAGGGAAAACTGTGCAACTCGAACTCGGTGCAAGTAGGCATGGCTTCCTGTTGGTAGCCGATGCGTGACGCCTACACTAGTCATCTAGCTTCTTGCAAACGCGCCGGCGAAACCACCGGTCTCTGCCATTTCTCCTGTGCGCTGACGGGATCATCGAAGGCACGTTGACGCGTCATGAGATCGCTTCTTCGTCCACGCGTAACGCGTGTGCCGGTCTACGTCCTTTTTCTGTCGATGCTACATCCTCGTGAAAACGTATGGAACCGTTAACGGTGGCGCAGCATTTCCGTACGGTAGGTGCGGTTCAGCAACAGTCGAGCGACCGTTTTACTGTTAGACCAGGCCACCACGTTGTAATTATCAATCGTTCGCGTTTATTTTTCGCGGGCAAAAAACTGTTTCCTCCGATACGCGGCCGGCTACCTCGTCAGCCTGGAATTATTTCGAACTGCGATCTGCCAGCCAGATAATGTTTAATTTTAATTTTTAATTCGAACTCGCCGGCTTCAGCGATGCTGCGCTCTCTCGACTGGAACGCACGCCAGCTCGTGAATCCAAGCAAATTGGAAATACACTTTCGTACGGCGGAAGAGTCGTTCGGAGGACCAGGCTTGAAGCTTGTTCGTTCAGAAATGTTGGCCGGTTGCACGCGCTATGGTAACTTGGCGATTCCTTTCAGAGAATGGCACTCGCGGTCTTTGTATCGTTTTCTCTACAGTAATTTTAATTTATACAGGTCTCTGTGAAGAGATTACGTGCCATTATATTACGTGATCGATTGTCAGTATTTTTTCTTCATTTATTGATATTTCAACCTTTTTTCAACAGATTGGAATTACAACAGAGTCGTAGAAGACGAGAGGCAATACGAGTAACGTAAGACGCACGTAGATCTGTGCAGGTTGATATTAATGCGGATTATCAGGATAAATAAATTAGGATAAAAATAAAAGCAGGTAGCTGTACGTATATCGTTATTGTACTGGTATCGTGTATCGGTATTGTAATTTAATTTTCTACTCTTTCCTCGTTTTTCCTCCAGCAATTATAATTTACACAGGTCTCTGTGAGGAGATTACGTGCCACTATATTACACTATACTACGTGATCGAATATCAGATATTTTCCAACAGATTATAATTACAACAGGGTTGTAGTAGATAACGGGTAATACGAGTAATATAAGACGCATGTAGATCTATACAGGTTGATATTAATGTGCATTATGAGGATAAATGCAGGTGCTTGCATGTATAGCTAATAGAGTTTACGTTAAGTTATAATTATCATTATGCTTTAACGTGCATGTGTTTTTGTTTATGCGCACGTTTTACGATTATTGTTCTAATTTATTTCCTATGTGTAACTGCGAGTGATCGTAGAGCTGGAAGGCAGGTCAAAATAAACCATATACGATACGGTTATAATTGTAATTATGCAATATGTTCTTATGATTAGTGTACTATTCTTAACTATTCTTCATACTATGCTTCTTGTATCATCTATATAGTTGCAAGATGTAACTGCACATATTTTACAAGAATGAAACGCTGTACCCTTGTGTGCTACATTTTCATGCCACTTTGTGCTCGCTCATCTGCTACATTTCTTACACTATACATCTACAACATTATGCAACATGTCATTGCTCTTCTAACGTTACATGAGCCAAAGGAAGACGATACAATTATAATTGTAATTATGCAACATGTTCTTATGATTAGTGTACTATTCTTAACTATTCTTCATACTATGCTTCTTGTATCATCTGTGTAGTTGCAAGATTGTAGCTGCACATATTTTACAAGAGTGAAAGCTGAAAGAGTGATGCTGTATGCTTGTGTGCTACATTTTTCATGCCACTTTGTGCTCGCTCATCTGCTACATTTCTTATACTATACATCTACAACATTACGCAACACGTCATTGCTCTTCAAGTGGCACATGAGTCAAAGGAAGGCGACACAATTATAATTGTAATTATGCAACATGTTCTTATGATTAGTGTACTATTCTTAACTATTCTTCATACTATGCTTCTTGTAACATCTGTGTAGTTGCAAGATGTAACTGGACATATTTTACAAGAATGAAACGTTGTATGCTTGTGTGCTACATTTTCATGCCACTTTGTGCTCGCTCATCTGCTACATTTCTTATACTATACATCTACAACATTACGCAACATGTCATTGCTCTTCTAGCAGTACATGAGTCAAAGGAAGACGATACAATTATAATTGTAATTATGCAACATGTTCTTATGATTATTCTTAATTGTACTATTCTTAATTATTCTTCATACTATACTTGCATCATCTATATAGTTGCAAGATGTAACTGCATATATTTTACAAGAATGAAACGCTGTACTCTTATGTGCTACATTTTTATGCTACTTTGTACTCGCTCATCTGCTACATTTCTGACGCTGTTCTAGCGGCACATGAGTCAAAGTAAGACTCATACTCCAACGTTGTTTTCGTTCGCTAGATATTATCGCCGTTGTTTTCGACCGTCAACAGGAGTTACATCTGAACTTTTCATAATAACATCGGTCGATACAAATAAACGAACGTGTTTCTAGGACAGTTATTATAGCGAGTGAGATAGTCGAGCAGAGGTATAGTTGAACAGTAGCATCGAGCGAGCAACGACTACGACATACACTATCTCTGCACTAGTATTTACGATGATTTTCATATAATTGACTATTATCAGTTTATCACTCGTCTCTTTAATAAACCAACCAACACGTTTAATATCCATCTCACTCTTATACAATTTTTAAAGAATTGAATGAGATTACAAGGCTACTACGATATGCCTGCACGATAAGATATTTGCATGAATGAAATACAATTCGCAGAATTTGTTAATTCATTTAGTTCTCTGGCTCGATCATTTGCACTTCGTTTATTTTAATATCCATTTTCGTTGGAAATTTGATGGATCCTTTGGAAGGAGAAATATTTTATTCGATATCCTAGTTAGTGGCCGGTTAACCGAATTTCTGCGGATTAAATTCACTTATCTAAACGTGAACTCCTATTATTTGAATGAGAAATTGTAGGTAGCAGGCAGAGTCAGTAAACTTTCATTATATGAACTCTAGTTACAACGAACAGCATAACCGAACGAATTTATCTCGAATATATCAAGCCACTGGCTACTGATTTGAAACAATTGAATTTTACTTAATTAATTTTAATAGCAAAAGGAAATAGTTGGTAGAAAACTTACGATTATTGGTTTAGCTATAATAGATTCTACATATCGTTACAATATAATAGTAATATTAATAAACGACGAAAGTATTCCAACATGTGAAGAAAATTTGATGAAAATTCGGAAATCTACATAGAAATTACAAGACATTTATCGCATTCTACACAACCAATTACACAAATATTTAAAACGATACATCGATGGGCCTCGATATTTAGCGCTAATTATACCTTTAAATTACTCATTTAAAAATACAATACAAATTCGAAAATGTACGTAGAAATTACAAGATATTTGTCGCATTCTGTACAGACAATTGCACGTTTAAAATGCATAGATACAGATTGGAAATGAGTTCACGAATGAACGTAAAAAGCACAAGTCGCCTGTTGTAAACGTACAATGAACGTGAGTCGCAGGATTATTTAAACGATTCGACATACGTTGCATTAACAAGCCTCAACGTTTAGAAACAATTAAGGTAACTATCTCAAGGCCCTATACTACCCTTTAATCAAATATATGATCACAGTAAACGCCTTGTGAGTTTCATATGCATTTGCAAATTGCTTTCAAATTCTATCGCTATAATCAGGACGCCCGTTACAGAGGATGAAATTAAAAAGAAATGAAATTTAAAAAAGCTTTGTATAATACGCGTAATAGGAAATGTATAATAACAGTAAATAACACGTATAGTAATATCGCATGGTATACGTTGGAACACGTTCGCGAGTCACCGCGTGAATTCAAGGAAACGTTGTTTCCTATGTTGGGATAAATAAAATCCTAATATCTGCGAATTATCGCCATATTATTCAAATTACAGTGAATAAAAAGTAATGACATTATTAGGAACAGGTTCGAAGCGATGAGTATCGTGTGGAACAGAGAGCCGCGTGTTTTGAAAATTGGCCGGAAGTGGCGGCGCCTCGGCACCTTGGAGCGAAACGCTGAAAAGAGCATAACGAGAGGGCAGAAGCCGTGGGAGAAAAGCAGGATGAAACGAGTGGTCGACCTTGAAACGTATCGTACGAGTTCCGTGTAAATGGACGATCTGTGCCCGGCCGAGCCAAATAAGCGGTTTCGAGGTATCGATTTTAATTTAACATTAACGAGCTCGTTCATTAAACTTTTGATAATGCATTGCTCGATAAATTTCGCCAGGTGAACTCTCGCCCTCGTAACAAATACGCGGGGTCACTATTACGCGCCAGCTATAATTATAAAATACTTTTCGAAACGCGGGAATATTTCCGCTACAACTTTTCCGCGTTAACCTCGAACAACGGAATTAAATTCTCGTTAACCCCGTGGTTACAGCTCGATCAATTAATCCCGATTAATAAAAGAATAATAGACGAAAATGAGCGTTTTATTCGGTAAATTTCATCGACTAGAATTGTCGCGAAAAATTAAACGATCGATGAAACAAGTCGCCGCAGTGTAGATCATTGCCATTAGAAATTGTTATCAGACGAAAATAAGAAATATGTGTGTGAATTTAGAAAAATGGGATTGCGATGAAATTTTAAGGGTAGAAACCGTGAATCGCTTCGACTACAAAATAAATGTATTAATTATCGTATTAATTATTTCGTAGGAATTAGAGAGAGGATAAGAAATGGAGTTTATCCAATGAAATTTTCAACGGCAAATAAACGAATGACGAATTAAACGAACGCGGTGCTTCGAAAAAAGTAACTGGATCTCGCTTCGATTATGCATTCGATTCCCGTTAATTGCACGGCAGATATTTCTCATGGCGACAAGAAGTAACATTAATGGAAATAAAATTGCACATATAAATGTATAAATAATCTGGGTAATATATAAAGCGAAAAACTTGGCGTCGACCGTGGACTTAGCCGGCTAACGATCAAATCGGTGAACCGTTTTGCACCTCGTATTCACGCGCAATGGCCCGTTCGTGAGACCGACGACACCGGAAGTCGTCGACCATTCGTACGACAAGGTGGAGACTCGTGGAAAGTTAACGAGCGTGCTACGATGTCGCTCCATCTCCTCGCGTAGATTTATCGTGTTCCGATTTACAACGCAATTCGCGCTGACGCGTGCTGCAATAATAAATATAGTTATTTCGCGAGTAGCGATAGCAACAATAATAGTAGAAACAACAGCAGCGATAACACGATGGTAATACGTATTAACAATTACAGTGGTAAAAATAGTAATAAACATCGTAAGGAATAACTGATAGCTTGTCTGTAACGAGCGTTGTTATTATAATTGGGAAATAAAGATTGCGAATATGAAGAAATTGCAAGTGGTCAAATTTATTCAATTTAGATCATTTCAGTATAGTTGCGGTGTTTTAATTCGATCGCTAGAGCAATGATAAACAACAGTGCGTACGTTCTTCTAAGATAAAGAAATTGCAAGTGGCGTTTAACGATCATTTCCTCAAACTTATTCAATTTAGATCATTTCAGTATAGTTGCGGTGTTTTAATTCGATCGCTAAAGTGGTAATAAACAACAGTGCGTACGAACTTGTAAGATAAAAAAATTGCAAGTGGCGTTTAACGATGATTTCCTCAAATTTATTCAATTTAGATCATTTCAGTATAGTTGCGGTGTTTTAATTCGATCGCTAGAGCGATGATAAACAACAGTGCGTACGAACTTGTAAGATAAAGAAATTGCAAGTGGCGTTTAACGATCATTTCCTCAAATTTATTCAATTTAGATCATTTCAGTATAGTTGCGGTGTTTTAATTCGATCGCTAGAGCGATGATAAACAACAGTGCGTATGTTCTCGTAAGATGAAGAAATTGCAAGTGGCGTTTAACGATCATTTCCTCAAATTTATTCAATTTAGATCATTTCAGTATAGTTGCGGTGTTTTAATTCGATCGCTAGAGTGGTAATAAACAACAGTGCGTACGTTCTTGTAAGATAAAGAAATTGCAAGTGGCGTTTAACGATGATTTCCTCAAATTTATTCAATTTAGATCATTTCAGTATAGTTGCGGTGTTTTAATTCGATCGCTAGAGTGGTAATAAACAACAGTGCGTACGTTCTTGTAAGATAAAGAAATTGTAAGTGGCGTTTAACGATCATTTCGTCAAATTTATTCAATTTAGATCATTTCAGTATAGTTGCGGTGTTTTAATTCGATCGCTAGAGCGATGATAAACAACAGTGCGTATGTTCTCGTAAGATGAAGAAATTGCAAGTGGCGTTTAACGATCATTTCCTCAAATTTATTCAATTTAGATCATTTCAGTATAGTTGCGGTGTTTTAATTCGATCGCTAGAGCGATGATAAACAACAGTGCGCACGTTCTTGTAAGATAAACCCATCCAAATCTCACATTTAAAAATAAATCCTACCAAATGATCCTATCTATTTTATTATTAATATGATTTTTATATGATTATTGCGATTAATTGTCCTGTATGGAATAACAAAATAATAAAAGCTATTCCTATTTTATAATAATTATTTGCTTGGGGACAAGAGCACAATATGTTTCACTAAATTGACAAGTTGAAAATAAAAGATCCAATTAATTCTGTTACTAATATAATTGTTATATGATTATTGCAATTAATTCTGTACATAAGAACAAAATTTGTTCCCAAGTTATTTTACAATTACAATTTGTTTCCAAAAAAGTGTACAACTGTTAGAATTTAATCTTGAAGTTACGATTAATAATCTGTGGAAGACACAATGTTTATGTTGAAATAATATTCGGTGATATTTATTAAACAGAACTACAGAACCTGATGTATATAAGCGAGTGATATAATTAACAAAGTATTGTTGATTGTTGGCCAGTTACTTTCAGACTAGACGTACGTAGCACCCATGATCCCTTAAATATTTTGAGGCCCACTCTAATGAGTATGATCTGTGTAAGTGTCCTGTTCTAATGTCCGTGTGGGTGTCTGTGTAAGTGCGCCTGTGCCTATGCGTGTAATATCGTTGTATTCCAACAGTCGCTATGACTTCTAAGCGAAAATAAGTTGGAAAACTCGGTCCGCTTTCTTACTCGTTACGCATCGATTTTCCACATCGATCTGGTAGTTTGAAGTATGACAGATTATTCTAATTTTAATCGCCACTTAATCTATCATTAAGTAGCTTAAACTTTCATAACAAGTTGAGCCGAGATTAAATGTAACATTGAATGCGATAACATATTTCTGAGTATTAGTTAAGTACCAGTTAAATGCCACATTTTTCAGATTAATGTACAACTTCTGAAAATGTACATCAGGTCCTTCCTCCTGGCTGTGAAGCCGAAAAATAAATAAAGTCACACACACGAGCGCATATATATAATCTGTAAAATTTTTATCATTCGCTGTACCCCCATAGACTACAACGTGAAATCTGGCAATTTTTTATCCGTGGAATTACAATGTGACGAAACTGATCTCGTTAGATATTCCTACAAGCCGCTTGAAAATTTCATTCTACAGCGGAAACATCGACTACAAAACTCACAGCGATCATGCACTTTTTGCTCCATCGCGTGAATAATATAACCTCGTGGAATAGCAAGCCTTTGTTTTTTCAAATCACGCGTGAATATCGTTTTGTAGCGCTAGTTAAACGTTGCAGCGAAAACCACAGGCAATGAAATACGTAAAGCGCAACGTGTACTCGCGCGTCCAATAAACTGTATGTAAAATTGCCGTACGCGCTGCGTTATTTATTTCCAACGATTATACACGTAATTGTACGGTAGTAAATACGAGCACTTGTTGAAAAAGCAAAGAAGCGGTTGGTGCGGCTCTGTGCAGAAAAGAAAGCGATACTCGACGATCACTTGGAGGGGCAACCTTGAAACGCTTCAGAGAAACCACCGTGGAAAAGTCAGGGGAACGTTGCACGGGGTTAACTGGACGAAGGGAAAAATAATTATTGCTATACAATGCACGAATCTTTGATCTCTTTGGATAGGAAACCTGCAGCATACCGCGAGGTAAAACTGTACGCCAAAGTATTTGGAGATTTAGCATGGTAAGCTTTATGTTCGTACTGTGTGCTTTATGTTAAATACTTTGAAACTTCGTTATGACTGGCTTGATCGTATTGGTAAAGTTTGAAAGCAATGTAAAAATGTATTTATTGTAAAAATGTAATACCGAGTGAACAGCTGTCTTAAGCATCTCATGACGGATTAATGAAATTTGAAAATATTCGTAAGAGGTTTGTAGAATATCAGGTTTATCCTGAGGGCTGATATTATATTCCATTGTAGCTTCAGGTTCTTCTTTGCAGATTAATCAGCAGTTCTTTTGTGCGTGTGATTGATGTGAGTGAGAGTGTTTGCCATTAGAAGCTCTTGCTTCTTTCAGATTTCTCTTATACCGTTTACCATGAATCGAATCAAGTAAATTAATTATCGTTGAAGAAAGAGAAGAAAATAGACCTACAGCCTTAAGTACATGGATTTGTACAGGTTTCTCGTACTTGTGGAAAAGCAGCGACACGCGATCTTCGACAGACGCGTCGCAGCATAAAGAGAACCTAGTTGCAAAGTAACATTGAGCGTCATGATCGTGGCGAAACAAAGCGGCTCCGCGGCACAAAGACTATTTCATCCGTCTGTGAAGAAATGTCAAACACGTCGGTTGTGGGGCCGGGCTAAAGGCAGCTGGGAAACGAAAGGGTAAGACAGAGAAAAATCGCGGTCTGTGTATTCATAGACGCGGCTCGAAGGAGACAGTGGCGGAAGAAAAACGGAAGAGGAAGCGAAACGTGAGAAGCGGAGGAGGAAAGGGAAAGCGAAGGAAATGAAATAATCTGACGGTACAAAGCAGACAAGAAGAATCACCCGAGGTGACTTAACTCTCGAAAAGTTTGAACTTCCAACGAAAACCCTTTAACCAAGCTAAAGCGACGGATGTAGAAAAAGAGAAGGCAGAGCAAATTTCAATTTCCACGGCGCAACATCGTGTCTCTTTGTCGAATGCTCGAAAGAGGATTCGGCGAACAGCGTTATCGCGTTTCGTTTAAAAACAAGGTAAAAGAAGAGAAGAAGAGGAGAAAGAAAAGCGGATCGGTGTTTCACCTCGCCTTTCTCCGCTAATTACAAAATTAAAGGACCAAAGAGACTGCTTGCGCCGGATGAATGAAACCCCTAATTTAGCGGGCAACTTCAAGGTTACAAACGCTTGAAACAGAAACGCGGCGGTAAAAGCTGCGCTGAATGCTCCGTGCATCGTGGGGGAGGGAGAAGCGTAAAAAGCACGGCGACGCCGTCATCGTAAGAAGAGAAAAACCGGCAGAACAGAGAATTAAAATAGTGGTGCTGTACGCGCCACCAAAGAACAAGATACAAAACCCGCGTGGATGAAGGGAAGGAAAAGAGAGGGGAGCCAGTGACACGGTACCGGGAAAAAGGGAGAAGAAACGAAACGATCGTGATACGCGTCTAGCAAAGGGGTGACGCGAGTAAAAGCGAGCAACAAAGAGGAGCGAGGAGAGAAGAAGAGACAGAGAGATACATTGGAAAGTGAAAAATAAAAGCGTCCTTCAGCCGCCTAATTACTTTAATTTGCATCGGATAATGAACGCTGCAATTAAAAATAATAAAAAACCTGTTCGCCCCTCGCGTCCCACGTTCCGTGCTCACAATGTGCAAAGAGAATGTAAACACGGATGAACGAAGGTTGACGCGCGACAACCAGCCAGAGAAGAGAGGGGAAAAGGAAACGGGAGAAAAAGGTGGAACGAAACGAGGTGAAAATCGGGGTGACATCGAGTCTGCCTGGGTTCTGCGTGATAGGGTTAATGAGTCAACGGGTCAATTACACGGCGTTCGAAATACAGCGGAGTCTCGGTTATCCGATTGCCGTTTAGCCCAAGTTCAGTATTGTTGTACGAGGTGCTTTGAATTTTATCGTAACTCCACTTTGCTTCCTTTTTCTTTTTTGCAATTTTTTCACCGAAAGTACGAAAGCGTAAATAGTTGAATATTTGCGAAAGCAGTTGATCAAAGTTTCAACGACCATCCATAACGAATTAAACTAAAATAGCCGCACTATATTGCGCGATGAAAATGTTTTCTATGATTTCATTGCACAGCGATACCATTTGCTATACATGTGCCAGATAAGTGGAATAATCGAGGTGCCAGTGCGAAGACAAAAGGAAGAAAAAGCTTGGACGTATTGAAATTGTTCTTTGGTCATCGCCGATCGTTCGATGTTCTGGTTACCTATAGGAACGACGAACACCTTGAAGCGCAATCTCGTAGAAAGGATTTCTTTCCTTAATTTCAATATGAGCTTTCTTCCGCCAGCTACGGCACGATAATGGGCGAAACGAAAGAAACGTTAATTCCATTGGCCTAATCCGATGTTATCGATGAGAATAAAAAGCCGGCCGAGTGACTTTGCCGCGGTAGAATTTCTCGGCGAGCACCGCGCTTCTCTTTCTCGTGTGCCCCGTTCCCAACCGCCCAGATCCTCGAATAATTGTGATTCTAAAATGTAGTCAGTCTTTCGCGAGTATCTTCAGAAAATGCACGCCTTCTCATACTCTATTAAGAATATTATTTCCTTCCGTGGAATCGTTCTCCCGCCACCACTGCCCCGAGGACGCGAAAGACCAGAGAGTGGAAGAAGCATCCCCCGGTTCAACTTCTATCCAACCACGTGCGTCTCTCTCTTGCTCCCTGCGGCACCGTTTCCATCCTTCCTCCATCCTCTTTCTTCTCGTTTCACCTGTTTTTCCTCGTCTTAGCCGATCTCTGTCGCGCTCACGACCGGCGCAAGCCAGTCTCGATCTTTTCCTCTTCTGCCTCTGTCTCGTGTTCTTTGCCACCCCCGTTTGCTCTTTCTCTCTTTCTTCATTTTTCTCTCCGTCTGTTTCCCTTCGGCTCGCCCTAGCCGCCCTCGTGCGCCCGCTGCACACGCGGAAGGGGAAATTTTCTCTCCTCGAGTTTTCTCCTCTCCTCGCTAAGCTCCGCTGATATTACCCGACGAGGAAATTTCGCGATATTCCTTGGCGAGAGATTTATAGAAAAATTAATTATGCAACTTGGAATCTTCTTGCCTCGGACGGCCGGTTTGCACGCGAGAAGAGAAGAGAAGGCGAAAGCGAAGCAGCCGGTAGACGCGCCACGCGTGCACACTTCGAATCGCCGATCCTCTCGCGTTTCTATCGATTTTCCTACGTTTCAGTCGTTGACCGCCTGAGTAGCAGGCAACGCGACAAAACGCTTCCGCGTCACGAATCCTTTTTTCGCGGCCGTCGTATCGATCTCTTGGAAAAATAAAAACCCGCTGTCTAATGCTTAGTCTTACGTGTATTAACCCCGTCGATGATGGATAGTCTCGGAGAAAAGAGAAGAATGAAAAGCCGAATGAAAGTCCAAAGCAGCTACCGATCCTACGGAAAGAACGCGTCGCTTGCATTTCTCACGGATTGCGTAATAATTGCGTGTTTACTCGTTCGAGTACGTTCAGCGTTTCTTCTGTTTTAGATGTCTTTGGCGAAAATATAAATTCAGTTGATACATTAATCGTTGGTAGGGCAAGATCAAGATTGCGAGAGAATTAATTTAAGTGAAGCTAATGAATTTAGGGCCAAGGTAGAGATAAGGTCCGTGTAATAATGTTTATAGAGCAGCTGATATTACGTGTATTATGTATATATAGACCGTGCATGTGTGTTTGGGTCACAATCTTATTAAATAAAATGAAACCTGTATATACATATGAATTTTATTATATTTATATTTTGTAATACTGTACGATGTGTGTTATTTATATGGAAACGAATGTAGTAATCCCATAGACAAGGGGATTTTATTTATATATATTTGTTAAGAATTGTGGATCTTTGGTGCCGAAATAATATTACAGGAACACTAAATTTATATTGAGGATTAATATTAAAATAATAATATATTTATTTCATAGACGATTTCTCATATATTGATCGATACACACTTGCACGCGTCTCAGTACTTTCTCTACACTCGACTGCTAACCGACTCTTCTTTCAGATGCTTCCAAACTCTCGCCGATCGTCTTTTGTCCTGACAAAAGCCTGGACGCTCATCGACGCTTACACACATGTATACTCACATACAAGTAACTCTAACACGCATTTAACCCAGTCCAGCACGAAAGATTATACATATCTCAACAATATTTTCATAAGTTTTTATTCGAAAATAGTGTTCAGTATTTTTCGCTACTTGCACGTTCATAAAGATTAATTTTCTTCGATGATTTAGGTATCAGCCAACACGTCACGGTTTTCCTAATTGTTCGCGTAGAATTTCACTAAAAATGTGATATTAATCCACAACTGGCACGATCACGACATATAATTCCTCGATTCTAAACACATGGAACATGTTCAAAAATCTGTTAAAACAATCAATGTCCGATCCCCATCCTTAGAACCGATACGCGCGAGAAAGAAGGCGGAGAATTATGCGTTGAAAACATTTAATGGAAGATAAAAGGTGGCATAAAAGCCCGACATAAATAGTCCAGAACGGTGCGCAGAGTACGCACTTTCGCTGTGGTAATTTTCTTCGAATTGCGTGTTTTAGATCAATCCACCAAAGGAGCCTCGTACGTAAAATTATTTCAATCTTGAGATTTTCATAAATTAACAATTATTGGAAATATATCAGGCGTTTGTTCTCGCGTAAGTCATTGTACAGGCATTGCAAGGGAACAGTCAGTTTATACAGAGCTGCACAGACTGCAGGAATCTTTCAACAGGCAGACGAATCGATTAAATTGCCGGGATAAAAGCAGTAAATTACAAAAGCACCAGTACAGTCGAATTTTACTTTATTTCTAACAGAAAATATAAAATTATTACAGGGACGAGTGGAAAGTTCTCTAGAAACTGATTGTATTGGCAAAATCAGGAGGAAATTGCTAAAACAGGGAAAGCTGGTCGGCAAACAGGATCCATTGAAAGGGAATAAGCGAGTTGTAGAGTTATTTCACGAAAGGCACGAGCCGCCAAACTAAAACCTACAAGTGGCACGAAAACTGGCGATTAATAACAATTTATGTGGCAAATTGCGCGCTGTCGCGTTAACAATCGAGTCGCTGTAGACCTATGAGAGAAATGGCACGCCTTTCTAGAAGCAGCGAGCGAACCACCTCGATTCTACCGATAAAAGCTGAAACTCGTGGAGAGAAACAGGTGATCGATAATTTACGTAGCAGATAGTTCATTCATATGGCAGATTCCGCGATATTCTGCGTACGGTGTAGAAACGAGACACGTGAGCAGGCTGCTGCCGAGTCCTAAGGGAACGTCACCGAAGAGGAGACACGGCAAATGGCAGATTGGCGAAGACTCTGCCCGGTAATGAGATGAACGAGCACGCGGATCGCGGGAATTTCAAGAAAGATACAGGATAAACCTCGACAATGCCGAAAATTACAAGGAGCCGTTCCGCGCGGATAACAATGCCGCCGGTGGAACCCTAAATGCCCGGGCCCTTTTCCACTGACGAGGTTCCCTCGTTATTGCCTCGGAGAAGATGCGCCCGATGCATAGATTACGCGCGGCATGCGACGCGCTCGTACGTGATGCGCCGCAATTTCGGGCAAACGGGTTTATTCTAATACGACGTCGTTCAGACACGCCAGACGAAATTAGTCCAACGTTCGTAAACGCCGAGCCCCCGAGAGAATTTACAAGAGTTACAAGACTCGCTCTCCTTCCGGATAATAAGCAACTTTATCCTCTCGCAGACTTTCATTGCGCACGCCCTTCGCTTACAACGTTTGCGCCCGAACGTATCTTGCTTGACACGTGCAAGAGTAGACAGCTTTCTCGTCCTTTGTTTTTTATTTATTTTTTTGCTAGCTCGTTTGGCAAAGAGTTTCACTTTTGTGCAGTTTAAGGTGCTTCTTTAAGGTAGGCTTTTTCGAAAGTTAAAAGTTAGGTCGAATCAATTTTGAGCGGATTTTTACGAGTTTGTTCGCCTTGACGGATTATCAATTTAGTCTTGCGGTTGTTCTACGAAAGAGGATTGCGAATTTCACTTGGAAATTAATGAAAAATTGGTAGAACGTGTTCCCAAATTTTTCCCAAACGTTCTACGATGATCTTAATTTTAGATCCTGATGGACCGAAGTAAATCGATCAAAAATTACCATCCAATCTATCCAAGCTTTTCAAACATTCGCGTAATTTGGAAATATCCTACCACTTCTGATTACTCCTTTTCTTTTATATCTCAGCCATCGAATTCCATTTATATTCGCCAATGGCAAGGAAATGATTTATCGAGCGATTTATATACGATCATATAGCAGCATGACGCGAGCAACTTTTTCCTATCGTTCAATTAATTACTCGATAAATATCCATTGCTTCGGACGTTGGACTAACAACCTGAGCAATTATTACGAACGATATATGGAATTAAAGACGTCGTAATTGTTAGTAAGAAACGTTTCGTGCCAATAAATTCATCGGATCACGTTGTTCCATTAACATCATCTCGCAATTAGCATCTGCACTCGAAAGGCTATTTCACACGCTGCACCGGGTAATACGCGTATAACGGCGATGGTATGTATCAATGACGTTTTACGCTGTTTAATGACTGTATTACGCTGTAGCTTTAGCTCAGGAGATGCGCATCGATGGAGAGAAAGTGACACGGATATGGCAGAAGCTAACGGGCCCGTTTCGGCACAAATTAGCGTCGTAAACGCGCGCCTTGATATTTCATTTGCAACAATGTCGCGTGAAATAAACGCAGGAAAGACGCTTCAAATGTGTGTTCCGAACTTAGGCTCCATGGCTTATCAAGCAGCCAAATAATTCGTAAAGTTTGCGTAAATAAAGGAAGCATCGGGTAGTTGACTCAAAGCAATTGATAAGACGATAAAACGAACAAATTTCCTAATACCAGGCAGTCGAACTATTGATGAGTTTATCAAGCAGCCAAATAATTCGTAAAGTTTACGTAAATAAAGGAAGCATCGAGTAAGTGACTCAAAACAATTGATAAGACGATAAAACGAACAAATTTCCTAATACCAGGCAGTCGAACTATTGATGAGCTTATCAAGCAGCGAAATAATTTGTAAAGTTTACGTAAATAAAGGAAGCATCAGGTAGTTGACTCAAAGCAATTGATAAGACGATAAAACGAACAAATTTCCAAATACCAGGCAGTCGAACTATTGATTCGTAAAGTTTACGTAAATAAAGGAAACATCGAGTAAGTGACTCAAAGCAATTGATAAGACGATAAAACGAACAAATTTCCTAATACCAGGCAGTCGAACTATTGATGAGCTTATCAAGCAGCGAAAAAATTCGTAAAGTTTGCGTAAATAAAGGCAGCATCGGGTAGTTGACTCAAAGCAATTGATAAGACGATAAAACGAACAAATTTCCAAATACCAGGCAGTCGAACTATTGATGAGCTTATCGAGTAAGGAAGTAACGTGTGGAAGCTAGCTAAATAAAAAACTTATGTGCAGAAGACTTTCAATTAAAACGAGTCGCGTGGGCCAATTAATAGGGCGATAAAAAAGCAGATTTCTGTCGTTTGTGCTTCCGTAGTTTCGTAATTCCGGGCTGGAAATAGTAACGAGTTTATCAAGCAGCGAAATAATGTGTCAAAGTTACGTAAACGAAGAAAATTACTATGTCGAAGAGATTGTCAATTCTAACGACGAGTCGAGTCTAGCCAATTAATAGGATGAAAAAACGCGAACAAGTTTGTGCAGTTTGTGCCGTTCGTAATTCCGTGCTGCAACTGTTAACGACCGAAGTGACATAGGAAGGTTAGGCGAATAAAGAAATTGCTATGCGCAAGATATTCTCCTATTCCAAGGACGAGTCGACTCTGGTCGATTTTAATACGACGACACATAGCGAAGAAAGAAATTCGCGCCTTAAACAATCGAACAGCAAAGTGCAATATCATTTGAAATTGAGTGAAGGGTTGCGCCGATGGGAAATTAACGGCGGGTGAATTGCAGCGATGAAAAGCGCGGGAAAACGCGAGCATCCGGAAACTTGGTAGTAGAAAAAAAAGAAATGGAGTAACACAGATTAAAGGCGGAGACTGGATTCTCGTTGTAGTCCTACCACGTCGACGGTGCTTAAAAAGCGCCCCCTCGGCGCCGCGCGAGAATACAAACGCGACAAAAAACTCCCCCTCGAGAAGCTCCTCTGGATTCCCAACAGTCGCCCTAAAACCGACCACCCTAAAAGGGGATACCTCCGCCCTTCTAACTTCCTGCCTGGCCGTCACTGCTGCTTTACCGACGTAGGGGACCCGATCGAGGAAAGTTTTCCGTAGAACAGGCTACCTTCGTCCGATGTCACGTGATCCTGATCGAAGGGTAGAACCGGCTTCTTACAAAAATTACGCTACCCTTCTCCTTCTTCTTTATTTAGTTGCGAGCTAGTAGCGAGTTAGCTTCCGCGTCTTTACAGTCTTTTGAAATTAATTCGAAGGAAAAATATCGTTATCTTTCGTTATTCACGATGAGAAAAGTTGTAGGAGTACGGCAGAGAGTTAGATGGGAAGGGTGGACGATATTATTGGCAGAAAATTGAGGAATTAAAGTGGCCTCTATGAAAATTTAAAGGTTTCTTCCTTTTTCTTTCTTTCCTTTTTTGTTTTCTTTTCGAGAGATCCCGCGGTCTCGTCGCCTTACATCAACCGCTCGTTGTTCCTTAATTAAATTGACTTTTTGACTACGATGCAATTACCGCGTGGCGAATAAAGCCGGAAAGAAAATTCTCTGACCCAGAAAGCGTTGCTGAAAAATTGCCGTGGTTAAGCATGACGAAGAACCGCGATTTCTTTTCTTTTCTGTAATCTTTCCTTTTTTTTTCTACTCTCGCCCTCCTCTTTTCCGCTTCTTTTTTTCTTCACCCTGTTTTCGCAGATTAAAAGTAAATTTCGGATTTACGCCTGCCCACCGGCATCCGGAAACCGCTTCATCCGAATATTACGGTCGGATTAATGAGAATTTACGATAACAAATCTGACTGTAAAAATCGATCGCGATTCTAGTTATCGTACCAGTTCCACTCGAAATGGAGAGTGAAATGCCCGCTTTGAATTATTTTCATTGGCTCTTTGATAAACGCTGCCAGCCGAGAAAAATAAGAGAAAAGAAACTAAGGCTGAATGTTACGTAAGAGAAAACTCCTTCGTGAGTATGTAATTCCTGCTAAATTACAAGTTTCTTTTCGCTTCTTTTTTTCAACCCAACATATACGCTGGATATTAACATTTTTTTTGTAAGCAGCAACATCCCATATTACGATCGATAAGGTATTTTCGGCACACGCGTATATCTCGAATTGGAACGGGCGCATTTCGTATTCATTGCGTGGAATGAGCATTAATGGGGAAAAAATAATAATTCATCAAAAGTGCGGACAGGTTTTCGTGCTAACGACCTCCAGTCACGAATCCAGCATTCCTGCGTAATGAATCAAGATGGTGACACAAAGTGGTGGCACCCTACTGACCCTAATGCGTACGATCGCGTTAAAAAGAATAAAAAGCCTGAAAGAGGGAGACAAAGAGCTGTATAACAATTGGCAAATTTTCTATTACTCTTCGATATTTCTATGTAAAAGACAACAATATATATAAACAGCTACATGAGAAGATGTCTTAGTCCCGTGAAAAATGCGATAACCGACTAGCAGGAAAATAATTAGCTGATAAAAATTCTTACAGAATAACACAGTAAGATGGGATCGTGTAGTTTTTGATACGAAACAGATAAAGTTATTTACAAAAGATATTTGTTGGAGTTCTAGGAAAATAGCGAATTAGCAATTATGTACATGTATTAATTCGCACAATCTTCTGATCTACATCCTGTTAAAGTTACCTGGCATAAATTAAACAGGAAGCTAATAACAGATTAACTAATTATTATTCTTCATTTCTCTAAGGTTTCGATACTGTAATTCCCTAGGAATCTTTAAGGTTTTCTTCATTTCCTGGTACGTCAGCAACGAAAGGATACATCACGACCTCGAGATACCCACAGTCAAAGAAGAATTATCCAAATTCAGCAATAGACATAGTACAAGAGTTAACAACCACCGAAACCCTCTAATTACTCAACTGCAGGCTAAAAAGACATTACACCTTAGACCTAAGCACTAGATTCGAATAGAATCAACACTTATTAACCATCATAAAAGATATAACTTAGAAAAAAGGAAGCTGGCACCCCGCTGGGGGTAACCACCCATATGCTACATTTATTTTTATTTTATTTTTTTTTTCACCAATAAGATATAACGCTTTACCAAATGTCCATGAGGACAAATTGTAAAATAACCAAAATAAAATAAAAAAAAAAAAGAAAAAACTTATTAACCATCATAAAAGATATAATTTAAAAAAAACGAAGCTGGCACCCCGCTGGGGGTAGCCACCCACATGCTACATTTATTTTTATTTTATTTTTTTTTTTCACCAATAAGATATAACACTTTACCAAATGTCCATAAGGACAAATTGTAAAATAACCAAAATAAAATAAAAAAAAAAAAAGAAAAAACTTATTAACCATCATAAAAGATATAACTTAGAAAAACGAAGCTGGCACCCCGCTGGGGGTAGCCACCCACGTGTTACATTTATTTTTATTTTATTTTTTTTTCACCAATAAGATATAACGCTTTACCAAATGTCCATAAGGACAAATTGTAAAAAACCAAAATAAAATAAAAAAAAAAAAAAAACTTATTAACCATGTCATAGTACCACGTCAGATAAATTTGCTTAAAATTCTCCGACGAGAATTGGCTGCAAAATAAACGCAAATAAAAAAACAATTTCCTGGGTGAATCATTAATTCATATTGCTCGTTAATCCGCCTTTACATCGTTCGATTTCGAGCTGCAGCTTTATCGTAGAATATGATAGTTTGCAACTGTCGTGTGGACGTTCCAAGATATTTCTAGAAAATAAGGTGTTTCTTATAAAAAGCCATAAGCATATTATTCTTGCATTTGTCACGAACAACGTGTTTAATTGTTTTCTTTTTTTTTCTCTTCTTCTTCTTCTAGTTTCTTAAGGTACAAGTATTAAACAGCACATTACGTAAAAAACAGGTAATCGCTACGTAATACGATGACACGTGTGATTTTTTCGCCAGGAGCCGCGTCCTACTTCTCGCTTCGCGCGAGAACGTTTGCACAATGATAAGCAAGTCCATTTCTGTATCATCGCTAAGTGTCCTAACTTTCCGATGATACGATAGGCCATCGTTTAACACTGCACATTAGTTTACACCAGTGAATATTCCTTAGTTGTCTGAACGATGAAACGAAACAACTATTACATAATACCTACGTCATGTAACACCTACGCTCTTCATATTTGAAGACTACTGCCGTGAAATCGCGTTGTTATTTTAAATATTGCATCGCTAGCTACACACGCAACCGCTAGAATGCGGATTTTTCTGCGTTAGCAGGAGATTTGAAAGCGAAAAATTCTGCAAAACGCGCGTATGAAATACCCAAAGCATAGTGTTCTCTACGATACGATACTTTGGTATAGTGATTCTATAGTAGTTGATGGATACAACAATTTTCTACCAGGGTCCTATTTGTTTAATTATAATCCCAAACGCGTGAATTCGCATAAAAATGTCTGATCGTTACATCTTGGATGTTGGATGTAGTAAATTCTGCAAAACATGCGTGTGAAACACCCAAAGCATAGTGTTCTCTACGGTACGATACTTTGATATAGTGATTCTATAGTAGTTGAAGGATACAACAATTTTCTACCAGGGTCCTATTTGTTTAATTATAATCCCAAACGCATGAATTCGCATAAAAATGTCTGATTGCTACATCTTGGATGTTGGATGTAGTGAATTCTGCAAAATTTGAAAAATATTAGCCAATTGTTTGAAATTAGTCGATTCGTTAGGCGAATGAAACTGATACGTGAAATTGGAAAACTGTTAGGAAATTAGTTTCAGGTGAATTGTTTGGTTACATAAAGTAATGTTTTAAATGTTAGTGTATTTACATGTATTGATTGACGCGTACATGTGTTTAATACATCTCTTACGAAATTAGAAATTCTCTGTTAAATAATCGTTAGTTGCTTGAAGCACGTTAATAAATCATTTTGCTTCTTGCGTAATTTACATGCTTTTATTTTGAAGAAATGCCTGTATTTATATCATTCGTATAAATGAACCAAAATGTGCTGTTGAAGACCGAAGCTGGAGTATTTGAACAACAGAAACATTTATCTTATTATTATATTAAGCTACGTCACCGTAAATCAGGCACAGATTAAATCTTGATTCCGCGACCTTCTACTATTCCAAAATATATTTAATATTAAACATCTTAACTGCATTATATATATTTAAACCTACAATCGATACAAGACAACAACGAAGGATTGGCTACTGAACGAGAAATAAAAATGATTTAGAATATGACGCGTTAACGAGGGAACAAATAACGAGGAGATTAGAACTAGTCAGATAAATTAGTCATGTAAATAGAACAACGACGAATTGGGTAGAAAACGAAAAATGAAGAATAATTTAAAATAGAGTTCGTTATTAATGAACGTGAAACATAATGACGAGGAGATTAGAACCAGTCACATAAATATAAGGAACAAAGAATCGGCTACAAAACAGGAAATAAAAAATAATTTACAATTCTCGTTAATGAACGCATAGAACGAATAAAGAAGAGATAAGAAGTAGCCGCGTATAAACATAACATAACAGCGATGAATTGGATAGAAAACAAGGAATAAAAAATGATTTACGACAGTACTCATTAATGTAGAAACAAATGACGAAGAGATTAGAAATACGTTAGTCGTATAAATTTCTCTGTCCGTTCCAATCGCTTTGCTACATTCTTTCCACCTGCATTTCCAAGACGGACGACCGAAGAAGAAAAATCGGACGAGGAGGCTTAAATATATTCAGCTACGTGTACACGTGAAACGTCTTTTGAGTCGAAGCTTAGGGTCGACCACACCGGATACAGGGACACAAAGTTTCGACTCTACCAATTCCACAGGCTAAAGGAATTTCGAAGGCCCTTTCGGGATAATGGGCCATGGGACCGAGGGTTCAGACCTGTTTGAACCCGGCTCTCTGAACTTAGGCTACAAATACCAGTGGGCGCCAATATTTCGAAGTAAACTCGACCCTTACACTTCAGGTAGGTCGCACAGCGTTTCGACCAAGCTTAGGCCCGTTCAACCACGAAATCGTAGACTTCACTGATCAACGACCGAACTTTCCAAGAAATACGACTGTAAGGCTGTAAAATGTTTGAAAGCGAAGGAAAAATAGCTGCTTTATTACCAATACATATTTTTATTATTAGTACAATGGATATTTACTCCTGCTAGAACGAATAGCTTTTAATTGACCAGAAAGACGCGAAGAAAGAATGAATAGTTAGTTATTAATAAATATTATTTTGTCAGAATGAATAATTTTTAAGTGGCCAAAAAGGTGAGGATGCTTGACTTGAAGGGAGAACACTTTGTTATTAATCCGGTGAATATTTGTTTCTGATAAAATGAATAGTTTTTAATTGTCTAAAAAACTTGAAAAGTTTGAACCTGAAGAAAGAACACTTTGTTATTAATCCGACGAATATTTCTTTCTGTTAAAATGAGTAATTTTTAAATGTCTACAAAGATGAGAATGCTTGAACTTGATTTTGATTGATTGAATTTCTTTCTGTTAAAATGAGTAATTTTTAATTGTCTACAAAGGTGAGGATGCTTGAACTTGAAGGGAAACACTTTGTTATTAAACCAATGAACACTTGTTTCTGATAAAATGAATAATTTTTAATTATCTAAGAAGCTTGAAAAGTTTGAACCTGAAGAAAGAACACTTTGTTATTAATCCGGTGAATATTTCTTTCTGTTAAAATGAATAATTTTTAATTGTCTACAAAGGAGAGGATGCTTGAACTTGAAGGGAGAACACTTTATTATTAATCCGGTGAATATTTGTTTCTGTTAAAATGAACAGTTTTTAATTGTCTAAAAAGTTTGAAAAGTTTGAACCTGAAGAAAGAAGACCTGCCTTGCCTTTGTCAATAATCTACTTTGTTATTAATCCGATGAACATTTGTTTCTACTAGAACGAGTAATTTTTAATTCGTCAAAGAGTTGAAGATCGGTCGCTAATACTAAGAAACGCTTATTCTTGCAAAGCCGTCATCGATAAAAATTATCTGTCGGAGGAGAAATTCTGTTCGCGCCGAGGATGAAAGAATTAAAAATAAATTACAAAAAAGAAACGTATACGGTAAAAAGTATTTATAAAAGGTACTTTTTAACAGGAAAAATTGAAAAAAAAATGACAAATGACAGTTTCTTCCACCTGTGATATATCTACAATTGTTATCTGCTTTGTTACAACATTCAAGGATAATCTTTCTAAAAATATATCACCGTTTCTGAACGAGGGAAAAAATGTGGTACACTTGAAATCGATTTTCGCTATTCCAAGGGAGAAATCAAAGTTCGCCCGCGGAGAAGAGGTCGTCTCCTTTTAAAGGGTCATGAGGTCACATTAAAGTCGAGCTCGTGTTACGCACACCCTTTTCGTCCTATCTACGCACATGTAGCTTAAAAATGCGGACGAGTCGGAATAAGGTCGACTTCAGCAAACAAGTGCAACCCTCGGTGACAATAGAATCCTTTAAGACCGCGGTTAAGCCACCTTGCACCTACAAAACCAGCTACAAAGGCTTCCGTAACTAGCTAAAAAGCCAGACGCCTTTTCTTTCAAGTACAATGCTTTGACCCCGTACGTTGCTCGGTTCACCGATAGAGCCAGTCGATTCACCGGTACAACCATCGCACGCACAACGACCGTGTTAGTGTTGTATTCGATAACTGTATGGATTATCGAGATGTATATTAGCGAGCCAGTGTTAGGAGATTGTTTTAATCAACTAGTTGATCCAACGTGTCATGATTGTTTTCACGCAACATTTAGCGACTGTACATTTGAATGTAATTTGCGTTAAAGTTTAATGTAACGTAATATAACGACACTTATTAATTATAATGAAATTGCAATCGAGTTGGAGTAACCGATAGAATTTCTCCTTTGTACTAACATCGTTAGAAAGTATATTACAAGTGAAATCATAAACTGTTCTGTTCTTTCGTTTCTATGAATTTTGATATATTACAAAGGACATGATAATCCTGCTGTTGCTGCGTTTTTATAAATTTATAAAACTGCTTACGCAATTGTGAGACATCTTTTAACATATTACAAAGTTAAGTCGCGAGATATATGAAATATTCGTCAGAGTGCACCTCTGTAATATTTATGATAAAAGTTTTATTTGCCTGCAATGTTTCCCTTTTAACAGAAATAAGGATCGAAATATGACATCCCTTCGTGGGTGGAGCATGCAACATTAACAACAGAAAGTTCTACATCTCTCCCCGTAGTAACATTCATACGCAGCTTTCGTAAAAGCTGAATGAAATTCCATTATACGCTTCGGACTAATCTTCAATTACTCGCCGTCCTTTTCGCTACTTAAATAATTTATCAAAAGGCAAGCTATAGAATATGTCTTTTGAAAAATGTATAAAATACAGGAAATTTATAAAAACCAGATCTCTCGCATTTGTCCTGCAGCGACCAAGTTCAAAGCTTTGTGATTTCGCTGCTAAGAATACAATTATTTAAATTAATCAAACCGTTAACTCTTCGGTTAATGAAATGCTGTCTAAAAAGTAGGAGATATTTTTTACTCGAATCGAATCGAGTATTTCGTAAATCGTAGCTCGACGCTTTCTAATTAATAAGCAAAGAAACGAATTAATTTTCACTGCGGCTATATTTTATACAACTTTGAACAAACACGACTGAAGAAATAGGAGCCGAAGGAAGATCTTTCTTCGCTTTCCAGATATTATAAGATATTTTCATCCGCGAATTTGAATTTCCCACGGATATATAAACATGCGCGGCCTAATAATTATAAAAAGAAACTGAAAATATACAAACGACGTTAATTTGATCTCGCATAAGCAGGTCAAGAGGCGTAGCATTATTTGCACTGCGTGACAGCATTAAAAATGCAAAAAAGATGGCCTCGCGACGTCCAGTGGACGAGAGGAAATTATCATGAACGTTGCGTCAGTGTCGGATCAAAGTTCGAATTTCCACGATCGAATAACAGATCGAACTCTCTTCAATTCATTCGCGTAAACTCTGCGAGGAAATACAGGCGCATTAGCAATTAACGTCGCGATATATCGCCAGCGCAACACATAAGCCTTCGGGTTAATTAGGTGAATATCGAATTCAGCTGCATACGCGTCTGTCGAAATTCCTCTTACATAAACTGCAACTCTACGTTTTCATCGAGACAGAAATTTCGCCACCGGAAGCCCAAGCTAAACTGCTGTATGGCGCAAACAGTGCAGCGGCGCTAAGATTTAATTCACCGAAAGCGTGGAGGTGCGGGTCATTAACGTAATCGTAAAATCATCCGCGAAGCTCCGCTTAATCTTTGCAGTTGTAAAATCCTCACGTTCCTCGTCATCGATGTGACCGGCAGAGACATCGTAGAACGTCATCGTGGACGAGGACGAGAATTCTCTGCCTCGTCGCATCGTCCGAGTGCATCGGAACGTCCACTTAAAAATAGAACGCGCGGTCTTGATTCAATTTCAGAAGCCCGAATTACATCTGCCCGGATAAATTTGCGGTCGATCCGTTCTCGAAATCAATTAATAACGATCCCACCAAGTCATCCTGCGAAATATATCGGCGCAAAATCGTGATTAGCTTCGGTTAATAATCCACGGCCATTATGTATTTAATCCTCTGCTCGAGATAGTTCAAAGAATTATTAACCCGCGTATGGGTGTCGCTTGATAAATTATCCAGCATTTTACAGCGTAACGCAATAAATAAAACAAAGTATTCGGCTGTTAAATAGGGACGACGAGTATACTCGTCATTCGCCGTATCGATCTGCTTTCAACGTAATAATTTCTTCATTCGAGGATTCATAATATTTTTAGATATTTCTGTTAACGATAAATCATGTCATGGTTAAATATGGAAAGGGTAAATTGACTTAAGTGAAATTGATTTATCTTTGTTACTTTTTTGTTTCATGATTATGGAAGTTTCTAATTAAGGAATAATCTGGTTAATAGGTTAAGAGAAGAAAAATATTCCCTTTCGCGAAATTTACAATTAACTTGAAGATTTTGATGTTTCAACTTATTAAAAAAAAAGCGCGATAAAGTGACGCCTGTGTTTCCAAAAATGGCCAATTTTCACCTTCCGCCTCAACCTCGAATCGAAATCCAATGACGAATTTCGATAACGTTCAAACAGGACTATAATTCCGTGAGAGTAAAAGAGAATCCATTTCGTATAATTTTACATGTAAACTGTAATATACTGTAATATTGCCTTTCGTACATAAAATATATATGAATACGTTTTTCATATTCCATTATCGTGCACATATATCGTTTGTATAAAACGACATGAAGATAAAAAATATTTTCTATTCAAATGTTATAACCTTAATTAATTAAAATATTACTATACTATATTTTTAATAATCCATGATATTTGCCGAGAAAATTATTTCCGTTTCACGAAGCTGGTTGCCTGTGAAAATGTGCGCCGGTATTTATACGGCGACCCGAGTTTACCAGGCAACGTACAACACCTCAGACGAATGGAGAGGAGAAATGCGCGCGGCTGCAGCGAAAAACACTGCAAGGACGCACGCCGGATGCTCATCCGTACATGCTGGCCGACATTCAACAAGTGACTGACACTGATGTCGCGCGAACGATATCCTACATCCTCTACCCTACGAACCGACAGGGTTGCATCGACAGGAACGCGGAGCGGGGTCGATCGTTTTTCCCGAAAGGTCAAGAACGAATGAAAAAAAAAGTTGCGTTCTTTTGCTATTTCTATGCGCCGGCCCGCCAAACGAACGGAATAACGAGCGCACTAAAATACTTGAAATAGCCGGCGTTGAACCGCATAGTCGCGTAACCTCAATATCACCAACAGTAAAACAACTTTTAGACGTTCCTCGTAAAACGTAATAGAACGCTTCGAAATCGTTTAATAACCTCTTCCCGATTGTGAACTCGATTAAAAATTCCGCTTTCGATGTTCGTACAAAACATGTAAAATCACATAAAATTGTTTGGGGCAGATGTTAATTAACGACGTGAGAAGAACGTATTCAAATATTCGTAGGGAAAAAAAAATGAAATTCGAATGTCTGTCGTTGTTGTTGTTCTTGTTGTTAATTTGGTGAATATGGTTGGATGTACGATTATCGAAAAAAAAAGAAAGGGAGAAAGAATGAAATCCGTAGCGGATTTCAATAACAATCAAAACACGGACGTAACAAACGAGATGCGACGGGTTTAATAATTTACCAATTGAAAGTGCAATTACTCACCGTGCTCGCCGATAATTTCAAGTGACTGAAGGGCCCGTGAGACATACGGAGTGTATCTCAAGGGTTAATTCTGGTCGGTATACCATTGCCGAGATTTCCAGCCGATCAATCATTGACTGGTTACGCCAATGCAGCCATCTATAAAGCCACCAAAAATTAACGTGAAGCGATAATTGCCGCACCTATTCCTCGAAATATGTATACGCGATCAGCCTTGTTCATGCCTCTCCGCGATCTCTGCACTTACGAGTGAGCTCGTGCATATCGGCGTGAACGCCGTGAAACTGCGTCGTTACTTTCCGGTTATGACTCAAATAATTAATAAAACTAAATTTTCATTCTACCTAATTAAATTCAAATTTCATTACGCTGAAAGTTTCGTTTAAACACGGACAACGTGCCTCCCATTCTACCAACGTCTAGTAACGCGGATTAACCTAAATGCCATATTTTTTCGTTTACTAGTTCAAGTATGAAATAACTTTTACTCTTTCTTACGTCGGTTTCTTAATACTGTACATAAATTTCATTGAATGAATATATACATCGACTATAATTTCATTACAGACGCATGATGATGCTGATCGACGTCATGAAATAAATAAATATATATGTATAATGCGATAAAGAGAAAGAGGCAAACACAATGACACGTTCGATATAAACGATTAGTTACGGAATTTTCTGGCGATAAATTCAAGTTCGTTACGTATTAAATAAAAATTACGTTTATTTAATAATCACCGTAAGAAGCTTTATATTGAAATTAAGATCAAATTCATGTATTAAAAATGAGAAAATAATGTATCTGATTATTATCGTAATAAAGATAAACTAATGGTTATGCACAGCAAATAAGCATGTACGCTATTCTATTGATTGTTATCGTTTAAAATGAGACGACTTTATATAGCGTTAATTGTAAAAAGTAGATTAACACAAAGATGAAATGCATTTGATATAATCATCGGTCGTTTTAAAAAAAAAATATATATATATATATAAACGCAGAATAAGAACATGTATGGTAGGTACGCGGTATTTATAATTAACGATCGAACAACATACTCGCCATCAGTAGTTCTCTGTGTTCGTTAATGTACGCTGATTTCCGCTGTAGCTTCTTTATCTAACCTTCAAACCGGTTGGCCATCGTTCATCGTTATGTTGAAAAATTGCATAGTCGAATTGATTAACGAAGAAGAACAAAGCTGCTACGACAAATACAAGTTCTTCTCAAACTGTTCAATTGAAAATATCAAATCGAATATCAAGAATTATATTACAAATAACCTAACCTCGAAACGCATTCATTTACTCCTGCGCACCATCGTCAGACGATGGCGCTGTTTCTGCAATTCTTAACAAGCACATATATATTTCTTCCGCGTTGCCACAATTTCGAAATTGTACGTTTTCTTTGTCGCTTGAATCAACGTACGACGCAAATTAAAAATGTTCAAGGAACTTTGAAAAATATCGTTTCATAATTATATCTTTGGAACGCAGCTTTCGATTCTCGAACTCGCTTTGTATATCGAACGATATCATTGGTGGAGTTCAGGTAATGGCGGCGCTCGCTGCACGGGGCCCATAGGCGCGTAAATATCAGCACGGATGAGCGCCAACGAGCAAAGTAAAGAACTGGCTTTACTCTCTACTCATCTCGAAACAGAAGAGAAAGAGGGATAGAGAAGGAAACTAGTGACAAAGAACGAAAAAGAGGGGCTAGCAAATAGAAAAAGAGAAAATCGAGGGGCCGTCATAATTCCTTGAATTGAACGGCGGGTTATTCTCCACCAAGGTTACACCGACGTAGAGGTTGAACGAAGCAAGCGGGCCAAGCAAGCAGGCTAGCAACCTAGCAGGCAGACTAGCATGCAAGCAAGTAAGTAAACGAGCAAGGCAGTCAGGCAAGCCAGGCAAGCAGACAGGCAAGTTGGCTGGCAGTGAGACGCAGAGAGAAAAGCGAAAGAGGGGGCACATGACGAGTAGGATGAGAAGAGGTTGGGTAAGAGAGGAAGGAGGAAGGTAGGGAATCGATAGAACGACAAGGACGGTGCGCGAGTATATACCGCAGCACGGCAGCATCAGGCGTCGTCGACGGTATATGGAGTTGGATCAGACGGGTGGAGAGAGAGAGGAGGGTAAAAACGTTTCGAGGCGTCCCTGTCTGGCGGCGCCACCGTTGCGTCGCTGTAGAAACGTGGTACCAATGCTGCTGATGGTATATGTGTGTGAGTTAGCGGTAACGATGTAGAATAAGGGAATGTTAGTGGTAGTAGAAGTACGGTGGGGGAAACGTCAGGCTGGCAGGCTCGTGGGAGAGAGAAGTGAACGGCGGACAACGAGAGCTCATGGGGCGACAAGGAAGGGGATTGGTCGAAGCGTCGGTACGACTGGGGGGAGGAAGGAGGGCAACACGATCAGGTCGGCAGGCGGGTGAGAGAAGGAAGAATAGAGAGAGAAGGGGAGAGAGAGAGAGATGGAGGAAGAAACGTTGATGTCGAGCAGCGAGGTGAGCGAAACAGAATGAGGAGGGGAGTGGACGGGCGGTTGGTCGACAGCATGGGAGAGGGTCAGAGGGGTAAGGGGAGGTAGAGCCGACTTTATGCAGCTGCGGGACGATAACAACGATGGGCTACAGGACCGCCGCTATAGCTGGGGAAATGCCAAATGGGCTACAGGACTGTGCCGGCCTAGCTGTACGTTCGCTCGCTCGTAGTGGCATGGCGGACGGGCGGTAGAGAGAAGCAGGCAGGAAAGGCGGGAAGGAGAAAGGGATTTCAAGCGGTCGTCTCTTCTCGTCTGCCTCTGCGCTCTACCTACCTATGTATACCTACCTACCTACCCGGCCCGGGTGCTCTCTCCGGGTACTCTTCTCTCCACTGCCTGGAACGTACCGTCCTGGCCATACCTAACCTCTACTGTTTTCTGCGGCTAGCGCCCTTGCTGATGTTCCTCAACATCGGAGCACGTAGCCGCTTACGCAGACTTCGATGTCATTCATCTTGAGCGAGGTCGATTATTGTTCTCTTTCGGGTACCTTATGTCCGTACGAGTATGATGTCACGCAGTACTTAGGAGCACAGCAGCCTCTGTTAAAAACCATAGAAAAATATTGAAAATTATTTCTCTTCGCTTAATTGGTTGAATTTGTGAAAAATTTTATATTAGTTTATAATAAGTTTAATTGTTCGAAAATGAACAACCTTTCGAACGAATACGTATAACTTTTTGAAACAAAATATCTGTGCCAATGTTCAGACTATGGTTATGTAGAGTACATACTAATATTTTACCATGCATGTTTTATATCGTTGAAATGGGAGTAATTTTCCTCTTCATTTAAAAGAAACGACATTCGTTACTTAAAATAAAATTTCTCTTATAATTAATAATACTAACGAAATTTTAGAACCGTATAATAAACGTTTTATTAATAAACATCAAGAGAAGTTGAATCCACGGTTTTATAAAGCATATTATGACTTCTATGTAGCACAAAGAATACAAGCAATAACGTAGATGGTACGTGAGGAATGGGGGAATTGTATATACATATACAAGAGAAACGAGAGTGTATTCTTTATATATATGTTATATATATATACACACACACACACATATATAAAGAATACACGACCCGTAAAAATCCATATTTAAAACACCAGGACTTCACCTTCATGAGAGAAATTAATAATTCGTCCCTTTTCTTTTTTTGCTTCACAGTTTTATACCAGCCTGTCCAGAGTTCTATCTGGGAAATTTAGATTTCGTTGGAATTTCAAAAAACCATTCGAATCGATAATTCACTGTTAGAGACGAGAGGCTAATTTTTTCAAACGATCGTACCTAATTCACTCATCGTTGCCAGGCACGAGAAAAAGTAACGTTCGATTAATGCAATACAACAGAAATCTAACTTTATCATGTGTTTGAATTTGCCGCTGATTGCTGTAGGTGGATATATAGAGGCGCGAGAACAGCATGCTTTCGACAATCGTCAACGAGATACGTCGGTCCACGCAATGACGTCAGAGGCTGGTCCAATCCTGTCGAATACGTCCGTGGCCCGATCTCACCCTATTGAGCGAGAGAGAAAGGAAGATGCGGTGTATACGTACATAAGGTAAGCTAGACAAAGACGGAATGATAGGTATATAGATATCGACAGGGAGGAAAGAGACAGAGAAAGAGAGTCGCAGAGGGACGCAAGAGCCAGCAAATAAGAGCACAGTCCGACAAATAGAAGGAGAAGACAATTCGAGTTCCGCTCTCCTGCTCTTACGAGACGTTGTGCACGCTGATTCAAGCCTTGCGATATTGTTGCCAGAATTGTTCGTTATAATTTACAATGTTCAAAATATTCCTGATGTGATCGTTGAGACAAATTCTGATTTTCTATGACATATAACGCGTTTGAGCACAAATACATATAAGTATTTTTCATACATGACAAATTATTTTTCATGCAAAAGAACGAAAGAGGTTATGCGACAACGATTGAGAAAATAAAGTATCGAAACACCTATATATTTTTTATTCTATTCAAATGCCTAAACTAGAAGTTCATTAAATGTTATAGCTTTAACAAACACGATCGATAACATAAAATAATTTTAACTGTGTTTTATATTTTTACCGTTCACAAATTACGAAAGAGATTCAATGCTAGCTTGATGTTAGAGTTAGAATTTAAAATTTCCAGTAAAAATCCCGTCTTTCGAACTTCATTGCATATTTATCGACTAGCAGTAATAAATGGACTTACAAATTAGTTCTCTCTACAAAATTGTTTATTGCCACTGCGAACTAAAACGGTCAATTACTAAACGACAGATACGTGCATACTCAAACAGAAAACGATACAAGTGTTTCATTTGAAAATTAAATGTATGAAGTTATTAGCAATAAATTATAATAGTAGAGGAAAATTATTAATACGCATCTAATGTACACATATTTTCAAAAGTTTTGTATTATTATTGAAATTATTGAACTTAATTAACGAAATTAAAAATTTAGTATCCGTTTTTTTTTTTGGTATTATAGTAATACTGTGTTTATGAAATGAGATATTATTTCATTTTTCAAATTATTAATTAGAGGTTAGTAAAATATTCAAATTTACAGCAACCTCAATATTATAAATTCCATATTGAATTCAAAACTTTCAATAAAGCTTTCATATGTTTAAAATACTTGTATGTCATGAAAATTAGGCGTTATTATATGAACTTTTAGAGAGCTTTAGAAAGAGAGATTTGGGAAAGCTTTCTACATTTTATTATTTGAATATTTTTTTTATGTGATTAATAACTCCATACTTAACATTATTATATCTTTTCCAAACTACAAACATAAATAAAAGCTCATAGTATAACACGAATTGCAATATTCGTTATATGAACGAAGTTAAAATAATTTTAAATATAGAATAAATATAATCATCGGGATAACTGATAAATATAATGTTAATTTTAATATTAATGAATACATAAATACAAATACATAATAAATTGTTAAAAAATATATTATAATATAAATTAATAAAAATTTCATGGTTATTAAACGTAGATTGATTAAACTCAACATAAAATTATAATCCATAAATATATAAAATTAGCAATTATATATATATACATATAATGTAAAACTTATTGTAACAATATATACTATTATTAGTTGAAGAAAATAATAATAAACTATTAAGATTGCTAAAAAATATTGCTAATTTATGTTGTATTTAAATTATACCTAAAAATTTATTTTCAATAATAATAATAATAATAATGCACGTTTAGTTTTTTTGTTTCGTCAATTTAGATCAATAATTTCTACAATAATGTAATTAAATAAGTATTCTTAGTGAGCATATACATATGTATATATAAAACACAAGGGAGCAGTGAGAAAGTAGGTTTGGCATAGCCTACGAATAGGAATTTCTGATGTTCTAAAAGAAGCTTACATAAATATTGAAATCTGAAATACTTATCTAAATATCTTTGTGTGTTATACAAAAAAAAAAATGAGAATAATAAAAATTAAACGCACATTACGTGCAAAAATGAAAGTAAATATTATTTTACATAAGAGTTTAAACTCCAGTTATAAGCTTAGTTCGAATTGCAGTCGCTAGGCAGCGCATGCGCATATACATCTATCTTTCTCACTGAAAGTTTTTATGCAAAAGGAAAAATTGAAATTTGACGTACAGAAATCAAAATATTCTATCTTGAGTTACGAACCGCTGACAGTGTATAATTATTTGCAACAGAATTCTTTCTCACATTACATATTATGTTGGAAAAGTACGAAAATAATTAGATATAATATCGATTAATACATTAACACATACATATGTAGGTAACTATATTAATAAAGGAACAAAATTGTATTAAATCGTTATATTACTACTTACAACTTATTTTACTGAGAATGAACGAACATTTCCCTTTTCTTCGCTGTTATACTGTTCAGTAATTTAATAAATATTAATTAATCAATGAAATTAACTTTTCCAAATTTCAACATATTCACTTTTATACGGTTATAATGTTCAAACAACCTACACTAAACCAAACATTAAGATAATTTAGAAATATACTTATTTTATGGGTAATCAATTGCAATTATTGTTGATTAATTTTAAAATACTACACTTGAGAACTTAGTATAAAATGTTGTAAACCAAACGTGTAATTCCAACTTATTAATTTTTTAAAAATTGTATACTGATATGGATTTGTAAAATGTATGCAGGTACTAAAACAGTGTCAGCAGTGCCATCTGTTGATACCATAAAAAAGTATAACGGTTATAGACAGAGTCGATAATTTAAATTTATACGTATCTTTTTACTCTATACGTATTTATTAAAATTGCATCCATAAATAGAATTAAAAAATATGAAAAAGATAATAAACAGTAAAAAGTACATAAATTATTTATCAATTATTAATCAAATTAAAAAAAATCCTTTTTATTACATATTTTTAATAATAATAAAATTTAGAAATCACTTTAACCAACTTTTTTATATTGTACACATCACTGTAAAATGAATATAAAATATTTGAACGCTATACCTTTACAGATAAAAAATACCGCAGAATTTTATTAAGGTTCAGACGAGGAAATGTATCAAGGGATATGTAAAAACACTGAAAACGAATTTTCATTATTTTATTTAAAAAGACATTCGTCGTACAATATATACATAACAATTCATCTTTGGTATAGATTATCCAACACAGAAACACGTAAATTTTAATCAGAATCTCTATGCTTCCATCGACGAAGCGTGTATAAAAGACCTCTATTTTAAACAACCGTCTAAAAATTCACTTCACCATATTATGAGTATTATGATATTTGTCAACACTTAGAATCACGTCTCGGTATTCCTGACACAGATGAAATAAGTAAATTATCTGTGTTCCCGATGTAACTAAAACACAAAGAAAAGAAAAAAATATTTGTATACACTTGTACTTTGAAAAAGTAAAGGAGAAATTAAGAAAAGTTATCGTTAAAACCATTTTCAAGTATTAAACGGTCGTGGTTTCATCTTAGGATTAGATTTTACATTCGTGATACCTGGTGCCTGGGACAGAAACTGCATACACTGCATAGCAGCATGGAAATATAAATCAACATAGAAGGGCACGCTTTACCGCAAAAAGGTGTACAAAGAATAAGAGGGCGCAATTAGGTGCAATATTCGCGAAGAGAAATCATTAAATTTTAGATAATGCCGAGATAACATGTGGCAAAGCATAGCATTGAAAAGGAAGCTTATGTATTACTTGTAGCGTACGAGAAAAAGGTTTTAAAACGAACACTTAGTTGAGGCTAGGTACGCGAACTTTTTTGTACCGGTGAAAGACCTTACACTTACTTCGCGTGTAGTAAAGGCTTTCAAACAGAAGCGACTATAAAACAGTTTTTTATTCCCTTCGCATAGCATACGTTCTGTAAGAGAAAGTTTAAACGCTTGCAGCCTTTAATTTTATATAAACAAACGTCTAGTAGAGAACGTTTAGACTCGTTTATTATTTTCCAAACATGCACTCTTAAAATGTTGATATATGTGGAAAAAGAGATAGATAGATAAAGGAATAAAATTTATTTGTTGCAAAGGAAATTTATATAGAAATTAAATAACAGAGAAATAAATATGACATAATTTAATCGATAAATGAGTATATATTTGAAAAAATGTATTAAGAAAAATATTATAAGATAACATGTATAATCAACGCATAAAGTTTAAATTACACTAAGAAGTCAATTAAAATATCACAAAAAACATGTACATATATGTATGTAAATGTAAAGGTAGCAAGAACATTTCAATGTTACTAGTATTCTTTTTAATAGAATTTATATTTCTTCTTTTTAATACAAGTAGAAAAAGTATAGCATGATATATTAGAGCGTATTGAAAAATCTTTATAAATTATTTATTTAGAAAGGAAGTCTCTTATTGACACAGATTATTTGGATTTTTTAATTTCTTTAATCTTTAATGTCCTTTAATTCGTAATTTTAAATCAGTGTACCTTCAATATTAAATATTGAACCATTGCATTCGCCACTGAAACTTTTTGTATATTCTTACACGAAACATAAAACATCTTACAAGATGATTTGCATTTCCCAGTAAAAAATGGTATTTCAGCATTTTATACAAGAGAAAAGTGTCGTAGAAAAAGCAATATCTCATACGTTCGAACAATATGTATTTCAAGTACCAAATATTCGATACATCTTGTTCTTAACATTATGTCGAGGAAAAAAAAAGAATCGTATTCAGATAATATTATTGCTTCAACGGAAATTATCGTTAAAATGACGGAGACTTTTTACATCTCGATCCACTGAATTAGTTGGTTGAAAATTGATGCTCCGGTGCGCATAGTAGAATGACTAGCACTCAGGATCGATCGGGTGAAAATGCTGCTGCACCTAACATTATCGACTAGCTGAGGACAAGAGTAGCACGAACCAATTCAAGGAAACAATACCGAGAGCGGATTAGTTTTCAATCATGTACATCGGTATACTTTAATCGCAATTCTTTTATCTTTTTATGCCGTTCCTTTAACTCTATGTTGCGGACGCTAATCGTTCTTTTTTTTTTTCTTTCTTTATCCCATTATATTTAATGTAATAATATTACCACAAGAACATATACACCTAAACAAAATTTACAGTATGAAGAATATAAGGATGAGTACGCTCTGATTTCGATTCGATATCACGGTTATCCTTTCTCTTGTAAAATAAGTTTACTCGCGGAAATTCGAAGCCTTCGTTAGGAACAATGAAATAAAAGTCGAACGCTCGAATTCTAATTGCAAAATTCATTTATTTTGCTCTACGAATGCAGTCAAGAGTTCAGAGAGAACAGAATCCTCAATCCTTTTCTTTTCCTGTACAGTGCATACCGTTTCGGAGTCAGTAATGTGTTACTCTTCGTTCAATAAAATGTGTGTTAAGATCCGATGATCGTCGAACTTGATACGATGAAATAGAACTGAGTTTTGTGCCCCTGCCATGTAATACACACACGCACGCACACATACATATTACACACATACGTTAATTGTTTAGAGAACACTGGAAAATAGTAATTTTTCTACAGATGATCTCGTGTAATAAAGAAGAAAAGAAAAAGTATTTAAAATACTTGACTGAGAAAGAAAGGCAACGGAGCAGTCTCTTAGAGGATACGAGTCTTTAAGGATCTCCGTCGAAGGTTATCGTTAAAAAGTATCAATTAAGTCCGTACATTCTCTCCTACACTTATATTGACATGTTACATAAAATAGCCAATGAATTACAAATAATAATCGCTAATCGATACGAAGCTATTGTTTATTAGTATTCCCTATCTCGGTACTTAATGTATCTCGGTATCTAAGGTATTTTGAAAGGACGACAAATCTTATGCATACAATTTAAGTAGCTGTACGACTTGTAAGCCGCAAGAAAACGTATTCTTGATGGATTTCACGTTATTCGGTTCGCTTACAAGATCTACAACCATTATTACTGATAAAATGTGTCACGAGTAAAAATAATATCTATATGTAGATATTTACATATAAATGTCATTTTTACTACACTATAGTATATATATATATATATACACACACACAGTATACATGTATATATACGTATACATGTATAAGCGACACATTCGTTTCATCTCATTTTTAACAAAATAAAAAGCATCAACGTTTTATTAGTGATTTACGATTGACTTGACGAATATCCAATATTATATCATGAAAAGATAATAAATAACAAGGCAGTGTACGACGGCCATGCAACCATATGCGAATAATAACATAATAAAGCTGCAATGACATACATCTTAGAGTATGGTCGCATCAAATCGAGTATCAAACTTTGATTAAAGATGTCAAAGTTGACACGTCACATGTAAACAAATTTTAACGTTTTAACTTACAAACGCTTCTTAATTTAACGCTTTGCGGTTCATAGTCATATTGAAAAAAAAACAAATAATTTATTCGATTGAATTTTACATGATCAATACATTACATTCTCATTTGTCGTATCGCGTGTTATCCAATTAGTTTTGTCAGAATACTTCAAGTTCGATACCTGTAAATAATACTTATGAATCAAACCGCAAAGAGTTAACGATCCCTAAACTTAGAACATCAACGACGCTATTTTACGTTAATTAAACATGATCGTGTACGTTTGAAGAAAAAATACTAAGGTTCGTTGAAATCGAGCACTCGAATAAAAATAAAAGAAAAAGCAAGTAAAGAGCAATTATACGTCGCAAATTACCAATATGTACTTCGGTTCTTCCGACTATCGACGCAAGAACAAGAATGGATGTGATATGGGAATGATGATATCTGATGATGCCGTGAAAGTCAGCCGAGAAGAACTTCATACATATTGTCAGTTAGCGTCCAAAGATCTGAATTTTATCGTACTGATTGGCAGAGTCAGTTCACATTTTTAAATACCATATTAATAGACAGAATATAAAAATATAAGGTATTTACCAAAAGAACAATTAAAAAATTCGTTATGGCAAAATGTCGGCAGTTTACAATCGTTAACGCTTCGGGGCTGTTAACATCGAGCTTTTTAGTATTTTTTGTTAATCATCGTTAACAGAGGTGACCCTAAAAATTTCAATAAAATCATTCAATCGTTGCAGTTGAGCATTTTCGGGCACACTTATGTTATCGATTATGCATTCGATGAATTTGCAATAGTACTAGATTTTATAATATCAATTGGAAATTTTCCTTATATATCTGACTTAAGGATAAGTTATTGTGTAGGATCAAATCGAACATCGGCAACGGTCTTATCCGCTCTGATATATCCTCGGATATATTTCATCGTGAAACGAGGACTATCAAGCATACAAGATTCAAATTCCGTTTCAGGTAATAAATGGAGATCATTATTTTTTAACAATCTCTATTCTCTTTCTATCAATTCATGATGAATCGTGCAACGCCAAAAAAAAAAAAATATTACTGAGTATTGAAATGGTTTTTGTTTTAAGGACACCTTATAAATAAATGCGAGGTCTGTCAAGTGTCCTGTAAAATATGCATTCGTTTAAAGTCTCACAATCGTTTAAGGTTCAAAGTCTCATAATCGTTACTGACTATATGTGCACTTATAGATAACAAGTCTAGAACACGCTGACGTCACAATTCGTTTATTTCATTTATTCGCTTTTGTGGATCGCTGAGCTTTTCTAGCATAGCCGCTGGCGAAGAAGGGAAACGAACCAAAATAAAAAAACAGAAAGAAGAAAATACGGAAGCTTCGATTGCTTATTATACTGTCTACAGTCTACAGTCTTCACAGTGTCTTCAATCAGGCAGGATGTATATTAATTTGAATAAAAATAGTAGTATTAATACGATAATCTGCCAAAGGAATTACTATAGGTGAATAACAAATGAATTGTTTTAAATTCCCTATGTCTATCAGCATATCGTTAAATCACAGTCAATTTTGCAGGAATGGATAATAAATAAATAATCGAGTTCTTGTCAAATTCGGAAAATAATTTACGAATCCTAAAAAGAAAGAAAAGAAACTGTCGGGAAAAAAGCGGTCATTTCATAGAAAAAATGTTTACATTATCAATCCGTAGGAATAAATGAATAAATTTTCAAACCGAAGTGTTTTTCCTTCTAATCGGATTGTTCTATATTAAATACATTTTATATAACTAATAAAATAATGATTACGTGCAATACACCATTGTTACAGTCATATCATTGACCATATACGAATGTCATGATTTTTATAGGACATTAATAAATGCAACACAAAACTTCCAATCGCTCAAAATCAACTTAATATCGATAAAATGTTAATTATGATACACAATATAAAATACAGAAATACGCAATGCATATAGGCCAACATCATTCTAAGCTAGAAGTATATGTTTCGATAAATAAATGTCAAAAAAGCAAAAAAGAAAAAAAGAACAGGAATATGATATTACATTATAGTAAGTCGCACAACGTTCCTCACAACGCGAAAAAATATATCTAATATAGTCGAATAAAATTCATTGTAAAACACAGTTTATCGATAGTAAGTGTAGACTTATGATTCAAAGATCACTGTGTTACTATCAGTTTATAAAATTAAGTACACAAGAGAGTATGCAAAAATTATATCGTATAGTCTAAAGCCAGCGACTTTTCGAGGCATTACCAATTCAGTCTTAAAATCATATATAATCAAAGTTCCCTGATTGTTGTTAGAAACTAAAATAGTGATCAGATCTTTAAACATTATATGTATAATTATAGAAAAATCTTCAAACTGATGAATTAGTTCATTTGGCACAAAGTACATTCGGTATTTTAGCATACTCCAACTATGATGAATTTGCTATCCTATAGATGTTCATACCGTAACATTTCGTTTAGGCAATACAAAAGAAGGATACACATCATAAAATGTAATAGAAAACAAAAAATCAAAAATACTTTTTAGTCTGATAACAGCGAATGACATTTTCGATTATCTCTGGGTCGATTTAAATTAAGTATAGGTATATAATCTGTCTACTATAAAAAATACATTTGTGTAGACAAACCAAAAATGGCAGGACAAAGTATAACGAAATAAATTAAGCAAGTGAAATAGGAACTGAGTGTTCGTGAATTTTTAAAGAATTTTCTATTTAACATAATCGACAAGCATGCGATATATCAAACTGTAACATTAGAAAAGATAATCGAACGTGAAACACGCTGTATATGTTGCATCATCGTCTTCCTTCACATTTGTTGAAGAAATAGAAATCTTATGAACTGTATTTTAAATTAACGTATTACATCTTTAACGTCGTACGATTTATGTAAGGTGTAGGGAGCCAACTTTTCAGTTTATATCTGCGGATAAGTATTGTGGGTTGGGGTTATGTATGAAGGACTTCTTAAAATGTATAAGAACAAGATTAAGACGTCGCAGCTACAACTACAGGGGGAACAACGTCAGGTTCGCCGGCACCATCGGCTACTGCAGAATCAACGACCTTTTTGACTTTTATAGATTCTGCACTAGTCTCAGAGGAACTCTCTGGTTCACCATTTTGCGCAGATGTACTACCGCTCGTTGACGAATTAACATTTTCATTCGATGACCCCTCGTTTAGTCCATTTCTCTGTAATTTATCATCTGACAGTGGCACATCTGTATCTCCGTTTTGTGTTGTACCATTTAATTTTTTCTTTTCAGAATCCACTGTATTCGTTTCTTTTGTTTCATCCGCTACAGTTTCTTCTTTCGTTGGTTTCTCTGTCAATTCCTGTTTTGATGCTTCTGCACTTACTTGTTTTTCTGCATCGTTTGCAGACGTTGTTGTTTCCTCGGTTTCTTTCGTTTTAGGGGATTTTACGTTAGTCAATTCTGTTTCTGTTTCAGATTTTGTTTCTTTAGCTACTTCTGTCGTATTTTTAATTTCAGTGTTTGTATCTGCTTTGCTACTAGTAGCTTCTGGCTCTGTTATCGTTGGCGCAGTAATTTTTTCTACACTTGTCAATGGTACATTACCATTTTCTGCAGGTTTTTCTTCTGTCTTAGTGGTTTCTTGCGCAGGTTTTACCGAAGATTCATTTTCTGATGTTTTAGTTTCTGTTATACTAGGAGTAATTACAACTTTTTCAGTGGATTCCTCTTTCGTTTCTTTTTCTGGTTTATTAGCACATTCTTCTGATTTTTCGTCTATACTGTTACTGTCCTTCTCTTTTGATGCAGTTTCAGTAGGTTTTACCTCTGACACTTTCACCTCGTCAGATTTAGTTTCTTTAACAGTATTTGACGATTCTTCAGTCTTATTCTCTGTAATAGAAACTTCTTCAGACTTTGATTTAGGCTCACTCATTCCAACGTCCAAGGGGTCATTCGCAGTAGGAGTTGCCTCTGGGATAGATTCTACAGATTTCTCTGTATCTATTGGCTTTTCTACTTTTTCAGAAATCGCAGACTTCTCATCATCTTTTGAAGGTATTGCTACTGATTCGGCGTTACTACTCACGTCAGCTTGCACATTTTCGGAAGTGTCTAGTTTTGTACTCACCTCTGATGGCTGAAGTTCTACCTTTTCAGCTGTATTTTCCAGCTTTTCAGTGTTTGGTGCATCTTTTGTATCGATAACCATTGGCTCTTCCATTTTCACGTCTGTGATTGGAGCTTCCTTTTGTTGCTGATCTTTTATACATTCTTTTGCTTCTTCTTGAACAGCTTCTTTTGCTTCTACTTTGTCGGACATTTCAACATCTTCGGAAGTATCCATTGGTTCACTAACATCAGATGTACTCTTACTTTTATTTTCTTGAACTTCCGTAGTTTCTAACTTTTGTCGTTTTGTAGAAGTTTGAAACGTTAAATCTAGGAATGACTTAATAGTTGTGGATGCCACTCTTTCTTCATCTGTAAGAGGAGCATTGCCTTCACGCAGTACTATAGCCGTTGATAAGCCTGCTTCTTTCGCAGCAGCAGCTTCTATAATAGAAAAACATAAGAATTAGTATCTATTCATGAGTATCACTACGGTTTGTAAATGCTAATATATCACGATATACATAGTGACTAACCTTTGACAACATCAGTTAAGAAAATTACGCTTGATGGTTCAGCTCCAATTTTATTTAATATATTTTTATAACTACTTGATTCTTGTTTTGCACCTACTTCAGTATCAAAATAACCACTGAAATACTAAAACATACACAACAATATAGTGTTATACTTTATATAAACTATATAATAAAATATAATATAAATAATTTATTACATTCAACGCTCATACAGTTATAAGTACTGGCATCTATAACAGGTAAACTGTAATAAAGTACCTTAAGTAAGTCACCGTGTATAGAATGTCCAAATAGAAGTTTTTGTGCTTCGACACTACCACTTGAATAAATATAGACTTTTTTACCATCGCTCGTCCACGATTCTAGTGCTTTCGGTACATCTTCATAAACACTATACAAATAATTCATTTATCATTTGGTGAATCATTTTTAATTGTTCATTATGTTATAAATTGTTTATCATAATTGTAGTGATATATTTATGCCAAACTGAAGTGAGCTCTTACACAACATATTCACCTCACTACATATGGTGTTTATATTATTTAGCTATATATCATTATTTATCTTTAAACTCTTTTTAGATATATAGCATTTTCCTTTGATATTAAGATATAATAGTTAGCAATAAATTACGAAATATATTCAGGGATATTTATAGTAGGCTTACAGATAAACTTTTTATAAGCATACTATTGAAAATGTATCATATTTCATAATTACATATATCATAATCACATTTTTTACATGTACTAATTTTAAATATTGAATTTTGGAACCTGAAAATGTTATTGTTGTAAATTCTAATGAGAAGAAACTATCAGAAACTCACTGTGCTTTAATTGTTCCAGAATTATAAGCTTCATGCCACATGTGCCCCTGCAATTGTTTCAATGCACCAGTTTTTCGATCACCATCCATTTGCCATAATATATTTTTTATAAGTGATTTTCTCTCTTCTTCTGCATTAGTACCAGTAATTGGTACAAAACCATCAATTTTATCTTCTTCATCTTTTTTTGCCTACAATCAAAATATTGAATATTTAAACACAATGCTTTCTTTATTAACAAAATCACACACATGAAATTTATTTTAAATAATAAATAAAAGTTATTATAAATATTATATTATATCTTCAAAAATATCATTATTTTTAAAGGAATATATAACCAAATAATTATAAAATAGTTATCCCAATTTATATTTTTTTAAAATTGTATTTTTTATTTATAATAAACATTCTTGTATTCAATTCTATTTTTGTTTTAAATTTCTTTTTACTATATTATTTATATTTATCTTAAACATATGTCATAACATTAGAATAAATTTATTATAAGAAAATGAGTTTTAGAATGTCAAATAATATGAAATAACATATAATAATATAAAACTTCAATAACTAGAAAAGTAAAATGTGTATGTTAAATAAAATTCTAAAAGAATAATCAAATAACAATAAACAAATGAATATTCAATGATTTGATCCAAAGAAAATTATATTTATATAATTTGAAGAATAAATATAGTATTAAAAATTTATTTAGCTCCAATCTCAAGCTTTATAAATGTGTAATCTGGATATCAAACTTCTGGGACAAAGAATGTTCCCAGGTCAATGTCTAGCAGTAAGCAGCTGCCTCTTACCTGTCATGCTATTGGTCACTCTCTAAAATACACCACTAAAAGTTGAATCACTAAATTTACTGTACTGAATTAAGATTTTAACAACAAAAGAAAGACATTTAAAACATAAATAAAAGAGTAGTACAACATATATATATATATATATATATATATATATATATGTACATATACATTTACTATAAACAATCCATGTCATTCAAGTATCATAATTCTTTATATTATCCTCCAATATTTTAATATTTCAATATTGATTGATAAAACGGTCATTTTTACATACAATAATTACGTTAATATTCAATTGTTTCCAATATTTACCTGCTCCTTTAATTTTTCAAAGTCTTGTTTGAATTCTTCATCCTCCCATTTAGTTTCAATATATTTCTTTAAATTCTCTCGTACATAAGGAAAAAGTGTGTCCTGAAAGGAAGGTAAACGTGAATGTGGTGTGTGCTCGTCGATCGAATTAACTGTGCGATGCGCCGTTACGGTTTCCGTTATTTTGAAAAATCGCATGTGTAATTATGTTACGCACAGTGATGCTTTCGTAGCTAAATAATTCATGTTTCGAATGTGCAGAATTTTTTAAATGTTTATTTAGTTTGTTTTCATTTACAACATGTTAAAAGTAAGAACCTCAACATTTCGCAAAAAAAAAAAAGAACATTAACAGTAAAAGTAAACAAATATAAAAATGTTAATGTTCGAAATAAGAAAGTTCGACATGATTTATATGATATTTTATTCGCTTTAGATTAGACGAAAGCATCTATTGCCTGCCATGAAACTCGCTGTCTCACGAACAGGGAACCTGAAACTGGATTTCAGCCGGCATAGTAAATGCTGAGAGAGAACACACACACACAATACGCGCGAAACTATAATCCACAAATTTTTTTTCGTACAGTGACTCTATGATAACGTTCGGAAATTTCTCTGCGAGATATTAGCTGTGTGGAAAATTTTGATCATTAGGTAATGTCAGAGAATGTGTTGGAAAACCGATGAAATGCGAGAACTGTAGGGCGCGTTCTGCCTCACGGCCATAGTCTTTGTTACCTTCACGAAGCTTATGCTCGTCGTGGTGCCTTCGATGTCAATTAAGATCACCATTTCCGACAATAAAGTTTCCTCTTGATCCTGAGTACGTTTTTCCCCGGCCATTTTTACGACTGACTCGCCTTCGACCGTAGGATAAATAACAAATATATCACCTCAGTACGCTCAAGCACGATGTATATGTCGACGCGTTCTTGTTGAGAGCCGGCGAGTGAATTCGTTCCTCGTTCTGCGCCGGTGTGTGTGCGAAGCTGCCTCTCCCTTCACCCCTACTTGTGCTGAGCAACCAGGATCGTATTTATCATGCTTATTCTCGATTGCATTACCATTAAACTCCCTATTATTTTTTCCATTAAATAGTTGCAATTTTTACAGCTGTACATAAACTTTCATAATATTTTAGTTGTTTAGACATCAAACATTATTTTTACCGTCTTTGCATTCGCTATTACTATATTAATTCTATAAAATTATCGTTCTACTTTTATGGCAAATTGTTTATTGTACGGTATTTAAATTTACGATTATAGAAGTATAATTCGAAAGTAATTTGCAAATATAATGTTTATATTTTGTAATGCAATGGTAAAACTGAATTTTATATGTTTTTGTTCTAGTTAAAAACTTTTTGATAGGATTATTAGTTTGATCTCAATACGAAATTATTATCACTACATGCAATGTTGTTTTGTTACGAAATGGATGTTTAAACATGTAATCTGGAACAATAAATTACTGAAATAAGAAAGATATTTTTTAAAATGTTAAAGGGATCTCAGGCGATAGATACATTCCTGAATCTGGTACGAAAATTTTAGATTGGTGTTGGTGAATATGTATTTGCAGAAAAGAGCATGTGTTACGTATGTGTGAATCGCTCACTTCCTTCAGCCAATGAACGAAGCTGGTTTGCGTCTGTGCGATCGTAGCACGTCATTATTGCTCCGCAAAAATTGTTTTGATGAATAGCCATTTAATAAATGTAGACTTTCAAAAAATTTTCTATTAGAAGCTTTCTAAAATTTAAGTATATTCTCCACGATTTACTTTTCAAGTAAAGTAAACCATGATTACAGTAAAAAACCAGGATAAATATTGACTCGCTCGAACGGTTTCCGATATTACTCCGCGTAAAAGTAGTTCCTCGTGTGTTATTTTTGTTGATTTTCCAAAAAATTAAGGAAATTTGAATGATATTTACAAGCAATACGAAATACTATGTATGATTCTTTTATATTTGCTGAAAATGCAGATTTTCCTACATTAAAAAGTTAAATGCTTTGTTATGTACGATTGCAAGTACAAAGTAACAGCTGGTAAATTCGACCACCTGATTTTTGCGAGACAGCGCCGCATCGGACACTGAGGCGCAACCATTTAAATTTTGACATTTGTCTCAGCTGCACGTGTCTACCTTGACTGTATCTACATATGAGAACAACATGCACACTACTACTGTTAAAAATTGTTATGCGTTTTCTTTTCTTTTTTATTGCTCCATCCACTTATGTTATGATATTATATATTTCATTGTAAATATATAAATATTTGAAAAAATAATATTAAATATAAATATAAATATAAATATTTAAGCAGCACTTTAATTTTTGTAATATGATAATAAAGATGTTGCAATATATAAATGTCTTAAATCTTATTATTTTAATTTACCAATTATAAATAAAATTATTACATTATTAAATATTTTTTGGAAAATAGAAACTATATTTTATACTAATTAATAAGGTTGCTTGGAAAATATTATACTACAAAATAATTAAAAATATAAATGTTTATTCCGTTTTTATTATAAAATTTTTTTAATAATTTATTCATAGCAATAAGAAGTAATTACATGTCATATATACAGTATGTTTAGAAAATGTTAACTATATACATGTTTAATAAATTACATATAATTCTTCATTGTAAATATATTCAATGTAATTACAGTATTATAAAAAATTGTACTAATGTTATAAATATATAAGTGAATGTGTGTATGTGTGGAATAAAACTGAACATAGCATAATGCACAATAAAGACTACTTTGCAATGATTTTTCAATATTTTATTTTTGTAATGCTGTTTATATCCATGAGTTTTTTCATATACATACATATAAATTATATTGCTTTACTAAAGTAAAAAATGATATGTTGAATATATCAAATAGCTTTAATATTTTTAACTGCCTTGATGTTGTGAAACACGTTTATGACTTTTTCAATATTAAATCCTTAATAACACTAAAATTAGTAAGCATTCCTGTAGTTACAGTGGAATCTTGAGTAATTAGAATTTATTTATTTTGGAATCTTCATATTTCTTCTACATTTGAAGTTTTAACAATAGTTTATTTTCAAATATTAAAATTTAATTTTCAATGTTTTTATAGATAATTTCAGGTACTATGTTTGCAACACATTGCAGTATATGCTGTTTATGTTTCATACTTAATTACCCTATAAGATATTATATACATAATGGAGAACTAATTTGAAAAAGTAGTATAATACACATATTATTATCATTATAAACCAAATAGTTATAAATTTACTTAAATGTTATTAAGATTATTCTAAATTAGAAATATTATAGTAAATATTTCTTACAAAAAAAAAAAAAAAAAGAAAAAATGAAGTATATTACAGTACAAAATGTACAAAAGTTGAAAAATATTTCTAGAAACATGATATTAATTTTATACAAGCAAAAAAAAAATTATTTTTTTTTAGGAACCTTTGTATAAAATTGTATAAGTTTTTGTGTAAAATGCTAATAAGCTTTTGTATTAAAATATTTAATAACAAGAAAGTAATTTAATAAAATGTTAATATAGTATTCATTATTCAGTTGTTTAATACGAATGTATTTATTTCATGAAATAATAATTCAATGATTAAAATATACAAAGAAATATTTTAATACATTATTTAGTAGCAAGTTACATATAATTTTTTATAGAAAAAAGATAAAGAAATTCCTGTTTTTAATTATTTAAGTAAAATAAAATTAATGAAAATAATTTAAATAATAATGAAACAGTAAAAAATTAGATGTTGGTACATGTTTTTAGTCAGCTCTTCTGATTTTAAATTGCATTTGTAGTATGTATAAAATAATTAAAATAAATACATTTTTGTAAATAAAATAATCCACTAATTATAATTAACTAGTGCAATTTTAATTTAGAAATTGCATAATTGTAGTTTCATTGTATTTGTGTTTGAATTGTATATAAATTAAGTCTACTCAGATTTTATATTTTGTAATTTTTTTAATTTCTCTCCCAGATGTTTATTTAAATGTATTCTAATTTCTTGCTGATTACAACATTTTTCTCCACATTCTGGACACTCTGGATCTCCTTCTCCGTGTTCTTTCTTTCGATGTTTAGATCTATAATTATAGGTAGAAAATGATTCACCACAATCTGGACATTGATAAGGTTGTTCACCAGTATGTTTTCTACGGTGATGATCTCTGGAGTCTTTTCTTCTAAAACTCATATTACAATATTCACAGACAAATGGTTTTTTTCCAGTATGTAATAATACATGATTATATAAAGATTTAGTGTCATTAAATCCTTTTTCACATTGAGCACATTTATAACGTCTTTCACCATCATGCTTACTTTTAATATGATTTACTAAAAGTTGTTTTACTCTATATGTTGCATTACATATGTCACACTGATAAATAGGGTTTACTCTTCCTTCATGTACTCTCTCTTTATGTGCTTTTAAAGACATTTGATGTTTAAATTTCTCATGACATTCTGCACATTCATACCATGGTTTTTGTTTTATCAAAATTGGATCCTGATTATTTATTTCATGAACTTGTACCATATGATATTTTAACATACGGTAGGTTGGAAAATCTTCTACACAAATTGGACATGTAAATAATTGTGGTAGTGTTACACTTTTATCATTTTTCCAATGCTTCTCTAAATGTTCATTCATATTTTGTTTTTTACTAAATGATTTATTACATACGTTACAAATATATCTGTTATGAGAAAAATGAATTTTTCTATGAAGCTTTAAAGCGTTCGTAGTTCTACATCGTTGACCACAGATATCACATTGATATGGTCTCTCACCTGTATGAATTCGATGATGTTCTTTTAATCTAGCTTTTAACTGAAATGACTTACCACATAGTTCACAAATGTGAGGTCTTGCTCCTTTATGAACAAAGAGGTAATGTTCATATAAAGAATTTTCTGCTCTAAACTCTTTTCCACAAGTACTACAAATGAATTCATTCATATTTTCATTATGCCTCATTTCATGAAATTCTAGTCTTTCTTTTCGTACAAAGTGTTTGGGACACTTAGAACAATGATATTGACGTGGAGAAATTACTTTTGTCTCATTTCCATCTATCATTAAAGAAAGTGTAGAATCTTCACAAGTAGCACATGTAACTAAGTCATTAATAGCATCTGGATCTAAGTCTGAAATTAGTTTACCACAAAGATTACAGTTTATAGATACTTTCTCCTGTTTTGTTGTTGCTATAGCTTTTTGTATGACATCTTCACTAATAGCATCTTCACTAGTACCAATTTGTATTTGTTTTACACCAGAATGTTTATAATTTTTTTGATGTCCATTCAATCTAGTTCGTTTCATAAATAATTTTCCACACTCTACACAAATATAACGTTGTAAACTCTTGTGTGTATGAAAATAATGATCCCATAATAAGTTTTCATTACTTGTTTCTTTATCACATAATATACATTCATATTTATCTATTTTACCTAGCTTGTGTCTTTCCATGTGAAACTCATATTTTAAGTGTGAAAGATAGCGAGCACCACATAATTTACATACATATTTTAAACAAGATTTATATATATCATTTTCATCTTGTATATCATTTTGTTCAAGCATGGTGTCTTGTGATGTTGTTATACATATATCTTTCTCACTTTTATAATCAGTCTCACTGTCTAGCCAATAATTATTATCACTCTCAGGTTCATTTTTCACTAATGGATCTGCAGAATCATAATCATAATCTATTAAATTATTAGACACATGTGATATTTCTTGTAGTTTTGATATTTTTGAGAGATGAACAGAATTAGATTCCTTAAGATCTTTTCTTGTGTCTTTTTCTACTTCCATTTTTGTGTTTTGTTTGCTAGATAATGCATCAATACAATTTAAATTTTCCTCTTTGTAGTAGTTTGTTAAGATTAATACAGGTAATGTTAGGCTTACTTCTTGATTAGGCATATTTTCAATATCTTCAGTAATTGTTGTTTTGTTTCCATGTTTTAAATGTACATTATTTTTAGTATTATTAAGATGTACTACATTTTTATGTATTTGTATATTCTTTTTCTTTATATGTTTTTTTTCAGAATGATTTACCATAGCTAATGAGATTTGGAAGGTATAATCACAGCCTTGAGGATTACTAACTAATAAAATCATTAAGTCTACATTACAATTTGGACATGTATATATAGCATCACTATGAATTTGTGAAAAGTCTGTTACTTCTTTAGATAGATCAAAGAAGGATTCTATTTGTGATGCATTTTCTAATCTTTTAGAATATTCCAGTACTTCTTGAATAAATTTGTAGTAAAAAGTAATTTTGTCATAACATGACAAACATACATATTTTGAACCATTATCATCAATAGATATCTGTAAAAGTCATTTAAATTAATATTAATGCAAAACCTTCTCACATGATATATTAATAATGTAATAACATATATCTTATTATATAAAACAGATAAATTATTAAGATATTTTAATAATCATTAAGCTTAAATAAAATGTTCAGATTTTAAATTGCAATTAGTACTTTTAATTTCTATCACATATTGTATATTAACATACTGAAATTGGCAATGTTTCCTTTATTTTATGTATTAAATTTGTTGATCCTTCAAAGATACTTTTATGCTTTCCTTCTACAAGATTTACACCACATAAACGACATATTAATGTATCCTTTGAAGTATCCATAATTAGATCTCTGAAAAATTTATTATTAAATATAATTTATGTAAAGATTAAAAATGTATAATATATTGCATATATTAATATTTTTCCATATCTTAATAAATCAATGAGTAATTAATTGAAATTTATTAAAAATATATTGTATTCACTAAAATGTACCACACTTACACATAGTTTTGATGATTTGTTTATTTGAGGTTATAATATCTTTATGCAGGTATAATTGCCTGCATTAATTAAAACATAATTCTTTTGTTATAAATAGTATATGACTCATTAAGGTTTGTTCTAGAGATTTTAGAAATCACTTAGTATTGTAATTATATTATTAGAATTACAACATTAGGAAATATTTTCCTCAATAGTAACTTAAATTTCTATATATACTATATGAATGACGTTTGGCAAGTTGTTTACCCTTAACTCTATCATACTATACAAATCTTCATGCAAACCAATAATTACTAAATACACATTTTCAAATGGAGGTTACATGAAAAGATGGTCTTTAAGTTATGATTTATGCACATACATATGTAGAATGTATATATACATCTGAAACAAATATTTGAAAGGAAATAAAAGCACTTCAGTGAAATGTACAAAATGTATTAGTGGTAAAAGTTAATTCTATAATGAAAAATTTAATAGAAAAAAGAAATGGATAGATAAAAGAGTATAAATTTTCTTATTCATAATGCGTTCAATATTTTCTGTCATTTTTATATATCAAAACAATAAATTTTGGCAAGTGAATTGACAGGTTACGTGCTTAATTTGCAGTTTATATACTATTTTCACTAACTCATATGCAACATAATTTGTTGCTAATTTGAGAGAGTAATATTTCATCCAATTAAAAAATATCAATAAAATGTTGCATGAAATATTAATGTCATTATGGGGATGTTCAACCAATGCTTTGCAAATATTGGAATCAGATGTAATTATAATATAATATTTATTGATATTGTAATTCATTTTGAATTATATATACAGTTTAGTTGTGTTTTTTAAATGTGCTGTTTTCAGACTGTAGATCTTGAAAAATATTTGCATCCTGGTGAACGTGTATTACTTAAAGAAATATTGGATATAGTTGAACAATGCAATATTATTAGGAATTTCATTCAAGAATATACCACATCTGATGATTTAAATTCTACTCAAAGTATTATAATTTAGCAATTATAAAATTTATCTCATTATATATTAATTTATAGATCATTAATTCTTAAATACAAATTGTAGATTTACAAGATGTTCCTCGTGGTTTATACTTACAAGCTCTTTGTGAAGGAATAGATCAATCTTTGGAACCATTTCGTAAGGAGATTGTTGATTTAGAAGATGTAGTTCTTCGTGATAGTTATACTCCATTGTCACTAATACTTTGTCGTATCCAAAAATATATTTGTCTATTTTCTGTTTTAAATTCTATTATAAGAGAGGTAAATAAAGGTTATTAGTATAAAATAATATAATATAATATCAATGTAAAATAATATATGGCACACTTAAATAAAAAATTAATTCTTTTAATTTATTTCAGATTCGCACACAAAAAATTCATGGTTGTAAACTATTACAATGTTTGCATCAAAATATGTATACTGGTATTCCTGATGTTAGATCTGCAATAGAGAAGTAAGTATTAAATTACATTATTTTGTTTTCTACTATTTTACATATTTACTTTTGACAATTACTTCTTTTCATTTAGAATGTCTCACTGTGTGCATACAGTTTTTTATAAACATTTAACTAGTTGGCTTTTATATGGCCATTTAGAAGATATGTACAATGAATTTTTTATTCAAAAAATATCTGAGAGGGAAAACAGTTTAATACTAGTAGACAACAAAGATAATTTTGATAAAATAAATACAAAATTTACTGCAGATATGTGGAATTATGACATTCAAATTGATATACTTCCCTCTTACATTAGACCATCTTTAGCAACTAAAATCTTAACTATAGGGCAAACTATTATAATGTTTGGAAATGACCCAAGACAGAAAAAAGGTAATTTATATTTAAAAAATTTTAAATTGCTTAAAATATGGAATGAAACCACTAACTTGTTTACCTATTTACAGATTTTGCTATAGTTGATCAAACTGAAACTTCTATATGGGGAGAAAAAGAATATGAATATTTTCTTAAACTTCAAAATTTACAAAAAAAACATATTTTTAATATTGTTGAATTTGAACGTACAATCGATGAATTGAAACAATGTATAACAGAACTTTTATGGCGAGTTGCTGTTGAAGAAGCACAACTTGTGCAACAACTTAAATTAGTAAAAGATTTCTTTCTTATGGGACGTGGTGATTTGTTTCTTGAGTTTATTAGACTTACGGCTCATATATTAAATAAATCTCCGACACAGCATACCTCTAGGGATATTAATTTAGCTTTCCAAATGGCCTTAAGGAAAATGCATTTAAATGATGAAAATGCCATGGATAGTTTTAATTTTATAGTTCCAGTTCCACCACATGAAAATGAAGATATTGAGGTAGAAGGTACGGAATTTACTGAAAAGGAACGTGAAGATCCTATTGGTAAGATATTTTCTTATTTAGTGGTATATTTTTTAAGTAGATAAATCTTCCAATAATATAGTATTGATATTATTATAGAAAGACGTGGGTGGGGTATGATTACTTTAAAGTACAAAGTCATATGGCCATTACATTTATTATTTAATCCATCAGCTTTAAATGATTACAATACATTATTCAAATTTTTGCTAAGGGTTAAAAAAACACAAATTGATTTATGGAACCTTTGGAGTGAGCATATGTATTATAAAAACATGTAAGACATGATTCTAATATTTTATACATAAACAATATGATTTTTATTAAATATTAATAGTTTTCATTGTTACAGTGATATTGGTGTAATTCAGCTAAGAAATAATTTAATTTTCATTATTGATAATTTACAATATTATTTACAAGTTGATGTATTAGAAAGTCAATATACTATAATGGAAACAAATATGAAAAATACTCGAAATTTTGAAGATGTACAAAAAGCACACTGTGTTTTCTTGGCTAATGTTATGTCACAAACATTTTTACTAGGGAGTTCAACAGAAAGAAAAAATCCTGTACGTTATATTTTAATTTAAATAATTTTTTAATTTTTATGTATCAATTCATTTGATAAATATTTTTGATAGGTCAACAAATTAATAAAACTTTTATTGCGACTTTGTGATGATTTTATCTTACAAGCATCTATGTGGGAAGTAGGTAATTTGCTTTTAACAGAACAAGAAGAGCTTAAAACATTATCTGATACTCTTGATAGTTTAATGGGTTGGTTAACCAAAACATTGAATAGAGTACGTGCACAACCAAGTGGAGAGCATTTAGCTCAATTATTGTTGAGATTGGATTTCAATAGATGGTTCAGTAAAAAGATATAAAGAAGATTTATTTGAGTATCAGTAAATAATGGAGAAACATATGTATTTATGGTATTTTGTTTTAAAATTATTCTTTGCTTAAACTTATCTATTATGTATATATTAAACTTATCTTTTTTTTACTTAAAGTACTAGTACTTTTTTGACAGTGAAAAATACAATTATGCAAAACTCCAATTTTGAGCTTAATTTAATAGAAATATATTAGAAAAGAAAAAATAATACATTTAAATGAATGTGACACATAACAAGTATTGAAATAAATTTTTCATTCATTTGTTTATTGAAAATAAATTATTATTTATTATGATAATTAAATATAGTAAAAGTGAATAATTTAACTTAAACTTCAGCCAAACTATTGAGTACATTCGATAATATCAATGGAAGGATAAATAATTGTAATTCTTATAGAGGAAATTAAAAATTTTATATTTTTATTATAATTTACCATATTATTGACTAAGTGTAGTCAACACATATACACATAGATGAAAATTCATCATGAAAAATATATACAGATATGCTTATAATAAGAATAACAATATTTAATGATTTTATTTGAATTGAAGATATTCACATTTGTACATGGTCTACCTCTCATGTACCCAAGTCAGTTGTAGATATACATATAAATGTATTTACAAATTTAAATACTCTTCTTTGCAACTTTTATAAATAATACCATATCTGAAAAATAATTTTATTATTGTATAAATTCTTATCATATTTCGTACAAGTACATTATAAATGTATTTCATAAAAATTAATAACTACAAAATTATACTATGATATTTCAATATTATGAATACTATAGCATAAATAGAGTTACATTATGCACTAATACTTACTGAAAAATACAACTAAAACAAATGCGATCATCACCCACATCCAGCACCGCCAATATGATTGTGTTTGTTCTTGCAGTTTTAGTGATTCTGTTTTTAATTTACTTGTATTAACATCAGTTAATTTATCAGATTTTTCAAGTAAACCAATATCTTTTTTTATAATGGCATTTGCTGCTAAAGCATGCTCTTTTATGCTACTAGTCATAGAAAGCATATTCTCAGCAATTTTTTCTTGAATATTTCTATTATATTTTAAAATTGCACCTAAATCATCATCATGCATGTTTGTACTAGTTAATCTTTGTCTTATACCATCTTCTAATGTCCCCAGAAAAAAAAGATGATTATTATTATTTGTAAATTATCTTTTTTACAAATAGTGATATTGATATACCCTTATCACTATGGAATAATTCAGCACGCAATTCTCTATTATATTTTGCTGAAGTTTTTTGATGTATCTGGGTTGTTATATTTGGACCTATTGAATCATTAAACGTTGTAGAACTTTTTGGTAACATTTGTACAGCTGCAACTCTATCTACTGGACTTGTAAGTTTAGTTGTATTTACTAATCCCTTCAGGAAATCTATTCGTTTAATGTAACCCATCATGGTATCCTTAGATGGTTTACTGAAAAAGTATTAAATTTTAACAATTTTATAATAATTTCAAGTTGTTATGTTGTTCATATGACGCACATTGTTTACAATTGAACTCTTTGTTAATAAATATATATTTTTATTAAAAAATAAAATAGAATCGTACCGTGGTAATGTTTGTAATTGTTTGATCATATCATCCAAAGCAAGGATGTACTGAAATGATTGATACATTTGTTTTAAATAAATTACTTTAATTTTAAATAATTAATCATTTTTAAAATTATTTTTTAACCTTTTCAAGCTTCCAATCCTTATGAGGATCATCTTTTGCCATGAATTCACATCTTGTTAAAAGTCGTCTGATATCAATTTCTTCTCTGGACATTTGATTCATTTCTGGTAATTAATAAACAGTTATAGAAGAAATTCATAAATAAGTACTATATATAAATATATAACGTTTTTCCAAGTTAATCCTTTTTACTTCGAGATTAAAGATTACATATGTAAAATATATACAGAAAACAGAAGTAACCACAAACTGATAACAAAAGCACCATACATTATGTATCTATGTCATTTGCACACTGTTTTACACGTTTACAAAATCCTCCTAGAAACATCTATCTAAATTACTTATTAAATTAAGGTATTATGCATTGAAAATAATGTTTAATAGTTCGTAAATTTTTAATCGTCGGTTTTTAAAATATTACGGTACATCTGGCTACACGTATTATTTCGAAAGTAATTAGTACACTACTAACACAATATGTACATATTCTTTGTTATCATTTTTAAATATGCCGCTACAAATTCATAACTAGACGATAACAATTTATTGTGAACGAAACGGTACATAATGCATTTTTTGGTCCTACCGCAACTAACTGACTTCATCAGTAGACGCCTTTATAATAACATAATTGTTAATTTGTTCTATGTATATTACATATTACAGGTGTGAGAATTCTACACTAAGGCGCGCGGAATGTGTAGTAAAGATAAGTTAGAAAGTTTATAATACACGAATATAGATAGGTACTGTGAGAAATACGATAGTCATAGATAGCGATTGACGTTGGCATACGGCATACATCACTTGGGGGGCCGATCCCAGTACATTTCTCGGTAGATTGACAGAATCGCTAAGATGGCTGATATAAAAGAATCTCCGCCGCTATTTGATACTAATGAGGTGAAAGTTGATGATTTAGACGACGACGATGAAGATATTTTTGCATCAGCAGTACAGGTAGTTTTTATACTGTTTTCAGACATGTGCGTAAAAATTTCACAACCTACGTATTAGGTTCACAAGTTTATTTCTATTGTATTAAATATAATATTTGTAATTTGTTACTATAATATAATAAGATCGTTTGTAATAATTTGAAACATTTCTTGTAAAATAAAATTTAATATTGTTTAAACATAGGATCAAAGTCAATTAGAAGATTCACTTCCTTACAACGGAGTATCAACTATTCAAACAGAATTACCAAAGTTAACTTTACGAGATGCACCAGAAGAAAATTCATTTTCATCGGTATCAAGTCCTGCACCAGGACCATTAAGTTCACCTTTGGGACCAATGAGTACTGACATAGGTGATCTCCATGATGTTCCCATAAACGATAATACAGATGTACTTTCAACAAATGTTATACAGACTCAGTCACCTGATGTGGTATATTTTAGATTATTAAATGTTAATAACAACAAGTTAAAAAGTATATGTCATAGTTTATATTTTACAGGTATCGACAGATTCTTCTGACGTTTTCTTAAAAATTACCGTAACTTCTCCTCAAAAAATAGGAGATGGAATGGGTGCTTATGTTGCTTACAAAGTTGAGACAGAAACAAATATGCCAATATTTAGAAAGAGAAATTTCAGTGTTATTAGACGCTTCAGTGATTTTCTTGGCCTTCATGACAAATTAACAGATAAATATCTTAGAAATGGCAGAATAATTCCTCCTGCTCCAGAGAAGAGTGTTATTGGTATTGATAGATATTTTGAAGTCATATTATTTTTATCGTACTATTCAATAAAATAAATGAAATAATTATATGATTAGGAACAACTAAGATTAAAATGTCTGGTGACAAGAATCAAGAACAAAATTCCAGTTCTACAGAATTTATTGAAAAACGCAGAGCAGCACTTGAAAGATATTTGAATAGAACTGCAGCTCATCCAGTGCTTAGTGTTGATCCTGATTTTAGAGAATTTTTAGAAGCTGGTAAATCGTAGTATAAAATAAAATGACTTTTTAAATGCAATCATACTTATAACTGTGTATATCTTAAACAGATATGGAATTACCTAAAGCTACTAACACATCTGCACTTAGTGGTAAAGGAGTAATGAGGCTGTTTAACAAAGTTGGAGAAACTGTTAACAAGATAACATATAAAATGGACGAAACTGATAAAGTAAAATTAAAAAATGTTTAATAACTTATATTTTATATATATATATATATTTATTTGATTAATCATATCGAAAATTTTAAATAATTAAATTTATAAAATATATTCGTGTTAAGCAGTAGTTTTCATTTTTCTTATTTTTCAGTGGTTTGAAGAGAAGACATCACAAATTGATTCTCTTGATGTTCAACTGCGTGCATTACATTCTGCTGTTGATACCTTAACTAATCAGAGAAGAGAATTAGCAACATGTACTGGTGCAACAGCAAGATCCATTGCAGTTCTTGGTCACGGAGAACCAGGAGCATCTCTTGGAAGGGCATTAGCTCAGTTAGCTGAGACATTGGAAAAAGTAGAAGCGATCAGAAGAGCACAAAGTAATAGCGATCTGTATCAGTTTGGAGAAATGTTAAGAGATTATGTTGCACTGATTGGAGCAATAAAGGTTAGTAATCTATTTACATATAAATGTTGTGCATTCCAAAACTTCAAACACTTAAAAATATTGTCAATTTTAGGATGTATTTCATGAAAGAGTAAAAGTTTTTCAAAATTGGCAACATGCTCAAATGATGTTAAATAAAAAAAGGGAACAGAAAGCAAGATTAGAACAATCTGGAAGAACTGACAAAACAAGCCAAGCTGCTACTGAAGTAATAGAATGGGAAGCAAAAGTTGATAGAGGGCAAGAAGAATTTGACAATATTTCGAAGATAATTAAAAAAGAAGTTGAACGATTTGAATTAGTGAGAGTGGAAGACTTTAAGAAACAATTAACAGAATATTTGGAATCCATGTTACAGTACCAAAACCAACTTATTAAATATTGGGAAAGCTTTTTGCCTGAAGCACGAGCAGTGGCATGAACATTCCTGAAGTAATATTGAAACTTTTTCTTATTATAAGGAAAAGAAAAATCTATAAATGAAAAGTTTTGTGCAATTTTTTAAAGCAAACTTTTAATGAATGATAAATAACGTTTTATGGAAAACGTACATTTATCGATTTGCGGTACAATAATAATGTTTGCATAATAATGAAAGAATTATCATCTTATGGCAATATTTGGAAAATTCATAAACAATAATTTCGAAATACTGCCAACAATGCTTTTATACATGGAAAAGCAACAAAAAACGTGGCATATTTCATTTAAATTCTTTTATGTCGATTATTCCTGAGTATCATGCGTTTACAGTCTTCATACTATTAGTTTATGTTAGAGATATAAAGCGCATAATACTGTTTGTTAAGAAATGTTATATGATAATAAAAATCGATTAAGATTGTATAAATAGAGAACATTAAATATCTATTTGTTAAAACAAAGATTTTTCACATTATTTTCAGGATAGTATATAGGCATTCCAACAAAATTTTTATTAAATTTAACATAATTATAATATATATACTTTGATAAGTGTGGGATAAAGATATCATATTTTTCTATATGTTAAAAAGTTAACTATAAATTACAATAAAATTAAATCGTTAAATAATATCTATCCCTATTTTATTTATTAAAGACATTTCATTAATATTTAATAATAAATATTTTGTTGACTATACGTAAAACACATTTAGAAGAATACAGAGAACGAAAGAACTTATCAAATGCTGTTTTTATAAAGTTGGCTAACTTGTTTTAGTATGCAAAATTGGCATAGTGTCACGAATGTGTTAACCCTTTCGTATGTCGTACAGTACGTTAGTGATCATGAATTAAATTAGGTTATCAATTATTCATTGTAGTTAATTGTCATTGACAATTAACAAAATTCATGTATGAATTTTGTTCTCGTTTGTACGAGTGTTTTGCATACGTGGCAGAGGTTGCCACCAATCAGAAAACGGGAGTTTTGATAGGCGTGGCTTCGAACACGTACACTTGTCTATGCCTTCGGCAGCCATAATCTTGAGAAGTCGTGTGTGAATTCTTGTCGTGATTCTCTGTAGACAAACAGAGTTCGTTGTTCATTTTACATTCCTCAGTAGGAGCGATTTACTGAATTTTCGGTGAGCAGTGTAAGTTTAGTGAATTTATTAGTTCTATTGTTTTCACGAAATATTAGTACAATATAAGTCATTTTGCCGGTTCTACCCGATTCGTGGTTTAACATTGAGGAACTTGAATCATCTTCAATGATTATGTCGTCGACCTGCTTGTCACCCATATGTCATGTTCGTCATACTTTTCTCCAAAATTTTCATCTAACAAATAATCCCATTATAAAACACTTTACATATACGCACATGCACGCATCGAATATACACTTACGTATACGCGCACCCGCACAATATATATATGTATATATGTATATACAATTATATATTATATATATGTGTATATACACAATATCATTTATTTTTTTACTCTATATTATTATGTGCCATAAAATGATACATATATTTTATGGAAAAGTATATTTAATATAAATATAGAATTAGATTTTTTACTAATTTATAGAGTTAGTAATGGAAATCTTTTTTATTGAATTAAAAAATACGTGTGTTTAAATATATTGCATGTATCATGTACAAAGTTCTATTGTATATGTCAATAGTAGTCAAACAAAGTTAACTAGAAGATAATATTTCAAATAAACTATGATAAGAATTGTGTAAGATTGTGCAAGAAATCAAGAACACTTTAGTTAACTGCTTATAATTAATCTTTTCTTATTGTACACAAATTAATTAACGAAATCTTAAATTATCATTATATAAATTGATTATTATCATATAAGTACTTTACTATTACAGGTAGAAATATATAAAATGGATGTCCAAACAGGATTGGTATATGTAGCAGTAGTAGTTATTTCTGCAGCAGTTATTGTTTTAGTATCAATGTTTGGCATAAAAGAAAAATCTTATGAAGAAGCAATAGCAGAGCAAAGAAAACTTCCTGATGATCTTTTGTCAAGTATGTATAATTCTATCATAATATGATATAAAGTTTTTCAGTTATACATATAAAGTTTTTCAATTATTGAAATAGGTATTTGTAGTACCTTATTGATTAAATGAATTATATTAAACATGTTTTAATATTATTATGGATAATTCTTGGCAGTTAACTTAAATTATTATATTACAAGTTAGTATGAAACATTTTTATAAATGAATATGGTAATAGTTGTATTAACATTCATTTTAGATAAAAAAGATAAAAGTAAAGAAAAGAAACATAAAAATAAGGCAGGGAAAAAAGTAAAAGAGAAGAAAGAAGAAAAGGAGGAAAAGGAAGATAAAGAAGAAAAACCAGAGCATGTACAATTTGAGGAAAATCCACAAATTTTACCACTAGAGCCATTACTTCGTGTAAGTACATTTATTAAGTATATGATTACCTTTTTTTCAAACTTTCAGTTGATGTAAATAACTTTTGTAGAAATATTTGTTTAACTTATGTACAGGGTGTCCTGCAACATCGGGGAATTGTTCAGTTGTGGATTCTGATGTTTATATACTTTTTTTATTGTTTTCATGTGCAGGATCCACTATCAAAGCGATTCCTCAATGTTGTGTGAGACCCTGTATTTACATTATTTGTTCAAAAAATAAATAAAACAATCGTAACTAATTAAAATTGCCTACTTAAAAATACATTTGACGTTCAGTTTGTTAATAAAATAAGTTAAATAATTATCAAATTATTAATTTTTTAAGAAACCAATTAGAATAATTGAATATCTTTTTTTGTCTGATAAGATATAAAAATTGATCTATCTTTTAAAAAAATGTATTGTTTAATATTGATTGAAGTATATAACAAATATAGTTCAACAATAAGATTGAAGTTCGTTTCTCTAATTTTTAAATATTTATTGTTTAAATATTGTATTTATTTTTAAATATTTATGCGTGAATTGTTATATATATTTATAAAATAAAGATATACACATGCGCTTTTTTATTCTTATGTTTTCATACATTTCATGCATGAAATATGGTATGCTTACATATTGTATGTCACACTTACATATATGTCATTTAAGGTCTTTCTATTCATGATGTATCATATTTCTGGCTAGGTGTCATCCAAACCATAAGGACTAATTATAATATTTTAATGTAACTGTTCAATAACATGCAACATCTTTTTACATTTGTACATTATTTTATCTGAACTAATACATTTATGTTTTATATGGTTTAAGATAACAATCTTACATAATCAGTGAAATTTTGTTAAAAACACCCAAAAAATGTAGTTTGTCCCTTTCTATTATTTTTCATCTTAGTTTTTTAATTAAAAAATAGTGATTCTATAGTAATTTTTAAAAATGTACTAATGTGAAATAACTGCACACTCCTATATCAATGTAAAAAATCCAATTAATAATGTTTTCCCTCTAAAGTCAAATAAATTATATATACATTATATTAAAATGGACATTTGTGCTTTTAAAGAGATAATTTCACTTTTTGTTTGCAGTAAATTTGTATAAAATTACATTTATTTAATTAGTGTATGGAGAGATAAAGTTTTGTAATAAAAAAACAATTTACAAGCAAGTTGTAGTATTTTAAAAACAAATGATTGGTGTTTATTATACATATAGTAATATGCATTTTTAAAAATATGTTTACATAATTAAAATTTTCTACATAGCAACATTGTTCTAATTTTATAATTTTTTAATTCTTTATAAATGTATGTAATATAATTAAAATTATGCCATGGTAAGTTAATTTAAATTGTAATATTGAGTATGTAATGAAATATCTTATCTTGTATTAAAATAACCTCAGGAAACATTTAATATATTTAAAAACTGAAAATTACAACAAGAATTTATGAATTTTTATATAGATTTACATTAGAAATGAAATAAAATACTAATATAATATGAGACAAGTTATTTAAAGCAAAAGTTTGCTTTTTTGTATATTGCTTATTGATAAACAGTTCTAGGACCTGAAGATTAATTTCTATAAATAACTGTTCCACACATGATAATATCTTATTTTTATTGCTACTTTATCATGTAGATGAAAATTAAGAGAAATAATAAAAAGATATAAAATTCAATTGAATAAAAAATACTCTTTTAATGATACATTTATATTTTTTACTTATTCATTTCTAGAAATTTAAAAATGTTATTATTGAATAACTAATATTTTTACAATTATATTAAAATTTAGTAATGGTAAAGAGTATTAACTGTTTTTTCATATTAATATCTTTTTTCTTTTTAAATTGTGAATGATGCAGTGGCTTTATCAATTTCAGGTATATATGTTTGGCAAGAAATCAAAATAAATACAATTTCAAGGTGAAAAATGCATCTATAATATTTATATATAAGTAAACTAAAAGATACTACTATTTTTTTTGTAAAAATTATTTTATCTATTGATAAAAACTATAATAATTAAAAAAAACTATAAATTTTTAGCACCTTTATATATACATATATACACAATAACTAACCAATATAAATAATTCTATATGTCCATTTTGATATAATGTAAAATAATATTATATACCTGTTATTATAAAAGTGAAAGTGTATTGTCTTCACTACTTTTAATTAGTTCAATATGTGGGAAACATTTTATATATACATTGAAATCATAGGAGGGTAGCAAAGGAAGTAAGAAGAAAAGCAAGCATGAAAAGGTAAAGCCAATTCTTGTAAATAAAGATGAGCCATTGGTTATTGTGACTGAATTAAGTCCTTCACAATCCCTCTCAACAGAGGTTAATCATTTTGACCTCATTCAACCAAAGGACGACCTCGAACTCATACGGAGTCATAGTGTGAGTGAACTGCTTTTGGTAGAATATTTTATCTCGTATGTGTTCCATTCATGTTTTCATATTTTGCATAACTTGCTGCTTCTTTAACACTAAAGCTATATATAGTGCTTCTTTTATATCATTATAGCATTTTTCAAATTTACCTGCGCCTTCAGTTTTTAAATTGATTTTAATTTGATAAATTAATAATATTAAACAAATTTTAATAAAAATTGAGTTTAAACGTAAACTTTTAAGTTGATATTATACACGATATAATTTTTTATTAACATTTTCACTGCAATATCAAGTTATTCTAATTATTTGTTTTTTTCTTGTTGTGTGTTCTGTATGTATGTTTTTTTATGAAATTTTATTAACACATGATTTAATACAAAATTAACTATTATATCTTTAATCTCTAGAATTGTCCCATACACAAGTTTAAATACATATCCTAGTATATTTTAATATGGTTTGTTCAACAGAAAGAAAATTTGCAACAAATTGGTCAGTCTGAATCAACTATAAATAAATCTCCAAAGGAAACTCCAACAAAAGTAAAGAAGAATGTGAAAGATTCAGTGAAAAAGAAGGATGACAATATTAAGGAAGAGAAAAAAGAAACAATTAATAATACCAATATACCACCAGTAGCTAATAAAGATTCTGCAAAAGAAATTAAAGAACAAAAAGAAACTTCAGTCAGAGATGTAAAAGAAGTTATAAAAGAAACTGTAATTTCTACTCAATCAACAAATAAAGAATCTAAAAAAGCAAAGAAAAAGAATGATATTCTAGCACAAATTGGTAAGAATAATATATTAATTATTTCAATTTCTATATTAATTTCTTTAAATGAATTTAAAAAGTATACATCTGTGTTTTACTCAATGTCCTTTTATTAATTTTTATTAATTTTTATAATAATCTTTTATGGAAACAATTTGATTTATTTTTTATTTAGTATATTTATATTACATAAAACAAAATTATATATATATATATATATACAGCCATATTTCTTTTAGTATAATATTTAATATTTCTTAAATTAGAAATGATTAATTAAGCTTATTTTATCAACTGAATAAAGTGATTCCTCCGTATGTTAAACTATCTTATCAAGACATTTTTATTATCAAGTGCTTATGATATATATATATATATCTTTTTTAATTTTTGACTCCTTTTTTACTTTAGGTGGAGATAAGGATGCTGTCAATGTATCTTTATTAATGCCTTTAGTTCAGAAAGCTGAACTTAGCCGTTCTGAAATACAAATTCTTATTGACCAACTTTTAAATAAACAAATGGATAATCCATCAGAACACTCAGAATGGACAGAAGGTCGCGCAGATCCAGTTATTAAATTAAAAAAACAACTTGCAGAGAAGGAAAAAGCTTTAGCCGATGAACATGAAGCAAATATTGCATTTCAAAATAAATTGAAAGAGTTACGTGCTGAGTTGAATTCTGAAAGGTCTAGATTATCAGCTAATGTAAGACAATTAGAAGAAGCATTAAATGCTAAAGTTACAGAAACTCAAACTCTACATACACGAATGCAACATATCTTGGAAAGTCACGCTGCTGAAAAACAAGGATTTACTAGACAAATTGAACAATTGCAAACTAAAGTAAATGAAAATGCTGCAATTATTCATAAGATGCAAGAGGATCAAGGACAAACTCAAGGTCATATGCAACAAGAGTTGATTGCACAACGTAAACAAATGGAAGTACAATTTGCACAAATGCGTGATAATGAAAATGCATTAAAAGCACAATTAGCTCAAAAACATGTAGAAGTACAAGAATTACAAAGTGAGTTACAAGCAACTTGTGAGAGTAGCACTGCTGAAATAGAAATGTTACGGCAACAATTAGGACTTATGCAAGGTCAATTGATGCATTCAGAAGGACAATTACAACATTTCAAAGAAGCTGGAGACAGACTGCAAGATGTTGCTAGGCAGCTTGAGGTAAGAAAAAATTGACACAAGCCTTTAAAAGGCTTAATATGTCAATTTTTTCAAATAGATAATTAAAAAAATTCCAGAAGGGAGGATCATAAATGTGGGTTATTTGTACAGCAAGCTTCTTCCCTTTCCTCATTTTTTATTGATAAAAACAGAGATAAATAATAATTTTTACATTATAAAAAGCGCTAATAAATTGCTAATAAAATATTTATATTTATTTGTTTAGGATTCCCATCGTGCACATGCTGATTTAGATCACAGACTAAAAAGCGCTCATCGTCATGAACAGGAACTTCAGAAACAAGTGAATTCATTGCAAAGTGAATTAAATTCTGTAAAAACAGAAGCTAATGATGCTTCAGCATTAAAAACAGAATTGAATAAAGCTCAGTCTGAATTAGTGAAATTAAAATCTGAGCTGTCAGTATCAATGAATGAAGTGAAATATGAGGCAGCTGAAATTACAGCTCTTAAAGTGACACTTGTTGACAGAGAGGAGGAACTGAAAGTATTTCAAGAAAAGCTTATTAACAAAGACAAGGATCTAGAAACATGTAAAGAAGAACTTAACAATGTACGAACTGAATTAAAGCAGTCAACAGAAAATATAACACAGTTGGAAACACAGTTAGAGGCAGTACAGAAGAACTTAGATACTGTACAAGATGAACTTAACAAGACGACAAAAAGTCTAGAAGTAGCACAAGGAGACGTTGATACTAATCAATCGAACATGGAGAAGTTAGAGGAACAGTTAAAGCAGTCTCAAAATGAATTAGAAGAAGCACGTGCCGAACTTAAAGCTGTAAATGAAACAACGAACGAAATGAACATGTTAAAGGCAGAGATAAATAGGTTACAGAAACGTGATCAGCGATCAAGTGAAACTCAGTTACAGATTACACGACTGCAAGAAGAAAATGATAAACTTTCTATACAGGTATCATTTATTTAAATATCAATATAAATGTAAATTATATTTCGTTGAATATATACGGATTATTTTTTTTTTTCAGCTCACAAATCTCGCAGATTTGCAAAAGCAACTTAAGCAATTACAAGAAGAAAATGAATCACTGGCTTCTCAATTAGCAGCAACTACTGAACGTCCAGCTGCAGAAGGCCGTGAAAATGGAATTGATGATAATGTTCAAAAGAATGTACAACTTGTAGAACAAACCAATTTGTACGTATAAGTCTATTCTAAAACACTTAATTTAGTACATTTTGATTCTTGATGGTCAGTCTTTCCTACATCAATTATATCTTAAAGGTTGGCCCAAAAGGAGAGCCAATTAAATGCTTTAAGAACTGAATTAACACATAAAGAAGTGGAACTGAATCAATTAAATACTCAGATTGATGCATTACGAAGTGATGTAAACAATCAACGTAGTCTTGCTGCCCGTTTAAATAATGAATTGGAAGCACAAAGGTCCAAAAATAATGTAAGTTATAATATGTATAGATAATTTTTCTCCAATATATTTATTTAAGATATATGTACACATATATATATGTGTGTATATATATGTTAATACTATCAACACGTAAGTGGTTAAATTGTTATATAAATATGCAGTTAATTTTTATATAAAAATATTTTTTTTATATTTATGTATTTTTGCAATCAATTTTTATTGCTTCCATCACTTTGCCAACCTTCTCTTAATTTTTAAATTTCAAAAGAATTCTTTAAATATATTTGTCAGTCGTTTATATGAAATATCTATCTCAAAGTTTTACACTGATCTTCATTTCTTTATGGTTGGAACAGGAATTACGTGTAAAAAACTGGAAAGTGATGGAAGCTCTTTCCGCCGCCGAATTGCGTACTAAATCTAATAATGGGAAAAACTTTGATGTAAGTCCCCATTTTACCTATCTTAATCTTTATTCTTTTCTTTCTAAATTTAGAATTGATCTGTTTGTTTTTAATTTTTTATATATGTATAATTGAATAAATTATAATCTCTCACCAACCCTCTCACCCCTTTTTCCCTCCACACTCTCTCTAAAATATGAATATTATATATGTATATTCATTCATTTGATCTCTTTAATAAAGTAGATTAAATTTAAATGAATAACAATTAATTTTTAGGAAATTACACAAAAAGTAAAAGCAGAAGAAGAAAAGTTAACAAAGGCTTTATTAGAAAGGATATTCCCAGAAATAAAAGTATCTGAAAAATCACACGAGCTGTGGCTCAAAGTTTTTGAAGAAAAGGTGAATACAGTTTTTACTGAATTGAAGAAAAAGAATACTACTGATAATCACTCAGAATTAGAAAAACAAAATAAAAATTTACAAGATATGGTTTCGCATTATAAACAAATTATTGATGATACAGTAAGTTTTTATTGCATTTGTAATATGTTCTTGTTAAATTTTTACTTCGGTTGTATTCATCAAAAATGTATTTACAGGAAGGTATGCTTAATAAGCTGCAAAGTCATGTAGAATCAGAGGAAACAAGGTGGGAGTCACAGCTTCGACAGAAAGAAAGTGAGGTAGCAGGTCTTAGAATTGAATTGAACGAACTCATGAGTAAATTAAATATAAATGAAAAGGTAAGCTCCGTAAAAAAAAAAAAAAAAAATGCATTTATCTTTAATATTTCGTAATGTAAGTAATTAATTTCACATGTTTGTAGTTACAAGATAAGGTAGTAGAATTGGAAACCAGACTGAAAGAAGCTGAATCTTTTAAAGAACAAGCTAATGCTGAATTATTGACACATAGATCCACACCAAAGTTGGTTTTGAGTGAAGTAGATACTCATGATTTAGGTACATTAGAAAAGCTTCAAGAGGTAAATCAATAAAGAAATAAATTATTACTTGGATATGCTAAATAACATGTCATAAAGCTATTGTTACATTAATTATAGGAAAAGGCACGACTGTCAGAAGAACTTCAAATAGAATGTAACAAAAGAGCAGCAGTAGATGCAGAATTGGATAAATTACGATGTGTAGTTACACAACTTCATCAAAAAATGTCACAACTTAAGGTATTATATATGTAATATATACGCATATGTATATGAACAGTCTGAATGTTACATATTTTTGAAATTAAATTATAAAATATTGAAATTAATTATAAAATACTATATATTTTTAAATTGTAAGTATTATCGAGGATTTCTGTTAATTTTAGAGTGAAGTTTATGGAGGTTGTAGCAGTTCAGAACAGCCAATATTAAATGGACCGCCAGCTTCTGAATGTTCTAATTCCGAGGTTAGTATACATTGATTTTAAATGTTTCATAAGTGTCATAATTAATTTTTGTCCAGTGCCTTTTGTATAAAAAAGTTAAAAAGCTTATGTTATAGCTGTAATGACAAACATTATGGCTATAATGCGAAATTGTGAAAAACTACATAATGCTGCAAAATTCTGACGTGATGTATCAATTATTATTAATTTGTGAAATTAATTACTAACAACAGACTTTTTGTGTTTTGCTGTTATTGTACTATATGTAATGATTATATGGTAACAATTTATATATAGATATTATTTTGTAAAAGTCAATTAAATACTTAACCGTTTCAGTGGGAAGTAAACATTTTCTATTATGAAGTTTTCTTCAATTGAAACATGCAATTTACTTGATGTAATATGATTCTAGTGATTGGGTCAGGTTGTCTTTTACAAAGTATTATCTACGAAAAATTCGTTGTTTATTAGATACGTAATATAGGCAATCAAATCGATAAATTAATGGGGAATACATAACATTGTATTGAATATAGTTAAATCATATTAAATTTTATTTTATTAATACTAGCAGCAAGAGAAAAAGCCCAAATATATATATAATTGTAGACCTTTGAATTTGGCTGCTAAATTTTATAAATTCAACAAACTCAAATGTGGTATTATTGCCTGCACATATTAATTTAATTCATATATACACATAATTTCATTTAATATATTATACATATTAAACTTATATATGCCAATTATTCAATGATACCACAATTTATACCTATATAATACTTTTGTGTATTTAATAAAATTTCGATATTATACGATCGCTAACAACAACGATTAATTTGCTAATATTGCTTATTAGCAACTACTATTACTATTTTATAGATATTTTGTGTATAGTTTTGTATTTAGAAAAATGATATCAAAAATTTACATTTTTGATTTAATACAAATATGAAATTGTTTTTGGAAAAGAAAATATTACTTTGTCAACCTATAATTATATAGTTCTTATAGAAAAAAAGTTATACATTTATAAATAATACATACATTTTACTACATTTATTCATGTGCCAAAAATGTAAATTTTTTTTAATAGTATAAAAAGATATCTGTTTTCGAATTCCATCATTTTTCTAAATGCAAAGAAATTTTATGAATCATACATTATTTTGAAATAATATAAGAAAAATATGTGAATTATTCTAATAAAATATAAAAAGTTGAAGATTTTATCAAACAGATATGTATCAGCAATTTAATTGTTGTGTATCATTTGATGTTCGAACCATCTCTATTAACAGAACGACAATTTTGAAAATTTTTCTTTGCTTGATACATTAAAAAATTTGATAAATTGTCGTCACCTAATGTAATGTGTGGTGAGTTAAATAATTATATATCTGAAATGCAGCTCCCACTAGCAACACAGACTCTGATAGCTGCATTAGAAAATATTCTTCTCAAGAATACAGAGTTCGCAAATTGTTCCATAACCAAGCCTATCAATTTGGTTCAGTCTCAACAAGAAATTGACAACAGCCCCCTTACTACAAAATACTCCTCCAAATCTTGTCATATGACAGATCACAACACACAGGCTAGCTGGAATCCATTGATGGGCCAGCAGCATAAAAAGCACAAGAAAAAAAGGAAGGTAAACTCCAAAATTGTGAAAAGAGGAACAAATATTACTGGCTCTGTTACTATATAGGTGCACTTCAGTTAGTTATTAAAATATGAAACATTTTTATTATTTGGGCTCAGTATTACAATGAATGTTATTTCAATTAGTATTATATGTTTTATTAGTCCTAATTAATACATTCATTACAAACGCTTACTCTTTGCATTGTAATTGAATGTTCTATAATATTGCAATATAAATTACATAATATATAATTTTTAAATGTCTGCTGCAACATTTAGAAATAATCAATACTAGAAACAATTTTTTGATATTATATACATAAAATAATAACAATTCCTTGTGATAATCCTGAGACCTGTGTTATTATTTTATTATAATATTACAGAGTATTATTTGGTAGTCTATAATTTACACAGTATTTTGTAGTAGATCTATTCTTCATGTATCTCAATAATTTCATTGTTACATACTTTATTGTGGCTGTTCATATAAGCATTAAGAGCAACCATTTACAAGTGATCTGTAGTTATACACAAAACGATGAATTTATATATACATATAAAATTGTGTTTTATAATCATACATATAAACACTTATTATATATTGGTTTTATGTATAGTAAAATAGTATTCTGCACAATTTATTAAGAGTTACTTAAATACGATTTATGTTTGATCAATGTATGTATATGTATATATACACACACATATATATATTGTCTTTAAATTATTAATTTCATATGACTTAAAAATGAAAGATTAAAATGGCAGTACTAATGACAGTAAAACTTTATATTTCACTACACTTTCATGTAGTGGATTTATTTATGAAATGTGTACAAACACATAATATCTATAATATTTAATAAGCTACGATATTCGTGATATATCTATCGAAAGTCTATGCTAGCAGCATTTTATATATCATATATGCATTTTGTTTTAGTCTATTTCGTTCTGAAAGGAGGAAATGCGAATAGCGTATGTATTGCAGCAAGCATCCTATCTAATTTTATACAACAATATTTTCTAAAAGTAAACATAAATTATTTTTTAGGAAATTATCTGTTATGAAATCATTTAGTATTGCAAAACAAGTTTCAAGCATCATTGGCAATTTTAGTTTGGAAAACTCGATGCAAACTGTAATAACATACTTGTCCCATTGTCCCAGTGTTTGTTTCATAGAAGATAAAAAAGTATTTAAGATTTGCTTAAAATAGCGGTTGTTATTAAAACAGCAGCGATTCATCGTGACTCCACGATTAATAAGAACATTTGCTTTGACGTACGAAATCTCATGCTATAACGATGAATAACAATTTTGTTATTTTGATTGTTCTGACAGTCCACTAAGAAACCCATGGCAAAACGGCGCAGATTCGCAGGTATGCAAATCAAAGTATGAGATTCTGGAACTTTTCTTTCTTTTGAAAGGGTTGATGGTAGACTGCTATTAGCAGTTTATGCCAGGTCTTACTACAATAGTCTATTTAAAAATATTAATTTACGTTGCACCACACATTATTTTTCGTAGTATTAAATGTTATGTTCTTTTTTTAATGGGCACTATTTTATTATTTGCTTACAATTAGTAGCATTTCTACAACCAAGGAATAACAAACATAATTACTCAATAATTGAGTTATGTATAATATGTTAGACAGGCTCATATTTTATAATATATTTAATATTATTTTTCTTCTTTAATTAAAAATTTATTAATTATACTAAATATGTGTCCAAATCGACACTTTATGTTAATCTCTATAAAATATAATAGTCATAGTTCATATGTTAGAAAAAAAATCTTGAAATTTCTAAGAATTGCAAATTTATTCTTATATTATCAGCTAGATATCTCTGGTTACACATAAATATTTAATTACATGTAACATAAGAAAAATTTTATCACATATTGTGTAATATCTTTTGTATTATACTTGTACATATTTCATTTGATAAATTCTCGAATTTCCTAAAGATATTTTCGTTAATGATTTTTTATTATTAGCTGTTTTAAGTTATGAGCTATCATAATGTGTGTGTCCCCTGAAATATGTTGCACAGTGTTTAGATCTCATTAGCTTTATACTTTATTTGATCATGCAGTTTGAATGTCTTGCATCTTGTCTGTCCCAACATGTTGTTAAGGGAGATCAATTTCATATATTTTTATTTCCAATTACATCAAATTTTACATATTATGAAACTTGTTACATTATGGTACAGTGTTATTTGTACTGATGTAAAATATAATCATGTGTCCATCAAATAATTTTAGAATACATCAATGCCGTATGGATAGTAAGGAAACTAATTGATTTGTCCTAATATCAACTATTCACTTCTAGAAAGCGCAATATTTTTTATATAGATATAGAAAAGTTGTACAAAGACGAACAAAAGTTTATAACATTGCCGGTGCAGAAAGGAGCGATGCGAAGATGATGGGTATCAAAGAACATGCATAGCTACATGTGGATCAATTTTTATGAACACAAACACTGGGGTAAAGGGCACACTATAAAGAAATTTTATGTTTGCTCTATCAAATTGATTATGTGATTTTTCATTAATTTGAATCATAAATAGTTATTCATTATAGTTTTCCATCATTGTTATATTTTATTTTCATAATTTGCATCGCTTTTGCTCTTATATGTTTAATTAACTTTTTTTACAGATGGTAAACACATTATTGGACATAACATAGCATTTTTTTTTAGCAGCCACAATGTTTAGTAAGAAACATGCTTATATTAATAGATAACAAATACTATTAGTATTATTTTGCTATATAGTTAAGTTTATGCTGTTTGATTTGAATTTATAATATTTGAATTAATAAATATATTATATTTATAATAATTGAATGTAATATTAAATTAATGTAAGAAAATAATTTTAAAAATGCTAATTTCTTTATTTTAAAATTTTTACTTTTTCTAAAATTTCAAACAGCATGAATGTTATTCAAGCTTTTTAAGTGATACATTTATATATTTTTTGCTTGCAGTAATATATATATATATATGTATTTGTGCAATCCTCACATGTGCAATTAATATTTTATTAGCTAACTAAGATATTTAATATTGCTTTTGTGTACGGTGATGGATTCTATTCAATACAATTTTAATATTGCGTGCTAATTTATTAGCATATGCTGCTAAAAAGGGTATGTGTAGTAATGTATAAAAATGTATCATATAAGTAACATATAAAATTAAAATATAAATAAGCACGCAAAAAGTAATTAGATATATTGTTTTAGTTTTTATTTCCAGTAGATATATTCTCACCTATCTATTCGTATTATATATACAATAAAGTTAATAACATTGAAATCAATAATGAATCAGAAAAGTGAATTAGCTGTTTTGTATCTGCTGGAATAAATGTACAATTATTTTCAATTTTTATCTATATACATTTTTTTTCAAGCATAGGATAATATGATAAACATTTTAATGTATTTTTCAGGGTGGTTCAAGAAAAAAATAACTTTAAAGAACAAGCTGCGTTAACGCAGCACGACACCAGATAATTGATAAAGAAAATACACGAGAAATTACATATGCTCCAATACTACATAAACATCAATGGTAAATTTTGCTATTGAGAAGACTAATATATCGATGGAAATATGATGAATAATGTTTCTTATGGAAAGAATATATTATTTTATTATATGGAAAGAAATATAAATAATGAACTTTGTAGTTAGACACTAAGAAATAATGAAACTGCTGTTTGTCACAATTACACAATTAATAGATATACAAAATGCATAATTCAGAAATTATTAAAATCATACAATGTAAATTACAGAAAAGTAGTAGTTATTGTTTAAATATTATTTCTGTTACATAAAGCATGTTCATCAGGTGTGTTTGAAGCCTTCATAGTTTATTTAAAATTTATTATTCATAAAATCATTTATAGAATAAAATGTACGTACATATGTATAAATGTACGCCTAATAGAACGCACGATTTCTAATTTTGAGTAGGTAACGCAAATATTTTTACGTACATTTTTTTTAAATTAATAGCGATCAATTAACAGAGTCTTAGATTATTTTCATATTGTTAAAGAATTTGTATACAAAGCTGTAATCGTTAATGAATTGATGTGCAATAAATATATTCGTGTGATCATTAGTATAAAAGTATATAGAGGGAATTCAATACGTGGCTTCTTAAGGCAAATTCACGAACAAGTAATTAATTTCGTAAAATATGAGAAAAATTTAATAAATCAACTCTAGTGAACTTATAAATCTGTTCGAAAATGTGATTGAACAGGATGTTTTGAATATATTAAAATATAACGAAGTATACAAATTATATTAACAAATTTATGTTTTAAATAATTTGTAAGTACCAAATTTGAACAATGACATAGAGTAGACCATATGTAAATGGGGCATTTAAAAGAGCGTTTGTTAAAGTTTTTATGTGTTAGTTTATTTTACAAAACAATATAATTTTTATTATAATCTACGTTACAAGATATGAAATAGGTGATAATACTCTATTTATAATATATTAAACACTTGTTTCTTAAAGTATCATTGTTTCATTTATTTACAAAATTGTGTAAGGTTTAACACACATAGTACTTATTTATATTTTACATTTAGTAAAGTACGTAATAAGATTATTGTTTCATTTCACATTACGCAATATATAAATTTCAATAATAATTTGTAATTATAGTGAACGATGTAAATTATTTATTCACATTTTATAACAATCCCAAGCTTCAAGATAAAACACCTTCAATCAAATAATTTCAACTAAATACCTGCTACAATGGTTATTCAATACATTTCTTCAGTTTTTGATAATGTCATAAAAAATGTAGTAATAATATTTTCTTTAATGGTATTTAGCTTGAAGATATTTTTAATCTATCAATATTCACAATTATAATACTACAATACAACACGATAAAATACAATACAATATAACACAATTATTCTAATGCATTTTTAAAAATTAATTAGACTTAATCTGTGCTGAATAAGTATATAAAACACATAGAATTTATAATTTATACCTATATACACTTTATTCACCATAGCAGTATCACAGGTTACAAAAAGTCTTAAGATCCATTTTGTACCAATTATGTAATTGATTATTTTTGTTTTTAACACGTTTAATCATCAGATCATTGCTTAGTTTAGCATAGTTTGTAAAAATCCTAGAATGTAACTACCCAAATCTTCATCTTGATTTGTCCATGAAACATACACGCTTTTTTGATCATCTTCATCACCTTCTACTTTTACTAAAACAGATTCGACAGATATTGATCCATCTGTTAATTGGACTGTCCAACCTGATAATCTCTCTTTCAGTGGTTGTAATAATTTTAAAGTCGTTGAATGTGCTGGACCAGGGTCCCTTACTTGTACAGTGGATGTAAAGCGTACTATATGTTTAGTTATACCTGCAGCTTTTGTCACCTTAAAACAAATTTTCAATTATTTATTATGTATAGCTTAACAAATTTATAAGTATATACTATCGATAATTGAACGGAACGTGATAATTACTTCATCTGCATCCACAAGACATACTCCATCTTCTCGTAACATTAAAACACTGTGGAGTAATCTTCGTCGTTTGGGATCTGGTGGCAAAGCCGAATATCTTTTGGCTTCAGACTTTAATAATGCTAAAGAAGCGTCTACTGGCACTTTGGCAATGGTTGTGATAACACAAGTTTCTCCATTTGCAGGATTGTAACAATTTGTTCCAAATTCTTGTTTTATTTTTTCTTTTAAATACTCCATTTTAGCAAATTCTCCATGTACAAGCATAACATTTTTTGGCTCACAATATTGTATTAATTGCATAATACCTTTTGCATCTGCATGTGCAGAGAAAGACATATACTCTACTGCCATTTTGACCTCGACAATCTGTCTGTTTTCGAATTCAATTCTTCTAGAACCATTTAAAACTTTATGTCCAACAGTGCCTTGAACGCAAAATCCAGGCATAATAACCATATTTGCTTCATTTGGAGCCCATTTCTTAAAAATTTGTAAAGATAATCCTGCATGCAACATGCCCGGTGTAGCAAATACTACCATAGCTCCAGGATTATCAATATATGCTTTATCAAATGGTTTTATATGTTTAAAATCAAACATATTTCTTTGCACAAAAGTTTTCTTAATCTTTTGATTAGTCCAAGTGATAAACATTTTATAATAATTATTCGCTTTTTCAGTTAATCCTAAAGCAAAATATACAGGAACCTTTAAATTCATTCGCTCCCAATATGTTTCTAATAATATACATAATTCTTGTGCACGTCCAAGAGCAAATACGGGAATTAATACTTTGCCACCTCTATCTATGCATTCATGAACCTAAAAGATAAATTTATAAATTTCATGTAAAATCTAATACACATGTAATAATATCGACATACTTTCTTTAAGAAGTCTCTTTCTCTACATCTTTTAGAATCTCTGATAGTTGTTCCATATGTTGACTCTGATATTAATAAGTCTGGTCTACATTTATCTATCCAGGCAGCACCTAAATGCCTATCAGGAGTCATATTGTAATCCCCAGTATAAACGATCGATTGTGAGCCAACTCGAATCCAAAACATTGCAGCACCAAGTACATGTCCTGCATAATATGCTTTTATTTCCAGCTCCGAATCAACCATCACAGATTGATGCAATGTAACAGCAATAACCTTTTTCATACAGTCTTTTATCATTTGTGATGTAAAGAAGTTGCTTTCTCCTTTACGTTCTACTGCAACTTTTCTCATATCTTCGAGTAAGATTGGTGCAATGGCTTTTGTTGGATGCGTCATATAAATTGGTCCAGTATACCCCACCTGTAAATGCAATCATTTCGTCAAAGATCATGTTTTAATATGTAACTTTTATGATCTATATTACCATTTCTGTAAAGTATGGGAGGGCACCACAATGATCTAAATGAAAGTGTGATATAATCACACAATCTATGTAATTAGTCGTTGGTCCTTCTGGGATTATGTATGAAAAATCTGGGAATCGTCTTTCATCATTGAATCCCATGTGCATGCCACAATCCAACATAATGTTCTTTCCACCCATTGATACTAGAATGCAGCTCCTTCCAACATCTTGACCAGCTCCCAAAGGGGTTACTTTGATATCTGGCATTTTTCTAAATAATGTATCTCAATTAAAATAACCTATTCACTTCATTTATTTACATAATATTATCATATAATAGAAAGATATCTATTATAATAAGGAAAATTAGTTTCGTAAAAATAGAGAAAATATTATTATTAAATTTGTAATCAATGATATAGTAAACTTTCTATCATTACAGTTGTTACCTACAATATCAGTCCTTTGACTGATAGGCTGTTTAAAAGACTTATTTGATATGTTATTAAAAACGATCAATTCACAAATATTAATTATTCATCATTCATTTCGTTGCTATTTTTGTATAATGAAGGACAAACTGAGTATCAGTCCTTGTTGCTTCATGTTATTAACCTATACTTTTACCGTGTCTTTACCGCAGACGAGATGCAGAATGTAAGTGACTGATAGAATACGACCAATATAGTAGCGGCCTAAATTAAAACTAAAATCTTCTATGAAATTACAAATAAAATATAGAGAGGATATTCTATAATCGCAGAAGAAATGTAGACTTTTATTCTTATACATACTTCTGCTTTAAAAAATTGCGATACGATCTATAAATAACTTAAGCATAAATTATGCCCGATAAGTAATCAATTAATGAAGAGAGCAAGAAAACCAGCAGAAGGAATAATGAAAGCTGTAAAAGTAAGAAGAGGGCGAGCAGTGTTGGTAAAACGATTAAAAGTAAAAGTAAAATCAGAAGCCATTGTACAGAGAGAGAGAGAGACACCTTTAGTTTTTCTATAATTATTTTAAATAAATATTTTATTTCTACATTAAAGTATTTTGACGATCGATCCACGTGTTCAACTCAACAATAACCATGATGATAAACGATATCGTCATTGATAACAAATCAATGTTCGAGTCGAGCCTGTGTAAGCGCTGTGCACGTGAGAATCAGCAGGGGCGTATGAATCTTCATGTGCGTCCTGCTTTGTAATTTGCGGATGATTCTATACAGTAATTGTTTAATATATCTAATATATTTCATAAGTTCATATAACCGTACCGTTCGTATTACCAATTTAATACGGTACATATAATTTTATAAAAATAGATATATAGAACATACACATACATCGGATTAATACTATGACTTATAAGATTTGTTCACTTGAATTTTTTCACGTTGTGGAAAGTACCTAGTAAACTTTGGTTGTAAAATTCTGTTCTTAATAAAGATTGTTTTGAAAGACATCCATAATATATACAAAATTCTACGATTTGTAGAAACGTGGTTTATCTATTGTTCCTGTTTTACCTATAACAAACATTGATATCTTATGTACAGTTACCTACATGATCGAGCAATACTCAAGAATTTTTAAAGTAGCGTTTCGCCTGTATCATGTCCAACCTTCTTCCACCGGACTGTGGAAACACGTTCCTGCCCCTGGATCGTTAGACGCAGTTTCACCAGTAGTCTCCTGTACGGCTACAGCGAATAATTAAGTAAATTAATATTGCAAAAATGAGGAAGCACTCGTGGCGATCTGGTTTGAGAATTTTCTATTTTGTAGCTACATATGGTAAACTAGAGATGCAAGATGGAATGAATAATTCACTTTGATAGTCCTTCTGGCTTTTAGAATCATTTCTTTTTCAGCGCCATTTATTGCTGAAGTATCTATGATTGAAAATACTGCTCGGGATATGTCGTTCGTTAATAATGAATTTCTTTTCAGGTGAGATAGTGCCGTTTACGCGATAGGATATCTATCTAGGATATCTCTAAGGATATATTAATTAGGAATAAAACTAACATAAGAATATGGTAAGTTTCAAATTTGTCAAAAAAAAAAAAAGAAAAACAAATTTTATATTATTTTAGAAATTCGAGACGCTATAACCTTTAAACACAAACGCAAGACTTGCGGATTTTCCCGATCCCCTAAATCACAACTATCTGGGAAGGTATGGAGGCAGGCTCGTACACAGTTTCAATACTTTATTCATATAATTTCGTAGTTACGGCATTATTTCTATATATTTACATATCTCCAATTTTTTCAAGGGAGCTCGTAATGCGTGCCTGTGCGCGCACTACTATATTATCCGTGTGTATCTGTACGTGTATCTGTTGCGTGTTCACATGTATTCGTGTTTGTTTGATCATGTTTTAGATAAGTTGTAAAACGTATCGTCGATATCGTTTCATCTTCTCTTGTCGCTGCTTACATTTTGTTCTCGTCCCCTTTATACTCGTGTCCTATAAAACATAGAACGCTACGGCGAAAGAAAGAGAAACTGCGAATTGGTTGCGCGGATCCGTCGTGTTGCATCATGGCGTCGAAGATCTGCGCGTCTCTAAAGTCGGGAAATTCTAACGAAAACGGCACAGGAGGCTTCGCATCGACATGTAAAAAATCTAAATGCATTATTTACGCTACGGCTCGTATTTTATATACTTGGCTCGTATCCACATTTAAGTTCCCGAAAACGAAAGGGGCTGGCCCGTGCGTGCCGAGGGAACACGCTGAGCCGGCCAATTGGCTCGATCGCTTTTTCTCTTTCGTCGCAGGAGAACACATGCGTGTGATTACACGAGCATCCACGCGCGCCACGCACCAATGCATATGTGTATATACCCTTTCCTGTCCGAGGAGGATCGATTTCCGATGTAAGCATTATACGCGCTCGAATCCTATTATACATACACACATACGTATAACAGTATACATGTATACGTGTAAGAATCGGGAGCTTCAGTTTCTTAAAGAACAAAAATATTCAGCGCGGTCGCTATTGATCTTTCGGCATTGCGTAACATTCACCGCACAATATCGTCTGTTTTCCCGTTCTGTCATCCGCTTCTTCTCCCCCATTTCACACGGAGTCTACGTTTTTTTCCGTTCTTCGCTGTCCACGAATAGAGAGAGAGAGAGAGAGAGAGAGAGAGAGAGACACGCGACACACACACATACACGCGGTTACTTTTCGACTATCTATAGATTGAATCGGTTTAGCGCGCCCGAACGTATAATAACTGTACAATTGTAAAATATAATTCCATCTAGCTATAGCGATTCTAGATACACTTGTGTGTCAGCTTATTATTCATTTTTTTTCTTTTTTAATTCTTTTCTCTTTTTGTCTGCGTACTATCCAACGACTTTCGGTTCGCCATATCAAGTGTCTCACGCTAATAAACTTTTCGCCTGCGGACACGCGCCATTTTTCTTTCCCTACGTCTCGTATGCGTGCCCACACACACACACACGCACACACAACATACACACACGCGCGCGTTCCGTTACAGACACAGAGACACATATACGACATTCGTTCGGTTTTGTTTCTCTCGCTCTCGCTTTCCTCTCACCATTTATCATTTATCACGCGTTCCTCTTTCTCGCTAACACTTTCCTTGTTGCCGCACTACGTATTTTAATAGTTAAGTTTAGGTATGACGTTATCCGCGACACACTTAAGTTCGAGGCTTTTAACGCGTTAAGTTAGAGTTTAGAGTAACATTTTGCTCGATAAGATATCTTTATTAGAAGTTAATTAGTTTAGTATAAACGTTAATCGTCAGTACACCGAAGGATATGCAGATAGAGAGTTTGGAGGGCAGTGATAACAATATGTTCGTGTTTTCTTGATGGGTGGAACGCGTGTTCTTGATCGATGGCGCGGCGTTGGCGTGCCACGCTACGCCACACCAACGAATAGCAAAGTCAGTTGCGATTGTTCATTTTTCAAGAGAAGAAAGCAGCAAAAAATTACCTTCACCACGGTACTCTGTTCCGTATACCACGAACACACTGATACATTATCGTCGATGAATTACGACCGACATCGTTTAACTAATCCGATAATCGTATCGCGTTCGATCGTACGGCAAAGGCGCGCGACTTTCTCGCTTCTCTCGTTCCTACCAAGACAAACGACTTGTTTAATCGTTAGAGAAAATTATCTTCGTACTCGAATGAATAATCTTTCGTATAAGCGTTAGGAAAACGGCTACGTTTAATCGCACTTGCACACTTCGAAATTTCATGCCACTTCACGTAGAAATTGTAAATGCAATCGGTGACGTTCGTTTCAACGTGCTGATATATCACGTTCCATCCTTTGAACGAAGACGAAGCAACGACATAAGAAAGAAAGCGGTTTCGAGTTTTACCAAGTTTCACCAGAAAAGCCGTAAGACGATCGATCCGATCTTCGTCGTATTTATCATTCGTCGACGTGGCAGCGCCAGGACGTTTCTTTGTTTTAATCTTTTCGCTACTACGGGCAACTGCAGTCGTTCTGCGTAAGAATTTTATTTCGCGGGGGACCGCAGCGACGTTCGACGAACAACGAATATGACGTTTCTACGCAGAGAATGGACAATCGGAAAAATGCTGCGTCGGACGATGTTACGATGCGATATCGTTAAGACTGCCCACTCAACTTTAGCCACGTAAATACACGAAATCTACTTCGACTTATCGCTTTTTATAGACTACGATCGATCTCGATGGCGCGACGCCTGTAGCGATGTCGAGGAGCGAAGATCGTCGTGCCATCTTTAAGCGTCGTGCGTAAACCGGTTTGTTCGATCGAACCGATTCGACGAGGTATCGCGCGAATAAGAAACCAACGACCAAGAGAATGAAGAGAGAGAGAGAGAGAGAGAGAGAGAGAGAGAAAGAAGAAGAAGGAAGATAAGAAGAAAGCGGAGAGTTGGAAAGCTCGTGACATTACCGGCAAAGATCGTGCTATATTTGGATTCATCAAGTTCTTGTGCGATTAAAGTACGAAATGGTGTTTCGAAATGTTTTCGTTCGTCGTATCTTTTTCTTTTACTTTCATTCCTTTTTTCGATCGTTTAAAGAGAGAGAGAGGGAGTTTAAAAAGAAGTCTCGGTCGCGTGCCTAGCAATGCTTTACCATGCGAGCAATCGTTCCTTTTTAGGTTACCGCACGATCGGTCAACTCTTACTTTTCGTAAAGAGAAAAGAGAGAAAGCCGGGAACCACCGATAAACCGCGAGAAATACCGTGACTCGCCTCCGTGATACTTTCGATTCCCTTTTTCATCGATTTCCTCTCTCGTCGTACGAAACGGCCGATCGGATCGGTCGAGGAGTCTTTCGTTCTGATATGCGTGGGAACCGTGGTCGGTTCGGTTCGGACCTCGGCTTCGGAGTTTCTTCTAATTAAAACGCGTTAATCGTGCTTCCCTGAGAGCCTGTACTCCGACGTTATCGAAAGTGACGCCTCACCAAGTTTCTGCTACCGTCGTCCTGTTGGAGAACGCTGGTCGAGTCGCTTGCGCGATCGACCGGAAAAGCGATGCTTGTCCGAGAAAGAAACATCCGCGTGATATCATGGACTTCCCAGATCTTGGACATCCGTCGTACACGTCGAATCGCTAATTGTGAAAGTTAGTTGGCGCGGTAGTTCCTTACGTGGAAAACGTTCGAAAGCTTCGTGGCGATTGATAAAAGGAGGGAATTCGAGCAAAGAAGCCGGAACGACGGAGAAAATGGCGTCCGATAAAAGGAGAGAATTCGAGCAAAGAAGCCGGAACGACGGAGAAAATGGCGTCCGATAAAAGGAGAGATTTCGAGTATAGAAGCCGGAACGACGGAGAAAATGGCGTCCGATAAAAGGAGAGAATTCGAGCAAAGAAGCCGGAACGACGGAGAAAATGGCGTCCGATAAAAGGAGAGAAATTGGACGATCGGTGGAGTAAAAATCGCAGGCGGAACGTGAGTAGAAAAAGAGAGCGTGTGAGCGGCCAGGATACTGGAAAACGGTAGCCTGCGTTTCACCTGCGACGCGATAACAGCGCGTTTATCGTTGGCGATCGAAGCGATAATTGAAGTATAACGAGAACGAAGTTTCGCGGGGTCGTAGGAGCGCGCATCGAGGCGCGTTCAACGCGAATAACGAGACTAATGAGCGCACTCGTTAGCGAGAGTCGCACGCCGTGGAATCAACAAGAACAGGTACGATAAATCCGATAAGAAAATCCTCCACCAACTTTCTCCGTGAGTCGTTGGAGAAAGCGGTGCGAGGTCGAGTAGCGAACAGAGAACAAAGTTGCTGGCGTTCCTCGAACATTTAGCCACCGTGCAATCTCTTCGAAGCTGGAAACACTTGGCGATTGAAATAATCGTTGCATTTCGTGGAAGAGAGAGAGAGAGAGAGAGAGAGAGGAGGTAACTAAGAGGCTGAGAAAATTCCTATTTTTCTCTTTTTCTTTCTTTTTCTTCCTTCAAACTTCTTTTTAAATTTCCTCGCTTGGAACGAGACTCAGGACGTCGCACGATGATCGAGGCACCAAGTGCAGAGTTCTTGAACATTTTACAATAATTGTACAACTTAGAAGCCTTTTAACGATTGGACGTTTTCTTCGTATCTCGTTGTCAGCCAGTTTCCTTGCCGAAACGAGAACGTTTCCTCCTCTCGACCTCCCGTCTAAGCGTCATCTTCACATTCTCTCTCTCTCTCTTTCTCTTTCTAACTCTTTCGTTCATTCAGAGTGTCACACACTGGCGCTTGCCGTTTCGACGAATGGTCGATCGCTGTGGGACGACGCACGTTCACAGTCCACAGGAAAATCAATTGCAAGCGAGTACGTATCGAACGATCTTAAATTAATTGAACTTACAGATCCCCCTTCTTGTCGGTATCACGTTTCATTATTGCTTATCCGCGAATTCATCCATCGATTCTACGATTCTTCCTTCTTTTCCAGACGACACACGCTTTATCGAGAGACGTTCGTGAGAGAGAAGTCCTTTAGCCGACTGCGGGACATTTGGACGAGCGCTTTCGCTTAAGGAAATCCCAGCGGGAGTTTAGGTAATTCAGCAGCTTCGCGGCGATAGAGACGACCTAATTACGGCAACGAGTAGCAATTTGGCTTAGGTTCGTCGACGAGGACCTTGGATCTACGAACCAACTGGATCGTCAGCTGGTCCAGACTGGTGCCGTTTTCACGTGACAATGTGCCCTGGTCGTTCACGCGTGAATAAAATAAACGAACAACGAATGAAACGTACATTGTACAGAAATTAAAGCATCGATAGTCTGCAGGATATCTGTCTTAAATTTATTATCAATTCAACACACGGTAGAACAGTAATTTCTATGTACACGTAGTTGCAGCGCGAACACCAGTCTCGACCAGACGCCCGTTAGAAAGCCGGGAACACCAAGCAGCGTGATACGAAAATATAGAGTATTTCGCCGATAATTATACTTTGGTCGCGCAAGAGGCAAGGTGCATCGTGAGAAGAGATGCGGCTGTCGGCTGGAAGCCGGAGGAGAAGCCCGCGGAGAGTTTCTATAGAGGCGGATACAGCTGGATCGAAACGGCCTCGAATATCCACGAAATGGAGTTCCTGCCACGCGCCAGTATAATTAACCCTTTGCAGCCCTTTGTTCGAGGATGCACGCGCAGCGAAATTCCGCTTGACAATTTTTATTTCGGCAGATATGCAGCGGGATATCCGACAGAGACGCGAAACGAAAGGAAGCATCGCGTGGCGCAAGCAAGAAGATGCAAGACTGATCATTCTCTGCAAAGGAAACAACGATAGTCTTCCACGGAGAGTATAAAGACTAGAGATAAAGCGACACGAGGAAGGAACGCGCGCTGGCGATTTCGGACATCAAAGGGTTAAACACCGGTCAAGCTTGATTCGTTTTTTTGTCTTTTTCTTTGTTTTTTTTTTGGCAATACTGCGTTCACACCCTGTGTATACGTATAAGCATCGATCTGCGCATGGCTACGTGTCATTTACTATTTCGACAGTGTCCTCCGAGCGTTTCCGCGCGCGATCACTTACAGCTTACAATGCCCGCGTCCCGCAAGAACGCGTTAAATTTACGGCTAATACACCGAGTCGCTTCTTTATATTCAAACAAAACAACGCGGACTATCTCTCATCCCTTTCATACCGTTTCCATCATGCACACCGTAACACGTATCTGCACGCTCTCTTCCATTGTTGTGTTAATAAAATCTATAATTTAATAAACAATTTACACGCATAACATAATCGATAAATATCGTGTATGTATATATATATATTTTTGTTTTTTGCTTTCTTCTATACAACAATAAGTTCATTAATCGCTAGATAGGATCGTTCGTATTGATACTTTCGTTCTTGCGCGTTAATTCCAACACTTTCTCGTCGCTCTGCGCGCGCGCTTCATGGACTATGGCAACGTCCGAACCAAAGCGAATTTTACTCTCCTGGTAGAAAGACTCTGCTGGTCTTTGCCGATCCTCGAAATACGTGGCGCGCACAATTTAAGTCTCCTCGAACGATCGTTTCTCCTCTCGAACGCTCCGCCTGAAGCAGGATCATCGTGCACCTGAATGCGCGATGAACCTGTGCATGTACAACGAATATACAACTAACAACACATCTAGCAACGAGGAAGTTTGATTTTATCTGAGAATATTCGTCTCTCCCTTTCAATTTCTTTTCTTTTTTCGGGCAAGTGGCGCGCTCGTATTTCGAGGACTCAACGCTCCGAGTCGCGTCGCCTGTGCTCGACGTCGCGTTAGCGCCGACAAAGTGCTGCAACTAAAGCCGAGCGTCGCTCTGACGAAGAGTAACAACGCCATGCTCCACGTCCGCTCGGACACGTTTTCGATCGGCACAACCATTCCATACATCCTTCCGCAACGCACCTTCCGTGCCTCTATCCCTTTCCCTTCTTCTCTCTTTCGCGTCTGCGTTTCTTCATCTGCCTCTTCCTCTGCCTTTCCAGTCGACGCGATCGGTCTCGTCACGCCGATCGCCGCAGCGAGCTTCGAACCGCTCGGTGTCTTCCATCCTGGACGCGCGCAGCCTCCGCCGACAGGATCGTCGCGCACAGCGTCGACCAGGCTGGATCTCCATCGATATAACATTGGATATGCTTATAATGCTGATTCACCTAAGGTTGACCGGCGGCTGAGACACGGAGGAGATGGGATTTTGCCTGTCTGGTCGTGTGCCGCCGGAACAACGATCGCATCACGACGTCTGCGAAGATCGCTCGAGACGACTCGTCTCGGGCGCAGTCTCCTCTCTCGTTCGCCGCGTTTATCCGCGAGGAACACAGCCCGTTCTAACGTTCGTGGAGAAACGCGTCGAAAAACTAATAGCTAAATAGTTCCCCTAGCACCAACGAAGGACCTAAGAAGAGGCTGTCACACGTTCCTCGTCAAGTTCTTGGACTCGCGTGTTCACCTGGCCACGAGGTTTTCAAGAGCACGTGCGCCACTCAAGCGGACGCGTGAATCTCGAAGGCTGGCCGTCTCTACACGTACCACTCTTTGATGTCTATCAGTTCTCGTTTCTTGTTCGCTTTGCTGCCATTTGCGCCGTTCTTCATGGGCCCGTTGAACGGCTGGCCGGAGCCAGCGGCGCCGAGCAGCGCCGCGTTCGGGTCCTGGCAGAAGGTCTTCGTCTCGTCCACCTTGTAGCTGGTCTCTGGACGATTCTTGAACTTGAGGATGATGAGAATGATGAGCACGATGGCGATCAATGCGGCGGCTATGATGCCGATTATCAGCGCCGCGTTCTCTGCCGCCTCGGACGTTATCCTCTTGTTGTTGTTGTTGTTCTTCGGCGGCGTCGGCATCGGCGGGTAGATGGGCGGTGGAGGCGGTGGAGGTGGGTCCGTCATCTCCGTGGTCGTTGTTTGGGTCGTCACGGTGCTCGATCTCTGCGTCACAACACTGCTGCAACGTTCGAAACGAGTCATTGTGAGTCACCTGAATGCTTTATCGATCATCTTTATCGTTCTAAGTATGATAATTGAACGTAACGATCGACAGCTTAATGAAAAATTCAGAACCAGCTGCGATCCTTTTGGAAAGCCAAAATGTGTGTAATGACGACGAGTATACTCGTGAAACACGGAGTGTGCGTGGCTGTTGCAATGAAGTTGCAACGAAACGACCGCTTTGTTTCTTAATTTTGTCACTCCAGTTTACTATGTTGCAGTTTAACACGTTCGTCGCAGTGTGATTCGGCTAAGCTTCCTGCGGGGCCCAAATCCGACCGCCGGTACCCAGAACGTAAATAGAGCGACAAGCAGGAATTCATTGTTTATCCCCTTCGATTCATTATAAAGAAAAGATTATTTATTTCTGGAATGGAGAAAGCGATAAGCTATCCAGCTAGAGTGTTCCGAGAGATCTCATGGCATATACCTCGGATCTTTCATTTAGTCGAGAAGCATACTTGTGAGACGTACATCAGTGATGTTTTCGTGCTCAAAGTGTTGAGTAAACAGCGTGAAAGTGAGTAGTCATAAGGGATAGTCATAACATCACCCCAAATGTGTTTGGAATGTTTTAACGAATACCATACGATATAGTATAATGTAATATATTACCCAGAATATAAATTAATAAAAAGTATGGTATAATGTGTCTTTGATGTTTGTATATCCTATATATAATATCGTATATTTAATTAATTAACTCGAACAAGAAGAGCGTCACCATCGCAAGTATACCCGTCGTATAGATATGTGCGACGTGGCGACGAACGTGTTCAAACAGCAAATTGTAACTTCTTCTTACGCACGACGAGTATACTCGTCAGAAACAACCAACTGGTCAAGGAATGGTCATTCCTTTGTTACTCAAATTTGTTGCGTTTTTCATATCATGTATGCAGTTCATGCAGCAAATAGATGTTAATTATTCGTTTATGTATAACTAAATTGAAGATTTTTAATTTACAGATAATATCTATGATATAACAGTTATGAATGTAAAAGCAGTCGAAAATCCTCCACATATTCTTTCAGTTGCTATAACGGGACGAACTCTGATTAGAAGCATGCAAGCTCGAACAATCGCATTTATCGAGAATAAGTTTCCATCATTTTCTGTCTATCGCGCTTTCACGATACAAGTTGCTTTATCCGATAGGGCAGAAAATATTTCGGATAACCGACGAGTTGGACGATAATAAAGTTACTCGGTCACGAGTTCGCGTAACTGACAGTGAACAAAAACTGGATCGGATAAACGAACTTCCACGGTATTTTTATCTATTCTGAAATTTGTTAATTTCACGGAAAATTAATATTTTTCGATGGTTTAATGTTTTGAAAAATTCCCAAAATTCAGAGACCATCGTCTCACATTTTCATAATTCGTTGATTCTATCGATAATACTTTTCGTAAGGATTTTGCAAATAACTGGTATTTTTATTTCTCTGTCGAGAGGGAAGTCGTTAAGCGAAGAAAATACAGGAAAATTGAGATATTTCCAGTCGTCCTCGTGGCAAGCGTGTGGAAAATTTGATAAAGCGGAAAATTATGCGACGTTAGTATAATATTTAAGGTACGGAATAATCATGTGATCATTAATTTACGTTAACGCGCTGTTTAAAAACGAAGCGTATTCGAAATATCAGCCACGAGAATTTATTTCTCCGAACGTATATTTGGGAATTTATAGTAACGAGCAAATGATTGCTAATCAATTTTAAGATCGCAATGGAGGAAATTGCAAACACTATTGCTACTATCAATTTCGTCTCGAACAATTCGACCAGCAGCTAAATCTACCGCCAGTTTTAAACGTTCGATCGGACGAATCAGTTGAAACTCTTAATTAATCAAACTGACGAATTAAATTTAACATCAAACTCTGGAATTTTGTGTAAAAATCAAAAATTGCGTCTGCTGCGTCAGTAGGAAATACAAAGTACATTAAAAATTGCAAATATATATTTTTAACGCTTGAAACATCGAGATATTCTATGGCTGTATAATAATTAATGTCCGAATAATTATAATTATGTAGATATTCTGCATGATTACTTCATAAACACGTTATTATTGTTTCCCTAAAATCAATTCCTTTGATATGGAACAAAGCATTATTATTAGAACGTTAAGCCACATTATATACGTCGTTTAACAGCGGGTTAAAAAAAAAAAAACCTGGAACAGTTCGCAAGTTTTTCCATTTCCTCGAAAAAATAAAGCGCAACCTCTGGACGAAATTTCTGTCAAATAAATCGGACGTAATAAAATAAAGGCGTGAAAAACCTACATAATACGATATCTAATTTTCTCTATTCCATAAATCTCTCTTTCCATTCCTATGGTTTTCCTAGCGAAATATGGTACAATAAATTTACGTGTCTCTAACAGTGTTGCAAAAATCATAGAGTTAAATAAAACGTGCACGAAAGAATTTGTCGATATATACAGCTGTCATAATGATGGAAAAGTACGCTGAGAATCCGAGAAGCGATCTAATCGCCAGTGAAAAATAAGCAAACACGTATACGTACGCTACCACTGAGAAATTTGGAATTGCTCACTGTAATTCTAGCAGCCGCTAATTCTATCATTTTTAAAATGAAAACATCACAGAGACGACGATAATAATTTCCTTTCCGAGAATAACGCGACTTTAAAAGCAAATTATTTTCCAAATTTTCCCGAGCAACATGTTGCAACGATCGGAAACTTCTGACTCACAGCTCGCTTCTGAAGCAACCGAAGTACCTTTAGCACGTAAAGAAACCAGAAACCCGGAATCGCTTCGCAAGTTGCATCGTCGATTCGAAATTAACGCGTAGTTACAGTTTCTCTCACTTGGACCAACTTGTAACGAAAGAGCTCCCCTAGGTATGGAAACCTCCCGTACAACACTCTGTAGCGATTCCAAACTTCTGGCCGAGCAACGAAAGTCCACCTGACGCAGAAAAAAAAAGAACCAAAAGAAAAGAAAAGCAACAGCGAGAAGGAAAATGGAATACGTTTGGATGGCGATGGAAAGAGTTGAAAATTGGCGCGGAGCAACGACGCCGGAACCGACGTGTCGCCGGAAACGCAGCAGATGTGCACGCACAACGAACCCCGGACGACTTAGCGGAATTCGTGTGGCGGCGAGGTTCCAACGTCGCCGCGGGTGTCCTCGCGAGGAACTGGCAAACTCACCTGACGTGGCTGGTTTCGAGGTCTGTGGTTGACACATTGTACTGGACGGAGTCGGTGACGATGTCCCGGGTCGATGTCGACGGCGAGCCTGGAGACGTTTGCGTGCTGATGTGGCTGGTCGTGTACTCGCGGCCCGTCGTGTACGCCACCGAGCTCGAGTCTGCTTTCGGATATGGAAACGAGAAACACAGACAGAGATAGAGAGGGAAGCGTCAGCCGGCTGCTGCAATTACGTGTATCCGATTGGCTCCAACAGGGGGATGGGGTAGTAACGTGCTACCGACAATATTTACGCGTGCGTAGGCCGGCGATATTCACGCGTGCGTGGCCAGCAGCCACGTTGCGAGCACCCAACCACGCTCTGGGACTCGTGTTTCCTGGCTTCCAGGGACAACCGTTCGATCATTCACGCACGCATACCGACCACCGTCGTCTACTGCGTTCTGTATATACGCGTTTCTATACAACTTCGCTCTACGACCGGTTAATTGCTTTCCTTTTTCGCTCTGCCCTTTCGTAACGTCGTGACAAACGCGCCACTATAGACACGTTTACGTAAAACGGGTTGAAAGTTTCCGGGAAATTTCAGATGTCGGCTGCCTCGTGCTTGTAGCTCGGCCTGGCGATGTTTCCTAATTACAACCCTCACCGTTATGTTTCGTAATTGGCGGAGTATGGCTCGGTTTTACGCAGAATCCACGATCGTTAGGTCCTCGTCTGGCTTCTATTTTTACGAAGAATTGATTACAAGCTGGGTATACTTTTCCTGTTCTTCTCAGCCACGTCCAAGCTGACGATTTATATTATACTCTTCGACACGTTTGCCTTCGCTCCATTTAACTCTGCTCTTCTCTTCGACTGTTCGCTTCCCTCCGATACCATTTTCTTAGGTCTCCTACTTTATTCGTGTAACGAGTGCAAGCTACTCATATCGTGATAATATCTAGCGAAATGTAGTATTCGTTTTGGACACAGAACAACAGGATTAAAATATCCAGCCAGAATTTCGTCACAGTGATACGACTCGGTTTAAGAGCTGAAAATGCACGAGAATTTTCAGGGGTTTTAAAATGTTTCGGCTGACGAGGAAATGCTAGATACGACGTTTTAAGCGAACAGATGTTATGTATCGAGCAGCTATCGCAGCAACTATGCGTAGAACTGTACATGTGCAGCAACGTATTTGCTTCTGGGGAAATTAGTGTGACTATAGTCTGCGAGATACTTTTCCCTGCTAATCCTCAGCAAACAACAGGCGTTTGATAGTTTGGCTGAAATTAGACGCACGAAGGGATCGTTGGGTGATGGAAAACACGTAGCAGAGTTGAAGGAAGAAAAGTTGGTCGGTTGACGTTCATCCAAGGTTGAAGTAGGGTTGATAGTTAATGATGAAGTGGCTGGATTAAGCTGAGTCGAGCAACTAGCAACTTGCGTTAATTTTGTATAACACTAGAGGTAACTCGCCTTGCTTTGCCGACAGTGGAAAGTTCACGAGAGTTCACGAGGTACAAAGTTCACGAGAATGCTTGGAGAATCCATGAAAGCGAAGAGAACGAAGAGGCGCGAGTAATTTGTCGTTTGAGTTCTTTTTAAATATTCTAAATATCCAACGTTGTCACGGTATTCGATTCTGTTTAAAATACTCGTTTTATTGGAAGCAAATATTTTTCTAAATGCACTGACTCTACGTCGCAGAAAGCTTCACTCTTGTTTCGAGGCGGAATTCCTTTCATCGCTGGAGGAATACGAAACGATTAGAATCGGAATGTCAGTAGACGTGGTCGTGGGGTCGATGATCGTTAAAGAAACAGCCTTGACTAATTGTAAGTCGGTGCACACACGAAACATAACATGCGAGGCAGAAAGCTCGCTTTACAACGTTCGCCATCGATTCGCGGTTGAACTAGTTACGATATGTCTACCGGGTAGGTTCGTTAACCGGCTAGGATTCGTCGATCGAAGCGTCTGCTGTCCTCAAAAATTACACCTCTCTGAGAATAGTTTAAAAAAAAAGTAATTTTGTCGTCAAACTCGCAACCGTTTGTTAAATATTAATTGGTTTTATGAATGAAGCAATTTAATTTAGAGTTTTTTAAATATCTATGATAATTGAAGATTAAATAGAAGACTATGATATTGGAGAACTATCACGTTTGTCTGTACATAATATGATAGGATTTCAACAAGATACAACTTCAATTTCTTCAAACGATGTAACGATATGAAAATTAAATTAATAATCATCGATCGACGACCTTTATTCGACCAGATTACCTTAGGCTACTATTTTTTTATACGTATGGTATAATTACTGCAATAAGATTGTTCCAACTTTCTCAAAAAATGTAACGATATCGACTTTATATGAAAGAAAACTATGAAACCATCGGTCGAAAGCTGTTATCCAAGCAAATTATTTTACAATTACTTCAATAAGATTGTTCAAAGTTTCTTAAAACATTGAAACGACATCGACTTTAAATGAAACAATATGGTCTTTAGATGAGACAAGGAACCACAAAACCATCGGTCGAAAGCTATTACCCAAACCAAATTACTTTACGCCACTATTTCTCCGTAGATAGAATAATACAATTACTACAACAGAACTGTCCAAACTTTCTCGATAGATGAAACGATATCGATTTCAGATGAAAGAAAAAACCATAAAACCATCGGTCGAAAGCTGTTATCCAACCAAATTACTTTACAATTACTTCAACAAGACTGTTCAAACTTCTTTAAAACATCGAAGGATATCTACTTTAAGTGAAACAATATGGTCTTTAGATGAGACAAGAAACCATAAAACCATCGGTCGAAAGCTACTATCCAACCAAGTTACTTTACTATTTCTCCATACATGGTATGATACAATTACTCCTAGAGGACTGTCCAAACTTTATCAAAAAATCGAATAGAACATCGGCTTTAAACGGAACAGTATGGATTTTGGATGAAACAATTTAAATAAAACAAGAAACCATCGGTCGAAAGCTACTATCCAACCAAGTTACTTTACTATTTCTCCATACATGGTATGATACAATTACTCCTAGAAGACTGTCCAAACTTTCTCAAAAAATCGAATAGAACATCGGCTTTAAACGGAACAGTATGGATTTTGGGTGAAACAATTTAGATAAAACAAGAAACCATAAAACCATCGGTCGAAAGCTACTCTTTTCAACCAAATTACTTTACACTACTATTTCTCCTACTATAGGAGTATTGTACTATGCAGGATATAGTACAATTACTCCTAGAAGACTTCCAAACTTCCTCAAAAAATTGAACGACATCGATTTTAGATGAAACAATATGGATTTTGGATGAAACAGTTTAAATAAAACAAGAAACCATCGGTCGAAAGCTACTATCCAACCAAGTTACTTTAGTATTTCTCTATACATGGTATGATACAATTACTCCTAGAAAACTGTCCAAATTTTATCAAAAAATCGAAAAGAACATCGGCTTTAAACGAAACAGTATAGATTTTGGATGAAACAATTTAGATAAAACAAGAAACCATAAAACCATCGGTCGAGAGCTACTATCCAACCAAATTACTTTATGCTACTATTTCTCCACACAGGGTATAGTACAATTACTCCTAGAAGACTTTCAAACTTCCTCAAAAAATTGAACGACATCGATTTTAGATGAAACGATATGGATTTTGGATGAAACAATTTAAACAAAACAAGAAACCATCGGTCGAAAGCTACTATCCAACCAAGTTACTTTACTATTTCTCCATACACGGTATGATACAATTACTCCAACAAGGCTGTCCAAACTTTCTCGACAGGTGACACGACGATGTCGTGTTCAGCTGAAACAGAAATCTATAAAACCATCGATCGGTAGCTACCATTCGACCAAATTACACTACAGTTTTTCCCTACGTGATACAATTACTTCAACGAGATTAATCAAACTTGTTCAACTACGTTGCAGCGAAGCTTCAATCGCGTGATAAAGTAGCCGAATCAGGATTTCGTCGAATGTGAATCTGGTGAATAAAAATGAATAATAAGATGATAAAACGGAGTAGTAAAATGGAGAAACGAACTCGACGAAGGTTGTTCCGGACGTTTTGCTCGACGTTGGACGCGAAATTGCCTCAACCATGATAAACGAGCGGCGAGCGGCGATGAAGAGGAGCTTCCTATTCCGCGATGAAGAGCGGCGTACTGAAAAGAAGTCGCATCAACGATCTCGTCGAACGGGGGAGTGCTATTTTCGTGACGGTCAACTTAACCAGTGGCAGTGGGGATTGGCGGAGCTTTCGCCGCATCAAGTCGAGGGATATGCAGATGAAGAGGACGCCCACGGGCCAAGTATTTCCATAACGAGCTTCCATGCGTGCCTCGATCTTCTTTTCCCATTTTTCCATTTCTTTTCTGTTTCGTTAGCTTCTTTTCTCACTTTTTCTCATTTATTCACGCTAATGGTTTCAAAGCTCGTCGAACTCGATTTGCTTCGATTACGAACAGCGTAAAGGAAGGCAGACGATTCCACCTGGTTCGCAATAAATATTAATGCGGTGGTGCGTGCAGAGGAACGTCACCGGAGGCTGCGTGCGATTTTCATCGACTGTTTTTCATCCCGCGCGATCCTCGACGTTGTTCGGCGGGCAAATTTCGTTGTCAATATTTGTACATATAACAGTTGATCTTCGACGTTCGTGGATCTATTGTCTTACCTTAATGAATTCTAGATTATACGAAGATAGGAAGAAATCGGGAATAAAATATCTTGTACAGAAAGGCGCGTTTTTAATCATCGTATTTAATCGTCCGATATTTTCATATCGTTCTACTAGAACCGACTATACTTTATCCGACTAAGAGCAATTGTTTTCGATTTTAATTACGCGTACTCCACTTCGACTTGCGTAAAGCAAGAGAGATCGTTTCTAGCATCGAAAAAGTCGCGGCTGTATTTCTGCAGACGAGAGAAGCTCGAGGAGATTATCAACAGCTTCGTAAATGATCGTCGTACCGTCTTTGAACTGGCGGAATTAGAAAGAGGCGAGGAGTGGGAAGCAAAAGAAGAAAAGAAGCATCGTCGAACGATGCGGAGATGTAACGACAGTAATAGAAAAGCAGTACTTGGGTCGAGTGACAGAATCGTGCGCAGGAAATGTTTCTCGAACTAGATACGCTTTAATGGAAACTCCTCTCGAGCATTCTCTAAACAAGAAGTCTCTTTCATCAACAATGCTGTGTAAAGCCATTCCGAACGGAATACGAAAACCGTGGCTCTTGAAAAAGACCATCAGACGAATTTCCGGCGCGTCGAGCCTTGGAAAACCACACGAGTCTTGGAAATACTCCGCCTGCATGAGCACGTAGCGCATACTAGCAAGTGAACGAGAGGAAACTATGCGCGGAGGATCAATACCTGGCATAGTATGGTTCGTTGTGAGTATAGGCAAATCAAGCGTTCCGAAAACAACAAACAATAGGAAACTAAAAAAGGGGAGAAAAGAGAGAGAAAAATCGGCCAAAATTCCCGCAAAGGTGAAAGTTCGGGCCGAGTACATGGGATTTAATAACAGTCTTATCAGAAAGGTTTGATAAGAAGCGTTAAAGAGACCAAGAACTGGTCGTATGAATTTCACATATGCTTCCTTGTTTGAGAAAGATTATGCAACATTTGCAATACGAAGACGACGATCGATCGCGTGACGTCCGGTGGCAGAAGCATTAAAATTAATGGCAAGTCTAATGAATTTGCCAGAAATGAAATAACCGAAGCGATTAAAAATATCTAATCAGCGTTCAGAGGTCTTTGAATGTTTCAAGAACGCGCCGCACTGGCTTATTTACCATCCTGAACGGTGCTCCAATTTATTTGCCATCCTGAGCGGCGCTCCGACTTAGTCGCCAGCTCGAACATCAATTTATTATTATTTTGCCATCATACGAATAATAAAAACATTTCCGTGGCGTCCTGAGCGAAACGTGTGATTCTGGCGTGGCAGTCAAGGCGTTAACCCACCGCTGGTTTGGCTGTTGGTAATTTCGCCACATGGACAGGAACGTTTAACGAACGTCCTGACAAGTTTAGTCAATTGGTCAACGATCGCCAGGCCATTGCTGCAAGCTCAGGAGTAAAATACGATCAAAGTAAATGGCAGGAGGCGGATACACAGAAAATGCAGAAGGGAATGAAAATGAAATGAAACGGACCAGTGGCGGATGTGACGAAGATCTCCTCGGTGGTGACGGGTTCCCCGGAGCCATCCTCGCAGTCCTCCTCGTCGTCGCACGACGGGCGCTGAAGGTCCTCCTTGTGATGCTTCGGCCTGAACGTCGTCGGCGACCTCGTTGGCGCGACGTAGACGGGCGTTATTATGTCGTCTGTGAAGAAGGACAGAGAAACAGGGGTTAACGATTATTGAAATTGCGTAGGATGCCATGCGACGCTCGCATAATTTCCCTACGATTGCGTGGCTCTCCCACGGTTTGCGTCATCCGCGTAGCGGAAAACGAAAATGTGGTTACCGGGCTGGCGGCGCAGGGAAAGGGCCGATAATGGAGATAGAACGCGTATTTGATTGGGGAATTTTGTTGGCCGATATCAGGCTCGTTTCAGCTTTCAATTCGGTTGCCACGGGAACGCGGTCGGTTTTTCATTTTCAACCATATCCTGGCTCGATGGATGACAGGCATCGACGGGCTCCGAGTGGGAATAATCATATTATTAACCCGACGATCGGGATATTAGTTGTATCAAACCCGCGAGTGAAGAGGTCCTCCCTTTTCTCATTTTTCTCTCCTTTTTTTCCGTTTCAAAATTCGAGAGATGATTGGCTTGGACGGTTGAATGGTTAAAGGTACAATTGCAACGGTTGTAATTGACGTAATTCGCGCTATTGTTGGAGCAAAAGATATAACGATGACGTGAATATCGAATTACGAGTAATTGTAAGGTACACTTGATTCGTATGGCGCTTTGGTCCCATTTATTTTAACGTCCCCTTTTCTCGTATCTGCGCGTTCACGCTATTTATTATTTCAGGAGGAAGATGTAATTACAATCTTTAAATCGTACGCGATAATTCGTTTGGCATTTTGACTATATTTTTTGATATATTCCAACTCACTGTGTTCCCAGGTTTACACTATGCAGTTTCAATAAGACTGCAGAGTTCTAATTTCATGGAATATTATCTAAATCCAGGTGTTTCTCTATCGACGCTAGAAAATATGATAAAAGCCAGAGTATATTTATATTGAAAGTTAAAACACGGAGGAAAATTTCCGTCCTCGTAAAAATGTTTATCGACGTTTCGTTTAATTCTAAGTTTAGATCAAGTGTGAGGGTAAGTTTTATAACCGTGGCCCTAAATAGCTTTAACCTTTAAGCTGTTACGTTAGTCGTTAATTACAGGCGGACTCGATCCGCCTCGAGAAAATAAACAGAGAAATGGTATTTTGTCAAATGGATTATTAAACTATTATCAAATACTGGGGTAGCAGAGATCTACGTCTAAGGATTATCAGGAGGAATATGTTTCATCTCCTGCGTTGGAAATTATCCTGCCAACCTTTCGTTCAACTGTATAATTTCTACAAACTTCCTTTCTATTTTCAGAAATATATTGTTTCACGTGTCGTTATTATTACGCATATGGCACTGTATTTAATCATTGATGAATTTCTACATTACGTTTGTATCATATCTCATAACGTTGTGTGCGATACCTTTACGAAATCTTCTTGGTAAAACCCTTGAACTATACCGAGCTTGTATGCGTGTAAATTCGAATTGTTTAAAATTTCCCGCGGGAAGTTTCCTCGGAAATGCGCCACATTAACAAAGGGAAAAACACTGCACGAGGTGCACGTAAAATGCACAATGAGGAACACACAGGTAGGAGATAAAGTAGATTAAATATTACAATTCCCACTGTTGAATCTACTTCTACCACACACGCACACACACAAAAAAAAGGAAGAAAAATATGTACTTGTGCGGTATAATGCTTTACATATTTGGTGACTCGATATTATCGCTGGAAATGTGGCGCTTCTAAAATTACCCGGCGCCAGCTGTTAGTTGTTAGCTACTTTCGTAATATCGTGACGATCGGTGCGCGTTGACTTATTAAAGGGATCGTATTAATTCAGTTTTTAGTCTGCCGGAGAAGATTTCCGAGCCGGCTGCCAGAGAAGACGAGGAGGTCGACGAAGGAAAGAGAAAGGAGGGGCGCCAGCCAGGGATCCTAAATATGCAAATGAATCGAAGATACAACCGGGCAAGCATGAAGACGAAAAGGTGGCATGCCATGCGATATGCGAACCCATTCGTGCGTGTGTGTTCTCCTTTGCCCTCTTTCGGCTCCGTTATTATTTTCACCTATACAGGTGTATATCTCATCGACGATATTTTCGTCATCGATTTGTTAGAAAAAATTCATCGCGAATTTCGTTTGCGTTATGGTACATTCGAATGATTATGCGAGGCGATTCTCCGCTTAATGAGGTATGGTATGAATTTGCTATCGAAGTGACTATTGGCTTGGCAACCAAGGTATTGCTGGTTTTGTCATTAGGTGGTAATCACAAAATCAGCAATCACTCAGTTGCCAAACTAATATACTTTGAAATAGCATTTTACAATTAACCATCAAGTACTGCGAAGAATATAGTTATTGCTTAATGGGACTATATTGTGATATGTATGGTATGAACTTGTTATCGAAGTGACTATTGGGTTAGCAACTAAGTGATTGCTGATTTTGTAATTACCACCTAATGGCAAAATCAGCAATCACTTAGTTACTAATCCAATATATTTTGAAATAGCATTTTACTATTTGCCATCGAAGTGACTATTGGGTTAGCAACTAAGTGATTGCTGATTTTGTAATTAACACCTAATGGCAAAATCAGCAATCACTTAGTTACTAATCCAATATATTTTGAAATAGCATTTTACTATTTGCCATCGAAGTGACTATTAGATTGACAACTAAGTGATTGCTGATTTTGTAATTAACACCTAATGACAAAATCAGCAATCACGTTACCAATCCAATATATTTTGAAATAGCATTTTACTATTTGCCATCGAAGTGACTATTAGATTGACAAATAAGTGATTGCTGATTTTGTAATTACCACCTAATGACAAAATCAGCAATCACTTGGTTGCCAACCCAATATATTTTTGCTATTTACCACCGAGTATTACGAAGAATATAGTTATCGTAACGCAATGTAATTATTTCGACGAAGCGTATTAATCATGAAAAACATATCTGGAAAGTCGAGTCGTGATCGTACGAGATAAAATAATCCGCAGAAGCCGTCAGCAGCATATTCTAACGTGTGCACGCATACATAAGTAATTGGCGTTTATCGATATTTTTCTGCAAACATATTTCCGAATGTACGTATAATCAACGTTTGAAATAATTAGTTCTGTCTCGAGATAATTATAAATCGTGTTTGATCGAGGGTTTGAAGCGATGGGCCGATTTAATGCGCGTTTCTTTTTTATTCGTAATGATGGGATAACTGAAAATGACAGTTAGATTATTTAACGAAATGTTACGTGGATGTACGTGATGTTGAGAGGACCCGGTGGAAATTGCATTTGCATAGCATCGCTGTTTATGATAAAATGTCGTGTATTTTATATTTCAAATAATTTATCAGTATTATTCATTCAGAACAAGAACGATAAATTTATATGACGAGAATTCTGCGCTTTGGAAATGATTGATTTCTATAAATTATCGCAGTATTTGAAAAGATAAACAAGTGCGAAAACGATCATCGATGAAACAAATAACGAAATTCCTATCATCTCGACTTGTCACATCGATGTTTATTTCATTTCCGGTATTTATAATCGATAACATTTTCATAAATAAAATATTAGATAACAGAGACTCCGTAGCTGCCACAAACTCTGTGGAAACATTGTCCCTCCGTAAATTTCATTTCTTCGTTTATATTTTAAATAAATTGCTTTGCAAAACGTATTTGTCGAAAAATCTGCCAACTACGATCGATAGCACTTTCATAAATAATATAATAAAACAGAAAGCACCAAATTTCCAACGTTGTATTTCAATTCCGTTCCGATCTATAAGCTTCTTCATTTTTTTCATCGCATCTCATTTTCAATTTACGTCAAATAATTAGTCGCATCGCGTTGCAATTAGTCGAAAAAAAAAATACGGTAAGTGCCGCCGACAGGCGACAGTGCCCTTACCATGTATATGTGTCCATCCTTGTCTAGGGGAGTGCTAAACGTCTCTCCTTTCATACTACACGCTAGATAGAGTTCGTTGCGTCTTTATATAGTAACGCAGCGAACGAACGACCACTAGCGAGAAAGCAGTTTTTCGTGAATAGCTCGAAAACGAGAGATCGAATCGAAAAGTTGTGAGGACAACTTTTACTCGCCACGATACAACCGATCGAATAATATAACGTTCGAGTTTGTTTGTCGCGTATGAAAAATTAGTTGTATATACATGTATATACACTTATATATACATGTATATACTCTTGGCAATTCAGCTTTAATATTCAGTTCACACATGCAAAATTACATTCTTCCTCAAAATTTCTTCTCATTTTATTCTCCTCAATGTCCGAAGATGTCTGTTAATTAATAGATGCTGGGGTATTGTATTTCAATTCCGCTCCGATCTATAAGCTTCTTCATTTTTCTCATCGCATCTCATTTTCAATTTACGTCGAATAATTAGTCGCATGGCGTTGCAATTAGCCGAAAAAAAATACGGTAAGTGCCGCCGAAGGGCGACAGTGCCCTTACCATGTATATGTGTCCATCCTTGCCTAGGGGAGTGCTAAACGTCTCTCCTTTCATACTACACGCTAGATGGAGTTCGTTGCGTCCTTATATAGTAACGCAGCGAACAAACGACCACTAGCGAGAAAGCATTTTTTCGTGAATAGCTCGAAAACGAGAGATCGAATCGAAAAGTTGTGAGGACAACTTTTACTCGCCACGATACAATCGATCGAATGATATAACGTTCGAGTCTGTTTGTCGCGTATGAAAAATTAGTTGTATATACATGTGTATACTCTTGGTTATTCAGCTTTAATATTCAGTTTACACATGCAAAATTACATTCTTCCTCAATTTCTTCTCATTTTATTCTCCTCAATGTCCGAAGATGTCTGTTAATTAATAGATGCTGGGAGTAGTCGGTGCAACTTTCTGCGACTAGCAATAACATCGAGATGGAAATTATTTTGCAAATGCACATGCGATTGGACCAGATGACCAGATGATCGGATGCCTAGGTGAGATTTTCTCGTCGAGCAGATCGATTTGTCGACGCGTGACTGGCAATTCCCAGCGAGTAATTGTTCTCTCCCAAAAGAGGAAATATCGTGCGATTAACTTTGTCATACGTGTTCCAGGAGAAGTTGGTGAAACGTGCACGCACATGTATAAAATATGGATATGTGGTAGATAGAAGGCGAGTCAGGCGCGTAGAAGAAATTCCTCCGCGAGCAAGCGTGCAGAAGGAATTACTTACGGCCTTTGGAAATGTTACTTACACTTACCGGAACCAGGCTCGTAGATTGGCGTACATTCTTCGTCCTCGTCGTCGGCGGCGCAACCACTTCCGGCACCGGAAAATATGAGGTCGTCCATAACGCCTGGGAAACCGGATGCCGGCGTCTGCGGTGGAAAAGAGATATGAAAATTTATTGCGTCGCACTAAATAAAAAGATATATTCCGTTCGAGTGCTGCACCATTCTTTCTGTTAAAATGAAGGAAGAAAACGTTACGTAAATTATATAATTTTTGTTGAATAATCGATAACAATTTGTAAATATCTAATACCTTTAATAATAGTATTAATAATAATTTTATTGTTAAATAATAGTTACTTTTACTAATTACTATATATTATTATATAATTATATATTATATTATTAAATTATGTAGTATTTAATAATAGTATTAATAATAATATTATTATTAAATAATATATAATAATATTAGTAAAAGTAATAATAATACTTTTAATAATAGTCTTAATAATAATATCATTATTAAAAGTACTAGGGTTAGGGCTAGGCTATTAATATTTCAGGTAATTAAATATTTTTAACAATATTATTATTAAAAGCATAAGGGTCTGAGTTAAACTATTGATATTTTACGTAATTAAATATTTTTAATAATATGATTACTAAAAGTATTAGGTAAAATATAGTTTCATTTTGGGAATTTAAGGCAGTTTACTTTTATTAGAATACGAGGAAGCATTATCTTGGATGTGATGTTCGTATTTATCAAAGCACACTGTAAAAGTTATGTACGTTGGAGGAGAGAGGACTTTTATGAATTACCAATTTCTATTATCCATATCTATATTCTAATATTCATAGGCATAATTAAACCCAGGACTTCACAGCGATTTACGCAAACCAATGTTACAACAGATCATTAATTACGATTATATAACGTACTGATGAACGCACTATAAACACACAGCAATATATATATATAACACTGCTAGCGAATGATTTATCAGTGAATAATATCTAGCTAAAGGCATAAACAGAACATTCGAAAACAGAATATCTTTCCGTGTAAAACATAATCGTCGTTTACAATACCTTACGTAATCCTTTTAACGAAAATCGAATATGTATAATCGCAAGACTCGAAATTAATAGAAGATAATACAACAATTCAATTAAATTACTAGGAAAATCTTCTTCAAATTTGTTAGAAACAAATAACTATAAATCAGGCGTGCAAGTATATTATCCTCTGTTTAATTTTCCCTTTTCTTCTATATTCGTTTAATTTTCCCTTTTCTTCTATATTCGTTTAATTTTCCCTCTACGTTGAATTTTCCAAGTACAACAATTCAATTAAATTACTAGGAAAAGCGCGAGCAAGTATATTATCCTCTGTTTTTTTTCTAATTTTTTTATATTCCATTTCTCTACGTTTAATTTTCCAGGAATCCATCATCAGGTGCATAATTTTCCTGATCAACGCCAGCGTAAAATACTGTTTGAAATTTGATTACCTGTTGCATCCTCTGCAACGGAGCAGCACGATCCAGCAGACTTCCTGGAGGTAATAACTGAACATCTCCTCTGGTGATAATTCTTCCATCCTTCGCCGCAGCGAGTTCCAAAATTCGCGCTCCATTTACGACGAGACCGGCGATTATGCCCAAGAACGACCTTTCTACTCTGCCTTTGTTGCGATTCCATCGACCACCAACTTGAATAGTCGATTGACTATTGAACACCGTCAATTGGCGACCTGCGAACAGCAGTAAATATTGTCAGAGAATGGTCCTTTCAATTAGCCATTCAATTTCCCTCGATTGGTTAGTCGTTACGCGTAAATGGTATCTAAGCACAAACAGTTGTAATTAGATCGATGATATTCATGCGCATTCGTATTTGTATCGATGTAATGAAAAATATAGAATTTAGGTAGGAAATTGCTTTACCTATTGCTAGTATCTTATCTACCTGTGGCTTATTTCCCATATTTCGCAATTATTAGATGCTTTCTGTGTATTTTTGCATCTGCAAATTTTCCATACTATACGCAGTTTAATTATAATATCGTATATAATAGTATAATTAAGCATACATTGTTGCAAATAGCGATCAACGTAGAGCAGGATTCTACAATTCGCAATTTTTAATATTCAATTTAATAGGTATAATACGAAATGAATTATGTTGTTAAGTTTTCAATTTTGTATTATATATGTATAAAAAAAATTTTCAAAAGAATTTCACGAGTTACTTTGGCTGAGAATTTTAGTTTTGTCATTATTATGTTCGTTAAAATCGTACACAGTAAAACGAGGCATTTCCCATTTCCACGGGGAAATTATTTTGCAGTAATAAAATTATCAAGCAAGTTGTAGCAAAAATTATGAAATTTTTACCACCGTTAAATTAACTACACACAATCTCTCAGTTAAAATCGATATTAAATTACCATTAACACATTTAATTATCACTCTGCGAAGCGCTAACAAAGTATAGTATACGACTCCAAAAAAATAAAAAAGAAAAAAAACGAAACGAAATGCTACTCTGTACGCGCTGCCGAGTATCAAAGGGATAATTTATTCCGTTTCATTGGCTGACAAATGTTTTCGTTTGACCACTTATCAGGCGAACAGAAGCCTCTGAATCTGGCATGGACTATTGACTTGTCCACTTGGTCAAGTAGCGTGTCTTACAATTCAAATTAGATGCAGGCGATCTAACTCTCGTATCCCCTACTCGTTCGCCAGGGTTTGCTTCGAGTCCTTTCCCTTTGAGCGGTCTAAATTTGGTTGGTTTTGAGAACAGGCTAACATGCCACGTGTGCAACTCTTTAGGGTTCGATTCGTCCTTGGAAGACGACACACGCTGCTTCCACTACCGGCGGCAGATTTCTGATAAGAATAGCTTTCGTGATAGCTTCTATTACGCAAGTTGGAAAACTGTCTACGACGAGGCTGACAGTGTAATCCATCTATATATATATATATATATATGTATTTATATATACAGAAATGGAAGTTCGAGGTTTCAAACATGTAATTAAAAAAAAAAAAAAAAAGTACAAATTGGCATTTTTGAAGGATGTCATGTTACCACGAGCGAAATTTCACCCTAGTTGTTTCTCGTCTATGATATTGGCAGCCTTCTTCTTTTTTCAACGTTCAGCGTGAATCCATTTTTGTTGATTTTCTAATTTCTACGCTATTTGCTGGCTATGAATAAATACAATTGTCTGAATAAAATATAATCGCACTTGATTTGATAGGGCCAAAAATATGAGCTTTGCAAAGATAGATGACATGACGTCAATATATCTTATATAGAATCAATTAATAATTAATGTTATGGTTGTCAATACTTTGGTTGAGAAGGGTGACAGAAATACCTACCCATCTCAAGAGCCATAAATAAAATACACCAGTATTGAAGCAAGAGCATGTAATTAGCGTAATCACCCCAAAATAGCGCGATGAAGTAAAAAATTGCTCGCCTATAAAAAATACGACCTACGTCCTTCTTAAGTTCGTTTCGTAAATTCCACTAAGCCGAACGTAACAAAATTGTAAGTAGCACTGCGACGGTGTCGTTAGCGAGGCGATAACGTTGCAACGAAATTCGTGTCGTGCAATGAAATTTCATCCGAGACAACTTTCGACGAGCTTCGCTCACAAGCGAAGCGAATTCGTACGTTCATCTCAGATATGTATATTAACAGGAGACACGGATCAGGCCAGTATAGTCGTCTCAGAGGTCCCATGCTCGTCAACCTCGAACCGTGACGATAAAGTCGATCGGCAGAAGATCGATAATGCGGCTATTTTTTTATTAGGCGACTAGCAACCGAGGACTTGGCACGCGATCGGACACGTTCGAGTAGCTTCACCCACGTGACCTGCCATAGGCGAGTTAAATACCACCTTGTAATAGGAAAGCAACAAACGGAGCGAGCTTTCTCGCCATCGAGCTTGCTCAGCTGGGAGGAAATCGAGGGTCATTATCCTTCGACTATGGATAATAATTTTCGGCTGTCCAGAGAAAAAATGAGCCTGGCTGACAGCCTTACCAGGCTCGCAGAATGTGCCAAGAGGATCACTCTGGTGCCGTTTTAGGCAGTGCGGAAATGGCCTCTTCGACTGTCCTGCCCTTCCGCTCGCTTTCTTTGCTTCTGTATGCTTTTTTATATCAATTGGACATATTTTAGTCGAGAGATGTCCTGTTGGCGTGCGGGGGGTTGGAAATGATTTTTGCCTGAACAAATATATAAAGGAGGTACTTGCTTGTACTTTTTGGACATAAGGCGCATGCGAACGATAAATTTGAAACATTGTTTGTCCGATATATTCGCGATTGACGATAGTCAGTTCCGTGGATAATGTCGATTTAATTCATTGGTGAAGCTAACAGATAAATAATTTATGAGATCATCTAAATAATTTATAACGAGTTACATATTCCTTTTGCAATTTTTCTTGCTGATCCATCCTGATCTGTAATGATCCGCGATGTAGACAGTATTTATGTAACCATATTTCGCAGCTGATGCTAATTTATCTACATTTAAGCTACGTGTGTAACTAATTACGCACGCGAATTAGAAAAGCTTAGACGATTTTAAATATCGCCTACATCGTCGACAACTTCTATTATCATCCGCAGAGTTGTTCTAATTCTTTCATCAACGTGAGCAGTGTCTATATATAAATTATTATATCTTTGCCTCATTAAAATGTAGTTATCTACTCGTAGCTGGTAAATTAGAAAGCTTTCAGATAAGAGACAAAGACATTTCGATCTGGCATTTTGTACGTATAACCCATGCGCGTATTGTGATTAAGCGAATTCCAAGCTTCTCGTGGATCCTTTATACGTGACGTCAATCGAGTTGACGTCATTACTATACTATACTGTGACTTCATATCCACTGTGCGTCAGATAAAATAAGCGGACATTATACTGTGTTTATGACAGCACGCGACGGCTTGTATTCTGACTTATATTTAGTATATCATTGAAACTTCCGCCAGTTCTTTTTCCGTTCTTGTAAAATGTACATTTTATCAAATATATCCACACGCCGGAATAATATTCGCTAGAGCGTTAGACAGTCCTGGCGTCGATGAAATTTCAACAAATTTTTACGCGCCTAATATATTCGTATAAAAAGTTTCTATGTGCGTTCGCATACATTTACGAGCTGCTATATAAACACAAAAAAAGGCACGCGTCAGCTAAACCGAAGAAGCGAGTTCCGAGTGACTCACGCGGAACTCGACTCTAATTCTGCGACACATTTTTTCTGCCCACTCGGTTGGCACTTGCCGACCAAGCATAGTGAGTCTATCAGCGTAGTATAAAAATACAGTTGGTTGGTCTCAGCCTAAGTAACACGCATACATACGTATATATACATGTATAGAAAGGAACGCACGTGCCAGCACGCGTCTCCTAAGTATATCGTCGTCAATATTATACTCGGCTTCCTCAATGACTTTTTGTCAATGACAATGACAAGAAGAAGTTGCTGGAGTGACAGACGCTTCCCCGAAGAAGATAATCGTGTCACTCACACCGCATTCCGATTTGAAGAAGTCCAATAAACTGTATCACTTTATTAGGAGAGCAGAAGGTTCGTGAGTGAGTTCGGGTTCCCTGTCCGACTTAATCGTGAGATTTTAGGCAACCAGGCCTCGTTTGTCGGAACCCTGACCCCTCCAAATCCTCGTCGACCAATAGGAAACGACTCGTGAGTCTTCCACTTGAGTCTTTTTCTTCAGTTTCTTTAAATACAGTGTCTAGAGTGGATCGCAGATTTTATTTATGTACAGATGGGAAATAATGCAGAATATTCAATGTAAAATACGTACTCGCGTTATTACTGTAATATTTGTATAATTATTTGGAACGTAGGTAGATGCTACGAGTGTGAGTTGTTTAATTATATTTTTGGAGATATTAAATTGCATAAATATCCGTACAGTTTAATAGTAACATTGTTTGATTCCTGTAATATATTAAAATTCACTTTGATAATTCATTTTATTAATACAATTAGAATTACTACATTCTATTTGAGCATTACAATAAAATAATTTCTAAATTCTATATTTTTCAAGAGCATAATTTGTAAACTATAAATTTCCATCGTGTAAACAATTGATATATGCGATTATACGCTACAAATATTATTACCACGCCATATAATTTCTCAAATAAAAATTATACTGTTTTATTCGATATACTCTGCTTCCTATCATAGCGAATGAATTAAAATAATTCCCCACCACTCTTCCCTATTTAATATACAGCCCATCTCTTTATAGATACATGTAGAATCTTATTCACAAGACCATCATGTTTTTAATGAAAATGACGTTCGACTTGCTGATCGTAGAGAATTTTATTTTAAACAGACCTGCATGCGTTTCTCGTTAGATCCGAGGCGTAAGAATTTCGCTCGTCTAACCGTCTAACGTTTCGTGGCAATTAGCTCTTGCACGACATAATCTAAATTAATAAGTAAACTGACAGGCAAGTATGGCGAACGTGGAGGTGGTGGACCTGAAAAGTGGGTTAAGAAGTTGCCTTCAGACGCTTAGATAAGTGGCGTATTCGGTTAAAATGGATCAGGAGAGAAGAACCCGAAGGTGGATCGGGTTGCCTAATATTTGGCTTCGCCTTGGAATTCCTAAATCGACGTCCGGCAGCGATGACGTCCGCTTCTCGAGCGGAAGGCGATGCGACGCGCGTTGCAGTCGCCGGCAAATTTTGTTCGAAATAAACGCGGGAAAATGAGAATGTTTGAAATAAGCCACTTCATTATTTTTATCTTGTTGAAATAGCATACCAATGGCTAACCGCGCGATCTTCGTATTGTACGAGCACGTTGCAGCGTTTTCGAGAAGAGGATGATATTATTCGTACGTTTCAATGTTTTTGGATTATGATAATGCACAGTGTGAGTCTAATAATTATATTTCCTTAATGGATGCTGTATCTAACAGATAACATCGAGTTTATATTTGTTCACAACAAAAGACACAGCTTGAGAAGAAGACACAGATTTCGTCAGTTTTTCTTTGAATACGATGGAAATTCGAAACACATCGCTGGCATTCTAATTGTTCGCGTACGGATAATTGGAATGCCACGTTTCGGCTTGTGGCAGGAAACGGTAAACGCGCGTGTGTTCGATTTAATTCCACGCGACGTTTATCGTGCGAAAGAGGCGAACGATCGAATGGAAACGCAGCGGCCATTGGACATCGGTCCCACGGACTCGGTTTGGGAACTGTTTGCTTTCACAACGATTTTACGGTGGGAACAAGGAATGCCATGGCGCGTACGCTTGGGTATGGGAAACATCGATGATTCCCAGGCGATAGGAGCACACGTTCCGTACGTACGAAACGTGAACAGGACATGTAAACGCACTTTAACGTGTGCTCTCTAACCAGTTTAGCGCGACATGTGTCTCTTCTTGCTTATTTAACGCTAACGTTACCAGGCTCCGTCAAATGACCGGTTTCACAATTTCATTTAAAATCCTACGTTCGTCGTTATTTCTCTTCTTCGTCTAACTTTACTGTTGGAATTTAATCTCGAAGTGGAAGACACAATGTCTATGTTGAAATAATATTCAGCGATGTTTATTCAACAGAACTACAGAACCTGATGTACATAAGCGAGTGACATAATTAACGTTTTTTTTTTTTTTTTTTATTTTATTTTGGTTATTTTACAATTTGTCCTTATGGACATTTGGTAAAGTTTTATATCTTGTTGGTGAAGAAAAAAAAATAAAAATAAATGTAGCATGTGGGTGGCTAACCCCAGCGGGGTGCCAGCTTCGTTTTTTCCAAGTTATATCTATTGGGTGTTTTAATTAACAACGTGTGCAAGAATTTTTGATTGTTGGCCACTCACTCTCAGACTAGACGTAGGCAGTGACCCACGATCCCTTAAATACCTTGAACCCCATTCTCTATACAGTAACGAGCATGACTTGTGTAAGTGTCCCGTTCAAATGCCTGTTGGGTGTCTGTGTAAGGGTATTTATTTACGTAAATTCTTATGTTAACAAAAATTGAGAAATTCATTAGTCAGATGATATATAACGTTACTAATGTATACCAATTTATTACCAAAATAAATGTTAGTAACTTCTTTCAACCTTCTCGAGCACTTTTTATCGACGATATACGCAAATAGATACGCAGCTACTTTACGAAGTCGTTGAGTTACCGAACGATAATCTTAAATAAACAGGCACTTCGATTGCCCTTACGCAATCTACCAGCCAAGCAATTGAGAGGCGTGAGAATATTAGCAAAACTTTGACGCGATACGCAGCACGTGCTGTGCCATTATGACTACGCATGGTCAAGCAAACAGGCTGCAAAAGGGGTCTGAATAATGCAAGAATCGTGTGAGAGCCGTAGGTACGTGAGCTCGTGATCGTACGGCAAAAATCATTTTACGCAGGAGAGAATGGCCGTGAACAAGAATTTGTGTACTTATGGCCTATATTTCTATATAATTCTATCCATGTTCATTTTTAATAATAATTTTCAAAGTTCGATATAATTGCCTACTATAAAACTTTCAGATTGATATTTCCATGAAATATTCGTAGACCAACGGTGCGCTGTCTGTTAGCAAAAATTTCGCAAGGTCGAATATTCAATGTATGATGCATAATGGTATCAATAAAAAAGAATTTCATCAAATTACTATCCTATCGTATTTAAAAAATAATTTCATTATCCTTCGTCATTTTTATTTTTTTGTTACGATGTAGGACGTATGGTTATCGTAGAAGTATGTTTCTTATACCATAAATCTTCATTTCGAGTAATAGTTAGGAAATAAAGTTGAGTTTGATCTAAGATACTTTATCGTTATCACTTCTTTATTTTTACTTCTTTCCCACGATGCAGAACTTGCGTATCGTAGAAATATTTTTCTTGTAGTTTGAGGCATTGTAAATCTTTATTTCGAGTATCAATTAAGAACGAAGCAAAGTTGAATTCGATGTAAGAAGTCTAGCTATTTATCATTTAATAATATAACGGCGAGTATGTCTTATCTCTTACTTGTTTTCATGATTTCGCATCGATATTGATAAAACGTAATAACGTAATCTAAATAGCTAATAGCATTTACGTGTCAAATCCATCGCATTCTTAGAGAATTAAATTAAATTGTACAGGTATTCAGCTTTGAAAATTTTCAATTACGATGTCGATCCTATTTCCATTATTCTCAATTTTAATTCAAATTAATGAAAGTAATTAATTAATTCTAAATAACGTTTTTGTATGAGACATTAGAAGTTTCGATTTAGGTATAAATATGTTTATGTGACTGAAAATTATGTTTGCGTATATATATCGTAAGAAAATTGTGTTATATAAATATATGTAGCTCGTTAAAAAATATATCGAGTGGAATAAAGTTTGTATTCACGCGGAGTTATCAATGAAGTAGTAGTAGTAGTAGTATGCGGTGGGCGATGACTATAGTAGTAAATGAGCGGAGAAAACCCGTTAATACCGCTATAGTAACAGGTAGTAGGCTCGTCTGGTAGGTTCAGAACAACCTTGAGATTTCAAGGCCGTTCCTAGTACGAGCTCCACTGGTTTAGGAGAACTACCACTTCAACATGTTCGCCGGATGGTTCTAAACATGCCGCTTAGATCAACCCTAACCTTCTTTACGCATTATACGTATCGCGACTATGCCAATGCCAATAGATCTCTACGTACTGTGTCTTTATCATTCTTTTCCTGAAATACAATTTTTTATTTCCACTTTCGTTTACTTTTTACCGTTTATGTATATTTACCATATTTATTAATTTATGATATTTATCACGGCGATTGCCATTTGAGTTGCAGCTTCAATTATTCGATCTTCGTTATTTTATTTATGCGGCTTTCATACTGATTTTTTGGGTATATTAATTTATTTTCAATGACACGAGAAACTGAAATTACTGAACATTTTCTGAAGAGAATTGCGGAGAATTTTTAATTCGCGGTGTAAAAGAGGTTTCAGATTCGTGAATCGATCAGAAGAAGGCGATTAACATAATTTAATAATAATAATCGACCCCTGTAAGTTCATACTTTGACGAACGTGACTGAAGGAACAGAACTGCAGTAAAAATTTGTTTCAAATATTTAAATTCTACATTTTGACGAGTCTTACGTTAACACATAGTTTGAGCATGTTGTGTGTTGATGTTGTATCCTAATAACAGTTTACGCGTATCCCAATACTCGGACTTAATCGAGTTGTAATCTGAGAAGACGATGGCAAAGTGTGGATGGCCACCGAATAAAACGACCATAAAACCGAAATTAGATTCAGGTTGGCAAGGCGCTCCTTCTGTCCGGTATATTTCAAAAACGTGAGAAGCGTATACAGAGCTGCACACTCGGACAGTTTGGGCATTCGATACGTATAGAACGGCGACTTTCCCATGCCACGTTTTCTCATGGCTTTGCTACAAAAAATAATGAGATTTCGGCGGCTCGTCAGGCCGCTGCTGTGAGAACCAACCCGTGAGAAGATGTTGAACTTGAGGCTGAATTTGGTGATTCTTGTATCAGGTGACTATCAAAGGGATGCAAGTCGTCCTGCGACATCGTTAGCGAGTCTTCTCCCAGCTGATCTAAACGTCCATTAAGGACGTTGCTGCGAGAAGGTGGCACGGGAAGAATGACGATATAAACTCAAAATTATAATGAAAATATAAATGACATTTAGCGGTTTGTTTCCCTTATACTTCCAGCAAAAATATCCTCTACTTTATCAAAGAGAGTTTGTTTAATTATTCTCCTTGGTAATTATTCGGTTCATAAATCCAGTTGATTATTTTCCTCAATGCATCCCCATTTGTGTACTTTACTGCGTATATCGGCTGTTCCTCCAATCGTTTTGTGTACTTTGCTTTATTACTTTCTGCAATTTTCAAGCTTCTAACAACAATACCTTTTCCACAACGAATCGTTAACTTTTTATCGAATAAAAATCTGATCTTTCCTCCTTTTCGCAAAGTTTACGATAGCATTTGCCCTACTCGTTGCTTCATTTTAATCACGCACCTCGTAAGGGATTTTTTAAACAAAATTGCGCGGTTAACTGGTTAAAATCCTGCTCGAGGATGGAGCGGCGTGTTGGCAGGTCGATCGAGCGAGGAAAGCGCGCAAGGGGTAAATCGGTAGGGCGTTCGTCGACCAGCTTGGCTTCTCTGGTCTCCTAGTCGATCTGGGAATCCGTTTCCCCTGAAGTCGCTCGAATTCCCACGATCATGGGAACAGCGTTTCTCGGTTGGCCGGCAACTCCCTGGGAACGGTGTCCCGTGGGAAGTTCCCTGGCGTCGAGATCGTGCGAGACGAGGAAGAAGAAACGACGCGCGCCCAACTCTTTTCCAGACCTGAACGCCTACTACCGAAGCAGATCGGTCCGCTGCTTCCAGGGACGAACTTGTCTCACGCTTTCGACCAGCTAGCCTGTGGGAACCGGCCGTGTCTCGTTCGGGAATCATGAACCAGGCACGTGAGAAAGTATGCGAGACGCGGCGAGCCGACCAGATCATCCTTGACATTTTTGTCACGTGCCGAGCGTGATCGTCCTTTCGAATGGCGAACCCTCAAGTTCAAAGGGCGCGCGTCTGATTAAAGAACGAAAGTCTGTCGATTTTTCTTTTCCTTTTTGGAAGGCTTTTAAGTCGCAGCAATCGCGTGTCCCTGCGATTACGCGCTTATCGATGACGACGATGCTTCTCTAAAGAACAGAGGTCAGGTTTCGCTAAAAAATTTACTTGCACGTACGAATTTTGATGTTATCAAGAAAATTGACAGAAATAAAATGTCAAATAATATAAGGTGTTAATCTTGCAGGAAATTTCATTATACACACTTCCTATGGGTTCTTATCGGTCTTCTAAATATATTCCAGACGTATTCTCCCCTAATCGATAGGATCCACGTCTGGTCCAATTACAAGCCATGAGAAGCAATCTCGATAAGGGTCGAGCTTTACGATCGAGCGAGTTCCATTCCCAAGGATTCCAGCGTCAGGTCGAAACTCGATACGAAGGGTTGGAGGATTTAAAGACCGCTATAACATTGCCATTAGGTTACCGCGTTGATAGCCAAAACAAGAGAACGATGAACGGGGTAAAACGAATTGCTATGGTGTTTTCATCCCGTGCTACGATTAACGCGATCTTTTTACCGTAGTCGCTGAGAGTAAATTAATTTTGAGGTTGTAAAGGTGCGACAGAAGAAAAGTTGTGATAAAACAGACACAAGGCGGGGTACTGATATTCATGCAAATTCCTACTTTTCCGGACCAAAGCACCAAAGGATCGAAAAAAGATATGGGAGCTGAGCAGGGGTCTATTTTACCACCAAATATTACAACGAATACTATACTTTGAATTTGAATATTTTTGCATGTTATAGGCATTCCACCTTGGCAGTTTGAAATTTAGATGCATAGAAATTCGCGACCCAGACGAAATGTGAATTTTTTAAAATGTGTCCTTCCACCGACGAACGATATATTTAGCTTGTCCCAAAGTTTCTTTCGTTTCATAAGGAGATAACAGATACGCGGCATTTTATGTTATTTTACTGAATTTATATACCGTGCGTCCATCATTTCCTCACGCCCATTAGTATGTAGGTATTAGTATTTCAAGATCCTCGGCTGAAAAATTGACAGTTTTATACTGGCGACAGTTATATACGTCCAGTACTCCGGATGGTCCCTTACACACCTTACGCGCATATTAACGCGGTAAGAATGCGGAGACATCGACGATATGCACACGTACAGGTCGATGTCCTGAGAGTCGCTGGAGAAACGTGTGCGAGATACTCGGGACAGAATTTACGCAGCGACCTTAATAGTTAACGAGGCCACGCTGGAAGGGCCGGGGAAGGGAAACGAAAAACGGGACCAAGACGAAGAAGAGATAAAGAAGGTATCCTCTCGGAACGAGGTCGCGCGGCGAGAACGAGGATCGCTTGCTTCTTCGGCCAATTAAATCGTTCCCACGGGATCGCACCGTGGGAGAGTCTATTCGGAGACGCGAGAATCGCAGCACCGGGTTTGCCAGGGTTTCATGAACTCGAGAAAGTCGTTGCGAAGGGCGACGATCGCCTCTCCTTCGTTTCGCTTTTTGCTCCCTTTTCCCGCGATCGTCTGTCTGTCTGGTTGTCTGGTTTCTCTCTTTTTCATTTTTCGGACGGGTTCCGCGGACACGTGCAAATAGGAGAGGAGACGTCGGAAGCACGAGCGTGCTCGCGTGAGAACTCGACAAGGGCTCGTGGGAAAACAACGAAGGCGCGTGGCGCTTGTCGCACCAGGACTGCATGAAGGCGCAGAAAGTCGACGCTGTCTGAGCTTGTGGCGCGAACCCACCCCCTCACGGGTTCCGCTTTTCGCTACGTGTTTACGTATACAGGGTGTTCCATAGCACACGACACTGCTTCAGCGGTAGATAGGACGCACAAGAACAATGAAAAACCCTTCCACATAGTCATGTGTCCTGTTTGACTTGCTCGTGCTGTCGATTCTTCATTTGAAATTGTCATTCCTTATCCTGATTTTAAATAAAATTTGCCCAAGCCTGTAGATCGCATGCGAGGTGTTTCATAAGATGCGGGTGCCACTTCAGGAGTAGATAGGAGGCACAAGAACAATGAAAATCCTTTCCACATAGTCATGTGTCCTGTTTGACTTGTTCGTGCTGTCGATTCTTCATTTGAAATTGTCATTCCTTATCCTGATTTTAAATAAAATTTGCCTGAGCCTGTAGTTCGCATGCGAGGTGTTTCATAAGATGCGGGTGCCACTTCAGGAGTAGATAGAAGGTACAAGAACAATGAAAAGTGTATTGTACTTATACACTTATTATACTTATTATTATTATTCCGTATTATACTTATACACACATACGTAGCGTCTCATAGCACGTGGCAGCCACTTCAGAAGTGGACAGAGGCAATGAAAAGTAATGAGGAAGGTTTGTATAAACGCGTGTTCTGTTTGACTTCGTTTAAAGCTCAGATTAATCTCGCTATGAACAATGGACCAAAAAGAAGTTTCTGTTCAACCCAACGGGTAGCTTGAGAAATACAAAACGAAGTACATCACGCGAAGCAAGTTCTTCTATTCGACATGGCAATCGTCCAAAAGTCATCCACCTCGAAATTAACTCTAATATTACCATTACAAAGATACAATGGGTATTCCTTAATAGACAGCTCTGGCAATGAAAATCCTACCTCGTTTAGTCCACTAATTAAAAATAATATCCCAGCAACGATTCGCTTTACTAACGAACAGCAGAGATACTCGATTCTCAGTTATTCAATTTCCAAAAAGATTAATCGAACTGCCTTCGTGAGAGCCATTCATCGGTATTCAGAGTGCGCCGTGTACTAGGCAGAACAGGTTTCTCCACGCACGGACACCTGTTCTGCTTGCAACGCGTGTCCCAGAACGTAAACAAGAAACCGGTTTGGTATTTATAAAAAAGAAATTTTTGTCAAGTACGTTCGCGAGGATCCTTGAAGGACGTGTCTCACTGGTTTGTTAGTCTCAGAGGATAGGAGATCATGAGGAAGAAGGTTCGCCCTAGGCATTTGGGATCCCCTTCCGAACCTGCAGGGCTCTCCATTTCAGGAAATGATCACTAAACAGAATTCAAACAGCAGGCCAGCATAACGTAGCTGAAAGTTTCTGCTTTTGGGCGCAACGTTACGTACAACGCGCGTCGTTGTTTTTTAATCGACTATGGAAGATCTCTTTCGTTAAACTTTCTTTCATTTTCAATATTTAATTGCAGTCTTCCCTTACGAAACGAAGAGACACTGCCTGCTGCTTGTTAAATATAAACGAACTGGCACGTCCAGTTTTCTCTATAATTAATCACCTGTTTTTTTGCAAATACTCAAAATCTTTTGGCGATGAATTTCGAGCAAATAATAAACATTTTTCCCATGCATTCTGATCACTGTATGCGCAAAATCGAAACGGAATTTCGAAAATAATTTCATAAAGTCAGAGTAGCTTTTTCTGTTTGCTAAGGAGCCAACGTTTGCCACTTACGGTAGTGTCCACAAGAAATCTCACTACTGGCGACTCGCCTAACAGGGGAACATGATACAGCGAAGCGTTGAAAGCCTAAAATCTACAAAGGAGGGTCTGGCAGATAGCCACCCGACCCTTCTAATTTGTAGCTTCACGCCTATTTAAAGAAACGAAACTGGTAAACAGACCTTATAGGGTAGCATAAGGCGTTTGGAAGTTGCGTCCCAGAATGCGGAATGAAGGTATTAAGGGCGTGAAGCTTGGCTTCTTCGCTCATTCAATTAAAATCGCCAACTACGTCAGAAAGCGCGCACTTCTGTTTCTTTAGAAATTAGAAATTAGAAACGAAGCTCAGAGTCGATACAGCAGGAGAGAAATTATTATTAAGAAGAATTAATTATAATTAATTATATCGTACAAATCGCTAACTGCATTAGAAACCGCGCACTTCTGTTTCTTTAGAAATTAGAAATTAGAAACGAAGCTCAGTGTCGATACAGCAGGAGAGAAATTATTATTAAGAAGAATTAATTATAATTAATTATATCGCACAAATAATTCTTTTCAAAAACGCGGAGAAAATTATATTTCGCATGATCTTAATTAGACGAAAAATTCTTCCCTCATATTTCCAAATTTCTCTACACGGGCTCAATTTTACTACTAATACTAATACAAACAAAATAAAAATAAACTACAAAAGCTGGATTAATAATAACGCGACGATGCAATAATTATTAATATTTAACAGTCTTAATTATTCTCAGCGCGGCACTTGGAAAAACTGATTTCTTACTTGAATTACTTATTTGTCTGCGAGGGTTATTGAGTCAGTCTCAGTATCGTTGTTTTTTTGCGATTAGGAGCTGATGCGTGCGCGGAAGTTGGCAAGTTCAACGGGAGGCTCAGGTATAATTCACCTTCCTCCCTTTTACCCTTTCGCTTGACCTTCGTGTGGAAAGAAACCAATTTGGTAAACAAGTGTGCTAGGGCAGCATAAGACGCGTGGAGCTAGGTCCTGGCTTGTCCTGATCCTGGAGGAAGTTACAGGTGTCCTTAAAAAGCTGCGGACACGTGCTACTCAAGTTCCTCCGTTTTTCTATTACGCGACAAACGAAGGAATTTAATTTTTGAAGGTTAAAAATTCATGCCGAATATTATACATGATATTTAGAAATTTGAGCATTGGCATAAGTATCGTTCAAAGCGCAAATTTTAAAATATCTATATTCCTCGTTTGATTGTATCTATCGGTTAAAGGGAATAAATAAAATGATATAACAGCGCTTTTAATAATTATTATTTAATTCAATCTACTGCTGATTTACTTAATCTGATGTACTGCTCAAAAAAATTAACTCCGGAGCAAATAAAAGAAAGGAAGAGAAAGTGGAAAATTGCTCATATCATCTGAACGATTAGACTCAATTTTTAAATATTAAAAATCTGCCCTGAATGTTCCTCGATAACAAGGACTAATAATTTTGCACAATCTTACGTTTCTACATGAGATACATAAATTTTCAGAGTATCACACACACGCACGTTTATATATATCAAAGAAATGACTAACAACAGTGTGATAAAACACGATAAAAAATTTCTTATTTTCTTGGTCCCAGGGCGAGTTTCACGAGAAAATAAATTACAACAGAGGAATATTCAGCGAATTTTGATAACCATAATTTTTACGTCGTTTTACGCCTCCTTCTAGTCACACGCTCAAGCATGAAAGAAAGAAGAGTAGTGAAGAGAATCACTACCTAGATACGCTTGGAGACTAGGAGACCATATAATCCAGAGTCCTAGACAACCTGCGTGGCATAGATTACGTTTTCACATAGACGTGCCGTACCTATGGGATCTACCTTACCATTATTTTAAACATTTTCTACCCTTATATTTATATAATTATAAATTGAAAATTGAGGCTCTTCGTTGCTTGCCAAAAAGTCGTTCTGTTATCCTGTGGAGTTAGAACAATTCCTCTGCTTCGTTTTCGATATTGCAGACATATTTATATTTTTAATTGCAGAAGTGGGAGAGAAGCTTCGATCACGTTCGATCAATTTTCCAGTTGTATTCGCGGCACTCATAGCTAGCTATTGATTTTGACATTCAAAAACGTTCCAAATATAAATTAACAGAATATTTAGTATCAGGATCTTAGAAAGGCGAAGGAAGCGCCTGAAATTCCTAGACCGTCTGCGTCAATTTCGAGACTCGTCTACGATCCACAAAGTTGCTACACGATTCCTATCGTTCTACAGATATCTGTCTACGCTTTCGCAACATTCTCAAGCTCGTCGTTACTTTGCATCGACACGTGCACGTTACTAACTTCGACGATCATTTTCCTAAATACTCTTCCAACAATTGCGATACATGTTCGCGCGTATTTTACGACTTGCAACTTGTTCTAAGACGCGCCAGTCGCACGAAAAAGAAATACGTCAGATGCGCTCTTCCTGTGACAAAACTTCAAGTCCAAGTACGCGAGTTTCGGAAGGTGCGTGCGGTAAGAAGACAATTCTGCAAATTATGAGGTCGTACATTGTGTACGCTACACAGGTTGCTACAAGACGTGTGCAAAGTGTGGGGATATTTTCGCGCGGCAGGTGCTTGCTAACTTAACACTCGCCATCTTTGTTGCAGCTACTCGGGTGGCTACCAGGGTAGCAAAGAGCAAGAACAAAATAACCCGCGAATCCTTCGTAGTCCCGCCAGTCCGCCACGGTCTTTGAAAATCTCGCTAACGGAAATTTTATATCCTCCAGGTAGCAGGATCGCATGATCTCGAGGGAAGGACGCGGGATCGGGCCAGAAAGGGCAAGAAAAAAGGAACGAACGCGACGAAGAGGAAGGAGACGCGTCACGTGACCTTAGGGAACGTCGATCGGCGTGCGTTAATGGCCCGTTAAAGTTCGCGGGAAGGCGTGAAGAACGTTGTAAACACGAATTAATCGAAGACCCGGCACCAGGCTCGCAGAATCCGCCAGCTGGTTCCTTCGTCGTTGCCACGAGCGCGGTTTCCGCGTCAGAGAAAGGGTTAATTTTCGACGACCACCGACCAGGCTGCCATGAGATCCTCGAGATGTGCCGAGCACGAGCGACTTTCCTCGTTCCGCTTATCTCTCGGCCTGCCTCGGTCGTTGCCTGTCTCTTTCACTTTCGTGCGAGAAAGTCATCGCCGCACCTGCCGCCGAGCTGTAAGTCGACCTTCTTTCCGAGTTCGTCGGCTGGCGAAAGGGTTAACACTTGTGGAGAATCTGGTACCATTTTGATCAGGAGAACAGGAGACGCTGGAGGATGGGCAGCGCAGGTGCCTGAGTTAAACCGGCTTTCTTTTACTCGCCACGGTCGACACCTGCCACTGCTGCTCCGCCCATGAGTTTCGAACGGCCTCCAGCTACGCACCTGGTAGCCTCTTGCCACCTTCGATGATTTCCTTCGTAAGCACGTCTTCAGCTGACTTTAGCTACCTGTTACGATGTATTTGGAAACGCGTGCAGGTCGCGTTGAAGCGAGCTCGTCGTCAAGTTGCACGCGAGCGTAGAAGGAGATTCTCTTTCGCGTTGGAAGGACACCGATGGTTGCGGCGCGTGTGAAAGAATGCGGCGTCAGCCGGTGGTAGGAAGCATCGATTAAAGTCGATGACGATCGGTGTCATTGACAGTCAAAAGTCAATATTCTATAGCGCGGCGATTAGGCGAGCAGGTAAGGCGAAGAAGTCGCTTTGGGCCAGATGACGGCGCGTCCAGGACCCCGAAATCCAAGGCTCCGGGTTCACGCAGCGTGGCTGGCACGCGGCAAAGATTTCCCCGAAATCATTCGAGCGTGTCGAAGCAGCAGGGTATTAGAAGAGAGATGGAAGTGTTCGGAAAAGGCGCCAAGCCTGTTCGACTTTTATAAAGCGTCGCATAAATTTCTCAGTCGAATTCTCAGTCCGCCCATATTGTAAGCGTGATGTCGTTCGACAGGACTCGTGTAACTATTGTAAACGCTGCACGGTTGGCTGTTGCCCTACGAAATTGCCAGTCGCTGTAAACAAGAATCAGGAAAGCAGGTGGCTCCAGATGGTAAATTTCTGGACGAAATGTACGTGCACGGACGTCGCAAGAAGGATGTCGCTGACCAGATGTAATAAACGGTGGAGATACATCGCGCTGGTGAAAACAGGCTTGATGGAGTTATAATACGAAAATAATTCATCGATCGTGATATTACGTTTTCGGCCATAAACCTGCCAGGAGACTAGAACCGCGCAGCAGGCCTTTCTAAGTCGTTCTATCTAGCTTTTTATGCCGAGGTTTCTCTCCGGTGTTGGCTGTTTCGCGCGTTATTTAACCCGTTAACCGAACCGTTGCTCGGCCGTTAGGTTTTCTGCTCGCCGGAGTGGAAATTAATTACCGCCGGCTAATAGGGAATTTCTGACCGGATTTAGGTTCCGCGAGCGTAGACGCGAAATTGCGGTAATTTTAATGGAAGCATGCCGAGATAGATCGGCAAATGATATTCTGGTAAATTGCTATCTCCGAAACGCGGCCAATTTATTTCACAATTTAGACGCGTGCAGGGACAAATGCAAACTTTTGCCGTTTTACACGAACGTTCTTTTCTGACGCGAATCTGTGAGATGGGAACAATCGTGTTGTTATCGCAGAGAGTGAAATTAAGTTGGCGTTTATTTCTATGAAAATGGAAGCTCGAGGCTTTACGCTTACTGTTCCCGCAACATGTTCAAATTTAATTGATCAATTAACCGAGTTATTAAAACGGCGCATTTACCGTTGCTTTTGTACATTGCTAAAAACCATATTAAAATTCCGTGAATCGATCTTCGTCAACAAGAGAAAATTCCGCTTCGGCAAATGCAAAATCCCTCGGACCGGACAAGATTTGCCCATTAACTCGTACTCATTATCATCCAGCGTATTTTGTTTCTCAAAAGGGAACACGCTGGCGGCCTAAATTTGCGATTATCGCGCGCAAGGGACTTGCAGAGGACCGCGTGCAGCGACTAACAGCGGCTCGTCGTGCTTTCGAATTTCGCGTCCAACTCGCTGGCGTCTCATGCTGCTCTGATGAACGTGAGAATAATGTCGATTCGAGCCGTACATTTTCGTTCTCACGCTTCGTCCGGAGCGTGACAGCCTTCGGGAATGACTTGTTCGGAGTCGGCGAACGCGTCCCGTCCTTTATTAGTCCCGGCATTCCTCGTGTTTGCCGCGCGACACGGCAGCACGTGCCGCGCAGAAAAGAAGGAAGAAAAAGGCGACGGAAAAAACTGCAGCCTTTCGACGTATCTCTGCTTCGTGATCCTGAATTTCGGTGCACTTTCTCGTCGCGCATGCTTCTCCGATAATCGTGAGAAGGAACCGGACTCGAGCAAATTTCCAACGAGGACAAAAAGCGGCAGTTTGGAAGAAAGAACCGTTTGCTTTTCGAGAAAATTCAGCTTGAAAATTTGTCAAGGATCCTCCAATATAATCGACGGTCTACGTTTTCGTATGGATATTCAAACTTGAAACCTACAACTTCAACTTCACTTTAGCGTTTGTCCCTTGTCGCGTTACCTCAGTGTCTGTGCTTTTGCTATTTGCGCTCTGACAGCGTCTACGCTTCGGAAACGTACACGTCCGAAGAGAAACGCAAAGCTCTGGCGATGAAATGTAGAAATACCAAAGCTAAAGTATTGCAAAATCAGAAAAGTATATGGAAGTATGAAAGTAAACTACTTCGTAACGAGTCTACGTTCTATTCTCTCGCGAATTGAATTTTCTCCGCCGTCGAGCACTTTTCCAAGCGAAGAGCGCCTGTAGAAAACGCTGGGAAGCTGCCAGGAGACAACGACCATCTGTGCCACTTGTTAGTTGTATCAACTCAACAACTCAAAGTTTCCATTTGTTCAGATTCAGACAGGAGCCAAGAATCAATTAAACCGACGTTCCTCGTTAGTAATTAACAGCATAATAATAGATAGCATAATTGAGAAGCATTTAGAAGAGGAGATTCTACGTTTCCTAAGAAAAGAAGCGATTTTCGCCAATTGTCGCGCCCTTGGCGTCTTCCTTGGAGCGGCGTTCGATCGACGGTCGTTTCACGCGTGATCACCGTTTGCCAGACGAAGGCTCTTTTTCGCTCATGTTCCTCTATCACGCGCGAGAAGAACGCGCAGACCACGGAATCGAGGTTCTCACGGCCCGTGGGAATCGAGCACGCAGAACAGCACGCGGCTCGGATCTTCCAGCAACGATCTTTTTCCAAAGGAACCCCGCTGGAATATTCATCAACGGGTTGTTGTTGGCCACGACGCACAGGCCAGCTCGGTTTATACGAACGCAGCAGAGATAACGAGCGCCTTTTTCTTCCGACATTCTTCGCGCCAGCGTCGTGTTTCACGAGCAGACTTCTAGTAGTTTAGGGTTCGCAGAGGAAACCCGGCTGCGAAAGCTGGGAATTTTTTAGCGAGCCGGCCAACTGGCCCTCGCAGGAATTCGTCGAAAAAACCAAGCCAGATGTCCCGGCCGAGATTACCAGGCGAGAGGGGCCTCTACCTGCAGACAGATAACGCGAGACGCGAGCGTGCCGAGCGTGAGAAGCGAGGCTCGAAGGGGCGGGTTGGTTTTCTCAGAGATAACAAGCTGCCAGGAGGCTGGAGGGATTCCTCGAACGCTAGAAAAAACCAGGTTACACCTGCACCATCTCGCGCGATAATTTGCTAACCAGCCTGCGAGTATGAAAGCGCGGATCGAGATCGAAATGGTCGGAACGAAAGCTACGTAGACTGTGGATTGTTTACGTCTTCTGGAGAATATCGTTGAGAAAGCAGAGACTCGCCAGAAGATTGTTTTACCTGCTACGTGTCGCAGAAAGTACTATAGTTCGTACATTTTATGTATTCCTTCGCGTTGCGCGATGAACTTCGATCTTTTCTGCCTCGGACCTTGCAAAGACGAAGAGACCGCCGCAGCTTGAAAAACGAGGCTGAGAAGATGAAGGGAAAATTGCGTGTTGAGGTTTATAACATCGTTGCGTAATAACGCGACCCTTTCCTCGACTGTTCGCTGGAAACGACACTCGGTCAGATAGAAATTTTTCAATTTTCCGTATTTCGTTTGTCCCCTGGAATTGAAATTTTCAATTTCCCATTTTTTCAATTATTTCCGACGTGTGCGTTTCGTTGTCGACGAGATCAGCCGCTTTACAGCGCAAAGTAAATACTCTGTGCAATACCAGTTGTGTTTTACGATTTTCTGTTTAAGTAAATTTCCATTCGATTTTCGCGCTGCTCTCCGCTTCGTGCGGCTCGCAAATTTTCCGCGTCGTTGCATTTTCGTTGCCTCGTCCAAGCATCGCTCCTTTGATAAACGATTCGTTCACCTTTTATTGCGTTACTATTCCATTTAATCGATTGGTGTTGCATCACGTTTATGGGACAGCCCTCGGCGTCCAGATTTATTCGCGTTCATCGAGTTCTCCCTTGAATTATTAGCCCGCGGAAGCGCAACCGTATTTACGTTTATATTTCATGTTTGTAAATAATTTTATCGCTTCATGTGGAAAAATATTAAAAAAAAAGACGACTGCAAACTACGATTTCCTCGTTTTATTTTCACCCCATTCTATGTACGATTGAAAACTGAATTACTTCGTTAAAATTATTTCCCCTGCAGCCATTAACTTTGACAAGTTTTACCATCCATTTCATTTTGCCATTCCTCCATCAATTTTGTCTATCAAACACGAATGAGCAATTTGCGCATTCATCTTCAACATTATTTATTTCTATCTCTGTCGTTGCATATTTAACGCTAATCGATCTTTATATATCTAATATATCGTATTGTAATATATCATAATATATCAATATATCGCATAATATAAGGTCACCATGCGCTGAGATATTTTTGCAACTGTTTCAATCTAAGCAGACTCATTCGAGATTTTTAGGTTCCTGCAATCTGCTTGTTAATTTCCAACGATCGCTTTAGCAGTAGGAGTCTGTCCTTTTAATTTTTCCCGTATTTTCTCGCGTATGTGCCGTTGCCAAGATAGCTGCGACTCTCTACGCGGCACATCTCGCCATTTTTTTTACGATATCTCGTTTGCCGAGGACCGAACCACCTTCCCACCTTCGCCCCGTCGCCCTTTCCTCCTCCGTGAAGAAGCTTTCTCGCGTCGACTGATTCCCTAGTAACCCTGAGAAGAAGCGATCTCTCTCCGGGGCCGCTTTCTCACGGGGCTCGCAGCCGCCGCGGTTCCCACGAGCCGCCCTCGTGGACGACGCACACTCCTCGGGAATTTGCCTCTTCTTTCCAAGAACGACGCAAAAAGAAACGAGATAGGAAGGAAGCCGGTGCACAGAAGAATCCTCGTTTCTTCGAATAAAGAGGACAGATCCGGTCGAGGTACGTACCCTCGCCGAGGAGCCTATTCTTCTGGCACTTTTCCATCCGCATGTCTACGTATCTCGTCACGGCAGTCGTAAACGAGAAATTATAGCATCCCCGGCGGTTGGCTGGCAGCGGCACTGTGGAGCCACGTGGCGGTTGGCTAAGTCCATTGGAAATTATCGACGAGCCGCAGCCAGACGCGAAATTCCACGAGTTCAAAGGTCCACGACGCTCGTTGCAGCGAAGGGGAGAGATAGGCGGGAAGGACCAAAGGTTCGAACCCTCCCACGACCCCTGCGGGTCTCCGACTCGCATCGACCGACCGACTGGTTCCTCCTCGAGGAATCGAGCGTGAGAAACATCCTTGCCCACGGTCAAATTCAACCACTACGGTATTAGGGCCTTAGGCGATGCTAAGAAGCGCCACTCGAATCGCTGCGAGCAAAACGCTCGCCGTAGGGCTCACCGTCATCGCGCTCTCGCGATGCTAATTGCACATCGACGATTCATTTTGCACGTCGCAGGAAGCATGGTGAGCGACTTGCTGCAACTGGGCTTAGAAGGATTTTCATGCTCACAGATGTTAGGGTCTTGCACTTTTTAGTGAAATTATGGTATTTGATGTAGGAATGGCAAACACATATGTGATTGTCAAAGTGGTCTAAGTAAAGAGAATTAATTTTACATGTTGGAAGAAGCATAGTAAGTGACTTGGTGCAACTGAACTTAGAAGGATATTGATTTTTGAAGATAGTAAGGTCTTGCACTTTTTAGTAGAATTATGGTATTTGATATAAGTATGGCAAACACATATGTGATTGTCAAAGTGGTCTAAGTTGTGTGTTTTTTGTTTAGAGAATTAATTTTGTATGTTGCAGAAAGCATAGTAAGTGACTTGGTGCAACTAGATTTATAAGGATATTGATTCTTAAAGATAGTAGGGTCTTGCACTTTTTAGTAGAATTATGGTATTTGATATAGGAATGGCAAACACATATGTGATTGTCAAAGTGGTCTAAGTAAATAGAATTAATTTTACATGTTGCAAGAAGTATAGTAAGTGACTTGGTGCAACTGAACTTAGAAGGATATTGATTTTTGAAGATAGTAAGGTTTTGCACTTTTTAGTAGAATTATGGTATTTGATGTAGGTATGGCAAACATATATGTAATTGTCAAAGTGGTCTAAGTAAAGAGAATCAATTTTACATGTTGCAAGAAGCATAGTAAGTCTCTTGGTGCAACTGAACTTAGAAGGATATTGATTTTTGAAGATAGTAAGGTCTTGCACTTTTTAGTAGAATTATGGTATTTGATATAGGAATGGCAAACACATATGTGATTGTCAAAGTGGTCTAAGTAAAGAGAATTAATTTTACATGTTGCAAGGAGCATAGTAAGTGACTTGGTGCAACTAGATTTAGAAGAATTTTGATTTTTGAAGATAGTAAGGTCTTGCACTTTTTAGTGAAATTATGGTATTTGATGTAGGAATGGCAAACATATATGTGATTGTCAAATTGGTCCAAGTAAAGAGAATTAATTTTACATGTTGCAGAGAGCAAGTAAGTGACTTGGTGCAACTAAACTTAGAAAGATTTTGATGCTCACAGATATTAGGGTTTTGCATTTTATAGTAGAATTATGGTATTTGATATAGGTATGGCAAACACATTTGTGATTGTCAAAGTGGTCTAAGTAAAGAGGGTTACTATACGTTGCAGGAAGCATAGTAAGTGACTTGATGGAAGTGAAGTGGATCTAGAAGGATTTTGATGTTCACAGATGTTAGGGTTCTATATTTTTTAATAAAATTATGGTATTTGATACAGGTATGGCAAACCCAAATGAGATTATGAAAGTGGTCCAAGTCGTATAAGTACGCATCACTTAATAATTATATAGTAAATTATTAAGCAAGGGAATTTTTTATTATATTTTATTATACACTAAAATCAACACCATAATATTTCGTACTATTGTATTTTATTTTTACCGTTCGAAAAACAAACATCTCTTTCTAAAAAGGCTATATGACACGTAGAAAAATTTTTGTTAAGCTGAGTCAAGATTTCGTTAACGTTGGACACATGAAATTCGAGTTTAGAGCGTAACGTGTTCTACTAAGAGCGTATGCTCTTGGAGTGTTCAAAACTACCCCCGAACTAACTTAACCTTGTAAATCCGTGAATTTTCGACCGAGGCGTGACCTAAGAATTAGGATGTCATAAGTTGGGTAGAACGATTTTGAGACTCTCAAATCGTTCACCTGTTCATTATGCATGTTCTCTCGATAATGAATGGATTTAAAGTTCCATTTAACGAAAATAATTGCATTTCTTTCAATAACTCAACAAACATTTAAACAACAAATATATCGTGACAGGTGTACCACTCTCATTACGACATTTGAATTATTTAAGAAACAAATGTTTCATTAAAACTGGTGTCTTAAATAAAACAAAGTCTGTAGCTGCGCTTCGAAAGAAGACAATTTTCGTCCCTTGCATCCTTCGAAATTACATAAAATCAACTTTCCTAAACTACAATTTTAATATTTTTCAAAAAATATATACATTCCCTGCCATAGTTTCTCCAATTTATATTACCATTTATTCTTCCCCGATCATCAAGATCTATCGATTTACTAATTACTGCCATTGCACGGACTAACTTCTTATACATTAAACCTGGTACATTAAACCCTGGGAATTCGAACTCAACTAACGCCATAAAGACAAGATATTGGCCTATAAATATCGCCAACTACGGACGGTCGTAATTACTCTGAACAAGCGGCGGCATTGTCGACCTAAATTCCCTGATATTGAAATTCACGTCGCCCTCGTCCTCCGTTTTATTATTTCTGTCGGCAATAAAACGACACCGGGCCTCTTCATGACATATTCATGAGCCGGCGGAGCGCAGCCATTCGTGGAACGACTATTATATTCCGGTCCTATTAGAATGCATAGAAAGTTGCCGCAGGGACGTAAGGCGTCACCCCAAGGGGAACAACTGAATAGATTCTCCTAATTAGCGGCCAGGCAAGTATACGACACGAGGAAGGTTTTTCAAATGCCGGGCGTGGTCAACGAATGGCCCTCTAATGCTCGATCTATTTATCGCTCTGTTGAGCGCCATTGCTCCAAACCTCTGAAACCTTCCGAGTATCCTTGCGAAGGAACGTCGATTTTCTTCGAATCACCACGTTCATTTGCAGATGGTTCGCGTTGAAATTGGCCATCGGACGCGCAGTCCGAGCGGCGAGCCGGGCATTTAACGCGAGTTTACGGACGTTTGTCTACGACGCGCGTTACAATTGCTGGGAGAAGGAGGAGACGTCCGGCAGCGTCGAAGCTTCCCTTTAGTTCGACTGATCTACTTAGGTAGCCAGGAAACACGAAGCTAGAGGAGGTGGAATGGATGAATTGTCCTGGGAAATAGGACACAACTGGCGCTTGTATCGCACCGACAGAAGGGAAGGAAGTAACTTGTTTATCTTGGGAATGAGGAACGTTTAATTTGGGACTGAGGATGGAGAAAAATCGAGTTGATTAGGAAGTCTTACGACACGCGAAATACTTTTGCGGCTGTGACGGCTAAAAGTCGTACGAAGAATACGTGGAGGATATTTTTAAAATAATTATCCTTCGAATATCTTGCGATTTTGTCCTCGATAGTGACAGCTCGATAGTGGGTCTGAACGTTGCAGTGTACTATTGTGTGCTATTTAAGATATTTCTGGAACAGAGAAACATCGGGAACAGAGGGTAGCTTGCAGAGGGGTTGCCTGGTAAGGGCGCGCAGGTAGAAGCATCCTCGAACAGGGTTGGCTACGGACAACACGGAAAAAGACCTTCCACGTGACCTTTTTTATCAGAGTCTCAGCGAAAGAAGGAGGATTTCGAGGAACTGGCTCGTTGGAGAAAATACCATGTCTTCCTAGCGAGCTTTATCCCATCAGCTACTTGTGTGTTGCTATCAGCGACGACGACGACCGAAAATCCTGTGGCAATTTCATTTTCTCGCGTCTTTCAGAGATTTCCCTTTAGAGCGTTTTCTATTCTGAGATTTAAAATACTTAGAGCAGTTAAAAACAACGCGTGTTTATTGGAGCGACAGTGTAAATTTAGCAACAACAACTCGTGAAATTTCATTATAGCAATAATAATTCGCTTGTAGAACAAGAATAATTTGTTTGTAGAAGCAAGGGGATCCTCTTGTTGTTACAAGTTTCATGGCCACAGTAAAATAAGATATTTATATAGATAGGAGCTTAGTTTCGTGATCCAAATGCGAATATTTATTTTACGGATTCATATTCCTACGAATACGGTGATTTAGAAGACGAAACGTAGATAGGAATTTGTTCTACCTACCAAATACAACAAATACTATCGCTCTGCATATTATGCGAGTCCTGTGCATTTTTCCCGAAATTTTCTATAAACGCGTGAGAATCATACGACTTTTCACCAAACACTCGAGCGAAGTATTTAAATGGCTTGATAATTATTCATTGGTGTAACAGCGTGTCAGACAGCATAACGCAGGAATATTGTTATTTTCTTAGAAAACGAAAGAAACTTAAAACTTAAAATAAGTAAAAAAGGGACGATCGAGGACGACGGAACCCAGTCACGTGAATCCAATGCGTTCCCTCGTGCAAACCGGCATCGTATCGTCAGAAAAGAAAAAAAGTAAGGATCATCACGTGTAATGGGATCTGGGCACGCCCAAGGCACGCGCGTGTCACACGCATGAGAGAGGACATGTGACTTGGGGACACGCAGCCCTCCACATATGAAGCAGAGCAGCAGGAAGCTCGAGGAGGAAGTCTTTCGACGCGAGACGTTGCTGGGATGTGTGGAAAAGGGGTGGCGGGACGAGCCTCGAATCGAGGATGACGATCATGCTAGGAGGTTGCTGGGTCGTCATGGGAAAAGGGTCGAGGTTTCTACGCTGTATCGAATTTCTAGGGAACAAGGTGTCAGCATCGCAAGGAAGGATCCTTCCTTGCTGCTACAGTTGCAGTATTTCTCTGTCGATGTTGATTTTTTGCACATGTAGCACACATACTACCAAATATATAGCACGTGCATAGTATCGAAATAGCAGACCAAATACAAGGAAAAATTTAGAAAAGTAGGAGGAAAAGTTTCAGGACATTTAGTGTCTTTTCGGTATGAGTCATCCTCGTTCATTTGCCATCTGCTACAAGTGCATCTGGATTTTCATGCGAATTCGTATTATTGTTAACGTGGTCGGAGGCTGCTCGTAGCAAAATTGAGGAATCTTGGTCTTCCATTGACAATGTGAATGGAATTGCAGCATAGAATTTAATTGCAACTTCCCTTTTTAAATAGTTTATCGACAATGCTAGAAGATGATGTCACAACTGTACATTCGATGGAGAGAAATACAAGTTCCAATGAAATTTAATTAATCGTTTCTTGGCCCTCGTCTGTGCCATCTATCTAAACGAATGGAACTTTCGGTCTTCTTTGCAACTAACAGGTGGCACAGGTGCACGCTTTTCCAAGAACACATTCTTCTTTTTCGTAAATTTCCACTTGCGTTAACACACAAGCTTGCTTTTCCTCCTGGAGAGCTTGTTTCCTATCTCTGCAAGCTCTGTTCGACTTCCAAGAAATGGAAGCTAGTCAGAAATCAGTTGCACTTATCAAATACTATCGCAATTACTATGCTCTGGATAGTTTGTGTATTCTGCGAGTTCTCGCTGCTCCTGTTGGCAATAACAACTCGCAGCCTGTGGCTTCTAAAATCTCAGCAATAACAATATACAGCTCCACTGTGCGAGAGATTAAACATTCATTTAAAAATAAATTAAATATTCGTTCGAGAATGATTCCGGGTGTGTTAGAAATTCAGAGAACGATGGATAACGTTCTACTCAATTGCCATCGTCTCGATCATCAAAGGATCTATCGTGTGCTGTAAAAATAGAAGTCCACTGTTTCCTCTTATTAGATTATTATAGTTAGACATAGATGACAACGATACTGAAACGTTCCTCACATTTTTCTACCTCAAAGACTTCCTCCACCGCTGCACACGTACAAACCAATTTACATTTACTACATTTCCATTCTCTGGTCGATTAGAAAAACATGAACCATGTTTGTCCTAAAGGGTTCAGATGATCTAGAAACGTATTAGGCGAACACGAACGTCAGGAGCTTGCTGCAACTTGATTCGCCGGGTCGGCGGTTCCAAATGGGGTGTTGGAAGGGACGAAATTGCAGCGCGGTGTTGTTGTGTGGTATTGTTGGCTCAAAGGGTTAATGCGACAAAGGCTCGAGTTGTGCGCGACTAGGACGTCAGAAACAGACAGAAGCTACATCAGTAACAAGAAACTCTCAGTCTTTCTGGTTCCTCCCTTTCGTGACTCGCGATCGAACAATTCTAATCTCGCAGCAAATTAATGTTTCAAACTCACTATACAGCGTACCTATAATATCCCTTCACAGCACTCACATTTGCAGTCTTTAGATTCCGCTGCTGCAACACCCTGTTTTTTAAACGATCCTCGATTTTTGAAGCTTCTTCCGAAGGTTATCTCGTTTCAAATTCACCGTGCAATATTTTTCATTCTTCGCGGCCTTTAATTCTACAGCTGCAATTTAAGCTCCAACATCTTCCAGATCGAGCGACAGGCAGGTTCGCCGCGGTCTACGAAAATTACCCAATTAAGAAACACCGATGTTGATTAACTTTTTACAGAATGATGACAGATGCAAGACACTTTTTTAGAAAAATTATGAAGGTTCAGTGTAACTGCATAAAGTGCTCGTATCCTGGAAACTACTTTAGATAAAAATTCCAGGCGCTTTCAGAGAAACGTACTTTTTAGAGAAATTGAACTACATCGACAGATTTTTGCAAAAGTCGTACAAGTTTCCAGATTTTGAACCTTTTGTCCCTTGAAAGCGAATTATGCACGCGAAAAAACATCACTTGGATTTGTTTAAAAAGCTGCTTATAAAAAATACATAATATGTAACGGCATTTGTAAATAAACAATTCCTCCTTGCAAAATGAAGTGTAGGATTTGAATGTGTGAATCCAGCGACTCTTATTCATCGATTATTTATGCAATACGAATCCTCTTTTTGTTAAACTTCGCATCTCCGTTGTGTATAACAAACATTTAACTTGCAGAGCTTAAAACAGCAGCCAGGATACACCTGCGAGCAGACGATGATAGAAGCTTTCTCCCACATTTTTATTTACATTCATCCGCCTCATTTTTGCAACGCGTGTAATAAAAAAAAAAAGGAATAAAAAATAGACATTCTGAACAAACAAGAAAATATGCTAAACGGTGCTCCGAGTCGATTCTTGTCGGAGGTTTGAATCATGCGCGCGCTCGATGAACGTGGTTTTGGCGCAGGTCAGGACACGAACAAAAGCTATGTGGCTTCGCCTACCAGGATACCATGAACGCGCAGCGACGTTTCATGGTCACCATGGAAATTTTTTCTACCTGCGGTCGACCTGCTTCGCGGTCAGTCCCCAGGCAATGCGACTTACGGAATGTCAATTCGACCAATTGAGCGTTCCGAGCGATGGTGTTAATTAGTCGGAACCGAAAGGGTTAAGGGTCTACTTCGAAGGTCGTACCACTTAAGGACTAGGAGAACATGCAGTGGCAGGAGCTACAGCCAGTTTTTCGATGGTGTCCACCGAAAGTCTTTCACCACGCCCAGGGAACAAGTTGCGGCTCGGTATGGCGTCTTGGCTCCATTTTAATGCTGACGTTGCCAGACCCGGTCGAATCACAGGTTCCAAAATGAAATTAGAAACTGTAGGTTCGTCGCTACTTCTTCCGTCTAACTTTCTGCGAATTTTTATACTTTCATACAATTTTTATATTTTATAGAAAATTGATTAATCGGATGATAGAAGAATCGACAGGAAGTCAGAGGAGCGAGAAGAAACAGCGATGACTGTGCAACGTTAAATGAAATTTTGTGTGTTCTGCGGTCGAGCAACACGACAGCGTCGACTGCTGTTATTTAAAAAGCATTTTTTAAGGAAATCGTGCGTGTAAAAATTGTCTGATATATTCTACCTTCAAGTACGACAGATGGCAAAATAACAGCGTTATTTGTTTATCAGTTTTATATCTATGGAATTAATTTATAAAAACAAAAATGTGTATGTGTGTGCCTGTATGATTTTAATCGAACCAATTAATGTACGTAACCATCTTAGAGAGATCATAGGAGAGAAATTTGAATGTGCAATTAGCAGAACTTTATAATGGCATTGTTTGGCATTCATCGTGAGTTTAAGTCGCTATGAATCAGACGAGCTACGCATAATTTGATAAATTTAGCTACCAGGCTAATATAATTCGCGTGGAGCATGCCCCGCCCTGCGGCCTTTTATGCAAGCAAATTTATTCTAATTAAATCAAATTAGATGCACCCCTCTCCACTCCTTTGCATCTCCTTCTTCATGCCTCTCTTTTTCTCCCGTTTCGCTTTCTCTTCGCTATGGAAATATAGCCATATCCTCTTACTATATTCGCATCCAACGTTCACAACGTTATTTTATGTTTGTTAGAATTTAATCTTGAAGTTGAGATTAATAATCTTTGGAAGACACAATGTTTGTGTTGAAATAATATTCAGTGATGTTTGTTAAACAGAAACTACAGAACCTGATGTATACAAGCGAGTGATATAATTAACGTGTGCAAGAATTGTTGATTGTCGGCCAGTTACTCTCAGACTAGACTTAGGTAGTGACTCATGATCCCTTAAATACCTTGAGCCCCATTCCCTATACAGTAATGAGTATGATCTGTGCAAGTGTCCTGTTCAAATGCCTGTGTGTCTGTAAGGGTATTGCGCCTATGCGTGAAATATTCAACAATTTTCCTAATGAAACGCAAGGATGAAAATCACAGCAACTGGAAGAATGAAAATGGTCGCGTGGTTTACTCTAACGTCGTCTATTTCTTTGTATTCCATAGACAAAATCGTAAAATCTAAAATCTAAATGGAAGAAACTGGAGATAAAAGTATCGAACGAGTCTTTGGAATTGTCTGTCGCGAGCCACGCTGATGGCAAATAGCGTAAGTCGATGTTATTAGGAAAGCGAGCGTCGAGGACGATAAATTTCACTGAAACAACAGTTACGAAGCCGAATTGCACGCAACCCGAGAGACTTGAACGCGCGACTGCGGAGCGTTGTTGTGCGCTCAACGCGCGTCGATCGCAATTCCACGCGGGAAAATGGAATTTCACCGAATCTGCGTAGCGAAGCAACTGCAGGGAAATTAAAAGGAAGGAACTCGAAGAAAATTCTCACGGGTTCACAGATTTCTCAAACTTCCATGAAATTTACTCTCCGAAATGAAATGTTTCACTTTTTATTTTCTTATTCGTTGGTTTTATTTCGTCTTGGCCTCCAAATATATTTTAGTTTCCACTAAAAAGCGCAATTTTAACAGAACATTGTAACTACCTTTAACGCATGACGAGTATACTCGTCATAAGGCAAAATATTGCCATTAGTATACACGTGCAAGACAGGTAACTAGTTAAAATTCTAATTACTGTTTTACCTTAATTAAAGTTCGGTTAATAGTTTCTCGTGACAGTAAAAATCGCCAGCTGCTGTCGTACCTTTCCAGAGACGTTTACTACGATGGAGGCACACCATAGATGTTGCCACGAGTGGCAGGATATTATAAGCGCGCAGAAGGCACCTCCATGGTTACCCATAGGCCCCATAGAAAACTCTTAAGTATACTTAAGAAACAGATTACTCGCGGTAGCTGTTTGTTTGGGCTCTTTTTAAACATTTCACAAGCTGCACGAGCGCAATCGTAAAATCTAATGAAGTGGATTAATATCTTCGAAGGTATTAGGACGCTAGAACGTGGAGGTGGGTTGGAAAGAAAATTTTCGTCGGTCGTTCGAACCACCGTGTTTACTATTTCACTTTTGAAGACGTTTCCATTAGGAAAACATGAATTGGAAAATGGAAAATTACAGGAAAACACGTTGCGAGTGCGATGCTCGATGCACTCATCGGAAAACCTGCTAGTTTTTTAATTAACTTCTATCAGGAAATTATCGGTGAACGAGGAATTTCATGGAAAAGAAGGTGCGTGAAATGTTTGTTGCACAGCCTTTTCCATAGGACGCCGTAATATCGTCGCGGTGGAAAGCGAAAATATATTTCCCGTGACGAACAGGTACTCGTTTATTCGTCGAATTTTGGTCGAACGAAGGTGCGAATTGTTTGGCTTTCGAACAGGATTTCAGAAGAGCGCGTAGGTTGCAACGGCTGCGCGTGGAAATATTGAAAATTGTGGAAAATTGGCAGGAGGAAAGTCACCGATCGGGAAAGCATAAACGTCGGAAAACGTGAACGATTTTCCTTCCATCGATGCGTAGTTTTGCGTCCTTAATTCTTGCAGTGTAGGAAAAATGGACAAACGATTTTTTCTGTCAAATAGAAAAATATATATATATCGTATTTATTTATTGTGACGGAATGTGAGAAACGGAATTTAGAAATTCCGTAGTTCGTAAACAAACACGATCGTACACTTATTGACGCGTTGGTTTCTTTGCAATCAGGATAGCATAGGTTTCAAGCAAGTTTGGAGATCTAGGAAGGTAAAAGGACATTTTGAGGAATCTATCGATTTCGTTGTCCGCTAGAACAGGGTAGTATGAGCACTGGAAAATCGTGGATAGGGCAACCTGTTTTCCGGAAAGCTCGCTGCGCATACCTATACTTGCAATATGTACGTAAAGCTATCGTTAAAAATGTTGAAAGTAATTAGAATGATGTTTTACGGAGCTAATTGTAACTTACAGATGTTTTTTTTAATCAGAATAGAGAAGCTTATGTGTGTATATGATATAGTTAAAAATTAATTAATAAAAATTAATAGGACACATAGGAGAACAATAGAAGAAAACAACTAATTGTTAATTGTCGAATGGAATAATTAGAAACCTGTCGTTAGAAAATTGAGTAGAAATGTTTGATCCCATTGAGTTTGCTAATAGCTTGAAAATAAATCCTACCAAATGATCCTAACTATTCTATTATTAATATGATATTTATATTGTCCTGTATGGAATAACAAAATAATGGAAGCTATTCCTATTTTATAATAATTATTTGCTTGGAGACAAGAGCACAATATGTTTCATTGAATTGATAAGTTGAAAATAAAAGATCCAATTAATTCTGTTACTAATATAATTGTTATATGATTATTGCAATTAATTCTGTATATAAGAACAAAATTTGTTCCTAAGTTATTTTACAATTACAATTTGTTTCCAAAAAAGTGTACAATTGTTAGAATTTAATCTTGAAGTTACGATTACTAATCTGTGGAAGACACAATGTTTATGTTGAAATAATATTCAGTGATGTTTGTTAAACAGAACTACAGAACCAAATGTATATAAGCGATTGATATAATTAACAACGTATACAAGAATTGTTGATTGTTGGCCATTTACTCTCAGACTAAACTCAGGTAGTGACGCATGATCCCTTAAATACTTTGAACCCTACTCTCTATACAGTAATGAGTATGATCTGTGTAAGTGTCCTGTTCAAATGTCTGTGTGAGTGTCTGTGTAAGGGTACTTATGCCTTTGCGTGAAATATCCTTGTATTCTAACAATATTTTTCTTCCAATAAAGCAAGAAAAACAAAATTGTATTTTCCTTGCACACCAAGTTATCCCACTGAATTCTCTTGACTGGAAAATAAAAGATCCAATTAATTCTGTTACTAATATAATTGTTGTATGATTATTGCTATCAGTTCTCCTTTATATAAGAACAAAATTTGTTCCCAAGTTATTTTACAATTACAGTTTGTTTCAAAAAAGTGTACAATATTTTTCTTCCAACAAAGACAAGAAAAACAAAATTGTATTTTCCTTGCACACCAAGTTATCCCACTGAATTCTCTTGACTGGAAAATAAAAGATCCAATTAATTCTGTTACTAATATAATTGTTGTATGATTATTGCTATTAGTTCTCCTTTATATAAGAATAAAATTTGTTCCCAAGTTATTTTACAATTACAGTTTGTTTCAAAAAAGTGTACAATATTTTTCTTCCAAGAAAGACAAGAAAAACAAAATTGTTGAAAGTAAAAGATCCTATCATTGATATGATTATCAACAAATTAGTGCGATTGGTTCAATAATTAAATTCTTATCACTAAAACTTATCACTATCTTATAATAATCATTTGCTTCGAAAGAAACGTGCAATATTTTTCCCGAAACGAAGAACAATCGTATCGTACACGAAGCTTTCGGAACTTTTCAAGCTCGGCTTTCTTCCAATTAATCCTTAACCATACACTTGCACAGCTACCAAAGGAGAATTTAATACCTTCGTTCTTATCTTCCTAACTCCCCATTTTTACTTTCTTTTCAGTCGTCAAATAAAGAATCAAAATGTTTCATACGTGTAAAAGAGCTTCTCATAACGAACTGCAAGCGACAGCTTAATTATTCGAAGAAACGTATGATCGTGGTAACGAGCGGTATCGTGGATGGCGCTGGAATTTAGACGGTACACCCTCGAGGAACTTAATTGCCTCGAAGAATTTACAACCGGGCGAAAGAAACCAACGAAGAAGAAGAAGGTTACCGTGAAATTAAGTGAGAAGTGACCGTTTAATGAGCGCGCCAATTATCTCCGGCTCGGCTATTGGGACCACAGTAAAACGATGGAGGTGGACTTTTCTTGATGAGTCTCCGCTCATCGGTCGCTTGTTAGGTCTGTCTCGTGAAGCCAACTTCCTCATCCATCGCGCGGGAATTAAAAAAGAAATTTCAGCATACGCTTTGAATTATTAACAGCTTCGTCGATAAGATTTCCTTGAACAACAAATATGAAATTTCGTCTGTTATTTTTAAGCTTCTTCGCTGTAGGAAAAAAACAACGCCATGTGCAACGAATGTTGTAAAGATCTCATGTTAAATTAGAAAAATTTAAGTACAAATTAAATAAAAAATATTTCATGGTCTTCTACGATCTTTCATATCATGTTGCTGCCTGCTGTTTGTAATTTTTCTTCCTTTGTAATAATTTCCCTATTGCATCGAATATTCAGCTGGATAAATTGTAAAGTACAAATTAAATAAAAAATATTTCATGGTCTTCTACGATCTTTCATATCATGTTGCTGCCTGCTGTTTGTCATTTTTTCTTCCTTTGTAATAATTTCCTTATTGAATCTTGTTAGGATGAATTATTAGAATATTATATGAAATATAATTCCTCCAATAAGAGTAAAGAAACTGGTACAAAGTTAATTCATGTTAAATCGTGTGCAAATGTCTTTGGATTCTTGAAACTTGTTAAATTATTCCTGTGCTTTGGAATGAGAAGTGGCAATGTATTATTTCTGCAGCAAGACTTTTTAAATATTTGTATTTTCCATACAAAAAACAATTTGCAATTCCATTTAGAAGACTATAATGGCATTTGTATGTGCCAATTTGAAAATTGTTTATAAAATAAACTTTCTGCAAAGTAAAGCATAAAAAAGCACACAGCATAAGCTTTGATTCTCCGTTTAATAAATTAGAAAATAAATTAAGAAAGAAATTGGAAAATACATGGAAACAGTAGAATCTTCTGTGTGAAAAATTATTCAAAGATGAATTTTTTACCATATCCTTAACTGTTAATATCTCTTTATGAACAAACTGCATTAACTTCGCAAGTACAGACGTTGCAAAAATATCTTTTGCATTATTTAATTTGACGTAACATGTACATAGTCAACTACAAATAATAATATTACTGTAATTAACACGGTCGTTAACGATCCCCACAAAATAACTCTTAATTCAACACGTAGTCGTTTAAAAAGAAAACTTTCCCAACAAAAAGCCCTGTATCTTGCACGAAAAAGGTCGACAATTCCATAAATCATAGTTACACACATACTTAACTACCACAAGAAGCGTCACGCGGTTGGTTCTAACGGAACAGGCAGAGGGAATGAAGGAATGTAACAGAGTAGCAAAAAACCGAGAAATTGGGCGTGAGAATATGTTGCTAGAAAAAAAATAGAAGTCTATTATTTGTCCTTCTAATGCCAGGAGTCCAGCGAACCCAAGAAGTTTTTTCGCCCCCAAGGAAATTTGACACCGCGTCGCGTGATCTAACACGTGCGAGACACAAGTCTGGCGGCTCGGGCTACACAATAGAATCACGCGAAGTTGGTTCGCACGACAAATATCAATTTATCATCATCGGTAGCCTAGTTCTTTTCCAGGAGAGTAAAATATTCGAAGAGCGACGACGATTCTCGTTTACTTTGAAGCATTTGGATGTCAGGAACGGATCTATCCGACATAAAAAGCTTCGTTAAGGCGAACGAAGGGAGTAGGTTGTTAGAAAGTGGCAGCAGGTCAGCGGACCAACCGTTGAAATTCAGTGACAACGATTTATGTGGGCAAGGGTTAAAAGCCTACGAGCCAATTAACATGCCCTCAGGGGCTAGGGAAGCAGGAAAGTCCCGTAGGTATGTTTCTGAAGGAACTTTCGAGGAACCACGTTAGGTTCCTTCAATGGCTGCTACCTTTCTAATACGTAGCCTGAAAATAATTGTGCGATTCAGCGAAAAATTAATTGTAATTTTTTTATGGCACGTAGATCTGGAAATTTATATCACAGCTGTATACATCGGTTGATTTTTTAAAAATACAATTTTGTATTTAAAATCTGTCTATGTCGATTGTTTGAAACTATTGTTTTTAAGAGGAAAATTATAATATAATTTTCTGGTCGTATAAAATTGTACAATTTCTTTAGATTTCGATGGTAGTTGGAAAATAAACAATTTAACGGAAGATGAAATGGCGTAATATAAGGAATTTGTATAAACAGCGAAACAAATCGCGTACAGGTATATGTACAGACCTTTATAATTATTCTTTGTTGATTTTATAGATTCAGCAAGAAAAATAATGAAAGCAGAGCTAATTATCGAGTTGTAAGAAACAGGACGACAGAAGCACGACAGAGGTACTTTGCAAAAGTGTCTTTTGCTCCGCCTTCAAGGGCTAAGACCTTCCCAAAAGTATAAAATTCCTAAGGGATTATACCTGGCTTTACACCTGCCGAAATTTTCTGACCGCGTGAAAGCACTTCCACGTTCTTTCATACGTTCCTATTCCTTCCTAGTCGAGTTAAGTTAAGTATTTTTAATTTTTACCGTACTCTTATTATTTATTTTAATTATCTTTAACTCATTATTGTTAATTGTAAGTAGCCGAAATTTTCCGACCACGTGAAAGCATTTCCACGTTCTTTCATACTTTCTTATTCCTTCCTAGTCGAGTTAAGTTAAGTATTTTTAATTTTTACCGTACTGTTAATACTCATTTTAAGTATCTTTAACTCATTATTGTTAATTGTATATAGCCGAAATTTTCTGACCAGGTGAAAGCATTTCCACGTTCTTTCATACTTTCCTATTCCTTCCTAGTCGAGTTAAGTTAAGTATTTTTAATTTTTACCGTACTGTTAATACTCATTTTAAGTATCTTTAACTCATTATTGTTAATTGTATATAGCCGAAATTTTCTGACCAGGTGAAAGCATTTCCACGTTCTTTCATACTTTCCTATTCCTTCCTAGTCGAGTTAAGTTAAGTATTTTTAATTTTTACCGTACTCTTATTATTTATTTTAATTATCTTTAACTCATTATTGTTAATTGTATATAGTACACTAATGTGCAACACTGTGTGTTCATGAAAACCATTATGAAAATAAGAATAGGTGATTGAAGAGAATATTCTTTAAACAAATGGAATTCAATAATTATAATAATTCAAAATGTCGCAAATTACAAGAACCACATTAATTTCGATGTTCTGTATAATTATGTACGTTACGTGCGCCTTTACATCTTTGCGGAATATTTGGTCGCGAGAGCAGTGCTTCGACTATTTTCTATTCCTCAAACAAGTTACGATCACCAGTTAGATGTTCCTCAACTATTTTCAACAATGGTAATCAATTTCCCACGACACGCACGACACCCGGGTCATCATCGAGGGCCACGAAAACGTTGGCTACTCGTGGGATCATTCACCCTACCAACGTCACTAGTTTCCCACGGTTCTGGGACCGTGAATGGCACGAGGGAAGCTTATAAAAGGGACCAAAAGACTACAGTCCCATTCAGTTGCTTGCCGGCAACCATATCGTTGCTACACCTTCAGCACTTTCCTTTCGAGTCGTGTACTTCAACGTTGCAAGGCGAAACTGAACTGTGTGTTACTTTTCTTTCGTTCAAATTTACCTGTTCTGTTTGTTAGTAACAAAGAAGAATCATCGAGAAATGGTCGTTTGATTTGTTACTGTAGCTCGCTGTTAGAGTAGTTTTCTTGTTTACTACAGACGTGTACTATTATTTTTTAATTTATATAAATGTGTATAAAATACACAAGTGGCTTAGAAATTACAAACATAAAATTAGACAAAATGGAAAAACCTGTGACTTTCCTTCTGTTCAAATTTTGTTGTGTTATTTAGTAATAAGGCATGAAAGTGTAACTTTTATGGTGATGTTTTATTATTTCACGTATTGGTGACTATTTGCTGGCAAACGCATATTGTTTATAGGCAACGTGTATTCTTAAATTTAAATCACTAAACATGCCAATTCATAGGAAAATTCAGAGATTATAGCAGGGTCAGGCTTGGGCACTGTCTAAATGGAATATTTGAAAAATGATTATTTAAATACTATCTGAGTAGATATTATTTTGAAATAGTTGGAAACTAATTAAATAATTTGGCTATATCGTTTACAATTAAACATACCAAAATCACAATATCTAATATTCAATTCAAGTTAATTGTATGTTATTTTATTTCAAATAGTTAACTAAAATAGAAAATTATTTGACAACAATTTATCTGTTGTTAACCCAAGATAAAGTCACTTTTCCCAATATTATTCTAAGAACAAGAAGAGCAGCAAAGTACTTGAAGATAATTCATTATCTCAAATTATCATTTTTTAATCTTCATTTCAAATAAAATTTGCCCAAACCTGAGCAAGGCTAAGCATCGAACCTGCACGAGGAAACTATAACGAGTACGTAAATCTTTTTTGTATTTGATTGTGATTGCCTTGAAGAAGAGTAGCATCTAACGAACCTGAAGAAAGAGTGGTCGTTACTTACCGGATGGGTGATTGGACTGCAAATTGTAATCGTCGACCTGCAGCGTGCTGTTCGGCCCTGTTCTAGTGAATCTCACCACGTGATACTGGTTGTCATTCACTTTCACACCGACCTCACCGATCGGATGATCATTCGTCCCCATATTGTAAACAGCGAAAACGTTTCCTTCCACCTGGAAGATAATGAAGAACATAATTAACAACTGTTTCAAACGTCTCTAAAAAATCTCTGAACATCTACGTCAATGGTATATATGAAATTCGAGAGTTACAGCTATTTTGTTGTTCGTATCTGTACAGAAGCTCGTGAACAAATTGGTGGAACAACGTGGACGATGATTTTGCGAAATTCTATGTGCGAGCAAACGTTTTACGTTCGTTGATTACGTTAGTTGCGCTTAAAATTTGATTAATTTCCATTGTACGTACTCATTTGGTCGATAGTAGAGACAATTGTGTTTTTGATGGTAATAATTTTGTTTCTAAATTGTATACTTTTTAAATGAAGAATATTAGTATCTAATAAGAGTAGAATTTTACATGGAATATCGAGGTTTCTTGATAGAATTTCTATCAAATATGCAATTCGACATTTTTAGTAATCCATTCTTTGTTTTTCATTTGGTAATCGTATTGATGATTTTAATGAGCACTGATGTATGAAGGTGTTTTAAGTTATCCTTATACGTCACTTGTTTAAATATCCTTTTAAATGTTAGATCTTAGAATTAGATAGATCAAACTTTTACTTTTGCTTCAGATTAATTCAAATACAGACTTAATCGATTAATCAATGTTTGACAAATATCATTTGTGTTATTTTTCCAGAAATTACGTAGTACCATTAAATTGTGTAATGAACTAATTAAATAGTCTTTAGATATATTTCCACATGTTTCCATGTTTCCACATTTCCACAGCATATATTCCTGCTTACGCATTTAACAGTGATTAAGTTACAATTTGCCTGTCATCGCCACTTAACGGTCAAATCTCATTACCTACATCTAAAAGTGCCATTTGCGTTTTTCTTTCTAGTGATAATCAGCATGAAATATTGTCGCACATAAAATTGTACACATTGTCAAATATATTACAGCATTGCATCATATAATACGTAACATATGAGAGAATTTGGGATTTCACAGGTAAAATCACGCTATATACATTCTTACACCTATCGTAACCAGTTAATTAACAAATAATACTTATACGATATACTCTACATGTGAAATTACAAATTTCCTTTCTTGAAGAACCACCTTCCAAATTATTCTATAATTATTAACAATTTAATGGTTCTACGAAACACTGTGTGTGACCAAATTTTGTACTCTTTAAGCAGCTTATGAACTATGACCCAAATTAATCTGTAATTACTAACAATTTAATAGTTTTACAAAGTGCTACGTGTGAACAAATTTTCTACTCTTTAAGCAGCTTATCAACTATGATGCAAATTATCCTATAGCCACTAAGAATGTAATGGTTTTACAAAATATCATGTGTGACCAAATTTTGTACTTTTTAAGCAGCTTATGAACTACGACTCCAATTATTCCATCGTTACTAACAATTTCAATCTCGAGATAGTCGTTGCTCGAAGCAGATTCTATTCTGACGAGGACGGCGTCGCTCACGCTTGTTACAAAGCCCAAGGCCACCGTGTCTCTCTTCATTTCCGGCCTCTGATTCGGTGGGAACGTGTAGGTGATAATTCCTCTGCCGGCTCCGAACTCGTAAGCTGCTGCTTCTGTAACGACACAATTGCGCACGATAAGCCCAGGAAATACAGAAAATGATTAAATATTAAACGTTAGAACTAATTAATCACTAAAATATAAAAGTCTGTGAGGAAGGAATCGCAATGACAGAGATAGTATTATATGGAAAGATAATTCACCACAGGGGAAGCTAACTTTTCACCTGACACATTTTTACCAAAAACTCAGTCCACTTTCCAGAGATACGTTATCGTACATTTATAACAGTTGCTTATTATAGTACCTATCATTAGTAATCATGCCATCGACACGAACTGGCTTGTCACTGGCAGAAATTAAAAGACAACCAACTGAACTGAATGAAAAGTTAGACACGAGGAGTATCTTTTACAACTATTAAACAATGTATAGTTGTTCGAGGACGATTCACTTTTGATTTTTCTAACTCTATGTTTCTCTGAATTTAATTAATAGCCAAAAATTTCTCATTTCTCATAGCTGCTGTTAGTCCACGACCTATTACCCTATCTTCCAATTTAATTATAATTATAATAATAATAAAATAATTATAATATAAAATTATAATATAATTATAATATAAAATAATTATAATAATAATAAAAAATTTAATTATAGTAATAATAAAATAATAAATTTATCAATAAGATTTATCTCGTGATTCTACTTAAATATATACTTCTTAACATTCATCGATCTTCCAAATTTTACATTAACTATACCTGGATGATTCCATGATATTCTACATTAATTCATTTTATATATACAGAAGCAGAATTTTCAACATGACGTTCTCTTCGACAAACAATGTTGATAACAATATTGCAAGAAATTTTTTCAAGTTGCTTATCTTTTTCTAAAATATCTAGGTCGTGAAGTATATATGTTTACAGTAATAGCGTTAACACCACTCAACGTAAGTGCTCTAGATTAGAGTGATCAGATACGCCTCGTAAAATGAGGGAACTTATTTCGCCCCTTCACGCAGCCTCTAACGACAAATTTTGCGTACAACAATTTTCTACCTTCGAATAACAAAACGTTGAAGAAAGAAGCTGCTAAGCTACTTTACTCCTTTATCAAACTCCTTAGAAGATATATATAATCGGATATTCTTAATACAGATTACTGTCGTTTTACTTAGGCTAAATATACTCAGAACGTACAAAATTTATATACAATGTTTTAATACATTTCCTCAATAAAATAGCACGAGATGGTATTTTCTATGGAAAGGGCGCAGATGCAGTTCGTCTGCTGCGTGTTACAACAGAGATAGTTACATTGGGAAATATACTCTGTACAATGTCGATACGCATTACATTATTATCTCCAAGATGACGCTTTTGATAAGGGGAAAGAAGGTGAGGAAGATAGGAATCGTCGGATAAAGCTTCCTTAAGCTTTAAGGAACCTGTTTATTGTGTAAATTATACAGAGTGAGTCGGTAGAAACCACTGGGATATTACGTTATCAACGTTGGTTTTATCAAAGAATGTTTGAAGTGCAATATGTTGCATCTGATGAGTACATTTTGGTTTCTTAATATCTCACATCTTGTAAGATATTAAGATAACTTTGAGCTTCTTAATAGCCTTCATATTAGAACATGTAATATTTGCTATATTTGCAACATTAGTTGATCCACCTGGACATTCTCTAGTAAAAGGTAATTTGCACCAAAAATGCCACAAGTTTGGCAGGTTCATAAAAGATATAACTTAGAAAAAAAGAAGCTGGCACTCCATTGGGGGTAGCCACCCACATGCTATATTTATTTTTATTTTATTTCTTTTCACCAATAAGATATAACACTTTATCAAATGTCCTTCAGGACAAATTGTAAAAAACCAAAATAAAATAAAATAATTTTGGCAGGAACTTTAACTCGAACTCGTCAAACTTGATGCATGAAAGACAAAGATGAGAAAAGCGTCTCTCCTGCTTTATACATTAAACTTAACAAATTCGAGTTGACACATCTACAAAAGCAATGGCTTTTCGGTGACAAATCATCATTACTATGTCTATTATTATATTCATTATCGGTATATATAATAACATATATTATAATAATATAATAATATTGTATTATTATATATAATACATATAATAATATTGTACAATGTATAAAACACAGAGATAATAAAAACGTCTGTCCTTCTGCTTCATACAGTACATCAAACTCAACAAATTCAAGTTAAAATATCTGCTGAAGTCTCATTACCTTACAAATGAAACTATTCACTTTACAAAGTAAGTTAAAGTTTTGGTAACAATATTATTTTATACGTTCCTATCATTATCGTTATATCCATTATTGGTGGTATTTTATCGCTATATAATAACATCATAAAAGATATAACTTAGAAAAAACGAAGCTGGCACCCCACTGAGGGTAGCCACCCACATGCTATATTTATTTTTATTTTATTTTATTTTTTTTTTTCACCAATAAGATACAACACTTTACCAAATGTCCTTCAGGACAAATTGTAAAAAAAACCAAAATAAAAATAAAAAAAAAAAATAATAACATCGTACTTTACATTATCAAACAACAAAAATAATATTATTTTCCAACAATGCCATTTCATTCGATAGTTTCCACCGACTCTCACCCACAGTTGGCAACTAAGTGAATGCGGATTTTATCATTAAATGGTATTGACAAAACCCGCAATCGCTTAGTTGCCAAGCCAATATTTCACGCACGAAGGAAAAAATGGGAAAGTATCGGAACGCCAACTTCGTCCAACGAGTCCTACGGCGATGTTTATCGCATGCTACGATGTCGAAAGTGCTATCGAAATGTTCCCGCCTCACAGAACACAGCCTGTTATTTGTCCGCCGTGCACATGAAATATGCATGTTTTTACCTTCGTTACACGTCGGCCCAGTAAAACTGGTCATGTCACAGTCGCACGTGTAACTGTTCCATTGTTGCACGCACGTGCCATGATTCGAGCAGAGATCGTGCGTGCACTTTTTCCCAGCGTGCATGCTGGCGTACATGTCGCAGCCAGATTCCACCAGAGAGCTGGGAACCACCGCGTCGGAGATGAGATTGGTGCTCTCGCCACTCAGGTCCAACGACGACAGACAGCCCTCGAAACCGTGTCTGCTGAGAATTTGCTTCGGTAGCTGGCCGTACTGCGACTTCTCCACGCCACCTGAAATTACGTAAACGTCGCGTTAGTTGGATGGAAGACTGCGCTTTCCTTGGACGCTCGGGCAAAGCGATAGATCGTCAAATGGTTCGCACGATGGTCGAACGACATTGCAAAGAATCGTTTAAAGCAACGATCAATTCGTGGCTATGTTGTTTATCAATGATAGTTAGGTTTCCCTGCCTGTGAATCATCGTATGACGATGATACGAAGAAACAATTATCCGCAAGTGGTAGAAACCAAGCGCGGGGACAGAATGGTAAAATGTGCTAAGATCGACGATAAATTAGAATTTCTTCTCAGCCATGAAACGAGGCTCAGTTACTTGCATTTGCTTCTGCAGGAATCGCTTCTCCTGACTTTGTTCTACGTTCTCACAGTATGTATATCTATGTCGGAGATGAAAGGACATCGGGGCCTTTTTTCGCAATGTTTGGGAAGGTGCCCAAGACTTTAGTTCAGACTTTTTATTATAGTCGTACTTAAACAGTAAAACTGAGAAATAGCTGTTTATGAGTTAGGTCAATTACGATGGTCCGAGATTTACGACAGTGGGCTTGGGCTCGGAGTGACATAACGGGTCGCTGAACGTAGCCACGTCACGGGAGGGACGCGTACCTAACAGAGATACGAAATAATTAAATAACTCTCCTTAAAAACAGAGATTGACTCGAGGGATACAGAGAGGTACGGAGAGGAGTATATAAGAGCAGTTCCATTTGCACTGACTCTCAATCCGATAAGTTCGACTAGTCGCAATCGTCATCCCGTTGACCGTGTATTCGTTACGGAACCTAAATTCATCGTCATCGACATCTCGATTATTCAATCACCGCTATCACTTGTTAACCTTTGCAATACGCAATTCCCTCTCCAGGGTTAAACAAACTATCGTCATCTTAATCGTCTCTTCTCACTTCATAGAAACGTAACGCGAGTGGATCTACGTGGAGCGGATGCGCAATGAAAGCGAAGATACAGAGCGTTCAGAAGCTTCAGCGAACGAAATTAAAAAGAACTTTTCGGTCAAGAAACATATGAAGATTTTTAATTAAATGATCTTCCAGAATGCGAGATGAATTTTCAGCGTTTGAAAACGTTCACGATGTTCAGGAAAAGCGATGTAAACACGCACACTATTTGTACAATATTTTAAGACTTTGCCACTTGGAGAAAACGTGACATATTGCGTGAATATACAGCGGTTCGCATTAATGTTAGGATACTCTGTGAAATAGAATAACTTTCTGAATACGGGCTCAAACGACCCGAGTTTCTTTGAGAAGCTAGAGTCAGTTGACTGGATGACGTAGAAAGAAGTTTTGAAAAGATCGCGACTGTCCCAAGCCGCGAAAAAAATGGCGAAGGTCGCTTTTCACGTCTATTTATCTGACTCTGTAATGAACATTTTAACAATACGTTCTGTGGATTTATGTCTGCTATATACATGCTAAAAATTTAATCGAAATCGTTTGGTGCGGAAGTGGGCAATCACCGAAAGAGACAAAAATCTTTTAGATTTGTTAGAGGGAAAGGCGGAAAGTGGCGAGAAACTGCGATTCGCACAATTTTCATCTTTCGTAGCTCGCAGCAACGTTAATCCCAAAATTATTTTGTATTAAAGAGCGTTCGAATATTAATATGAGCCGCTGATTGTCGCAAGCAAACGATCGAGGTAATCGCGAATTTACGACTCTTATTCGAATTGAAAAATTGTTTACGAGCGATTGTTCCGCGTAGCTCGGATATAACGCGTTGGAAAACCACCTATAAATAGGAATTCGCCTAGGTTCAATCAAACAGTAGCTTGGTGCCTCAGAGAATCCTTAACTCTCAAGCATCGGTAGGTATACACTTAAACTTTAATTTCTCAGCTTTAATTCCATTCCTCGTTACATTGCACGCGTTAGAAATGAATCAGATTATCACAATCTCGATTATTTTCTTGTCCAAAAATTGAATATGAAACCTTCGCTGGTTTCGTAAATGTACAAAGAACAAAGATCCTTAGCCTTCTGACTAGGGAAATCTCGTCACTCGAATTTCCAATTTCTTGAGCGTAATTTGTTCCTCGCTTGTCGAACTCCAATTTTCAAAAGCCTGCTTCCCTTCTTCCTATGGGTAAGTGGCGTTACAGTGACATATTCAGGAACTGAAACTAGTCTAATTGAAATTGATTTGTTGTCAATTTTGTGGATATAGCGTAGCAGATTATATGCCAGTGAAATTAAAATTTCCAACATAGCTGACATTAAAAAACAAAAACTACAACTAAGACTTCCGATACAGTTTCGTTTCCTCGTGTAACGCTTCTTATACAGAAAATCGCGCAATTTCTAATTAACCGTAGCTTCTTCGATCCGATTATATTTCCATTCTATTAAGATATAATTAACAAGAATTGGAATTGCACCCAGCAGGTGAATCAAGTTGCAGAAAGCGTCATGAAGAACAAGCTGTTTAGTGCGACATGTATGGCCAGTATTCTATTTGCCATCCTTCTCATCCAATTTTCGATAACTTTATCGAATTCTGAACCTGTTGTGCGCGACGTGGTGTCAGAGAAGAACCAGATGGGCAAAGCCAACGTTCCGGTTGCCAGAGACTTTATTTATGTGAAGAGGCGCACAACCACACCAAAATGTCCACCTGACCGTCCAGTATTTATCAAGGGACATTGCAGGGCAGTTTTTTAACTCGCGATTATCCAGTTAATAGGTTTCTACGTTTCAAGATTCCGCGAAATGAATTACATTTGTCTCTGTCCTGTTTGCCTTTCGTCGCTTGGATGATGTGCAGTGAACGTTACTCACTTGCTTATTGGTTGTGCATATTTATGTAGTATTATATATATATATGTATATATATATTTGTACTATATATATGTGTAGTCCATAATAAAGGGAGTAAAGATTGCATTTAACGTGTCATGATTTATCAACCTATTTAATTTACTTGTCCTATTTACCTGTTTAATTTATCAACGTGGTTAAATATACGCGGAAATATTTAAAAGAGCAAAGAGAGAATATTTATGATGGTACGATTGAATGTTCAAATGGGACCACAAGCTGATATGTAATATTACATGATAGTTGTTACGTTGGTCGATTCTCTACCTAAACCAGGCCACACATTACAAAGTTGTTGGAATAAACTGTAACTTATAATTTGTTATATCAGTGTCATATTTATATTTATCATCTCTATTATCCTAACTGAAATAGGGGATCCATCATTTCGTGGCGTCGATTGTCTAATCGTAACGGAAATTCTGCTTCCTCGCGATCGCGTCTCTCCGCGAGTAATCGAAACAATAGTAATTATTAATAATTACTAGGTACGATAATAATTTCTCGCACAGTATACAGGATATATTATATGATAAAATTATATTAACATAATTTTTATATATAATATATTCTGTATATTTTGAAAACTATATTATATATTATATTATATTATATATAAAAATTATATTAATATAATTTTCATATATTTTATATTTTCATATATATATATTTATATATATTTATATTTATATATATATACATATATATATATATTTATATATATTTATATTTATATATATATACATATATATATATATTTATATATTTTTTCATATATTTTTTATTTATTTATTCAATATTTTTATATTTTATATTTATAATTTTATATATTATAATTCTGTATATTTATCTCATTTAAAATATATATTTAATATATGAAAAATATATACGATACTGTTACACAGGATAGATATTATACATCGAGAACTAATTCACGGTAAAAGCGTATGAGAAATGTTTCAATGTAATAAATCTTCGTCTTCGTCGTTCAATGTTTGGTCGTTGCAGACTGATGGGGCGTAAAACTTCTGTTTCTAAAAAATGCGACTCTTCTTGAGCGTGGCATAGATCTGACGCGTCCTCATTATAACGTCAAATAGGAGACAATTAGGGTAATTCGTGATACTCGACGAAGAAGTTACTCGTCAGCGATAATTTAACTTATATCGTATTTATCCCATCGACAGAAGAAAATAATCTGAACTAACAGCGCGAGTCGATCGGCGTGATGCGCTGGAACATCCTAAAAATTGAAATCCGCTTGGAACTTAGCAGCTGACTGAAAGCTGCTGTCTTCCCAACGCTGTTAAACGTTTTATCAATAACTTTTTACACGTTCCACGCTATTTCATTCATTGTTTATCGCTTCCCAATTTTGTGAATATATTAAAACAGATTAGGAGCTGTTCCAACGATCGAATGGAACGTAGCTAATGCGAAAACAGCAGCAGTGAAAATTTTGTCTCGCGGATGATCGTCTCAGAATTCGTTCGACGACAGCAGCTTCTTCAATCGTCTCATTTCCTCGTTCTATTTATTAAGACGGCATTAATAGGGTCTGGGATTGCATCCAACAGGTGAATCAACTTGCAGAAAGCGCCACGAAGAACCGGCTGACAAGTGCAACACGTGTGAGCGGTGTTTGCGATCCTTCGTGGAATTCTGCACAATATGCCGGCACTAGAGGCACGGGTCGATGATCCGACTCCTCAGCTGCAACTTAGAGAACGCTTTTTGTGCTTGCATTGCCTGGTACTACGACCACAATGTCTCAGCGGCCAGCTATGTGCACGTAATGCGGTCGATGACAGAAACTACTTGCTCCGTAATTCTCAGTGTCATCAAATCTGTAATATTCAACACGTACGTTTTTGCTCGCATTTCTACTTCTTTTACTCATTGTGTCGAACTTTATTGAACGATAATATCGTCTGTTAGCATTCCTGTGTATTTTAACTTTCGTTTATCGTCGATCGAGCGAGGAAGAATGTAAGAGATTATAGATGATGAGAATGTCCGAATTTGTTAGAATTTTGTTGCGAACGTTAGACGTAGATTTTGATGGAAATTTCCGAGAGAAGATTTAAGGAATGTGTACAATTACGCGACCGAGTCTCCGGGCGGATTTGAAAGAACGGAGAGTCAAGTGTCTCGAATCAGCGTTTTATCATTTGCGTATATTCCTGCTATGTTATATCGTAATTTGTGTTATTCGTATCATTCATTATTTTAATAGATCCATTTCTAAGACTTGCATTAGAATAATGAAGAGGATCCTACCTGGGAAACATTAAACGATGCTTGAAACTAACAGGCGAGAGACTGAAACTGTCCGATTGTAACTGTAGGAATTTCAACTTATATATAGGCGATTCTTGGACACGTTATGTCCGACTTACGCGAAGCAGTCGCTGATAAACGATTTTCAAATTGCGGACAGCGGTCACGAATTCGAGATTGCGCTAATCGCTTCCTTGTGTGGTTGTCAGAGTTAGAATTTTAGAATAAAAGACACAAATGTTTGACAGGAAGTTAAAAAATATTTGCAACTTGGAGCTTGAATCTCCAAGTGGATTTGGAGACCATAGGCAGCACGTGTTTCGTACCAGCGATTTATAGAACACGCGATATATTTAATAGATTAATTTAATAATTAGATATTTTAATATATAATTTAAATATTTATTTATTTTTTATAATATGTACCAGGATATATTCTATCTAAATTTTATTATCATATATTATATATTCTATTATAGTAATATATTAAAGATATTAAAATACTCTAACAAATACTCCGATATGATAGCAATATCGCAGAAGCAAACATTTAAAAAATATTTGCAACTTGGAGCTTGAATCTCCAAGTGGATTTGGAAACCATAAGCTGCACGTGTTTCGTACCAGCGATTTACAGAACACGTGATATATTTAATAGATTAATTTAATAATTATATAATTATGATAGAATATATCCTGGTACATATTATATAATATAAATAAATATTGAAATTATATATTAAAATATTACCATATATTATATATTCTATTATATTAATATATTAAAAATATTAAAATACTCTAACAAATACTCCGATATGATAGCAATGTCGCAGAAGCAAACATTTAAAAAATATTTGCAACTTGGAGCTTGAATCTCCAAGTGGATTTGGAAACCATAGGCTGCACGTGTTTCGTACCAGCGATTTACAGAACACGCGATATATTTAATAGATTAATTTAATAATTAGATAATTTAGATAGAATATATCCTGGTACATATTATATAATATAAATAAATATTGAAATTATATATTAAAATATTACCATATATTATATATTCTATTATATTAATATATTAAAAATATTAAAATACTCTAACAAATACTCCGATATGATAGCAATGTCGCAGAAGCAAACATTTTATACGAATGGGACTATTTGTGCAATGCTTTAAGATTCCATCGGGTGGAAGAAATCGCAGCGAGTTGCGCGAACGTATTTGCGAGGAAGCGATTAGTGCAATCTGGAATTCGTGACTGTTGTCCATGGTCGGAAAATTGTTTATCAGCGACTGGTTCGCGTAGCTGGCACACAACGTGTCCGAAAACCGTCTATAAATTGAAATTGGTATAGATAGAAGCGAACAGTTACTCGGAACCTGCCACTGAAAATTAGTTAGTCTCGAGTTAGTAGTCAACATTTCGTCATTGCTACTTTACAGGTACGGTTCTATTCGTTATGGCACTGCGCCGCTACCAAACGAATTAGATTATTTTTGAACGATTTGCAACAGGAGTTGAGGAGCTTTCTCAAAGAGGAACTTCAAACCTAACGTACAAATGCAAGGAATATCTATCGACTGATATTTTTCTTCATTTTCCGAATATAAAAGGAACACAGATCTTCGATCTGTCGACTAGATAAGATAATTTAATTCATTCCAGTTCCCAATTTACGTCCCCGTTTAACGAAACTGCAATTTTCAAAAATACCATCTTATCCTTCTTAGAAGCAAATGGTATTATGTCTAAGATTGATCTGTCTTTCTGAATTCTTAATTCTATGAATATACGCTATAGCACCTTTTCAGACAGTGTAATTTTCAATTCGAGCATAGATGCTTCCAACACAATTTACCTAATTCGCTATTTTATCTCGTGAGAGCTTTTTCCACGCTTTTTCTCAACTCGTAGTTGGCTATAATTTCTCCAATCGCGTCATTTTCGCATCTTGCAAAGAGATCATTAATAGGAATTGCATTTACATCCAACAGGTGCGTCAATTTCCGGAAAGTACCATGATGAATTGGCTGATAAGTGGAACACGCGCGATCGGTCTTCTCTACATCTTCCTGCTCGTGCAGTCGTTTTTGGTTACTTCGTCCAATTCTGAACCTGATGCGATCTCTATGATGTCACGGAAGGCTGGAGTCACTGGTCCAGCTGCCAGAATCCGCACTAAAAAAGTTACAAAGCCGAAGTCATGTAGACGGATGGACATCTAGATGCAGGCTCCAGAAGAATATTCGATTAACATTAAGATTCTTCAAATTTACACGATTGACAAACATCTGCGTTTCTGTTCCCTCTCTTTTTGGTCATCCACTGTCACTTTGTATCTTGAGGAGCATTGACGTTGCAAGATTCAAAGGACGTCGATTACTAGCTCATTGATTTTGTGTATTCAGAATCCTGTTCCTTGTCAATTGAATTACAAAGAATGCAATAAACAAGATAACGCAAACAGTGAATTTGTTATGATTTAGTTATAAACTCTACTTGGAACATTTTTACAGCCACGCAATTCAGTCTCCTGATTGAATTACAGATGTATGTAGGTGGAATATACAATATATTAAAAGTAAGAAATATTTTGATACGATTGGGCTTAGGTTCCAACTATGTCGAAGTATAAGACACAGAGTATGTGGAACGAGTTACAATTATGCTAAGCCACGCATACGTATGACAGATCAACAAGGATTTCAATATTTGAGTATGAGAATTACACCTTTTTACCATTTTGCTACCAGGAAGATCATCCAACGATTTCTGCCAAACAAAAATCCGTGGAAGTTTCATCAATCGTCTTTTTAGGGTTAAGCAAACTATCGTCATAGTAAATCGTCTCTTCTCGCTTCATAGAAACGTAACGCCAGTGGATCTACGTGGAGCGGATGCGCAATGAAAGCGAAGATACAGAGCGTTCAGAACGAAATTAAAAAGAACTTTTTGGTCAAGAAACATATGGAGATTTTTAATTAAATGATCTTCCAGAATGCCAGATGAATTTTCAGCGTTTGAAAACGTTCAGGATGTTCAGGAAAAGCGATGTAAACACGCACACTATTTGTCCAATATTTTAAGACTGCCACTTGGAGGAGACGTGACATATTGCGTGAATATACAGCGGTTCGCATTAATGTTAGGATACTCTGTGAAATAGAATAACTTTCTGAATATGGGCTCAAACGACCCGAGTTTCTTTGAGAAGCTAGAGTCAGTTGACTGGATGACGTAGAAAGAAGTTTTGAAAAGATCGTGACTGTCCCAAGCCGCGAAAAAAATAGCGAAGGTCGCTTTTCACGTCTATTTTATCTGACTCTGTAATAAAAATTTTAACAATACGTTCTGTGGATTTATGTCTGCTATATACATGCTAAAAATTTAATCGAAATCGTTTGATGCGGAAGTGGGCGATCATCGAAAGAGACAAAAATCTTTTAGATTTGTTAGAGGGAATGGCGGAAAGTGGCGAGAAACTGCGATTCGCACAATTTTCATCTTTTGTAGCTCGCAGCAACGTTAAACCCAAAATTATTTTGTATTAAAGAGCGTTCGAATATTAATATGAGCCGCTGATTGTCGCAAGCAAACGATCGAGGTAATCGCGAATTTACGACTCTTATTCGAATTGAAAAATTGTTTACGAGCGATTGTTCCGCGTAGCTCGGATATAACGCGTTGGAAAACCACCTATAAATAGGAATTCGCCTAGGTTCAATCAAACAGTAGCTTGGTGCCTCAGAGAATCCTTAACTCTCAAGCATCGGTAGGTATACACTTAAACTTTAATTTCTCAGCTTTAATTCCATTCCCCGTTACATTGCACGCGTTAGAAATGAATCAGATTATCACAATCTCGATTATTTTCTTGTCCAAAAATTGAATATGAAACCTTCGCTGGTTTCGTAAATGTACAAAGAACAAAGATCCTTAGCCTTCTGACTAGGGAAATCTCGCCACTCGAATTTCCAATTTCTTGAGCGTAATTTGTTCCTCGCTTGTCGAACTCCAATTTTCAAAAGCCTGCCTCCCTTCTTCCTATGGGTAAGTGGCGTTACAGTGACATATTCAGGAACTGAAACTAGTCTAATTGAAATTGATTTGTTGTCAATTTTGTGGACATAGCGTGGCAGCGTAGGTTTTGTGTCACTGAAATGATCAACTCAAACGGAAAATATATATAAGAAATTTCAGCTGCTGCAAATTCAGAAACTCAAGCCAACTCCCAAGAAGCGCCATGGCTAACTTGTTCAAAGGAATAATGCGTTTAAGCAACGTTCTCTTCGTCATCGTTCTTATCCAGCTTTTGGTGGTTTCTTCATATTCCGAGGCTGTCGACGACAATGTGGAACTAGGCGAGGCACGGGATGTTATAAAAGCACCTCCGAGATGCCCAGATGGTCAGACGAGGACTCCAAGGGGATGCAAAACCCCGTAAGTTCGAATGTTTATATCTTCCTTACTTTTCCGTGCTCTAATTTCCTTTTCGCAATTTTCATTGCGATTAACATTCGCGCATCGTAACTACATTCCTTTCTATCATACTGATATCGAATTGATTATTTTTCGAACATATCGAAACGCTTGTTACAGTTGGCACAAAGACAAGTGTTCTTTATTTAACTCACGTAACTTTTCTTTCCAACAATTAAACATTCTACCATTAGAATAATAATAACCGATGAACGAAACAAAGTCGAAACCCTGTTACTAATTAGTAACTGTCAAAATTAAAACACAAATTGATTAAAATTGCGCTAGAAATGCTGTTACGGTTACTGAATTTCGCTATGTTGCAGTTTGTTCACCGGATAAATTCGAAGCAAAAGGAACTTCATTCGACCACATCGGCAAAGCGATGAACGTACTAGCTATATTTTATATCTTATAAGAATTCTACTTCTTGTTGCAATTTGAATAAATGGAATATGCAAGACGCTCGACGTCTCCTCCATTCAATTTGCCGTTCGCGATAAATTTCAATCGATTTCAATCCAAGAACCTGCACCACCTGCTTATGGTGCGAAACAAGCAAACGCGATTCTTTACGATATCGACGAATGGAGTAGACGTGGAGGATTATTGTTGAAGAGCTAGTGCGATGATTAGTACGCGAAATAAAGGATAATTCCGAGCCAAACACCTCGACGAACGAGTCGTTGCGAGCGAGAAGCTGCGATTTTTCATTGCGACTGTAAAAACGCGCTTATTATTTACCAACGCTATCTTTATCACTTGTTTATCGAGTCGTACCGTTGGCGAACGTTAGAAAAATAATGAAGTGAATGTGGCAGACCGCGCAAGGGGACAAGCGACTGTTTACGAATCTAATCTCGTTTCTGGTAGAATATATACGGTTTATAGGTCAGGTGCGTCGTTCATTTCAGTTACCTGGTAACGCGTTAGCTTCGGATCATCGTTCGCGTAATCGTAGTCGGTTACCGGTGAAACTTCTTTTGCAACTCCAACTATCCAGACAGACTTCCGCCGGTTTCTTAGAAATTAGTATCGCTAACGTGATAGTAAGTAACGATCGCGTTAATAACGTTAGTGTGAGAGAAATAGTGTGGAATAATTAGAGACGACACTACGCGCGTCAGCAACCGGGAATATATTTTTGACGAGTATACTCGCGACGAAGGAATGACAATGTTTCGCGTTGCGACGAGTATACTCGTCATGCGTGAAAAACAGTTACAATTTACAGTTTAAATTGCAAGTTAGTATATTTCTCGATTCGAGCAACTGCAGTAAACCGGAGTGATAAGATTAGAAAGTAAAACAGCGATTTCATTGCAATTTAATTGTACGTCACAACAGCCACGCGTGCTCTGTGTTTGACGAATATACTCGTCGTTTACTTTCTGCCGCACAGTTTAGGTTCACACTTTTCAAACAGCTTCATCGACATGTCATTTTCCGCTGCTTGTATCATTCTCGTGATTATCATATCGTCAACGTATGATTCCCTGGAACAAGAATACACCAGTACGTGGACAATTTATGTAACATTTACACACCATAAGAATTGTATCCTTCAATGGTAGCATGTAAAGCACACGTAAGAAGCTTTCTAACTTCGTCATTCTTCAGATTGCCTCAAATACAATCTCGAAATGCCCAAGTTGGATCAGCTGACCCTTGTCCCAATTGTTACATAATAAATCCTCCTCTGAGGAAGTGTCCTCCAGGTCAACGAAGGGGTCATTTGGGAAAATGCAGAGTTATATGGTAAGTCCCTTGCTATAGCTTTTTATTTATTTATCCATATTCTTCTTCCTGTACTTTCTCATCAACGCCAAATTGGCACATCCGATGAGTCGGGAAATATTTGAACCTTTAAAAATGTGTTATCTGTGTTACACAGGTCGAGGGACCATCCACCACCACCTCAATAATTCTGGTAGCGAGTAAAAATGTCTTGCCATGGATGATACGACCTCGAGAGATGATACGACATCTGACTTTTCCCGCGTTTGTCATTTTTCAAGCAAGTTCACAAAGCTACCTCTAAGCTTGCTCTAAGTGTATTTTATTCATTGTTCCCTAACTGACATTATAAGACATATTTCTCTTCATTTCTCTTCTTTCTTGTTCCCTTATCGTCACCCATTTACCGCTACATCCTGTTAAAATTAAGTTAAAATTAAACGAAATCCGAAATACTCGGACGAGGAAGTAAAGTAAGAGGAAGCTGCGTATATATGCAAAAATAAAATTGCGGTTAGAAGTTGGAAACAAAAAGCGAAACGCTCGAATTACGTTCTTCATTCGACGGTGGTCGGTCGTGCGTCTATTTTCCTATTCAGCGCTGTGTATCGTCGGCCTCTTAAGCAGCTCGTGGACTTTTAATTTAACGACGGTTGATCGTAGGCTACATAGCGAAGAACAGTAAGAATCTACGACAACACGAAATCGTTCAGTGCGTCAGAATTTACAAGAAGAAGAATTTTGCAGAAATTCCAAATTTTATCATGAAGAATCCATCGTTTCACGTATCGTGTCCGATCGGTGTGTTTTTCGTTCTTCTTGTCGCGCAACTGTCACCAACGTCCACTGCTGAGACGATCGACGATAAATTGGAAAAGTACTCTTGGCAAAAGGACGTCTCTCCGTTATTTGCACTGTCAGAAATCAGAAATCGATCGCCCAAACGTTACACGGCGGAAGATCAGCATCGGACGAGCGGGATGAATGCCTTGGTAACGGACGTCGATAACGTGGAATCGTCGGAGAATGGAAATTCCTATAAGAAGAAAACTAATCGGGTTGGAAAAATGATGGATCGTTTGACTCGAAGAAAGAAGCACCTAATCGGTCCGTTCCGTTTGTTTCGTGGCTTCAAGTGTCCCAGGGGTACGCTGAAAGATCATCGGGGGAAATGCAGGAAACCCTACCAGTAGTACATCTCTCGATATTAATTTTATATTGTGAATATTCAACATAATAATCTGCGAGTTCAAATTTTCTAATTCTTTGTTCGTCGATTAAAGAAGAAGAAATGTTGGAGAATTTCTAAACGTTCTGTGGCTTCTCAATTTTTCTGGCTATAAATGTTCTTGGAAATTGTACTCGACACGTCCATAGATATTTTACTTTTGACTATAGAATCGATGAACATCCTCAGTTTTGTACATTCTGTAAATAACATCGAACATACACATCAGAAACGTATACGCGTGGGCAAATGCACTGTGCTGCTTTAGCTTTGTATTCTTCAAAAACATCACAGAAATAAAGAAAATTATCTGCAGTTTCTGGCGGTTTTCTTTCGCCTCGTTCCAAGGGAACGTAATGGATTTTGCATGTTGGACATGTGCAATTTACGTTTCTATCGTATTATAAATATTTCATTAAAATTTTCGATATTTTATACCATTCGGAATTATCGCGCTATTTCTCATGTTTCTCTTGATTTTTGTCGACTAATTATCAGTTATACGAGAGTAGACCCTTTCGGGATGAAAATAGGTAGCCTCGAAGAAGAAGCGTAATTTTTTATCTCCATCCTTTTCGAACTGTTTGCTAACGTTTTAAGCTGCGCGATAACGGGAAAGCCAATCGATTAATCGTTTCACTCGGTTTACAAATTTCCCCAGCGATCGAACTCGCCGGCTAACTATCTCTTCGTACACCATAAACTCGATTTATCAGGCGAAAAATGTCTCTCCTAAACGCTACAACTTATTGTTCCCAAGATAGGTGACGATAAGTGAGCGAGGAAACTACCGTCTTTCTATTTTTTCCAATTTTTATTTTTACTATGTGCAAGTTTGCAATTGGTCTGGGTGGGCGGCTGGAGGTGGTTCGAGAGACGTTGAAGAGGGGATTTTCGGTATTATAAATTATTTTGCGAACCTTGCGAGGTAGGTTTCCTCATTTTTCTGCCTATGGTGACCCGCTGTCGACGAAATATTCGCAGTAAGCGGTAAGTCTTCTGCTCAGCCGCGAGTCTTTCGCTACTTGAAACTTAAATTTCTGGCACTCGGACCACGGTGCAGACGCGACCATATGCATCTATTTAACGTATAGTTGAAAAATATGGGAGATTTTCTCATTTTCAATCACACAATTTTGCACCTGTCTTGGTCACGCGTATCTCACACGAGTTATATTTTCCTACGTCCTCTACATTTCGTTTGGCAGCGCGTTAGCAACGCTGAGACTATCTCTGCATCGGATATTCTTTCAGTACAGCGGTTTTCAAGAAGTCTCAGCAACTTTCTAAGAACAATGAGAAATTGGTTCGGCGATATGCCATTTTGGACGAGTAGTTTCTTCATTGTTATAATCCTGTTGGCAACAACGTTAACGTTATCGAAATGCGAGACAATGGACGATGCAAATATATTGGCATCTCCGCGATCGAACAGGGAACTCAACTTTAGGTACATAATCGATGCTCCTCTACGCAAATGCCCTAAACATCAGAAAAGGGATCACTTGGGAAAATGCAGAGACATCTTGTGAGTATGCTGTTACATCTTCCAACATTTGGATAAATTAGAGTAAAAAATTCAGTTTGAATAAAGTTTAGTTAATTAGTTAATTACGATTAAGTAAAGTTGATTCGAACCGAAAGATAAAAAATAACTTCCATCTCCTCATTGCGCAGACAAAGTAGCTTTATTTTGTGTTTAGATCAGGTAAATCGCTTTCTAGTAATTTTGCATTTTATTTAACTTTTTTGAGTAAGATAATTAGTAGTTAATTTCCACTTTGAGATGCTCATCTGAATGTTAAGTATCTAATGAAATATCTGAGTTGTGTGCGATCTGGCCAAATTATTTTACGAAGATAACGATATTTGCTTTAATTTTCATTAACCTTAAGTATAATAATAAGTATGCAAATAGGTATAATAATAAGTCTGCCAAGTTGCGTACACCAGCATCTCCGATCGACACAGCTTTGTCACCAGAGAATTGAAAATTATTTCAATTATTCGAATATAAAATATTTTAAACGTCTTAAAGTAGCAGCCAAGTAGAACAAGACGAAATAGTCGTTCTTCAGATATTTCATTTAAAACAATAGCCAAGTCCGAGTTACTTTTCCCTTGCTTCTTGATAAACTGTCTGCTCGTTGGTTATATTGATTAATATAAAACAGCGACATCGAACAGATCGTTTGTGATCTACGTATATAAACGAATAACTTGTTGACAGTATATTACAGAAGACAGAAGACAGAAGACAGAAAATAGTCGAAAGTAAAATTAATAAATTCTCTTAAACCGAGGTAATTTAAAACGTTTATTCGAAACCGTGTTTAAGTATTTGAAGCGAAAGGCAGTCAAAATCACTGAAAGCTATATCTTGCGAAAACTCACCTAACTGTGTTTTTATATTATGTCTTTATAACGATATTAAGACAATTTAAATTGTAAACAAGTGGGCAGTTGGACAAACGTTGGGGATCCTGCCAAACATTTTCAAAAGAAAAACCCCGACGTTTTTCCATCTCCGACGGATATGAATGTAGCGACTCGGAGAAGTCAGTAGGAGAATATTTACCGTTCGGTTATCGAGTAAATTAGTTATCGTTTTGTCTATCGAAGAATTAGTTATCATTTTGTCTATCGAAGAATCATCGCTTGTCAAGCGAAGAATGATCATTTTGTCAGCCGAAGAATTTCATATCCACCAGTCAATTGTCAATCTCGAAATCGAGTAAGATTTCAATAAATCATTTTATATTGTTAATCTACTTTCGAACAACTTTAATCCTCTCCCGTGCCAGTATTCCCGCACGTAGCAGGTTAGTCGCACGTGGAGCTTTTTGCAAGCTGCATTAAACGTCAGTTGACGCTACCTTCTCGTCGGCGACTAAATAGAACTCAACAGTGGATATACAAATTACAGAAAAGTACAGAATCGAATTAATTTCATTCGTTTTAGTCAAACACATATAGCAAACACTTGTTCCATAAAATTTCTTGGCAACGGCGATTTGTTAATTTCATATTTTCTTCTCACATTTCAGCGGAGTTCCTACGAACGGTTGCGGGCTTCCAGCTGCAAAAATCGTGGACCTACTTGCGATAATTTACAGTTTACGAATATTTTCCTCTCTCTTACGTTTGTAGCTACGATGAAATAAATCATTTTAAAAACAACACATGTATAACGCTTGTTTCCCTCGCACTGCACTTGCAAATCGTTTGGAAGTTTTCTGTTCGATGATGATACACGCAGATTGCGATGAAACCTTGCGCAAGCGTTGCTGTAGTTACAATAATTTATCACTAACACGCTGTTCGTTCTTTGCTTTAAGGGAGAGATGAACCCTTCATCTTTTTATTTCACCTTTTTATTATTTTTTAAGTATGTATTAATCGACGAAAGATGCGAAGCAAACAGAAGTCACAGCGTATCGCGAGACTAAAATCCGCGGGGAGGATTTTTCGGAAAAATCACTTGTTTGCAAAGATCGCATAAAAAGATTCGATTTACGTGAAATGGCTCGGATAAAAGGGATGATCCGTCGCTTAGGGCAAAGGCAGCTCCCTTGGGTAGCCGCGACCAACGCTTACGCAATGTTTCATGAAAATCGGCGCGTGGACGTAGGAAATGTTTTGCACGATACGTTATTAAGGAAAGTGAAAAAATCGTGGAAAACACGATTAGAAGATTAGTAAATAAAACACAGACAGTAAACAGAATGATGATTCATAATCAGTGTACGCTACTTCGACTTTTTATGCGAGATGCAACTACAAAACAAAAAAATCTCATATCTATTTTATTTTTCCGCGATTTCCAATGCTTCTGAGCAACTGATAAACAGCGTGAAGTCATTTCCTAGCGATAGCGAAGAGTCACGAGTTTGTTCAAGTTTGTTACTGTACGCGTAAAATGCTCGTTTTATTTCCCGACCACGCATCGTCAAGAACAAAAAGATATCGTGGCTTTGAAGTGTTTTACGGTTTCGTTTTACAGTTTTGTCTTTGTCTTTGTCTTTTCAAATATTTTACGTTCATTCGGTCGCCTTCGGATGCACTTGAAATATTTTTCCATAGCTGGCCCGCAGTTTTCGCGCTGGTTACAAAACGCTCTTCCGTTCTGTTTCCCAACATTCTGAACCGTAAAACACCGGTTTCGATCAACCAGTTAGCTGTTGCGACCTTTGTGAAAATTCTGGGAAGCGTGCACCGAAAACGTGTGGCAAAAAGTAAGCTATGACGAGTATACTCGTCAAACACAGAGTGTACATGGCTGTCATAGCGTAGAAATAAGTTGCAACGAAATGGCTGCTTTATTTTTCTTACGCGTGACGAGTATACTCGTGAAGAAATGGCAATGTTTTGTGTTACGACGAGTATACTCGTCAAATACAGAGTTCGTGTGGCTGTCATGGCGTAGAAATAAGTTGCAATGAAATGACAGTTTTATTTTTCTTACACATGACGAGTATACTCGTTGTAATACAAAACATTGCCATTTCTTCACGACGAGTATACTCGTCACGCGTAAGAAAAATAAAACAGTCGTTTCTATGCATATAACTTATTTCTACGCTCTCTTTTTACATACTCTGTGTTTGACGAGTATACTCGTCATTGCTTACTTTTACTCGTCGTAAAGAGATGGCAATGTTTTGTGTTACGAGTATACTCGTCACGCGTAAGAAAAATAAAACAGCCATTTCTTTACAACTTATTTCACACACAAAATATACACAAAATATTGCCATTTCTTCGCGACGAGTATACTCGTCGGAAACTGCTAACTGGCTACAGCTTGTGTACCACGGAACTCTGAATATTCGAGCTAATAACGTCGGTAGGATAGTCGAATCGCTTCGTTTTCATATTTGTGAAGATTATACATCTCGACTTTACTGTTTTATAAAAATTCACGTTGAACAGAGACGATTTCCGTATAAGAATAAAATAATTTCCTTCGGATTCCATTGTCGTTGGGCAATTTTCTTTACAACGAACGTAAAACGTAGAGACTATCTTACGTCTTTATTGTTTGGAAGAACATAAACTGAGATTGATAGATGGACAGAGGCGTAAGCGTAGCAGTCAGTGAGAATCTTAACAAGTAGGTCAGAAAACAGAATCAGAAAAGAAATGAACGAAACGAGTGTGTAGCAAACATAGCAAACGTATTTCAGTTGGCTTTAAAAGTCAGCAAACTGTAAACCAAGTCTCTTCCTTAGCCTGTGAGGCTGAGACGAAGATTAACCCACTGTTAAGTGAAGCAAAACGCAGGCTGTTTAGATGAATACTAAATAAAACACACGATTAAATAACCCTAGTCGTACTGTGATCATTCTTCCGATTCATTTCGATTAAGCAATACGCAAGACTGGCTCATGTAATCGAGTGGTGAGTAACGAAGGTACTTGAAACAACAGGAAAACTCAGCTCAAACAACAAGATACTATAAATGAAATTTCATTGGTGTAAATAAAGTTGATTTTTAAATATCCTATTTCTACGTTATTTGTATCTTATTTAGTATCTTGTTTTATAATTTTATCGGTTCGTTTATACAACGTAACAAAAGATATGTTGGGTTGTCATCAAACCCGCAATCACATAGTTGCCAACCGAATAATAAAAACTCTGATAAAAGTGGCCTTTTTCATGAGATGTGCGCGATATGAGAAACTTTCGCGAATGATCGTATACACGCGTGGCGTCTGTTAGGAATTTTCCAATTACGGGGATCTCCAGGAAAACGATGATTAATAACTTGTGGAAACACTCGCGTGCATTTTGTGATTATAAAAATTCCTCGAACGGTTTATCGTCTGGCAACTGTTATCAGCCGTTTATCGTGCCGTATCGTTGGTCAGTGTCGTTAATAAAAAGCGAGGCGACGGTCGAGATGGTCAAAAACTGCTAATGATTCTAATCTCGCTTGTGGTGGAACATTGTGGTTACGACGCCGGATGCGTTTCTAGTTAAATTGCACGCAACAATCTGCTCTGCACATCAGATCGCCTTTTATTTCAACAGTGGCCAGTCGTACAAGACCTCTGTCTTCGTTGTTTCCTATCTGTCAGTCAGTTTCTCGCCGAGTTTTTACGCGTCCACGTGAACGACTCTGTTGCGTACGCGAAATAGCTGCACAGCCGACGTACTTGTCACTCGTAACTCAACGTAATCGTCAACCGTAGCTCGAAAAAAAAGGTAGCGAGAAAAGTGGTGCGTGATAATTAGCGACGACATTCGTTCAAAGTAGCGGAGTTCTCGATCGAATTATCTCGGTGGAAAGGAACTCGTGTGGAAAGCAAGAATGAGACCGATCGGCGTGCAATTTTTCATCGGCATTTTCTTCCTTCTTTTCGTGGCTCGATCGTCAGCAACGTTGACAAAATTGACCACGTTGGACGACGTGGTGCCCGATAAGTGGAGGGTCGTGTCTCCTGGCCAACCTCCGCAAATCGAGCTCCGCTTGTTCAAGAGCCACACGCCAGAGGACAAGACTTGGTCGAGCAGCATGGAATATACGATCTCGCAGAGCACCGGCGAGTCGGAAAATCAGGACGCGGATAAGACAGCGGAAAGCGTGAAGCCGAAAACGCAGCTCGGGTCTAGGCACATCATTCGAGGCGCCAGGTTCAGGTGTCCCACGGGTCAGCAAAGGGATCACTTGGGAAAGTGCAGAGATGTCTTGTGAGTGTTCCATTGTATCTTCGAGAAATTTTCCTATTCTTCTAACGTTCCAATGATTTCGATATTCTGTCCGCGTTATGAACAGTATCCTCTTTCTCGGGTACTTGATTAAACAGCTGGATTTTGTATTTTCTACAAACAGCCGGCGACTCTGTTGGGTACGTTTCATCTGATTATCCAAATTTTTATCCAATTTCAGCGTGATACCAACTCGAAACAATGTATAAGCGCATTGGACAAGAAACAACGCAGAAGACACAGAGCCTCGTGAAAATCCCATCTTCCACCGACGAGTTTCTTTCTTCCCCTTAAAGTTCTCTCTTAACCCATTTGCATCATGGTCCTACTTAAATTTGCAGTAAATGACATCCGAATTCTTCATGCAATCTATCGAAAATTTGCTGTTCGAAACGATTGGCAGGCAATACTTTTTTCCTCTGTTATATACAATGTAAGACGCGATGTTCGCGAAGTAATAAAAATTATTTATTTCAAAAAAATTATTTAGATTAAAATGGAAATAAAAAAAGCAGTCGCAGCGCTCGTAATAATCCGCGCTTGGTGATAGAAAGTCGCAGCGCTCGTAATAATCCGCGCTTGGTGATAGAAAGTCGCAGCGCTCGTAATATTCCGCGCTTAGTGATAGAAAGTCGCAGCGCTCGTAATAATCCGTGCTTAGTGATAGAAAGTCGCAGCGTGCGTAATAATCCGCGTTTGGTGATAGAAGACAGTCGCAGCGCGCGTAATAATCCGTGCTTAGTGATAGAAGAAAGTCGCAGCGCGCGTAATAATCCGCGCTTGGTGATAGAAAGTCGCAGCACGCGGATTAATCCGTTTGTGATAGAAGAAAGTCGCAGCACACGGATTAATCCACTATTAGTGATAGAAAGTCGCAGCGCGCGTAATAATCCGCGCTTAGTGATAGAAAGTCGCAGCGCGCGGATTAATCCGCGCTGGGATGCAAATGGGTTGAAAAAAAAAAAAAAAAAAAAATGAAGAGAATCTTCGATGTTCTTTTCTTCCAACTTCTGTCACTTGTTACGCGCTTACACGGATTCGGATCGATATCTCGTCGGACTCAAGGATCGTCAACGTGAAGCCGACGTAATGAGACGAGATAAAGCGATTTTCGAAAGTATCAACGGTATCGGCGTATTATTTATACGCCAATGCGTCTGATGGATGTTATTACGCGCGGTACTCATCGATTTTCAACTCTTTATCTCGCGGCGCGATATATCGGCCGAGCCAATCCCTCTTCGCTTCTGCCACAGCGCGATTTATCGTTCACGGGATTTTCGAAATTCACCGTGATTCATAAAGTAATATTTCGCCTTCCAACTATCCCGATACGCTTTTACCCTGGTCGAAGGTCAGCGATATATCACTAAGCAACGTTTCTTACTTCCCGGCTCGAATAAATGCTCGCCGTGTTTTATATTTGAAGCATGCAGAGCTCCGGCTATAAATTAGATTCCCGCATTTTATAACGCGGTATCACGTCGGCTTCACTTTTTCCCTCAACGTGTACGCATGTCAAAGACGACGTAAATGTCCCGTGGGTTCGTTACTTGCGCTGCAACGTCTATCGTTAGAGAGAAGAATAAATGTGTTACGCGTGTTGTATCAAACGTTTCATTAGCATCGTGATAAGGCTGGACTATGGCGATTTATGGTCGAATTAGAAACGTAGTCTACGTAGTGCTACTAAAATTAGAGACAAATGCAGAAATGAAAGTACATGTTCGAATTTGTTTAATGCATGAACATCAAATAATAATAATTTAATAGTAGGATCATACATGTTCATATTTGTTCGTTAAACAACCATTAAGCTGTTGCGACCTGTTTGAGAAGCGTGTGTGTAAAATGTGTGGAGAAAAGAAAGCGACGACGAGTATACTCGTCAAAGACTGCGATTACTAAATTGCAATTTTGTAACTACTTTTGTAGTGTGTGCGTGACGAGTGTAAAAGAGCTACCTGGTTAAAATAGTAAATAGGTTTCCTAGTGTCTGGTAAATGCAATTTTCTGATCGAAAAAAGAACATCTTGAGAAACACGTAACAATAGTAAAAATAATTGCGTTAAAATTGTTTTGCGTTAAAATTGAAAGATATATGGGAAATTGTATGTGGTCGTATTGTCTCATAATATAGTAATCTTTGGTAAACTGAGAGGCGAGAAAACTCGCGTGGAAGATCCCTGCCAATTTCCTACTGCGAATGTTTCTGTCAAAGCTGTCGATAGTCAGCGAGGATTCATTAGATTAGATTAGATTAGCTCTTAGCCATAGAGATTGAGCTACCGATATTCGATCATGTTTTGTCTCGAAAAATTGTCGAATGAAAGTGGCGCCTCTGCAGGAGCCGGGAAGGTGCGAATTTCAAAGGATTGGTAGAGACGATATTACTCACCGATGTATAAGATTCCATCCAGGTCGAGGTTCTCATTGCTGCCCTGACTATTGACAGCTGTCACATGGTCATCGACAGCGAGCGTGTGTCTTTTTGGTGCCGGTCTTCCGATGCTCACTGCGTGCCATTTGCCGTCGTTAAGCCTGGACCTCGAAGTGTCCCTGACCCTGACTGGGCCGTCACCCAGGTCGAACACGTAATGAATGTGTCCGTTGACCAGCTCCACGGCGATGAAGTCGCGTTCTCGACCGGCGTTGTACAGAATTAAACCGTTCGCTTCGCGTGTTCTGAACTGCAAGGCGAGAAACAGCGTGTTAATCGACTTAAACAAACGTAAGTTTCCCTTTGTAGTTCCTGGCCCTGCGACAGCTGCGACAAGGCAATGAGAATTTTGGATGGGAAATGCAAGTATAAATGAGAAATAAGTAAGTGCCAGTGTGTACGCCACTTAATGCGCGCTGTTGACCAAAGGAAGTGGAAGCTGAAATTGAACCAATTCTGAGAGCAAATGCTGTTACGTTTGTAAAATGTACGAAGTGTAATATCTGAAATTGAAATTCATATCGAGGTAAATTAAAATAAAGAAATGCTTCTAGATGATTTACCTGATTCTTAGTATAAAATAGATCTAGTTTCCTTATGTGTTTTAAATAAAAATAGCAAAGGTGTCTTTGAATCTTTCTTTTCAATCAAATTTTCAGGTTCAGGAGTTCAGGCAACGAGTGAACCCTCTGCCTGTGATCCTATTTTTCACTTCACACTGTATCGTTTATGTTCATACGATGCTCTCTAAGCTTTTGTGTTTCAGAAGATCCTTAAAATTCTCCAATACTCTTCCAAACTTCTGCATCATCCAATACTTTTTATCGTTGCACGTCACCTTGCTATCTCTAAGCAGAGCAAAGTTTAACCAGTTAGCTGTCGCGAGCTCTTTGAAAACTTTGAAAAGCGTACATCTAACATCGCAGAAAGTAGGCGACGTCGAGTATACTCGTCAAAGACTGCAGTCACTAAATTGCAATGTTTTAAACAACAAATTGTAACTACCCTTTACATGTGGTGAGTATGTTCGTCATACAGCAACATATTGCTATTTCTTCATGACGAGTATACTCGTCGGAAAACAACCAACTGGCTGAACAGAAACGTGGGAGAAACGAAAAATGACTCGAAATTATCGGTGGAAAAGTAGGCGGATGGAGGGTTAATTAACAGGCGTTTGTTCTTCCAACAATACAACTTCGATCGCCAAGATCGATCGTTCTCTTTGCACGAGTATCAAAGCCGCGCTTCTCTTTCATGAGAAAAACTGTGGATGGAATTAAACGAGCGAGCCGGAAGTTGTACGAGAGGCGATGGAAAAACAGCAGAAGCTCGTCGATTAGAGTCGACGTAATTACGAAGGTGACGGCCAGAGAAGAGCTTGTCTGTCACTTGACACGGAAGAACGGCGCATGATTGGGTTTTTACGTGCGTCAGCGTCACACGTGCTACGATTAATCCGGAGCTTGTGCATCGATTCGTGAGCACCGATCCAGGCCAGGATGGATCTAACTGGGCGAACCTTTTGTGGGGACGCGTCACCGTTGACATTTCATTTCCTCTGTGGCCCCTGAGCCACGGCATGCGAGTTTCCCAACGTGGGCCAAACCACTTTTCCCACCAGATATTTCAACTGGTCTTTGTAACGTTCTCGTTCGCGTGCTAGTAACGTCTTCAACGTTTTCGAACTTTATTAAAGTTGAATTTTGCGCGGAATAATCAGACACCTTGTATGTTGCTACACCTTGTTTTTTCATTTTAACCAGTCAGCTGTTGCGACCTCCGGAAACTTTGGAAAGTGTGTACCTAAAACGTGTACAAAAGGTAAGCGATGACGTATATACTCGTCAAGCACAGGGTATGTGTGGAGATTATAACGTAGATTATAATGTGTAATGAGGTGACTGTTTTATATCTTTTACGAATGACGAGTATACTCGTCATGACGCAAGATATTTGCATTTTTCCATGACGAGTATGCTCGTCAGAAACAGCTAACTGGTTAATGTAACTTCAGGTACTTCAGGTGCAGCAACGTATTAGAAACGAGAAATTTATTTGGATCAGCGAGGAGGTGGGTCCGCTTATTTTTATTATTATAAATAGCCAGAAAGCAAAAAGTAGGAAAAATCAATGTATCGATCAAAGTGCTTCAGCGATAAAATTAAACAAACTTCAAAAAGTAAAGTTATAGGCGCTTTGGCTTCCGAGTGGCTCATACAGGAATAAATAAAATAAAAAACAAAATAATTTCCGGGAATTAAGTCATACCTATATATACACGTTAACGAATTATAATAATTGCGACTGAGAATACCAACATTAATCGAACTTTTCTTTCGAAAAGCAGCAGTTACATCTAGAAAACTATGTCTGACGACCTGTCGATTTCATAATTGAACTCGGCGAACTCGGCAGCAAACTGCTTAGCATGACTCAAATATCCTTCTGGATTACCATTTATTCTGGAATCTCATAAATGAAGAGTTTGTTTCTACCAAGTATCTACCTACTCTTTCTCGTGACATTTCCACATGAAAACACAAACAGCTCTCTATTGTTTTCTAATCCTAATGAAAAACCAATGTAAGAATACTGATGTTAATATTTACACTTAAATGTCTCGATCATACAGCATGACTCAAATGTCCTTCTGGATTACCATTTATTTTGGGATCTCATAAATGAAGAGTTTGTTTCTACTAGATATCTATCTACTCTTTCTCGTGACATTTCCACATGAAAACAGTCTCGATCACACAGCATGACTCAAATATCCTTCTGGATTACCATTTCTTCTGGGATCTCATAAATGAAGAGTTTGTTTCTACCAGCTATCTACCTACTCTTTCTCGTGACATTTCCACATGAAAACACAAACAGCTCTCTATTGTTTTCTAATCCTAATGAAAAACCAATGTAAGAATACTGATGGTAATATTTACACTTAAAACAATAACTATAAAATATTGTACTGAAAAATGTCTCGATCACACAGATATAGAATTATTATAAAAGAATTTCCTTACAAGCTTTTTTAAAGTTTTAATTTTACAAAGAAGAAACGAGAAAAGAAAGAATGAAAGATATTGTAGAAAAATGTTTACCTGGAAATAGATATTCGTTTCCACGTACGCTTTCAGCACGGGCAACCCGACGAACGTGTGCTTTGATGTGAATGTCACCGGATAATGGACTGGATGGTTCCTTTTGCTGAATTTCCCCGTAACCCTGATGATCGGTGTTACACCTTGATGAGAAGCCTGATGATTGCCGGAACTGCGCGCTATCTCCAGGTACGGGTAGCCGTTGAACCAGATTTGTTGGAGAAAACCAACGAAATGTGGGATTTCCTCTCCGGCGTGCAAGTAGCCTCCGACGTGCAGCGTTCGGAATTCCAAAATGCTTTGCTTGCCAAGCTGCGTTTCGGCTGTCAAACAGAGCGGACAATTTTTCAGAATTTGTGGGAAATTATGGCACGTGACATGATCTTAATTTTAAAATATTTTATTCCATCGTCTAAACGTTTCTTCTTATCCAAATGATTTTTAAGTACAAAACTGACGCCTCGATAAATTTCTACACGCTCGACATTCTCTTCGCAGGGACAAGTACCTCGATTTATCGTTTGCACTTTCTTCGGCAAAGAGGAAAACCTGTCAGAGTTTCTAAACACGGACCACGTTAAATAAGAAAACGGACTGAGATTAAGGGGAAATCATTAATAAGAATCTGGCCTTGCAACGAAAGAAAGAGGAAGAGCAGAATCGCGAGAGTGGAAGGAAGGAAACTCGAGCTGCAAGTTACACGGGAACTATTTTAATTATTAGCTGGCCCTGGGATTGTCCTTATCCAGGGACAATGAAAACTCGATATCGGCGCATTGTTCTTTGCGACCATCTTACCGGAGTCGAAGCCATTAAGCTTAATTGTCCCCGGACACAATGCACTGAACTTTGTAAATTAGTAGTGCGATGTAAGTATCGACAGCCGTTGCTAATAAATCTACCAAAGTTGCCTTGAAACGTAGCTCGCGGCGAAGCTAGAAGAGAAAGGGGTAAGTTTCACCCTATTAGACAATTTTACGTACATGTTCGTATTAGGCTTGGAGAATTGTCGTTCGTAATGAGGATAATAATTAAAAGTTTGACACGACGAATCATTTCAACTATTTTATTGCTGTGTTTATTTTAGATATAATACAGTTAATAATTAGAGTGGATAAAATTGTATTTTGTGCTGAGATCAAATAAACAATCCTTTGTATTTTCCTTTTAGACAAAATGCTAAATAATTTGAACGTTGAATTTGTATTAAAATTCTAGTTTTCGTACGTGTCTTTCAGTTTTATTCAATTTAACACGGTTGTTTTAATTCCAGCTTTGATTTCAACGTTGGAAAAAACAGTATTTCTGATGCAGCTGACAATATTGTTATAATGGAATCAAACATTGTTTCAGGAGCATTTAATGCAAATACGAGATACCAAAAAAGAAACTGCTTCATTTAATAGCTGAACTATCATGGATAAGTTTATGTTTCTAGCACAAACGTTTGAAAAATACAATATTTAAAAATCAACAATATTTATCACCTTATTAGCTAAAAAAGAAAGTTATTTGAAAAAAATTTTAGTAAAATACTAAAACAGGAAATTATTTGAAAATGATTCATCTTAACTCAAAATTATACCTTCCCTGTGTTATTTTTTGTTTAGAAATAACAAAGTACCTGAAACGCTAATAGAAACCCGGAGATAGTAAAATACTAAAACAGGAAATTATTTGAAAATGATTCATCTTAACTCAAAATTATATCTTCCCTGTGTTATTTTTTGTTTAGAAATAACAAAGTACCTGAAACGCTAATAGAAACCCGGAGATAGTAAAATACTAAAACAGGAAATTATTTCAAACGATTCATCTCAGCGCAAAATTATGTTATATCTTCCCTGTGTTATTTCTGGTTTAGAAATAACAAAGTACCTGAAAGGCTAATAGAAACCCGGAGATAGTAAAATACTAAAACAGGAAATTATTTGAAAATAATTTATCTCAGCGCAAAATTATGTTATATCTTCCCTGTGTTATTTCTGGTTTAGAAATAACAAAGTACCTGAAAGGCTAATAGAAACCCGGAGATAGTAAAATACTAAAACAGGAAATTATTTGAAAATAATTTATCTCAGCGCAAAATTATGTTATATCTTCCCTGTGTTATTTCTGGTTTAGAAATAACAAAGTACCTGAAACGCTAATAGAAACCCGGAGATAGTAAAATACTAAAACAGGAAATTATTTCAAACGATTCATCTCAGCACAAAATTATGTTATATCTTCCCTATGTTATTTCTGGTTTAGGAACAGAAAAGTACCTGAAACGCTAATAGAAACCCGGAGATAGTAAAATACTAAAACAGGAAATTATTTGAAAATGATTCATCTTAACTAAAAATTATATCTTCCCTGTGTTATTTTTTGTTTAGAAATAGCAAAGTACCTGAAACGCTAATAGAAACCCGGAGACAATAAAATAGTAAAACAGCATATTATTTGAAAATGATTCATCTTAACGCAAAATTATGTTATATCCTCCCTATGTTATTTCTGGTTTAGGAACGGAAAAGTACCTGAAACGCTAATAGAAACCCGGAGACAATAAAATAGTAAAACAGCATATTATTTGAAAATGATTCATCTTAACTAAAAATTATATCTTCCCTGTGTTATTTTTTGTTTAGAAATAACAAAGTACCTGAAACGCTAATAGAAACCCGGAGACAATAAAATACTAAAACAGGAAATTATTTGAAAATGATTCATCTTAACTCAAAATTATATCTTCCCTGTGTTATTTTTTGTTTAGAAATAACAAAGTACCTGAAACGCTAATAGAAACCTGGAGATAGTAAAATACTAAACAGGAAATTATTTGAAAACGATTTAGCTTAACACAACACTGCATTATATTTCCCTGCGTTATTTGTAATTCAAACATATTAAAATACTAAAACAGAAAATTATTTAGAAACGTGTTATCTCGACAGAAAATTACGTTCTACTTTCCTCGTGTTATCTGCAACACAGAAATAATAAAACGCTCGATACGATTCGTTATTTTAAATTGTCGCTTCTTGCCTACTTGGAATACCATTCGGCCGGAATAATCGCGGGTCTGTGCATGCACAAATATACTCTGACCTCGCAAACACGAAACCCATCTGGATCTTGGCAATTGCAGGCCGACTAAAGGCTGTCGCGACGAGCGAATAATCAGAACCGCAAAATGAGACACGTTGAAACGCCTTCGTCGTTAAGCCGTCCCCTTAATCGCTCGATCCACAGAATCGAAGTATGTATATACGTTGACGAGCGGCAAACAGGACATAGCTCATGTTCGAAATTACAATGCCAGGCAGCTGGCTGTGATCTGTTAAGGGCCGGCCTGACTAACGACCGATAGGGGCCGATCGTGACCCGATCGACCGGTTTAATCGAATTGTAAATTGACATCAAACAACGACCCGTGGAAATTCGTCGAAGCCAACGTTGCTGCCGTGTTAGCCGAATCCGCTTACGGATGAAAGAGTTTCTCGCAAGACACGCTTTAATCACAGCAGCGGTAGTTTTGCGGCAATCGGCGTTCGCTGAAATTTCGCGAAACTTGCACGCGCCGCTGGCGAGTTTCGCCGAGCAACGGCCGATTCCACCGAGTTGTACGTGTAACTGGCGCTTCAGGCCGAGAATTTGATTATAACTCGCAGAATGCTTATCGCCTGATCGAATCGCAAGCGAAACAACTTGCAAATTACTGGAATATTGAATTGGTTCGAATTCGCGCACCAAAATAGCCACGCTGCTGTAATTATGTAAATGAAAAAGTGGAGAGTGGCTGACGAAAGTATCTCGATACTTTGAACGTATCGCCGGCAGAGATGGCGTGCAGGATCACCGACAGTGATTTATCACAATGGTCGCAGAATCACGATCACGGTCGTGATCCAACTTCGTTCTCCAGCGTGATTTTCTTATCTCGAGCGAAATCTTCTTCTTATCTGCGAGCGTAATTTTTCATGTTCAATCATTTCTTATGAAATACTTGCGTAAAAGGTATCCGCATAAAATGAAAATTTAATTTCTAATTATTTTAGTTACGTTTAATGTTTTAAGATTAAATATCCTGCTAACGTTTTTATTTGCAACGCAACGGTTCACGAAGTTTTAAAGAATTCCAATATAACGTTTTTAGACGATAATTAAGCCAACATTTTTCTTTAGAGTGGCTTGTCATAAAATCATAATCTCAAGACTCATGAACGTTGAAGAATATTAACTTGCAAAAGGGAATTTCCTTTTTTTTTTAGAAGTCTCTTAATATCCATAGCAGATAACGTTATATTTGAAACTTTCGTTCGCCTTACGATATTTATTCTTAAATAGATACTAATATTGAGCTATGTATAATTTTATGTGCTAGACTAGGTTAGATGCGTGGTAGTAATATTTGTATGTGAATACAGTGTGTGAAAGTATGCGTGTGCGCGGCGTCTCAAGAACAAATGAATGTAGACTGTTCTGGTGGAAGAAAGACGCGTGCAAATGTGTATCGATGAATATCTTTGGAATCGCTTATCAAATAAATATAGAACTATTTTAATATAAATTCTAAGTGTAAATTTAGTGTTCCTATACCATTATTTATTATTAAGATCCAAAATTCTCAACAAATAATAACGAGACTGCAGATCTTTATGCGTTTATAGAAAACTTAAAGGTGCAAATTTTCATAATTATCGTATCGATGAATATCTTTGGAATCGCTTATCAAATAAATCTAAAACTATTCTAATATAAATTCTAAGTGTAAATTTAGTGTTCCTATACCATTATTTCCGCAATTAAAATCCAGAATTCTCAACAAATAATAACAAGGCTGCAGATCTTTATGCGTTTATAGAAAATTTAAAGGTGCAAATTTTCATAATTATCGTATCGATGAATATCTTTGGAATCGCTTATCAAATAAATATAGAACTGTTCTAATATAAATTCTAAGTGTAAATTTAGTGTTCCTATACCATTATTTCGGCAATTAAGATCCAAAATTCTCAACAAATAATAACAAGACTGCAGATCTTTATGCGTTTATAGAAAATTTAAAGGTGCAAATTTTCATAATTATCGTATCGATCAATATCTTTGAAATCGCTTATCAAATAAATGTAGAACTGTTCTAATATAAATTCTAAGTGTAAATTTAATGTTCCTATACCATTATTTCGGCAATTAAGATCCAGACTTCTCAACAAATAATAACAAGGCTGCAGATCTTTATGCATTTATAGAAAACTTAAAGGTGCAAATTTTCATAATTATCGTATCGATGAATATCTTTGGAATCGCTTATCAAATAAATATAGAACTATTTTAATATAAATTCTAAGTGTAAATTTAGTGTTTCTATACCATTATTTATTATTAAGATGCAAAATTCTCAACAAATAATAACAAGACTGCAGATCTTTATGCCTTTATAGAAAACTTAAAGGTGCAAATTTTCATAATTATCGCATCGATGAATATCTTTGGAATCGCTTATCAAATAAATATAGAACTGTTCTAATATAAATTCTAAGTGTAAATTTAGTGTTTCTATACCATTATTTATTATTAAGATGCAAAATTCTCAACAAATAATAACAAGACTGCAGATCTTTATGCCTTTATAGAAAACTTAAAGGTGCAAATTTTCATAATTATCGCATCGATGAATATCTTTGGAATCGCTTATCAAATAAATATAGAACTGTTCTAATATAAATTCTAAGTGTAAATTTAATGTTCCTATACCATTATTTCGGCAATTAAGATTCAGAATTCCCAACAAATAATAACAAGACTGCAGATCTTTATGCCTTTATAGAAAATTTAAAGGTGCAAATTTTCATAATTATCGTATCGATGAATATCTTTGGAATCGCTTATCAAATAAATACAGAACTGTTCTACTATAAATTCTAAGTGTAAATTTAGTGTTCCTATACCATTATTTCGGCTATTAAGATGCAAAATTATCAACAAATAATAACAAGACTGCAGATCTTTATTTGGTCATTCTTTTTCGTCTTTTGTCGACCATACATACCATCTAAGAAATTATCAAACTTCCCCGGTCAAAGTAAATGTAATGCAGACCGTTCAAAACTAAAATTATCCGCCGAGATAAATCAGAATTTGTATCTCGGTTAATGAAGTAATCTGCGGCGTTCAAAGACTTAGAAATGCCGACTGAAAGTTTCAGAAGGTGTATATCGTTTCCACCATCTCAGAGGCGCAGATCTAACTGTCAACATTATTAATTAAACGCGTTCCGTATCCTGTTAATCCTTTTCCTATTTTAGCTCCTTAATTAGATTGCTTTTTATAAAAATGAAAGCAACAGACGTATCGCGATATTGGCTTCCAATTTTCTTTCCAATTTTTAAAATCATGATCCTCTATGGACACACGTTCTATTAAAATTCACATTAAATTCGCATAATTTAAATCACATTGGAAATAAAAGGATCGATGAGATTTTTACATTTTACACTTCAATTTCCTGACTTGACAATTTCTCCAGATGGAAAGGGTCGAAGGGAACAAATAATCGACGAACTAGCGTTTCCCAAAAGAAGGAAGTCCAAGCCTCGCGTCCCGGTCATAGTCTCTCAGGTGACCATGTGCAACATCGAAGTGGCCAACTGAGAATTCGCAAGCGACAGGATGATAAAGCGCGTTGAGTTTAATAAAACGAAAGAGAGACACGCCAACAGCAAAAAGTTCCGCGTCGTTGGGTTTTCTTAAAACTTAGTTGCCAAGCCAATGTTTCTAAAGGTTCGATGGCTTCAGCATCGTATCGTTGGGCTGCGACAAATGGAACTATGAATTTGTATAAACAGCCATAATTTACGACACTCGCACGACAGGAGGAAAAATTGCAAAAGAAAGAAAAGGACTCGGACAGCGTTAATTATTCTATCGCGTGCTGCTTCGATGCACGTGAGTTTCCATGGCGAGGCGAAACTATGAGCGGAGGATCTTTGTCAGTTACAGTTTCTCGTAGCCAACAACCCAAGGATGTCATGCACTCAGCGGCGTAGTAATTATCGTGCGATCGATGCGAGCGACGAGCGACTAAGTGAAGATCGTGTGCAGCTTATGGCGATGCTGGTCGGTCAAGCAATTTAGGGTATTGCCACGTAACTCGATATTGCTGGCACTCGCCATCCATTTAATAGGCTGATCTGGGGAGCGGGCCAGCAGGTTTGGGTGTTTCGCTTTATTGAAGAGCCATGATGCTTTGCAACAAACGTGCTCCTACTTGACAATAGCCAAAGGCTCTGTTTTAGACGCTACTTTATGGCCTGTACCCTTCACAGCGCGTTTGATACCTCCACTTGTTCCAGTTTCCAACTTGCACAACCATGTTGAACGCTTGCCATTGCGATTCTCCTAATTGAAATTAACTCGGAGGCAGCTAGTTTTAGGTCGTCTTTACGGGTTGCTACAGAATCGAGTGGTGAAATGTTCGATCGTTGCTGCAAAGATTGTTTCGCAACAGGATTCTTAATGTGTCGAATATCTACATATACGTGGAATCGACGAAATATTTAGCGAAAATTAGTGCAGGACCGTATAGGCAAAATTCCTATGTCTATAAATAATATAACGTGTCTCAAGAGTGTAGTACAATGTTTCAATGTAGGAGTTACTTAGGAGTCAATGTAGGAGTAACTTACATTCCTTACATTCCTCTGATTTTTCCAAATAGTGCGATCAATCTTTTACAAAATTTCATCGTCTAAAGAAAAAATATTCCTGATACTTCTGATCGATCGATCGATTCTTTAACCCGGTCGATCGTCATATTTCCTACGAGACCATCGAGTGTCCTGATACTTTGACGAATACCACAGCACTACATGCATTTACTATAACTCATCTACTATTCAACTTCGTCTCGTCATTTCCACGAAAAGAAACATATTCAAAGCCCAGGAAGGATAAACGCTCGAAGAAACGATTAATATTCGCCTAACGAGTCAGTCGTATACTTCTCTATTACCATGAAGTTCACACAGTGCAGATGATCGTTCTCGATGGATAGAGAGTGGAACGCGCTAAACACAATTGAACGTAGTATACATAGTGCATATATACGTGTATATACGTACAGGCGCACAAATACGTGTAGAAAGAGCGAGAGAGAGAGAGAGATGGAGACATATACTGGGTGTCGGTTATCGGTTATAGACAGCGATACACTGGCGTCCTAGATACGCTGTAAAGCGCATATATTACGGCCAGCTTTACAAGAGATTGGACGCGGCGGCATTGAAACTTTATGCACGGTTCGGACAGGCCGATTGGATTTTCCGGCCTATCCTGACTACCCTGCCCGATAAATATAGGGACACAAGCAGCACCGTGTTTCCAATCGATTCGAATATTATTCGATACTGTTCCGGGCTCTTTCGATATATATTTGCTTATTTATTTATTTATTGTACAGTGATTGCGTTGGTTTATATATATTGTAGCGTGAAAAGATTTTCATTTGTCACAGAGGAACTTGTTTTTATTTAGTTAGTTGTTTGCGATGAGTAGACTTGTGAGGAGACAGCAATATTTTGTGCTATGAGTATACTAATTTTTGTCAGACATTTTAGGCGCATACTTTTCAAGGTCTCCAAAGAGCTCTAATTGTCGTGGATTACTTGAGAAACTTTTTTTTATTCAGTTAGCCGTTTGTGATGAGTAGACTTGTGAAGAGATAGCAATATTTCGTGCTATGACGAGTATACTAATTTTTGTCAGACATTTTAGGCGCACACTTTTCAAGGTTTTCAAGGAGGCCTAATTTCTTCTAAAACTTCTAAAACTTCTTTTTATTCAGTTAGCTGTTTGCGATGAGTAGACTTGTGGCGAAGAGATAGCAATATTTTGTGTTATGATGAGTATATTAATTTTTGCCACATGTTTTAGGTGCACACTTTTCAAGGTTTTCAAGGAAATCTAATTTCTTCTAAAATTTCTAATACTTCTTTTTATTCTAATATACTAATTTTTGTCAGACTTATTAGGTGCACACTTTTCAAGGTTTTCAAAGAGGTCTAATTGTGGATTACTTTTTATGTCGAGATATATTTAATGACTTGATAGTCAAGAGAAAATTCTCTATATTCCTGAATGTATTTTATTTTTTTATTTTTATTATATTTGCTTTATAGTAACGCAAAGAGAAGTTCAGGAAATTTATTCATCTTCTCTGGCGTCTTTGCTTCCCGCTCGATGTATTTCATTTTTATTCTGCTCAATGGAATTTCATTGTTATTTAGTTTCGATAGGTCGAAGCTGCATGAAAATTTAATTGATGAACTTTTTTTATTTCGATAGAAAATTAGAAATTACGCGTGCGCTCCACGGACGGAAACAAGCGAAGTTATAACAGGTGGTCAATTTAAACTTTCAACTCATTAAAATTGTGTGCGACTTTAAAGCACGGAAATTTTCCACATACGTGCTAGTGAATTTGTTGCTCGAATCTCTTCGGATAGATGTTACGAATTTCATACGACATTATTCTGTTAAATTGCTAAATTGACTCGACATAGCCAGCTTTTCAATGTTTAAACTAGAAATTTTTCATCTCGTTTTGAAAGATATCGCACGATGATTTACTAAATAACAATATTACTGACTCAATCAATTATAAGTTGTAGACTTTGGATTTTTCTTAGACAAACCCATTTTTATACGTATTTATATATATGCAACTTTATAATTTTACGTCGTATAGCATAATTGGTTTATAAATTTTATTAAATAAAATACGTCACGCTATTAAACTTTCCCATGCAACTTTAACGGTTCATGGTGTATAAACATTAAAAAACGTATGGAATATGTATATATATACAGAGTATTGGATTCAAGCGATTTAAAAACATTTAAATTAAGTTATACATAGATAATCTGACCTCGAGATCGTTAAATAAAATCAACCTATTTTCCAATGATATCGTGGAAAAACGATATTTTCAATCGTCGAAATAAAACAATTTTTCTTGCTTGCAAACGTTTACAGCGACGATAATTGTAAAACGCGATACGAAATTGCAACGCGACGCATCAAAATTCACCGCAATTTCCCATGACCCGTTTTCGTTCGATTTTCCTCAATAATCGAGACGAACAGGAAACTAGCGTTTCAGCTTTCCATCGTAATATAAATAACAATAATTTTCAGGTGGAATTGGCGCAGAAACCTTTCACATTAACTCAGTCTTCGTTGATACAATTTTAAACCTTTGTATACGACTTTGCGTTCCGATAGCCCGAGGAATCAGGCGAATGAACAGATATCAGACAGACTCGATGAAAATGTAAATGCTTGGAGCATAGTGAATGTTAAAAAAGATACATTTCCAATGGTCTAAAGTAAAACAAAATGAAATGCTGTCTTTTCAGTTTTCATTATTTGATTTGATTATTTACTCGTCCAAATATAAAATTTCATCGCACTACTATAACCGAAACACTCTACTTCTTTCGAATCGCGAAAATCGTTTCACTTATTTACGTGTCTCGTGTGAATTATGAATCGCCTTATTCGATCTGAGTCGCGTTATCGATCGCAGTTGAAATGGCAAACTCCGAAACAAGAATTTATCAAACTTCGAGCGTGACAACTGCGTCCAAAGAGATATCATTTATTCAAACAAAAAAAAAAAAGAAAAAGACACGATCGAGCAATTCCAGGGCAACTTTCTCTTCGTGTTGCTTCCTTATCGGGCTTCATAAAACGTGATATAATATTTACCATTCTTACGTCAGTCAAATACAGGTGAATCATTTATGGTGCAGAAACATGACGTATTCGTGTGTCATATTTATAGCTCTTGGCTCACTTTCGCACATCGAATCAACGATGTTACAATCTCTGTACCACCGAGCGTTTATTTCTCATCGTTTTTCGCTAGGAAAGGCGACAAATCGATGCAGAATTTTAATCTGCTCAGGCTTTAATTCGCGAGAGATAGACGTCGTTTTATTAAGTTTCACCTGCCTTGCCTTATGTCTTCGCACGCTCCTCCAACTGAATCGGCAGATGCTGGTAAAAACATAATAATACGCGACAAGAAGCCTGGAAAACGAATGAAATAAAAGTAGAATCCTGTTAGAACGAGGGCTGGAGCTAAACGATTAATTTCAACAGCTTCTCCACTTTAGCAACTTAAAAGCAGCTATATATTGTACGATATACACGGTGCTTGTTCAGATAAAATTTCACATCGTCGTAGAGCCGCCAATAATTTTCTATTTGAAATATCTACCAACGACATTCGTCATCAGCGATATTCAAGCTTCATATACAGTGCGATCGAAATTCGACTGTGAGAAAATCATATTTTGCTCACAGCAGAAAGTTTTCTTTTCAGATGCTTCTCTTTCTTTGGAAATTTCGATAAATCAAAACTGCAACGAGTCTGTAACTGAAAGATTCTCGCGCTTGCCTCGAGATTCCTCAACCTTCCCTGCAGCCTCCACTCTACAACTATATCCCGAATGTTTCCTACTGTCAGCTATAGCAAAATGAATACGTAGTCTCCTCTTAATACGACAAAATAATATGCGGTGCACGATACACACCGCATCTTCGTATCTGTTACGTCACGCGAGATGGTCCCTGCGATGTTCCTCTCGGTCCGGCCGCCAGGGCCTACCCCTCGGTACACTGACCCGCAAGAAACCCAAGGAACCACCATAAACCGAATCTTTTTAGCTTAACTTCTATTCACATAAGTATTTTTGGTTTATGAACGGTCCTTGGGTTTGTTGCACGCTCTTGCTAGTTACGGAGAAAGCAGATGTGCCCCGGGAAACAGCTGGTTTTTCCCAAGAACAAGGACACCCATGAGCCACATCCGCAGGAGACTTTCTCCTCGTATTTCGTTTATTAACATTGGCTATAACTAATGGGCATCGCGGATCGTTACCCTCACTTTTCTACCGAAAGGTGTGAACAAGGAATCCGCGTTCTTAGTTCAAAAAGGGTACACCCACATCGAGCTTTCCTCCTAAATAGTGCGAGATGGGTCAGTCTCTGCTCTTACACTCCTCGGACAGTCAAGAACACTGCTCTGACACATCTCGGATAGACAACTCTACTGTTCTTTCGCTCATCGGGCAGTCAAGTCTACTATACGCGCGAACTTCATCAACCCTCGGGTCAGTCACTGTACTTTCCGACACGACGAAGTCCAACGATACGACGACGTCAAATCATTTCTGTCTACGTTCTAAGTGTTGTGATTTGGTGGGAATATATTTATATTATATAACTGTAGATTCCAGTTATATTCAACGACAAACACCCTATTACCCAAACGAAATAAGGGGATCGCCCTGCTCGCGGTGTCGATTCGGATAATCGTAACGGGAATTTACGACTCGTGTCTCCCCGCGACTGGACGAAAATACGGAGACGTTTCCGACAACTCGCGCAATTTTTGGTCCGCGTTGTATTGGGTTTTGCGAATACCACCAAATGACAAAAGCAGTAGGTTGTCCGACCATAAATGACCACCCGTGAAACAGTGTAAATTGTCGTTTACCCTCAAATGTAATTTATGCAACGTGAGTTATAGTGAATCGACCATACTCAGATAGCTCAGCAGGAGCACGCTGGGAAGAAAAGCGAAAAGGACGAGGTAAATTGAAGCGGCAGGCGATGGGAATTGCCGAGCCGCGAAGAAAACGACAGGGAAAGACAATGACAGTATAAAATACGAGAGAAGGCAGTTGATAAATTTCATCGATCGGATTCGAAACACACCTGGATGGTTCTCGAGGCGCGAGAATGGGAATTCCGCAGGCGTGGAATTCCTGCAGGAGGCAGGACGGTGTGTTTCCTGGCGCGGAGTTCGCTGACGATTATTTATGAAAAAGGACGCTTGGCAGGCAGAAGGCGAGCGACGCGAGAGGACGACAAATGGCACGGGCGAAATAAAAATGGCAAACAAGTTCCGTAGGACGACGCCAGGAATTCTCCGGAGTCGATCGATCCTCCGCGCCTCTTGCAACGCACGGACGCGTTTCCAGCCGCTGGCCGTTCTCCAGTCGATCGCAACGAACAGCCAGAGCCATAAAGAGAGCATTTGCATGCCGGCTATTTGCGATTCGGCTCGAGGTGTTGCGGAAAAGGGCGGGAGACTTGGCCGAGCTGGCCAAGTTTTTAACCAGGCGATTCGATCGCTGCGCAGGATATTTCCAGTGTTTTTACAGCCGCGGTCTGTGTGTAATTTCGTTGGCCTATGTAGGATGCAATTGTTTCCAGCTTATCGATCACCTGGAACGTCAAACTTCTTCCTTCTTATGGTTTCACGTGCGCGACGCCTAATGGCGCGCTGTGAAAATTTCTAATCGTTTCGTGTTCCATGGAACTCAAGAGTCCAGTCCGAAGCTGTCGCACGATAATTCCTCAGATAATAATAATATTGGTAAATGGACGCGGATTTTTATGCAAATTCACGTCGTTGGAGATGTAATTGGAAACGTGGAAACTTGGTAGAAAATTGTTTTACTTGGAATTTTATTATTTGTTATTATTGGCAGCGTTGTGCTTTGGATAGTTCGTATGTTTTTCCATATCAAGCACATTCTCTTCAATTTTTTATTTTTAACTTTTCTATAAATTTATAAAATGCAGCTATAAGTTGCAGAGAAAAAGAAGAGCTTGTCCATAGTGTTACGTTAATTTGTATTAATTGCACTGGTCGTAATGAGCTTGGTAGAAAATTGTTTTTCTTGAAATTTTATTATTTATTGTTATTGACAGCGTTGTGCTTTGGATATTTCGTATGTTCTTCCATATCAAGCACATTCTCTGCAACTTTTTATTTTGAAATTTTCTATAAATTTATAAAATGTAGTTATATGTTATAGAGAAAAAGAAAAGATTGTACAAGGTGTTACGTTAATTTGTATTAATTGCACTGGTCGTAATGAGCTTGGTAGAAAATTATTTTACCTGGAATTTTATTATTTGTTATTATTGACAATGTTGTGCTTTGAATATTTCGTATGTTTTTCCATATCAAGCACATTCTCTGCAATTTTTTATTTTGAAATTTTCTATAAATTTATAAAATGCAGCTATATGTTGCAGAGAAAAAGAAGAGCTTGTCCATAGTGTTACGTTAATTTGTATTAATTGCACTGGTCGTAATGAGCTTGGTAGAAAATTATTTTACCTGGAATTTTATTATTTGTTATAATTGGCAGCGTTGTGTTTTGGATATTTCGTATGTTTTCTCATATCAAGCACATTCTCTGCAATTTTTTATTTTTAACTTTTCTATAAATTTATAAAATGTTGCAGAGAAAAAGAAAAGCTTGTACATGGTGTTACGTTAATTTACATTAATTGCACTGGTCGTAATGACCTCATAAGTTAAAAATAAAATTTATGTATATACATTCACAATCATGTACCATGTATAGTTGATGGGAAATAAATAAATAATATATATAGACTTCTCTTCTTTTTATAATCTCATAATTTTCTGTAAAATATTATAATTTCTTAATTTCGTTCATTGTATGCAAATTTGTTGCTAATACATGTAACTTGAGATTTCTACCTACAATTTTGTTAATGGTATCAGCTCGATCTAAATTATACCAATAATTTTGCAATTGTGACACACTTCCTACGTTCCTGCACGTTATGCGTATGTTTTAATCGCAATTTAACAAAATAGGCGTTATACTCGGAAAGAAATAAAACGTCAAACGTAAGAGAAAAAATACAAAATCAATCTTCCTCTTTTTTAATAAAAAATTCATGGAACATCGAATTATAGAAGAAAATTTATCAACTTTTGCAATCAGAGGGTGTACAGTGCAGTCGTCAAAGGATAAGATTTCTTCAGGAGAACAAAGCTCAATCGTTGCTTTCCTTCCACCCTCTGCCTCTTTCTCAACTTGCAAATTTCCTTCCATATCCTTCGGATTTTCCTTTACACGATTTCTCAGAATTATTGGTGTGGCACTTGAGGCGGTTTAAAAATTATTTCAAGCGGGCCAAGCGAGCAAAAGTCGTACTTTTATCACCGACCATTACAGCCAATAGCAATGAAACTATTGCCAGCTAAGAGTTTCTTAATTCCATTCATAACGCCTTATCTTCTCTTACTTCAAACTCGCGCTACGACTTCCTCGTGCTTCGGTTATCTGTATACAGCGCGTGTCGTGCGGGATTGCTCGTATATCTTAATCTTATCAAGAGAATTACGACAAACGTTGACAGGTATGTTATCGGCAACCTCGTTTTCAAGATATCAAAGGCGAATTTCGATCGTTCCAATGACGTCACGATCACAATGCTCGTATCGAGACAGGAAACTATGACACAGTGGATACACTGTTAGTGGTTAGAAAAACTATCTTTTTAATTTCTCAACTTTATCCGTTTTGATATCGAAATTGTAAACAAAGATTTCCCAAGAAATCGGTTAACAAAACCGGTTCGCTAAGACGAAGATGTAACGTTTACTGAATAAATGTGATGCAACAATGTAGCAATCACAGGTTAACGATCCCTGCAGAATTTAATCTAATTTGTAATTACAATAAACTGCAGGAACAAAATCAAAAAGTGGAACAGTCGTTTCGTTGCAACTTAATTCTTGTGCTTGTGTGCTTCTCCAGACACGTTTCAGGTGCACGCTTTTTGGAGTTGTCAAAGAGGTGGCAGCAGCTAGTTAGGTTAAAAAAGGATCGGCAGATGGGTAAATAATTTGTTGGCGAGGCAAGTCGTAATAAAAACTTGCGTCTTCCGTTCGATTACATTTCCATGAAACTCGCAGCCACATTTCTGATGGGAGTCGTCGCGTCGGTGCATCGACAAGCAGCTGAAACCCCGTGGCGAGATGCCCTGGAAAATCTTCAATTAGCATTCATAAGAGCGACCCGATTCCAAGGATCGCCGGCTGAATGCAAACGGCCTTGCATTTGGAATTTGCGATTTCATCCGAGGCCACCGCTTTGGGAAATTTGTAATTTAGCCGGCCGTGTGTTCCATCGTCGTGCACCTACCACTGGTCCGAGCGGGCAAATCCACCAGTTGAGCTACGACCTGAACGCCATGCTTTTTCCAAAGTTTCCGGTTCCAGTTGCAGCTGGAGTTCGCGAGAAAGACGCATCAGCAGCCGTTCTTACAACTCCTACGGGAGACTCGATTTTGTCTCTTCGTCCCTCGTAGCTGAGTTACACGCTCGTCGCGCTGCCAGGTGAGCAGCACACGGTAGTCAGTTTTATTGAAAGCGACGGCGAAAAGGATACGAGTTCTCGAGTTGGGATGTTCGGCAAGGCTTCCTTGCTTTTTGCAAGTTTAGAGAGAAGATTTGTTATGGTAATGATCGACTAATACCTGCGCTGGCAATCTCGCTATGTTGGCTTTCTCGTACAGAAGTGATGGAGCTCCTAGAGTAGCGAGAAAACGAGCAGCTGACTTTTATGAATTTTTGTTGGACTATTGTTTGCATGGGATGTTCAAGGAACGTCGGTGGACAGTCTCGAAATGGGAACGTAATTCTTTTAATCCTCAGTTCTTCTTATCGTTTGATCTTAACAATGTGATCATCTTTGACAAGTTTGTGTATAGTGACAGTCATTAGAACGCACACGTTGAGAGTTTCTCTTACAGTTAAATGGTTTGCTTTTCTATTTCTGCAACGTAGTTGGAATATTGTAAAACGTCGATTCGATTTACGGTAATTAATTAATTTTTTGAAAAGAGAAGCAACTTTCTACGTGGAGAATTATGCGCAGAGATATTTCATTGAGAATTAATTCGAGTGCGATTGTCTAGCGCACGGAGAATACTAAGATAACGAAAAGTGCTGGTTGTGTTACCTTCTCGCTTGCCTGTCGATAATTTACAAGCATCGAGCTTAATACCAGCCGAAGCTGTCAAACCGTAAATTATTATCGAAAATATCGGCCAGCCGGAGGCGTTTTCCTTCAATTTTCTTCGAGAAATTTTCCACGGCAGTTGGCTGTTTCCCGGCCCTTTGAATAATTAACGAAAATCGTCGGCAGCAAGTTTCGCGAGAGGAATCGACGCGTCTGCGAACGCCGAGGAAACTGCAAATTAAAAATTTCTTTCGCCTAACTTCTCGATTCCACAGCTATCGAGATACAACGTAAGCATCGTGAGCTCCTTTCTAAGCAGAAGCTTTCCAGTCTAAAAATATTCTCGAAAATCAACCTGTCGACGTTTGTTCAGCCGTCTTTGGGAATTTAACGAAGCAGCATTTTAAGAATTGCTAGCAATTATTTATATCCAGCGATTTTATATCTACGTTTTAACAATGAATTTTTATCGCAATTGCAATGACTCGTATGCAGAAAGACTCTTGTCTATGCGTGTCTTTTTCCTTTTTCTTAATTTTTAACAATTTTGCAGATTGAATGGATAATTTTCATCGGAATTGCAATGACTCGTATGCAGCAAGACTCTTGTTCATCCGTGTCTTCTTGAAACCTTTTTCTAAATTTTTAATAACTTTGCAGATTGAATGGACAATTTTTATCGGAATTGCAATGACTCGTATGCAGAAAGACTCCTGTCCATGTGTATCTCTTTCCTTTTTCTTAATTTTTAACAACTTTGCAGATTGAATGGATAATTTTCATCGGAATTGCAATGACTCGTATACAGCAAGATTCTTGTGCATGCCTGTCTTTTCCTTTTTCTAAATCTTTAACAACTTTGCAGATTGAATGGACAATTTTTATCGGAATTGCAATGACTCGTATGCAGAAAGACTCCTGTCCATGTGTATCTCTTTCATTTTTCTAAATGTTTAACAATTTTGCAGATTGAATGGATAATTTTTATTGGAATTGCAATGGCTCGTATGCAGCAAGACTCTTGTTCATCCGTGTCTTCTTGAAACCTTTTTCTAAATTTTTAACAACTTTGCAGATTGAATGGATAATTTTTATCGGAATTGCAGTGACTCGTATGCAGCAAGACTCTTGTTCATCTGTGTCTTGAAACCTTTTTCTAAATTTTTAATAATTTTGCAGATTGAATGGACAATTTTCATCGGAATTGCAATGACTCGTATACAGCAAGATTCTTGTCCATACGTGTCTGTTCCCTTTTTCTAAGTCTTTAACAATTTTGCAGATTGAATGGATAATTTTCATCGGAATTGCAATGACTCCTATGCAGCAAGACTCTTGTCCATGTGTGTCTTTTTCCTTTTTCTAAATTTTTAATAATTTTGCAGACTGCATCGATAATTTTTATCGGAATTGCAATGACTCATATGCAGCAAGACTCTTGTCCATTCGGGTCCTTTTCCTTTTTCTAAATTTTTAACAACTTTGCAGATTGAATGGACAATTTTTATCGGAATTGCAATGACTCGTATGCAGCAAGACTTTTGTTCATGTGTGTCGTTTTCCTTTTTCTAAATTTTCAACAATTTTGCAGATTGAATGGATAATTTTCATCGGAATTGCAATGACTCGTATGCAGCAAGACTCTTGTTCATCTGTGTCTTGAAACCTTTTTCTAAATTTTAATAACTTTGCAGTTGAATGGAGAATTTTTATCGGAATTGCAATGACTCATATGCAGAAAGACTCTTGTTCATCTGTGTCTTGAAACCTTTTTCTAAATTTTTAACAATTTTGCAGATTGAATGGATAATTTTCATCGGAATTGCAATGACTCGTATGCAGCAAGATTCTTGTCCATGTGTGTCTTTCTTCTTTTTCTAAGTCTTTAACAATTTTGCAGATTGAATGGACAATTTTCATCGGAATTGCAATGACTCATATGCAGAAAGACTCTCGTCCATGCGTGTCTTTCTTCTTTTTCTAAATTTTTAACAACTTTGCAGATTGAATGGATAATTTTCATCGGAATTGCAATGACTCGTATGCAGAAAGACTCTTGTCCATGCGTGTCTCTTTCCTTTTTCTAAATTTTTAACAACTTTGCAGATTGAATGGATAATTTTCATCGGAATTGCAATGACTCGTATGCAGAACGACTCCTGTCCATGTGTGTCTTTTTCCTTTTCCTAAATTTTAACAACTTCGCAGATTGAATGGATAATTTTTATCAGAATTTAATTTGTAACTGTCGCGTAACACAAGTTTCAACACACCGACGAAGAATCGCCGATAATCAGCCAACCGATCTACCGCATCTCTCACGACGCATTGCTCTTTTACGTCGCGTCTCGAGCATCCCCACGCAAATTACGATGGAAGTATAAGCGGCGCGAGGTTCGCACCGGAGAATTCATGCGAATAGATGGTTAATTTTATTTTAAAAAGCCTGCTTTACCCGAGAGAGAAGCGCCGTTCAACGTAATATAAACAGAGTAAGATAAAACGGAAGGCGCTCGAAGAGGAACTGGCTCGTATATTTAAGTATATTCGAGTAACGAATAATTAATAGAAAATGAAATAAGATAAAGACAGTGCGAGCCAGGATATACGCGTCTCATTTTTCTCGGTCTTAATAAAATTCCTTCCGCTTTCCTTTCTTTCATTTTCTTATTCCACTCGGCGAGATTTACTTTCCACTTTTTATTCTCTGCCGGTTTCCTTTAGCACGCCGCCCTCGTCGTATTTCCTGCGCAGCCAACGCATTGTCCTTCCATCACCTCGGGCTTCAACGTGGAATTCCTGCTGGAATTGCTTGCGCTCGCCTCGGCTGTTGCTTCGATATTTATGCTAAATAGGGATTTCCTATCTAAATACGATATTGTACCACGGGCCAGTGTTGCAGAGGAAACAACGCGCCGTACAATGGCCATGTTCTTCGGCTGCTGCATTTTCGCGTTAAAAGCGGAACTAGATTACTCCGACTACTTCTTATCCAATTTTATTATTCGCCTCGTATGGTTTTCCGATTTTTACCGAGGAACAGTATACATGCTGCGTGTTTGCAGTGGTGTGGAGTGGTTTTCGATAGGAAGCAAGAGGTTGTTTGATGGAAAACTATGGAATTGTGCTTGCTATTTCATTTCGTTGAATTTTATTTGATGAGAAAGCGGGAAATATTTGCGGCGAGATCTCGCTGTTGATGAGAAGGCAAGGGATTGATAATTTGTTTTATTTGCTCGCGATTATATCCTTGCGCATTTGGTCCATTAATTAGGGCACATTAATTAGGCAATTAATCAGGCAACTGTGATCGATTGTAACGATAACGATCAAAGAATTTCGACGCTGGAGCGTTGATAACACTATTTTTGAATTCTACGCTATTATTTCGAACGCGAATAACAAGATGTGTCCTTTTTAATTATTCCGTTCTAATTAATATCTGAAGCCGAGATGTCTGTGATAAAGACGACGAGACGTACCACGCATCCGCAATTTCACAGAACGTCGATCGGCAATTTATTAAATCGCGCGTTTCCATCGGCCAAACTTCTCCCTTTTCGTCTCTTTCTCTCGTCCTTTTACTTTCCAGATTGGCTTCTCCATCGCCTATTCGAGACAGTTGGAGCATAAAGGCAAGATACGAGGATCAGAGGAAGTCGTCGATGCGAAATGGATCCTTTTCGCGACTCGACGATCCTTCCATATACCGTCGCACGCTCCTCTTCGATATATTTGAACTTTGAACGCGCGATTCTACGTGGCCCGATGCGTCTACAGATACACGGCGTCTTTATTTTCCACTCTTCTTATTTTCCCCACACAATAAACGAGTATGGTTGCCACGGTTCGTTTTTAAGGGAGCGCACTCGTCTAACGAGAACGACGAAGCGACCGATTTCCATGAATTTCTCTTCGAGTTAACTGTGCACTGCTTACGTGGGACCAGGACTTGCTGGCGTAGAAATCGATGTGGAAAGGTAGTTTCATTTTTATTTCCATCCTTCTTCTCGTTCGTTAACTTTCTAAACTTTGAAAATACACTCGACCCAGTCGATTTGCAAAAAACAAATTCGTTCTAAACGCTACAACTTTTCCATTTTTGTACTTGAAAAATACCTCCGATTTCAGCTGGTGAATCGAGTCTTGACAATAATATGCTCGCAGAATGTTTCCAATTGCTCTTCCAGTTTATTAAAAAAATACTACTAGCCGTGTTTAGTCGTGTCTTTCTTTTTAAATAACAATTATCGAGGGAGTTGCGCTTGCACCTTCCTTTTGAAGATTTACGCACATTTACAGCACACGAGACACACAACATTTACAGCATACGAGACGTACAGAACATTTACAGCATACGAGACACACAACATTTACAGCAAGTAATTCCACCATAGAAATTCTCCAACGATTCCAATCGAAAACCTGAAGATCCCTAATAGGTGTACCAATTAGTTACCCAATTAATTGATACGACGGATCAGATCCGCAGACTAAAAAGGCAGCAGCCCTTAGATCGAAGCATTAGATTCAACTAGAACCAAACATACTATAAACTTTTATAATCCAAGTTACAGTACCACGTCAAAATAATTTACTTAAAATTCTATATGATATAATAATCTACTAAATAAAAAAAAAAAAAAAAGAATCGATATTTAGGACGATTGTTCCTATGCTGCGATTTTTTCTGTCTGATTAGATCATGTACTTGTTCTTTAATCTTATCCAACGAAGATAAATTGGAATAAATTGGAATTATCAAATCACCTGCATCGTAAATCGATACTTCCCAAATAAAAAAAATTTTGAAAATTCTTCGTGATGATCGTCAGTCTTCCTTCAGGTTAATAAAAAGTGAGAAACGAAACTCTGATTACAAATAGCTGACACAATTTCGTCGCTTGCTATATGATGTATGTTACGTTGGCTGACTCTACCTAAACCAGGCTACACACCGCGGGCAAGACGACATCCAGATGTCTACACATCCTCATTGCGTACCCTCGATAGTCCCAAGGACCGACCAGAAATCTCAGGAATTTTCTAGCTAAGGTCCTTCAGACCGAACAAAGATCTTTTTACTGGATCGTTTTCTAAAGTTTATTGTTTACCACGAGAAGACACGGGGAAGTTAATTTTCCTCACATACGATGCTTCCCATTGGCACCTTTTTCTCGAAGGCGGCTGAGACCCTTCCTGGTCCATCAACCTTCTTATTATCCAATCAGAAGCAACGTCTACTGCCCTCACTTTCCTGACCAAAATTGTCATCAACAAATCCGATGGTCCCGTGCGCTAGACACACCCGTCGCTAGCTTTCCTCCGACACAGCATCGTCACTGAACTTCGCTTATTCTTCATCGTTGGAATAGTCTTCGTGTCTGTACCGGGTCTCTACCCTTAAATCAATCACTTGCTTAACTTGTACCTACGCACCAGCGTAACTATCTTCTTTGCAAAGTTGTTGGAACAAACATTAATTTATACGTGCTAATTTAGTGTAAAGTCGATCGAACCACCCTTATTATCCTAATAGAAATAAGGGGTCGATCGGTTCGTGGCGTCGATTATCTAATCGTAACGGGAATTTACGACTCCCGTTGACGTGCTTCCTCGCGATCACCTCTTTATTTGTTTATTTGTTTCAGAAAAATCAATCCAAGTACCTTGAACCTCAAAGTGAGTTAGTACGAACACGTAATTTTACAGTAAATAATCTTTTCTCGTTGTCTGATTCAGTGAATATCGCCATCTTCTACCCTGTGTATCATAGTTTTCGTTAAGACAGAATTTGAAAGTGGATAAGTTTCTGTGTTGTTGGTAGAAAATGCTTCGACAAATTGCACAGTGCTTTTTTCTGTTTTGTAAATTTTGCTGGTGACAGCTGGAAGAATATTTGGAGAAATTTTCGGGGACAAACGCGACTCGTTTCAACAAATTCTGTTTCTGACAGAGCAATAACAGTTTTACAAATTTCACCGTGTCACCGGAGAAAACGTACTTCCTACTTCCGCGAAACAGAGTAATATCGCGGGTAATTCTATCACGCACAAACTGGCGACTATCTTTTAGAAATATTCCGGCCGATGCAGCGTTGCAAATTTCTTTCGCCGGACAACATTTTGTACGTGGGATCGCGTCGCACGTTAAAATCCACGTCGAATGTTACGTCAAAGTACTTTACCGCAAGCGAAGCTCGGTAACTGCAGCCTCGAGCGAACAGACGAAATCTTTGAGCTACAGAGCTTCCCCACTTATCGAAATTTCCCAGTAAATGAGGTCTGAGGAAGGAAAATTCGACGTACAGAAGCTTCGTATGAATTACGTCTTTCGCAAAATGTTGGTATTTCAAGCTTCCTCTTGCAACTTATTTTATTCGACGTACGTCAATGCGAAAGTTAGGCGTTCCACGCAACATGGACGAAGGACGAAGAAGCTGGAATATAATTTGCCTCTTTTTATGATTTTCCAGACTGATGAAACTTGGTCTCGTCGAAATTCCAGTTACGAGGTGGCAAATAATTCGAGTTAAAATGAATTTTATTTCGACTTGAAAATCGTAGCTTCGCAGAGTCAGAGTGCATCTGGTACGTAAACTGCCTAATTGTCGAGCGACATCGCAGCATGAGCAACGTGATAATTATTAATTAGACTGCAGAATTTAAACCTGAAAAGTTTCCTGGAAAATCGTGCGAATCGAAAGGATCTGTAATAAAGATCTAATTATTGTTATCAAAGAATTACGAATTGGCGGTGTCCTGGTAACAGAAATTTCCTGCTGCAGTGTTTTAACAGCGTACGATGGGTTTTCGTTTTGAAAGAATTGGCGCCATATCCGGGGAAGAGTTGCGACATTAACCGTATTAATTCATTGAGATTCGAGGTTTTTGCAAAATATTTGCCGGCGATATGAAGGAAAACGGGCGGACGTTAAAGCGAACTCGAGCGCGAATGGTCGGAAAGCGGAAAAACCTGCGTTGCATGTTGCGAGCGGAACGAGGACGCGCGCGTTGGCTGCAGTTTCGCAACTGTCGTTACAAAGCGTATCGATGCAAATGAAACGACACGACGTTAGAAACGTGGGGCGTAGGGTAAGGAGCGTAGCAGGGCAGAGTAAATTGTGTGTCTGTGCCAGATGTAAAACGGTTGATTGCCTTGGGAACGTTGCGTTCCCGACGACGATTGTACACAGCGCAGGTAAATGGCAACAGCACAGCAGAGTTGTAGCCGCTGCGTTTCAGAGCCGAGTGTCTATCGCTGCCAATGAGAGACAATCGGATTTAGGTTTGGGGTGATAAAGAACGCGCGATAGATTGGAACGCAGTGCTAACTGTTACGAGCTAGTTACTCCGCGGTGTTACGACGCGTTTGACGATCGTAAAAGTATCGATACGCTTTGTCGTAAAAAGGGAAATTGCTTCCTTAATCGATGCGACAACTTTCGTTGTTTGTACCGTTGTTTCGGACGCTGCTTTTAATCCTTTTATCGCGACATGTTTCAAGCTGCTCCTGCAGCTGTTTCATTTAAGCTATTCCAAGTTGCAGGTGTACAGGGTGTACATAAAACGAAACGATTTTTATTATCGTTCATGGGCATAGGAATATTTATATTTAACATTATTACGACAAACGCTACACGAATCGTTAAGGGAAGAAATTTGAAGTATTCTTCGTCGATTTGTCATTTACAAATTGGACCGTTTCTGTCGAGTCGAGAAATGTAGAGAAATTTTATGGGTCTCGAATCCATCGAGCTACGTTTCGTCAGCTTGCTATTTGAGAAATGATTTATACACCGATAGTTCTAAAGACGAAGAAGCTGCGATATAATTTACGTCTTTTTACGATTTTCCAGACAAACGTAACGACTGGAAGAAAGAAGAGAACATCGAGCGATTGATGAAGGTTGGTCTCGTGGAAATTCCACTTACAAGGTGGCAAATAATTCGAGCTAAAGTTTTATTTGTACTAATTGTAATGTACTAATGACACGTGATAAAAGACCATTGATTATCGATAATCGTTAGAACGGAAATAATTTGCTGTTTCTGTATAAATTTCTCTTCCACCGTTGCAAGGTTTCTATGGGAAACCGAACGCCATAGCGCGAGGGGAAAAATTGAGAATATTCTTCGAGCGATTGCTGGCGGATCGCTCTGATACCACAGTTCGTTGTAGGCGAAGAGATCTGTCGTTTTCGAAAGAGCTTGTCTTCAGGGTTCAAGCTTCCGCGAAATCCAAACGACCAGGAATATGATGCGACCACTCGTTTAAAAACGACGCAGAAAGAAAAAGAGGAAAGAGCATTGGTGGCCGGCGAAAAAAGAGGCAAAATGTTGGAAATGAATATTACATAAACCTGGGATCCAATTTTCTGCTCTCAACGGAAGCTTACGTCACCGCGAGGCATCCAATAAAAAATGAATGACGCTCGGTTGAAAACGAAAAACCTGGCCAAAAGCTATCTGCATGTAACTCGCCATTGACGTTCCAACAAAAGCAAAAATATCATCATGACTTTTTAACGCGATTACAGCTCGCAGGTATGCCGAAGGCGTCTCGCTTCCAACAACTTTCAAAAATATCTCGCTCGCCAGCCAAATTACGCGTCTCGCTACACAGCTACGAGAAATAGTTGATCGCAGTTCAAACGTAATTGTTAGCACTGGCAAACTATGAGGTAGAATGAGGTGCCGCGGTGTTTATACGATTCTCCCCTCCCTTTCGCACTACAGTCATTTTTCTCTTAATTTTTGAACACCTTGGAAAAATATTATTTACGATCTTTCTCACCTGCGCTACATATTTTTCGAGTACCGTTGCGTCTGTACGACGCCGCGTTATGCAAATCCTAAGCTGCTACACAGCATCGTCTCTACCGATTGGAAAAATGTCTGTACTTTAGCAATGAAAATTGAGAAAATCAATTCGGTTGCAAACGTAGCTTGAAAATTCACAAATTGAGTTACGACTATCCGATCGATCTATTGTGCAGTTTATTTTCAGCGTTGAAACGCTAAGGGAATTCGACTAAAGAAATTAGCGTGTTCCCGGGGTCCACACGAATACAGTTAGAACGTTATCAGCTGAGCGAAGAAACCTTGTCTTTGACGTTCTATAAAATCGTTGCTCTAGTCGCAACGATAAGAAGGATAAAAAGCCAGTTGCTCTGCTGGCGACTGGAAAATCGCCTGTGCAGTTCGGTTTCCAAAAAATATCGATTTACAACGTAGTGATAGACGTGTGCGTAGGAAAAAGCGATAAAACCGATCCGGATAGAAATATTTTCTCTATTCGAGCTGGCTCGTTGCAGACGACCGAGTTGGAATTTGAACACGGCAACCCCTTTTTGTATTTGTTCCTTGAAAAGCGCGAACGAGATCACCGATGTGTGACTAAATACCTCGCACGAAAATCCAAAAAGGGATTGGTATAATAGCGCGATGAACAAGGATGATCTGAATTCACAGCGTTCTCGTTACTCTCGTTGTGGTCTATGCAGGTGGCTTAGTCGGAAATTCGTCGAGTTTCCAAGATGATTCGGTCTGGCGCATGGGCTTTCAATTTTCTATCTGTCTATATTTTTTTATCCCTTTTTTTTTTTTTTTTTTTTTGATAAGAGCTTTTTTGAATTCAGATATCTCACTTCGTTCGTGCGTGCGGTGGTTCGAACGCTGTATTGAACTATCGCGGTCCGGATTTCTACCTGCAGTGAATTGCGATAATATTCCAGCTGTACGATACGCACGTCGACGAATCGATGTATCGAACGTTAATGGAGTGTCGTCGTCGATCGTACGGAAATATCACGCAGAAGATAAGACAGAAAAGTTTGTAACTGAGGCGAGGGATCTTGCAAAGTATCGCGCTTCCTATCGCTTGAATACAGGAAATTCTTGCCTGTCCAGAGCCACCGGTAATTAACACGTTGGTCGCCACGTCACCCATATCTATGTGACGGGAATACAAAGTATGGCGACGCTCTTCTTGTTCCAGTTAATTAAATCTACGATATTATGTATAGGATATACAACATAAAAATATTAGAAACACGTTATACCATACTTTTTATTAATTTATACTCTGGGTAATGTATTTCATTATTCTATATCGCGTGGTATTCGTTAAAACAGTCCAAACACATTTGGCATGATCTTGGGCACTTTGAACAATAGTTACAGACTCCGTCATCGCTACTCTCCTCACTTTCAAATATACTTTCACGCTGTTTACTGAACATTTTGAGGATGAAAAAATCACTGATGTACTAAATGAAAAATCCGAGATATCTGCCATGAGATCCCCCGGAATTTCGCTGTCTCGGTTTTAGAAATAAATAATCTTTTCTTTGCAATGAATGAGATATTTACATTCTGCGTAGCAGGGGTCGGATTTGGGCCCCGCAGGAAATTCAGCCGAACCAACTTGGGCGACCAACGTGTTAAGCCGTGTCTCCTATACTACTAGCGACGAGATGAATTAACTTGCTTACTAAGATGAATTAATTCCTTGGCAGTTAATAATCGCGTGCTGTGATATTAAAAAGTAACGGTTTTTAAGAAGCAGAGCAATCGGTTTTGAATGACTCCCGAGCGACTGAACTGATTTAGCTGTTCGTTAGTCGTGATTAACGTAAGACGATGTCGAAGGACGGTTTGTACGAAATGGAGAATTGGCGTTGAATGGAAAAATTGTATTTCGCAGGAAGAGTTGTTCATTGACTTACCTCTAACAGCGGGCTCGTCGTCGATCTGAAATTTCAAGGAAGCTGCCCTCCTGGAGAACCTCAGCGTGTGCCACATATCGTCGTTCAAACCTTGTCCAGCGACCAGTGTCTGAAAATAAAGGAAAATATATGGCATTAGTTAAAAGGGAAATACACGTTTAACAGGGTTGTCTTGCTGCTTGCGACAGAGATCTCTTATTATTTTTGGACAAAGCGAGAAGCCAAGCTGGAGCTTTTAATTAAAATTGCTGTGTGCGAGCGCTTGTTGAACCTTATAACTCGTTACGTAATTAAAACATTTTTCAAATTTGTCATTCTCGCATTACATTCGTCAAAGTATTTCTCACGCTTGAAATAATTTCTCCTTATATTTTAATGCGTTCTATATACCCAAACAACTGTTCACATCTATAGAAACCTACCACACGAATGGGATAAGTTGATATTAAATAATAAAAGTAAAATAAATTGTATTCAAAGTTACAATACAAGTCAACGTTACGATTCCACTCAACTAATTTTACTAATTTTATAATTACTCGAGACTGGATAAAAAGTAGCGATGTCATCGTTCGCGGTGAATTACCATGGAAGGATAATGCTGTAGCGGCACTCGACAGTAAACTTTCCAACGGTTTCTGCCCCGTGGCTCGCTACACAAAGACCCTATTCTTCGGATAAGATGATTGTCAGATGTCGATACATCCTCGCGGAATATTTTCAGCTAGCCAAGGACCTGCTATGAATCTTAGGATTTATTTAGCCAAGGTTCTCCAAAGGGACAGACAGTCTTTCTCTTAGCAGTCCCTGAACCTATCACCTCCTACGGGAAGATACGAGAAATCTGCTTCCCTCGCGTACGAAGCTTCCCGCTAGCGACTCTCTTTCAAGGACAGTTAGCATCCTTTTCCAACCACCAGCACAAGAATTAGCCAATTAACAACTGCGTCCATTTCCCTCGCTTTCCGAACCAAGGCTTTCCTCGACGAATCCGATGATCTCGCATCCTAAGACACCCCATCACAGTTTCCCTTCGCGGCATCATCGTGACGGAAAGTCAGTCGTCACGTATCTGTCCGAAGCAATAGTTGGTAGTTGGTAATAATCGATCAGAGTTCCTCGGCGTCTTAGGCAATCATCGTGCGAACTTACAGCGCGCACCAAAACGCATCGACCAGAAGTCGAACTTGCAGTTGCGAATCGCGGACCGCTACTAATAATAACCGCGAACCGCTAATTTAATAATGGCGAGTCCTACGCTAAGTGCACACCTTGAATATAAATTAATAAGTTTCTATTGTTAAATATACTCAAGTGTTTCTTCCTCTCACTATCACGATCCATCGCCTCAATGCCAAGGCGAAATTTGTCCCGAACTTCGAACAAACGGGTTTAATTAAATTAGGATTCCCATGAACCGTTCCGACCAGAAACCACGTTCTACAATCAAAATCTCGCTCTCATCGTATTATATTTAGAATTATAGACAGGCCGCAAGCCTGCAACCTGCGTTCCATTCTTCGGCTTACGGGTCGCCTCGAAACGAAATTGATTGCGTGTTGCAGGATGAAACAGCTCGAACACCGAGGAAATTCGCGCGATGAAAATATCTCGGGCGGAAACGTGCCGATTGAATTACACCGCGCGGATGCAATAATGGACACTTGAGCGTGAGCAATTAGCACGGTGCGATCGCCAGCCATTAAGAAAATATAACGAGGCTATTTTTCAAGGGTTGTTCATTAAGCCCTTAACTCTTTCTGAGCGCAAGCTTCTCCTTCAACCTTTGCATCACTCCCACAGCCCTGAGAAGCTTCTCGTTTCCTAGTTTTCTACGCGGTGTGGCGACGTGTTCGTTACGTAACAGCTGATTTCTAATTACAGCTAATTAGCAAGGAACTGTTCGCCGATTCTAAGCCAATCGATTTCAAATAATTTCAACGATTGTGAAATAATAAATTAAGGGGAGGATATTAGGCTGTCTGAAAAGTGTCTTTCTTTTACAGACACATCTACAACTTCGTACAAACATGAGACCCAATCTGTCGAACGTTGTGATCTTTGTCCTGATAGAAGAAAGTGCATTTCCATCGTCTCCTTGTCAAACGAAAGAAACTTTTCGGACGACCTAATGGAATATACAGAAACGTCCAGGTGGCTTTTCCAGGTGGAAACGATGAAAAGCGAGTGCGATGGTGTCAAACAGAGCAAACAGTCTCGTTACAAACAAACAGGAATATCTTCGTCGATAGGAGGTAGCGACAGGGTAGTTTCTGGACTGGTAGATGCATCTTGTACCATATCCAGTCGTTACGTTTTGAACTGGATTCGCAGAATGGCACGAACGCTGCATGGAAAATGATCTCCATCAGTGACAAGGCATTAGACTACCGATTATAGTTCGCGCAATTACACATCGGCCATCTGACGAGCCGAGCTCAATTCTTCCTTTCCAAAGAATTGAGAGCCCTGAGACCTGCAAATGGAAACCTGAAATTCTACTCTGTGGAACAGAGTTCGCGATGAAGTTTCCCATTACAATTCCCGAACTTGATCAGACAGCAGTATAAGCAGCGAACGAACATGTTGTAATTGTAATAAAAAATTATTTTACTGCAGTGGATCGACGTACGAATCGGTACGACTCGTACAAGAAATTTTCGAAGACTCCGCTGGAACTCTGTGTGTTGCCATAATTTTGGACGACAGAGGAATTCTAAGCGCAAGCTACAGCAAACGTCGTGTTACTTTGAGATACGGACGTGCGTGAACGGAAAGAAGGGAAGTGCTCGTCGATGGAACGACAGCGCGTGGAAATATCGCTGAGTCGATTGGCCGAAACGTGGAGTATCGTTTGCACGCACGACCGCCGTATGAGGCAGTTTGAAATAATTTTCGCCCAACGACGAACGAGTCCGTCTGGGATTTATGGCAGCGGAAAGCAACGCGATCAGTCGGACGTGTGTTCGTCTCGGTCGGCCGCACTCCATGACGCAATTTCGAATTCCACTCGCGTCATGGGTGCCACTTTTCTATCGGCCGTGTGGTAGCCCGCGACAACCTAAGAAGCATGCGATCTTGTAATTATTAAAATTGTAATTATTCACTTTATATTCGGTAGACAATTTTTCATTTTCACGACTTATGGGGGCTGTGCTTTGGACCAGATTGCTATACTATTATTAGTACTGTCGTCTATTTTATTGAATGCAGAAGGTACGACAAGTTCGACCGCCTTTTCATCTTTGCACTCGTCCCATTTCTACTTTCCCATGGTTTTCCGGGTAAATGGTAACAACTTCTTTTTATTCCCAGGGATTATCGCTGCGAGAATATTTCACTCGCAAGGAGCTCGGAAGACGGCCATTCGTTCGACGCACAAAATCTGAAAATTTTTTCTTACGATACGCGACAAAAATGGAATTTTCTTGAAGAAACGGACAGGAGGATTTTAAAGGGAGAGCGGCGTGGCGATTACCGCAAATCCACCTTTGGCTGCGTGTGTATTTTCGTAACGCCAGAGGATAGGTTGAAATGTATGCACGGCCCCGTTGTTCGGAGCTCGCTCAACGATCGTCGATACGCGTACAGTTAACCATAGCGGGCAGTAGCATCGATAAACTAACAACACGGAGCCTCTCTCGTTTGGTTAAACCACCATAAATCCGGCCAACTCGTCACTATCTGCTAACTGGTTTGGTCTACGCTGCCAGCCGCGATATTCATCTATCACGTGGCATCTGACACACGTTTGTCATCTGACGTCACCTTTGCACCGCCAGCTATCGCTCGTGCTCGCCTCTGTGAAATTTCACTGTTATTTTCAATCGCTGCGGCTGGCGAGCTTCCGATCGACGACAGTCACGCTCATCCCCAATGAAATTCATTATCATCTCTAAACGAGATGTTAGCATATTCTCTTCTGAGATGCATAGTTTGTCGATTTTAGTCGAACAGAATCGAAAGAGATGCGTTTATATATGAAAGAAGGAGAGATATATTTATCATAATTATTGGGTTGTTTTATTAAGCTCAGTTCTGTTAGGTTTTAGCCTTCTCGAGGAGGATTCTCGTTTTTAACGATGAACGCGATAGGAGATGTAGGTTAATGACAGATATTAAAAAATATAACACGTTATAATAGCATGCCGTGTCGCAATTTAAGAACACGAAGTGTTAACTCACGCAGGGTAGAAGAGTGGTTCGTTGTAATTTCGTAATTGCGTCAATTTCTTCATATTTCATGAAATCGCCAGGTCTAAACGGAAGAAACAACTACGATGAAATGTCAAACACGTGTTTAGAGTGCTCCTTCATAGTCACACTCTTCGAAGATGGAATTCCATGACGTAGGTTGATCGAATTATGCATAGCACTCACCTTGATGACATATTTTGAGCTCATAAAAATCCACGAGCTCCTCCTCGTTCTACTCTCATTGAAGTTGCTATTAAAAGACTCTACGAATTGTCCAGCAGTTTGTCTACACGAGATCAGAATCTTCACTTCGAAGGCGAAGTGACAAGGAAGTGGCAAACTAGGACCTACAGAAATTATGTAGTACCCTGACCTTGACAACATATTCCGAGCTCATAAAAACCCACGAGCTCCTCGTTCTACTTTCATCAAAGTTGCTATTAAAAGATTCTACAAATTGTCCAGCAGCTTGTCTACACGAGATCAGAATCCTCACTCTGAAGGCGAAGTGACAAGGAAGTGGCAAACTAGGACCTACAGAAATTATGCAGTACCCTGACCTTGACAACATACTCCAAGATCATAAAAATCCACGAGCTCCTCCTCGTTCTAAGCACCTAATTGTTCTACTCTCATCAAAGTTGCTACAAATTGTCCACCAGTTTGTCCACACGAGATCTGAGTCCTAACTTGGCTCAAACGCTTCTAAATCGAAGAGACAACTTAGCGAAAGTTGAAAACTAAAACCCACAGAAATGATGCAGTATACTGACCTTGATAACATACTCCGAGCTCATAAAAATCCATGAGCTTCTCGTTCTACTCTCATCGAAGTTGCTATTAAAAGACTCTACGAATTGTCCAGTAGTTTGTCTACACGAGATGAGAATCCTCACTCTGAAGGCGAAGTGACAAGGAAGTGGAAAACTAGGACCTACAGAAATTATGTAGTACCCTGACCTTGATAGCATATCCCGAGCTCCTCCTCGTTCTACTCTCATTGAAGTTGCTATTAAAAGACTACAAATTGTCCAGCAGTTTGTCCACACGAGATCTGAGTCCTGACTTGGCTCGAACGCTTCTAAATCGAAGTGAGAACTTAGCAAAAGTGGAAAACTAAGACCGACAGAGATCATGCAGTACCCTGACCTTGACAACATACTCCGAGCTCATAAAAATCTACCGACTGTTCCTTATTGCAAATATCTAATTATCTCGCTAGGAACAAACTCCGCGAATTGCTGCAATTTGTCCTGGCAACATGAGGATCTTCACTTGGCTGGAGGAAGAAGAAGGAGCAACTTGGCGGCGGCAGCGGCGATTGGAATAACAAAAGCTTTGAAATCTGACGTCGTCAGCCAAACTGGCTGAGAAGGTTCACGGAGGTGACGTGAAAAAGCACTCTTACCAGCGAGAGCCAAGTGAAATTACATAGAAAGTCTATCAGTAGACGGATATTACGGTCCTCCCCGGGGCAACTTTATCGCCGACTCACGCTCCGATAATCGCGCGTCTCTGCCGCTACCTACGAATCAATCCGGCAATTAAGGGACGTTTTGTCGCGGTGCTCGAGCTCGATCCAGCATTATCGAATTCATCGGCTCCGCTTGGCTCGGCGCAGGAAATCGCAGCTGCATAAAGCGTTCAATCATGCCACGCCACGCGATAGGGTTTATCGATCGTCAGACGGCCTGCGTCTTTTTACCTGTTGTTTTATCGCAAGGCTGGCGGTGCTGATTGGCGGATTATTAAAAATATCGTCGGAAATTCGACGCAGTTGTTGCTCCATAAACAATTTCGCTGGGTCAGGGTTAGGCAAGGGACAGGCTTCTTTAAAAATAGGTTCGTACCTTTTTCCGATGGCTTTCGTTCAGTGATTATAGTTCTGACGCCTGTTAAACAGACACGCGTATTGGAAGATCGGAAATTCGTGTTGCCAATTGTCGAAGTGGTTATCACTTGTAAAAAAAAAGAAAAACTCTACATGATCTTCTCTCTCTTCTCTCTCTTCTCTTCTAATAAATTAATTTGAGTGGTAAAGAGAAAGGCATCGACGAAATTAAGCTTCAAATATTTACGAAAAAATAATTTTATGGGAGAATTTTGAAGTGGTCACCGCTTCTAAGAAAACTCTACATCTGGTCTTTTAGCTTTCTCGAGCACCGAAGCCATCGACAGCGTATAGACAAAAGACTGGGTCGAAGGCAAACCGTGAACAGCACACAGGCAACGTTGGCTTCAGGGTTTTCAGTCAAAGGGTAACGCTGCGTGTGTATCTGGATCAGCTCGATTATATTCCGATTTGTATTTACCCTTCAGTATTTAAAATATATTTTCTACCTTACAATTTATGCACGCGTTCCTTGGTACCCACGTACATCTAATAACCTCAACACCAACGAAGATTCGATTACCGTTAATTGCCAAGTTTTCTTAAACTTCCTTCGTTTTATCATATATTTAATAATAATAATAATAATGCTCCCTTCCGTTCTATTAGGACGAAAATTACAGCGTTTGGAGAATTAATTGTTGCGAAAATCATTGTTATAAAAGAGATGTTTGTGGAAGAGAGACACTTCATATGGGACAAGCTAATATGAGATCTGTGTAACGTGGATATTCGATGGAAGAGAATAATGGGGGAAAAGTTAGTTTCACGAAAAATACACCGCATGGCATTTAATCAAATTTAGTTCTTCGATTCTACGAAATCACAGGCAGTACGAACTAGGGAAACAAGAACTGCGAAATTGATGGAAGTTTTGAAGCTAATTGCAGGATATATATGGATATATGTTGTTTGCCATGGAATAAATTTAATAAATCAGTGGGCGATTCCGTTTGTGCCGTGCGATTCGACAGGGACGATGCTGCATTTTTCTCAAAAATACTTGCCTGAACACGGCTTTTGATTTATAGCGTTTCAGGCGGTGATTTGTGTTTAATTATAACGCATTGTGCACCGGCAACAAGCCTTTGCCGATTGTAATTGCGATCAATCAATGAAACAGATCGCACGCGTAAACTTAATACGATTATTCAACGGTCATCGATCGCAGTTAGAATCGAACAATGATCAATCAATCAAAATTGGACATCGAATTTTTAATAACGTCAGATTTTATTAGAATTTATTCGACGTTTACGAAGAATAAAATATTCTCGAAACGACGAAACCAAGAATTACGTTTCCTCTAGTTCTACATGCAGCTTTCTATCTCGTGACTTTATGCGATTATCGTTTTATACTGACGAAACTATGCATTTTTATATCTTTGCAACCTACAGCTGCTTGGTATCGTAGCTTTACATTTAATTCTCATCGTTTCTGTGAATAAAAAATGAAGAGATTTTCCTTACAATTCCTTATGTATTACGTAAATCTGCTGCTTTTACGGAATTAATGGAATTAACAAGCTTCTCAACTCGACAAGTTTTTGATTTAAGAAGAATCAAGAAGAAAAGGACCCACGCGAATTACAACAAAGCCAAACAACATCTTCTTTTGCAAGAAACTCGTACAACGAGCCGAGTGTTGTACGTGCAGCGTGGAACGAGAAGCATGCTACAATGGCAGCGGGTGGACTTCCGGTCTATCGTTGCAGAGAAAATTAACACGGTCCGAGTCGAGGAAATATCTGTGTCGAGCATCCAAGTCTTTCACGAGCTCGTGAAGCAAACGTTCTCGCCTTATCGCGTTCATTCTTCGATTGCTTCTTCCTTCGACGATCCATCGGCGGAGAAGTTCTTCCTCCTCGCCGAGGAAAACCGGAAGAACGATCTCCGATCGTAAAGGAGAGGAAAAGAAAAAAGCGAGAGAGACGCGACAACTTGGCTGGCTGCGCTCTTCTCGTGAAAAGAAACAAACGTGCGAGCTGAAGGGAGAAAGAGAGTCGTTCGTTCGCTTCTCTCCGGAAGAATTATTTCCAAGGACGACTCCGGCACATTACTTCCGGTCCGTTTGTTTTCCACGGATAAAACTCGTCGGACGTAGCCGAAAGAAAATAAATAGAGATGATGCGGAACGCGACGATCGAGAGAAATGGGGAAAAAAGTGAGGGATCGAGAGGTTGAACGAGTTGGGGGCGTAGGGGCGGAAGCGGAACCTTCCCGGAAATTGATCAGGGGATCGTAAATATTTGACGAACGGGGGCAAATTTTAATTAAAATTCGCTATTTGAATATTCAGCCGGCTACAAAGAATTTTCTCCGCGGCAAATCAGCTTACCTGATCAGCTCCGCTCTCCGTGCGTTAATTTCCACGGTATCTCTTTAGGTCAACTAATCGTATTTCCCTCCCGTTCCTGCCATGTTTCCTTCCGCCCGTCGAAATTCGTGTTTCACTCGCAGCGAAAGTATCTCAATATTCCGTAGGAACATTTTATAAATATACCGTACAGTGGTTTAGAAGAATATTTCGCTTGTACAGCAGCTTTCTGAGAACAGAGTTTAGTTAGAGAAGCTCGCAAAAGTATTTGAGGCCTTGTGAAAACCTTTGGTAGATTTATCGCGTGTGTTATGTGAAACGTGAAATTTCTTATCGTAATAATTAATTACTGTAATAAGTTGCGTAATAACGAGGCAGAATTAATTAATTATGATTATGTTGGCAGAGTTTCGAAGGAGTCTAAAAATATTCCTGGAAGCTACGAGATATTTACTGTACAAGTATACACTTTGCAAAGATCATCATTAATTACTCGCTGCACTGGCCAGCCACGTATAACAACTTTTTGATAAACGTACGTTTGCAGTAAATTATTTGCGACTTTGGTACGCGTATTCGGATCGGTTAAAAATTTTAGAACTTTAAAAAACTTCGTATAACGCGCATAATATATTCATAAAAACTTCCCGTGGCAAATGTGCAAATATTTTCGCGAGTCATTGGAATCGATTTTGCCCGACCAACAAGGCGAGATGCAAATTTTAGGAGAAGAGTACGTTGATGCTGATTGCAGGACCACAAATATTCCAGGGATCGAGGTAAAACTTAATTAGAATATCTTAATGAAGAGTTTCTGATTATTTGTCTTGGATGAGTTTTTCAGAAATTTGACGAGGAACCTCGCCATTATTTTCGGGTGCAGAGAATTTTTATATCCAATCAAGGTATGTAAAATATGATGGGATATTTTTTTCCACCACATCTTTACTTCTCCATAACGAAAATATCGTGCAAAATTACATTATCAAACTGGTTTTTCACCATAGAATTTTACACATTGTTCTGCTGAAAAGACCTTAGGTTAAGTAAAACGCTATTATTGGCCATGAAGATTCTAGTTCAGATTTAATTCATCCAACAACGTCCGATAGAACTGGGTTTAACTTAAACCTTGCGCTCTCTACTCAACAGCTTATAAGTTTAAAGTACGTCTGATATTTCTTGCACATTAACTAATGAATTTTGAAATTATCTTTCAAAGTTTCCTACGTCGATTTATAATAAGAAAACCGCCTTCCATTGCTGCATTTTTTACAAGCTACAAATATATTAACAGTTCCTTTGTATAGTTGATTGCTATAGAACCATCACTATGATACGACAGGAAAGAAGAAGAGACAAAACCGAGATGTTAAATGTATTTATGATGATCCGGGTTATTGAAATGAACCTATCTTATATTAAATACCAATGAAAACCACAGTGATCTGTTTATTATCTAGATAATGGGTCCTCGTAATTAGCTTGAATAACTGTACGTGCATATATCACCCGTGACATGTGTACACACGTGCATACGCGTGTAACGCAGATAATGGAGTTCTGCTGGTGATTCCATCTGCTCGCAGCACTAACTTGTTCATATTGTTTCCATCATTTATTCGACATTCACTGGCATCTCTATTCACAGTGTTTCGATTCTCGATTTGTGCAAATTGCACGCAAATACATTTCCGCATACGTTCGATCGCCTCATTGAATCTCGCTTTATTTGCTTCCACGATAAATCTTCTTTTCTAATCTACTGTCTGATACTTAAAAATCATAAAATATTTGGCAAATGAAGGGGAAAAGTGATCTTTTTATTCGTACCTCCCTTCATTTTCATTCAACTTAGACGATCAATTTTGATGTCGATTTCAAACACTGTGATTTAAAACGTGAATTCTTTGAAACTAAATAATATTCAATAATTATCAAATAATATTAATAATAATAATATTCAACGTGTCCAGAGTTCATCTGTAATTATATTGTAGAAGAATTGTATTTAATTAAGCCTAGCGATTATGGGAAGGGCTGTGTTCATTTTCATTATCGTTCTGTTATTAATTTTCATTTTATTATTTAACTTTAATTCTTGGCTGATAATTCCAAACGAAACATACTAATCGTATTGAGCAGATTTCTGCGAGAAGCATCGACATTTCACGGAAATGAAATAAGCAGAGAATCTTACAAATACAAACTTTCCATCACACTGAGAATTTCCACAAAATTTCCAAACGTTTGTAAGAAAATATAGTTTACATATAGTGCTCTATTTTTAAAAATATATTTTTCAAAAAATCACAGCTCGCCTTACGATCTTCGTCGATCGTTTTATCGAGTGGAATTTCTAAACGCAGTGTCATTCTTTTTACGCTTTTCCTTTACTTTTGATCATCTGAATTACGAATATTCTCGGATCTATAGCATTCCAAATCTACGCAACGAGCTTCCGAATGCGTGTGACTAATTTTGCAATCGCTATGCTTCCACTTGATCGAAAAACAAATCGCTGACCTCGAGGTCAGATCGCCGATTCCTTTATCGATCGATGCTTAATGCAAATTCGTCAACTTTCAACCTCTCCCCTATCGCATGGCTCGTCCTACTTTCATCTATAGTTTAACCAGCGACCAAGGAATACCATTTTAACTATAGAATAAAAGTTATATAATTATAATGAAACTTTTTCAGTGAGAAAAAAGAAGTTTCCAGCATACAGGAGAAAAAATACACAGCGGCGAACGAAGGAAAATTAAAAATTCATACTCGTGTACAATAACTGCACTAAATTAATCGCAACTTTTTGACTGAACAATTTTTACCATATTGATATCTGGTCATAATTCAATTGCTTCTGTCAATAATTATATTTTCTAAAATTATAGTGTTCTAATGATTCAATTATTTCTGTCAATTACAATTCATCTTCTGAAGTTACAATTTTAACAATAAAGTCATAGTTTTAATAGCTCAATTGTTTTTGTCAATCAAACAAACCGATGCTTGGAAAGTTGCAGCGTTTTAATAATTTAATTCTTTCTCCCTCTTTTCGTCTTCTTATTTTCTGCTTATCCTGTGAACTTCCTTTCGTCCTCCATTGCAATTCCATCTAACGATGGAGACTTCATTTCTTATGGTGTTTTGCAGATGAAAAATGAAGAATTTCTTACGTAATAATATTAGTTTCTGTTTTCACAATTTAGACGTTTCTATCGTCAGCTGCAGCTATCTTCTATTAATTTCCCAATCCTTGCTTCCATTTGCATTTTTCCTTTTTCCATTATGATGCAACGATATTCTTTCTATTCTGAAATTTACACAGAGAAGAAATTTGAATTGCAACAAACTGAAATTCTCCATCGACGTTTTTCCTTTTCTTTTAACCTTCTTCCTTTCCATTTGCTTTTATCTTTTATTGCTTAATACGAATATAAGGGAATGCTGCGATATTTGTGATTAAAAAATCCATCGATCGATGAGTTTCAATCAAGTTAAGATCAATAATTACAGACACGAAGTTCATCGAGTTCAACTTTGCAGTTTAATATATTCGTGCTGGTTATTCGAACGTTTCACCGAGTCCTTTCCCAATTTCGTTTTCCAATTTATAAGCCAAGTGTGGGTAGGTAATTTCGCGCACCGTTAATTAATTCGACCCATTTAATTGGCACACAACGTTCACCCACTGACCTAATTCTCGTTTCTATCTGTTTACCAGTCTGACAGCTCCGAATCTATTTCCACCTATGTGAACACAATTCAAATGTAATACAATGTTATTTATTTAATTGATAAGATTTGCAGTGATACCATCTATACCGTCGAATTTGTATCATGCACTTTAATACATCGATATTCCTCTCTCTCTCTCTCTCTCTTAATGTAAATTTTTTTCTAAAAATTCTGCATAAAAGTGGAGTATAATTTACACTGGATTAATAATTTTCCTATTGCCAGAGTTGAAGCTTTGAATTTTTAAGCTCGTAGAGAACAAGCTAAGTCCATCCTTGTTAAATTTGATGAATTTTATGCTACACGAGATGCTTTATTAATTACTCTACTCACTTTGATGCAATTTTATGTTGAAAAAGAAGGATTTTAACATTACACGAGCTGCTAAATCTGCTGAATCGAGATATTTTGTACAGTGGCAGCTATACACGTACAGTGTACAGTCAGCAAAATTAAGTTTTATTTGTCGTACATCAGACAGCTGTAGAAAAAATAATTATGTTTTATGTTTATAATATGTTTACGCAGGATAAAACAGTGAAATAACCTGCCTCTAGGAATTCTTCCAAGCACTTTGTACTTTCTCAAGTTTCTTTCGCTTATGGTCGTAGCAATTTAACGTTTGAAAGCTTTCAGCAGCCAAGTCGAAATAAAAACAGAGCCTTCATAACGCGAGATAAAGTATCCTATTGACGCAGTATGAAATTACTCGACGATTGTAACCTCGGATTGTTTCTCTGTAAAACAAAAATACGATCAGAGAATAATGCGATTTATCGCGTCTTTCCCTTATAATCTTTAATAATTGGACGAATTTCCATTATTTTTTAGTTCCATTCTCTTTATGAGCTACGACCTTAGGTATGCAAATTTTTCTTATTAGATACAAGATTTGGTATATACATATAATTGTAAGAGAATTCACGCTTGGCCAGGGTAATTGAAATGTTCATTACCGTATCAATTATTCCGTTCAATTATCGAGACCGTGTAGAGGCCGAGATTGAAACATAAACGTAAATTACAGCCTCCTCTAATCGCACGCGGTTGTATTCTACAGCTTCGACTAGTTTCCACCGGGAATGGGAATGTGTGCGCTCGCAAGTGTATTCCGAACTCGATTTTCACCGACGAATCTCTTCGCTAACAACATTGGAAACGTCTGACATAATATTCAAGGAGATTTGTTCAAACGGCGGCAAATTGAACGAAATTTGCATTAAAAATTACTTGCAACTACTTTTCTTTTTATCTTCCAACGCACGGTCGCTGCTTAAAAGTTGCCAGCATTTTCTATTAGGTTTTCAACGAACAAATATTTTGCCTATAATACGTGCGCTTAATATTATTTAAATAATGTAAAAATCTTGGAGAAGCTATTAACAGCTCTAAGAATTATTATTCCAAATGTTGTATAATGAAGAATGTATGTGCTCAATATTTAGTCATAATTAAATATTAATATAATAAAGTATGCACGCAATTATTCCTAGGAAGAGGAACATAATATTTATATGATAATTTATCTCCCTTCGACTTTTTACAACAATCTTTGCAACGCTTGTGCATCAGTTACTTGTCTGGCACTGAACATTCCAGCACGTAACCGCATCAAACATAGTTGAAGCTGTAAAGCACACGCTGATCGAATCGAAATAAACGCGTTTCAAACACATTGGAAATTAGTTGATCAAATTAAACTGGAAATTATTCGTTTCGATTCCGCAATATTTCCAGGTTCAATTAGAAAACGTTCACTCTGAGAAATTGCATAAATGTTTCCACTGACTGTAATTATGTGGATGACGGTGTCTGATGTATTTTGCAGGGTTTTATCAGAATCTGCCGATTAAAAGTTTATTTCACATTATCCAGCTTTATACGTAATTCGTAAACAACTGCTTGAAACATTTACGTTATCATTTCGTTAATCATTATGATATTAATACATTGTTGTATCGACGCGATTGTCTGGCTATTTAAAGAGAAAAGCAAATTTTTCCCAAGATCATCCGCCACTTTGATCTCGTTTTTTGACCAACAGTCGAAGAAACGCGTTTCCCTAGCTCTTGGCATATTGAAATTTGAGAGACACTGCAATTGGAAACAACTCGCTGGCAACTTGCAAGCACGCGGCGTTCGCTTGCACAATGTTGTTTCAACGTACATAAGCTGCTCGCATTCGCGGTTCCAGTTTGCAGAAGGGTGAAACGTCTGGTGACACGAGGCACACATTGGACTCGGGTAAAATGAAGCGAGCAGACAGCTGCATTGATTAAATAACGAACACAGAGCGTGCCGACTTTCCTCCAATGGAAACTGCAACGCTCGTCGCAGTATTATGGAGAAATAAACGGCAGAACGTACGACAAGATACACCCCGACAATTATCACAGTATCCTCGTGTGCCTGCTTTTAAGCTTCCACTATTGCTACCATCTTTTTATCATCTTCTCTCTTCTTCTACAACGATACAGATTTTGTTATCGTTCTTGTAGCTTTTTGTCATTCTGTATGGAACAGCTAATATTTTCCCTCGTTACTTTTCCTATTTCCTATGATGACAAGGATTTGTGACTTGCTTCTAACCATCCTTTATACAGATGTATCAGATGTCTCTTTGGTAATTATTTTCTAAAATTGAACCATCCTCCTGAATTACTCGTTGTTCTATCGCCATTGAAGAGTTAAGTGTGAAAAATGTAGAAAACAGCTCATGCTTTGTGTAATGTCCAGACGTGCACGCCTCTGTCAAGCACTTCTTAAAGAAACATTTCTTTTAAATTATCCGGTAATCTACAAAATCCATGGAATGTGTAAAACTGTACAATAGGCAAAAGTGTAGGAAACAAGCCCGCTACTTAAGTTCTCTTGAGGTTATTAGATGTATGAACAGAGGAACGCGTGGATAAATTGTAAAGTAGGAAATATATTTTAATACAGAAGTGTAAGTCCAAGTAGGAATATAATTTGAGCTGGTCCCGATCCGCACGCTAGCAGTGTTATCCTCTGACTGAAAGCCCTTAAGCCATCGTCGCCTGTCTATTGTCTATGGTCTGCCTTCGTCCCAGTCTATACGCTGTCGATGGCTTTAGTGCTTGAGAAAACTAAAAAGACCAGATTTTTTTAACTAGATTATTTACAACCAATTCTCATGCAGAATTTTAAGTAAATTATTTTGGCGTGGTACTGTAACTTGGATTATAAAAGTTTATAGTGTCTTTGATTCCAGTTGAATCTAATGCTTCGATCTAAGGGCTACTGCCTTTTTAGTCTGCGGATCTGATCCGTCGTGTCGAGTAATTGGGTAACTAATGGGTTTTGGTGGCTGTTGACTCTTATATTACATCTGTTTCTGAACTTGGATATTTCTTCTTTGACTGTGGGTAGCTTGAGGTCGCGATGTATCGTTCCGTTGGTAACATACCAAGGTGCGTCTATCAAGGATCTTGGAGTCTTTGATTGGAACCGTTGGAGAATTTCCACGTTGGAGTTGCTCGCTGTTCCCCATAGTTGGATCCCATAGGTCCAAACAGGTTTCAATACGGCTTTGTATAGCATTATTTTACTCTGCGTGTTTAAGTCGCAGCGTCTGCCAATGAGCCAGTAGAATTTGTTTAGTTTTGTTTTCAGTTCTTTGGATTTCTCCATGATGTGCCGTTTCCATGTCATTCTTCTGTCCAAAATCATGCCCAGATATCTTGAATCTTTGTTTGGTACTGGAATATTATTTATGGTCACCTGTGGGCAGGATTGTTTTCGCAGTATGAAAGTTATATGACTGGATTTATTTTCATTTATTTTGTAAAGCTGTAGAGTTTTTTTAGAAGTGGTGACCACTTCAACAAGTGCCATTCTCTTTAATCGTAATAATAAAAATGTGAATTTACAAATCTATATTCTGCCATGAGTATCGAGGAGGAGACTCTGCAGACGTTCTTTCGATAACAGTTTGGTCCATCAGAATCTTTTAAACCAGGAATCAGTTTACGGGAACCTAGCACCCAGTAAGGTGCGAGAAGCAAACTATTATTTCACGATTGAATATTATATGCACCGGTGCAACGTCTAGCGCCTTTCTCTGTTCCAGCAGCACCTTCCGCCGGAGGACTTGAAGCTCCGGGCGAGCCATGAATTATGAATACACGTGGCTCTATCGTCCGCGTCTATTTTCCTTCGATTTGAATTTTTACAGTCAATTTATTCCATCGTGGAAAAACCAGCCGAATGAACCGATGAATTACGATCGTGCACGGGATGAGCAAGGTCGTTGGAATTTTCATGCGTTATCGCGTGCCACGGAACCGGCGGATTTCAATTTGCTCTGAGCACCGCCAATGCCTCGGACGTTGCTACTAAGAATCCACGATGCACACCAACGATATTTATTTTAAGAGCGAGAGTTTATAGTTTCGCAATCGTCTGAGATCGCATCGTTTCCTTTATCTGCGCAGTTTCCCAATTTTGTCGGCACATTTCCTAAGCTTAAAGCGGCTGTTGCAGATGTCGGATTTCCCAGATCGAGAAAGAAAAATTGTGTCCTAATAATAAGCTAATAGCACAGAACAGAGTTGTAATTTACCAACGCGTCATTTCTACTTCTGGTTAAGCTGAGCAAGCGTCCGGATGCCTCTGAGTGGCAGTGTATTGTATATAACAACAGTAATAATAATAATAACTAATATTATATACAATAACAATAACAGAGAAGAAAATTAAGTCGCGTTCTCTGTTAAAATTAAGCGAATGCTCGCACACTTAGTTAAGGTAATAATTTCAACATAAGGTCCAAAAGTAGCAAAGTCTAAGTCTGACAACAGAAAATCCCCTTTCGTTTTTTCTTAGCCTAGCCGCGAGTCTCATAACTAATTAAATCACGAAACATCTCGTTGAAAGGCTTTTGGTTTTAGACCAGCATCCCTCCCATACCAAGGCTTCTTCTTTGAATATTACGTTGTTGGTGGCACTGCGGTAAGAGAAACAACTTCACCGCAAAAAGGCTGAAATGCTTTACGTAACGAAATATTCTTTTACAGTATTCTACTGTGTTATTTCTACAGGTACTACGATATTCTCGGATCTCTAACGAGACCGGCTTAAAGAATACCGGCAGGCAACCAACGCAGCAGGCAGTTTTCCCAAAAAGGTAGCATTATTAACTAAGAAGTTCACAAGTATCGAGGCGAAAATCTGACGAAAGTTTATCTTCCAGTTCTCTTTCTAATATTTCGTTAAGCCTCGATGTAATGTCGTCGTACCTTTTGCAGAACGAAATTTGAGATTGCGACGTTCGTTAATTCGCAAATCGAAGCTGCTCATCAAATACGAGCTGCTGTGATAAGAAGGCAACACGGATCGTCTGAGCATGTCGATTAAAAAGCGATGGAAATCAAATCGCTTTTTTCGGTAGCGCTATAAATTCATAGTCGATTAATGCTCGTAGTAATAAATTCCACTTTTTACCACTGGCAGTTTTGTAGGGACAAAAACGGCGAACGTTTTGAAATTAAGAGTTGCACGGTTGATGACCACGTTGGGATCTTTCAGCGCTGTGAGTTCCGTACGCGGCAAAAACGGACTTTCACTCCGCTAACGATTATGTCGATTGTAAACCGGTTTATATATACTTTTTTTATTGCAACTCTTTAATAAAGCTTCAAATGTGATTTATACGTAAAATATTACACGTTTGTACGTGTATCTGGCGTGTGAAATAAACGAATACGAAACCTATCTTCTATTTCTGTTCCGATAAATGCAATTTAAATGCCGCTGTCTCGTTATCGGTGCGAAGCTTGCGATTAGGAACGAACTTGCGAAAAATTGGAAACACGTCGACTCACCTTCTCCTTGTCCCCGATGTGAATCAGCATCTTCGCTTTGCCTTCTTCCAGATAAATTTGCAGTCGATCCGAACTGTTTTCCAAACTCGTTGCTAGCAGAAGACCACGTGGTCTGGTGGTTTTGAAGCGAACTACAATCTCCTCGGTCTGAGTTTTCGAATCTTCTGGCATCAACGCTGTCATTTGTTGCGTCCCGTTCAGGTGTAACGTTGATGCGTCTGGATGAAAGCAAAGAAAAAGTCTTTCTTTTACAAACAATGCATCTCTATATAATTTTCTACGTCTTTATACAACGAAACCTACTTTGTAAAATGTTGTGGTTATTAATTAGAACAAAATAGATTATACGTCATTTAATAAAAATAATATAAAGCAGAGACAGGATCAGTAAAGGCGAAGAAGTCGTTCTTTTACAAACAACGCATCTCTATATAATTTTCTACGTCTTTATACAACGAAACCTACTTTGTAAAATGTTGTGGTTTTTAATTAGAACAAAATAGATTATACGTAATTTAATAAAAATAATATAAAGCAAAGAGCATTGGGCATCTATTATTTTCTTATAAAATGAGAGGAACGTTTCGGGCAACCTAATATAACGTAATAATATGGTGTATGTAATTTCGTTTATTTCGAACGAAACGCGAACGATAAAAATCGAGGATAACGAAATAATGTGAATAAAAGTAATGGAAATAAGTGTGCTGCTATTACGCCTGTAATAATATTGCATTAGAATGCATTATCTTATTATCTCGCAGGATTATTACGTTACACTGGCAACTCGTTGCTCGGATAATTTAAATAGCGTGATTAAAACTCCATCGTCAAAATCATGATTTTCGTTAGAAACGCAATTACGCAACGTATTAACAAGTAAGAGGAACTGTACGTATTAACACGTCACATGTTCCCTTTACAATTACCATTCAACGTATAAAGTTTTTATATATCGCATATCGTGTAGGAGGTGCACAGAGCAAGCGACGTTATAAGAAAAATTCTTTACCTTTTCCACAAGTAGGACCAGTGTATTGTGTTCCGGTACAATCGCAGTGAAACCTGTTCCAACCCTCGAGACAATGGCTACCGTGCATGCAGGGTTGTGAAGCACAGTGGGACGTTTGAGTGTGACAAGCCGGTCTGACAGCTCCTGCAAAATTGTCCAGAGAAACGAAATTACGTAGACAGTGACAATTGCTCTCGGTTCAAGTTTTCCCTTCCTACTGAACACTTCACTGACACGAGTGACATCGTATACGACCAGTAACGTCGTTAGACGAATAATTACTATACTATTTTTCCGACTTAATAATTGGTAGACTATATCAACGAAACATCAGGATTATACGAGGATTATAAAGTTAGAAAATTATTAAAAGCAATCCTGAATTATTCACAGTTGTGAAGACGAATTAAAATAGAAATGGAAAATTCATATTATAAATATCAAATTGGACATTAGGTTCCAAGAATAATTATTATAATAAATACTGTACTATTTTTGTGACTTAATAATCGGTAGATTACATCAGCGAAAGATCAGGATTATATGAAGTTAGAAAATTATTAAAAGCAATCCTGAATTATTCACAGTTGTGAAGACGAATTAAAATAGAAATGGAAAATTCATATTATAAATATCAAATGAAGAATAATTATTATAAGAAATACTGTACTATTTTTGTGACTTAATAATCGGTAGACTACATCAACGAAACATCAGGATTATACGAAGATTATAATGTTAGAAAATTATTAAAAGCGATTCTGAATTATTCACAGTAGTATTGGATTGGCAACTAAGAGGTTGCGGATTTTGTCATTGGCTGGTACTGACAAAGCCCGCAATCATTTAGTTGCCAATTCAATAGACGAATGAAAGTATGTGGACGAATTAAAATAAAAATGAAAAATTCATATTATAAATATCAAATTCGACATTAGGTTCGAAGAATAATTATTATAATAAATACTGTACTATTTTTGTGACTTAATAATTGGTAGACTACATCAGCGAAACATCAGGATTATACGAGGATTATAAAGTTAGAAAATTATTAAAAGCGATTCTGAATTATTCACAGTAGTATTGGATTGGCAACTAAGTGGTTGCGGATTTTGTCATTGGCTGGTATTGGCAAAGCCCGCAATCACTTACTTGCCAACTCAATAGGCGAACCAAAGTACGTGGACGAATTAAAATAGAAATGGAACACGATGGAATTAAATTACACAGACGACTGTCGTGTTCAAAGTGGAAAATTCGTATTATAAATATCAAATTGGATATTAGGTTCGAATTAGAATTTTCGTGAAATATTCACCGAGGATCTATATTACGTAAGATTAATCCTAAATGTTGGCTTGCAGCTTAAATAAATATTCAGTTTATAAATATCCAATGACAGTATGAACGGAAGTTCGTTCTACGTATAATTAATGATCGATGATCGATTCGGATTAACCAAATCCGCACGGAAGAGTATTTTTCCAGTTGTACACTGGTATAAAAGTGTTAAATGCTGATGAATATCGTAGGACAAAGTAACGTTACATGTATAAATTCGAATAGTGAATATATTTTTTAATTAATGAAATAAGTAAAAAGTAACATTTACGTAAAGAACAGAATTAGTGAACGTGTCAAAATACTGGGTAAATAACAAAAGAGAGTGATGCTTCAACAGATGCTGTGGTGTCCGAGTGGTTAAGGAGTCAGACTCGAAATCTGATGGGCTATGCCCGCACAGGTTCGAATCCTGTCCGCAGCGAAAACTTTTTTTACTATTAAAAATACATTTTTTTTATTCGGATTTTTTATATTTTTACTTTCAAACCATATTTAACGACAATAAACAACATTAAAATATTTAAATAAAATATTTAACCAATAATAATGTTTTTATTTCTTCTACCTTACTGTTCAATGCTTTGTCATTATGTTTCATTTTGTTTTTCTTAAAAAAAGGGGGGGGAAAAGATAGTTATATGTTGCAACAATGTTAATGTTAATTAAATTATAGTTTATAATACAAATTTCATATAATTATATGTATACAATGTATATGTTTTGTATAGTGTGAATATTGATATAATTAATAATATGTGTATGTCAATGTTCAGTAAGATTATTTTTATTGGTTTTGCGTGTAGCAAGATTATTCTACTGTAGAGGTAAACATGTTTCTTTAATGGTAAAAAATGAAGAAACTGGTAAACACAGCATGTGTACTATACATATTGTACGATACACGAAGGTGTACAATTAGGTCAACGTTTTGCAGCTGTTTTACACAAAGTAGAACGCTATTATAAAAACTACTTTATTCTATTTTTGCAGTATATCGTCCTCTTTTATATCGATATAAGCAATATTTTATATATACAAATGATACTTTATATTATCTTTTTGAACCTATTCTCCAAATAACAATGTACCGTTAAAGAATTTTATAATTGAACAACACATTAAATAAATTCAACGAATAGATAAATGTTACAATAAAAAATAGATCAAACTCCAATGAAACATCTTTACTGTTAAAATATTTATCTACTCAATTAACAATTTAATAAACTTGATAAGACAAACAAAATTATTAATTGACTCCTGAATGAATTAATAAAATTGTGTAGCTTACTAACACCAAGTATTAGTTTTATGAATTAAAGAATCTAAACGTTATAATTATTAATTTCAAAAAAAAAAAAAAAAAAAAAAAAAAAAGAAAAAATCTGTGGTCACTATTAATTCCTAAAATTGTTATTTTGAATTATAAGTGATTTTAAAAAATGAAACTTAAATTTTTGTAATTCCTCCATGGAGTCTCTTCCACTATAAGATATATATACAATCCTCAGACAACAAATTGCAATTTGGTGTAAAAAATACTTTGCAAACTCCGACGTTTCGAGGACCAGCGATCAGAAGATTGACAAGCTACATTATTCTCAACGAAATGGAAACTCGATGTTCGTGCTCGACTATAAAATATGAAATATTCTCTTACCAGAATCCTGTTGCTGAGCGTATCCAGCTATATCTATTGGTTGCCCGTTTATGACAAGATCCCTCATGCAGCCGACATAACCCTGTCTCAAGGCACCTGTCCATAGTACTGGAGGGACTGTTAGGGGTGCAAATGGAGCACCCACACCGCCGATATACAGCAATCCATCGAGATCTAATTGCGTGGAATCACCTGAAACACGAAACGTTACGCTGTTATTTATTTAATTTACCAGCGAGGACATTTTTATTATAAATGGCACTGTTTGTCCGCGTATATTTATAATTTATTATATAAGCATGTTTAAACGTAAATCTTTCGCGATGAAATATTTCCTGTAAAAAGCAATTTATAAATATGTAGCTACTCTTAAGCAACGAAACGATAAAGTTGCTATCAACTCGGTGATTCAGCAATATTTATCCACCGAAGAAAAGAAATTTTTCTTCCAAATGCTACAACTTCTCAATTTTTCCCGTTCCTCTTTCAAAAATAGCTCGAGTCCCTAGCGTAAACTATCCACTTTGGAAAAGATTTCTTCACACTTTTGCACTCTGACGACTCTCACACATGCTACACTGTATAATTACTGATGACACTATCAAACCACAAAAACTGAATTAAAGAAATTACGTTTGTACTTGAAGATTATCCTATTTACGTTACAAATAGGTCCAGTCTCATACAACCACTAATTAGCGTGAACAGTATTCTTAAAAATCATTTGCTCCTACTGTTCTTACACGAGAATATTTCCTCTCAAGTTACGTAATATTACGTCAAATATATATATCGAGATGTGTATAATTTTATGTGCTAGACTAGGTTAGTTGCGTAGTAGTGATACTTGTATGTGAATATCAGTGTGTGGGAGTATGCGTGTGCGCGGCGTCTCGAGAACAAATGAATGTAAACTGTTCTGGTGGAAGAAAGACGCGTGCAAATGTGTATCGATGAATATCTTCGGAATCGCTTATCAAATAAATATAAAACTATTCTAATATAAATTCTAAGTGTAAATTTAATGTTCCTATACCATTATTTCGGCAATTAAGATCCAGAATTCTCAAAAAATAATAACAAGGCTGCAGATCTTTATGCGTTTATAGAAAATTTAAAGGTGCAAATTTTCATAATTATCGCATCGATGAATATCTTTGGAATCGCTTATCAAATAAATATAAAACTATTCTAATATAAATTCTAAGTGTAAATTTAATGTTCCTATACCATTATTTCGGCAATTAAGATCCAGAATTCCCAACAAATAATAACAAGGCTGCAGATCTTTATGCCTTTATAGGAAATTTAAAGGTGCAAATTTTCATAATTATCGTATCGATGAATATCATTGGAATCGCTTATCAAATAAATATAGAACTATTTTAATATAAATTCTAAGTGTAAATTTAATGTTCCTATACCATTATTTCGGCTATTAAGATCCAAAATTATCAACAAATAACAACAAGGCTGCAGATCTTTATGCCTTTATAGAAAATTTAAAGGTGCAAATTTTCATAATTATCGCATCGATGAATATCTTTGGAATCGCTTATCAAATACATCTAAAACTATTCTAATATAAATTCTAAGTGTATATTTAATGTTCCTATACCATTATTTCGGCTATTAAGATCCAAAATTCTCAACAAATAATAACGAGACTGCAGATCTTTATGCATTTATAGAAAACTTAAAGGTGCGAATTTTCATAATTATCGTATCGATGAATATCTTTGGAATCGCTTATCAAATACATCTAAAACTATTCTAATATAAATTCTAAGTGCAAATTCAATGTCCCTATACCATTATTTCGGCAATTAAGATCCAAAATTCTCAACAATATGATTTGTATCAAATAGAAATATATAATTGTAAAGAAACTTGCTTCTTTTACTGTTTGTTACCGGAAAACGAAGCTGGAAATTGTCGAGCTTGCATGTGTGTGTTAATTAACCGTTTCTTCCCTTCGCTGCTGGTTTTTCCAATTTCTAATCGGACATCGTGAGCGATATAAACGGAACGTATCGGTGACAAATGTAAAACGGTGTGTGATGAATCGACGCGTTCACGTAGTGCGTAATTCATACGCGTTCGTTCTTTCACGATCGGTGTTCGACCCGTGACGCGTGAAATTCGTTACCAATATATCCTTCGAAAGTTTGCGTGATGTATGTGACAGTGTGTCATCGTTTGTACAGATTGTTATTTCATTTTTTTTTTTTTTTCTCTCAAGGCAAATATTTTTACAACGCACGTTGTAGTGTGAAGTAACAGCGCTCGTAACAATTATAAATAGTTCAGTCGATGTGATATAAAATCCAATATTACAACAATTGAACAGAAGCTTGAAAACATATCTCATTTTCAGTACCAACGCCATTCTCGATGTAACACGTAAATACTAATATACATAATATTTAATTATATTTAATTACATATAAGTATTAATTTAACCGAATAAGACGTTCGATTAAATTTTTATCCAGAAAATGTCTTATTCAGATAAATTCTATGGGATATTTGTTCATTATTGGCGAATAAAATTTCATTCTTAATTTTTATTCGTAGTCTGCTGTTAAAATAGAAGTTTGCCTAACACTGATCGTATCAAGAAAATCGTACACTCACAGTGTAAAGTGGCCACTGATATTCTAAAACAATTAAAAGAAAGAATTAAGAAGAAGAAGACATTACGATCAATTGCCCTTCTTATTATTCGAATCTCAGGTAGCTGCTATAAAGTGAGTACTTCGTAGCACTTTCCACTTGGGTCTCAGTCGAAAATTTCGCCTTAATCCACACCATGCTGCTCTACTTTATCACACATAATCTCCCTTACGAAACATCTCTACGTTCTAGTAATTATCCTCGTTATCTGCCATTTACGATCCTCTCATTACGCACTCAAGCAGCGAAAACGCGCCATCTCCCAGACGAGGTTGTTCGAAAGGGCTCGAACTATGCCTAATTGTTCTGCCTGACGCTCACGAGCCCCGTTAATCCCGCGTTAATTAAACGCCGATGAAATTATATTACTCGCAATACTTCTATTTCATTAAGGAAGAATTTATGTTTCCTTTGATTTATATATTTTATTGTTAGTTGAAAACTACGCATCTTAGTCCTGGGTATTCACAGCCAGCTAGCGAGACGATCCTTGGAAGGTTTAGTGACCGAGGAGCAATGGTCGTCACTTGTGGAAATGGCTTGAGAATATTTATACAGATTCATTAAAAACTCACGAGCTGCGCTTAAGTTCCATTATCCTCAGTTATTTTTCTTTCTTTACTGCACCGTTCGAAACCAAGAGTTCCCTGTCTCGCGGAAAAAAAAAAGAAAAAGAAAATTGGAGGAAGGAAGTTCACTGACTTTCGAATCAGCAGTGAGACAAACGTAGTACTATGAAAATAATATGGTTATGGGGTAATTGGATTTTCTTGGTAAACATAGGAAGATGTGAATTTTATTGTCTTGTAAATTATATTTGGGAAGGGATTTTTATTTTCAATTTGCATTTGGATATTAATCTGTATTTTGTATTTGATTAATTCTGGTTAGGTATTTGATTAATTTGTTTGTATTACAAAATCAGATTAAGAAAAGTTTTTCATATTACTGATAATAATTGGCATTGAAATAATTTGTTGAATAAAGTGATCTACATACATAGAATATGAATAACAACAGATGAGAAACTATACATGTAGAACAAGAAAAACCATTTGGATATTAATCTGTATTTTGTATTTGATTAATTTTGGTTAGGTATTTGGTTAACTTGTTTGTATTACAAAATCAGATTAAGAAGAGCTTTTCATATTACTGATAATAATTGGCACTGAAATAATTTGTTGAATGAAGTGATTTATATACATAGAACATGAGTAACAACAGATGAGAAACTATACATGTAGAAACAAGAAAAACCATTTGGATATTAATCTGTATTTTGCATTTGATTAACTTGTTTGTATTACAAAATCAGATTAGGAAGAGCTTTTCGTATTACTGATAATAATTGGCATTGAAATAATTTGTTGAATAAAGTGATTTGCATACATAGAACATGAGCAACAACAGATGAGAAACTATACATGTAGAAACAAGAAAAAGCATTTGGATATTAATCTGTATTTTGCATTTGATTAACTTGTTTGTATTACAAAATCAGATTAGGAAGAGCTTTTCGTATTACTGATAATAATTGGCATTGAAATAATTTGTTGAATAAAGTGATTTGCATACATAGAACATGAGCAACAACAGATGAGAAACTATACATGTAGAAACAAGAAAAAGCATTTGGATATTAATCTGTATTTTGTATTTGATTAACTTATTTGTATTACAAAATCAGATTAAGAGGAGCTTTTCATATTACTGATAATAATTGGCATTGAAATAATTTGTTGAATGAAGTGGTTTACATACATAGAATATGAATAACAACAGATGAGAAACTATACATGTAGAAACAAGAAAAACCATTTGGATATTAATCTGTATTTTGCATTTGATTAACTTGTTTGTATTACAAAATCAGATTAGGAAGAGCTTTTCGTATTACTGATAATAATTGGCATTGAAATAATTTGTTGAATGAAGTGATTTACATACATAGAATATGAATAACAACAGATGAGAAACTATACATGTAAAAACAGGAAAAAGATTTCCTTATTCATGAGATGCAGAAGTTTTACAACTAATTGATATTGTGTTTTAAAATATTGGAATTCTTGAAATTACTGTCAATTTTCAATAATTTTTTTCATTTCACAAGAGTTTCGTATTTAGATCTGGCCACAAAGTATGTTCGATTGCTGTTTTTCTGTAGCGATACGTAGATACATTTTGGAATTAATTTAGGTCTCAAGTATGAACATTTTTAGTGGCTGTATCGTAAAATATATCGCAGAGAACCTGCTTTAAAATTTTTATTATTTTGTACATGTTCATAAACTTTGCTAAATCGTGGCGGTGCCACAGCAAAAATATCGTTGAAATTAACATTTATACGAGATAAGTCCCCTTCAAGGTAATAATTAGAACATTAAAAAGCTGCTTGAGGAACGCTTTAATTATTGTACTTTTGATTCATGAATGCTTCAAAAATATTTCATTACAACTTTGCTTTCATAATAACAGTAATTATACATTTGCATATTAAAACGCTTCTATCTTTGGCCTTGAATTTTTATACCTACAAAATAAATTCCTTTACGTCCTAACTCTAAATTTCTTGCCAACATTTTACGTCTTCGCAATCTATGATCAACGCCAATTTACTAATCGCCTAATTTAACTTTATGCAAATTACCTTCATATGCATACAGCTAAATTTAGCAATTTTTTAATAAAACAATACTAAACACTCTATTGCTCCAAGAACTTGAATAAACAATACTTTTCATCAACGTTCCTTCCCTCGCTTCTCCTCATCCTAAAACCAAAACCTTCCCGTTACATCGCCTTCCTTCCAGGCGAAATTCCAATGTTCTTTAAATTTGGAAGAAACTTCGATATCTTCGCCTGGGTTAATCGAGTCCGATAAACGTGCCATCTGCGACTCGTGCGCTTAAACTCTGTACAAAAGGACGATCCAAGTAGTACACGTTACATGACATGGAATTCGGAAGAAAAATGCGGAGAGAACGTTACACGGACGAATCTTATCTTCTCGGGCAGACGATAAGATGGAGAGAAAAATGAATATGAGAGGAGAGAAATACCGAAAGACGCGGAAGCACGGAAGAGAGGAAATTGCAGTCGACCAAGTCGGATGAGCAGCTCCTTCGTTGAAAATTGTTACCGCCGACAAGCGTGTAAGAGCTCGGCGATGAATCGAGCTGACTGAAGCGAAGAATTTCGGTGATCATAATTTGCCAGATCAAATTTATACCGTGCTATTTTATTCTACGCGGTAGATCACCGGTGGCCGGTCGCTGAATTACGTCAATCGCGTGTCTGCCGCGGGTATATACAGTGCTGCGACTAAGTATACGCTCGACAATATTTTCAAATCATCGATCGCCGACATAAATTTCCTCGGAAACAACAGGCGGTTTAAAAAAGCCCATGGCCAACGATCCACTTTAGATTAGTTTATGGAAAATTTTGCGAGATTGCCTGACGAAGATGCGATTATAGATACAACGCAAACACCGGTCAGCCTTCTCCATACGAGATGAAAATTACAAAAACAAAAGGTAGATCTAACAGCGTGATACCTGTTGATGGGGAAAATTCGGACAGGCGAGCTGAGGTACGAAACTCGTCGACTTACGCGCACGTTCAATTATTGCAACCTGGCATTATAATATTGCAATTCTATGTAAATAAGCGTCACGTAGGGAGACGTGGTGGCCGGTGCACACCCGAGTTTCGTCGGAAATGCTTCTGACGTGATCAGCAAATTTCCAATCCAATGTTCCTCTTCTGCCACTTGCGTTAATATCTAGGGGTATTGGGTGCAACCACGTTCGACGCGACGATCGTAGAAAGATAAAAGTAGAAGACAGGAAAATTAAACTGCAAAGTAGAAACGAAAATCGCGCGAGACGAACGTAGAGTGAACGACACGCGCGAACTTCTGAACGTGTCTGAACGCTCGCTTATCGTCTCCAAACTGGTTCTCCGGATACGTATGGGTTTTTTTTTGAGAAGATTATTCTATTGGCTTAACCGTAATCGCGCTTTAAATCCTGGTGATTCATGTTTTACAGATTACGCTGCTTTCAACGCGAATAACGCCGTCGACCATTTAATTCAGTTGCGCCTTTGAGGTTTTAGCATCAGAACGAGATAAAGGATTTCCGAGTGTTTCTTTCGTTCCAAGTAAATCGCTTCATGCTTAAATGATTTCCATCCCTTTGTACGCTTAAAGAGATTTTGATTTATCGAGATTGAAGTCGCGCTGGTTAAAGTGGTTCTTTCTTTGTGATTTGTAACTTTTTTCTTTGCCAATATATTATATTTTGTATTAACCAGTTAGCTATTTTTCACGAGAATAGTCGTCACGAAGAAAGGCCAGTATTTTGTGCTACGACTGGCCCTCTCAGTAATACAATTGGAAAATAAGACAGTCGTTTGGTTAATTCTCTATTAACTAAATTCTGTAACTAATTCTATTATTTATTTTTACTTAGTCCGTGTCCTTTGGCTTTGAACGAGTTTCCGGTTTTACATCTCGTTTACCTATCATGCTTTTTACATTTTCTCAGTCTTATGTTGTTATCACCTTATTGCCTCCTCCCTTGTATCTATCTAAACTCTTTTCCTTGCCTATATCTATCTAAACTCTTTTCTTATGTAGCTACCTCCCCTCTTATCCACTCTGTTATATTGCGCTCCCTTGTATAATCTATCTCTAGAACTATGGCAACTTTTGGGCTTCTGCCTCCTTGCTGTGCTTCTTTATTGTCGTTCCTCCCCGTCTTGCATTGTCCTTCTCTTCTACATTGTTTTCAATTCCATTGGTTCTTCTTCAGTCTTGTTTAGTATTTCTTCTGTTTCCTTTGGTCCTCCCGTTATTTCGCATTCTTCTATTACTTGTCTCAGGTCTTCTGTCTCCTTGCTGTGCTTCCTTATTGTCGTTCCTCCCCGTCTTGCATTGCCCTTCTCTTCTACATTATTGTTTTCAATTCCATTGGTTCTTCTTCAGTCTCATTTAGTAATTTGGTCCTCCCGTTATTTCGCATTCTTCTATTACTTGTCTCAGATCTTCTTTCCCTTTACATAGTCTGCATCTTTTTGCTCCCTCTTCTTTCCAGCATTCCCTTGCTTTGGTCTCGTTCCCACATCTGAATCTTGCTAACATTTCTCTGTCCTTCCACTTCATCCTCCCTTCTAAGTATTTTGGTAGCTCTTCTTTGGTGATTTTTCTGTAATGTTTATTATATTCTGACTCCTTTATCCTGCTTCTTTCTTTCTCCTTTCTTGTATAATTTGGTCTACTGTCATCCTTCCTTGTTCTCTTGCTTTCCTGGGTGTCCCTCCATTTCTCACCTCTTCCAGTTCCCTCTTTCTCTTTCTTGCTCTTTTCCCTTCTTGGCTACTTCCCCAGTTTCTCTCTCTTTCCTTTATGCACTCCTTTACTAATTCCTTTTTTGACTCTATGGCTTTTCCTTTATACCTTGCTGCTCTTCTTAGTGCTGTTTCTTTCATTCCTGTTAGCTTGCATTCCTCTATCAATATAAAATTCGGTGTTGCCATATGTAAACCTAGGATCCTAGCTTTGTATTCTATGCAACCTTCCTTCCATGTTCCAGCCCCATAACTTAGTTCTGTATTATAATCACACGTATCCTTTGTTTGACGAGTATACTCGTCGCTTGCTTTTCATCACACATCTGAGGTACACTTTTCAAGGTTTTCAAAGATGTCGCAACAGCCAACTGGTTACGTTCTGGTTACATTTTTACTTCAATTTCTGGTTTCTGCTTACAGTTGCATCCCTCGATCATCGTGGAAGTCGTAAATGGAATTTTACAATTCCTAGAAAGATTCTTTGTCTTAAAGATCTTCGTACACATAACTGTAACATAAATTCAAGTTATTTAAAATGATTAAATCCAGCAGCAGACTGTTTCATTCTTTGATGATCCATTTCGCCAAATCATCGAACGCTGCTGTTAAATACTCGCATCTGAGAAGCTAGCGGTTCGTTTTCATTTTCAATCGCGTTATATTAAAATTCCCTCGCTTAATCATAGAAGGATATTAAAATGAGAAATTCCTCTTCCGTCATGTTCATCCGCGATGATTCAAACGCCGCAACGGACGAAGTATAATCAGTTCATGATAAGATGTTTGTGAGGAAAGGAAACCGTCAGAGTGGACAGCAATTGGAATCGTAGGCTGAGCCTAATTGCGAAGGCTTAAGCCGGTTGCATCGGGGTTTTTCGCGTGTTGCGAGCGCAGTTGGCCCGCAGCAAGCGTTCACACTCGAAGAATTTGCGCAAACTCGTCCCAGGCGAGGCGACGAAGCACAGTTTTGAGGCTGAAATTGCTAAAGGGTCGGTTCTCAAAGGGGAATTTCACGGGCAAATTAACTGGCCGTGTAATTCTAGCGACCACCAACAGCTTCGTGAAACTTGCGCTACCGTTGATTCTGGATAAATACACAATTCGACCCAAGTTGTGAATTTCTTTCGGCTAACGCTAACACCATGAACACGCTCCAATACTCAGGTGTATTCCACATTAGCGAGCGACAGTCTGCCAAACTTTCGATGCTCGAGATAGCGCCTTTGCTCCTCGCTGTCCAATTTCTCTTCTTCTTCTTGCATTCTTTAATCAGTTAGCTGTTTCCGACGAGTATACTCGTCATGCGTACGAAGTAGCTACAACTTGCTGTTTAAATTGCAATTTAGTAATTGCAGTAAATTGCGGCAATGAAATTAAAAAGTGAAACAGTCGTGTCGTGGCAACTCAGTTCCTTAATTCGTTGCAATTTAATTAATAATAAAATAACAGAATAAGAGACGCCGCTGGGGATCGTTCGTGGCTGGAATTTTACGACACTTCGCCGTCGTGTTCACGTACGTGAAAAATCGGCGGGAAATTCGGCAAGACGACGGTGTAAGAATCAGGCCAAGACGCAAGTGGCCAGGAAGAACGTGATTCCAGCGCTGAGTGCCGGGTTCTATTATTCTGAGATATACAGGGTGTTTCCTACTTTTCTGGTAACATCGTAGGCGCATAATCTACAAATAAAATGAAGAAAAAGAAAGAAAGTGGTGCGGAACAGCAGATCTAAAGCTGGACAATTCGGTCGTCTTTACTTTGCCTGTACTTGCTCCACATTGCTTGCTCTCTGACTATTTTAGTAGTTGGTTTCCGGTTATCGTGTGAAGTATCGTGCGAGACAGAGCATAGTCTCATAGAAATGCCAAGATTATTTTCAAACGAAGAATACGCCGATGTTATGTTTGGTTCATCTTGAGGAAATCTGTATCTGCTGAGGGTATGAGCGTGTGTTTCCTGCAAGAAAAGTACCAGATCTTTCAACTGTTCAGACTAAGCTTCATATTTACCTATAATTTTGTAACAAAGCGTTTACAAGCAAAATTGGTGTAACTTTCTCTCCTTATTTTCACTTGTGGATCATATGCTTCTACGATGTTGCGAGAGGAGTAAAGAACACCCTGTATATTGAGCTGGGCGACAGAGAAGTCGATGAAGAATCCACCGCTGCGGCAACTCTCTCTCTTCCTTTTTGTTTATTTATCGGTTTAATAAAGCTCCGCCCGAAGCTATATCACAAACTTCTCTATACTTCGCCGTTTGTTTGACTTTTTATCCTTTCCCCTATCCTGGCACCGGAGTTTTCAGAGTTATGAATAAATTCGCGATTAAATCTACGAGGAGTTTCTGATTGTCTTCTGCGTGGCTCAAGCAGATCCTTTATAATTCTCTCTTTGCACTTGGCGACCAGAACTTAGATTAAATGAGAATTTGTCTATTGAAATTGCTATTGTTATTTCTTAGTTACTTGTTCGATTATATTCAGCAACGTCGTATTGTATTTAGCGATATCAGGTTCGATCTGGATGGTCTTTAGCAGATTATTTATAATTTTCTCTTCCCACTTGAGGGTAGAATGTCAGGTGAAATGGGAATTTGTCGTGAGATTATTGTTGCTATTTCTTAATTAGTTGGCGAATATATTCAGAAACATTGAACAAACTCCAGAAGATCCTCAAGAATCTTCTCCTTGGCCTTGGCAAAGAGCAGCTACACAGGTTCGACCTGGATTGTCTTTGGACTGACTTGAGATTATTTATAATTTTCTCTTCCCACTTGAGGGTAGAATGTCAGGTGAAATGGGAATTTGTCGTGAGATTATTGTTGTTATTTCTTAATTAGTTGGCGAATATATTCAGCAACATTGAACAAACTCCAGAAGATCCTCAAGAATCTTTTCTTTGACCTTGGCAAAGAGCAGCTACACAGGTTCGACCTGGATTGTCTTTGGACTGACTTGAGATTATTTATAATTTTTTCTTCCCACCTGAGGGTAGAATGTCAGGTGAAATGGGAATTTGTCGTGAGATTATTGTTGTTATTTCTTAGTTAGTTGACGAATATATTCAGCAACATTGAACAAACTCCAGAGGATCATCAAGAATCTTCTCTTTGACCTTGGCAAAGAGCAGCTACACAGGTTCGACCTGGATTGTCTTTGGACTGACTTGAGATTATTTATAATTTTTTCTTCGCACTTGAGGGAAAAATGTCAGGTGAAATGGGAATTTGTCGTGAGATTATTGTTGTTATTTCTTAATTAGTTGGCGAATATATTCAGAAACATTGAACAAACTCCAGAGGATCCTCAAGAATCTTCTCTTTGACCTTGGCAAAGAGCAGCTACACAGGTTCGACCTGGATTGTCTTTGGACTGACTTGAGATTATTTATAATTTTCTCTTCCCACTTGAGGGTAGAATGTCAGGTGAAATGGGAATTTATCGTGAGTTTATTGTTGCTATTTCTTAATTAGTTGGCGAATATATTCAGAAACATTGAACAAACTCCAGAAGATCCTCAAGAATCTTTTCTTTGACCTTGGCAAAGAGCAGCTACACAGGTTCGACCTGGATTGTCTTTGGAACAACTAGAAGAGATTACTTATAATTTTCTCTTCCCACTTGAGGGTAGAATGTCAGGTGAAATGGGAATTTATCGTGAGTTTATTGTTGCTATTTCTTAATTAGTTGACGAATATATTCAGAAACATTGAACAAACTCCAGAAGATCCTCAAGAATCTTTTCTTTGACCTTGGCAAAGAGCAGCTACACAGGTTCGACCTGGATTGTCTTTGGACTGACTTGAGATTATTTATAATTTTTTCTTCCCACCTGAGGGTAGAATTTCAGGTGAAATGGGAATTTGTGGTGAGATTATTGTTGTTATTTCTTAATTAGTTGGTGAACATATTAAGCAACATTGAACAAACTCCAGAAGATCCTCAAGAATCTTCTCCTTGACCTTGGCAATGAGCAGCTACACAGGTTCGACCTGGATTGTCTTTGGAACAACTAGAACAGATTATTTATTTATTTTATTTATTTTCTCTTCCCACTTGAGGGTAGAATGTCAGGTGAAATGGGAATTTGTCGTGAGATTATTGTTGTTATTTCTTAATTAGTTGGCGAATATATTCAGCAACATTGAACAAACTCCAGAAGATCCTTAAGAATCTTCTCGTTGGTCTTGGCGATGAGCAGCTACATTAGACGCGAATTTTTCATATTAACAGAATTTATAATAATCCAATTGGTGCATTCCAATAGAAGATCGTTCAAAGTAACGTAAGATCGTAATGAGAAGTGTTGGATTAGATGTGAAATTGAAATATGACGACAGTTGTCGATTATTATTTAAGATATTTTTAATTTACCATGGAATTCCCTTGGACAATTAAATTTCCTAAGATTTATTCTCTTACAAACGACATGTACCGCGTTTCCACAGAGCTCTATAGAAGATGTAAATCGAAGATGCAAAGTGAAATCGGCATGTTCTATTTTACAACGAACCAGTGGAAGAACCTCTGTCGCCAGTTTTAACACCAAGTTACGTACATTAAAAATTTCTTACACCTGAATTAAAACAAAAGTTTATTAAATCTCAATTAAACTATACTTCTATGGCTTACTTTCAGTATACAGACAGTATGGCGAGAAAAATAGATTTTCCAAGAACAATAACCATTATGAATTACCATAAATGTTCTGCCATCGTAGTTTAAACGACCAGATCTAAACGACTAGAGTCTGAGCTCTAAATTTCGCTCGATTAATCGTGATCGTCAGGAGCGTAGTACCGAGGTAGCGAATAAAAGCGAGCGACTTTCTAAAAAGACAGATCTAACGAAGGGTAACTACTAAGCGGTAATAAAACCAGAGGATCGTAGAAAAAGGCAAGAGCGGAAGATTTATTACGTTCCACGCATGGAACGGTTAGCTGCACCTGCAGATAAGTGTCCTCGAGCGTGTAACTCTGAATTATGAGTGGCTTGCTTCTCGATCCCGCGCATTTTTACCCTCCTTCGTCGTTTATTTCGTCGACCGACCGGATTTAGAGTTCCGCCTGTAGTCCGTAGATTAGACGATAAACGCCATACATCCTGACGAACGAGTCGGAAAATTTAACGAAAAAAAAAAAAGAAAAAAAGAAAGAAGAAGGAAGAAAAAGAAGACAAAGGTTCTGTTGCTTACCTGGTGTACGGAATTCGACAATGGAACCGTCGACGGTGACACGTCCATCTCTTTCGACTCGACGAAGTGCCACGTCGTGCCACGTGCCGTCGTCGATTCGTTGTTTCGACGATTTCACCTTCACGGGTCCGCTTCCGAGGTCAGCGTGCAGGTACAGATGACCATTGAAGATCTCGAAGGCGAAGAGATCTTGCTGCAAAAAGGAAACGACATTTTACTTTTACCTTCAGAGCGTAAAATCGTGACTTTACAACTTGCACAAAGCTTCCAAGGTTTCTAAATAATTAAACAACCCGCGAAACAGTAAACGTACAAAGTGCACGTGTTACTGTTTAGTGGCAGTCTGCGCGTCTCTTCGTTTTTCTAAATGATCTTCACCTCTTCCCAAAGCTTGTCAAATTTTTATATTTTCTACTAAATAGCAGCACTAATTTTTGGTCGAAACAACCGTGAAAATTAAGCACGTGGACGTTCTTTAACGTTCCAAAAATATCCGCAAGATACGCGTAGGTCTCTAGCAAGGACGTGAGCAAGAGACGAACGATAAATTGAAGAAAAGAAGAACACGATTCAGGAAGCTACTAAATAATAGTACTAATTTTTAGTCGAAACAACCGTGACGATTAAGCACGTGGACGTCCTAAAAATATCCACAAGATACGCGTAAGTCTTTAGCAAGGACGTGAGCAAGAGACAAATGATAAATTGAAGAAAAGAAGAACACGATTCAGGAAGCTACTAAATAGCAGTACTAATTTTTAGTCGAAACAACCGTGAAAATTAAGCACGTGGGCGTTCTTTAACGTTCCAAAAATATCCACAAGATACGCGTAGGTCTCTAGCAAGGACGTGAGCAAGATACAAACGATAAATTGAAGAAAAGAACACGATTCAGGAAGCTACTAAATAGCAGTACTAATTTTTAGTCGAAACAACCGTGAAAATTAAGCACGTGGATGTTCTTTAACGTTCCAGAAATATCCACAAGATACGCGTAGCTCTCTAGCAAGGACGTGAGCAAGGGACAAACGATAAATTGAAGAAAAGAAGAACACGATTCAGGAAGCTACTAAATAGCAGTACTAATTTTTAGTCGAAACAACCGTGAAAATTAAGCACGTGGACGTTCTTTAACGTTCCAAAAATATCCACAAGATACGCGTAGCTCTTTAGTAAGGACATGAGCAAGAGACAAACGATAAATTGAAGAAAAGAAGAACACGATTCAGGAAGCTACTAAATAGCAGTACTAATTTTTAGTCGAAACAACCGTGAAAATTAAGCACGTGAACGTTCTAAAAATATCCACAAGATACACGTAGCTCTCTAGCAAGGACGTGAGCAAGAGACAAACGATAAATTGAAGAAAAGAAGAACAAGATTCAGGGATCTACTAAATAGCAGTACTAATTTTTAGTCGAAACAACCGTGAAAATTAAGCACGTGGGCGTTCTTTAACGTTCCAAAAATACCCGCAAGATACGCGTAGGTCTCTAGCAAGGACGTGAGCAAGAGACAAACGATAAATTGAAGAAAAGAAGAACAAGATTCAGGAAGCTACTAAATAGCAGTACTAATTTTTAGTCGAAACAACCGTGAAAATTAAGCACGTGAACGTTCTAAAAATATCCACAAGATACACGTAGCTCTCTAGCAAGGACGTGAGCAAGAGACAGACGATAAATTGAAGAAAAGAACACGATTCAGGAAGCTACTAAATAGCAGTACTAATTTTTAGTCGAAACAACCGTGACGATTAAGCACGTGGTCGTTCTAAAAATATCCACAAGATACGCGTAGGTCTCTAGCAAGGACGTGAGCAAGGGACAAACGATAAATTGAAGAAAAGGAGATTCAGGAAGCTCTTTTGTAGACAAAGTAGGGTTCGGCGGAACACGGCAGCGACCAGTCGCGTTTATTTCGCGACTAATAGCCATGTGTTAACGTATGTATTTACAAACAGCGAGGCGGCAGTGTGCGTGACAGACACGAACGCGAACCGGCCAAGCATTTGTTCGCGGGATCCGGTGATTCTGCTAATGAGCAAGCGGCGCGAACTCTCGCCCTTAACGAGAACCCGGTTTTCGCAACTTTCCGATTTATTTCACGCCGTTGCGCGCTACGCAACCGCGGTTATTCGCTGACGCCACCCCCGCGCTGCTCCTGTTTCAACGTTGAAATATAATTGTGGGAATTACGAGGCGGTATTGTTAAATCGAGATAACTGGCGGCTGCGAGGGAAACGCGGCTCCAGCGTCGAAAATGCATTTCCTCCCGATTGTCGTTTGGCCGACTCGTGGCCCAGATCTGCCTCGCCTGTCTCTCCACCTGTTCGTCGAACGCGCAGATTCTGCGATATACAGAGGATGTCCGACAAGCTGATTCCTCGTGAAGGAATAATTGAAACGCGTGGAACGAACATTTTTTATGTGGAGGGACTTCCTGTTTTTAGAGCAACAATTTTGGGAATGGGGCTCACGTATTTTGAGCTATTACAGACACGTCTTTGTGAAACCTAATCTGTCGAACGTTGCGATCTTTACCCTGATAGAACAAAATGGAAAGAAACTTTTCGGACGACGTGATAGAAACGCCAACACAAGGCAGCAATTTGCTTCGTCGCTTGATTCCTATTGGACTAGTGGCGCGACACGTCTGACAGTAATCTTCAGAAGACTGTTGCATCGATTCTGATATCTTTGGATTTTTCTTAACATAAAACACGATTCTGAATGGAATTGCACGTGTCATTTTGAAAATTAGCAAACATTCCTTGATTCCTGGTTTCTCAAACTCGAGCGTGCCATAGTCTGTACCTACTATGATATTAAGGAGCTCTGCAGGGTGTGGAACGCAAATGGGAGTCCATGAAATAGTTTCCAGGAACAAAGGTGCTTCGCAGCAAATGGCAGACAGTTTTAGAATGAAAAGGAGACAGGTGAGAGGGAACAGGTGAGCAGATCGCTGAAGAAATAATTACGTAAGACAGTTTCAACGACGTGTGGAGTAGAAACAATGTACAGATCGTAATCTCTGCAACCAAGACCAGCATCCGGGCTGATATACAGTCCACACTACTATAATAAACCACTATTTATTATTAAATTATTGGGTTTGTCGCTAAAGAGAAGATGGAAGAACCGAAATTAAATTCTCGCGATCTTCGTTGAGGTAGACACGTAATTGTTTGGAGAAGTTGGAAATCGATGAATTCGATTTTCGATGTTTCAATCTTCCGATTAATTTATTTATAATTACGACAAGGACGAGCAGACGTATGTTTAGCCTCGGTATCAACTAAAAGGACAATTTTTAATTTTGTCAGATAAAAGGACAATTTTCTATTTTGTCAAATGAAAGAAAAATATACCGAGTCTTAAAACTGCTGCGCGAAAAATCGACAGACTCAGCTGTAAATCATCGCCTTCTCCTCCGTGGTTTTCGCATATGCATCTTACAAAATTCATTTCCTGATTGTGCGACGATTTTATCGAGTTTAATTAAGGATTCGATAATTTGATGTGAAATCGGTGGAACGTGGTTCGTTCTGTTAACGAGGCGCTATCAGTGATTTTAATTACATTCTCCCCGAATGATTCGTTTTAGGTTTTCGTTAATTAAATGTATTAGTAATTGAACGAATAATATCCGACGAAGAGTTTCGCTAATTCTATTAGGATATTTCACAAAACGTTTTATACATGGAACGTTCATCTTCAGATCAGCAAATACAAGCTCAGTCGGTTGTCTATTTAGTTTTCCACTGCAAGCTAATACTGTCGTTTTTGAAACGAAACTTTTATTCTACATATCAATGGAACAGTTGTTTTTACAACGATTGATTTAGTAGCACGTACGAGTTTGTTAATTAAAATACAATTTCTGAATATTTTGTGCATATAAACAACAAAGGGGTGTTTATTGTATCTTCGTTTATGTGGCGCATAATTCGATGAAATTCGATGTACAATATTTTAACTAACAATTAACCAAAGGCCCAAGTTTTCAAACAAAACGTTGCTTTCGTTTTGTCTATATTTTATATACAACAAAGCATTTTAAATCACGTGAACTAAATTGAAGGAACGATACATTGACAACAGAAACGGCGTTAATTATTTCGAAATTCGTACGATCTCTGTAAATTACGATTTATTAACGTAGAAATTCGTCTGTTACTTTGACAAAACGATGGCAGGTTTTTCAACAGCGACGATGAAATTTGATTACGGTTGTGTATCGGTTCAGTCTTGCAGCAACGATTTTCCAAACAGTATTCGCCATTTGATCAGATAAAAAATGCATTTTCATCATGGCTGGTAATTCAATCGCCTGTCCTCTGCCATTTCATACAATTCCATTTCGTTATCGCTTCCTTTCTCGCTCGAACAAACATCGACTTTTTAACCGATCGTCGTTTCCAACTTTCATTTACATTATCGTTCTTCTACCTTCGTTTCTTTATTCTTCTCCGTCCGATCTTCCCACTGCTATTCAACTATTCCATCTCTTCATTTCTTCGTCCTCGTTCCATTTCATCTTAACTTGGAACTCATATACGTTTTCAGATTCGCTTCGAGCTTCACCAATTTACACTCAGATGATCCCACCTCAACACAATGCTAACAGTAAATTTCAAAGTGTTTGGAATAACGCGGACGATTAATAAAATTCACGAGAAGAAGATTTTTCTTCCTCTGAAGCAGATTATTTTCCCAAGTAGGACACTTTATCCTATCGAGCTAACTCTACCTCATCACGTAACCGAATCCACATTATGCAAATATTTTCGCATATGTTTTTTCACATATTTCTACATCTTCACAAAGCATATAGATACCCTAGCTATCTTTTTCACGAAAATTATTCTGCAGACTCGTAAGAACGCGTATGTATTCCTCGTTCAGCTGGCTGCTGAAGCGAGCAACACTCTGATAAAAAGAAGACTAAGAGATATTTCTCGTTCGTCCTGTCCTTATTTAACCATGTATAGTAATCTTCCTGCCATTGATCACTGTTGAGGTTATTAGATGTACGTGAACAAAGGAACGCGTGGATAAATTGTAAGATAGAAAATATGCTTTAAACACAAATGGGAATATAATTGAGCTGGTCCAGGTCCGCACGCTAGCAGTGTTACCCTATGACTGAAAGCCCTGAAGCCATCGTCGCCTGTCCTTTCGACACAGTGTGGCATGAAGGACTTTTGTTCAAACTAAAGAAACTCCTACCACATGCCTACTAAACTCATATCTAGCCAATAGGCTGTTCATGATTAAATACTTAGACGCTATAACCGCAACATTCCCAATAGAAGCTGGCATACCCCAAGGCAGTGTCCTGGGACCTCTGCTGTTCACCATTTACACTGCCGACTTATCAACATTAACAGAGATAACCACAGCGACATTTGCCGATGACACAGGTTTATTAGCATCCCACTCAGACCCGACAATTGCCTCCTCAACCCTCCAGCGAGGTCTCGACTCTATTGAAGAATGGTTTCACAAATGGCACTTCAAAATAAATGAAAATAAATCCAGTCGTATAACTTTCACACTGCGAACACAATCCTGCCCACGGGTGACCATAAATAATATTCCAATGCCAAACAAAGATTCAGTCAGATATCTGGGCATGATTCTAGACAGAAGAATGACATGGAAACGGCACATAGAGAAATCCAAAGAACTGAAAACAAAACTAAACAAATTCTACTGGCTCATTGGCAGACGCTGTGACTTAAACACGCAGAGTAAAATAACGCTATACAAAGCCATATTGAAACCTGTTTGGACCTATGGGACCCAACTATGGGGAGCAGCGAGCAACTCCAACGTAGAAATTCTCCAACGATTCCAATCAAAGACTCCAAGATCCTTGATAGACGCAGCTTGGTATGTTACCAACGAAACGATACATCGCGACCTCAAGATACCCACAGTCAAAGAAGAAACATCCAAGTTCAGAAAGAGATGTAATATAAGAGTCAACAGTCATCAAAACCCATTGGTTACCCAATTACTCGACACGACGGATCAGATCCGCAAACTAAAAAGGCAGTAGCCCTTAGATCGAAGCATTGGATTCAACTAGAATCAAACACACTATAAACTTTCATAATCCAAGATACAGTACCACGTAAAAAAAATTTACTTAAAATTCTGTATGAGATTTGATTGTAAATAATCTACTAAATAAATAAATAAAAAAGTCGTCGCCTGTCTGCAGTTTATGGTCTGCCTTGGACTCAGTCTTTTGTCTGTATGGCTATCAATGGCTTCAGTGCTTGAGAAAATTAAAAAGACCAGATGTAGAGTTTTCTTAGAAGGAAAGAAAGAAAGGAGGAAGGAATATATCAAACGAAATCTACATACCCTTGTGTGAGCTCCGCTACGGCTGTACATGATCAAGCCGTTAGGTTCGTTGGTCCGGATTTTGAAGGATATACTGCCGGACTTGGCCGCCTTCCAAGGTGGCAGGACCTGAAACACAGGAGACATACGTCTCTTAATACCTTGCACTCTTGGCTACCACTTCTGAAAGACGTAAAACAGAAAGAAAAGAAAAGCAAAGAGAGATAGATAGATAGAGAAAAAGAAAGAAAGAGAAAGAAAGAAGGAAGGAAGAGCGAAATCCCTCGACGTCCTGAAGAAGAATGGAGAACATGGACAGCGTCGGTGGTCCAGCGTGTTCGGAATCCAAAATTTCCTGCTCTTCGTCGTGGACGAGTCCATTCATCATGCATGACAGCTTAAATAATCACGTTTCTCGTGCTCGTGGAATTTTTACTTCAATTTCGCTGCGGTACCGAGTCTCCTGCGGCTGACTGATTTACGTTTCGCCATCGAGAAATTCACCGCAGTTCCGTCTCGGCCGCGTGTCCCATCGCCACAAAATTCTCGTGCGACCGATTTGTTGTTTGTTTCTCGGATTTACAGAAACAAAAAGAAAAAAAAAAGGAGAGAAAAAGAGAAAGGACTAACGTCAGATCCCTGACGAGACGCGAGAAACAATTAGCCGCGCGATTTTGCCTCGTCCTTCGATTGCTATCGTTGGATCGTACGGTGACATCGCACGAGAGTTTCCATTTTTGTCCAGATTTTTCAATGAAGTTGTTTAATTTCAAGACACCTGAATTTCGTTCTTATTCTACGTGTATGCAATCAACGACAGACGCTAATTAGCGTCTTACGTATTATACTTGATGCACTACCTGTTACACCAAAGAGTAAAGAAAGCAATGGATGCTACAAACAACATGTTGCGAACATTGTTTGAACGATAAGAAACCGATGTTTAAACAATCTCTTGAAGACCTTTTACTTAGCGACGAGGAGGCGGTCGAAAATGGAATTTCAGTCTGTTGAATATAGCGCAGCAATTGGAATAATATTGGGAATAGCAACAGTGAAGTTGATCTCATTCAATTGACATTAGCGAGGAAGATGACGAACAACATCATACAATTTACAACATATATATCGGAGATGAAAGGACATCGGGGCCTTTCTTTTGGAACTTTCGGGAAGATACCATAGTCCGCAATACTATAGTCTAGACTATTTGTTATAGCTGTACTTAAATAATAAAACTCAGAAGTAGTCGTTTATCATTTAATCCCATTATGTTTGCCTGAGATTTGTGACAGTGGGCTTGGGCTCGAGGTGACACAATTGGTCGCTGAACGTAGCCACGGTCACGGGATGGGCGTTTTACCTAACCTAACCTTACCTTACCTAACCTTACCTAACCTAACCTAACCTAACCTAACCTTACCTAACCCCAACCTAACAGAGAAGTGCCAATATTATGAGACACACGTTGTGTTAACAATCAAATCCCGGGCAGGAGCAATGTCGCAGCTACGCGGGTCTGCCTAGCAACGGCGGCTGCAATTTTGTTGGCATCCCAGACCAATATTCAACAAAACGAACGCGATCGTAAGGAGAGGAAAGTTTCCATCAGTCTTTTATTCCTGCGATCAGCTTGGAGAGTCTTTCACATCGTCTTTACGCGCAGTATATACCGAGCGTCACAGTGAACGTTACTTTGAACGTTACATTGAACCTAACAACATTGTCAATAACATCTCGAGTGTCTAATCATCACGGTCATTTGTCAAACTTTGTAAAAATCATATTTATAGCAGCAAATATAATCTCTATAGTGCAACAACGATGGCTAGTCCGAATGAAGATTCGTTATACGCCCCTAAACCGAGCTATAACCCGACATATATTTATATTATTGTTATTAAATATCACACTTGTTAAGTACTGTACACTCTTCTGAATCTTCCCAATTATTTATTAAATAATTCAACAAATCTGTGAGAATTCGGACTATACTTATCAGAGCATATCAATGTGCCAAGTTTGGTTGAGCAAAATTAAGACGAGCTATTATACTTTCCAGTCGTATAGCTTCGGTGACAGTGTTAGACTATCGACGCTGTTATATTCATTGTTGTTATACTTAACTCGTAATTATCAATTTATCAGTCTGCATCTACAAGGATCTCCATCTTCCTCTTTTATCGCGTTAGTTGTACAATACAAATTAAAATTCAGCATCTTGAGATTAACTGAAGATCGATCGAGCCCACAACTGTTACGTGTCACCGACGATCTAACGATACGATTTCTTTTCGAATTTTTATATCGAAATAGAGTTCTCGTGTGGTGAGAGCAACGTCGAGTGTCGGTGTTGGATTTAGGACGCTTGAGTCAAGTTGAATGGGAAAATGTTTCGCTGTAGCAACTATCATGATCTACAGTTTTCAACGTTTTCTTCGAGTCTGGCAGGTTCGTGCGCGACGGAAGGTGTCTGGGTAAGGTTCACGAAGATTCGGAAGAAAGGCGGTCGAGAAGTTGGCGTTTTACAAGTTGGAAGGGAGATCGAAAGTGGTTCTGGGAAACAGATAGCATGAGAAGTTTTCTTCTTCTCTCGACGTGGATATTTAGTTTTTCAATTCTACTCTGCGAATAGAATCTTCTCTTTCTCGTAACATTAAGCGACGTGTCGTTGATGGGATAGAATCGACGATCGAAATTTTCTAACCTGTTATATCGTATGGAAATTTCTTTCTGTCGTGTAGATTCTGGTACAGTAGAACCTTGCTAACTCCTTGCTGTCTTTTTTACCAGCAGTCTGCGATTACATCAAATTACCAGGTTACCATGAAACAACTGGACACGTTCAGGACTCGAAAATGTTATCTTCGCGGGTTTGTTCTTTGAGACGTTTCGGTAAGTTACACGAGGCACGTTGCTGCGCGTTTAAATAAAAAATCTTTACTGCTCCACCTGACGTCTAGAAGGAATTATCGGACATCTGTTTCACCGGAAAATGCGACGGGAACACGTGACAGGATTTTACGGTGTCGTTCGGTAGTTCACAGAAACGGGAACAGTAGGAGACCGCGGAAGGAACGCGAACCACCACCAGAGCAGCTATTTCGTTTGATGTGGATTCATAGCGGTTAAGCGTGAGTTGCATTGTTCGTACAGTTCACCTTTTAACGCTGTCTCTCTTTAAATATGACCATTCTACTCCTGAATATCCTGAATGACGTGATTGTCTGTGTCCTCGTCCTGACCTAAGCTTTAGCGAAAAATAGATAGAGTTTTCGCGAGTCTTGAAGGTAGTTCGAGCATACAGGGTGGTCTAAAAATCAGTCTGCGCGATTGGGCGAGAAAATGCTTGCAGCAAAATTTAAACAAAGCGTGCAACGTACGAGAGAACGACGAAGGGAGAAAGAAGAGATCAGCAACGTATAAAACACAATACTGTGATTTCTTCTTAACTCGGAAGCCAAACTCTCTTCATTTTGATTTCTGATCAACAAAACGCTTACCAAAACGTTCGTAACATTTTTCTGACCAACAAGACACCGAAAATGATTCGGTTACATTGACAAACGATGAAGAGATGCGCATAAATAAATCTAATTCAAATTATATCGCGTTTGGTCTCGTTCTAGTCCCAAACACCTCACAAATACGTCGCGGAAAGTTGTGAAAAATAAGAACAGATTCGCCTGGTCTGACACTGCATCATGTTACGCCACTGGAGCCCAGCGAGCCATCGAACTTCACGGTGTTTCTCGCATAATCTCAGCAAAATCCATGCGGAATGAGAGAACAAATCAGCCTCCGATTATCATCTTTTATTTCAACTTCACTTCGACCAGCATTTTTCATCTCGGTTTAAAGTTTATTTCGGAAAATCTCCATTGGTCCACCAGGTCCAGCATAAGTAGCCGAAAGCTGTGCGCGAAACGAATGCCCTTTGTGTTGGCCGATTGTCTTTGGAAGCGGGGCAGCTTGTAATTTCGAATTGAGAGCGGTTTCGGGGAGAGACGCGACGCGGGCTGCACCAAGTGTAATTGCAGCTCCGTGACAGCGAGGCCAATTTTCGTGATGAAGAGTCAGCTTGAAAACTCACGGTAACGAGACTCATTATTTATTCTTGCTGCTTTTGTTTGCCTGGTATTTTCTATCCTTGTCGAGCGACTGGCAAACAACTTCGGTCCGTGGCGCTCGCCCTCGCTGCAACGTCCTTCTGCATCTCGTCTTTCGTTTTGCATTTGTTCCCAGTTTAACACTATAGCTCTCCGCTCTTTTATTAATACCTCGTGCGACCTTCTCTGACAAGCCGAACGACGTTTAACGTGCTAAGAAAATTTCTAGTGAAAAATCGTCGTTTTATCTTCTCCTCGACCTTGGCAGGTTTGTCAAGTGCTGGGAAATTGGGTTTCTAGTTTCAAACGACTGGAGGGGTGCAATTGGATTGCTATATCCTCGTTTAGTATCTGGTAGTAGCTTATTTGAAAGCTTGTTTTTCATATTTTCGTGAAAAGACTAAAATTTTCAGAATAAAATAAAAATTGCACCCATGGTAATTCTTCGAGGTAAAAATCAAATATCGAGGCGATAAGCTTTCCGTTTTCTTTTCAACCCACATTTTTCCTCGAGTACTCATAGAATCTACAAATATCCATTATTTTTCCTTCCTTTTTCTTGCCAGTTCCTGGACAATTCTTCTCAGCCTGCACGCGCACAAAGTCAAAGATTTGTCTAAGAAAATTACGCCGACAGTTCGCTGTATCAGAGCTTGGCGCTAACGAAACGGAGCTCCTGTGGGAATATCGGGAACTGTCGGCACGAGTTAGTCCTTCATCCGGCTTGGTGAATTTTCTACAACGCGTTCATATCTTATCGAACGTGTTTCCTCCCCAGCTTCTTCGGAACGAGGAATATTTTAACCGGTTCAACGTGCTTCTAAACTCGAAGCAGCATTTCACATTCTTTGGAATAATCTTGCTTTATATTATACTTAATTAACCGCATCGATAACGAATGATAAAATTTATCCTAAACTTCGTGTCGGTGTAGAAGAGCGACGATAACAAAGGACGTTGGAATATTTATAATGAGAAAATTCTAAATAATAATCGATAATGATATAATGCAATGATAGTAACAATGATGAAGGACAAAGCGTAAAATTTCAATGTTTTGTAGCAGATAAATATTAACAAGTTTGTAATCTTTAGATAATAACTCGATCTAATTATATAAAATACGTAATTTCTCGTGCAAATGTTACGGTTTTGTTAATTTTTCACGATCAGAATGACTTTTCATCAACTACGTTCCTCTTTTTATTTTTAGCAGAAATATCAGGTGGCAGCGTTGGAAATTGTTGTATTTCATATAACAAAATGTTTTGCTCTGCTTCCCTTGTCGCGTGACAACTGCAAACGATGTTGAACTAATTAAGAAGCTATTTCTGATATTTCCACCATTATAGCAGACGCAACTTAATTCAAACTGCAGCAACTTAAGGTCCTCGCGGCTCCAGTTACAGCAGCAACGACGTAATTCAGAAGCTGCAACTTGCGGGCTTCTATGGTGCAACTTACAGTAGCAAGTTGCCACGAGTTACAATTAAGAAACTTAAAGCTGTTAGTCGAAACTGATAATCGACTTACAATAGCAGGATCTTCGGTCAAAGGTGAAAATCTTCCAATTGCTCTGTCATCGAGCGGCGATAAAATCGGAAACCAGAGAAACGACAGCGAAAATGAAAACAGATCGATGTTTAAAGGCCGAAGACGATTGATATTAAAGAATTGCTCGAAGATATTAAACGAGTTTCACAAGTAAAAATGTAGGTCAATTCCTTGAAACAATCCAATTGGATAGAATTTTGAGGAAGTCCGAGTTGAGGAAACTGGATGATCCAAGTTAGGTTCTTAGAACGCTGCAAACGTGCTAGTTTTAACAAAATAACAAAAAGTAAGTTTCTGATCGTTTTTTAAACACCGTTTGGGAGTTTGTACAAAATTATAGAATGCTAATTTGCTGTAGAGGCGACTATCAATTTGTAGTACATTATCGAAATCATTTTCTAAATAAATAAATCAATTTTAGTGGTTTTAATCGATAAAAACGTTCGGAATAATTTTTATTCCAGGGATTCGTATGAAATTTAACAAAATTGCAGGAATCGAAAGGACCCGTTTTGAGGAGCGAAATCGTTCGTATAGTTCGAAACAAGTCGTTGCGACACGACTGAGCGAATGCAAGCGCGAGAAATAAGCTGCGATTCTGGTAAAAATGTCTCGGAATTTACGTACAATAAATGAATAGCTTGTTCGTAAATAATAAGTTCGCCATTGCTCAAAATATCTTCAAAGTGATTTATTCTTCGCTCAAGTGACCAATTACGGCACAGCAAACTTTGAAATCCTATAACGCAGTCTCTCATTGATCAGCTAGGCACTCTTCCACTTACTTTTCCATGAAGTTGGGCGAGCAAATTTCCTTTGGAAAAAGAAAAATTAACATGGTGGGGGAAGAGAGCTAAAGAAATCCGAACATAGCTGTCGGACGATTAAACTGCGACAACATTGGGCAGATTAAAAAGCCGGAAAACGAGAAGGCAAACGCGATTGAAAATGAGAAATCCTCGACGCCTTGAGCATTCCAACGTGGAATGGAGAGAGCTCGGTGTTTACCGGTTCGTTCATTAGTCGACTCTGCAAATCGATCGTGCCATAGTAGGTGGCAGGAAAATTAGTCGGCGAAAGAAAACCTCGTACGAGTTTGTTGAGAAGAGCGAGCTGAAATTACGTAGCTCTCGTGTGTACCAACTCCGATCAGTCGTATTCGATGTATTCTGTAATTATTCTATTTTAGGTTCTTTACGAGCTGTTTCTCAAATAATTTCTTTTGAAATTTTATTATTTTTAATATTTTTTATAATAATAATAATAATTGAAAGATATTGTATATATAAATTTAATAATCGACGAACGAAAATGTAGCGGAGATCAAATTGTTTTGTACAATGTAAAACTGTGAAATTTACTCGTCGTTCTTTATTTCCTCGCTTTTCGCGCGAAAGAAGAAGCTTGAAAACATATGACGAGGTATTTTTACGAAATTGAGCAATGAAAAATGTTGATCAGAAAATTGATAAAGAATCGAACTGATAACAGATTTTATAAGAACCGAGAAAAATTATTATATGAAGTTCTTTCTGTTAGAATAGGTATATGATTTATACCACAGATTTCAGAACATTGTCCAAAATAAATTCCTGGTCGGATACAAAATAAATTTGGAACTGCATCAACTTCGATTTCTAATCAAGGGATTGTCCAGCAATGAATTACATCTAATGAATTATTTGTGTGAAAATTTTAAATGGAATAATTAATCGATTATCTGTTTCTAATAATCGAAATTGACTTTTTTATTTATAATTTAATATATGAGAGTCAAACTCATAATTATTCATACGATCAATATCATCGACGACCAATAGTTTTAACAGAAAATCAAGGATTTATAATTTCATCGATATAGTATTTTTAACGATGGGAAACTGATAATTGTTAAAATAATTATTGTGGTTAAAGTTCAAATAATCTCAATAGTATGATTTTTTGGTAAAGTTAAATTTAAAAAACTATTAAATATAAAATCCACAATAAAAAATGTTGTTAAGGTAATAATAATAATTATTATAGTTAAATTGTGGAATGAAATTAAATTGTCTGAATAAAAGGAATTTGAGTCTTGAGATATTGATATATTTCATGTAGAAATTCTTAATAAATGAAAATTAATTAATTTTGTTAGAATTAAAAATTCAAAACTATAAATTTATAATTAAATTTATCACTTTTTAAAATTATTTAATAGAGAAATTATTTTGATCAAAGAAAAAAAATCTGTATTGTCGATAATAATTCATAAATAGTAGGGTGGCAAGCATCTGTTAATTTATAATTTCTAGCTGAATTTAATTAAAACGTAGATATGGATCAGTGTAATAAAGGTAAATATAGAAACGTGTTAATATTTTACGACGCGACATTTTATCGAAGAAACAATATTTTTTGATGGTTAAAACGTACGATCTCTCAGGAATGACCTCATCGCGCGTGACACACAGACATTTTATAATATAATTCGTAGGATAGATATTCGTATGAGATATAAGTAGGCGGAAACGAGGAAGAAATGAAATTCCGAACGAGTTTTACAAACGCAACGTTCAACGACATTAAATAATCCGTCAGCCAATATTTCCACCAGTTTTCAAATAATTTCTTCCTTCAGAAAAATATGTCGAATTTCTTAAACGTTGCAATAAAATTATCCACCCATGTCGAAATTATATTTCCTGTAAAATACACGTTTCATATCCTTCGTAGGCATTGAAAATTCCTGTTGTTCGTAAATATTTGGACACTTTGATTGATCGCAATAATATCCGCATTTGACCAAAGCGTATAAAATAATAATGAATTATTAATTGAGAGCAGCGTTCGTTATTTACTTGCTTTTTACGAAATTAACAGATTGCAGATCTAAATTTCGTATTAAGGTAACAATAGCAATAATATATTCTGTTGTTATACATTGCATATATTGCGATTTTTATTTAAATATCGGCGCATTGACCTTGGAAATTTTTCTATCAGATCGGAAGGCTCTTCTTTAATTTAATTTATAATTCAGAAATGAAATAAAGAGTCTGTTAACTAACAGAATGATCGTAGCTGTGACGATTACAAAGATTAAGATCATCCCGATTCGATGTACAATTTTGTATTAAAACGTGTATGAGAAAAGCGTAGGTAAAAGGTGGAGTTTTTCTTTGAAATGTAAAAATACATCTAACGTTTGTGGAAAAATGTATATTTTCGTCGAATAGATAAACAGAATTCAAAGGAAAAATTGGCTCAAGAATCGTTTCATTTTTCCCCTCTTATTTTTCCTCCTATTTCCAATAGAATCGACTCGCTTAGCTTTCCGTTCGTTGAATATGGAATCAGACCCTGCGAAACTCGCGTTCGTTCGTTCGATACCATTCGATAAAATCAATTTGTAAAATATGTTTATTGAAAGGGAGAACGAGAAACCGAATATTCCACTCGAATGGAAAAGCGTAGGAAGAAAATAGCAAGTGAAACCGAGTCGACCGGTGCTCCTTTTATTTTTCTTTTTTACGTCGCTTCAATCTTAGGAAATTTCAGGACGAAGAATCGCCGACTGAAGTGTCGCCGGGGAAAGGAAAGGCGAAGAAGAGCCGAGGCAGCGACAACAGGAATATTCCCTTCGCCCTCTTAACGAGCTCATTATCTTCCTTCGAGTGCATATTAATTGCTTACCCTGTTAATTAGTAGAAAATTGGTCAACGAAAAGGAGTTCCCCTGTCCTTTGTCGCTGCCATCACGCCACCTACATCTACACGCCTTACGATTGATGCTAACGAGCGAGAAGATTTAATGGAATATAATTAAACAATTAACCGAGATAATTGCAATTCTGCTTATGCTTTCGAGCAGACAAATTTAGTGTAGATCTTTGCGATACTCGAAACGCAAAGGTGAGTAGGGTATTTCATTATCAACCCGAGCTACTTTGTCCGTTTTGAGAACTCAAGATCTGCCTAATAGAAAACCTTTAAACGTCGAATTAAATACACTCTGAATTATATTTTAATTATATGCAAGTGTTAAATTTCCCCCAAATGCGTCAACATCCGGGGCCCAACGAAGAATACGATGGAAAGCTTCCAAGGTATTTTCTGTCACTCGGATGTGGACGTTCACCTAACTGCGCTATCATCCTACCACGTATCCGTGTAGTCGAAGCGTTGGAGCGAATAAGTTGGCGAAATATTAGGAAAGTACCGAGGCAGGCGAGGATCCTTCACGAAACAAATGTCCACTCGAGAAATAAACTGGCCGAGCCAGCAGAGGAGTTGGCGAGACCGGGCCATTTTTGCGATTCCTCGAGGACCATCACGATGAATCATAGAACTCGTTCCACGGTGAAATCTCTCGAATTAGCTGGGAATGAGAAATCTCGTTTAGACCGGCTGGCCATTCTCTCCCTCTCTTCTTGTCCGCTCGCGCAGCTACTCCAGCAGCGAACGCCGAGCCTCAGCTTGCGTGGTTCCTCCACCCTCGGCCCTCAGAAATTCGTCTGGAAAGTCGGAACCGCAAAGTGGTGCTTCGTCGTGGCTGGGAAAGCAGAATATTTCATGGCGAAACCGGCTCGGTCTTTCACCCTTTGCCCTTCGACTTTCCAGTCAACCGATCCTTCATCCCCCACTTGCGCCACTTTAGCTTTGGCAAATCAGGTCCGCGAAAGTGTGTCGGGGGACGACGCAGCGACGATCAATTAGAGAAGTTAAATTACTTGGCGAAATAAATAATTTGATCCTCGCTTCCCAATTTTGCCTACGCAGGGACACGAAAGGCTGGCTGCTGTGAGCGAATCGAGTGCACGCGCGGATTCGGCCAATGTTTCATGGCAAAGTATCGACACAGCCAGCGAACGCGCCGAGCCACGTGGAAATTTCTCCGCACGTGGCGAGAATGCGCAACGAAAGCTCTCAGCCTTCCCAGAAGCAAGCAATTTTTCCAAACGTATGATACGTGTCCGTTCGAAGTTCGTTCGACCAGATGGAAGTCAGGTTGTTCATTTTGCGTGTAATAGTAATTGTTTGATATATGAGATTATGCCAAGTTTAGGATAGGAACAGGGTATCAGCTATTTCTCCACGTTGCGCGTTACGAAGTTTCCAAGTCGGACCACGTGGACAACTTGATTGGTATTTTAGGAGCTCGACAAAATCGCCTCAGCTATTCCTTGGTATATTAATTCTATCGTTTCGTGTCGATTTTGCAAACGTTTGGCAAATAGAAAATGCCACGTGGAATTTTAAATTTTAATGGTAAAACTGCGAATATCGGGGGAAAACTGCCGATAAGGATGCTGTCTGCCTTTTCTGCCGGTTACAGCGAAGGTAAAAGAAGAGAAGAGCAAACGTAGCGTGTTTCGTGTGTGAAACGTGAATGAATTGCGAATGTGTTGATTACGACTGTCGTGTCTGCTGTTTGTTTTGTTGATTTTAAGACACAGAATCGATAACAAACATAATTACCTCAGTACAAACGAACCCACTTACTGACACTAACAGACTACCTGACCTATTAGACTTCTTCATAACCAGAAACATCTCGCCAAGGTACATCCAAATCTTAGGAACTCTTTCCAGATCATAGCAACAATAAACTCAGCAATCATCGAAAACCAACCTAATGGCTTCGACTCTATGGAAGAATGGTTCCACAAATGGCGCTTCAAAATAAATGAAAATAAGTCCAGTCGTATAACTTCCACACTGCGAACACAATCCTGCCCACGGGTGACCATAAATAATATTCCAATGCCAAACAAAGATTCAGTCAGATATCTGGGCATGATTCTAGACAGAAGAATGACACGGAAACGGCACATCATGGAGAAATCCAAAGATCTGAAAACAAAACTAAACAAATTCTACTGGCTCATTGACGGACACTGCAACTAAACATGCAGAGTAAAATAATGCTATGCAAAGCCATATTGAAACCTGTTTGGACCTATGGGACCCAACTATGGGGAGCAGCGAGCAACTCCAACCTAGAAATTCTCCAACGGTTCCAATCAAAGACTCTAGGATCCTTGATAGACGCAGCTTGGTATGTTACCAACGAAACGATACATCGCGACATCAGGATACCCACAGTCAAAGAAGAAACATCCAAGTTCAGAAACAGATGTAATATAAGAGTCAACAGCCACCAAAACCCATTAGTTGCCCAATTAATTGACACGAGGGATCAGATCCGCAGACTAAAAAGGCAGTAGCCCTTAGATCGAAGCATTGGATTCAACTAGAATCAAACATACTATAAACTTTTATAATTCAAGTTACCACGTCAAAAAAATTTATTTAAAATTCTGTATGAGAATTGATCGTAAATAATCTACTAAATAAATAAAAAAAAAAAAAGAATCGATATTTAGGACGGTTGTTCCTATGCTGCGATTTTTTCTGTCTGATTAGATCGTGCGAGAAAATAATTTTACCTACTTGCTCTTTAATCTTATCCAACGAAGATAAATTGGAATTATGAAATCAGCTGCATCAAAATTGATACTTTGTGCCATTTTTCAATTAGACCAAAGTGTCAGGTGCTTGTCATTTTTTATTATTACCGAGAGTTTGAAATGTGAAAGTTTATCAGTTTCTCTGCGATACTGTGCAGTTTCATTTGCCTCGTCGTCTGCTGTAATTTTTTATTCGTCCCAAACTATAGTGACATTTTATTCATGCGTTTGCTCGAAAAGTAACAGATTATCAGTTAGTTCATGCGATTAAGTACGTCGGAATTTAAGACGTCGAATAGATTTTAACGACGACGGCTTCGAGGATTGCAAGAACAAAGATATTCTGCCGACAAGACAGTGGAAATTAGCGAAAGTTCGCGTCTGTACTTGGCTAATGGGTTTCGTAAATTAGAAACTTGCAGATAGAAGGGCTGTAAATTTTGGGAATGTTAAGTTCGATAATATCGGCGAAGGAATTTCTAGGAAAATGCAACAAATGGAGGCAGTGAATCGACAGAAAAGTTTGCTGTATTAAAATCAACGTTGGAAATATTTGATTATGCAAGTTGCGGAAGCTGGCAGCTTCAACTTGTAGAATTAAAAATCGACCGAAACGAGCTTGAGATCGATAAAGCAGCGAGAAATTTATCCGAAAAATTGAGCCAGAAATTCAGAAAAATGGTTGAAATTTCAAACTGGAAAAAATTTCCAACACCGCGAGAAATTTTCATGGAATTCAGTTTGAAATTTGCACGAGTGTCCGACCGCGGTGGAAATCGAACAAAGCAACGGTGGACGATCAAATTGATAAAGACTTGTTTAGCAGCCAGGAATTCGTTCTCGATCCTTGCGCGGTGAACAAGATATTTGGATAGTTGCGGTTGCCAGCGAGGACTTTGTTTAATTAAAGTGGCAAAAGCGCGAGACGCGGCGTGAATTATCGCTGTGTGCCTTCGTTCCAAGTATTTCAGGAATTTGTAGGTTGAAATTAAAATCTTCCCAATTGTGGGATGTCGCGCGAGAGCGCCGGTGGGAAATTTTCGTTTGAAAATTCCGTGAAAATTCGCTGCCGCGAGTTCTCCAATGCAAATTTCCAAGTCTTCCGCCGACACGAATTTCACGCGCAACGAAAAGAACGAAACGTCCGATGAAAATTTTAATTGCGTTGCTTAGCTCGAAACATCGACGTGAATAAAAAAATTAGCCGATCAGAAATTCGCTATCGAGCCGAGCAAGTAGCATGGCTCGCGAAAGTATTCCTACGTTTACCCATAGGAAGCTTTCATACGTGTTTTACGTGTAGATTTTTAGGCAAATTTTACTTTTAAAAACGCGAGCAAAAAGGCAGAAAACTGCTTCACCTATCGGATACTATGGAATTATACTTTGCATATTTTCTATATTTTTTATGCTACGCGCGTTCTGTGCGATTCTGCATTTTCCATTTTCTAGAAACGCGTGTCTTACATAACACGTCGTGTCGTTGCAACGTTGTAACGAGACATTGACATGGTCGCATCGGAAAAATGGAATAATTCCTAACTGTAAATTTAGTACCAAAATTGGAAGGGATCAGTTTGCACAATTTTTAAATATAAAATATACTCGCAAGTTGCTAGAAATTTAATGAAGGTAACAAATTTACGAAGTTGTTATTTACTACAAATATACTTAATAAAAATTATAATCGGTAAAAAGTCTGGTAAACGTAAATAGTTTCTCTAAATACCCAGGCTTACCTGTTCAAATTGTGCAAATAAATTGCGCAACAATGTTGCTGCTTCTCGCGAAAGGTGTACTTTCGTTAAGTATCTAGCAGCCTCTATGTACGTCTCTAAATTTGTTTAAAAATTTACCAATACGACTAACTATGATAATGGAGCCTCGTTACGATATAAATAACACGTGGTCAGTAGTATATTAATAAAAGATTTCTACAAACAGCTGGTTCGAATATTCCGCGAGCTACTGTTAATTACAATTTGTTCGAGAGGCTTATCAACGCGAGTCCGTGTCTACTGCAGAAAATTCCCGCGGTATTTACATTAAGACGCGCGTTAAGATCTCCACTATCGCGAGATATTCAAATTATACGGTGGTCCGAGCGTTGCGAGCAGAACATCGTGTTTCTTATCGTCGCATCATCGGTCAGAATTACCATAATCGTGGTAAAAATCAGCGACTGGCGAGTTTGCTTGAAGTAGGAGAATTAGAGGTGGACATCTGCCGCGGATGCTGCAGCTCTGATTGCGAGGAGTTCGCCTTAAAGGTGATAGGAAATTCGTATTTTGCAAGTACAATTTAAAAAATAATTGTTTCGCTTACTAAATATTCTTAAAATCATAATTCTGTACGTCTTGTATCGATGACTGCTGGTGGAAAGCAGTGGGAAGGAGAAGGGAACTTCAGGAGGAAGAGAACGTAGTGTACACTACGTGAAGAAAGAAATTTGCATGTAGAAACTGACGGTTCATAGAGATGATCTTGTCACACCATCGCACAACTATTTAGAAAGGGAAATTCACGCCACAGTGCTTTTTTCATTGATACGTGGAAGATTTTCCAACAGAAAATTTGTTCAATATTTGTTCCACGTCATAAGTATTATCCTGCCCACAGGTGACCATAAATATCATTCCAATACCAAACAAAGATTCAGTGAGATATCTGGGCATGATTTTGGACAGAAGAATGACATGGAAACGGCACATAGAGAAATCCAAAGATCTGAAAACAAAACTAAACAAATTCTACTGGCTCATTGGTGGACGCTGCAATTAAACACGCAGAGTAAAATAATGCTATGCAAAGCCATGTTGAAACCTGTTTGGACCTATGGGACCCAACTATGGGGAGCAGCGAGCAACTGCAACGTGGAAATTCTCCAACGATTCCGATCAAAGACTCCAAGATCCTTGATAGACGCAGCTTGGTATGTTACCAACGAAACGATACATCGCGACCTCAGGATACCCACAGTCAAAGAAGAAACATCCAAGTTCAGAAACAGATGTAATATAAGAGTCAACAGCCACCAAAACCCATTAGTTACCCGATTAATTGACACGAGGGATCAGATCCGCAGACTAAAAAGGCAGTGCCCCTTAGATCGAAGCATTGGATTCAACTGGAATCAAACATACTATAAACTTTTATAATTCAAGTTACCACGCCAAATAAATTTACTTAAAATTCTGTATGAGAATTGATCGTAAATAATCTACTAAAAAATAAAAAAAATATATGTATTATCCACGTGTGCGTATGTGCGTGTACTTTTACATGTTTCTGGTAAAGGCGTGGAAATGCAGGCGATCTAATTAACGGGGAAAATTGGCGGCGAGTCAAGGGCTACGCGGATCAAATTTTTCAACGTAATTAGCGAAACCTGGGGAATCGAGGGAGCAGGAGCGACGAACAAAAACGGAATGCAAGTGTCGATGTTCGTCAACTTCCTGGAAGCCAAGTACCCTAATTAGAGCAGAAAACCAAATACCTGTCTCTCAATTACCGAGTTGCCAGTGGAACAGGTAGCCGATGTTCGTGTTTGATGTGGAGTTTGCACGAAAGAGACCCGATCTGGGTTTGCTTATGGGGGTAGAGAAATTCTTCTTGCTTGGTGGTGGTAGTGGCACGGGATCCGTGGCGAACCGCAAGGACCTTTATCCCGTGGGATACGCTTAATCCGTGAAAAGGATGACAGGAGACGGATAATTCAAAGAACGAGTTTCCACCAGAGCAGCGAATAAAGCGCTACTTTGAAGCGGTTGTAAACACACTGGTCTTCAGAGGTGGTTCAGGGAACAGCGACAGTACGAAACTATCAGTCGCCAGTCACTTTCTTCTAATCCTTTCCATTGCTCCTGCTATTCAACGTGAACCGTCTGTTTGTTCGTTTTCAACAGTTAGCTGTTTTCCACGAGCATACTCGTCACGAAGAAATGGCAACATTTTGCCTCACGACGAGCACACTCGTCATGCGTTTAATTCTAAAAAGTAGTTACAATTTGCTATTTAATTGTTACGCGATCTGCGACTGTCTTCTATCACAGGATTTAATCTAAATTAATTTCCTTTTTAAATAAATAATTTTTACTTCTTTCCTCTGTTATAAGGAATGTAAAATGCGATGTTTGCGAGGCAACATTGTCTACCAATCGCTTTCAACAGTAAATTTTCGACGAACTCCATGAAGAATTCGGGTGCCATTTACTGCACCTACGACAGACCGCGCGATGATGGGGACCAATCGTCAGTTGAGCGTCGCTGATGCCTTCGAATGGCCCCATAAGGGGCCATGATGCACGTGGGTTAAATTGCGATTTAGTAACTGCAGCAAGTTGTTTTTCACGTAATCTCGCGTACACTCTGCGTATTATTCTTCAAGTTAGAAAATCTTCCAATAATTTTTCCCGTGCCGAGTCATCGCGATGTCTTTTGCAATCGTTGCGGTTTAGCCTGGTCGTACTTCGACCATTAAAAAGGTAATCCTTCCTCGCCGATCGATCCACGGTAAACACTTCACCTTACGTTTACATGATTTTCACAGGGAATTCACGTTGATCTAAGGATCGTTCGCAGTGTCGATACAGTCGTGAACATTTGATTATCCGGCTTTTCGAGTTTTGTAAAGATTTACGAAAGAACAGCGAGGCGTGTACGTTAGTCTTATGGGACGATGTATCGCTTTATGGGTCGTAAAAATTCTGAAGTAGCTGGGGAGAGGAGATCTCGTGGCTACGATTTGGATAGAGCCATAAATGCCATTCTCTTCAAATCATGTTACACCCTTCGGTGAAGGAAGCAGAGATCATGGCCAGCTTCACACTTCGAACGCGGATCCATGCAAAATCTGAATTCAACGTTCGTGTAACGATCTTCGCGTAGAAACTGCCAGCGCTCGGGAACCTATCCAACGTTTTCTTCTGGAAATTTCCCTTTCGAAAGCGATGGAAAATTGACTATAATTCAGACAATAACTAGTTATTTAAGTAGAATATTGAAGAAATTCGTGTGTACTTGTAGTTAGAACGAGATATTTCCTTCGCACATTGCAATGATTAAATTGTACGTCACAGAGAATGGAATATAAACGACAGGAAAAACTGTTTTAAAATTGTACACGATTCGAAATCAAAGAGATGAATAGCTTTAAGTGGAGAAATAAGCGAAGGGTTCAAATGGTTTTTAATACATCATGTTTCTTTAGACACGTGAATGAAATATTAAAAAATTGCGGATAATTATCTTACGGAACAACAGCAACGCGTCGCTTGTTCTAAATTTAAATTCACGTGGAAGATTCACACCGATGTTCTGATTACAAATCTTCCTAATACTCGATTCTCCAAAAGCTTCTTTGATGTAATCGATAATGTACATATACGTAATAGGGCAGAATTTAATGTAAGATAAAATCTAAATTATAATATCTATAAATCTAAATTAATATAAATTACTTTGGAGCAGCGATACTTTTCGAACAGCCCTTTAAACTGTCTATCCCAGAGGACCACTTCCAAAAAAAAAAAAAAAAAAATCGAGACCGAACAAAGACATCGCACACCATTGTCCTGGTTGCTATTTATCCGCGTTGCTGCGAAATTTCGCTGCAGATTCGCCGGCATATTATATCAGTCGCCTTGTTACCAGTCGCTCGTTAAATATTCATGTAACGTTTCCGGTGAATATCCATCGAGCGATCTATAGAGGAATATCCGCACGACATCACAGCGAAAACATGCCTCGTGTCCCTTGGCTGTATCGGCTCGCGTGTACCGTGCACAGGGATTATAGAAAGCATGACATTATTGCGTGAACGAAACGGCGTCATCTTTGCCGTAAGACGCCTCGTCTTCAAGAGAAATTCACTGCCAGGCTGAATTCCACGCTATATAGCGCGTGACACTGTGGCTGGCTGTATACGTAGGCTCCGCTTGCTATAAACAATTTTTACGCGCCCATTGACATACTGCTGTTACCATTATACATCGGTACAGTTCCCAAACCATCTGAAAATCTACAGAGAAATTATTTATGGCAAACGTGTTTTCCGTAAGAAACTCCTGTACTGATGGCGTGAAAGCCATCTTCAGCATGTTTGTAGCGAATATTATTATTAATTATCGATCAATTATTAAGCAATTAGATTTTCTGATCTCTGTGAGATATATAGAGCAACGAGCAGAAGTTTAAGACGACTATCTATCTGATGTTGTAGATATTAGATAACCAACGAAATTGCAAAATGTTTCATGGAACGTACACACACAATGAAGGAACACAGTATGTCCTTAACCCCTTGGCCTATGGAGCGAGACTCATGGTAAGGGATCTGTGCCATAAACTGTGGTAATTTACAAATTGCTAGTGATTCATTATCCACTTTGAAATAATAAATTGTTTTTGGTAACTGACCAATCGATCATGATTACGCCCTAGACGTCTTAGAAACACTATTTGTCCTCAAACGTTGTTTGTTATTTCACAATTCCTTTTGTAGCCTCTAAATATATGTCGGTTTAACGTTATAATTAAAGGTAGGGGCGTGTAATGAATCTTCGCTGGAATTGGCCATCGTTGTTATACAATCGAGGTAACGTTGATTAGCACAAGTGTGAGTATCACATAATCGACAAGTGACCACGGTGATTAGACGCTAATGACAATGGTCCTAGGTTGGATAACGAATCCGCGGTCAACGGGATGACAAACATACTTTCTTCCAAGGTCTAAGTCGGACTCGTGGTTAAAAACGTGAAGTATCCGCTGACGAGATCGCACGAGAATGTGCCTCTCCGTCACGGTGATGCTGCGGAGGAAACCTATGATGGGGTGTGTCTCAGGGCACGAGATCATCGGATTCGTCGAGGACAACTCTCGTTCGGAAAGTGAGGGAAATGGACGTTGCTGTTAATTGGTTAATTTCTATGTCGGTGGTTAGAGAAAGATGCTAGCCGCCCTTGAGAGAAAGTTGCTAGCGGGAAGCGTCGTTCGTGAGGAAAGCAGATTTCCCGTATCTTCCCGTAGTAGGTGATAGATTTAGAGACCGTTGGGATAAAGACTGTCTGTCCGTTTGAAGGACCTTAGTGAACTAAATCCTAAGATTTGTAGCGGGTCCTCAGGCTAGCTGATCATGTACTGTGGGGATGCATCGACAGCTGGCAATCATCTTGCCCGAAGAATAGGGTCTGTGTGTGGGGAGCCACGGGGCAGAAACCATTGGAATGTTTACTGTCGAGTGCCGCTACGACTATTCTTTTTAAGGAGAGCTATACAATTATTCTATACCTCTGTTAGGTAAAACGTTCATCCCGTGACCGCGGCTACGTTGGGCGACTAGTTGTCGCCTGGAACTCAAGCTCATTATCGTAGATCTCGGACAAATATAGTCGGGTTGCTTGTAAGATTAAATTGTTGCGGATTTTCCTAAGAATTCCAAAGGGAAGGCCCGGTGTATAAGAAGTATACATTTTGCGCCAGTTCGGGCACACGGCTGAACAGACGACTGGCACGGCGCGCGATCGGCAGATAGCGTGTAGGCCAAGGGGTTAAGGAGAGTCTGAAGTGTTCGAGTAGCTTTACGAGTCTGTGTAGGTTACATGTAGTTGGTTACACTTGTCGCAGGATCTGTTCGATTTTACCGTCTAATTATAAATCGTATTATGTAAGTGACATTAAGGCAGAGAATTTATCTATAGGAAATGATCCAATTTTCTTAGAATTATTTCTCTTCTATGAGAATAGCACGGATGATACGAAAGTACTGTAAATACTAAAGAAGATACTATTTAATACGATGGTCGTTATCGTGAGGAACGATTTTGCCAATGGTAAGCAATGTATTTGCTTTTTAATCGTGAAACAATTTTATCGAATTAATCGGAGCGAAAAAAGCCTGATAAATTCAGCGGCAGATAAAGATTTCTTTCTGCTATAGGGAAAATAATTGCTGCAACTAGTTGTTTGCGATGAAATACCGTTTGACCGTTTGCAATAAAAAATAAAAGGCCAGCGTATCAGTTAGAAATGATAGATTTACTGCCGCGTATTTAAACACGTCGAGTTATTTGGCGCGGCCAAGAGAATCTGATAAACGTAACGCGCGATAAAAAATTCCTTTTACCGGCTAGAAAATAATTTCTCCGACTGGATATAACCGGCGAAATATCGTTTCATTCTCGGAAACAATAAAGGATGATTAAATTCTGCATTTTCAATTCTGAAACTAACAAGAATTAAATTATCGTTTTACAATATCCGTTATAAGTGATAAAAAGTAGCCTTAATTGCGCACCTTTATGCAGATTTCCATTTTTATTGATACGACTAGGGAAATTTAATCGCCGATATTTGTTTCAATCGTTGAACCAACATCGCAGCGAATAAACGCGACAGATTCACTTTTTTCGATTTTTTCATGTTAATGATTCCTATACGTAAAAACAGTAATAAAACACAAAAATTCGAGCTAGATAGATTCGTGAAATTTTGCAGAGAACAACAAAAATATTTGTAATATAGGTTTCTGAAATATTGGAAAGCAACATTTATATAGAAGCGAGCGCGTATTTAATGCAAAAATCAAATACAACATTTCTCTGTTATTTTGAGAATGTTTTATTTCAAACGAGCAAATAAAATTGCTTTATTATTTCAAAACTCTCTTTTGTAGAACCAAAATTTAACTCCTATACGTTGTACGTATATTTAATTACGCATATTGTTATGATTATCGTAACAAGTACGTGGATGTTATATTCGAAATATTTGATTGATCTTTGTCTTAATATCCGATGTCAACGATTGCACGATCAGTCACAGGAGATTTAACCGTCGAATAAAAATCTTCGTGCAGCTTTTGGCGCATGATAAGTAAAGCGCATCGCGCCTTGGGAAAAGCACCGCAGCCACCGACTTAAGCAACTTCCGTCACATCACACGAGCTTCATGCGCCCTTAGGTTTCAATTTGTCGTCAGAAAATGAAAGTAGATGTTTGCACAGCTTACGCAACGAAAGCCAAACAAAAACGGTACGAACTGTATTTCCCTATATCAAAAGACAAGATCAGCTTTACGTGGAACCAAAACGTTTAAATCAGACTTAGAATATTATTTTTTAAGCAGCTGCTTAAGCTCGATTAATACAAAATTCAAACATTTTTCTTACGTTACTTGCTTATAATATTGTATAAACAACGTTAAACAGAAAAGAACGTGAAATTAAAAATTTTGGCTGGTTTGAAAAAGAAATAAACTTTAAGGTGCTGTAACAATTATTTAAATGAACCTCTTTAGTTCACCCAGAAGAAAAATATATAATAATTTAATCCTCTCTTGCTTTTTGTTTCAGTCAAAAATTACAAACTGCAGCCCATGAAATAGGCTTAGAAAACTGCTATAATTTTCTCTTTCTTTACTTTAAAAAAAATATTTTTCTATTGTTAAATATACATAAAACCATACCTCAAAATTCAATAGTTTCATTTCTTTATTTCCCTTCTAAAAAAAATCAGAAAAAGACGCTGTTAAAAGACGCTTAATTTCATCTCATACAGTGTGATCCCTCTAAATCCACGAATTCATCTTCGTTGAAGATCGACGTTAATTTTACCAAGAGCCTATCATCGTCACCAATCGTCGCATGTTGACTAATTGGCAAAAAGAAGGAAACCTGTCGTTTCGCTAAATTTGGCTTCGAACAATCCCGTGCTATTTTCCAAAAATAAAAACAAATTGCTAGCGAAACGTTTGCCAAATCTGTCCAAGAAGCCGGTCAGTTTGTCCAACTTTGGAATATTGATCGGGCCGCAACGTAACCTCTGGGCCACGATACGAGGCGCCAGATCCCCGGTTTCAGATCAATTTCACTGGAGACGACGCGGTGGGACGAGGTAGTTGCACAGCTCGTGGCAGATTCGAGGGATACTAGCCAGGGCCACAAGTTAGTTACGTTGTTAGCGAAGGGAAATGCAAGGGATGGTACGTGTCGGAAGCCAAGGTTAGGTTGGACGGCCTGTTCCACCGAGGGTTGCACCGGTCGAGGATTCATCCTGAAACCGCATTCCTCGCGATCCCTAGACGAATCGGTCACCGAGGTCCAAGGCGATATTATTCGGCCAAATTCATATCGCAAGAAATTAGATCTCGTTGGAAGATTAAAAAGGCTACAACGACGTTTATTTTTTTATAATGTTGGTACTGTTTATTGGTAATGGTGATTGTTATTAATGGTCTGGTCTGGCGATGTGACGTTTACTTGTTGAACTACTTTAAGCGTAGAATTGTAAGTGGATTTGCTTTACATTTATTTATATTAATTAGAATTGTCAGACATTCTTTTAATGGAAAAAATTGATGAATTTTTATGTGCAGGTATTCGACTGATATTAAGCTGCCCAAACGTTTCTTTTGTTTAATGAGGAAATAATAGACAACATTTCTTGTTTTAAATTATTCCAATTTGCATGTTGTTTCAATAGAAGAAAATGGATCATACTTGATTCATTATATTATTGATTGATTGTAAAATATTATAAAATAATATGAAACAGAAGACGTTGCGCATTTATTATATTCTTATAAAACGAAAGAAACTTTTACTTATATAGATAGCACTCCAATATGCATGTTGTTTCAATAGAAGAAAATGGATCATACTTGATTCATTATATTATTGATTGATTGTAAAATATTATAAAATAATATGAAACAGAAGACGTTGCGCATTTATTATATTCTTATAAAACGAAAGAAACTTTTATTTATATAGATAGCACTCCAATATGCATGTTGTTTCAATAGAATAAAATGGATCATACATAATTCGATGCAATAATATAAAAGAAAAGACGCTGTGCATTTATTATTTCTTTATAAAACGAAAGAATCTTTTGGACAACCTTTTATGAATATATTATAGAAAGGTGGAATGTTTCAGATATTTTTACAAATGTACGCTGTAATAAGAAATTTGCAAATTCGCAAGAATTACGACATAGTTTACAAAGAACAAGAATAGGATATTCCAAATAAACTTATCGATCTGTGTTTCTATGATAATTCAGTGAAGCAAAGGGTGGAAAATAAGGCGATAAATTGAATTTGTAAAAAGAATTCAACGATACTCATTATTTCTCCATTTTGAAAATTTCAATTTCATTATAACGACTGAGAAATAGAAATTGGAGGGACAACGTTCTCGATAGAATGCATATTTTCTGGGATATTCGAGTTAGAAGATAATTTATTTCCTACTACGTTTATACAGTGAAATATATTTGTTGCTGCGGCGCAAGAACGACAATCCACGATTTACTGTGTTAATGATTTCCAATTTTCCGTTTATTTCCACTGCCGAAATAAAATCAGGATGCAACGAAATCGTTTTGTCAGGGGCTACTATATCGCTAACATTTGACTGACGCTATCTCTCTCGAAAACAACGTTCACGACAGGTAAAACAGGCAAAAATATTCCAAGCAAGATTACCTTTCTCTTCGTATTTTCGAAGCTTTTATTTTAATCCTGCTGGTTCTCAAATTTGTATACTCCAATGCAGCTTTCGTTTCAACAAACAGCCAAGCTTTCGATATTTTCTGCTTGCAACTTGCACACAATATTCAGGCAAGAAATCATACAACGTCGACCTAGAATTTGTCCCGTGTGTTTTTCAAATTCGGCAAGTCCTTTGATTCGATAGGAGAACGTTATCGCGTTCAATATGACGAAAACTATGCAACAGAGCTAAGAAATAATATTGGGTTGGCAACTAAGTGATTGCGGACTTTGTCACTACCATCTAATGACAAAATCCGCAATCATTTAGTTGCCAAGCCAACAGACGAACGAAAGTACGTGGACGAATTAAAATAGAAATGGAAAATTCGTATTATAAATATCAAATTGGATATTAGGTTCGAAGAATAATTACTATAATAAATACTGTACTATTTTTGTGACTTAATAACCGATAGACTACATCAACGAAACATCAGGATTGTACGAGGATTATAAAGTTAGAAAATTATTAAAAGCGATCTTGAATTATTCGAAGTTGTATTGGATTGGCAACTAAGTGGTTGCGGATTTTGTCATTGGCTGGTATTGACAAAACCCGCAATCACTTAGTTGCCAAGCCAATAGACGAACGAAAGTATGTGGATGAATTAAAATAAAAATAGAAAATTCATATTATAAATATCAAATTGGACTTTAGGTTCGAAGAATAATTATTATAATAAATACTGTACTATTTTTGTGACTTAATAACCAATAGATTACATCAACGAAACATCAGGATTGTACGAGGATTATAAAGTTAGAAAATTATCAAAAACGATCCTGAATTACTCACAGTTGACAACTCAAGAGACGAACTAAAATACGTGGACGAATTAAAACAGAAATGGAAAATTCGTGTTATAAATATCAAATTGGACTTTAGGTTCGAAGAATAATTATTATACTATTTTTGTGACTTAATAACCGACAGACTACATCAGCGAAACATCAAAATTACACTAGGATTATAAAGTTAGAAAATTATCAAAAACGATCCTGAATTACTCGCAGTAGCCAACTGAATAATAATAATAACACGAATCTCAGTAGCCACGTGTGTATCAATTTTTCTATAAATAGATACTACGAATATATAATACTTTTCAAGCTACTACATTAAAAGTGAAGGCATAACATTGAGAAACCAAAGGAGTTGCATTTATATTCCATATGCTTCTCCAAGTATAATATATCTTTAGTATAATATATCTTTTACGCTTTCGAGATAACCATGAAACAAGAACGGATGAACAGACACGATATTCTTGAGAAAAACCAGCTAAATAAGTATCCTGTTTTATGTGCTGGCATATACATCATGATCACGTGGGAGTATCTGCCAGCAAGCTTATTACGTTATTCGATCTATGTGAATTTCTGTTGAATAGAGATGTATCTGGGTGTCGTTAATATCAAGAGCTGTCAGCTGTCATAGTGGAACGTCTACTTCTTGGAGGAACCAGCAGATTAAGGTTGATAGGATAGGACTCGTGGATTGATTAGTGGCTCGAAATATGTCGATAGAAATTAGCAACGAAGGTATGCGATAACTTCAATCGAAACTGATTGCTACGAATTCCATCCAAGTCTCGTTAATTGCGTTCGTATAATATATCGTACACAGGGTATTAAAAGACAAAGTGCGAAGCTGAAAAGCCTGCAGCTATCACCGAGAGAACTGAGAAAATCAATCATCAGTCGGTTTAATCTATCTTCTGATAAAGAATATTTCAAAACTTTCATTTATTCGCTTATAGAGAAAAAATATTATTGTAATAACGAAATAAATGGAACAAACAGAATGTTTGCAAGTATATGTGTAATTAGTACATTTTACTGTGGCTTGATGCAAAAAGTATCAATGTCGACATTTATCTGCTCTTTCAAATTTATTTTTTAACACGAGAAGAGAGAATCAAAGATACTCGTGTCTTTTACGTTTCACATTTTATTTTCTGAAAAATGTTTACGTTGCCTGCATAGATGTCGTTATAGTCATTTCTGCATAGAACCTGAAATTGTCGTTTTTTCTACACAATATACACGATCGTATGGTTCGTTTCGAAACTCAATAGCAATCTCCGTGTTTTTGCAAAAATATGACACTGTCCACTTCTTGCACCAAGCCATTGCTCTATCGAAATTGCAGCAAATCACGTCGAATTACTCTCTGATGCACGATAATAATTTTTATATTAACAAGCCTTTCTTTCCACCGTGTTACGATATTTTCTCCCGTTTCTGTAATTACCATATCCTTTACATTCTGTGTCGATGAAATATCCTACATTGGCCGTAGCAGTTGCAGCGAGCCATTAAAGTCTCGGAATTTTATCTCTCAATACCCTGCATAGATGGTAGGAAAATAAAGTAACGTGGTACTTCACGACGAAATGGATGTATAGGTACATTTTTAGGATTTACATTTACGACAGCTACATATCTTCCAAATTTGAACGTATAAAAGCCAAGCGTTGGCAATAAATATTCATGAGAGTAGAACCGCTGCTTATGAAACTACTGAATTAGAATTACGTTTAAAGATGTCGAATGGACCTTGGAATATTTATTACATTGTTATTCTACATGTAACTTGCTTTTATTTTATGCACCTTAACTTCAACCTCTTCTCTATGAGACACAACACGAGCACTTCCCACTGTTCAAATTTCTCTCAGACGAACCACCTTCCCAAGAGTTAGGAAACTCCAACGATAGTTACAATTTTGTTGCAAGAACGAAAATGATCGAAACGATGATTCGTAAGAAGCCACTTTCTTCTGGCAGTTGCAAGCGACGCTAAATCAACGATATTCTCTTCGAGCTTGTTACCTTTCCTGATGTATATTTTTCTGTTTGCAGAAAACTGCTGTGCAGGAATTTTCCAACATGAAATATATATCCATATTGGCGGAATGAAAGTGAGACACATTCAGAGAAGTGGGTCACGTCCGTAGAATAATTCTCAGCAACAACAAGAGAAACCATACGGCGAGTGATTTATGTGGCGAAGACAAAGAATTCAGAGAGTTTGAAGCTTTCTCGTTTTAAGTATTACAAACGACCTTTCGCCTGGCTAAAGTGCAAAAGGGGAGCATACGGCGTTCGCCTTAACAGTGTCACGATGCACCCTCGGTGCGGCTTTCCATGTACTTGCCTGTGCCTGCATTTGCCTGGAGCTGTCGAAGTAAAGTTCCTGGCGAGTTGCGGCAACCGCAAGTTGCTTCGTGTAAGCTGCAAGTTTCCAGCTAGATGCGCAACGTTATAGGTGGATGCATAACCGCAAGGAACTATGCCATGGCCTATAACGTTGCCTTTTGTTAAAAGTACTTTGACCGTGGCGCTCGAAATTTATATCTTCGGCGTCCTCATGGATTCTGCCACATAAGAAAATCGAATCTATCTTCGACATTTTTCCGCGACGTGAGAGAAAAAAAAGGAAGGAACGAGGATAAGGAAATAGCCACAGTTTGCGAGAAGAGAAAGCAACTTACGACAGAGAACTGCGAAAGATAGACAGCTGTTTCTGGACCAGAGAATGTGTATGGACGATTCTGCGAAACCAGATTTCCAAGATTCGATGCACGCGGGCAGAGAGTTGGACTTTTTTTGAGATGGTCAGAGAGTGGGAAATGTGGAATTAGAAAAATATGTATAATGTATGTATAATCGCTAAGGAAATATAGAAAGTGGATATTCGCGAAGGAGCAGACATTGAATTTTTCTGTTCATCTGATTTGCAGGATGATGGAAATATCACGTTAGATGAGTAGAATTTCTTCGGTTACTGTGCGCTCGATTATATAATATATAGAGCTGACTCGAGTTACACGCGCAAATGTAGAACTTTATACAATAGGAACACTGGTAATAATTGCATCTGCTGCTAGAAATGCTTTGAATTACAGTTTTCGAGTGTAATTTCGTAGCGAGTGGAATTCCTTTAATTACGATATAACTAGAAAGCTCCGAGCTTTATTTAGATAACTCTGCAACATTCTCAATTTTCCTCTCTTATAGTACCACCTGTATATACGTGTAGATTTATTAATTTCCAAACATCAGCCCATAAATCGATCCATTGGCTCTTGGCAGCAACAAACTAATTGAATTTCCTCGATGAGACCGACGTGGGATTGAAAAGGCAAGGAAAGAGAATCCTACAATCTGTTCAATTTACACGACAGGAGAACTGGTCGAAGCGCAATAAAACAGAAGGGAATGCAACATGGTAGAAATCGCTAGCCAGTGGAACATCATCTTCGACCCGATGGTCGCTGTGCTGAGCGCGCTATACCACTCGAGTTCTTCGAGAACGTCACCAGAAACCGATGCCACTGCGGAACGTTAACGTTGCACCAAAGGCGGAAGAATGTGGACTCGGTGGTCGTTGGATTTGCAATGAAACGCGCCGTGTTTTTCCATGGCGGTTAACAGCTGACTGGAAGGAGTTGTGGAGTTGGTTGGGCCGGAGACTTGGCACACTGGTAGCCGAGTAATCGAGAAATATATGTATATTCAAAGTTATTTCGTGTTTTCTTACCCAGAGCCCCACCGTGCTGCAGCTGTGCAAGAGTTACGATACTGGTGTCGTGGTTACGCGACCCATTGCTACACCCCGAGCTTCGTAGACGAGAATTTAGAGAGAAAGACAGACAGAGAGAGAGAGAAAGAAGGGTAGAGGTAGAGTAAAAGAGAGAGAGAAAGAGAGAGAGACAGACAGAGCTTACTCGCGAGGTGAGAGAACCAAAAGGGGGACAGTGTACGTCTTTCCATGTAACACATTGTATATGTATGTTTATGTGTATATATATAGATGTATGGTAGGAATGTGTGAGGGTACGTGTACGCAATGTACGTGTGGTACAGGTGAAACGATCGTGAGACAAGCTGAACTGATGGCCGTTAGTGGAACGTCGAGGTTGCATGTCCAAATTTTCTTTTGATGTTCTCGCACTGGTCGCCGATGCACGGATAACCTTATGCACTCCTCCCATAGCTGAAAAAACGATGATGACCCAGCGACGTTTCGTGGCCTGTTATTCCGCTTAACAACTAGGTTAGCCACTTCCAACGGTCGCTTGTTGCGATGGAAACGACGCTAAATTCCTACGAGTCACGTTATTCCGTATGCAGAGTGTTCGCGCGGCGTCGAACGAAGATTCTGGCTCCTCCGAATGTTCGTTCGTTTTGTCATTTGCGTTAGAATTTCCGCAATCTCGTTCTGCCCTCCTTCCCCGTTTCTTTTCAGCAAAATGTCCTCCCTTACAATTTTTATTTATCGGCGAGTTGCAAGTAGCTGAAAGAGCACCGCGTTACGTTTGATCCGCTGGTGACGCTGCGCCTATCTTGGAAAGTCACTCGCGTTCGTCCACGTTACGAACGTGAACATTAACTTGAGAAAATGAAGCGTTGGACGATTTCAAGCGTAGAAATAAAATGCAACGTACGATTGCAGATACCTGGTACGAACGATGTTTCGATAATTTCGATAATTAGTAGCTAATTAGGTCGATCCATCATCAGCGAACGCGATATTCTATTCTCGTAACAAATTAAAATACGTAAATTATACAGGCTATCGAAGATACCGTAATAAATATAGCGGTTTGATAATGTGGATAGTTATTAGCTAATTAGGCCAGTCGCTCGGTGAATCTGAAATTTTGTTCTCCTAACTTTGATAACTGATTCAAGTATTATGGATGACTGTTGCAGTATTAAACAGAGATTATCCAAAGTACGTGTATCGTATTATCGAGTACGTCGTTAATATAAGCTAAAGCTAACTGTCTTAATTAACGGCTAAATATTTTAATTAGCCACCAAATAGTCCAGAGTTTCCATTCTACTTCAACCAATTAATTCTTTCCCTCTGTCGTTTCAAAGTCGGGCTTATCTTAGTTCGCGTGTTTTTCCAATGCATTTCCCACGGCTCGGTTAACTGCCAAACGAAAATCTGCCTTTTGAAGTTCCGCTGCGTCTCGGCAAATTTTCCCTTTCGATAATTCAACAGTCCAGTTTTCTATTCCAATCGATTCAATTGTTTAAACGTGAAACCGAGAACGAGGTCGAAAGATCATTCTTTCCATACAAATAAATAGAAACTCGAGGTAAACTGAGACTTTTCATCGACTTTTTCAAATTTCACCGACGCAATTCCCTGTAACGTGTTACACACGTAAATATACTACGCACAGAGAATTTTAATTAAAGCGGTGTGATCGAGCGTAATCGAACTAAACGATCACCCTAAAGTCTACGTTAATTGCAGAAAATCGTGCAAAGATACTTTAGCTACGAAATTGATTTTCTCGAAATTTAAATTTCCAACGAAGAACCTTCGATACTTTTTTCCACTTTTTTGACCTACTTTTGCAGCAAAAATTGTCACCAACATGTACCGTTATTTTCGAACTGTGCCTTGCTGCTGCGTATCGAAAAACAAAGGGAGAATTAACCAGCGACTTTGGACTTTCCGATCCTATTACGACTACTGCGCGTTGCAAGTAACAAAGTTTCCTCTCCTCCGTAGAGAACCGGTACAATTAAAAAATAGAAAAGTCTGCACATCGCGGGTAAGAAAATTTGCTCGAAAATAACGGAATCGTCACCAGGGGACTAAAGGTAACGCCGACAATAATTGGTGCGAGTATCGTGGCTAGTTTTCAGCGAGAACTGGCGACGAAAGCTGTCTTCCATTTTTCCCAATTTCCCATGTACCGCGAACGTCTGCGTTGCAGCAAAGTGTATGGAAATAAAAGTGCGAATCGTCGTGGATGACGATGGCCAGCCGATGATCGAAGGACAAACATGGTCCGTGTCGCGTTCACACATGGAACGCGGTCCGTTTTCGTCCTGAAAGAACAATTAGACGTAGATTTTGTTGCGTCAACATGCAGGCGGTGCGTTTCGTTCCGTTCCTCTTTTCTCATGCATTCTTTCAAGTGCATCGAGCTAAAGGCAATTGTCAGACGCTTATTAGTCGCTCATTCCACCAGGCACAGAGGATGAGTTCGATGAAATGAGTAAATCTGTAGCCGGGTCTAAGATACACGTCGCGTCACGGTCGGTTGAACATCGAGCGATTCGTTTCGCGAGCGATTGATCGTCGGATGGAAAACTCTCGCAAACTCTACGACTCTACGATTTTTCTTCCCGTTACGACAGTTTCGTGCTAGATACTTTGATGACGATCGACTTCGTATTGTACGACGGTAGCGTGTTGATAATAATGGACACGAGTAGACGCGTGTCGGATTCAACTTCTTTGTTGCTTTAGCGCGCGATTAATTAGAAATTGCATTTGAAGGAAACGCGAGCGCGAGGTCCGTGGCGATGACGTAGATGAGGTGGGCGATCGTGACGAGATGAGTGAGAGTGATGACAATAACGAGAGGAGCGAAGATTATTGCGTGCATGTGCAGTGACCAGTGGTGTATACCTATGAAGGCTAGGCTTTAAGATCGTGAGCAAGATCCCCACGCGTGAACTATATATAATACAAATCGTGACAGACTTCCTAACCATTCCACAAGAAAGCTTGCGGGGAAGCGAGGAAAAATCGGCACGACGACGTCGCGAAGGCGTCCGAATTGAGCGACGCGATCCAACTCGCGATGGAATGTTCCATCGACTCTTTTCACGTGTTAATCATTTTTTTAACTCGAGTAATTCTTCGCTTTAAAACGCTGTTATAGTGAAACACGATTCGGCTGGTTTTATCGTAGACCGTTCGAAAAAATTCGATGGAAAAGGTCTGTAGGAAAAATTCCATCCGCTCGAGTGTGCTCTCGGTACCGAAGCTAACCCAGTTGCTGCTGCTTGATCATTCAAGTCGTCGAGAAGCAGACTGGGCTAGGGGGCGGGTTCAGGGTTGCAGGCCATAATCGAGAAACTGGATGGCAGTTGAGGAAGAGAAACTGGAAACTTTTCATCGTCGTGCCGATTTCCTCTCGTTTCCACCGCGTCGCGAGTCTCTCTCGACAAAAAAGATAAAGAAAAGAAACTAAACAGAAGATGGAAAGAAAGAGAAATATATATATATATATAGAAAGAGAGAGAGAGAGAGTGGAGCAGGGTACGTGAGTGGTTGGTGAAGAAAAGTTGGTGCTCTGGTGATCGCTCCTCGCTAAAAAGCTAAGTTTCGCGTGAGATTTAGCCAATTATATACGTATATATATATATATAGAATAATTATACAGGTGCGTATCAAGTGGCCGGGCGAATCAGCTTCAAAGAGAGCGCGCTTTACGGCTGCGAGCTCTCTGTTGTGCTTCATTCAATCTTTCTTGCTTTTTTCGTTATTAGATTCATTTTTTTTTCTTTACTTGCTTTTTTCTCAATTTTTCATTTCATTTTTTTTTTTTTTTTTGAAAGCTTTGGATACTGAGGCTTACCAGGTGGGACTCTGGGCTGGTGAAGGTAACCACGGCGCCGTGAAGTCGCCTTGCACTTATTGTCGCCGCAGCCTTCTTAACACCCGTTGTGTAGATCCAATTGCGTGAGTTCGGCCCGATTTTCGACCACGACCACGAAGGCGCGCAAGAGGCAACAACATTGAGAATCGATTTTAGAAATTTCGTCTGTTTTTGGACGGCTAGTCGAATTTCGGATTCTCCTCGACTCTTTGGTTCTCTCTTTTTTTTTTTTTTTCAACTTTATTCTCTATACGCTCGTTACCTTGGTCCATGCGACTCGTCTGGCTACGGGGGACAAGTTATATTCGTTCGAACGACAGACAGGCACACGGATCGAAAGAAAGTTGCGAATAATTAACGCGTCGCGACGCTCATAGGTTGTTAAGGAGGATAATCGTGGGAATGCGAAACGTTGACGAAAGGCGTTATTTCGATTATTCTCGAAATACCTAAAAAAAAATGCAGTCCTGGAAAAGAAGATCGATTAGTGATCGTTGAGTCTGCTGATGGTTTGCTTCGTCCTTCCGATGCTTCCTGATAAAATTGCGTTAGAATTAGGCTTCTAATCTAGTTGACTTAAATAGTAGCCTTAGTTAATTAATTAATTATCGCCTTAAAAGTCGCAGGGAATTATTCTATTAACAGAGTTCGCTTTGTACGATAATATTTCTCTCTGGGTAAAAGTTAAAGGCAATTTTTTAAAGGAAACGCAAAGTTTGAGGAACAAACTATTAAAAACCTTGCAATGTGACGAATTTATCTGTTCTCGAATGAAACCGGGCGCGGTGTATCGAACTGGAAATTGAAACCCGTTGAAACTAATATCCCAAAACGTTTTCCTGAAACATTTCCCAAGATCCTTCGCATTTCCCGAGATATTACACCGCTCTCAGTTATTAGCAGAACTCTCGAGTTGTAATTCGCACTTAAATATGTTCAGACACATGAAAAATCAAGCTTCTGTAATGCAAATAAATAAACACCAGGTATAATAAATAACGTCTGTACGTAACATAAGTATAAACAATGAAACTTTTATAAAGAAAATAAATCAGTAGCCACGTAATATAATAATGTTTCCATGTTGTTAGCAATTTCAAACATGAGATATATTGCCAATTGGACGGATTCGCTAATTCCACCATTTCCCTGCTTCTTCTTTCTTTCCAGATTTCCCGACTTTTCCACGCAACAGAAGCGAGGGTTGCTTTCTTGCAAACTTCATTTATCCTCAGTATCGACACGCGTTGTTCGATGCTTTCCGGCTGAGACTCGCGAAACAACAATTACCGCCGCATGACCGACTAACTTCGAATCGCTGCGGACCAGCTCGTTATCCGCGTCGCTGTAACCGACAACGAATTCGAAAAGAGAAGTGGAATATAGCGGGAATTTCACGGTATCGCGGATTTATTGGGCCGATTATTTCCAGATGCCAACGCGCGTTTGATTATCGGCCGACATTCGCATCGTTTCACGCGGCTTACAATGTCTGACGTATGTACGTTGAACGGCGAATAAATTACCGTGACTTTATGGCCTTAAAACGAATCACATCCTGCAATTCCGCTCATTGAATTTCGCGCGCGCGTTAATTCTGAATTAACCATGCCTTCCAATTTCCACATCGCCATTATGCTAATTTATCGTTGCAGTTGTACGCTTTCGTTTAAAATTCTATGTTTTTCGCAGCAGGCTTTTGCGAGACGATTATTCCGATCGGATACATGATCTGCGTTTAACGCAAAAATCTATCAATTTATGTGTATCGCGCGATGACCAACAGTTGGTTAATTTTATTCTTCGCTCTAAGTGCGGCGGACAGTGCAATTCCGTTTTACAGTCGCAACAACTTCGTAATACATTAGTTGCATCAGGGGATCGAATGCTATGAGTATGATGCGGGTTTTTGTTAAAGTACAAGACGATAGAAATGATTTTAATAATGAAAGTAATTAATAACGAAGAGAATAGCTTTGTTAGTGAAGACCATTAGTGATGATCAAATGCTAGGATGTTGATGAATTTATGGCAAATTTTAATGCACCAAAGTATGCAGGTAATACTAAAAAATGTACATATTCTTAAGCGATATAAATTTACATAAACGTTCACAGACTGGCAATGAAAAGTCACAAATATTCGCTTTTGTGTATACGAGACGATAGAAATGATTTTAATAATGAAAGTAATTAATAACGAAGAGAATAGCTTTGTTAGTGAAGACCATTAGTGATGATCAAATGCTAGGATGTTTATGAATTTATGGCAAATTTTAATGCACCAAAGTATAAACGTTCACAGACTGGCAATGAAAAGTCAAATGTTCGCTTTTGCGTATACAAGACGATAGAAATGATTTTAATAATGAAAGTAATTAATAACAAAGAGAATAGTTTTATAAGTGAAGGACATTAGTAACGATTACTAGGATGTTTATGAATTTATGGAAAATTTCAATGCACCATAGTATGCAAGTAATACTAAAAAATGTACACATTGTTAAGGGATATAAATTTACATAAAGGTTCATAGACTGGGAATGGAAAGTCACAAGTATTCGTATATCAATACTTTTACGTATATCAAGGAATTTCCATAAATAATTTTTCAAGAATATTCCAAGGTATCGATAATTCAAGTTAGTGATACGTCGATAAAAATCGGAAGATATATTTGCTCAAGCAAGTTACAAGAAAATTACTGAGGACGATATATCAAACACTTTCTTCCACAGAGAACAAAATATTGCGATGAAATCGACGAGGGTAAATTATGACCCGCCGTGAATCTTCCTAAAAGATAGTAATACTTAGAGACTAAAGTATGTCAGCGGAGTAATATTTCGTAAATCGGAGGACGGTTTTGTATTTCAGTGAATTTCGAAAATTTACACGTTAATTAAAAGGAAATTATACAACGATTACCCCGCACTTTGGCTCAGCGTTTTAATATTATCACGTAAATGCAATGCCGCCGATTTTAATTCTTATTGTGCCGTATCGCTGTTTCATATCGCGATTACTTTAACAATTAGCAAAATCTTCGGCCTGGAAAACGTTCGTTCGATGTATGTAGACCCGTTATGAATTCACGATAACACGAGAATCAAAGAGCAACGAGAAGATCGTGAATTGCTATTATAGTGCGATGAATAAAGAATTATCACGGATAAACGAACGTAACAAATAATAAAGGATAATCACGATGCACGCGTAATTGAATATTAAAAATCAATACGCCGTGGAAATAAAATGTAATCGTGGAATTCGATTTGGGAATTCAGATGATAATTTAAGCCGACTAAAATCGTTATACGTATCGTAATTACATTTTATTTATTTCGCCAGATTTTAAGCATTTTTATTGAATTTCCATGCTAGTGACAGTGTCTCGTTATAATTGTCACTATATTTATTAATCATTATCATTCACGAGGTTATAATTTTGTCGATACTCGTAACCAGACTATGGACGTTTATGCGATTACGAAAAAGATTGAAATATGCAAAAATGCAAAATATCCAAAATAAAATACTATTTCTAGCAAAATACAAAACAATGATTAAGCTCTATTTATTCGACGAAATAGTAGAACATCAGCAGCTACCGATAACATTAATTAAATTGTACGATTAATTAATTAGACAATTATACAAAAATATCCACAAACCATGTAATTTTTCATCGTCACAACGAAAAAAGTCATAGTCCTTTAATTCAGCTTTAATTCGGAAAAACCTCGATCGAAGTGCATCCACTCAAATACCCCGGAAAATCAATTCCCTCAAGCCTATTCATATTTTGCAATAACAATATTTTGTAGTAAGTTCATTTCGTGTGTCATTCGTTTTTAAACTCCTTGAACGATGCCTCCAACGACGTTCATATAACACTTTGTTCTTATCTTGACCGATAGAAGAACAAATTGAGATACCCTGTACATGTAAATAATATAATGTACGTAATATACAGAGTGTCAAACTTAATTCGACTACAGTACGAGGTTTTAATCTACAGGCAGAAAGAAGAAAAAATGTTGTAGGAATTTGAGTAATAAACAGATATTGTTATTATGATCGCGCTGTACCAAGCCCGTTCGCAATTATTTTTTGATTCGTCATTAAATCTCGATGAGACTCGAGTACGCTCATTTCTGTGCAATCTAGTCGAGACATTAATTTACTTTAATACCAGGGCCGGGTTTATGATTCGATTCCATTGTCGCGGCCGAACCAACGATCTCCGAGCAGAAATTCCGCAATTATCGATTGGTCGGTACCGGTCGTGTATTATTTCGCGCGATAATTCCATTTTCGGTATGTTTAATGCCGAAATGACGACCACGCGAGCGTTTTAACGCGAGCTCCCCCCCCTCCGCCCTTTAATTTATCGCTGCGCGGCTCGATGATTGACGAACATTCATCTTCGTTCGCGTTATTCGCCTGATTTATGCCTCGACTCACAAAGAGAAACACTTTCAAATTAGCCGACATTCGAGACTTTTCCGGATTCGATACTGTATCTGGATCGTGGAACTATGTGCGTTTGAATGAAATGAGAAACCACGAGAGATGAAAGCAGAAACCGTTTTTTGAAATTGATACTAATTTTACAAGCTCGGTCAAATAACCGGCATCGGAATTTAATTTGAAGCTGTACATTCATCGGTGTTTCTTTGTTCGTTCAATTTTCTGGGAATTTCTATATTATCCGATTGATCAATCGTTCGATTTTTCTTGATAGAAGAATTTACGTAAAGTTAGAAGTTAAACAATGGAAGTGAGGTGTACATGTTTTTGTTTGGTGTTGTCTGGCCGGGATAGTGTGGTAATAGTGCGCTACTGCTCGTGTGTATAGTGAGACAGGTTCTGCTGCGAGCTATAAAAGATATCGCTGCTGGGATACTGCTATATTTTGGAAATAGAAATATTTTACTAATCGTGGAAAAAAATCGCAATCCGGTCGTCGGGATTTGAACCCGCGTCCCGAACGTTCGTAACCTAAGGCGCTAATCACCGTGCTGCCGTCGTCAGACAGCATTTGGTATCAAGTGGTGGTATTTTGCTGACTACAAGATCATTGTTAGAATATACAGGATGTCCCAGTTTTCCAGCTGGACGTTGTCGGTATATTGTGCAGGAAGAAACGTCATATAAACGTAGATGATTGGAAGCATCGTTAACAAGTTATGACAAGAAAGAATGATATACGAAACGAGTGGCAGCGTGCGTTACTGCGGTGCAAGGTATGAACAGGTGAGGAATACTTACACCTGGTAGCAGTCGGCGGATATCGCACTATTTCTACAACTCCAATTACAACTGTTGTTTCAAAATGTTCATCGTTCCTGTTAGTACAAGATTAGCAACGGCGAGAGATTGAATTTATTATTCTTCCCAGGCTCTCGTTTATTTTACCCGTTGAAATTGGCCTTCTGACTACTAGCAGATGCAAATATTTTTCGTCTATTCGTATCTTGCAATAAGTTCATTTCGTATATCGTTCGTTTTTGAACTCGTCGTACGATGCTTCCAATGATGAAGTTCATATAACATTTTGCTCTTATCTTGACCGATAGAAGAACAAATTGAGACACCCTGTACATGTGAATAATATAATGTACGTAATATACAGAGTGTCTCAAACTTAATCGGCTACAGTACGAGGTTTTAATCTACAGACAGAAAGAAGAAGAAATGTTGTAGAAGAAATGTTGTTGAAGAAAGAAGTCACTGTATTATCGTGTCAGCGTAATTGCATACTTTTTAGCATGTTGCAACAACTGCGCGTGGTTGATAGTTATAAAATATAATAATATAATAAAGCGATTATCTAGTACTTTTAATTCCACGTTGTTGCGCTCGGATGCAAGCGCTTTACATCGACCAACGGTGGAATTTTGCTGAGCCTCGATAACTGCGTCGTTACCCGCTTCGTGCTTACAATATTTACAACTCTGCAACTGAGCGCTCATTCGCAGACTTTGCTTAACATTTTCTTCGTCTTTCCATCTGTAGATTAAGTTCCCGCGATTTCGGACACCGCGTATATTATATGTTACATCAAGCAATAAATACGGATAAATATGTGCTTCAAACGGATAATGTTCGACAATGTACACGTAGCGCGAGTATGCACAGTTTAGCATTAAAATATATCAAAAACTCGATGCAAGGATATGTTGCATTTTATATATTTTTATATATTATAATATGTTTTATTATAATAAATTGCAACTGATAGCGTCACGACTGTCCTGTAGAAATTCATTAATAGGTAAAATAAAGGTTGCTAGTAATTTAACTGCAAGTAGCAGAATACAGAAGAATTGAAAAAACGCGAACCAGTAGAATTTATTATACAAGGTGAGCGTGTTATTTAAGAACTAAATTCCTGTCTACGAGACTGATCCCTTTGGCTTGTGAAATTTCCCCTTATTTACGTACGAAGTAACCTGTGGGTAGGAAACGTCGCACGAACACAAATTACTTGAACGCCATTAACTAAATGTTAATTACATTATCTGTTACGGATGGCCCTAATTAAATTCGCTGAAACGATAAATACTTGGTATCGTTACGTCACGATTAATCGACCGTGATAAATGGACGATCAACAGCGAAACCAATTAATCTTGAATCTCTCTTCCAAGCTATTTCTAGTCGCCATAAATTTCTAGCACGCCTAATGGCTATAATACATTAATTATTTCGTTAAATATGTTAATTCATAGGAAGAACCGTGCCAGTCAGATTTATCATTCGCGCACTCGCTGCTGAATCATCGTCGTCACGAGCTTCGAATATTTTACTTTACAACGATGAAGTAAAGCTTCCCACCCCCACCCCCCTGCGTAATAATTAAATTTACCAGGAAAGTAAAACCAGCACAAAGTAAATGTAATTTAGTTGGACCATCGATGTCGAAAAATCACGCCAAGTAAAATAATAAATGAAACAAAGTGAAAGTTAAAGTAAGCGAAACGAGAGCAATCGAAGTAAAGTTCAAAGTTTAAACAGTAGATTAATAAACTAATAACACTGAATATAAATAACCAATATAATAATAATTCCGAGTATAAATAATTAACAATACTGAAACAACTCTACGTTTCTTAATTGCGTCCGCGCAGAAAGCTCGCCATATGCAAATACGATAACCCTTCAACAATATCGCACGTTTTACCGCCGAACGGAGCGATAAATTCGACGAAGAAGATTCGACCGATAGAAACGATTAATCAACGCCGTACCTCGTTACGCTTTTATTAACAGATATCCAAAGAAGAAGATACGCGGATAAATCAGTTTGCCTGTTTCGTGCTGAGCAGACGATAAATGAAAATGTTGGTGGTGCGATAAAACGAACGTGAATCGTTGAATTACCGCGACTCATATTGGCGAGATACGGGAGCCGCGGTAAAAAAAAAAAAAAAAAAAGAAAATAAAAAAAAGACAAAAACTACGTATATTATCGATTAGTAAAATACGAACGATCGCCACGGACATGAATTCAGCCCGTGATGCCTCGTGTCCTTCCCTTTTCCCTTTCTTCCCGGGCACCTTCACCCCATGGCGACCGCCTGCTTTTTTTATCGCGTCCTGTTTCTCTATTCTCGCTCGTCCCACGGGTTTTCCGTTTCCTCAACTTCCTGTGTTTATTTTGTCCCTGCGAACGACCTCGTGCGTGTTTTTCACGATTTGTTTTTGATTTACAGTGGCATTAACGCGTAACTTTTTCGGACAATGCCCGCGCCGGAGTTTCAACGAAGCCGAGAGCGACGCGAACTTTCGTCGACCCGATGTAACGTCAGGCAAAAACGTGATAAATTCCATCTCTGTGAATTTTCTAATTTCGACAGCACTCGGTTTGTGAGTCGTTGAGAAGGTACATTCTGCCAGTAGAAGCTACGGAATTTGGGGTTTAGGTATGGAACGATAGCGTTCACGATTATAGCAGGCTGCTTTGTTAGTATACTTTTATCAGGTTGTCCGAAAAATTCCTACACTTTTTCAAAGTTGTAATATTTTTTCTTATAAAAAATACAAACAAAGTTACGAAGAAACTAAACTATTTAAGGCGCATTTTTGTTTGTTGATACTTGAAAATGGCAATTATTTTCCTCTTTCCATATCTTCCGCGAGTATATTTTGTGCGTTGTATATTGAAACGTCTTGAAATTTCAATAGCAAATGAATTATAAAATCTACTAATTAAGACATTTCTATTTATAGCGCATTTTTGTTGTTACTTGAAAATGGCAATTATTTTCCTGCGCCACCCTCTTTCCACATCTTTCGCGAGTATATCTTGTGCGTTGTATATTGAAACGTCTTGAAATTTCTGTAGCAAATGAATTATAAAATCTACCGATTAAGACATTTTTGTTTAAAGCGCATTTTTGTTGTTACTTGAAAATGGCAATTATTTTCCTGCGCCACCCTCTTTCCATATCTTTCGCGAGTATATTTTGTGCGTTGTATATTGAAACGTCTTGAAATTTCAATAGCAAATGAATTATAAAATCTACTAATTAATACATTTCTATTTAAAGCGCATTTTTGTTGTTACTTGAAAATGGCAATTATTTTCCTCTTTCCATATCTTTCGCGAGTATATCTTGTGCGTTGTATATTGAAACGTCTTGAAATTTCTATAGCAAATGAATTATAAAATCTACTAATTAAGACATTTCTATTTAAAGCGCATTTTTGTTGTTACTTGAAAATGGCAATTATTTTCCTTGCGTCACCCTCTTTCCATATCTTTCGCGAGTATATTTTGTGCGTTGTATATTGAAACGTCTTGAAATTTCAATAGCAAATGAATTATAAAATCTACCGATTAAGACATTTCTATTTAAAGCGCATTTTTGTTGTTACTTGAAAATGGCAATTATTTTCCTGCGCCACCATCTTTCCATATCTTTCACGAGTATATCTTGTGCGTTGTATATTGAAATATCTTGAAATTTCTGTAGCAAATGAATTATAAAATCTACTAATTAAGACATTTCTATTTAAAGCGCATTTTTGTTGTTACTTGAAAATGGCAATTATTTTCCTGCGCCACCCTCTTTCCATATCTTTCGCGAGTATATCTTGTGCGTTGTATATTGAAACGTCTTGAAATTTCAATAGCAAATGAATTATAAAATCTACCGATTAAGATATTTCTTCAAAAAAAGGGAACCTCCAGAGAGAAGGCGGAGTTTCTCATTGAAGAAAATCGTGAGATTTCCTTCGCGATCGTTTACTCAACGAATCCAGCTAATTTCGTATTCGTTGGAAATCACCGGAGCCATTTGCACTTTTCCTTCGCATCGAGATTCTATTCCCTTGCAGGATTCTCCGCCGAAAAAGATTTTAGTACTCGCGAGCGAAAGAACGACGTGGCATAGAGGCCACGAGAGAGGGGAGACAGAGCAATGTAACGAATCGCTGTTGATTCTACGGTCCTTCTTCGGCAATAAGGTCCCATTGCGAATGAATTAGCATCATCAAGATAGTAAAGTCTCCTTACAGTGAATTCAGGCTGGCAATTTAGCCAGCTACATCGTCGAGCACGTCCCCGGAGAATAAATCCCCTCGAGATCCTTCCATAGGATAACTTTCACTCCGTCCCTTATAAGATTTTATAGGATACTTTTGTAAGATAAGTTTAACGAGCTAAATCGTGCCGCTCCTTTCGGTTTTATGAACGAAATATGCAGCGGTTGGTATTAAAAATGAAAATTCTTGCGATAATTGAACGACGAAGAAAGAAAACATTAGACTTGCGCGTGTGAAATTCTACGTGCAAGTTTGAAGGGGAAAAATGGTAGATTCTTCGTGTCTTTTCAATTTAGACGTTGCTATCCTCTGTAATGTCTATAATTTAATTTTCCATCTGATAATTTTCTTCTTAATCTTTCTACTGATAAAAATCTAGGAAAATTCCTCTAGCAATTTCTGTTAATAAAATTCAATATTCGCAGTAATTACCGGCAATAATTTTCCCCAATAGAATTCTAATAATAACAATGAATCAAAATAACAATTTTCATTTACAAAATTCCTGTAACTTTGAAAAACAATTTCTGCTAATAAAATTCTATACTCGTAGCAATTGCTACCAATGCTCTTCCTTAATAAAACCATAATAATAACAATTATGCTAATCTCTCCTAGTAATTTCCATTACTAGAATTCTATACTTGAATTAATTTCTTAAACCAACTTCTCTTGATAAAATTCTCCTCCGCTTAATAATTATGTCGCACATTCTCCGCTGCGTATCTCGTGGCTGAATCGCGAAACCGATTTAAACTCTTCCAAGCGGCACTGTCGTTCGTTTCCAATTCCAGCCGATTATTCAAATTGCCCGAAATCGATGCGATCTTCGTTCTAACAATTTTACGAGGCAGCTTCTAACCTGATAAAATAAACGATTACGGACAGGTACAATAAACAGTCCGCAAGAATGTACATGGACGAGCTCGTTTTCGTACGATTTAAAAGCGAATTATTATTTTAATATTCTCGTTACCAAACATTCCGGTACTGAACATTCTTCATTATTGTTATTATTAAAGTTGTTACTATATAATTTTCACGATCTGTAAATATAAAAATATTCTACTACGTATTTTGTAAAGTCAGCTTGACTGGCTCTGGTGGAGGTAGCTACGTCTCAAATGCTTCCTGAAAGATGCGCCATCGCCGGTGGAGTCTGAACAAGAGGCGGAGGAATTGCGGCAAAGTTTCGTCGAGATTTTCGAATTATTTCGAGCGCGACATTTTCGCGAACGTTTTCGAGGACGTCACGTAAGCGACGGTCGTTGGAACAACTCGAGGCTCGCGCGATTTCGTGACTGATTGTGCCGGCAGTCTATGCGAAACGCGTGCACAGAAATATGGATAGAAATATGCGCGCCGCATACATCGGCCTCTCGTCTTCCGCGAGAATTCCAATTTTGATGAATATTATCGGGCTGTCGCGGAATTGTTTAACAATGTAGCTACCAAGCCGGTCGGAATGGCTGATATCACAATCTCTATTTTTATGTTTTCATGTACTGAAACCACTACAGTGCCATCTTCGATAATATCAATGTTTGCTCGTGTTGAGAGAGAAACGCGGTTATTATACGCGTGACGAACAAACTTATTGGCGAGGAACAGCTTTTCGCTCAAAGTGTAGCTCGAGAGACGCGGTACGTTGAAAACTGAGCACGTAAAATATATAAACGTGAAAATTCCGAAGATTTTCTTTCGTCGAAATATTAAAACGAAGAGTAGAATAGTCGGGTATATCAAAATTCCGATTAATTAATGAACGAAACCTAAATACATAAGTACAGTATTACGTTATCAGGATGCTTCCTATGATCTTATTTATTATACAACTTAATATTAATACTTCATTGCAAACGACGATATAAATATAACCGAGCATTCATAGCGTTAAGTTGAAATTAATAACAAAACCAGTGGAAGATTCGGTACAAATATAAGTCAGTATAAATTTGCTAAATTATTAATGAGGCTAATTTTGAGTCAATAATGGCTTCAAATTTCACTCACGTTTCCACCTACTTCGCTTTTTTGGAAGAAATGCACTTCCACTATTTATCATCTAAGCGAACTCGAAACGAATGAAAATTCGTCTAAATATTAAAACGAAGAGTAGAATAGTCGGGTATATCAAAATTCCGACTGATTAATGAACGAAACCTAAATACACGTAAGTACAGTATTACGTTATCAGAATGCTTCCTATGATCTTATTTATTATACAACTTAATGTTAATACTTCATTGCAAACGACGATATAAATATAACTGAGCATTCATAGCGTTAACTTGAAATTAATAACAAAACCAGTGGAAGATTCGATACAGATATAAATCAGTATAAATTTGCTAAATTATTAATGGAGCTAATTTTGAGTTAATAATGGCTTCAAATTTCACTCACGTTTCCATCTACTTCGCTTTTTCTGGAAGAAATGCACTTCCACTATTTATCATCGAACCGAACTCGAAACGAATGAAAATTCGTCTAAATATTAAAACGAAGAGTAGAATAGTCGGGTATATCAAAATTCCGATTAATTAATGAACGAAACCTAAATACGCGTAAGTACAGTATTACGTTATCAGAATGCTTCCTATGATCTTATTTATTATACAACTTAATATTAATACTTCATTGCAGACGACGATATGAATATAACTGAGCATTCATAGCGTTAACTTGAAATTAATAACAAAACCAGTGGAAGATTCGATACAAATATAAGCCAGTATAAATTTGCTAAATTATTAATGAGGCTAATTTTGAGTCAATAATGGCTTCAAATTCCACTCACGTTTCCATCCACTTCGCTTTTTTGGAAGAAATGCACTTCCACTATTTATCATCTAAGCGAACTCGAAACGAATGAAAATTCGTCTAAATATTAAAACGAAGAGTAGAATAGTCGGGTATATCAAGATTCCAATTAATTAATGAACGAAACCTAAATACACATAAGTACAGTATTACGTTATCAGAATGCTTCCTATGATCTTATTTATTATACAACTTAATATTAATACTTCATTGCAGACGACGATATAAATATAACTGAGCATTCATAGCGTTAACTTGAAATTAATAACAAAACCAGTGGAAGATTCGATGCAAATATAAGCCAGTATAAATTTGCTAAATTATTAATGGGGCTAATTTTGAGTTAATAATGGCTTCAAATTCCACTCACGTTTCCATCCACTTTGCTTTTTTGGAAGAAATGCACTTCCACTATTTATCAGCTAAGCGAACTGGAAACGAATGAAAATTCCCAGCCATCACGTAGACGAAAGCCTATCAGCCTTTTTCGAACCTGTAGGTTACAACGAGATTCTCATCTCGACCCGAAGCTCATAGTTAGAGCTCGAACTGGGGTATAAAGTGGCACGAGGAGAAGCAGCACGAACAGCCCGTAAAAATGGAGAACAGGGACAAGCGGTGCACCGGTATCGTTTATACGTACAATATTTCGTGGCACGTACGTCACGAGCACGAGCTCGAGCTCGCGGACCCGTTCGTTACGTAACAGCTGCAGTCTGATAATGAATGTGAAATACAGGCGAGCTGAGTTACGAGCCGTTATTGCAGGTCCCGCAAAACGTCAGCCGAACTTTGAGCCTGTTCGACGAAGCGCTTCACGCGAGAAACATCGAGACGACTGGAAATAACGTATAGGCAAACCATAACATGTAATATGATCCATGTAGTATATCGATGCCGATAAGAGAAGCACGGCTTCGTTACTAATTTGAGCGCCAATCTCCAAGCGTGCACGGATCAAATTTCAGAATGGCAGAATTTCAAGACCTCGCGAAGAATGTAATTTGATCTTCGCCTTTCCAAACGTGCGGCTCCGGGACATTCCAATTCACGCGCCGAGGCACGTCCAATATGCAACAAAATGAACTTGTTATGTTCCTTTATGATCTTCCAATTCTATCTTCCTTGAGTGGATCGTTGGATATTTTGAAAGCACCCAAGCTAGAGGAAATAACGAGCCGCGTTCGTTTTGTCGAATTTATTAAATTACCAATTACGAGACGTTGCAATTGTTGGGTTTAACGCATTTATATAACAACCTTCTCGTTTATTTTTCAGGGATTTAAATCGAGCATTTTTATTGTTAAGAATAATTACTCAAAGACGTCAAAGGTTGATGTATCAGGTTGTCCCAAAAGTTTCTTTTGTTTCACAAGGAAATCATAGGAAATTTAATAAAATAACATAAAAGAGAAGCTATTGCGGATCTATCGTTTCCTCGTAAAACTAAAGAAGCGTTTGCTACAGTCTAATAAGTAAACGTAAGTATACCAATAAATACCTTGTTCGACTCGATTAAATTTCCGGTTAGGGAAAATAAAACAGCCATGAATATTCAACCGCATAAAACGGTGACACGTTTCACTTTCATGGAGGCATTAAACCCTCGAATTCTTTCATTCTGCGACCCTCTGCGAGTTTCAAGCAAGCGCAGAGCCATATTACAGCGAAAGCTTCGTCTGAAATCCACTCGGTCGTCATACGGTTAGCATCATATACGTTTGGCCGGTGGTGTGCTTTACTGTCTTAACAGCTGTCAACCGTCTATTCGTCGTAAACCACGTTTCAGCCTGAGATCATGAACAGAGATGAAGGTTGCACGTCGCGTGGAACAGCTAGCGTGGCCGTTATTCAACCGGGTTAACCCTTAACAGCCGCCCTTATATTTCTTCCCGCCCCTGTTCGTCGCGTCCTCATCCCCTTCCGGGACGCTTTCGCGCGGCAGAGAAGAAATCTCAGCCAGTTGGAAAATATACAGCCCCGGTTAAATAAAATACCGTCGACCAGGTATGAGCGGTATCTTCAGAATGAATCTCGCAGACTCGAGACGACGAGCTCGCTGTATACGAGTGCCGAGGACAATACTAAAAAATATGGCAGCGTTCCTGCTTCGTTTGCCAACCACCCTGTACATATAATTCCTTTCGACGTCTCTCTCCGCGCGACCACCCTTTAAAAACGTGACTTCGAGTTTTATGCGCGCAAAACCGGTTGTTTTTCTGTTTGAATTATTAATTTGGATTTTCGACGCTCGCAAATGAGATTTAGTGTCGCATCGAATAAGAACGGTGTTTTCTACGTTGTTTCGCGTCCTACTCGACGCCTGGGGAATTTTGCTTTTGGAATGTTCTGAAGCATGATACAAGTATTTTAAATAAAATATAAGGCGATATATTAAAATGAAGACTCTAACAATTGTTTTAAGAGTAACAAACGTTTAATATATTAAATAAAGGAATTCACTTGTTCAATTGACTAAAAATCGATCGACCAAATTAATTCAGATAATTTAAGAGAAAATATTAATTTTGACGAGTACTAAAAAAAAAAAAAGAAATGAAGGAACGAATCAGATATTTTCATTTTTTCATTCTATCAGAGATATTTCATTTATCCTCCTTTCATTTAAAATACAACGTTCCTACGTGTGGAACGTTACGTGTAAGTAACTCATACATAAGTGTCGTCATACATATGTATATTTTGAAATATTCCTGCTTCGTACCGTGAATTTTCCATTCGCGGTTGTTATTTCAGAGGAATAAGCTAAACTTCTTAAACGTCTTCGCAAAGAGACACAAAGTTGCATTCCACAGCGAGAAATATTGATTTTTCGAATCTACATTCGCTAAACATAGAGCGCTGTGAGCTTCTCAAGTTTTAATAAGTGAAATAAACAGGCCAGGCTTTCCTTTCAAATTGCACAATCGTCTTCATGATACAAAAATCTGAGAAACCTCGTACATTTTCTAAGAAACATCTAATCAAAGATAAATATGCAAGCCATACGATTACATAACTTTTGATCTAACTTGTTACAGATTATGTAGAAAGCTTTGTTTCTTGAAGTAAAAATTAGCACAAGACCACGAAATTAAAAAACAGCATAATTCTATGTTTCCTTTACGGCGGTATGGTTGTCTGACCAATGGCGTATCTGTTCTACTTTCAGGTATAGTTTCAGCATAGTTTGCTTCATTTTGCCATGCCAATATTATAAATGCCTCGCAGACGGAGCATCAAATCTCACGCAAAAGAACAATTCCCCCTCTCCATACTAATATTTGAAAAAGAAAAAAAGCGAACAAAAGTGCACAAGAAATTATTCTCTGTTCTATACCTACTACTTAAGCCACATAAATACTGTAACTCTAAGTGAGTTAATCTTGAAGAAATTTCACGGTTGATTTAAAGGAACAAAGCGTTACGATAATTGCAGTAACCCCTAATAAAAAATCTCTGATTTTCTCGTTTCCGTATGAGCGAGTTTGAAACGGCGATTTATGAAGAAAACGCTGACCAGGCTTTTGTTACCGCTGCATTGTTCCTGCTGACCGTTAAGGCAGGCAATCAGGTTCGTCATAAGACTAAAACGTGTCTGCGATCCTTTTAATTAACGCCACCGCCTTCTTATTCCTTCGCGCGGCTCCCTTAATTAACTCGCGCGCCCACTTTTCGAGAGGCCGGCTTAATTGCACGGAATAAAACTCGAAAATATAATCCACTAACGAATTTATTTACGTCGCGTGTCGTTGCCACGATCATCAGCCTTTTAGGAAACAAACCCCTGACAGAGTTATTACGCTGTTTCACAGCTCTTACGATATGAGAAATTTTAATTAATTAACTTGCCTATTCTCCTTTACCTTTTTCGTGTCTACGCGTTTCAAATTTCTACATCATCGTAGGGAATATTTCGAATATTCGGGGCTCAAATGAAATTTCCACGGGTTGTCCCGCGAAAATACATATAATATGCCTGTTAATGATGAATTAACGCGAGTGTTATTCTCGAAACTCGTGTCGAATTCAGAATGACAATTCCATTGTTTCAGTAAATTGAGACAGTCGTAACGATATTATCGTGACGGTCGTAAATTGTCAAATTTCCATTTTCCGTTGTTTCCACGTTATTGAATTTCTCAAGACGTCGCGTTCAACTCTTCTCAAATTATTATAAAAGGCAATTAACGTAACGCGATTGCCTGATTACGTAGCCAAACAACTCGAGCAATTTTCCAAGTAATTTCAAGAATTCGTTAAATTAACACAACGTATATCAAAGCACAAATCAGTGACCGCCTGTTTGCAGTAAAACACAGAGTAATTAATTTCGCCGCGATAATTTGAAATTAACATTGAATCAAAATAATCAAAATATCGATCGTATCCCTAACTTTAATATGAAAAATGACTGCAAATACCAACGTGCCTTAAATAACCGAAGAAACGCGTCAAAGAAAATTCCCAACTTCGACGCTTGTTTCTAAAAAGAAGGTTGCAGCTGGCATTCGTGGAATCGCGTCGCGAAAATTGCAGGAAGCGGTGAGACGGTGAGGAAAGCGGTTATGGTTGCGCGAACGTCATTAAGTGTAAATTTCGCGGTGCTAACGTCCGACGGAGGCGACGATACGCGGAAATACGTTGTACGGAATAGACAGCGACACGCCAACTACGTTGTTCGATGCGTTGAAACCGCTTTAATTTGGAGTTTCGCGCACGACTACGGAATAACCGAGCAACCGAGGATTTCACCGTTTCGTGTGAAAATACCGTAAACTGTCAGCACGCCATTTGTCCACGTGTTTCGTCCGAAAGCCGTGTAACATAGGAAAATTGCGAAATATGGATGAACATGGAATGAGGAACAAGAACGACGATTGAAGTTGGTACTTTAAAATATCTTCCTGTCGATGTCCTTGATAATATAACTAAAATACAATGAACATTTTTGACCATATTATCATCCTCCCGTGTATCTTTTTATAAACAATTTTGAAGCACAATTTTGCCAGAAAAAAATAATAAGTTGCTAATTTCCAATTGGTCGTTCAGGATTTTCGCGTTGCAACAGATACAAGCAAATGACTTTCCTAAACATTTTAAAAAAATATTCTGAACATTGATATACGTGGTTTACCATTCTAACGTGCCAATTATTTCCCTAAAGATGTGTGATTACTAATTGCAATTAAACCATTAAATCGGCAACTTTCCTGCAACAATAAAATAGAAATTAATCGGCCGTCATGCGGCAGCTATTCAAACGAGAAAATAGGAATGAATCCGTTGGAACACGTGTAACTAATAGCAGCGCGTGTAAGGCACTGCAGAAACAGCGGGGAAACAAGTGAAGGAACAAAACGATACGCCCAAGCGTAGCGGTGGGAAATTAATGGAAACGACTATTAACGCGAATAAATACAAAGGAAATGCAGGACACGTAAGGAAAGCGGAACAAGAACACGCGAGTGGATGTAGGCGGTTGAAAAGGAATGCAAGAGGGGAGAAGAGGGAGGCGGGGGAGGACAGAAAAGGGACAGGAGGACGAAAAGAGAGAACAGAGACAAAGTGGCACGTTGAAATGGCAAATGTTTACTATACCGGCGCCTTACGAATTATGCTAATCCTGCACCGTGGCCTGTGAGGAGGAGACCAGGGAACACACGTTTCTATTAAAAACGCAGATCGTTAATTGAAACTACGTTATAATTGCACGGGGAACGTCGTTAGACAGGGGCTGATTTTAATCCGTTTAAAAATTAAAGTTGAGAAGCTGCTAAGAGTATTGGCCGTCGCTACATTTGTTACAGCATTTGGATATCGATTCGTTCGGTCCACGGACATTAAATTTGCGAAGGTTTGACGCTGTGAGAGTGAAAAATCAATCGTTGGGTTGCTTCTTAGGGTTAGGAAAAATATGACAAAATTCTTCGTTGGTGTGCGCTTCGATATTACGTCAGAGTTTGCCTCGGAATTCAATTAAAAATCTTCCGACAAACTAAGATTGAATTATAAATTTTAAGACACCTTATGGTATGGTGAGCTCGATGGAGCAGGAGAAACGATGAAACAGAGAAAAATATGAAATTGTATAGACGAGACATTCCTCAAGATTTGGATCCCTTTGTCTCAAGTGGAAGCTGCTGAGTTACCATCGAGTCCAGATACGAAGAACATTATGAAAATTAAATCCATATTAAGCGATTCGTAAAAAAAAGTTTGCATTTTATTTCAAAAGAAAGCGAATTAATTTGCATACTGAATAATTATGACTCTTTTAAATTCCCTGGATTTGCAGATTTATAATTTGCGAAGATTCCAAGTTACCAGCAATGCTCCAATACTAGCTATTTTCTGGTATTGTCCTTTCACGTGGAAACAATGAGATTCTTTCATTGCTTGCTTTCTCTTATTCTCGGGAAGATCTTGTAAAAATTAAATAAATACAACACGGAAGAAATAAAGTTCATTTCTTGTGCACAAAGAACATTCATCGATTTGACCTCTTAATTGAACGTTCCGACCGTTTTCAATAAATTCCAATTCGCACCGACCTTTTAATATTCAAATCTGCGCGTTTCTCCGATGCTTAGCGAAATTATGAACACGGCAAAGAAAATAATTGAATTGTTCCAGGCATAATAGACAAGACGAATAGCTACAATGTTCTTGGATAAATTGAAATCCAAGAATACAAATATTTCCGCCAGACACGTACTATGGACTTTATAAAACGTGCTGGATAATACGAACTCTGCTTAGGAAACAATTTCTTTCGTTTTGACGAAATGTAGAAAACAAATCCATCTTCCATGCGTATCAAAATAATTCCAGTATTATAATTTCCTCGCCCGAGATATCTTTTTTTCAACAATTTCTTTAATTTCTCGCCGCTTCAAAAATTCGATAACCTCTTGGTCGAATTCCTTATCTGCTTAATTGGTCATCGCGAGGCTAATTAGTAACGGATCAGTAACTTATGGTAGGAATGGAGACTAAATAAACAATGGCGAAAAACGCAGGCGAGGCATTCTGAATTAGTCGCTTCAAAAATTCGATAACCTCTTGGTCGAATTCCTTATCTGCTTAATTGGTCATCGCGAGGCTAATTACTAGCGGATCAGTAACTTATGGTAGAAACGGAGACTAAATAAGCAATGGCGAAGAGCGCAGGCGAGGCATTCTGAATTAGTCGATTAATTTCCAAATATGGTTGATCGTTAGTATCGCAGAAACCATCGAAACAGCCGTGAAAACGCGACTAGAAATACGTGGCACGCTTAATTATTATAAATCACCGGAAAGGATGGCCAGCGAAGATAAGGTTTTTTTTAAATCCGCCAACCTGGTCACGCCCTTTAATGGAAATTATCGATCACCCGCGGACTGATGCGTTGCCCCCTCTTCTCCCGGAAGAAAATGTATTTTGAACTACAGAGACGAAGCTGGTGGGTATTGTGTATTTATTGAGAAACAGCACCGTGAAATACCAGGAAATGGAGAGTAGATGGTTGAAATCGAATAGTCAATATCAAAGCTTTGTTAGGGTAACTAAAACTCGAAAACAAACATCGTAAAATGAGACCTTGTTGATCGACTGTTGATAATAATGCGTAGATTGGAACTCGCGTGCCCATTTGTTTGTGTGTTTCAAGGATTTCTTAGTCTTTGTAAAAAGTTAAGAGCTATATGGTTCTTTGTGATCGCAACGGAAAAGAAAACAGAGTTTGTATGTTTACGTAAGAATTTGGAATAAACAGGACGAAGTAAAGCGAAACTAAAACAGCGTAGAAGAAGAATTCGAATTAAAATCGACGTTGGAATAGCAGAAGATGGAGCCAAAGCTGTTAAAAAGATAAGTCAAGATTTTCAAGTACCGAAATTAGGGTAAAAGCTCAGAAGTGAAAAGCGAGAATCTTAAAGAATCAAATAGCTGAAAAGCGAGAAATCAGGGTATCGGAGAATCGTAGCTGATGAACCAGTTCCAAGATCAAAGATATCAAGTGGTCATGTATAAAATGCTAAAACGTTGGAAAATTTAAAAAATATGAAGCATCAAAGTGTCGAAAAATTAGGATCAGAATATTAAACAAGATTAGATTAACATATTTTCTAAAATAGAGTGTTATAAGGTATATTAATTTAAATATATTTTTTACAGGTACAGGAAATTAGTATACGCATCACTGGTATTAATATATGTACCCGATTTTTATGAAAATTTCCTAAACGCTACCGCTTCAATTAATATAATGTTAGTCTTTGTATAAGTATAGAAGAAACTTGTTTATGTAATTCGTTTCTTAGAGGCTACAGGGTCTGCAATAAAAAATTTTTTCTGACCGTTTTGTTACATCATATGAATACGATAATAATAATCATAGGAATAAGATAATAATACAGATCGTAATAATTATATATTGGCACATACTATCAATTTGATTGTACAATTAAATAACATAATATCAAAAGTAACCAAATGTTGAGATACTTTTGAGCGATAGTATATATTTATAAAACAATATGGTTCTACAAATTTATTAACAATAAATCAAAAACAATGTTGTGTTGCTTATTCTAATAAATAAACCAACCATTTAACTGTAAGATATTTGGAAAGTTCATGTAACAAGCATACAATATGGCGCCCGGAAAGTACCAACTACGTCCCTCTATGAAATTAGTGCAAGACTTATATACGATTAACATTTCACGCAATGCTTTTATAAGATACGTTAATCCGTAGAAACGACCCGTCGCGGTAAATTTATACATAGAACAGAGTTAGAAAATACAAAAGAACGATATTTTCTCTGAGTATACGAAGTTAAAACGGTGTTGGACGCAAATTAATTGGTTGGAAAGAGGCGCCTTGAAGCGTACTAAAAGAGGTAGCTTACCCCGTTGAAATACCATGGAACGAAACCCTGTTGGACAATGGGCATTCTGCTGCAGTCTGGAATTCCTTTTACTCCCGTATTCTTCTTCTGTTTTGCGTGGTTTTTGTTGCAACACTCGCGACATTTTCACTCAAACGAACACACAACGCATAAACGGAGAAAAAACGAACGTTGAAAGTTACGTCGCGTCACGCGAATCACTGACGCTGTGCTTCTACGTCGGAAATAGGAACGAAACTAACGCGGGTACAACACGGGCCTCGTGAAATGTAAACTATCGAATTACGTATAATAGCATACGAAAGTATTCCTACTGTATTGTGTATATATGTGTGTATATTCACATGTGTATATATGTGTGTGTATATACATGTGTATATTCCCATGCGTATAATGTGTGTATATATATTCATATGATATATATATATGATTTATAAAATAAATGCTTGGTAAAATGTCTGTATTTGGATAAATAATTCCAATTAAAATAGAAAAATTTTAATTGCATTGTTTCGAACATACATATACATATACTTAATGCGACTTACTTTATATGAGAAGAATTCTGTTTCTCAATTCGATATCGAGAACTGATAATGTTAACACACGATGAAACGATAACCGAAGAATCTGAATATTCAGAAATTTTTACGATATATGATAAATAATATTACAAAATAAGTTAAATAATTGCCCCGCATTGCTCGCGACGTACGCATTTGAGATTCTCGGCGAGACTAAATATGGCAGCAGGAAATCGACCAATCAGAGCGTCGGAAGAAAATAAAGCGCGGGAAGAAATCGTGACGTCAATTTCTTGCGAATCGATTCTCGATCTCAATATATAAGCAGTAAATTTCCGATAGTCTTTTTGCAAAATGGCGTGCTTTAACGAAGTGTATAATAAAATGCGCATTTGAGAGACGCATAAGTAAACGATATCGAGATATTTCCCGTGAGAAATCCACGTTTGGTTGCAACGTAACAATTCACGTATGTATTTTCGTCGTATGTAAACTATCGAACTACGTACGGTAGCACAAAAAAGTATTTCGACTATTAATGTTCTTTTTACTTGCTGATCAGATTTTATATCAAATTAATATCAATTCTTTGGATAGTAATAATTGAATTTAACAAAATCGTATACTGAATTTCAATATTTATATATATATATAAGATATGTAAAATAACTGCTTGGAAAAATGTCTGTATTTTGATACATAATTTCAATTAAAATAGACAAATTTTTAATTGCATTGCTTTGAATATACATATACATACACTTAATGTGTCTTTCTTTATATGAGAAGAATTCTGTTTGTCAATTCGATACCGAGAACTGATAATGCTAATACACGATGAAACGATAACCGGAGAATCCGAATACTCAGAACTTTTACGATATATATGAAATAATATTATGAAATGAGTTAAATAATTAGCCCGTATTGCTTCCGACGTACGTGTTCACGATTCTCGGCGAAATCGAATATGACAGCAGGAAATCAACCAATCACAGCACCGGAAGAAAGTAAAACGCGAGAAGAAATCGCGGCATCTAGCTTGCTACGAATCAATTCTCGATCTCGATATAAGCAGTAATATTTCGATAATCGTTTTGCAAAATGGCGTGCCTTAAACGAAGTGTGCAGTAAAATTCGCATTTCAGAAATGCATAAGTAAACGATATCGAGGTATTTCCCGCGAGAAATTCACGTTCGGTTGCAACATAACATGTCACGTATGTATTTTCGTCAAAAACTGATTTCGAGGAACGTGTATATGTACGTATCGAGTTACTTGGCGAAAGTTGAACGACGGAGTGTGACTTTACAAACAGTGAGTGTGTAAGCCTGTGTTTCTCGTCCGAGAGTTCGAAAAATATTTCGTTAATCTGTTATCCTTTGTTTACGTCGACTGTAAGGAAGTGGTGTTTATGTTTTGTGGCGACTCGATATCTCACTCAACAAACTCGAGATTTCAATGGATTTTCGGAAAGAAGTCGTAACCTTGGCCTTAGGTGAGTTGTGATTTCATAACTTTTTAATTCATAATTGATCGCATAAGGTTATTGCAAGATGGATGAAAATATGAATAGCAACCAATTGCAATTGTATATCTGCCTTGTCTTGCACTATTGAAATTTTGCAAGCCACTAAAGTTATCAGTATTAATAGGTTCCCCTGCACAAGCTTGACTATAAAACAAATGAAATTTTACTAATTGCAAGTTACTTGAAAAATTATAAAATCATAAAATGGAATTCTATATAATCAGTAAATCGTAACTTGTCAATCTACTAGTATGTATATTATAAATTGGTAAACTTTTGTGTGAGAGGCGCTAGATGTAACACTCATGCGACATTTTGAAAAATATTTAATTATAATCGTGAAAGGCGTTATTCACATATTGAATTCCTATTATTATTCCTTGCAACTTCGATTTTGCGTACCATATTTAAAATGTACATAAGATGTAAAGTATATTAACAAGTAAAATTGTTTCAAATGAGGATAATCATCCTAATCTGAACTTATCAATTGTGATCTGATAAGAATTCAAAATACAGTTAAACTGTATTTTTTTGTATACAATCTCTTTATGAAATTTAAATATACATACTGTGATGTTATATTTTTTAATATATTCTGTATATCTCATTTTATGACAATAGACAAAATCCTAATCTGAACTTATCAATTGTGATCTGATAAGAATTCAAAATACAGTTAAACTGTATTCTTTTGTATACAATCTCTTTATGAGATTTAAATATACATACTGTGATGTTATATTTTTTAATATATTCTGTATATCTCATTTTATGATAACAGACAAAATCCTAATCTGAACTTATCAATTGTGATCTGATAAGAATTCAAAATACAGTTAAACTGTATTCTTTTGTATACAATCTCTTTATGAGATTTAAATATACATACTGTGATGTTATATTTTTTAATATATTCTGTATATCTCATTTTATGATAACAGACAAAATCCTAATCTGAACTTATCAATTGTGATCAGATAAGAATTCAAAATACAGTTAAACTGTATTCTTTTGTATACAATCTCTTTATGAGATTTAAATATACATACTGTGATGTTATATTTTTTAATATATTCTGTATATCTCATTTTATGATAACAGACAAAATCCTAATCTGAACTTATCAATTGTGATCTGATAAGAATTCAAAATACAGTTAAACTGTATTCTTTTGTATACAATCTCTTTATGAGATTTAAATATACATACTGTGATGTTATATTTTTTTATATATTCTGTATATCTCATTCTATGACAACAGACAAGCAAACTAAATATATTCCCATCATAAGCTTCGCTCTAATTTCGCATCGTTTTACCTGAATTTATCGTGAAGTTTCATCCGGTCCAAACTTTGCGCCAATCTTTTTTATCTTAAAGGATTAACGACAGTTGCTGAACGCCAGGTTGTTTCGGGTTTTGTTTAAATTTCCGCCAAACGAAATTCGTTTTAGGAACGAAACGACATTCGTTCGCAGAGTCCCGGTCAAAAGGTGTCTCGTTATCGTTTCGTGATTACGGCAATAATGCCGGAATTTCGCTGTGCGGCGTGGAATTTGTACGGCAAAATTGCAGGCCCGATTTGCGGTTTAATTCCAGAGAAAGTGGGAGTCTAACGAGGCCTTTGATTATCGTCGGGGAAGGGTTGCGTCGATTCGGGATCGTCGTTAGATCGCGTCTTAATTAAAGCGTTACCGTAACAAGATTTGAAAGAACGGACGCCACGTTAATTGCCTCGCGTCCCTTGAATCCTGGTCAGATTTTCCAAAATGCAAATGACAAAGCTCCTTCTCATTCTGATATCGCGGCGCTATTAACCTCTTAACGGGTTATAGTCTCCCACCAAAGTATTTCTACATTATGGAAAATTCTAACGTAAATAGTAAAAATATTTGTGCAATATATACTTTTTATCAATATATACAATATATTTTTTATCTACAATCATTTTTAAAATTACGTCGTTGTTGTCTCTAGCGACACGAAGCAACATGCTTCGTTCCCTGGTCCCTCGATTTCCTTGTTGCAACGGAAAAATTTGCCAGAACTGGTCATTAATGCTAGGAACGAAACGTTGAAACGACGAAACAAAAAGAAAGGAGCGCGCATGGGGGAAATGAAGTTTCGCGAAAAATGGTGGTTCTCGAGTGGCTACTAACGGCACGTCTGGTTACAACTTTCGTTTGCAATACTTTTCGCGAGTAATTATGACGTACTGGGTCGAGAGCAAGTAGTCGGTCGTCCCTGAAATTTGAACCGTCGAGAACGAGATAATAACAGGGCAACTGGTTCGCTGCTGTGTGTATACGTTTCTGAATAGTTTTTTACTTTAAACGAAATTAACTGCTACCCGGCGGATAATACGCCATTGAAAAAAAGCGACGAATGCGAACGAGAAATACGTGAAGGTTTTTTTGACAAAATAAAAAATCGCTTTATCAGATTTCGAGAAGAGTTTGGGCGAATTCAATTTATGCTATTTGCTGCTTGACTTATGTTTATGACACGAGAAGTTATCTTTACAAGCAGCGAAGTGATTCGGTTTTATTCGTAGTTTGCTTTTAATTTTTTATTTACAATTCTTGAGATATGTATAATCTTTCGTGCTGGACTGGGTTAAATGCGTGTTAGAGTTACTTGTATGTGAGTATCAGTGTGTGGATACATGTGTGCAAGCGTCGATGAGCGTCCAGGCTTTTGTCAGGACAAATGACGATCGGCGAGAGTTTGGAAGCATCTGGAAGAAGAGTCGGTAGCAGTCGAGTGTAGAGAAAGTGAGGAGACGCGTCCAAGTATGTATCGAAGAATATGCGAGAAATCCTTCTAGTAATAAATATATTATTATTTAAATATTACATCCTAGTGTATAGTCAATGTTCCTTCAACATTATTTCGGCACCAAAGATCCACAATTCTTAACAACAATATTGATGTTAAAATATTATTATAGAAGAACATGTGAGCAATTTAATTTTCTCTTTTCCTTATTCTGTTTCTCGATTATATCAATGCTCGATTCGTTACGTATTACGTAAAATATTTCCGCAAACGTTTAACTTCATACTTACGTGCTTTTAATATTATACAATTACCTGTAACTACTCAGAAAAACAAAAGAGGCAATTATGTTCTCCAGGTTTTTATTTATCTCTGAAAAGATTAAGAACACTAAATTCTTGTACGACACGAAGAACAGCGATCACTTGCGTTACAAATTGCCGTCATGTTTGTTCAGAAAATCTTGTTGTAAGTAAGCTGTTCGTAAATTCGTATAATAAAGTTTCGCTACTCGATTATGCGAATGATCCGTCCCTAATCGCGTAAAATGAAATCACCAGGTTTCAATGAAATTTCCATTGAAATCGAGGCGTGTTTGCCAGCACGCAAACGTTTAAACGTTGTTTTACATCGTCGCGACAAAACAAAAGCTTTTTTCGAACGCCTCGAGTTCGTCACAAACGACGCAGTCAACTGGCGAGCCACGCTTTTTACTGTTTCTCTATTCTTTTTTCATTTTGTTAACGAAAAAAGGACGCGAACGTGTCTGCAAAAAATCAAAATTTCAACAAATATTTCCGGTAACGGTTGGATCCGTAACGATTGTTTATTTTGATCTCGTAGGTTTGGCGCGTGTATATTTTTACGCTTCCTGCATTCACCTGCATCGATGGCGTATAAAGTGAACGCGCGCAGCTAGAAAAAGTTAGTTCGACTTTCTTTTCACCGCGTACGAATTTGCAAGTTGTAACGGAATATTCAACGCAAGTGTTTCTGTCACTCGATAATAAAATATTCGCCGCATTCTACGTAACATTGCGATCAGTATATACAATATATTTTTTATCTACAATAATTTTTAAAATTACGTCATTATTGTCTCTAGCGACACGAAGCAACATGCTTCGTTCCTGGTCCCTCGATTTCCTTGTTGCAACGGAAAAATAACTATAATAAAATAACTATATGTATGTAAAGTAACTATCACGAGATATTTTTGTTTCACTAGAGTCAACAAATACAATTTTCTACGCATCAAACAGCTTCATAAAATTTACTTAAATGGCATACGTAAAGATAAAAGCGCTCTTTCTATATCACACTCTAAAAATTTGCAACTGTAACTCACATTTTACTACAAATTTCCCAACACTTGGAATAACAAATATTTCCACCGTATCTTCCCCAACAGAAACTAAAAATGCCAGGGCGTTTTTTTCTCTTTCCGGAGGAAGGTAAATATCAACAAAGTATTTCCTTTGTTGCGAGCGTTTCAATTTCTTGGCAAATAGTGTACCAGTAGAAAGAATATCAACATTCTGTTGTCAGAGTATAATCACAGTCCTCTAGTCAGTCCAGTCGCTTCGTGTCAACTGTAGATTATTGTCGCCTTCCTCTGCAATTCAACGTATTCTACTGTTAGCTATCTGCACGCGCAGCTATGTTGATGCGAACATGAAACCTAATCCGTGGAATGTTGTGATCTTTATCTTCGATCTGACTGTCATAGGACACGTTTCTTGGAACAAAAAAGTCGTTATCATTGTTTCCTTGTACAACGAAAGGAACTTTAACGACGACCTAAAATATCGTTCGGACGAGTATCGAATGACACGTAAAAAATTCTGTTCGCCAGAAATGAAAGATAAACACCGAACTCTCGATCGTCCGAATCGTAGATAAACTTCGACTTGCGATTTCTTGCTGTTCGGTTAGCGTTCGTTAGTTAGGTAATAAATACACGGGACAGCGCACACTGGCGTGTGTCAACGTGCGAAACGAGCGAACACGGCAAATCCGGTAGATAAATCTGATGGCTTCCGGGAAGGTGGATGTCGTAAAACAAATCAGTCAGTTTTTGGTTCGCGTCGATTTTTTCCCTCGCTTTTCGAGCGCCTCTGCGAAATTGCGTGTTCCCCACGAGCGCAAGACACGCCTGCAATTTTCTATATCGATCCATTGGCGACCAAACAGCGAAATTGAGCGAAAAGTCTGAGACGTAAAATTTTGTTTAATCGGAATCTTTGAAACCGGAAGAGAAGAGATTCTCTTCTTAAAGAAACGAAACATTACGCGGAAGAAGCTAAAAGAAAAACTTATCTCCAATAGTTCTGCATCGTTTGCTTTATTTTTATTGCAGCAATAACGCAAGAAAGATGAGGGGCTCGTACGAGAATCGAACAGAATAATGCAAGGCCATTACTTACCGAATCAAATGAATCGTATTTATAAGGTTTCCTTGCGAGTCGTAAAAATGAATTACGATTGCGTGAAATGAGATTTTCCTTTGAATCGACCGTTGCCAAGTGTTTCTACGATATTTACGCGAACGCTATTACGCATTCGAAATTGGTCCGTTGTTAAAAATATTTGTTTGCGCGTTACCTTTAAAAACAAATCGGCAAGGTATTCCATCATCGAACGAAATTCATATAGGGACATGTATGGGGCAATTTATTGGCGGAATATGCGCGTACGATGAGGTACGTACGTATAATTTAATTCGCGATATTCACTAAACTCGTCGATATTCTTGTTTATTTAATACTACCAACTTTAACAAGGGTAATTATTTTTCAACGTGTACGCGGTATGATACGTTGAAATTTGTTCCGATAAAGGAAAAATGCGCGCAAGGTTTCTCGTAGAAAATTAAACATCGTATAATCGAATTAAAATGTATAACATGGAAATATAGATTTTAAACGCGGCGTTTTATTAATCGGCAGACTCGAAGTGTTTTAGACGTGTATTATCGTTGAATACCATTTTCCATTAAGCTAGCTGCAATGTCTCCAATCTATTAACCGACTTGTTCTCTAATTTCGAAACTTGTGAGGGAATCGGACGTTAATAGCGACAAGTAAATTTAGTTACGCGCTGTTCGACGGATGTTTAACAAAATAGCTGAAAATCGTAGACTTGGGCAGCTTGAATTTAATCACACGCGTGTTTAATTTCTTTAGAAATGTAGCTATAGTTAGTTTGATAGTTTGCAGACGACCAGGTTATCGCCGGATTCTTAATTGGCGTTCAGCGACGAAACAATAAAAATTCACGCTACGCGCAGCTATAAAATATCAAATTGTGGTAAAATGGAATTATTCAGGGTCGGAGGGAACGGTGAAAATCAAATAGCAGTTAGACGAGTTACTATTCCAGTGGAACTGTATTCGAAGGAGCAGCGTTCCAGTTGGAGAAGAAAATTTCGCGTCTTGCCGCATCCGGCCGATAAATAATTCAATAGTTTGAATGGTTGCGGTCGGGGTTCGATGGAAATGGTAAAATTCAGATGCATAATTCGCGGGCAACGGCCCTTTCCCACCCATTTCGTGGAAAATACACGTACAGAGCCGGTGGGGGTGAGCGACGCGAAGCGCAACCACCGGTGTATGCGTTAAATGTACGATAGTGCTGGCATTAAATAAATAGCAGGCCGAGTACAGCGATGATAATTCGACTCGTAGTTGAAGATTTACATGCATTTGGTGTAACGTGTTACGGTAAACATCGCTATGCATCAAATAATTACGCGTTTAATAAATGGATCAACGTAATCGCAGAGTGTTAATAACGAGCGTGGAATACGCCTACGTGTGCGTTTAAATATTTGATACTAATCCGTAATAATTACGGTTTGATGTTTTGATTTTGAGGTATGCGACGATAACGATGGCAATGGGTTAACAACGTTCAGAATCGCCTGCTTTTCAACCAGGTTCACGCAAATCGTTTAGAGCGGCGTTGCATTGTCGGAAAATCTCTTCCTGATATAGCGAGACGTTTCAAGTTCGACTGATGAACAGGCGTCTTTTATATTGCAAATAAAATTGTATCGTGTAGATTATAATGGACGCTGGAAATTCCGCAGCGTTAAACGCACTATGAATTGCTGTTCGATTCTGAGTGGTAAATTCTATTTGCACCTTGAACGTGCAAGAAATGTTCATGAAACCTGGTCGGTTTAAATGTCAACCAATCACACGGAAGATTTCTGCGCGTTTGTACGCGGATTATACGAGACTATAATCTAGTTCTAATCCAATTATGAAACATACGACTCGTCGATGTATAATAATCGGGTAACGAGGAAAAACTGGACGCGACCATACGACGAGGAATTTTTATTCGTTTTCGTGTTTGTTGACCGAACGAGTGAAAGAAACTGGCGAACGTTCCGACAACTTGCAACAAGGCGAAACGCGGGAAAATTAAGGCAAAGGCTGGAAACCGTGAAATTCGCTCTCTCGTTCGTTAACTCGCTGCAGGAAGCGCGATCCCGTGACAATAGCATTCCGTTCTGCTTGGTTAAAAAGCTTAGCGACGACAACTGAACGGAACGCGAACATTAAATCGGTAATGCGATAATGCGAATCCGGAGCAGTGGGAATAATTCGGGATATAACGAGTTTCAATTAGAGTGGCCGGCGTGCAAATGACAACGAGCTGACCCGCGTACTCGCGAGTATGCAAATACGGGTTTGTCCGGCTACGAAAATATTCCGCGACTGGAATTGCTTAACCAGCGGTATTAGTAACAAACCGAGCGATACTACGCGTTTATCGCGCTGTAACCACCGTAAATTGCGCGCACGGAAGGAAGCTGGCGAGAAGACGAGGCGATTTTTCCAAATTACATCTCTTAATTGCCAACGATTTTTTATTAACCCTATTAATTTATTTAGCATACGTTATAAGGCTATAAAGCCATTGCATTCTTTGATAAAATCTTATAATTGAAAGAGGTTCAAGTTTGATACCGTGTGATAGCATTTTGGGAAAACTAGAGAACAGTAACACTAACAGTAGGAAAATACTTGTAGACTACGCGCTGTACATTTACAATTCCACCATTAACACTTTGCCACGTTGGACATATATGACCCGGCTACGGTTTCTCCTGTGACGCTATGGCTGGACCTTGGTGACCGGAGCGCTTCAACTTCTTACAATTGTAAAAATTGAATGGAAATTGACAGTCAGGGCATTTGGAATATAAGCGATAAATAGAAGATACTTTGAAATAAAAAGTGCCCCATTGAACAATTAAACATTTTTATTAGAACAAATCTTGCATCTAACGGTGCGCTGTGTTAAAACACTCTAAACATAAATGTTGCACATCAATGCAATCTGGACATTAGGTGGCCACCTTTTTAGTCCGATTCTTAGCGATTTTTGATCCTAATTGTTTAACATTTTTTTTATAACACTCTCTGCAAAATTTTCGTGCCAGCTACGCTTGCCCTTCTTTCTTCTGCATTTCGTGTGGCAATCTTTATCGAATAAGTATATTTGACGGTTCTGGTGAATGGCACTGTGTAAGGTGCATTGCGAGTGCCATTCTAAAATCTGGTACCTTGATTTTTGTTTTTGTTGCTTGTTTATAGAGCATCATCGCGTTTGAAACTGATGTATTTAACAATAACTCTAAAGCTAATTTTGCATACCACTCGAGGGTTCTTCTATGTGGAGTAGAATATGCTATCATTTGATCTGATAAATCTACAGCACATTTTCCTCTGTTGTAATCTACCACTACCATTGGTTTATCGCAAACATAATTCCTTTTCCAGACCTCTACCATTTCAGCCGAATGTTTCGTCGAAATCACAAAGATAATCATAGTACTGTTTACTAATATCTTCTACACGTTCCAACGATATATTCTGCACGTTTTGCTTGCGACGAAATGACGAATGCGAATGGTTTGTTGAAATAAACGAAGCCTCGTTACAATATGTCGCTATCAACTGTTACCAAGGCGCCACGGTGGTCACCCGTGACCACCAATAAGATAAAAGGTCCATCGGGGAAGAATGTTGTCTTGCATCATCGATTTATTGTTATTTTACCATTACACGCTTTGAATAATAAAAATACTCCCGTGGTGTCCTGAGCGAAACACGTGGTTTCGACATTGCAGTCAAAGTGTTAACATGTGTGGTAAGTAAATTGCGATATTAGTTCCCAATTTTGTAAGCAAAAGATATCCAACGATTGTGGAATTGCAGATTAAGTTGCAGCAAATGTTAGAAACATATATTGTTTCAACTTTTGTAAATTATTTAAGATAAATACTGAAACATATTTATTAGAATGTTTCTACCTTCAAATGAATATTTTCTGGAACAAACAGTCCATTGGGGAAGAATGTTGTCTTACACCATCCATTTATTCTTATTTTCCCATTATATTTTTTGAATAACAAAAATATTCCCATAGCGTCCAGAGCGAAACACGTGGTTTCGACATGGCAGTCAAAGTGTGAACATGTGTGGTAAGTAAATTGTGATATTAATTCCCAATTTTGTAAGCAAAAGATATCCAACGATTGTGGAATTGCAGATTAAGTTGCAGCAAATGTTAAAAACATATATTGTTTCAACTTTTGTAAATTATTTAAGATAAATATTAAAACATTTATTAGAATGTTACTACCTTCAAATGAATATTTTCTGGAACAAACGGTCCATTGGGGAAGAATGTTGTCTCATACCATCAATTTCTTATTATTTTCCCATTATATTTTTTGAATAACAAAAATATTCCCATAGCGTCCAGAGCGAAACACGTGATTTTAGCGTGGCAGTCAAAGTGTTAACGCTAATTTCATCAGGTTTGAAAATTGCATTTAAAACTGTACATCAAACAGCAAGTTTGCAATTTGCGTTTAGTCGCCTTAGAAACCACGTGGAATCTCATCGTCACATTCGTCGGGTTGCAGGTAACTGGGAACACGAAGGCAAAGCATTTTACCAGCAGTCAATCGGCAACAATTTCGCTATGATCTTAAATGAGTGTGCGTTCTGTTCTTCGTATTTATAGCATTTAACAAGTATGTGGATTGTGTAAATTTGATGGCCATGTTGCCGAGCTCGCGCGAATAATAAAATGAACGCGACAAAGGTTGCCGCGCGATAATTAGTTTTTGCGCGATCGTGAAATTCCCCGAAGGACCTTTCGACCCGCTGGCCAATTCTCTCGGCTGGCAAATACTCGATATTGCGCCGCGGCCAAAGGGTGTCGCGATTTAATTGAACCCACTGTCTAGCGCGACGAAAGTGCTCGCCGACCCCTTTTTTTTCTCTCTCTGTAACCCCGTTCGCTGGCAGAGATTGCCCGATACCGCGTGCATTGCTCGTTAAAGTGTTAGATGGTTATTTCATATACGAATATTCCGCAATTTAATAGTTTATTCGTTCTATGACTTCGTGTGTAGTAGACACAGCGCTTTTGAGCCGCGCGTGTCTCAAAACATTTCTCTAAATGACATTTCGAAAGGTACATTTGTTAACACGACGACGAGAGACGATAACTGCTGTTAACTGCTGTTAAAGAAAACAGTAAGGAGAGCGGTGCATGCATTAAACGTGCTTTCACATGGTTGAAAAGTAAGAAACAGTTTTCGATGATTCAACATGTTAAGATTATTCAGTGGATGGAATTAAATAAATGCGTGAGCAAACTGCAAGGTATTGAAAGTGTATATTTTGTGACTAGTAAATTACAAAATATGTGGTACTATGTAAGCCTATCCAGATCCTCTCTGTAGCAACGTTACCCTGAGACTAAAGACAACTGCCTCAACCAACATCGGACGTGTACCGCTTATGGCCTTTCCTAAACGCATTCTTTTGTCTATGCGCCTTCGAAGACCTTAGGCGGTTGAGAAACCGAAGACCAGATGTTGAGTTTTCTCAGAAGTGACGATCACTTCAACACAACAATTTTTTGAAAAGCTTCCACTTACGATAGTAACGAGGAGGTGGTCGAAACTGGGAGATGATGTGTAATAATCATCAAACTAATGATTTACTTAGGCATTTTAATTCTAACGAGACATTTATGGACTGCAATAATGTTAATAATTTGGTATCCGTTGAACCACTTGATTGTTGATAAATCACCTTCCATTAAGATACAATTTTTAGCAAAATTTCATCGAAATTGCTGGTGCAAGTTATCGAATATCTGTCATATTTGCAGGTTCAAACGAGTCCGAAAACCAGCCTAATTAGATGGTTTCGCGTGTAGTTCAGTAATTAAATGTCTTTTAACGCGCTTGGCTAATTAGCCGGCCCGTGTTAATTACGCGCACACCGAAAAACCCGTTCACGACAATAACCGACATTATCGGTTCGGCGTTCGCATTAATTAAAATCCGGCCTATTTGCCCCTTAATTGTTCAGCCACGATCATCCAGAGTGTCTTGAAACGTGGAAAAGTCGGCTGCCACCATCGACTAATCCCCGAAACTTTGGCGAATAAATCTTGAGATTTTAATTGGGACGTCTGGTGCGAACGAACATTCTCGCTCTTTTCTCCTTCTAAGCCCTCCCCCTTTACGTTTCATCCCTCCTTCGCTTTTTTCATCTTGAGAAACGTGACGAGTTGTTGGCAACGTTTCGTTTCACGCAGAACCAATTCACCTGCGCTTTTCACTTAACCGTTTCATTTCGAATTCACCGTTTCGCCTCTCGCTCACAGAGCTGTCGTGCACCAAACAGTGGACATATTTTGCAAATTGTGTATTATCAATCGACAAAGAATATAATCCTCCCAGATCGTGGAAACAACGTTCAAGATTGAAATACGATTGAAAAGTGATCGTTGTTCGAAGTAACGGAAATGCTAACGCAACAACGTTGTCAATTTAATCGAATGGCGCTTTCAAGTCTCAAATTTCGTTGGTATTTTACCAAAATATTCACATGCACAGCTGATGAAATTTCAAAATGTTTTGCACAACGCGTATGTTCGTTATTGGTGTTGGAACATTTTCGCGAGCAACTTTATGATCAGCAGCGTAGCCAATGTAAAATTAAACACACATACAGTTGACGCGATGATCGATTTAATTTTAAGCCGAATAGTTGGCTGTTCGAATGACAATTGCCATCCTCCGCGATTTTTGCCGCTGCGGATTTTTGTTCGTTGCGCCTCGTCGTCGTTTATCGTCGAACACAAGCCGGACGGAAGGTGTAATTATTGCCCTGCACTGGCTATAACGATCGCGCCATTCAATTAATTAAAAGGGCCTCTTTCACGGAGCTGGGAATTTCCTTAAAGTTCTCGTTTAACGCTGATAGAAAAGTTTCGTCTAGAGTCGAACCTGGCGAAAATAACGAGGGCGGATAGTCGAAGGGAGCATTTTCGACAAGTATAATCGACTTCGTTATGTTAACGATGATTACGTTTGTCTCTTTGGCCTGAGAGGAGATTCCTTTAATTTGGCAAATGTTCCTAATGTTTTCGATAAAATTTGTATTCTTCTGCTTTCGTTGTTTCCGATGCTGCGAATACGTTGCTGTGAATTGTAAATTGAAACAGATTTTCTGTGTTGCTTCGACATTTTTAAGAAACCACTGGTCGTGTCTGAATATATCGAGTGGAATTGTTCTTGTAGAAGGTAAAAATCGAACGCTATGGGATCACAGGAATTATCGTCTTTCGTAGCCGAAATAAAAGACGAAAGAATGATTGGAATGTCCTGAAACAGGACAATGCTTCCATTTCTATGAAAAAGTATTTTTGATGCTGTGGATGATTCTAGCGAGACAAGTTTACGGTTAGAAGAGTTCACTCGCGCAAGATACCGTTCAACTTAAGAAAAGAATAAAATCCACGAGTGGGGATATTCAAAACGAAACATCCAATGAGTTAGCGGATAGTGTACCTAACGGATTAATAAAAGCGATGAAAAACAAAGAAAGATTGACTAAATACCGAGTGAAAACGTAAGAAAATTAACATCGAGTTCGCATCTCTTCACAGCGAAAAATCCAATTTTAGTGGGAAGTTTAATCTTCCATAGACTTTGAAAGAAGAAAATTGTTGTTTGTTGTATCTTCGGTTCAATTCTACATTATAACACGAAATTATACGAACGATTTCTTCAATTTTCGTCTTAGTGTCACGAAAAGTATCTAAAAATACTTAGAGCTGACTTTACAATTATTCACAGCGTTGTGTATCTTCTCTTCTTCGTGATGAAGTCGACTAAACTAATCGCGAGATGATCGCATGGTACAGAAATGTTGTTAAAACAACTGTTCTTCTCTTCACAGCGAAACATCCAATTTTAGTGGGAAGTTTAATCTTCCATAGACTTCGAAAGAAGAAAATTGTTGTTTGTTGTATCTTCGATTTAGTTTTACATTATAAGACGAAATTATATGAACGATTTCTTCAATTTTCGTCTTAGTGTCACGAAAAATATCTAAAAATATCTAGAATTGAGTTTGTAATTATTCACAGCGTTGTATCTCTTCTTTTCTTCGTGATAAAGTCGACCAAGCTAATCGCGAGATGATCGCATGTTGCAGAAATGTTGTTAAATCAACTGTTCCTCTCTTCACAGCGAAACATCCAATTTTAATTGGAAGTTTAATCTTCCATAGACTTCGAAAGAAGAAAATTGTTGTTTGTTGTATCTGCGGTTCAGTTCCTCATTATAACACGAAATTATAGGAACTATTTCTTCAATTTTCGTCTTAGTGTCACGAAAAATATCTAAGAATATCTAGAATTGAGTTTGTAATTATTCACAGCGTTGTATATCTTCTCTTCTTCGTGATAAAGTCGACCAAACTAATCGCGTGATGATCTCATGATACAAAATTTGCCAAATCGACTGTTTACCGATTATTAACCGGCGATATTCGCTACAGAAATATCTTGCGACCTACGAGCGAAGCAACTACTAACGCTATTGTATCATTTGATGAGAAATCGAAGAGATTTCAATTGAAAAGCCCGTTTTGTTGGCGAATTACAACGGATGAAATGAATTTAAAACCGTCCGCGTAACCGAACAATGGCCGGTGATCTTTCAATGAATCCGTAACAGCCACGGTGGCCAGAATCGAACGTGTAACAGCCGTCCTTCATTTTCCCGAGGAAACGAGAGCGGAGCTAATGCGTTACGCGATTCGCTTCGAAACGAACACCGCACAATTTGCTCGGAAATCGCATAAAATTTATAGAAACGAGGTAGAATGGAAACGTTCTGGGGCAATTATTAGTCGAAACGAAAATATTCACCAGCGTCGATACACCGAAGCTTACGATACATCTTGCGTTTTCTGCTTTCTATCCACTTTGTTTCGTCGTTGATTCTACTTTCTCGGCCGATTAATTATCCGCTGGCTGGAAATGGCGTGGAAATTGAAAAATTCTAACGTAGCTGCGAACAGGGTAGTTTTCTTCTTTTCGTCCTCAGAAATTAATTAAACTAATTAATATTGGGTTGTCCGAAAAGTTTCTTTCGTTTCATGAGGAAATAATAGACACACAACGTTTCTTGTTTTATATTATTTTGTCGAATTACGTACTTTCCACTTTCTTCTGTCGAGATAACCACCGAGACATTTCACAAACTTGGTTCCACGTTTCTATGAAGGTGCACTGTTGTAAGAAATTTACATACACTGTTGCAAGAATTTACATACGGCTAGACGAGCAATAAAAATAACGATGAACATACAGCTTGAAATTAAATTTTCATACCAGGCCTGGTACTGTTAGTGTTAAATTCTATCTGTCTATTTGTAAAATCCCGATGCTTCTCACGTATGAAGTACCTAAGCTCTAAAGTCTGCGCTTTCTACGAATAAAACAATTTTCCACCACGGGTTTAATCTTTCACCCACATTCTCAAGACATGGATTCATAAAAATCCGGTTTGCCAGGATTGAGTCGTAAGTTTGCGACGAGTAGAACGTTCCTTGGACGGTCTGTCCCTTCCACCAAGATCGCGCGCGTGCTAAATAATTTCTCGCGAGCTGTTCCGCGCTTCCTCTGAGAATTCTCGTTGGAATACACGCGCGATATCCCGGCGAGCTTAGCGTGCTATCGATCAACCGACCAAACTGTAACGCCATTCCTCCGTCATGTTAACGGCGGTATGGCGATTGTCATTCCACTCAGAGTCTTTCATAGCCCCGTGGAAGGGCTCGTTGCGACGGCTTGGAACGTCATCAAGTTTCATCAGACCGTCCTTTATTTATGGCGTAATGGCAGCCATAAAACGCGTGGCGGCGGGCCGGAAGTATGATTCAATTACGAAAATGTCACGGGGGCCGGCTTGAAAATACGGCGTTTACGTTGGCCGTTCAATTCGGTGGCCGAAACTCGGTTTATAGATATTTTATGAGCCCCGTGCCTCGCCTGCCACGCGTTTTCATTGCCGCGTACATCACACGACCGGAATTACGCGGATCGCAGGAATTTCCATCCCGGGATCGTTCGGAATTCGTTTCATTCGCCGGCGATTCTTTCACGGCGAGAAATTGTCGTAACGTGACAACAAAAATTGCCCACCTCCCACTCTACTGTCCATCCTTTCTCCTCCGTTATGTGTACGTACAAAGTTTCTATGATGCGTCCAGTTTGAGTTTCCACGACGGTCCAGTCTTTCAGCGTTTTCCACGTACGCGAGGAAAATATTGCTGATCGCTTGATTGAAATTGTCGCACGTATCTTGGCAAAAAGTATCGATGCAATTTGTTGGGACGCGTAGATGCGCAGTAGAAATATTTCTTTTGCCGAGCGACACATCTTACACGTGCGTCGACTCTTCGTAGCGCGATTTTTACACCGGGGAGAGTTTCTCGAGAAATTCGTGGATTCTATGCAGTCTCTCGTGTGGAGAGAATCGCGCTGCCGAAAGGATGCGGAGTTCATAAATATTTCAGGAACGATCGATCGACGTTAATCGAATAAATGAAATTTCACATCGGAGAGGCGATTGTTCTGTCATTCGAAAATCTCATTATCCGACTGATTTTGTTTGGTCAGGCTCCGCTACTGCGCTTAATATCTCAGCGAGCTTTCTCCGTTCAATGGGAAACGAAATTTCAGCGAACGAATCTCTCGGTTAGATTATCAATTCGAGCGTCTAATGAGAATCTCGCTTGCGACGCGGCAGAACAAAACTTGTTCCCACTTTTTCTCTGAAATGTCTAGAGCAGGAACGGCGCGCGGCCCAGAACACGAAATTACGATTCCACCACTTTTGCCGGAGTTGCTAATTGAAAGAAAAATCGATCGATGCCACTTAAATCGAATCGTTCGTCCGCCAAATCCTAAAAGCGTCGATGAAACGTGCAAGTGGACACGAGAGGGGATGCGTTTTAATTATCGGTAACTACCGCCGGTCTGATCACAGACAAAGAACGATGGGAACAAAGGGGAGAAGAAGAAAAACTGTTCGAGTTCCCCGGATGGACCGAGCTTGGGAAAAATTTACGACCCTTTAAGACGAGCTCCACTCTTCTTTCTTGCTGGTCGTCCCTTCGATTATTTAATATTTGTCCTGTGTAAAATATTCCCCTCTTAATCTCTCTGTCTCGAAGTAGAAGCGAGACAGGTCAATGTTCGGAAATATAAGAAGTACAATTTTTTGGAAATATAACGGAAATATTAACATTTTGATCATTTGCCACGGTGCCATTGGTGACCGGAGCGCTTCAACTTCTTACAATTGTAAAAATTGAATGGAAATTGACAGTCAGGGCATTTGGAATATAAGCGATAAATAGAAGATACTTTGAAATAAAAAGTGCCCCATTGAACAATTAAACATTTTTATTAGAACAAATCTTGCATCTAACGGTGCGCTGTGTTAAAACACTCTAAACATAAATGTTGCTCATCAATACAATCTGGACTTTAGGTGGTCACCTTTTTGGTCCGATTCCTAGCAATTTTTGATCCTAACTGTCTAACATTTTTTTTATAACACTCTCTGCAAAATTTTCGTGCCAGCTACGCTTGCCCTTCTTTCTTCTGCATTTCGTGTGGCAATCTTTATCGAATAAGTATATTTGACGGTTCTGGTGAATGGCACTGTGTAAGGTGCATTGCGAGTGCCATTCTAAAATCTGGTACCTTGATTTTTGTTTTTGTTGTTTGTCTATAGAGTATCATCGCGTTTGAAATTGATGTATTTAACAATAACTCTAAAGCTAATTTTGCATACCACTCGAGGGTTCTTCTATGTGGAGTAGAATATGCTATCATTTGATCTGATACATCTACAGCACATTTTCCTCTGTTGTAATCTACCACTATCATTGGTTTATCGCAAACATAATTCCTTTTCCGGACCTCTACCATTTCAGCCGAATGTTTCGTCGAAATCACAAAGATAATCATAGTACTGTTTACTAATATCTTCTACACGTTCCAACGATATATTCTGCACGTTTTGCTTGCGACGAAATGACGAATGCGAATGGTTTGTTGAAATAAACGAAGCCTCGTTACAATATGTCGCTATCAACTGTTACCAATGTGCCACGGTGGTCACCCGTGACCACCAATAAGATAAAAGGTCCATCGGGGAAGAATGTTGTCTTACATCATCGATTTATTGTTATTTTGTCATTATACGCTTTGAATAATAAAAATACTCCCGTGGTGTCCTGAGCGAAACGTGTGATTTCGACGTGGCAGTCAAAGTGTTAACATGTGTGGTAAGTAAATTGTGATATTAGTTCCCAATTTTGTAAGCAAAAGATATCCAACGATTGTGGAATTGCAGATTAAGTTGCAGCAAATGTTAAAAACATATATTGTTTCAACTTTTGTAAATTATTTAAGATAAATATTGAAACATATTTATTAGAATGTTTCTACCTTCAAATGAATATTTTCTGGAACAAACTGTCCATTGGGGAATAATGTTGTCTTACACCATCGATTTATTTTTATTTTCCCATTATATTTTTTGAATAACAAAAATATTCCCGTGGCGTCCAGAGCGAAACACGTGATTTCGACGTGGCAGTCAAAGTGTTAACATGTGGTAAGTAAATTGTGATATTAGTTCCCAATTTTGTAAGCAAAAGATATCCAACGATTGTGGAATTGCAGGTTAAGTTGCAGCAAACGTTAAAAACATATATTGTTTCAACTTTTGTAAATTATTTAAGATAAATATTAAAACATATTTATTAGAATGTTTCTACCTTCAAATGAATATTTTCTGGAACAAACGGTCCATTGGGGAAGCATGTTGTCTTACACCATCGATTTATTCTTATTTTCCCATTATATTTTTTGAATGACAAAAATATTCCCATGGCGTCCAGAGCGAAACACGTGATTTCGGCGTGTCAAAGTGTTAATTTAACTGGACGCAATGACTGATCGATTGTGACAAATCGCGCGTACTTTTTCTTAATCTCAGTGTTAATTTGATCGAGTTTCTGGGAAATTAGAGCCTCGCACGAAACGGGATAATCGATCTGTATTATCGGGAATGCGAGAGACCGATTCATAAACGCGCTGGAAATAGCAGAAATTATTCGTAAGAATGGTAGAAAGATAATGAATTGATTATTATACGGAAAACTCTGAATCTGCGAAGTTTCCAAAGATCTGACTAGAATAAGACGTTCATAGAATCAAATAATCAAATAAATAATATAAATGATTGAAGATATTTAATATAATTATTAACATAATAATTTAATTCACATTAATAATAATATAATTTAATAATAAATTCGTGAGATTAATACAGAACAAATGTAGGTCCTTTAATTTAAGATTTCCAGTGAAATAACAATTATTAAAGGTATTATTAACATCCTGATGATTATTCAGGTTTCTAAGCTCGCGCAAGTGTCTTACTACGCGCAGGAAACTGAATTGTAAACGATTCTAACGTATCAATAATTTTCTAGTTCCTCTTTATCGATTCATTATTTAATAAACATATTTTTGCGGATAGATTTATCGGGAATCATAAAAGTTCAGCTTTCGCTTTCTTCTTCGTCGCACGGAGATTGTAAATAATCGAAATAGTTAAAAATAACGGGCGTAGAAAGTTTCGAGTGAAGCGAAGTTTTTATCGGGCGATTTTCCAGGATTTACGCAGCAGTTTCGGATCAACTTGCGCGTTTGAAAACGCCGTGGAAACTTTGTCAAACCGAATAACGCGCGATACGACCGCATCGTCGGATAACGCGATATCGTGTTAACGCGGAAAAACGACTACGAGAAATTTGTCAGTTTTCCTACGCTGCAAGCGGTGTATTTCAATGTTTTAGTCGTTTAATTCCGCGGCAACGTCGACGAGTAAAAAATAAAAAGACCGCGGCGAATTTCTCAGCCGCGTCAATTTCCCCGCTAAGCAAAGTTTGAAGCGACACCGTTTCGTATTTTCCACGTCAACTGTTCCAAGTTGTAAATCCTGCAGCCACTGCGTGTCAGCTTCCGCATACAAATCTATTTATCAAGAAATTTTGCAAATTAGGTAGAAAGCCGAAGAAGAGCGAAGCGACCTTCGACCTTCGGCCGAGAAACGAGGCAATCGGACGAGGGTGCGCTTCATCCTCGGATTCTTAGACTCTGCGCCAGGAAGCTGACCCTCGTTTCTCCTATCGAGCCAACAGGGTACACGGACGCGATTCCTCGAAAATTATGCGACAGCTCATAACGCGTTATGATTGTTCCGCTCGTTTCTGCAAGCGGACGTCGAGGAAACGACCGACGAGATATCTCGGCGTCTTCCTCACGAAACGTAAACGTATCCAGCGTGAATTACGAACGTCCCATCGTATCAGCTCTGCGCCGTTTCTATCGCGAGTCTTGGGGTGTTTCCTGGCCTAATGCTTCGATATTTGCCGAACAATCGTCTTTCATGGTTGTTTATGGACTTGGGTTTGATCCTGCAGAAAATGAAGATCAGCGTGGCCAACGAGCAAACCTCTTAGGACAAATGACTATTGGTGTTTAATTCCTCGTCGATGGATATCGTTATGAAAAATTCTTCCTTTCAAATTATTCCCATGACACGTTATTTCTATCGTTAATCACTTCTCATTATTCTTCGTGATGATCGTCAGTCTTCCTTCAGGTTAATAAACAGTGAGAAACGAAACTCTGATTACAAATAGCTGACACAATTTCGTCGCTTGCTATATGATGTATGTTACGTTGGCTGACTCTACTTAAAGCAGGCTACACACCGCGGGCAAGACGACATCCAGATGTCTACACATCCTCATTGAGTACCCTCGATAGTCCCAAGGACCGACCAGAAATCTCAGGAATTTTCTAGCTAAGGTCCTTCAGACCGAACAAAGATCTCTTTACTGGATCGTTTTCTAAAGTTTATTGTTTACCACGAGAAGACACGGGGAAGTTAATTTTCCTCACGTACGATGCTTCCCACTGGCAACTTTTTCTCGAAGGCGGCTGAGACCCTTCCTGGTCCATCAACCTTCTTATTATCCAGTCAGAAGCAACGTCTACTGCCCTCACTTTCCTGACCAAAATTGTCATCAACAAATCCGATGGTCCCGTGCGCTAGACACACCCGTCGCTAGCTTTCCTCCGACACAGCATCGTCACTGAACTTGGCTTATTCTTCATCGTTGGAATAGTCTTCGTGTCTGTACCGGGTCCCTACCCTTAAATCAATCACTCGCTTAACTTGTACCTACGCACCAGCGTAACTATCTTCTTTGCAAAGTTGTTGGAACAAACATTAATTTGTACGTGCTAATTCAGTGTAAAGTCGATCGAACCACCCTTATTATCCTAATAGAAATAAGGGATCGATCGGTTCGTGGCGTTGATTATCTAATCGTAACGGGAATTTACGACTCCCGTTGACGTGCTTCCTCGCGAACGCGTCTCTCCGCAAATGGTCGATTAAACATGTAATTTTTATCTGAATAATAAGTTGTATTGTTATTTATCGATGGTTGGAGAGATGCGAGACGCCTAGGAAACTTTTTCATAACCTTGCTCCAACATGCTATTCCCAGGAGCGAGACTTCTTAAGTTTAGCGATAAGTTGGAAGTGGAGTTCGGCACCGAGGCTAAGTCAACTTTATAATTCATGACAGAATTTTTGTGCGGCTTTGCAAGTTACGCTTACCTGAACACGGCTTTAGTCGCGTCCCTGGGCGCTTCAATTATGAGACCAGTAACTTTCCATCGCTTATCGTGCCCGTGAATTTCGTTATTCTACAGCTTGAATATGTTACGCGCTGGAAAATAGCATCGCCCTTTTAATTACAAAATCACCGCTGCTCGTGTTCATCGTCTGCTGAAGCATCGACCACCAAAACCTAACATTTACATCAAAGAAATCGAAAGAAAAGATAGAAAAATAGACGCGAGAGTGGGAGGAGCAAATTTTAATCCACGTACTTTCGCAAAAATCCCATAAAATTACCGCGGGGAGACACGGATTCGTTGCGACTATTTCGATAGTTGCAAGTTGCAAGTTACGAGATCGGATCCTCCAAATGAAGAAATTTCGTGAAGAAAGTGTGAATGAAAATTTGGCTTTGCAAGAGGATGACGAACATAATCCTCGGCGAACAAGGGAAACGCGATGGTTTTCCGAAAGAGGAGAGAAGCGCAGATGCGGGGCGCGTAACCGTTGGACGAATTGGCATCGGAAATTCGGAAAACAAGCCCAGTTAAATGACAAACGCTAATGCGAAACGATGCCTCAATTAAACGGCTCTATGCAAATCGCATTTTCCTAGTGGGCGTCGGTCGCGTGTCCCACGTGCGCTTATGCGCGTACGTGGCCGTGGAACAAGCGATGAATTCGCCTGCGACCCCATCGACCAACAAATGGATATGCAGATTTTCCCAATTAATCGAATGATCATTTTTTCTCGCTTCGAAATTCGCCTGCCCCTAGAAAATACGCCAACGATCCCGCGGGAATATTAATAGCTCTTTTGCTCGCAACGACGTCTGGAGCCCACGCAAACGCACCAAACTCCCCGGTAATTGCAAATTAAACTCTGCGAATTTCAGAGCCTTGAGCCTCTCAGCGTACGATTAAAAATTCTGTAACTCTGAGATTTTCGATTTTTCAATGTGAAACCTGTATGTTTCTTTCCTTCTTTAATATCAACAAATACGCTGACTCTAAATAAAAATGTATCGCCAAACAAGCGAAACCTCAAGATGGAGAAACACCCTTAAACAGATTAGAAGTTGCAGAGTTTCTAATTGAAAGATTTAGTGGTATTTTGGAGAACAAAATTTTGGAAAATTTAATTGTGTAGATTGTGCGTTTGCAGCTGTTAACAAGTTAATGTTACATTTTTGCAAGGTTGGCGAGGCAGTATACTAGGAAGACTGATAAGAACCTTTCGAGCAGTTTCTTGAATTTCGTATGTGCTACACAAGGCATATGTTGCACGAGATATGCAAATATGCAAAGTGGGAAGCTTGTACATAACTTTAATTTAAGAGAGTAGCAATTCTGGAATTTTCGCGTAATATTCGACACCCTCGTGGAATTAGATACATCTAGCTCTATTAAAAAGCAAAAAGCAGGAGGGCAGGGTAAATTTATTTGAATTCCTTTCAAATCTTGAATATTCATTACTTTTCACCGACAAATTAAAACAGCACTAGGAACAAGTAACAGAATTTTTTTATTTTTCTATTAATTGTTATCTCTGCCTGACTTTCCTGCGATTATCATTTTCGAACGAAAATTGCTCCAAATTGCTTTAGTTTTTCAAGTATCGTCGATATACGTATGTTAAAAATTGCTTGTTGATTGAAAAAACAATCATATAATATATATATATATATATATTATATGATTGTTTTTTCAATCAACAAGCAATTTATATATAATATATTATATATTTATTATATATTATATTTATATATTTATTATATATTTATAATATATTATATATTTATTATATATATATATATATATATATATATATATATTATATTTAATTTATTTAATATATTGCTCTTGACTAGACGCATCTCTGCTTGCCAAGTAAGTTCATCAACCTCAAGAATCATTACGTTTGATCCCATTGAATAAATAGTAGGTGTAACAGTAAATAAATGGAACGTATTAATTAATATTAATTAATTAATAAATTAAATGTAATTAATATATATTAATTAAATATATATATATATATTATATATATATTAATTAAATAAATTATATATATATATATATATATATATCACACATATATATATATATATATATATATATATATATATCTATGTGTTTAGCATCGACGACAGTTGCTTAGAATTTGATAATTTTGCGATTAAAAATTTCAATAGTCCACATTGGCCCAGTTTCTCAAGCTTAAATTGCAGGGGCAAGAGTAGCATTTATTAGAAAACCGGGAACAGTACATGGTCTCTGAAATCTTCTCTTTACCATTCCTTTGTGTAGCATTGCAACTTCTTACTGCTCATAAATCTTTGCCATCTGCATCCCTACAGTATCGCGCCATTTAGGAAAATTGCGTTAAACGAAATTTCAGCTGCTCTTGACTAGACGCACCTCTGCTTGCCAAGTAAGTTCATCAACCTCAAGAATCATTACGTTTGATCCCATTGAGTAAGTAGTAGGTGTAACAGTAAATAAATGGAACGTATTAATTAATATTAATTAATTGCAAGGTGAGAGAGAAAATTATTGGTTTTGAAGGAATATTAAAAAGAAGTTATATATAAATTACATAATACAGGAAAAAAGATTCTTTTTGCAATATTTTCCTGTCTATGTACTCACAATAATATAATTATATTTCACATTCGTATTCAGGTTACGACAGTTTAATTACATTTAATTTGCCTTTCTGTTTTCCAACAAAATACTACAAAGTGACAAGGATTTCTACGGTGACGAGGAAGCTGGCCTTCGCATCACCATGTTTCACCGTCTAATTGTAAGCCATGCAAACTATTCCTGACAAAATGTTCTTAAAAAGTAGCAGGGAAATTTAGGTAGTGCTTTTTTAGCCGTTTCTCTCTGCATAATTGTCTACGCCAGGAATAGTTTCATGCCGGTGAAACGAAACACGACAAACCGGATTCGCCTTTCAAATAAAATTCTATTTCAAAAATCATCTTTTCCTCGTTCCTGCGAGGCTTCCTTCGCGCGCTTTGTCTATTTTCCCCTGCATCAGACCGGAATAAATAAGTAACGTTGCGGAGTTTCATATTAAAAATATAGTTTAACAACGTAATCCAATAATTCCTTAAACCTCAAATAGCAAATCTTTCCTATTTTTGTTACCTTCTTTCACGTTTCATGTTATTGTATTTTTGTGCAAGTAACATCGCACACACGTTAAACAATGTATGAGCTCTTTTCCATAACTTTTTGTTATACATTGGTGACTTTATAATTGTTCTTCGGGAATGATTTTTGCTATATATAAATCTATTTAATTATGAATTCTTTAATGTAGCTTTTGGCTTTTCTCTTCTTACAAAAAGAATGGTCCACAATGATTCAAATATTCAAACGATAATTTCTTAATTAATATCAAACATTTTTCAACCGAGGTTATTCTTTTTCTTATTGGACTTCTCTTTTGTTAAACGGTATCACACTTCGACTAATTCTTTCTCTTCGATTGATTTTTCTCCCCATACTTTATACATAAAACGCGTGCACAGTGGAGAATTTATTATCAGAATGTTGATGAACTTTTCGATCCAGCATTCCCATTTGCAATTGGATGAAAAATGGCCGGAGAAATGTAGGGGAAGCAGGTTCATCCCGATAATGTGAAAATTTGAAGCTTCAGAGATTATCTTCTTTTCGCTTCTATGGGGAACATTTTAATACAGCGGATCCAAGTAACTTTGAACGACGGTTTCGTCGAAAATTTTTCATTACAAATTTCTAAAGTAAGAAGAAATAATCGTTTTTTATATTTCTTTTTTTTTTTTGTTAGCGTGCTTCGGACCATGCGACTATTTTCGCAGTGGGTAACGGTTTTTCGATTTCGTTTCCATTGCGCGCAGCCTTTCAATTGGATGGCAATGGTGGATGGCCACGCGTCGCGTGCTTTCCTCCTCGTTCGTGGATTTTCATTCTGCCGGTTTCAATTTCGATATTGGCGAATGTTGGATTGGTTTCACGAACCGTCCACATAATCCTTTAGAGTCCCTGGACCGCTACACATACCATTATCACTCGTCTAATTTATTTAATCTCGCCGTAACAAATGGATAAAAATTGATTAGCTTGTCCCAAGAGCTCCTTTCGTTTTATAAAGAAACAATAGGAATAATTTTTATTTTATATTATTTTATCGAATTATGTGCGATTTTCTTCTATTTCCATTATTACGATCATTTTCTATTATTATTCTTAATCGTATTATTCATATCTATTATCATGATCGTAAGATGATTTTATTAATCAATTGATATTAATTCCCCCGTGAAACCAATTCCTTTGGGACAACTTAATATTTTCCCAGGTTTACTTCCCACTCTGATTACCAGTCTGTAGTTATCACGGGACTCCTAACTATATCGATTTTTAAATTGTCCGACTTAAACGGAGAAACTTCATCGACAAGTTAGTAGCTTTAGGCTCTTAAATTTGTTAAATGTTCCCAGTTTCGTGGGTAAGTACACTTGTCTATGGAAGAATGATTCCTACAGAACCATATTTCCGCAAGTACTATATTCGCAGAGACGAAAGCACGGTGAGCCTCAAAGGAAGAGCTCAAATCTTCGGGTCGTTTCGACTCGTCGAAATTGCCCAGTAAACGAGCTTTAACACACGAAAATTTGACGCAGGTTTCGTACGATGGCTCTACGCTCACCTTTTCGGGAGGAGTTTTAAGCTGCCTCGTTTTATTCAACGCACCTAAATGAGGAAGTGAGAGACGTTGATCGTTGACGAATTCTTAATCTTTTTTATAATTTATTTAATCAACACGTTGACCGTTCAGCAAAGTTTCTGGTCAGGCAACCCATATTCGGGTGTCACTTATTTACTACTTGCGAAGTATCATTTTAAATTAATTAAATATCAATTAAATGTAAGATCATTCCATAAAAATAAAACTGTTGAATTGTTATAAAAGTGAATGGTTTATTAAAAAGATGATTTAGAATGCAAAACTTTAAAGCATTCTATACGTAGCTGAGGTTGGTCGGGACAATAAGTTGTTGTTTTCTTTAAAATTTTTGTCTCTGTTCCGTCCATTCGATGTCCTTTATTTGCATATCCTCCTTCTGGAATCATTTTTCCGAACGGCGATATTATGCTGACTCCATCGAAGACAATTAATTAATAATAATAACTTTGCAGCTCCCTCTAACTCTCTAAATATTCCAATGTTTATACCCTTCCTTGTTACAATTTTCTAAACTGAAGCGTTTTCAACAGATTCCCAGGAGGAGTTGGACGCCAAGTTTTCTGTGCCATTTGATTCCTTTTCTAATTTTGGAGGCGTAAGAAACCACTTGGTCGGAATGATCTGTACCACACCTTCCTTCGTTATATCCAACAACAGCTAGTGGTTTGAATATTGCGAACAAACGAAACGAGAGAGCGTTCTTGAGACCACCACTTGAGAACGTTTGGTGCTGCGACACGCGTGGCCTGGCGATTTCCTTGAAAACACGCGCGGCAGTCAACGTGTTAAAAAATATAATTATAAATTGTAAAATCTCTGCTCAACAAACAGAGGTCGTGGAATAAAAATCCTGCCGTGGTTGTCCTATTTCTCGGAGAAACCCTGTTATTCATGGAACCACCTACGACCATGGAGTTTCGTTGAAGAAAAGCTGCAGAAGTAAGAGAAACGAAGAAAAAATGGGAAATGAACGAGCTGAGCCGAGGGCGGATGCAATCTGCGACTCGTCGGTCGTCGGATCGTCGTCGTATCGACGGAGCGCGTGTCGACGAGCACACGGGCGAGACGTATGATCCGCTTAGGGAGATGACGCGGCATTTTCGTGTCTCGCGGGATCCGCGCGCGATTCGCACGAATAACGCGCACGTGCATCGACATCCACCGCCGGATGCGCTGGACTTTTGCCACTTTCGCTCCGATGTATTCAGGCCGCCGCGAAATTGAATTCGTGCACACCCTGACACGCCGCATGCACAACTCCTGCCTCGGGTATTTTATCAACCCTCGTGTACATACTCCAGCGCGAGCTTGAAAGGGTTGCGGCGAACGACGATCGAGAATAGAAATTTTGGTAAATTTTGTCGAAGGCGCAGCGGAGACTTGATTGTTCGACTTAAAAATTTTGACAATTAAAGTGGTTGTTGGCGCGTAGCCACCGTGTGCACTAGGAATTTCTACGCGCATTCGAATATTAGCTGACTTTGTCGCCTGGAACGTGCCGCTTGGTTTCTCATTAATTTTTTCATTTAATTCTACGCTAATTTTAGCAGGCTCGGTTCTAAAATTGAATTTCAAATCGTCAGGTAAAATTGCTAACTTCGCGTAAATTTTCATATTAACGAAGGTGGAGGAATTGATCGTGACACAGGTAATTCGCCTTGTTTGATCGGGACGCTTTGTTTCGATAATTCGTCAACTGGTTGCGAATAGAGGATTATTTATGAAACATGGTAAGTACGGCAATTTATGGGAAGTTACGTAGAATTTCTAGAAATTTACTGGTGTTTGTAAAAGTATTAAACGTGGCAGTGATATCGATACAGAGGAACCGCGATACTTCGCGATTAGCTTAATTAACATTCATTGGCCCCTGATATTATTTAAATGGGAATTCACGATATCTAGCAATTACTTAAAATCAATCATTTAAATTGTCGAACGTTTCAATTTTCATCAACGTATTTAACAAACTATCCCGTGGTATTCGTCGATGGAACGCATCCAAGCTACAACTTTCATCTCAAATCAAATAAATTTGACGAAATTGAAAGCGGCTTGATAAACTCTAGAGAATAAACAAACGAAAACTCGGAGCACTTCGCAGTAAAACAAACTACTTAACAAACCAGTTAACCGAATTTACGGAATTTAGTTTTAGAAATCTGTCGTCAAAATAGGTACAAGCGACGAGTATGTACGTCGAACGAACTGAGATAAAGGTGCTCGACGTATATACTCGTCAAACTCGTGTATACTCGAAAACAACACCAAACTATTTCTCCAAACTTCACCACGACATAACGCTTCGATCTTATCGCGTGTGAAACTTCACTGCACGGCGTCGTCTTTCAAGAAAAAAGTCGAATAGTTGAAGTTGAGCTGTTGTCTGATAATCGTTGGACACCGAACGAAGAAAAAAAGATACTTCAACCGCCAGAAACACCGTAATATGATATTCCACGCGTCGTAGCCTCGCTCGAGGTTCCCATGGGACTGTCACGGCTGAAATTCGAGCAGCTATATTGCTACGTCGCGTGAGATGGTTTGCGGGACATCCCTCATGGTCAGGCCACCTAGGCCTGCCCATCGTCACGGTGGCCCGTATTAGGCCCAAGGAACCCCCATAAACCGCATCCGTTAAACATTAAGGTACAGTCATATAGACATCGCCGGTTTATGAAGGTTCCCAAAAATCCGTTGGTCTGTTGCACATCCTCGCTAATTGCGAAGAAAGCAGATGTGCCCTGCGAAACTGCTGGGTTTTCCCCAAGAACAAGGACACCCATGAGCCAAATTTGCAGGAGACTTTCTCCTCCTATTGTATTTATTAACATTGGCCATAAGCAATGGGCACCGCGGATCGTTACCCTCACTATTCTACCCAAAAGAGTAAACAGCGAATCCGCGTCCTTAGTTCAGGAGGAAACACCCTCACCGAGTTTTCCTCAGTAAGAGCAGAAGAGCAGTCAGGGAGTCTTGAACAGTCACGCCTAGAGCTCGAAAGTGTATTGGAAACATAAGAAAAAAATAAAAGTTTCTTTTCTCCTTAAATTTCCTTTCATTTATTATTATTTTACGTGACAGGACGTTGGACAAAAAATCTCTTCCGTTCGTTCTGCGTCCGTGAAACGCGTATGTTGCAGCACCGCTGCTCTAATTCGTTGTTTGGTCGGTGATTATGGAGGAATCAGGTCGGCGCGAAGTCGATAACTGCGTTCGAAGGCGGCTCGCGTATAAACCACGTCGATGGTCACCATAATCCAGGAACGGCCACGCTCGTAAACAAAGAGCGCGCGACAGCAGCAACTGCGAAACGTGCTCCGAGGAAGCGCGTATCGGCGGCCACCTTCGCCTCGCCATAAATGGCAGCAACGTGAATTTGCAATTGTAACGACGACGTTTCGTGGTTTCTGAAAGCGCCTAGTATACGCGTGACTCGAGTTTCTCTGGGCCTCAGGGTCTCTCAAACTGTTCCGCCGGAAGTCTATCAACTTGGCCAAAGATCTTGTTAAACAGAATTTGGAGATATCAAGAGGAGTCCGAGGATTTGAACGATCTCGCGTCGCTTCATCCGATTTCCTGCGAATCGGACCGCCAATGTCTGCGCAAATCTGCTTTTTTGCGAGTGTAGTTACTGTTAAATAAACGGTAGAACTCGAAGAGAAATTTGTTTTTCTGAGGAAGCGTTTGAAGCGCCGTACCGTGGGAGTCTGTACGGATGAACCTAAGAGAAGGAAATAAAAGAGCGAATCGAGAGCAATTATGCAAATTTGTATGTTTATGAATGTAATTAAGCAGATGAAGGCTAAGCAGAGATTTCATGTAGCAAATATGGCAGGAAGTATTTTGAACATTCTACTTATTTTGCATATTATTCCAACTACAGCTACACCTTCTACGCTTTCGTTGCTCTTGAAATTTAACGTGAACGTATACTTAAGCTGGTAATCATAGTAAACGAAACACGAGTATCTTGTACAGGTTGTTCCAAAAATCGCGGTACAAGCTGCGGGGTGGCGATTTTACGTGGAAAACTAAACCGAGGAACGTGGATAACATTTCTTTGAATATGGAATATTTCCGAAAAAATGACGCATATTATCTGCAAGTTCCGAGGTGCGAAACTTCTCTTTCTGCTCGTGTTTGTGCCACCAAATTCGGAGCGTGCTAAAGGCAGACATAAAGGCAGACAAGAGCGCAATAATTTAGTTGCAGGAGTACAGTACATTCCCAACGCTTGTTACAATCAAAGGATTCTTAACAAGTAGCAACCCCATCCTTATTTAGGAAACTATGTAAATGAAGCAGAGAATAAAAGAACATCGTGGCATTGGCCACGTTTAACACCTTGTTGATCGGTCAGAGTTAACTCGTCCTTTCATAGCCAAACGTTGCAGACTGGCCACGAGTAAACTCGTGATGCGCTACATTTCTGCTGCAAGTAGCTGGAGAATGGACAACCCTGGATTCCGGAGAATGCAGCATTGCACCTGACACTTCTCGAATTTCTCAAGCAGCTCCTTATAACGATGCACCTTTCAAACTAAGAGACCACTTCTTAGGAAAAATAGTCACTGGCAGAGAAACAAATCCAACTATAGGGTGTAGAGTGTGCTGTTGAGAAAGTAGATACATTTGCAATGATTGTTACACAGAAATATTCCGAGTTGAATAATAAATAAACTTTATCAAAGTTTATTTATATTCTACACCGGATAATAGCCGGTGACATGAGACAAATTCTGAGCAACATTGCCGGTCAGCAATGTGTCAACAACGCGAAGGAAACACGAGGAATGTGACAAGTCGAAACTCGCGATTGGCAGGCGCCTGTCGAATTTCCAAGCTCAGTTTTCTCCAAAACGAACCCTCCAACGACGAAATGTTATTCCTCTTTCTCGACTTATTTCTCCACGTAGAATCGCTACCCTGTCACGCTACTCCCCATCTCCATAGTTGGTCCGAATTATGAGGAAGATCACATACGTGAAATTAATACCCAGGATCGATAATTCGAATTTGATAGCAGGGCGAGTCGTAATCGAGTAATTGGAATGAAAAGTTTGAGAAGCACTGAGGCTACGTACAGAGGATGGTCGGAATGCTATGAAACGTGCTCGACAATCATTGTATGGAGAGTCATGAAGCGTTGCTATAGGCACTAAAGGGCAAATGGCTTTCTGCTCTTTGCCAGGCGAACCGCACCGCGTGATTCAAACGCGGCTCTGTTTAAATTTCCACGCCGGTAACGCGTCATTCGGTAAGGTCAGCCATTACGAAAACCCTTCCTTCCTCGACTATACGTCTTTTTAAATTTGCCTGTAACAATACCGGCAGCGCGTTTGCAAAATCATTCTGCCTGTTCTTCTATTTAACGACCTGCTTTTCATTTTCTTTCTTCCCCGGGATCTTAGCGACGTACTGCAAGAATTCATTTCCTTTCTGGCGATAATTTACGCGCCTCTATCGAATAATACGATGGCAATTTCGCGTGGAATAACAATACGACGTAGGTTCAGTTGTCTGGAATTTATTTCCAGAATTTGTCAACGATGTCCGCGAAGCTTGGCGACCTTTTGCGTTTGACGCGATATCACGGACGAAAGGGATCGTAGATGAGACTTTATGGGTGCGGTAGAATGTCGATTATCGGAAATAATAGAGGGATAAATCGTTTCTTGTAATTGCTTTCCTGTATGGCAGATTTGCTAGACCAAACGTCCCAGATATTCAACGAATGGACGTAGAAGGCCGATGAATTATCGAAAGAGGGAAATTTGTAGAATATCCGATCGCGTTGTTTTCCTCGGACCAAGGGCACTGCAATTTATTTTAATGACGTAGAATCGTAAGAAGGGGTTTCTAGCCAAGCTACGAACAAATTTTATACGTCTTTCTTTTTATGAAGGTTCATCACCTTTGTCCCGAGGAAACGCGTCAAATACCTCAGACTTTCCACGCGCGTAACTTAAATCAACGCGAACGGTCGACAACTAAGTGAGTGTCGCGAGGAGAACGCGTCAGCGAGAGGTAAATTCTCGCTACGATTCGGCGAATCGAAGTAGTCGCTCCCCTTGTTTCGGTTAGCATAACAGGGGTGGTTCAATGAATGCAACTGTAGTCCACAGATATATTATATATATTTCCACCAGAGTACAACACTTACAGCTTAGACAGCGATTATTGGACTTCGTCGTGTCGGTTGACAATGATTCACCCGAGGGTTGATAGAGTTAGCGTGTTGAATACCGAGAACTTGTTATAATAGTAGACTTGACTGCCCGCTGAGCGAAAGAACCGTGGAGTTGACTGTCCGAGGAGTGTCAGAGCAGTGTTCTGGACTGTCCGAGGAGTGCGAGAGCAGTGCCAGACCCATCTCCTACTATTTAGGAGGAAAGCTCGACGTGGGTGTACCCTTTTTGAACTAAGAACGCGGATTCGTTGTTCACACTTTTCGGTAGAAAAGCGAGGGCAACGATCCGCGATGCCCATTGGTTATAGCCAATGTTAATAAACGAAATACGAGGAGAAAGTCTGCTGCAGATGCGGCTCATGGGTGTCCTTGTTCCAGGGAAAACCAGCTGTTTCGCGGGGCACATCTGCTTTCTCCGTAATTAGCACGAGCGTGCAACGAACCCAAGGACCGTTCAAAGGACCATCCAGAAACCGAAATTACTTATGTGAATAGAAGTTAAGCTAGAAAGATTCGGTTTATGGTGGTTCCTTGGGTTTATTGTGGGTCAGTATAACGAGGGGTAGGCCCTGGCGGCCGGACCGGGAGGGACCATCTCGCGCGTCGTAACACTTAGTTGCCAACACAATACGTGTATACGAAATCCCGTGGATTAAACAGAGAATTTTCATAAATCGTAGAAATTTGAGTTTTCGGGGAACAGATTGGCTGAAATATGCATCACGTTTTCATATCACAGGCGTGAATTGATTTTTAATTTATATCGCTATTGATCGAAATTACATCGCTATGTTTTGAATGTTTTGTAGGTTGAACAATTGCCAATAGACAAAATTTTCTGAACATTATCGCTTTTTACGGAAGCGAATGATATATAAAGACAGTTGGAGTGGCGATTTTAAATTGTCAGCGTGACAGAGACTCGAGTGAAACAACATCGATTCGAACGTAACATTCGTTGCATAAAGGAAAGCAATGCTGTTTACGTATGGTGCACGCTAGTTTCCATATATAGACAACTTGGAGCAAAATTTACATACTACGTTGTCGCGAATATACCACGTTTAACTTTTTCAGCGACGGGTCAATCGGTTAAGTAATATTTACGTAATCGACATTCCATCACGGCCATAAAACTATCGTATACTGTTCGGTCTTCGTCGCCCGACACGATATCCGACCTCTGTAAATCCATTTCCAATCGACAATCTCTTTAAAATAACGTATTAATAACGGTAATAGGAAAAACGAGATCTGCAAAATGAAATGGACGAAAGAAAGGAAGAAAAAGACTACGAAACGCTTTAATTTTGCTAAAACAAGCAATTTAAAGAATTAATTCGAGTGTGTGAAACACAAAGCGATAGAATATTAAAGAGAAATTAGGAAATTAAACGCAAGATTCGTCGCTCGACGAAACCTAAAACTCCATGTGCAATCGATAACGCTTCCCGTTAAAAGAAGAAAGAAGAGTTTGCGATATGCAAATAACACGTAAAATAGGAATAACGCGATCGTTTATGGAAAAATGAAAGAAGAACGTACAATAACATTTTCATATTATCGGCTTAGTTTGCGAGGAGGTCGAGTTTCAAAATTATTAAATTACTTAAACAATTATTTCTCGGCCAGACCCACAAATGTACAACAAATAAGGAAAATTAAAAACAGCGAAGAATAAACATTATTAATAACATTAATTAAAAGGAAGAAATTAACGAGAATCGCAAGAGTCTATCGAAAGAAATAGTCGAAGGAAGATTAATCCAACGAATGGCTCAAACACAAAGAGTTAAAAAGTAGATACACCAGGGACTGCACGCGCGATTCGTTCGTTAACACCATCAGAGAGAAACTAGCAAAGTAATTTCCTCGATGCTGCCGCCCCTCCATTCGTATTTGGCACCGGGGTTTGTCGACGTTTCACGAGGGATGTTTCTTATTTTTCATAACGGAATAATAGGACGGGAAATACTCACGAGATGAGAGTCCCTGGTGGTGAAGGTGATTGGGTCCGAGGCTCTGGGTTCCCGACAATGGAAATCCATTTTGCCCCAGGCGGCCGCGCCCGCGGCTCCGCTCCTGGCCGCGTCGATCAGCTCCATTTTCACCCCCTCCGCCACGAATTCGACCTGCAAAAAGGGTGGAAAAACATTTTCATTACATCGGCCGGGCTATCTCGATCGCGCCGGATGCGCTGTAACCGGATTTTAATATCGCGATGCAAAGCCTTCGGGGAACAAAGCGCGAATTTGGGAAACGCCGGTATTCGGGCATTATCGACCCGGAAAAAGCGTGTGCGTGCGTTTCGAGAGGAGGTTCAAGCGAAATTCATTTCGCCGCATCATAGGCACCGTTCGTTAGTGTACGGTTATCTGTATGATAATTAGGCGCTCGGCAATTTTCTTTCTTACGAAACATCCCAACGTTTAATCTTCCGGTTAGAAAAGATTTTTGCGATTAGTATTTTTCTGCACTTGTGGTAATTTTTATAGTGAACAGTTTCGCACCGAGAAGCTACGCTTTTTTATTGTATTTTTGGCAATGCGAATTTGCGTAAAACTCCACAGCCTAGCGACGATGGTTCGACGGTTTGTCCCAGGCAATTAATTCAATTTTATGTTATCAAATCATCGGTAATGTTTCAATTTATTTTAATATACAATGAGGGTAAAATATATAACACGACATAACAGCAACAGTTTGAAAATTCAGCATCCTAGTTTCGTCTGGAAGCTACTTCCGTATTTGATTATGCGACTATGTGAGCGTCCTTCTCACAGTCCTGATCCTTAAAAGAGTATTAATAACGCTAGGAATAATATCCACAAAGTTGGACATAGAAACACACCCGAACCAGCTGCAACACAACAAACATCGCAAGAAGACTAAAAAGGAAACACCCAATAGACCTCATAAAAGATATAACATAGAAAAAAAAACGAAGTTGGCACCCCGCTGGGGGTAGCCGCCCACATGCTATATTATTTTTTTATTTATATTTTTTTTTCTTCACCAACAAGATATAACACTTTACCAAATGTCCGCAAGGACAAATTGTAAAATAACCAAAATAAAATAAAATAAAAAAAAAAACAAAGTTGGACAATCCTGGATTTATCTTGCATTTGTGTAGTAACATCTGAGCAGGAGAATTGAAAAATAGCAGACGCATTGTAACAAACAGTTTACGATTATTTCAGCGCGGCTAATGATATTCCTAAGCAGATATTCCCTTCGCGATATTTCTATTGAGGTATTTTTTTTTTTTTTTTATTTTATTTTGGTTATTTTACAATTTGTCCTTATGGACATTTGGTAAAGTGTTATATCTTGTTGGTGAAGAATAAAAATATAAATAAAAAAATAATATAGCATGTGGGCGGCTACCCCCAGCGGGGTGCCAGCTTCGTTTCTTTTTTTCTAAGTTATATCTTTTATGTCTGTTGAGATATGTATAATTTTCCGTGCTGGACTGGGTCAAATGCGTATTGGAGTTGCTTGTATGTAGTATCAGTGTGTGGATACATGTGTGCAAGCGTCGGTGAGCGTCCAGGCTTTAGTTAGGACAAAAGACGATTGGCAGTGGTTTAGAAGCATGTGGAAGAGTCGGTTAGCAGTCGAGTGTAGAGAAAGTGCGGAGACGCGTGCAAGTGTGAATCGAAGAATATGCGAGAAATCCTTCTTGTAATAAATATAATATTATTTTAATATTACACCCCAGTGTATATCCAATGTTCCTTGAACATTATTTCGGCACCAAAGATCCACAATTCTTAACAATTTCATTCGCTACCGACAATCCCAAAGAATAGGAAGCGAGAATAAGAAGGCAACAAGCGAACGAAAAAATCGAATCGTATCGCGGTTCGTAAAAATATTTCAACGTTTGCCTCGTCATCGAACGTTGGTTAAAAATCGAATGAAATAGACTCGTAGGGAAGAGCGACAACCATAAAAGCGATAAAGATAGCAATGAGAATTTACGTAACAATAAGTGGACGAGGAGAATCGGATCGGATATCGCGTATTTTTGTTGCGAATCGCTGGACAGGTGAACAGGCTGAATTGAAAGATAAATCCAGTTACGAGATTATTAACGTACGCATTAACATAGTAATTACGTATTAGCCATGATTTATGTCTTTTATCGAACGCGCAGAATTGCGATTTAGTATCCACTGGAGAGGCGAAACGTTATTTATCAGGATGGTTGAAACCGCGGCGGATAGTTAAAATTCGCTCGTTTTTCTGTCAGATTTACGCGCCAGCTTTTTCATCCCTTGCATAAACAATGCAATCAAGCTAATTAATCGATCCACCGCTTATCGGGCACTAATGAAAAAGGGAAAAAATGCTGAGGGGGTAATCGATCGACGTAATTGGTTCCAAGCAACGACGTTCAATGTGTTGGCAATTTTTATTAATTTAATCGGAACGATGAAGGAATTTGCGCAGAGTGGCGTTTGTGTCAAACGATTACGAAATTTTCAGAATTTGTTATGTATCGTATAGAATTTCCATACCTGTGAAAATGTAACGATATAACGTCCTTTTCCAGATACGGAAAATTTCACATCACCGATATTTACTTATTTTTGTAACAATTTCTTCCAATTTATTCGCCGAGGTTACATGTTAAAAAGTTAGGTGAATGTTAATGCCTGCTATCAGTGCACCGTGTAACATAACACGATGTACGGAATACGATTGCAGTGCTGAAATTTCGTACCTGGAAACTGGAACCTAAAGGCAGTTATTCCGCAAATGATACGTTTCTGTGGTAGTTAGCCTGGAAGGCGAAGTTTCGTTACATCTTAGACGTGTCCTCATAAAAGATATAACATAGAAAAAAAAACGAAGCTGGCACCCCGCTGGGGGTAGCCGCCCACATGCTATATTTTTTTTTCTTCACCAACAAGATATAACACTTTACCAAATGTCCGCAAGGACAAATTGTAAAATAACCAAAATAAAATAAAAAAAAAAAAAAAAAAAAATCTTAGACGTGTTGTCAACAGATTGCAGGAATTCTATGGCGACTAGGCTGTAGATATACTTATTTATATTCAATGTAGATTGTAAAAAGATGCACATAAATAGTTAGGTAGAAATACGTGTACAATTCTTATGTCCTCACAGTAGAACACTTTTTTTGATTTCTAATGGCTCGCGCAATGATCTGATTGTAATTAAAAAATTGTTAACGCTGTTGAAAACATATTTAACGAATCGCGTGCCACGTCCGGCGATCCGTAGCGCGAAAGTAAAATTGATAAATTCTCCTAAACCGAGGTGATTTAAAACGTTTATTCGAAACCGTGTTTAAGTATTTGAAGCGAAAGGCAGTCAAAATCACTGAAAGCTATATCTCGCGAAAACTCATCTAACTGTGTTTTTATATTATGTCTTTATAACGATATTAAGACAATTTAAATTGTAAACAAGTGGGCAGTTGGACGAACGTTGGGGATCTTGCCAAACATTTTCAAAAGAAAAACCCCGACGTTTTTCCATCTCCGACGGATATGAATGTAGCGACTCGGAGAAGTCAGTAGGAGAATATTTACCGTTCGGTTATCGAGTAAATTAGTTATCGTTTTGTCTATCGAAGAATTAGTTATCATTTTGTCTATCGAAGAATCATCGCTTGTCAAACGAAGAATGATCATTTTGTCAGCCGAAGAATTTCATATCCGTCAGTCAATTGTCAATCTCGAAATCGAGTAAAATTTTAATAAATCATTTTAAATTGTTAATCTACTTTCGAACAACTTTAATCCTCTCCCGTGCCAGTATTCCCGCACATAGCAGGTTAGCCGAAAGTGGAGCTTATTGCAAGTTGCATTAAACGTCAGTTGACGCTACCTCCTCGTCGGCGACTAAATAGAACGTAACATCATACACTACCCGATTAAGTCTAAATATTAGGTGTTCCGAAAAGTTTCTTTCCTTTGATAAGGTGATAACAGATGAGCAACAATTTCTGTTTTATATTATTTATTATTATTATATGAATTATTTAATATTTATTATTTCTATTATTATATTCGTGCATAATTCAATAAACTATTATAAAACAAAGAACATTGTACGTCTGTTATTTCCTCATAAAACGAAAGAAACATTTCGGGCAACCTAATATATTAAACTTCATATCATTTCGCGCTAAATTTTCACGTGGCTAGGGAAATGTAGAAAATCGGGCAGAAAAATCAGCTCACTATAGGATAAGCACGTGTACGTACCGAAAAGCGAGCCATAAACTTCACTTAGATGTGCTAGAAGTTCCTAGCGAACGTCTATTGTACGTCCAACATTATCTTACAAAGTTCAAAGCGAATCGGCGATTTCGGGCAGGCGAGCGTCTATGTAACGATCCTTTATGCTTGAAACGCGACGATCAAAGTGCTAAGACCTCATTAAGATTTCTGACAGACCTGTGACTGAATACGCCAACTTTGGCGAGCATTAACGGACGACGGTATAGGCGAGCGAGTGAATCGGCTTGGCTATGCGAGTTGTCTGCGACAAGTGGCACGAAACCATCGAAACCGCGACACACGGTATTATTTCAGAGCTGCTGGACTCGTGTTTAAATTCCACTACAGAATATTCTAGCCGACCATGAATTCGAATTCACGCAAGTGAAATTTCCTGGCTGGAAAGACGATCCACGGGAATGTTATTCAGCGAATGACGAACGTTTCTGTCGTATTTAGACTGCGTGGCTCGATCGTTAAAGTCGACGCAGTTTCGTTGTTTGTTATACAGTGGCGCGAGTAATTGCACATTGTAAAGCCAATGTCATTGTTCGGTTTTTCGTAGAATTAAAACAAAGACCGACAGGTTTATAGTATCAAATTATTAAATGTTTTTTCAAGTCTATCGAAGATTAAATTTCCTGTTGAAGTTGGCTTCTTCGCTGTGAGCAGCGAAACACTGTCAGTGGTTTGGCATCTAGGTCATGAGATGGCAATTCTTTTTCTTTATTTAGTAGATTATTTACAATCAATTCCCATACAATTTGAAGTAAATTTCTTCGGCGTGGTACTGTAACTTGGATTATAAAAGTTTATAGTATGTTTGATTCTAGTTGAATCCAATGCTTCGATCTAAGGGCTACTGCCTTTTTAGTCTGCGGATCTGATCCCTCGTGTCGAGTAATTGGGTAACTAATGGGTTTTGGTGGCTGTTGACTCTTATATTACATCTGTTTCTGAACTTGGATATTTCTTCTTTGACTGTGGGTATCTTGAGGTCGCGATGTATCGTTCCGTTGGTAACATACCAAGCTGCGTCTATCAAGGATCTTGGAGTCTTTGATAGGAATCGTTGGAGAATCTCTACGTTGCAGTTGTTCGCTGCTCCCCATAGTTGGATCCCATAGGTCCAAACAGGTTTCAATATGGCTTTGTACAGCATTATTTTACTCTGCGTGTTTAATTGCAGCGTCTGCCAATGAACCAGTAGAATTTGTTTAGTTTTGTTTTCAGTTCTTTGGATTTCTCTACGATGTGCCGTTTCCGTGTCAGTCTTCTGTCTAGAATCATGCCCAGATATCTGACTGAATCTTTGTTTGGGATTGGAATATTATTTATGGTCACCCATGGCAGGATTGTTTTCGCAGTGTGGAAGTTATACGACTGGATTTATTTTCATTTATTTCGAAGCGCCATTTGTGGAACCATTCTTCCATAGAGTGTAGACCTCGCTGGAGAGTTGAGGAGGCAATTATGCGGTCTGAGTGGGATAAAAAGACCAAATGTAGAGTTTTCTTAGAAGAAGTGACCACTTCAACGATGCAAAATTATGAACATGAATGTAACAATAAACAAAACGCGAGAATTTCAGCAGTTATTGTACGTAGAAAATAGAATATTCTTTCATCTTCTGTGTGTCTAAAATATAACATAAATATGCATAAATATTCTCGATGAAAATTCCGCTCCAAATTGCTAATATCTGATCTTGCATGCTAATGCCGATGCATATTTTTGCAGAATGCAAATAGAGAAACGAAATCTAGATAGAAATACGTTGTGCGATTAGAAGATTATATAAATTCGTTTTCTACTTTGCATTTTTCCGTAGTCCATATGTTCTGCATACTTATGTGTACCAACATATGCAAAATACACTCTACATGCCTCGCACTTACTGCGTATGTGCGTAATATATCACGACGAGGCTATTTGTTAAAAAATAGCCAACTTTCCATCTGGAGAACGAAATGAAACGAAGAGAAAGAGAAAGTTCATGGTTCATTAGCTACGAAATATATCTTGATGAAATATACTGACTCCGTATCAGGTGTTTCTAATTTATTATTCTTTTTATTATTTAATTTTGTCCAGCTGGACATCTGATAAATTTTTCTAGCTTAACCGAACATTATACCTTGGATCTTGCATCGAATCCAAATCAAGAAACGATTTAAAGAGAGCGTAGGAAAAATAGGAGAATATTTCAAGTTTAAGAATTTGGTAAATTCAATGCGACAGCATGCGAGCCATAAGAAAATCTAAAGGAAGCCTCCTGAAGTATACAAATAATTAAACTTAGCAATTTTCTCCCCTGTATATTAAATAAGCCTTATCAGCTTTATCTACTTCTAGTTTTAAACAATACTGCTGTTATTTCCATATTCAGAGATAGGATCACAATAGTTGTTACTATATTGTATGGATAAATTTATCACACCGTTCTGAGTCGAAACACCTTTGTTGGACTAGGGGAAAAAAGAAACAAAAGAACATCTTAAAACTACCCATTGCGTCTACCAATTGTATCTAGAACAATCTTCTAATTACTGTTTTTTGTAACTAACGCATCCACATATGTGGGGCGAGCACAAACTCACGTCATTTTCAACAAGTATCAATTCAGTATACATTTTTGCCATTTCTTAGACATTTATTTGTTAATATTCTCCCAAAGGAAACAGATATTCCACTGTTCTTTTTTTCCGAAAATTATACCGCAGACTTGCAAGGATACTTACATATTTTGTATCTGCAAGAATCTTCTAAATCAACGACGTTCTACGATACGTTCGTTGAAATTAATTACCCTGCGAATGCTTCTCACGTTTACTGTAGCTCTAGAGAACTACGAGTGCTCACGCGCAGCTGTATCTCATTTCGTCCTGGAGATACGGACGAACGTTGGTTGCCTTTCAGCTCTCGCCGATAACATCATTTTTATGAACATTTATAGCAGGCAATTTCTTACGAACATAAAATTCAATTCGAATGGTCCGACTATTCGTGGCGAAGTATCGATCATCTCTTCGCGTGATCCGTGCGTCATTAAGCAAACAATGGTATCCAACGGGGAATCGACAGAACGGGGATATTTCCCCGGAGAGATGGGACACCAGTGGAAAATCCAGTGGCTGCCGCGTTAAATGAAACTTTCGGCGTCGTTCGAAAAAAAAGAAAAGAATCCACTCGCGTGACTTTCTTTGCACCGAGCCCATTCTTTATTTCGCTTTTCCACTGAAGAAAGGAAAAGACAGGGACGAGCTAGCTACCCTATAAATTTCCTTGACAAACGCGCGCATACCCAATAGACCTCATAAAAGATATAACTTAGAAAAAAACGAAGCTGGCACCCCGCTGGGGGTAGCCGCCCACATGCTATATTATTTTTTTTTTTTATATTTTTTTTTTTTTTTCTTCACCAACAAGATATAACACTTTACCAAATGTCCGCAAGGACAAATTGTAAAATAACCAAAATAAAATAAAAAAAAAAAAAAAAAAAACAAACGCGCGCGCGTTTTAATATTTCACCCCTTTTTCCTTCATCGCGCGTTTCGAACGAGAATTTCCAACCGGCAGACGCGTTTCGGTAAGCGCTGCTTCGTGGTCAGAGCTTCCGAGCTTTCTTCAGGTGCGTAAACATTCATTTCGATCGTACAGAGTCCAATAACGATTATCTCAAACCTCTTCAAGTTCCACTTCACCATATGGAGAATTTTTAATATATTTCCCCGTTGGATTCCACGTGTATATTCGTGTTAAGAGCTACGCGATAATAATAGTCCTAGTTTTTTTTTTTTTTACAATTTGTCCTGAAGGACAAAAATAAAATAAAAATAAATATAGCATGTGGGTGCCAACTTCGTGTTTGCTAGGTTATATCTTTTACGAATAATAGTCCTAGTGGATTGAATTTTAATTCTCCAATTCAGCTGCTCTTCCAAGCGCTCTTTTATCGTCGCGGAAATCGTTAACCACATAAAATGGCTAATTAACCTGAGACTCTTATAGGAAGGCTTGCTGAACCCTACGAGTCGAATAACGTTCAATTAGAATTATTTCTCCTCCGCAAGAAACTGCCGCTGTACTTTCCGATAGTAGCGTGCCTTGTTCCGCGACTGACGGCCGGACAGTTACGTTCGCTAAATAAATCGCGGCAGGTTAAAGTGGATCACGCCGAAGCCACGAACGAACGGATCTCGCTTACCTTCCTCAGGCATCCGACGAAGTTGTTGATCCCCTTGGCGCCCTGCAGGGATCTCGCGTCGGCGCCACCGCCCACCAGCAGTCGATCGCTCGCCAAATGTGTGAACGAGCCCGCAGTGTGGCCGTGTTCCGCGTAAATCCCATCGACGATGGCGGACAGCTGCAACAAGCAATGGGGCCAAAGTTCGTCAGGGCTTTCTCGAAAGTTACGGCAGCGTCGCTGGCTTAAAAACCTCTCTCTCTCTCTCTCTCTCTCTCATTCACTCGATAGGTCCCTATTTTGGATTAAAGCACAGCCAACTCGGCCTGTCGCGAACGCGGTTTCGCGCGACAGATTAAATCTCATCGGTCGATGCTGGCTTTCGATCCGAAAGAATTCGCCTCGACACGAGTGAAATTTCGACTGGAATTTCGCCGAGCTCGTAACGTTTGCTCTCCACGGGACAATCGTCGGTACTCGCGTTGTCTGTGCTCTTTTCAGTTAGCAATTTTTTCCTGTTTTTTAATGTATTCTTTTTATTTCTTGGAGATAAGATTTCTTTTCGTTTTTTAGTTTTTGTACGATTAATCGTAGAAGTCTTAGGAGTGTAATTTGCAAAGAGAATATTTTTGCTAATACTGTGACGATTAGCTAGTGGAGGATTAACAGAGCAACAGTTTTAAAGCTCGCTACGTTACCAAGCAATCTCGTATTATCAAAATTCTCTTTATGTTTGCCTCTTGGAATAAATATATACGTGTTCCTTTACTCTCCCTGAAACTCTCAAAATATTCTCGTCACAATATCCGAATATTTAAGATATTCAAATATTCTTGGGACAGTCGTCTACTCAATTAGCAATTTTTTCTGCTCCTCCTGTCTTTCTTTCTTCGTTCTCGGAGATGCCAATTATAAAATAGAAGCTTTGTAATTTTATCCGCAAAGGAACGACTTTTGGAACTATTACTATAGTTCGTTACAGATAATTTTAGAAGCAATTAGAAGTTGTAAAAATCTTCTCTCTCGTGAAGATTATTTGTTCGATTTATATTCGTGTATATTTCAAATTGAAGTGTCAGAAGCGAACTCCCAGTAAGAGAAACGAAAGACAAGAATATGTTGCTACCATCGTTCTCCCACTTATATTACAATCTATTTATTTGAATAATATTTTAGCCGTCACACACTACGCACACTACACACACTAATGTAAAAACATGCTGCACACGATAATGCAACAACGCTGCAGGTTCCAGATTTTAGTCCGCAACGTTTTATCGAATTAGGATATTAAATGATAGAACATGATAGATGTTGCTTGCTTTGTACGTAATTTAATCTGCAACATCTATGTAGCGTATAATGAATTATTAAGGCAAAACCGACGACGACAACCGTAAACCCTGTCTAACGAGAATATAATTTGCCATTAAGGAGGGTCAATCTTACCCTCACGACGCAGATAAATAGATTGGAAAGAAAAACGACCCGTTGCTATTTCGTGTTGCGGTTAATATCTTTCTCCTTGCTGATTAACTATCCTCAGAGGAATAAAGAAACTAGCAATTTTCAGATCGACTTCGACCAGATATTATTCCGCGAACTGCACGTTAACGAATGCGAGAAAAGAAAAAATGTATCGACCATAGCGATACATAATTTATTTATTCCATAGAAAATTAAACAACCACTTCATGACAGGCGTAAAGATTTCCTAGTAATCTGCAATACTCAAAAAATATTCGAGAGTTCGTTGACAAAAATAAATCACGAAAATGAACGACATTTATGGTCATCAGGTGTAACATTGCCAGATCGCTGATCTACAATGTACACTGTAATGTGTTAATTGCACAAACACAGAGTATGTGTTGTAAAACAGAATTAAGTCGCAATGAAATGACCGTTTTCTTCGATGCACGACATTCTCGTCATAACGCAAGATATTGCCATTTCTTCGTGACGAGTATACTCGTCAGCAACAGCTAACTGTAGATACAGAACAAGAATAGAAACACACCCGAACCAGCTGGCAGCTGAAACGTGCAACACAACAAATATCGTAAGAAGACTAAAAAGGAAACACCCAATAGAAATCAGAAAAGATATAACTTAGAAAAAAAAAAAAAAGAAGCTGGCACCCCGCTGGGGGTAGCCGCCCACATCTATATTATTTTTATTCTTCACCAACAAGATATAACACTTTACCAAATGTCCATAAGGACAAATTGTAAAATAACCAAAATAAAATAAAATAAAAAAAAAAAAAAAAACAGCTAACTGTAAACTGTGAACGTAAATGTGCGTTATTCGCGATTACGTCAATTGTATTAATTGCGCCAATGCTTCAGGCTGCGAAAAGTGCTCGGCTATTTCACACGCATCATAGCTAGAACTTCATCAGAGGTCATGGTGGTACAATTATCAGTTGTATGTCTGTCAGTTTTCCGCGATGTTGCAATGCTGGCGAAATATCGATGCACTTGTAGCAGTAGGACGAGGTTTCAACTCTTTCGTTACTGCGGCTGATTATGGTCGTTTGTCACGAAACGATCTACTGCTGCTTGACATACAACGTTCATATTTTTTGAGATGCTTGCCACAAGAAATATGAATGCTTCTTCCCAATACACGGTGACCCAGAATCTGCATGTAAGTCCGTCAGACCGCAACGCTATACATCATTCCATAAATCAACTCTTACGACTCTGCCAAAACTCGTTGCCTCGTACAACAGAACTTGCTGCTCAAAGAACACGGGCTAACAATTTACTTGCTGCACGAGTCCTACGATTTCGCGCATTTCTAGTTGTTTCCTTTATCATGTTCCTGCGAAGTTCATCAATCACGCCGGTATATTATTACAAAGGCAAAATATAAATATTTGGATGAGTGGGTGAAAAATAAGGAACACGGATGGGAGAAAAAGAAAATGAGAAAGCGGGTGCCACCTTTTATTACGTTTTCACCGGTGACATTTTTTACCATATTTTTTGGAATAATTAAAATAAGATAAATTTCATGGACTGAAAAATGTTCAGACACGCGAGTGACTTGGATAACATTGCCAGGGACAAGTGTGAAAACATGATACAATAAATTTGGAAAAATGGAATGTTCTCGCGAAATATACTTCGATCTGTCGCGGTTTCCAGCGCGAAATAACATAGAGCGTCCGCGTTTCCAACGATCAAATTTCATCAGTTTGTTCTATGAGTAGAAACAAAAAAAGAATGTTATATAATCGCAGAGCTGCAAACGGTAATAAAAACGTTGTAACGAAAATTGATAGAAATGAAATTCAGAAAGCAAACATTCCGCCAATGGCAGGTTTTCCAAAAAATGTATTGATTATTTCGGTAAACTTTGCGTCTCCATTCCAACGAAGTAAATTGCTACGCTAAAAGTTGCTGCTACTACGGTTCGCTGACAATTTATTTATTACTCTACTCTACTATTATTATTTAAATTACTAGCAAATTAATTTATTACTTCTCACTTTTCTGACCGACACAAATTCAACGATGTAGCGTTAGAGTAGCCAAAATTAAAGTACCAAATAAATAGAAACAACAAAACCGCAACGACGCGTACCGCAAGCTCATCGGATACGAGAAATCCGACACGCGTCGACGATCTGCTGGAGCTGGCGCGCGAGGAGCAGACAGGAACCAAGTGGCCGAGAAGTTCTCGGTGGAGGGTTGGCAGGATCGCCGTACAATATCCGACGAGGCATCGAGCAACGGTAAACATCGTAATGTAGCACTCGAGCTTGGCAGCCGCCTTTCGAGGAAGCACCGCGCCGCCAACGTTCCCGCCAGCCCCTTAACGAACTGTTCTCTTCCCCTTAATTTTATCACGCCGCCTCTCTCCATCTCCGGCGGATTTGTTTGCTCGCGAAGGAACGACCAAGAGAAGATAAGAACCCAGGAATTATGAGGAGATCGCTGCTCGGCCGCTGGCCCACGGAAGAGCATCCTCCAGAGCAGCCTAATTACGAGCAACGAACCTCGCAGCCACCCCGTAAGAAGAAACCACCGTGGATGGCGTTAGAAGGTGCTGCTACGGTGCAGGAGGAGTACGTCGAGGAGATCTCGCTCTCACGCTATTCCCTTTTAACGGAAAGAGACTCGGAAAAAGAAAAAGGAATGGGATAACCGGCGGATAACGACTATCGACGCCTTCCCTTCAGCTCGTAATGGACTACTCGACGTTGCGCTCCGCGAGAAGAGCCTCTTGTCTAAATGCTAAACTTTATGGGGGCCGCCGCAGTTTCCCTCGGTTGCCCCGGGCTTCTTCTTTGCTCTGCATGACGATAGTCGAGAGAACAACAGCTCCAACGATCTTACGCGACGGATTTTCCAAGATTTTCTGCCTTTTTTTTTTCTTTCTTTGATTGGACGGTCCAGACTTTTTTCTCCTTCTACAAATTGGCATGAAAAGCAGCCACAAGGCAGTCATCTCGTATGGGGTATTTTGGAAGACTCAGTACGTGGTCGTGAAGTGCCCCTTTCACGCGACGCTTTGCCAGAGTTACGACAGTTGGGAGGAAGGGAACGGCGATGCGATGATCTTGTCTGCAAGCTTTTGCATTTTCTATGGAGTTTTGCAAAATTTGTGTTCATTGGGGTAAAAGGCGGAGTAACGACTTTACGCGCCAGATTTTGCACTTGATCTGGCAGTTGGAACATTGTCCTGACTGCGATGAAGGGTAATGGTAAAGTATCGATTCTATGTGGAAGATTTTGGATTTCGTACGGAGTTTTGTAGTTGTAAGTTCGCAAGTGATTAAATTTAATTTGGCTATGGCGTCTCGTAGATTTGTGAGGAATTAAACGATAACACAATGGAATATTTAGAATTTGGATTTCGACGTCGATGAAGATATCGAAGCGTTGAAATAGAATGAAACACGTGAAATTAAAAAACGTGTTTTATCGCGTAGAAAACACTAAACATAGGTCCCCTGGCAGGGGGTTAGCGAGGTAGAAACATTAAACGAGAGAATTTTTCGTTCAGTTTTATGTGTAAATTGATATAAATTGAAGACATATACCTCGATTTCCTGCGTTGATCAATCTATCGGACCAGAAAAATAATTATTTCGCTGACATTGAATTATAAAAATTAATTACCGAACCTGTCAGCGAACACGAAAGGGACAATAGACGCAAATACATGTAATTCATCAGTGACATATTAAATCTTTACGGAAAGACGAACAAAAAATAATATAAATTGTCCGTCAGTTTGAATCCATTTATCAAAATAAGTTAAAATAGACGAAAACCCGCACGAACGTAACTAATTTAGTTAATAGCTCGTTGCAAAAGATTCTGAATTTGTACTGTCTTATTATAATTCTAAACTTTCTGTTTATAGAAAACGAGAAACATTTCGTAAAATAGAAATGTAACCCATATGAATTTAGCAGATAAACGGGAGAAGATTTTCAAATTCAACAATGAATTTTTTTACGAAAATTTCCCTTTCATTCGGTTTCGACGTTAGAGGCTCGTGTTCTTCGACGATTCTGTGTTTAATGGTCTACAAAATTTGATAAATTCGTCGCTTATTTTCAAGAAACATATTTGCGAACCTAGCGAGTCACCGAGAATGAAAAAATCAAGGGAAACTGGTCTTGTCACGTTTTCCTCGCGTGTTCCCGTTTATTGCACGATAGTTTGCCTGATGGAATCTCGTTAATTTCCCATCCAGGAAACAAATTATTACAATAGAACGTCGAGGGAACTGTTTAAAATTCGAATCTCTTGCTTGGGCCTTGGTAATTCCACCCTCGTCTTGAGAATATTCTGCGAGTGTACCACACAGAATTTCGTTTCCTGTTCGCGTTGGATTCTGAGAATTACCGTACGAAGTCCAGACCGGATTGATTGGCTTAATTAAAAAGTTTTACGCTGGTTCCGCCACGAGCCAGGATTTTCCCGCTGGCTCTAAGCCGATATTACTCACCACACTCACCGCTAACCCTTCGACGCGATTAACCCCGTTGTTTAATTCCTCTGCGCGTGGAAAACAGTTACCGCGAAACGGGAAGGACCTGACCTTGTGCACACGCCGAATAACGTTGTTTCGTTGTTTCACTGGATTTGGAAAATTCGCAGCTGTAGATGTTCGCTTCAAGAACTGGCTATCTTTGGATATTTTTCAAGCTTTTGAAAGTTCATCGAATATTACAAATGAAGTGAATAGGTCGTGGTAGTTGTAGTTGCTGGTGTAGATGTTGCTGCTGGGAGATAGTATACTGTTGTATTTTTCTCCTAATTTAAGAATCGTGGAAGAAAAATCGGAAACTACGGGCGCTGGGATTTGAACCCGTGTCCCGAACGTTCGTAACCAAAGGCGCTAACCACTGCGCTACCGTCATCCGGTGGTATTTGTTGTCGCCACACAAATTAAACGAACCTACTTAAACCGAGTCGTCGATTAAGCTGCGATCTACGTATGCTATTTAATAAACAAATAGAATTATCTATGACTTATGAGTTAACGAAAGGATCAAATATTTAATTAATCGAATACTACGAAACTGGAAAGATCTATTTACAGATGCAGATAATTTTATCTTCGCTCTAATAAATTTAAATCATTCTAAGTATTAAAAGTAAAATTATATTACGCGTGACGAATGGAGAAAATTTTCAACAAACTAATCGAATAGTTAAAATTACAATCAGGCGAAACATCGACAAAGCTATCTTTCTAAATCGTACAAGTTTAAGTTTAATTAAAAACCGAAAGGGAAATCTGCATACAGATTGATAATCTTGTCAATTTATTTATTGATCGCGCAATTCGAAAAATTATACGGAAGGACCGTGGAATTTTCTATCGTTGGGAAACCTATTTGGTAAAATATTCTCATTCAACGTTGCTGTAACAACAAGTTGTTACTCGAATTTTCCGCGCTCTTACAACGCTGTATTCGTTCACGATGACCCACCAAATGAGTGACAATTCCGCTTCGTATTATCGTGGAAAAGTTACACAGGAAAGTTGGTGGAAAAGCCGGGAGCACGCGAACGGTACTGAGAGAATATCGAAGTTTATTTTAGAGGCCAATCGAAATTCGTTGGCAGTCGAGGAACACCACGCAAGTCGACTGTTCCAGGGTCGCACAGCTTTCAAGCTGCCTCACAATTAAAACTTACACGTGCCACAATCAGTGCGCGGCACGGAAGCAACCCTTGTCTCGAAACTTGGCAATATTATAGCCGTACAGACGACCGATCTTCCAAGTGGAAGTTCAGTGCGAGATAAGCGCAATCAACGAGCCCGTTCCTTTCATAATTGCACGCTACTGTAATGAGGTCGATGTTCGAGCAATTCCTAAGATTTCAACTTTCTCCGTCACGAGATAAGAAAAGTTTCGTAAATCTATTTATAAATTTATGTCGCGTACTTTGTTTCATTTTCGTCCATTTGTTCTATGTTTCTTTTTTGTACAATTGCACCGTAGACTATCCAAAGTATAACAAGCAACTGTAATGTCAGAAAGTGTAGTTTCGTCGCTTGTCTCGAAGCGATCGAAATCTTCTCGCTAATCATCGACGATGGAAACTCATCCTGCGCGGTGGTTGGCGAGAAATTGCATGAAATGGTCGGGCCGCGAGTCGAACGGGAAATGGAATTGCCGCGGCTCTTTGTCGTTCTGCTAAATTGCTGCAAATTGTTACCATTTTTTATTTCTGTTTGTCGCGGAATGTATCGTCGAAATGAAAATGGCCGGCGGAGTGCAGGGGCGTCGTTAAATCGGCAAAATTACACGGGACAGAGGCCGTTCAGAATGATTTTACACGGCGGTCGTGCCATTTTAAATACTCTGCAATTTGTATAAAATCTCGATTTCTCGCGAGCACCCGACTTTCGTTCGAAGGGGAACAAATTTTCGCTGCAATCTCGTCCATTTCGTTTTAACGCGTAGTTTTCAACCGTAAGAACAGCGACGCCTTCTTTCCTTTTTTTCTCTTTTCCTCCATTATCTTTCGTATCATTCGAAAATCCGATTACAAGCGACTGGCGAATGATTATTTATCCGACCATTTCACGCGAAGTTGTTTCCTTCATTGAACGTACGTAACTTGGAATGCTAATCACGTGCCACATTCACGAGATATTCGTAAAGAATAACAGAGTGAATAATATACAGCAATTCTTGCGAAAAGATAACAAGAACGTACAGAATAAAATTATTTCCTCCGAGGCTGAGTTTTCGAGAAAATCGAGTTCGAGGATTTATCAGGTGAACTTGAACATGGTCAATTCCAGGCTAAATAGGAGAAAATAAATCGCTGGAATTTTATGAATATAAATCGAAGATATAAAATACAATTTTTTACCAATGAAACTTGTAGCTTTCGCCAAAATTTTTCACACCAAAGTAGCATTTAACTGATAAGCAGTTCCCGAAACCAGGAATCTTCTACTTCCAAACAATTTAATATTCTTTTAATTTTCCAAGAATTTAATATTCTTTCGTCGCACATGAAAATTATACGTCGTCGTGTAAAATTACATATTCCAGTGCTTACTGTTTAGTCAACGAACAAACGAGTAATCCTCGTTGTGTTGAAGGAACCTGATAATCGACATCAGCACTGGTATCTCCACGTACTTTCATTGGATACTTGCGGACACATTAGGTCGTCCGAAAATTGTCTTTCTTTTACAGACACGTCTTTTATGCTGCCCACAGGTGACCATAAATAATATCCCAATACCAAACAAAGATTCAGTCAGATATCTGGGCATGATTCTAGACAGAAGAATGGCACATCGTAGAGAAATCCAAAGAACTGAAAACAAAACTGAACAAATTCTACTGGCTCATTGGCGGACACTGCAATTAAACACGCAGAGTAAAATAATGCTATGCAAAGCCATATTGAAACCTGTTTGGACCTATGGGATCCAACTATGGGGAGCAGCGAGCAACTCCAACGTAGAAATTCTCCAACGATTCCAATCAAAGACTCCAAGATCCTTGATAGACGCAGCTTGGTATGTTACCAGCGAAACGATACATCGCGACATCAAGCTACCCACAGTCAAAGAAGAAATATCCGAGTTCAGAAACAGATGTAATATAAGAGTCAACAGCCACCAAAACCCATTAGTTACCCGATTAATTGACACGACGGATCAGATCTGCAGACTAAAAAGGCAGTACCCCTTAGATCGAAGCATTGGATTCAACTAGAATCAAACATACTATGAACTATTATAATGCAAGTTACAGTACCACGCCAAAATAATTTACTTAAAATTCTGTATGAGAATTGATTGTAAATAATCTGTCGAACTTTGTGATTTTTATCGAAATTTTTATCGAGAAATGTTGTGCATTATTTCCTTATGAAACGAAAGAAACTTTTCGAACGACTTAATATCACGTACGTATATTATAAGAAGCGCGTGTTTCGCTGTAATATTAATCCAATTGGAAAATGTTTCGCACCACGCAAGATACGCCAGCGTTAATATATTTACGAATATATTACGCGTATTAGAAGAAACTCGTGTCTCGATGTAATATTAATGTAATTTGAAAATGTTTCGTACCACGCAAGATACGCTGGTGTCTATATATTTACGAATATATTACGTACACGTATTACAAGAAACTCCAGTCTCATTGTAACATTAATGCAATTTCGAAATATTCAGCAGCACACACGATACGTACGTAAAAACTTGTCACGCTAAATGTTTGATTTCTTGCACGAACTGTATGTTAATTTCGCACGTGCCACTGTATATTAACACTAGAACCACCGAGAGTTAACACGAAGCTATTTCTACCAGACCCAGTGAAAACCACTGGTCTTTAAAAAATACGTAATAATAGAATATTTTTATATTTATTGCTTTATTACTTTCTTACGGAAGCAATTCCATGTAATGTGGTACATTTTTGCTATTTTTAATCCATCTGGGATCATCATCCCTAAACGAGGATTGGCACATCTATAAAATTGTAGAACCAGTCTTTTCGATTGCTGTGGCATTTCTAGCCTCAGCATCTAGCGATCCAGCGATCGATCGGGAATTTTCCTGATAACTGATATCGTCATATCGAATGATACGCAAGTTGTAGAAAACGAGGAAGCTGGTTAATTGGGCTTCGACCAACAGAGTGCAGGACTCCTGTACACTTTGACAAGTACCAGTCCTTTTCACTGCTATTGGTACAAGTAGCCTCGATACAAAATTATTTTCAGTTTGAACACGTAAAAAACAAAATAAAATTCATCACATTATTCTTATGTTAATCTCATCGAATCTGCTGTTCCAACAAATCCTAGCGTCTCTGTATCGCGGAAAATCGCGCAAAGTATGGTCGCTTTCGCAATACCTGTGCCAAGTCTTATAAACAAAATGCGCCAGGAGCGCGTAAAAACTAAAGAAATGAAAAAGCTAGGGCACCGTAACTCGTGTTATAACGGCGATATCCATAAAGGGGAAGGAGTTCTCGATGAACTCGTTCGACCGTTCGTTTTATCTAAACAACCGCGCGAAGGAGCATAAGCGGCCGAGAGGCTGGAACGATAATGGCGGTTATTAAAGCGCGATTTTGCGGGCATGCGTTGGCGTTCGAATAATTTTATTAAAGTTCACCGATCAATAGCAATGGCGGGACGATTCGCGCGGTAGAACGAACGGCTGGAAAATTGCGATGCAAAAGTCGTCGAGGTCCTCCGCGAGTCGTATTTTACGATGCCGTTAGAAAGCGGCGATTCTCGAGTTTTTTTACGCGGTTTTTATGCAACCGCGGTTCGCCGACGTTGCCTCGACGAAAGAACACGGGGAAAAACAAGTCTGCGAGAATTTTTCCCGAGCTTTGCTCGTATTAAGCTCGTTTACAAAAGCTGGTCTCGCCGCTGCTTCGGCCGCCCTCTAACCGAAGAAAGCCGCTTTGTATACAACCGTCTTGACACACGATTCAATTTCCAGGCCGCTGTAAAAATGTCGCCCGCGAAACTGTCTGCTTATTTTACGTTTTTCGAAAGTCGGCGGAAATTCGGAGATCGCGTGGTTAAAAATTGCGTTACTTTCGTCGCTACGTATTTTTATTTCCGCCAGTGATTTACATGGATAAGGATTTCCTCGCAATTTTCTTTATGCGCGATAAATGATCCCTCGTATATCGTTTCTGTGATATTAACTTGCGAAATTCGGCTGTTTCGAATCGCATTTGTTAGCGTCTCGATGTAGGAAATTTCTGTGATGATAGGAAATTGCAGCCAATTATCGTTTAAACGATAAGTGGCCTAGTTTCACAGGTTTTAATACACACTTAATTACGATAACATTAAATTAAAAAGTAATTTACTGGTCGATCAGATTTCTAATAAATCCTTCGCTTATTCTTCCATTCCTGACATTCCATTTTCTGGACATTCCATCCTCGTGCGCGTTCACCTGCCAGCTAAAGGTATCAGCCAATTGCTAAGTTGTAAATTGCAAATTATAGGATTTGCCGCTCTTATTACTAAAATTATTATCGCTAAATGAACACTGTTATCGCATATTACGTATGGAAATTCGTCGGCATCAAATTTCCCGCGTTTCGCATGGTGGAAAAGAGCGCAGTTATGACAAAAGGGAGAAATAACAGCAGCCTCGTTTCTCATTTTGTAATTCCAACGTTTCGTTATTATTCTACATGTATTTTTTATACGAAACAATATTATCTTTATTTTAAAGCCAATCTTCCTTGTCTCGCGGACCTCGCTGTATATTTTCTTCTTTCGAAATCAATATTTTCTTCTCACCGACTGTTTAAAAATTGCCACGCTACTGGTAATTTTGGAAAATCAACCGGCACGAGAATCGACAGCAATCAATTTCAATTTCATCGAATGTCCAACGTGGCCGTATTTTCAATAAACTTTGCACCCTTCGCCTTCCACGCTGTATCAGATAAGAGTCGACCGTGATCCGTTATTGCGTATACCGTTTCAGGCAAACGTCAGCTTTCGCGTGTCACGTTAGCTTTCGGGAAATCTTGCTCGACAAGTAAATCGCGTTAATCAATTTCCCAGCGACTACGTTTCACGTTTCTCCGCCAACTTTTTCCACCGTCTGCAGCGCAAGACGTGTCGCTGCTGTACACGTGTCCTGCTATCGTTCGGTTGCGCGAGAAGTCAACGTCAAGGTTTCCTTCGTAAAATCAGCGCTCCAGTGTCTTTCTTAACGATATCTTACCGCTTGACAACGTTTCTCTGTTTGTCTTAACGATAAACGCGTTCAAGTCTCTGCAGGCTTCAGCGTGTTCAGCTTTATGGAATTGGGAAGCTTTGGAAAAATGAAAACAGAGGATATTTGGAATTTATCGTATGACGTGGAATACCCTAAATTAAATATTCTTTCGCGTAACATTATTAGCAGACTGTGGATATTTGTGGATTTTCGCGAAATTAAAAGCTGCACAAATACGCGCGAGAATACACGAGATATCCGAAACAGGGAATTTCGTGCGATATTTTCATATTTGTTTTATCAGCGGAGTACCTTTATATTCGAAAATGCAGGAAGATGGTAAAAATCCGTGGTCCAGTTATTTCATTAAAAATCCATTGGCATTTCTTTCGCAAATAAAACTGCGTTCCTTGTGCCTTTTCCCTCCACGAACCTGTTCAAATCCGCGTTCCTCTTACGCGCCGATAGATACTTTCCGCCGTGACCGAAGGAGTCCAGCTCTGACCTTTTCGCCGTAAGAGCCGTTTAACGAAAGAAATATCAGCGACGAGTGGAATTAATCGCGTTAAGCAATTTTCCAGGCTGCGGAGGCGTCGCCGCGGCATCGCAACTCCGATTCCGTAGGTGGACTGCTGAATACGAATTAGCGAACTCGAATGGAAACTGCGCTGTCCGATGGAAAACAGGCGGAATGGAGAAAGGCGAGAGGAGAGCCGAGAACGTATGGGTTTGCGGACCAAGTAAATTACAGCGTTGGGCTTGCAGCGTGCTGCAGTTTACTTGTTTCATTAATTCTCCCTCTTTCCGCCTCGTGCTTCGTGTTGCTGTTTTCCTCGCTTCCTCTTTTTTCCTTCTCCCCGCTGGTTTCCTTATTAGTTACGCTTTTCCCTTATTACCCTGTCACCCTTTTACGGACCTCGTCTTTGTCTCGCCTTAACGACCCTTCCTTTCCTCTTTTCTTTCCCTTTTCTCCTGTAGCCTGCTCGTACTTCTTTCGAGCGTCTGCCTTTCCCTCTTCAATTTTACTTTTGTTCGTCGAGCAGGAAATTTTGTTCAGGCTGTTTGCAATTTGCTAAACTTACGGCTAACGAGGCTATGAGTAACTGCGAGGGTTGCAGAAGCATATTCCAGGTTTGTGCAACTTTGTGTTCCAAGTATATGGAGCATAAAAGATATAACTTAGAAAAAAAACGAAGCTGGCACCCCGCTGGGGGTAGCCGCCCACATGCTATATTATTTTTTTTTCTTCACCAACAAGATATAACACTTTACCAAATGTCCATAAGGACAAATTGTAAAATAACCAAAATAAAAAAAAAAAAAAAAAGTATATGGAGAAATTAATAGCACGCGATCTAAGGACTATTTTATAATTTTGAATGAAATTTTACGCGTTTCATCGACCTCAAGCTTCGTGCAGTTTCTGCTCTGGACGCTAATTAGTTGCTTTGTCGTAGAAAAGTCGCTGCTCCTTTTTTTTTTTTTATTTTATTTTGGTTATTTTACAATTTGTCCTTATGGACATTTGGTAAAGTGTTATATCTTGTTGGTGAAAAAAAAAAAATAAAAAATAAATATAGCATGTGGGCGGCTACCCCCAGCGGGGTGCCAGCTTCGTTTTTTCTAAGTTATATCTTTTATGATCTGCTCCTTTCGCATCTTTCAACTCGCGCTTGTCAAGTTCTCACACAAACGCTAAGATTATTTAAAGTCACAATTAATTTATTTATTCAGGAGAATAAAATCGCAATTTTTATCAACGTGAACAATGCGAAATGTAAATACGTAGACTGTAATGCACACAATTGCGCCTGCAACGAGGTAAATTTCCAACATTTTTGCTTTTTAATCCTCTTAACAATCCCCGTTTAACATACACCGCTCATAATTCTCGAACCTCGAGTTTCCTTCAGTTTCGCTGATCCGCGTCATCCATTGCTCCCCATTTCGCGTCACTCATTTTCACGCCTCCGCGACACTCATGCACACCCTTCCACCACTTCTATCCATCTCTTATTTATCTCCATTTTCCATTTCATTCGCCCGTTTCCATCTACCATCGGTCTCGGCCACCTCGTCCCCCTTTCCATTTCTCTTTTCGCTTCCACTTTCACGTTCCAGCCTTTCGTTTGCCGTCCTGTCGTCAGCTACCCATCTCTTTTCCCGGCGGCTTGTTTTTCAGCTCTGCCAATTTCCAAGTCGCCTCTTTCCATTTTCCATTATTTACCTCCGTCTCCTAATTCTTTCATCCCAAATAAACCTGTCATTCTCTAATTTCCCAGCGTTCTAAATCTTGCGTCGCGCTCACTAGCTTTCTAATCTTCTCATTCGCAGACTCTATTACTCTCTCGCTTTAGTGTTTACTGTCTTGTTCGGTCTCCAGTTGCTTTGGCAACGTAGATTTATTTGGATTTCAGTTTGAATAATTTACCAAGTTTGCTTAGGAATAATTGCCCAGAGACTTATTACGTTTCAACACAAATTATGTCACGTTATCAGATGACGTTTCGCTGTTAGAGGCGCGATAAGTATCGAAATACGAAGTCTACTGCTGTGTAGGCGTATCGTAATTTACTGAAGAACCGCCAGTTGAATTGAGCGATCTAACCTGACCCGAACTCAAGGCCAATACATGTTAGGTTGTCCGAAAAGTTTCTTTCGTTCTGTGAGGAAATAAAAGACGCACAGTGTTTTTTGTTTTATGCACGACCATAATGATAGAAATATAACGAAATGGATCATAGCTAATGCAATAAAATAATACAAACCAGAAATTGTTGTTCATTTGTTATCACCTTATGAAACGAAAGAAACGTTTTGGACAACCTAATACATTGATATTCTCTTCCAACTGAATTATAACAGACGTTTCTGAGAATGTTGCATGTGCATGTTGCGCCTGTCCAATTTTCGTTTGGAAACGGAAGATGAACAGGCAATACTGTGGCAGAGACGCACATCTATAGGCAGAGTTCAGTGTAGTGGTATCGGCAGTTTTCCCCGAATATCTTGGAAATTAAGCGAGTGCTTATAGGAAAAAGTTATTGAAAATATCGATTTCGACGAGATGCAAGATTTCTACAGTTTCAGCAAAGTTGCTAGTAAATTTATGGATATTATGATGTTCAGCATTTTCCACTCCTTCGATAACTTTAGCCCAAACTGTGTCGGATTCCGCCTGTACCTCTTGGCAGCCATCGTTCTCATGTTTTCTTTCATCTCGCAAAAGTATCTGGTCCGCTGTGTGGTTTTTTATACTTTGGTTAACGCGAGGAATAGCGCGACCATCTTCGGTAATCGTGGCGTGTTTCCACACGTGGCCACGGTGAACGCGTCGCTGGCCGGAAAATATTCGCGAGCTCGGGCGAGACGAAATCTCTCGACAGCGTTTTCTCTTCGTGGCACGATTATGTTCGCGGTCTGGCATTATTTGTTGCGCCTGGAAACGACCGACGGGGAAAATACGCCGGAACCCGGCCACCAGATTGTGTAGGAACATGTGTACGTAGATGGGAAAGCGGATGAAGCCACGACGAGACGAAGAATTGCAGGGAAGAATGTTGGATGCTGTACGTTCTTCGCACACTTGGCACCCGTGTTCTTAATCTTCCTGAGGTATCTGCGCCACATTCTTTCAAATTCTAGGTCGTTTCTCTTGAATTATATAAAATATCGTTGTTGATCAGCTTCCAAGTTTTCTCTGCTATTTCTATCCGTTGGTTCGTACCTTTAACCCTTTGCACTCCTATGTCGAGTGTCACTTGACATCAGTGTTTATCTCAAGAGCTCTTCAGCAACATTAAAACCTGTTTGGACCCACAATTAACAATTGCACCAGATCGGAAGAACCTCATGCCACTCAACGTCGTCTTTAATTTCAGCTGTACAATTAAATCTACAATTCTGCGAGTACTTGTCTCTTGTCTCTTCTTTTTGTCGAGTAGTTAACAGCAATGAAGAAATTAGGCTTCGAAGAGAACATTAAGAATTTTAGACCAGCTAGCACCTTGGAAGAAATTAAGTACAAGTATGTACAATTAATACAAATCAAAGTTACGGATATTTGACTACAATTAACAATTGCTCGAGTTTCGAACAAATTGGAAGATCTTTAATTTCAGGTGTACAATTAAATCTACAATTCTGCGAGTGCTTGTCTCTTCTTTTTGTCGAGTGGTTGTTAAGTAACGTCAAAATTAGGCTTCCAACAGAACAGTAAGAATCTTAGGGAGCTAACATCTTAGAAGAAATTAAGTACAAGTATGTACAATTAATACAAATCAAAGTTACGGATATTTGACTACAATTAATAATTGCACGAGCTTCGAACAAATTGGAAGATCTTTAATTTCAGGTGTACAATTAAATCTACAATTCTACGAGTACTTGTCTCTTCTTTTTGTCGAGTAGTTAACAGCAATGAAGAAATTAGGCTTCGAAGAGAACATTAAGAATTTTAGGCCAGCTAGCACCTTGGAAGAAATTAAGTACAAGTATGTACAATTAATACAAATCAAAGTTACGGATAATTAAATACAATTAACAATTGCACGAGCTTCGAACAGATTGGAAAATCTTCAATTTCAGCTGTACAATTAAATCTACAATTCTGCGAGTACTTGTCTCTAGTCTCTTCTTTTTGTCGAGTAGTTAACAGCAATGAAGAAATTAGGCTTCGAAGAGAATATTAAGAATCTTAGGGAGCTAACATCTTAGAAGAAATTAAGTACAAGTATGTACAATTAATACAAATCAAAGTCATGAACAGTTGACTGCAATTAACAATTGCACGAGCTTCGAACAGATCGGAAGATCTTTAATTTCAGGTGTACAATTAAATCTACAATCCTGCGAGTGCTTGTCTCTTCTTTTTGTCGAGTGGTTGTTAAGTAACGTCAAAATTAGGCTTCCAATAGAACAGTAAGAATCTTAGGGAGCTAACATCTTAGAAGAAATTAAGTACAAGTATGTACAATTAATACAAATCAAATTTCAAAAACAATTCTACGTCACGAATAGTTACTACAATTAACAATTGCACGAGCTTCGAGCAGATCGGAAGGACTTCACGCCATGTAACATCATCTTTAATTTCATCTGTACAATTAAATCTACAATTCTGCAAAAGTCCATTTAAGCTTCTTCACGCGAACGAATATGTACTTAGTCGTCAGACCGAAATTGGTAAATGCAAAAAATGATCGACAGGCGCCATAAAATAGTTGCAATTTTTCCCATGCCAAAGTAGCGTTAAAAATTGTTCGGAACATTTAACTGTGAAAAACGACGGTGATTCGGAACGAACGTGATCGAGCCGGTTCGATGGTTCGCGAACACCAGCATTTCCCCTCGCTTTCATTATTTCAACTACAAATTCCGTATTCGTAAATGCGGGACGTCGTGCGCGTATTTTCATCTCATTTAATTCTTCCAAATCATTAATACGCCGCGAAACGGCCAAGGGATTAACGCCGTAACCGGATTTCACGGTTTTAACGATGCCGATGTCGGTCCGCCGTGGAAAAGCGGTCGATTGGTGCTCATTACGCAATAAAGTTGCCACGCCGCGCTCGCAAAATGATCTATTCCCATGACTGGTCTTTCTCGGCTCCCCTGAAATCCACTTGCGCGCCTCCTGCCCCGCCGCCTAAGCGTTCCATCGCTGGTTTCTTCTCGAGAGCCTTCGTAGATCATGTCGCGCGAAAATAAATGATTTCCCCGTTTTTAACGAGATCGTAAATTACGGCGATGCTCCAAGTGTCTGAAAAGCGGCTCGCGAAATCTTGCCAAGAAAAAAAAAAAAAAAAAAAGAAAGAGGGTGAGAGGGAAGAGAAAAGAAAAGAAGAAAGCGGGAATATCGTGGGTCGAAGGGGAAAGTCCATCGCTGTGGTCCACCGCTGTGACTCGTTCGAGTTAAAGTTAATGAAAGCATCGAAGAGCTTTGGCAAAAACGTAGCATAAAGTGGAAACGATTTGAAAGATCGTTTTGTCGACTAACGTTAACCGATTTGCGCCCTCCGCGAAAAGTATTCTCAAACACAGAGATACGCGTGGCTGTTGTGATATAAAATTAATTATTGTTCCATTTTCTGTTGTGTATGACGGATGATAGAATTTGCAGTAAGTTTGCGCGTGGAATAGTCTGTGGTCCTTTCATTATACGTATTCCTTTTTATGGAAAGCCGGAATGACACGAGTTGCAAAATCGTCGGGCGTTATTTTTACATTCACTCGTGAATTCGTCGACAGCTGCAAGTTGGGCGAAGCAGTGAAGCGCAGGCGAAGCACGTCAGTCACGGCTCTTTTCCATTTCCTTCGAAACGACCGATGCTTTGAGCGTTTCTTTCGCATCGGAGCATCGCGACGCGGTTATTCGAGGTACTCGGTGACTGAAAATTGTTGAAGCACAACCGGCAGTCCTCAGCTTTGTGAATCGTTTTAAGGAAATTAATTAACGAATTCGCACGTTACTTTATGTCTGTGATTTATTCCCTTGGAAACAGGTGTCTCGCAACCGGAGTAGCAACGCTCGATGGTAAAGAGAAAAAGAAAAAAGAAACGATTAAAAATGTTAAATCGTTGAATAATTGAAAGAGCGAATGGAAAGAGTAAGAACGAATTTCTAACGTAATTATGGACGTTGTTTGCACGGAATTACAGCTCGTGATACTTCTAGAACTGCAAATGATTGTCGATCCGTTTAAAACTCCACTCTCATTACATTAATTACGTTTTGTATTTTTAAACTTACTTTCCAAATGTTTAAAAAATATCGCCAAGCTTCGCTGCAACGAAATTTAATTAGCGACAAAGCTGCGCCTGGGAGACATTTTTCCTCGAAAGGCAAAGACTTTCCTCAAACACTGAATAAATTCTCGTAAAGTTCCGCTACTAATTAACAATTCTTTGATTCTTAAACGCGTGTTTGCTTTATAGATTTATCCTTGTTAAAACAGCGCTTTGGAAACTTTCTTTCCTCCTTTCATTACGATGGAACAAGAATGGCATAACACAACAATGCTTGAAAAATGGCCGATAAAATGCAACACCTTTGCGCAGGAACCGGACAAGTCGAAATGTTAAAAGTTGCGGCGAACGAAACTCAATTGAATGCCACTTGTTTAAACAACCACGTTGAGATCTTAGATTTAGGAAGCCATAGGCAAATGATGGAAGAAATGGGATTTTTCAAAAATGTACCTGGAAGATCTTGTCTCGCGCCAAAAAATGGGAATTTCAAGTGAAATATTTTCTTCCTTCGCATCCATTTACTTTTGTTCCATTTTCTCTCGTGTTGCTCAACCAGTTTCCCAGATAACTGGCGCGTATTTACTTCCCTGTGGCTGATTCTTCTTTTTCCGAAGATATTTTGAATCGACGTGAAGGAAACGTACTCGAAACACGTTAACATTAAGATTTCAGAACAAAATACATTTTATATGTACATTTTAAAACAAAAGTGCACAAGTGCTAAACATAGTCGATTTTTCTTCCCAAAGATGACATCGGGCAAGTGGAAAAATTGTCGTGTTGTCTGATAGTCACAGCAACTGCAGCGCACAAAATATGTGAAACTTGGAAGAGCAGAATATTTGTAAAAGAATTTTTGCAACATAGAAGCTTCAAGCAATTTGACAGGCAAATCGTAAGCACGGAAAAGCAACGATCGAGGATCTGTTGGCGAATATTTCATATCTCGATCGGTCTTTTGTCCCCACGTTGGTTTCTGGGCCATTTGCTCCCCTGTTTTCCACTTCTGGCCAAACACGGTTCAACGGCAAACCGATTTACATTTTGATTTAATTTATTCCATCGTAAACTCATAGCGCTCGGCCGACGTGCACGTGTGTACAAACCGGGTCGCTCGGCCGTCACACGAGCGTGTGGCATCCGCGCTTTTTGCGGTGAAATTAAAAACGTTTAGCCGCTCGAAATTGAAAGCTTCCGTGCCACAGGTTCGCAAGAATACACACGCCAGCTTCGTGTATACTTTTGTCCACGTAAAATAGCCGATAAACTAATAAAATGAATTTCGATAAAACTATTCCAGTCGCCTTACTGAAAATCGATCCTGCGCAGCGTTCTTTTTCCAATCCCCTGCTCCTCTGTTACGTACAGTTTATCACGCACGCTATAAACATTTAGAATGTAGCGGCACTCGATAGCAAACTTTCCAACGGTTTCTGTCCCGTGGCTCGCTACACAAAGACCCTATTCTTCGGATAAGATGATTGTCAGATGTCGATACATCCTCGCGGAATATTTTCAGCTAGCCCAAGGACCTGCTATAAGTCTTAGGATTTATTTAGCCAGGGTTCTCCAAAGGGACAGACAGTCTTTCTCTTAGCAGTCCCTGAACCTATCACCTCCTACGGGAAGATACGAGAGATCTGCTTCTCTCGCGTACGATGCTTCCCGCTAGCGACTCTCTTTCAAGGACAGCTAGCATTCTTTTCCAACCACCAACACAAGAATTAGCCAATTAACAACGGCGTCCATTTCCCTCGCTTTCCGAACCAAGGCTTTCCTCGACGATTCCGATGATCTCGCATCCTAAGACACACCCATCACAGTTTCCCTTCGCGGCATCATCGTGACGGAAAGTCAGTCGTCACGTATCTGTCCGAAGCAATAGTTGGTAGTTGGTAATAATCGATCAGAGTTCCTCGGCGTCTTAGGCAATCATCGTGCGAACTTACAGCGCGCACCAAAACGCATCGACCAGAAGTCGAACTTGCAGTTGCGAATCGCGGACCGCTACTAATAATAACCGCGAACCGCTAATTTAATAATCGCGAGTCCTACGCTAAGTGTACACCTTGAATGTAAATTAATAAGTTTCTATTGTTAAATATACTCAAGTGTTTCTTCCTCTCACTATCACGATCCATCACCTCAAGAATTTTATTTACTGCATACGAGACGTTTTGTCATTAGGTGGTGTTAGTTGCCAACCCCATAGACCCCATAAGGACCACGTTACAAATGGAAGTTTCAGAATAGTTTCGCTACTTTTGATGGCATCGCGTTAGCTTCGGGAGAAAGTTTGTCGATGGTAACTGCAATTATTTCAATTTCACGTATTATTTATTGTATTCACGTGTAACGAATAAATGGTAAAGGAAAGAGGATTGAAATCGAGCGAATTAAGCAGCTGGCTGTGTTTCACGAACATACTCGTCGTAGCTTACGTTTTAGGAACTATAACTTTCACAGGTGACGATAAACAATACACCTATTCCAGATAAAGAGTCAGTCAGATGACTCTGGTCAGAAGATTGACATGGAAACAACATATCTTAGATGAAACCAAACTCAAAGCAAAATTTAAAAAATTCTACTAGTTCCAACTTAAACACGCAAAGTAAAATTACATTATACAAGGCCATGTTAAAACCTGTTTGGACCTATGGGATCCAACTATGGGGAACAGCAAGTAATTCCAACATAGAAGCTCTTCAACGATTCCAATCGAAAACCTTAAGATCCCTAACAGATGCACCTTGGTACGTCACCAACGAAACGATACATCACGACCCACCATCGAGATACCCACAGTTAAGGAAGAATTATCCAAATTCAGCAATAGACACAGCACAGGAGTTAACAACCACCAAAACCCTCTAATTACTCTAATTACACCTTAGACCTAAGCACTAGATTCAAATGTGTAGTCCATCGATTGATTTATAATAGTTTTGCTTGTATAAGCATTATTCGTTGATTTTTAATATTTTTAATAATCCTACTGTTCGTTGATTTATGATAATTCTACTTGTAAATTGTATTATTAATGTTTTATAATAATTCTATTTGTATAATCTACTATTAATTTGATTAATTGTATCTATTAATTGTACAATTTAGTTTGTCTAAATGTTTTATTTAGATTATTAATGTTTATTATTAATGTTTTATAATAATTCTATTTGTATAATCTACTATTAACTTGATTAATTGTATCTATTAATTGTACAATTTAGTTTAAGGTCTGTGACAAAATAAGAAAAATTTGCAAATGGTTGAAAATAGTTAATTTTTCTTGTTTAACCAGCCATGCTGTTTCCTTCTATTTTTTAGAATTAAAAAACATGATAGCACTAGAATCAAACATACTATAAACACTTATTAATCATGCCATAGTACCACGTCAGATAAATTTACTTAAAATTCTCTAACGAGAACTGATTGTAAAATAAACGCAAATAAAAAAAAGAAAACGTTTTAGGAACACGCTTTTCAAATAGATCGCAACAGCTAACGAACAGTGTCGAACGAATGAATTAATTAGCGATATGAGATTATGCATAAGAAATAATACAAGTCTGATAAACAATTAATTTGAACGGCGAATAAAATAAAAATTGCCTAGTTAATAAAGTAGCTTATTATTTGTTATTCGATAAAAAAATATTGTTTGCAGAGTGTCGAAAGAGCGCGTTGAAAAAATTCCGTGCAATTCTTCCACGTCAAATGAACGTCGTGTTTTGTCATGTTAATACGTGCAAATGTGTAAATTTAATTTTCACGAATTACAAATGCGCGGTTCACTAAATTAACCATTATGACGTCACATTGTACGCTTCTAACGCAACTGTACGAAATTCGTTATCATTTCCATTTACGCGTAGCCTGACGTATAATGTCTGTCACGTACAATTAATTTCTCTTAATTAACATTCTTATCGAAAAATATTATATATCGTAAATTTGAATATTTGTACATTTGATTATCGTTCTAGCGTACCGAGTTATTTACATTCGACGAATATAGTTCCCTTTGATAACAGATGGAACAGAGGAATTTGTTAAAATTCGTACAACAGCGGCAGGAAAATGTAATCTTCTTGTTTTACCGGATAAAAGAATCTCGGTGTACATCTGCGTCTTTTATTTTTTGACGAACGAGTTTCGCCGATTAAATTGTTTGCCACGCTACGCTAGTTCCCCTACATTTTCTATTTCTACGTAAAAAATAGAAGCAAACAGCACGGCTGGTTAAACAAGAAAAATTAACTATTTTCAACCATTTGCAAATTTTTCTTATTTTGTCGCAGACCTTAAACTAAGTTGTACAATTAATCAAATTAATAGTAGATTATACAAATAGAATTATTATAAAACATGAATAATACAATTTATATACAAGTAGAATTATTTATATACAAGTAGAATTATTTATATACAAATACAAGTAGAATTATCATAAATCAACGAACAGTAGGATTATTAAAAATATTAAAAATCAACGAATAATAACAAGCAAAATTATTATAAATCAATCGATGGACTACACAAGCAACAAGAACTGTTACAAAAGCGACATCACGAGTACGTGATGTTTGAAAATGATCACAGTGTTCCCGACTTTCGACCAAATTACAGAATTGTCAAAATTAATAATTTTACTTATATTAAATTATTACAAATGAAGATTACACATAGAATCATCAGAATTTCAGGAGTTTAATTCTACGTATCGTATTATTTTTCGACTGATTCATCGGGCTATCTTCGTCGTCCATTTTCCAACACTCGAAACGTGTACCTCGTGTGATTTAAGAGCGTCAAGTCCACCGGTAGACCACCGGCAAACGGAAGAATAAGAAGGAAACGACGAAAGAAGAAACCTTTCTGCCTCGATGGCCTGAGAAAAAAAGCAATTTCGAAAGTAGATGTCGAGGAAAGCAATTCGAAAGCACGGGATCCCGACACCTTCGCTACCTTTTTCGACATCTTTAGTTCAACCTGCCGTGAAAAATTAATAACGTGGTATTATTGGACACGGTCAGGGTCGACTGTTCCAAGGAAACTCCATCGATCGGGTTTTAATAAATGACAAGCATTTTTAGGAAAATTCACGCCACGTTATTTCGCTCTGATCCTACGATTCTTTATCCTCCGTAAAAATCCACTGCACTTACGTTTCGCATTCTATCGAGCTGGAGTTGTTTCCTAAATTTGCATTTTTCTCCTCTTCGTTTCGGCCAAGTTCGCATGGAAATGTTTGTATAATTCATTGCAAAGTTTGGAGCACAGTAAAATGATTTTCATTATACAAGACTTCTGTTGAGGAAAGAAAAGAATTTTTCAAAATCCGACAGACATGAAAATTTCTCTATACGTCTATGCATTCGTCATAGTGATTTTCGTCTTCAATTAGTCAATTAGGCTTGGTGCTATAGCCACCTCGTTGATGTCACTTGTGACATAAATCTCGCCGTGGCAAGTTTGCAAAACTGGACGGAAGCTAATGGACTTGGATTTTAAAAATATTTCAGAACTCGATCGAAATTCTCTGTAAAAGAGTCTTCTAATTTGTCTACAGCAGCTTCTTTTCTAATTGCGTAGCTTCGTAGCAGAAAGCAATCGTTGTGGACGAATCGAAACGAGAGAAGGAATCAGAAACGAAACGGAGAAAAGAGCACGTCGCGCAGATATTCAGAGCAGTTTGGAGAAAACACCAACACCACGGGACCGAGAATAGCCTAACGTTTTAAAGGATTCGATCTTCTCTTCTCTATGCGATTTCCATCGTACTTTTGTCGTTGCGAGTGTCAAAGGATGGCGCACGAGAAACTTTTTCGTGCCTTCGAGAAATCGCGACTATTTTTAACAGGATTCCGGTCGTCCATCTCCTTATGTCCGCGGGCTGCGACCTCTTATCCTTCGACTTGTGCCACCCCCTAGGGATACAACGAGAGAAGTCGAAACGTTCCTTCGATCCTTCCTATCCTTTCCTCGTCAACTTCTTATTTCCTGCTACGTGGCTTCTATTCCGCTAACGCGCGACAATTCCACCTTTCCTCGTCCAAAAATTCCTATCTAAAGTTTAACTGCTGGGAGTTTCCCTTTGCAAGTCACACCTCGCTGGGAAATTATCAGCTGGTTTGTATATTTGGTCGGATTGCAAGGATATGGTCGAGTCGGAATGAATTTCTCTCGGTTCCAAGTGACCAGGGAAGGTAGGTTGGCTCGTGCTGTGAAGTAGGCGTATGTTGGTTTATGGTGAAGCTTCGTGCAATATTATTGTAAATAATGTGCACCAGGCTGCGGTCGAGTAACACGTACAAGCGGGCACGAGGAATCCTTGTGAAAAAATAAAAAGAAAACGTAGGACGAAATTGGCTCATTCAAGGTTTCGTTTTTGGGAAAATCGAGTCTGAAAATTTGTCAAGTATTCCTTCGATTATTTAGTCGCGTCTAGTCTAACTGGACAAATTGTAAAGTACAAATTAAATAAAAAAGAAATTATTGAACGCACAAAATTAACGCTCGCAACGTTGAGTCGTAAGCCACGTCTGACTGCGATAATTTAGATAAATTCCAGTTGGGTTGCTTAGTCTCAGCGCCACTTAATGATCAAATTATGTTTCGTCATTGTATAAACACAAAGTGGAGCACATACCTCTACATATGAGCTTCTTGTGGAAAATATTTGAAATTTATCTTGAAGGAAGTATACGTACGAAGTTGCTCTCGAAAATATTCCAAATTCATCTTTGAAGAATCATGGTCGAGTTTTCGTGTACAAAGTTGCCAAAGCATTTCGAACCCGCTAATTCTAATTTCCATGGTGTTGGTTCTTTTGTCTATCGGCGAAGTATATCTATGTCGTTGGAAATGTGTGAAACAGCAAGCGAAATACAATAAAGATATTGTTTCGTCAGAGTTCGTGATACGAATGCAACGTTTGAATCGTGAATTCAGACTCCGTTGCAGTCTCGTGGCCAGCGAACCGTACATTTTCTCCGACTAATCTGATCATTTCGTCACTATCAGAGTCCATTGTACATCCTCGAATATTATCACGAAAACTATTGTATATAGCAGGGAATTTCAAAGGCTATCGATATTTGATATAAACGCTCGCTCAGTGTTCGCCGAGCATTGTCTTCTACCCTAACTCGTGTCAAGTTGACAGTGACGCTAAATTATATTAAATTCGTAAATTACATGCAAAATCATCGTATCATCCTCGTTAGACGATTAGAATAATTATACAGCGCGATTCATTTTTGTACCTAACTCCTGTCAAGTTGACAGTGACGCTAAATTATATTAAATTCGTAAATTACATGCAAAGTCATCGTATCATCCTCGTTAGACGATTAGAATAATTATACAGCGCGATTCATTTTTGTAAGAGTTTAACGATATTTTATAGCAAAATGTATAATTGTCTTTTACCCTAACTCGTGTCAAGTTGACAGTGACGCTAAATTATATTAAATTCGTAAATTACATGCAAAATCGTCGTATCATCCTCGTTAGACGATTAGAATAATTATACAGCGCGATTCATTTTTGTACCTAACTCGTGTCAAGTTGACAGTGACGCTAAATTATATTAAATTCGTAAATTACATGCAAAATCATCGTATCATCCTCGTTAGACGATTAGAATAATTATACAGCGCGATTCATTTTTGTAAGAGTTTAACGATATTTTATAGCAAAATGTATAATTGTCTTTTACCCTAACTCGTGTCAAGTTCACAGTGACGCTAAATTATATTAAATTCGTAAATTACATGCAAAATCATCGTATCATCCTCGTTAGACGATTAGAATAATTATACAGCGCGATTCATTTTTGTAATAGTTAAACAATATTTCACATCAAAATGTACATATTAGGTTGGCAACTTAATTATAATAATATTAGGATATTGTTAAACTATATTAATGTAATCATAATGACAAATAATAATAAATAATTTGGTATAATATAATCAAATATGTTAGTATAATATTATTAAAGCGTTTAAACAGGTGATGTTCCATGGAAGATTCCTAACCTCAAAATATTGGGTTGGCAACTTAATGATAATAATATTAGGATATTGTTAAACTATATTAGTGTAATCGTAGTGACAAATAATAATAAATAATTTGGTATAATATAATCAAATATTTTAGTATAATATTATTAAAACGTCTAAACAGGTGATGTTCAATGGAAGATTCCTAACCTAAAAATATTGGGTTGGCAACTTAATGATAATAATATTAGGATATTGTTAAACTATATTAGTGTAATCGTAGTGACAAATAATAATAAATAATTTGGTACAATATAATCAAATATTGAAGTATAATATCATTCAAGCGTCTAAACAGGTGATGTTCCATGGAAGATTCCTAACCTAAAAATATTGGGTTGGCAAGGCAACTAAGTGATTGCGGATTTGGCCATTACCACCCCATGACAGAAGCCGCAATCACTTAGTTGCCAACCCAATATATACATTTTCATGTGAAATATCGTTAAACTATTACAAAAATGAATCCTGCTGTATAATAAATAAATAAATAAATAAATTTGTACAAGTGTAACTATTAACTATCGTAATTAAATGTAACTAGTAATTATTACAATTAAATCTTGCCAATGTAAAAGTTGAATCTCTCGTATGTTTCATTGATTGTTGCCACAGCCACATACACCGGGTGTCCAAATATTTATGCACACGATATCATCCACCACTTATGTGTATATATATAACTTATGTTATCTAGAGACACGATCGTCATTTCGTTCCCTGATCGAACGAGGGAAATCTTGTTAAGGAAAGGGATCAAGGATTGCGTTTAGGGTTATTGCTCGAAGGAAACCGAACGATTTAATCCTCGTCCAGGTTCTCTGATCCGGCTGCAGGTACGAGGTATTGTCTTTATCGACGTTTTCGGTGAAAATATGTCAAACCGATATTTCGAACGACGGGGAGTCGATGCTTTCAACTGTCGATTAATTTTTAAATTTATGTCAATACACTGGAGGTTGCGATCGATCAGCAGCTTTTATTTGGCGCGCTCACTCGTCTTCCGCATCTGCGATTACCGATTTCCGCGTCCCGACGGTTAAGCAAATAGAAAAAATACCTGAATTTCATCAGCTTATGGGTTTCTTCATTTGCTAAACGCAGCGAAGTAATGAAAAACCTGGTACTCAGATTGTATAGAAAATATGCTATACATTTGTATTATTTTTACGCTGCACGTTATTATTTACTACTACAAATTACATACAGGGAACGTACATGGATTTTAGTTTGGTGTAAATGATATTTCTTCAATTCTGAATTAGTAGGCTGTAATATTAATTATCAAGTTTCACGCGAACATTTACCACATGTTCGTAGCACAGATTGCTTCAAGTTTTCGTTCAAGTTCGGATATGCGAGGAAACACGCAATCGTCAGAAGCGGTTTCTATAATCGACCTTCTATATGGCCACTTATTCATATAATAGCAACTTCTTCATCTATGTCATAAATTTAGCGCGGTTCGCTAACCTTCGCGCACAGTCTGCACACAAGTTAAAAAAGAAGAAAAGAAAAGAGAAAAAGGAAGGAAACGAATAAGAGCAGGCCATTGCTCTCCGTACTTAAGGGAAAGCGCGAATGAATCAATATCCAATAAATCGGCAGACGAGTAGCTACTCACCCTGCAGAAGCTGGTGATGGAGGATATCTGAAACAGAAAGCAGAAAGGAACGATCAATCGTTGGAATACCAAGCGAAATAGCACAGCGATAAATAATTGGATCTCCAACTTCGAGACCGGATCATCGTACCGAATATTCGCACACACTGTAAGTCTCCTTTTGATTATGGCTTGTCCAATGACTTTGTAATATAATAAATATGATATAACGTAGGAATAATAGTGTTTAACACTAGAACTACCACACCAGTCACATCGATTGCTTTTACAATTTTATTTTCAAATTCCTACTTCGTGTTATATTTTTTCCGCAATGATGCAATGACTTTCCCAACGATAACTAAAGGAATAATATAATGAATTTTATTTTGTTTTTTATGTACCAAACTGAAAATAATTTTGTGTCGAGGCTGCTTATACCAATAGCAGTGAAAATGACTGGTACTTGTCAAAGTGTACAGGAGTCCTGCACTCTGTTTATCGAAGCCCAATTAACCGGCTTCCTCGTTTTCTACAACTTGCCACACGTTTTCAAATTTTTATCGCGTATCATTCCATATGACGATATCAGACATCAGAAAAATTCCAGATCGATCGCTGGATCGCTAGATGTTGACACTAGAAATACCACAGCAGTCAAAGCAACTGATTCTACAATTTTATAAATGTGCCAACCCTCGTTTAGGGATGATGATCCCAGATGGATTAAAAATAGCAAAAATGAAAAAATGAAAAAAATCAATGAATGTAAAAATATTGTATTATTATGTACTCTTTAAAGTCATTTTCACTGGTGTTGATACAGGTAGCTTCGTGTTAGCGTGGTGTTGAGTCATCAATTGGAATAATTCGTTCGAAAGCGTGCAGGTCAGTAAAGATTATCAAACACGTACAATTAATAAATTCTATCATTCGCGAGTTTTAATTGAACTATCGATTGGGAAATATTGGAAGCTTTAAATGTTGCTAATTCGAAGAATAGTGTCACCTCTCGTACAATCGGAAGGAATATTATTATTCAGACGTTATAAGTACAAATAACAAACTACCAGTAGTAGTTTCTTCTCTTAAGTAACTGGAGCAAGTTTGACAATAGAAGAAACGGAATTTTGCAAGTAAATTCCCTCATCCTCCGGGTAAACTCGTGCCGTGGAAATCGTCACGAAACGATGATTAAATACAAAGATGGAAGGGAGAAAGCGACCGAACTTCGTCTCGTATATATATAGATACTGCGGAAGAACATTTTAATTAAAGAGATCCGTGTACGCCTAATCTTTTAAAAACAAGCTGCATAGCTCGAGTGGGAAGAGGGCAGCGAACGAATTGAAATTCAAAAGTCGTCTGCAGACAGAAGCGTCGACGACGAAGGAATAAGGAAGCTTTTCGAGGAGCTGGTCGCTAGGCAAAGAGGCTGCAGGAGCTTCTCTACGAAAAACTTTCGTCCTGATTATCATAAGAAGTTTCGCGATGCTCGAAAGAAAAGAAAAAAAAGAGATCGGCCGTTTTACGTATTCCTCGACGTTACAGCGACCGAACTTGTGTGTACACCACCACCGTGGAATTAGATAACCGAGCTGAGTTGTCTTCGAGCGTCGTCGCTCGCACGCTTTTGCTAATGGCGCGCTCTTTTACATTCCTCGCGATCCTCCGTTTTGTAAGTTTCGTCTGGCAAAGGGGATGTGACAGGAGGGCGGAGGGGCGGTTTTAAAACGCCAGACTCTCTAGGTCAGCCGGAATTAGACGCGAATATAGGAACAGTGCGGTTTGGGGTAGTTGCTTAAAAAATACACGGTGTCCTAGTTCTTCTTGGGAAAACGGTGTCAGGGTATCGTACGAGTGGAGATAAGAAAAATGTTGTATAAGCGTAGCCTCGTAGATGTTGACACGTAATCGAAGGCTTTGCATAGCAGCCACCAAGCAGCTGCAATTCAGTACACGTACAGGTGTATGTACTTGTAGATTTTGTCATTTTTTTTCTGTCGTTATTTGTCAAATGTATTTCTTCATGGGCATAGTAATAATAATAATAATAATAATTGTAGATGTTAATAAACGTGAATAAACTGTATATGCTTCCAGAAAATAAGACATTTTTCATTTCAAAGACGAAATGATTGATATTCTTATGTTGCACGGATTGTCTGGGCGCGTGAAAGAATTCGAAGCGATCGATGTTGCTTAATTTAAAGTAATTTGACACACAGTACTTCACGCGTTACGTACGATTAGCCATGAAATTTAATTCGCTACAAGCGTCTGATCAGAGAGAAATGCAAGGATCGTGCGATTCACCGTGTATCGATCTTATTAAATTGGTTCCAGCTGACCCAATTTCCGACGTTTCTTCGTAAAACGAATTGTCCCCGTTTCAGTTTCAACTCTTACTCTCGCGCTCCTCGCAAATAAGGAGAATTAAGCCGAGACAAGTTCGTTGAATTTTAATTTAACGAGTGAAATCTGTTAGGTCAAGGGCGAGAGTATTTTACATTGCAGAAAGCTGTTTCGTTAAATGTTAATTAACGTTCAGATCTACCATCCGGAGAATAAATCAGAGAGAACATAGGCCATTAAAAATAACTAAATGCGTTCGTCTTCACCTTCTACCTTCCCTTCCTTAACATATCTTATTGCTGCAAGTAAATTACTTTATTCTTAATCCAAGGAGCTAGAGAAAATGGGAAAGCTCGTTTCACTATTTTCATTCTCGCCCCCCTGCTTTTTCCTTCCTGTTACTCGTTTCTACGTCTACCGTCGACTTTTAAACTAAAGAAATTTCACCCCCTCGTGCTTCTTCTTACACATTTCATTTGCACCAAAATACCACGACAAACGGGAAATTAGAAAATTACATTTGACGCGTGGCGAGTTTAAATAAAAGTCTACGTCAACCAGACATTCTCTATTCCCCTTGCAATTTTTCTATTTCCCGTGGACAAGTATGGAGATGAAAGGACACCGGGCCTCCCCTTTGCAATTCTTTGGAAAATTCCCAATACTGTAGTCTTCATAAATTAACGCAAATATAATTGTCCGAGACTTGAGATAATGAGCTTGGGCTCCAGGCGACAACTAGTCGCCCAACGTAGCTGCGGTCACGGGATGAACGTTTTACCTAACAGAGGTATAGAATAATTGTATAGCTCTCCTTAAAAAGAATAGTTGTAGCGGCACTCGACAGTAAACATTCCAATGGTTTCTGCCCCGTGGCTCGCCACACACAGACCCTATTCTTCGGGCAAGATGATTGCCAGCTGTCGATGCATCTCCACAGTACATGATCAGCTAGCTTGAGGACCCGCTACAAATCTTAGGATTTAGTTAACTAAGGTCCTTCAAACGGACAGGCAGTCTTTATCCCAACAGTCTCTAAATCTATCACCTACTACGGGAAGATACGGGAAATCTGCTTTCCTCACGAACGACGCTTCCCGCTAGCAACTTTCTCTCAAGGGCGGCTAGCATCTTTCTCTAACCACCGACATAGAAATTAACCAATTAACAGCAACGTCCATTTCCCTCACTTTCCGAACGAGAGTTGTCCTCGACGAATCCGATGATCTCGTGCCCTGAGACACACCCCATCATAGGTTTCCTCCGCAGCATCACCGTGACGGAGAGGCACATTCTCGCGCGATCTCGTCAGCGGATACTTCACGTTTTTAACCACGAGTCCGACTTAGACCTTGGAAGAAAGTATGTTTGTCATCCCGTTGACCGCGGATTCGTTATCCAACCTAGGACCATTGTCATCAGCGTCTAATCACCGCGGTCACTTGTCGATTATGTGATACTCACACTTGTGCTAATCAACGTTACCTCGATTGTATAACAACGATGGCCAATTCCAGTGAAGATTCATTACACGCCCCTACCTTTAATCATAACGTTAAACCGACATATATTTAGAGGCTACAAAAGGAATTGTGAGATAACAAACAACGTTTGAGGACAAATAGTGTTTCCAAGACGTCTAGGGCGCAATCATGTTCAACGCTACGAACGTTCGAGAGACTCTGCGCGGGAATAAAAATTCATTTCAAATTTCTGATTTCTGACTGTGAAGACATCGCGAACCGAAACAAAGTAGGAGAAAATTGTTTGAACAACAAAGAAAAGGAAGAAGCATGGCCAGATGTAATACAACTTTCTCAGTTGTCAAACGACCATTCACATCGTCCGCTATCTCGTTACACCGTAAAATGATGCGATATTAAAAATCCAAGCTGCGATATTAAAACTAGGGAACGAGATACTCTCTTTTTCTGGTCGATCGGAATGGGGCGAAATAAAAATCGAGAGGATTAAAGGAAAAGTAGCATCGCGGTAATAACAATGGTTGCTGGTTGCAAGCGTTGCTCGAATACCGCTGGCTTCCCACGTTTTAATGAAAGTCCTTTCTCCGAAACGTAATGAACTTGACCGAACTTTATCGTCGCGAGTTGATCAGCGAATTTAATCGGCCGCCAGCGAAGCGGATAACCGATCAGAGGCGAACAATGGACTTACCAAGTTGCCTGGTCGTGGCGGTAGTTACGTCATAACTGGCAAATCAAGCTCTGTCAGGCGTGTGCATGTACGCGAGGGCTTGTTAAAGTTGTTGGAAATTTTTCTTATTTCGAGAAACTATCGCGTTAAGGTACAGCGAGTAATCCGTTTATTGAAAGTCAGTCAGACGTATGAATATAATTGTTCGCTTGTAAGGAATTATACAGGCCGTTTAAAGGAGAAACCTAAGGCTTTAAACATCGATAATTCGATGTTCGTTCGCGCGACAAGGTAAAAGATTGGAATATTAAGAGACATGACGAAAGCTAAGTAAAAGTTATTTTACAAAATTTTATTGGAATAACGAACAACGAATAAAAATAAAGAATCGAATTTTTGTTCACCATCATCGATGAACAAATATCCGATCGAACAAGAACGAGAATTTACTCGAATAAGAATTCAGTTGAAGAGAAATTTAATCGCATAACTCGTTCGAATAAAATGATACATTGTGGATAAATATTTCTGTGTTACATCGTATGTGAGGTATATATTTTCAAGCCTCGTCGTTCATTCGTTGCAATATTGGCTTTTATAACTAAATTTTTGCCAATACCAGATTAGAAAGTTTACCGTCGCTTGGTAAATTATTCATCTGATAAATTAATACTCGGAACTGTATCGGTATATATTTGTACAAAATTAAGTGAAAACAAACAATTACTCGTATTATAATTCCAATAATTCTGCGATCCTTGTTCGAACAAATATAGAAAATAATTTGTTACGGATAACAAGTAATTATTCCAGGGAAAAAGTATTTTCACTATTTCCACTGATATCAACTCATTCCGCTAATTATCTTAGATGTTTATTCAAAATAATTTGAACAAAATGCTGTATAGTGACTCTGGTGCAAAGTAATTTATTGCAATTTAATATAATGATAATAATTAATAATTAAATAATAATAATAATTAATAACGTGACTAAGAACTTGACGTTATTGTACTGTATCTTATATTTGCAACATGCAAACTTGTTGTATCTTAAAAGTACATGGACAGCATGAGAAAGCACTATAAAACAAGTATGATAAAAGCGTGAAAAATATTTCACATCGTAACCCAACCAAACTACGTACGTTAGCACGTGACAGTTAAGAAGCTAAGGGTTTAATGTAACAGGAGTTGAGGAATTTTCAAATCATCGACGTTACAGCTGCCTTCTACACTCGGTTATTTAATTACAATTATTTAATTACGTTTTATCTTTAATTTTCTAACGTAGCTAGATTTTCAATTCGCTTTTAACATTGTTTATTTTTAATAAATTTATCGATTCCGAATATAGTGTTTAATGGTTTACGTGACGTTCGATACTGATTTATCAAATATCATTAACTGACGCGATAAGCCCCGCTCTGATCGTGTACTAATACCGTTAATTAATTACATTTAGAATTATTATCCTGCGGTATAATCGCACATTCATTTACGTTTTAATGTCAAATATACATAATTAATCACTAATGACAGAGACGAGAGAGATATACATATTATCTGCCGTATTATTGCTATGTAATTATAGTTCATACAGAGACTAATCTGAGCGCAGCAATGTAATCAATTTCATTATTTATAACGATGTACTTCCAAAAAACCTGTGTTAGTTCGTAAAAACGTTACGTGTATACACATCGATTTCATTTCGGTTTTCATTTAACTATAATTATTCATATTCGTCGTACAGTTAACTACGCGTTAACCAGTTAGCTGTTTTTGACGAGTATACTCGTCAAGAAGAGACGACATTATTTTGTATTACAACGAGTCCTCTCAGTAAGAAAATTAAAAAAACATTAGTTTCGTTACAACCTAATTTTATATTGCAACAGCCACGCATATTCTGCGTTTGACGAGTATACTCGTCACGAAGAGACGACTCTACTTTGTGTTACGACGAGCGCCTTCGATAATAAATTTAAAAAACGAAACAGTCGTTTCCTTGCAACTTAATTTTATATTGCAACATCCACGCATATTCTGCGTTTGACGAGTATACTCGTCACGAACAGACGATTCTACTTTGTGTTACGACGAGCGCCTTCGATAATAAATTTAAAAAACGAAACAGTCGTTTCCTTGCAACTTAATTTTATATTGCAACATCCACGCATACTCTGCGTTTGACGAGTATACTCGTCACGAAGAGACGACATTATTTTGTGTTACGACGAGCCCTGTCGGTAACAAAATTAAAAAAACAGTAGTTTCGTTACAACTTAATTTTATATTGCAACAGCTACGCATATTCTGCGTTTGACGAGTATACTCGTCACGAAGAGACGACATTATTTTGTATTACAACGAGCCCTGTCGGTAACAAAATTAAAAAAAAACAGTAGTTTCGTTACAACTTAATTTTATATTGCAACAGCCATGCATATTCTGCGTTTGACGAGTATACTCGTCATCGCTTACTTTTTGTCACGCGCTTTTCAAAGACGGCGTTACGTTTAACTGGTTATATACCGATTATTATCGACTAGCTAATAGCAACACGTCATACTCAGACTGCGTTTCTACAAATTCAAATATTTATGATGAAAAATATGCGAAAATAGACGCAGAAAAGGGATAGAAATATTCGAATAAATATTTCCCTGGTGCAAACGCCGTAACAAGTATCGTGTCGCAGATAATCTGTATATTTCCCACGCTACCTACATCTGGCACACATTTTCCTACACTCGCATGTGCCACGAAAGCGTACGAATTCGTAGTCCGCTGGTAGGAAAGACGTGTTCTTTAGAAAGCGGCCGAAACGTCGCATGTCGTAGACCTCCGCCTTTCCACTCAATAAACCAAACTTCCTTCAAATTCGCCATCCGAAAGCTAACCTTGAGGTGGCTGAAGCGAACAGATGCTGCAGCCCGAACATCCCCTGATACCCAAGTTACAAGTTAAAGCCGCGCCTCGAAAAGACAGATTGCGCGATCTCTCGCGTGTCATTGGTCCGGCATATACATCCGCAATGTATATTCCGGCCCGAGTGGCAATCTCTGTGTGCGCGTCTCTGTCGCCCTCGAGAGTCACGGTTATCGTGGCATCTCGCTCCCCGCAGCTTCTTTATGCCCGAGGAGAAACGCGACGACCGGAAGCAACGGCTGAGAGCCGCGCGCCCGGTGACACATCCATCCAGAAAGAGACCGGAAAAGGGATATTTCGGTAGCGTGTGTGGCCGTGGTGCGCGCTCGGCCAACTATAAATCAACGAGCACCAACTCGGCTTCAACTTATGCATCGATACGTATCCTTCGTCGTCGCGACGCGGCAAACTCACGGAATACCTGGCAATATCGTATCGAACTGTGCCATCTTCGGCCAGTTTTCCTCCCTCGAGGCAAAATCCATCCAACGAAGCAACGAAATAGCGACGCCTCTTACGTAACGCGCGCGATAGAACGAGCGCGGATTTTTCTCGTTTGGATAATTATGTAAGAAGGTGAAAAATGGTTGACACGGGAAATTTGCACCAGCACTTTTTTTGGATATCTCTATAGAATAATCACATTTTGCTGTGGAATATTATTATTGTTAAATATATTGATTGGTAAATATATTACATCACATAAAACAGGAACTCGTTGCAACCAATTCGCATGTCCTGACAGGATCAATCCTATTAGAAACTCGTCAAAGGAACGAGCTTATCTTACTCAGTGTACCTTGGTCCTTCTAATTTCTTTCAACGCAATTGCAATTTCAACCTTCCACAAGGCAAACTCCCATCAAACACGTCCAAACATCTGTCACACGCGCCATTCCTGTTTCACTACTCAACCAATCGCTCGATAATCTCACAAATATTACACGCACAATGTCAATTACATATTTAATAACTATATATCACACACACACATATACAAACGTCTAACCAGAGCAAGCAACAACCCTACTCATTCCCATTCAATGTCAAGCCTCTGCAAACGAGACGTAGCTTTCGCTTGGCCTGCGAGTGACACGCGTGCACCTACCCCACCCTGCGCACACCCTCCGAGTACTGTTCTCACCTTTAACGAGTACAGTTTGTCTAGAATTCACCTGCGCGATGGTGGGGGTGTCTAGACATCCAATCTCTTTGCCCTCTTCGTCGCACGCGCTGCGACTTGCATTAGCGTTCACGCCGGAAGCTGCAGCCACCTGGGGCGTACACACGCGATCGACGGCTAAGATTCGAGAGATTTTTCCTCACGAGACCGCCTGTACGTCGCGCCAAGTGCCAAGTGCCAAGTGCCAAATGCATATAGGGTGGTCGAATTATCCGAATTACAGACAGATAGTGCTAATGGTGACGAAACTATCGACGCTGAAACGTAGACGATGGCGGGAGGGTAAATCACAGACACACTCGACAGTTAGCTGTTCTCGACGAGTATACTCGTCGTGGCTTACTTTTCAAAAGCAAAAGCTAAAGTTTTCAAAGAGCAACGGACAACTGTTAATTATTGAATTGACAGTCAAATGCTGTGATAGATACAGACGGTTTACAGCCATGAAACACGTAGCAAATGTTTCCCAGTTGCCTGGGACACCCTGTAGAGTAAATTGTACAAGTTTGCCTGCCTGGCGCGGAAAAGGACCAGCTTATCGATACGTGGCGCCGGCACAAAGAAATGGCGGTGGTGTAATGCGCGTACACGCGTTCGGCAAACGAACCAGCAAGAGGATGGTGGAAACGTCTGGTGAAATTGAGCCCGTGTTTGTCTTTTGGCAAAGGTGGAAATTGGTCGACGAATTTCTCGCGCTGCAATATCGTTCAACCGTGGCCAAGATATTCTCGAGGATTTAATGGTATTCGCGAGGGGATTAATGATGGTAGAGCCGCGGTTTTACTTTGGACTTACAGAAAGTGCTAGCGATCAAGGGATTAACGGTGCGACGAGGGTATTGGAATTGGAACGTCGGAGAAGCGTGGAAACGGAAAAATTGATGTGACGAGTTCGGTATAAGTGGGAAGTTGAAACATTAAAAATCGAACGACTTAAGAAGCAAACGTGAAGACTATTTTTATTATTTGCATACTTGCGTCGCTTATCGCTACGATTCTATGGACTTTTAGCTTTACGCACTTGGAGAAAGAGCGAGGAAAGGATACGAATTTATCGAGGAAATCAAGTTTGAATAATTTAGTTTGTCAGTTAGGAAACGAAGTTTGACGAAATGAACTTTCACAATATAATGCTTGTAACTTAATTAGGCGTCAGAGTAAACTTACGAGAGTTCTTTTAATCCTTTTTCAATTTGAAAAATTGCAAAATACTGCGACGAGATACTTTATCATGAAAATAGATTCTTGTCAAAAGAAGGAATATCTACTTAATTTCATTAATATTCAGGCACTTTGTTCCTCGCTAATATTTCTTCCCTGTAATTCTCTATTATTCGACAATTTTCTTTCTAATTGCAATTATCTGCAACGATGTACTCTACGCACTGTAAAATAGTTCAAAATGAACGTTCTTTATTTTTTTAAATTATAATTATAATATTATTAATATTTTTAAAATTAGCTCCTACATTGGTATTTGTTAATTTTAAATTTATTTAATTACACATTCATCGTGCTGTGTTCATTTTTTTAACCCCAACGTGATTGGCATTTAGGATTATCACGTAGGTTTAACATACGACAGTCTCCAAAGCTAAAATAAATCAGTTCGACGCTTCTATCTTTTTCTATACTTTACGCGCAATTTACATTTCTTCTCCGTAAAAAATCGCTTTTTATCTTACGTCGTTTACAATTCTAATTCCTCGATTATTATGATACGGACGAGATAACGAGGTACGTTCCAGATGATTGTCTCGGATGTTAGGCTGAAAAATAATTCTTCTGCCAATGGTAATAACATTATGAATTAAGATGAATCTCGTTAATATTCTGTTCTGTCCTTGTATTTTCCTTATTGACTTACCGATGGAATAAATTTGTCTGCAATTTCCATAAAATTCTTCTTTTTCTACGTGCCGTGGCGTCGTATTTGAAAGACGCGTGAACACGTAAACCCGATCGACCCAGTTTTACAAGAATTTATAATTCAGACTGGACTATCGTAACTAATATCCTGAAAAATGAACGGAATATAGTGCGAAATAGATTCTAACAGAATTCCACGTAGATAAGGAACAATACTTCGATTTCTTCTTTCTTCGAATTTTCCATCCACTGTATATATAAATTGTTTAATGCAACAGATAAGGAACAAATACGAATAAAACACGAAATAGCAGAATATGCTTCTTATTTCTATAGATTTTCCAACTGTATTGCTATTATTCGATTGAAGAAGATAAAATACGAATTTTCTTTGTATTTTCTATTTCTTCATATCTTCCTTATATTTCTAAAAAGTTTAGAGATTGCAATGATAACGAACGAATTTTTAATTAGTAGAATACCCTTGTTATTCCTGTAGATATTCCATCTGTATTGCTATTATCCGATTGAAGAAGACAAAGTACAAATTTTCTTTGTATCTTCTATTTCTTCATATCTTCCTTATATTACTAGAAGGTTTAGAGATTGCAATGATAACGAACGAATTTTTAATTAGCAGAATTTCCGTGTTATTTCTGTAGATTTTCCAATTGTATTGCTATTATCCGATTGAAGAAGATAAAATACGAATTTTCTTTGTATCTTCTATTTCTTCATATCTTCCTTATATTTCTAGCAAGTTTAGAGATTGTAATGATAACGAACGAATTTTTAATTAGTAGAATACCCTTGTTATTCCTGTGGATTTTCCAACTGTATTGTTATTATCCGATTGAAGAAGACAAAGTACAAATTTTCTTTGTATCTTCTATTTCTTCATATCTTCCTTATATTTCTAAAAAGTTTAGAGATTGTAATGATAACGAACGAATTTTTAATTAGTAGAATACCCTTGTTATTCCTGTGGATTTTCCAACTGTATTGCTATTATCCGATTGAAGAAGACAAAGTACAAATTTTCTTTGTATCTTCTATTTCTTCATATCTTCCTTATATTTCTAGCAAGTTTACACTGCAATGATAATGAACGCATTTCTAATTAGCAGTATATCCGTATTATTTCTGTGGATTTTCCATCTGTATTGCTATTATCCGATTGAAGAAGACAAAGTAAAAATTTTCTTTGTATCTTATGTTTCTTCATATCTTCCTTATATTTCTAGCAAGATTAGAGATCGTAATGATAACGAACGCATTTTTAATTAGCAGAATTTCCGTGTTATTTCTATAGATTTTCCAACTATATTGCTATTATTCGATTGAAGAAGACAAAGTAAAAATTTTCTTTGTATCTTATGTTTCTTCATATCTTCCTTATATTTCTAGCAAGTTTACACTGCAATGATAATGAACGCATTCCTAATTAGCAGTATATCCGTATTATTCCTGTGGATTTTCCAATTGTATTGCTATCATCTGATTGAAGAAGACAAAGTACAAACTTTCTTTGTATCTTCTATTTCTTCATATCTTCCTTATATTTCTAGCAAGTTTACACTGCAATGATAACGAACGCATTTTTAATTAGCAGAATACCCGTGTTATTTCTATAGATTTTCCATCTGTATTGCTATTATCCGATTGAAGAAGACAAAGTACAAATTTTCTTTGTATCTTCTATTTCTTTATATCTTCCTTATATTTCTAGCAAGATTACACTGCAATGATAACAAACGAATTTTTAATTAGCAAAATATCCGTGTTATTCCTGTAGATTTTCCATCTGTATTGCTATTATCCGATTGAAGAAGAAAAAATACAAATTTTCTTTGTATCTTCTATTTCTTCATATCTTCCTTATATTTCTAGAAGGTTTAGAGATTGTAATGATAACGAACGAATTTTTAATTAGTAGAGTACCCTTGTTATTCCTGTAGATTTTCCATGTGTATTGCTATTATCCGATTGAAGAAGACAAAGTAAAAATTTTCTTTGTATCTTATATTTCTTCATATCTTCCTTATATTTCTAGCAAGATTACACTGCAATGATAATGAACGCATTTCTAATTAGCAGTATATCCGTATTATTTCTGTGGATTTTCCATCTGTATTGCTATTATCCGATTGAAGAAGACAAAGTACAAATTTTCTTTGTATCTTCTATTTCTTCATATCTTCCTTATATTTCCAGCAAGTTTAGAAACTGCAATGATAACGAACAAACGCATGAAGTATCTAAAACGAACGTATTTTTAATTCGCCGTGTTTTACGTTTTACACGAAGACGTTTTGTACAAATTGTAGCATCGAATCAGCGAAGGAAGAAGTTCGCAGAGAAAATGAAAAGTGCAAAGCGATCAAAGACAAATAACATTTTTCTAATTTCACTAATTGAACTTGATAACATACGCTACTGATGGGGCGATTTTTTGAAATCTTCCAACAAAGTGATAATCGGAACATTGTTCGAATATTTACGTTTTCCACGGAGCTCTCGATAATCCTCTTCGTCTCTTTGAAACCGCGATCCTTCTTCGAGAATTCCAGCAACGAGATTCCTTGCAGTCGCTCAGACGAGACTCTTACATGCCGATACAGCGTTTCGTCTTTTAATCCTTCCGCCTTCTTTAATCGTTTCGTCATTCATCGAGCTTAAAGCGGGTTTCGCGAGGCCGGAAACGATACAGCTGAAAAGCGGCTAGGAAATAGCAGCCGTTCAAACGTCTACACGGTGGCAACGATTTCTTCAAGCCGTTCGACGAAGCCGAGCAACTGGCTCGGCTCTCAAAAAGCAACACGCGTCTCACCTATCGCAATTAACTTTTCGAATTAAGCGTTCGACGATGGCAAAATTTCGCGAGTATCGCGCGAACGATAGCTTCACGTGGAGCGAGTGACGAGCGGCTCCAGTTTAGAGCAAACGACGAGTAGTCAGATTACCATCGATTTCGGTGTATAATTGTCCAACAGGCAGCGAATATTTATGTAAATTGGTATTTGCATGAGCTAATTAGTTTAATTAAAATAGTAGGCCCTGGACAAAGACTCGTTTCACCTGCCGAATTATCACACGTTCTACGTACTGCACTTTGCATATCTTTTTGATTTTCTCGTAATATTCATATTTTATGCAATTTTGCGTCTTGAGGCTTCCCGCGATGCATAAAAATCCGCAATTTGCTCATTAGCCAACGATTATGGGCGATCGAATGTATTCAAAGCGAACAAAAATTTGTTCCATGTTCTCCACTGTATAACTCCAACGCTGTCATTTAATGGCAATGAGCAATTACGTCATAACCAGGAAATTCCGCCTAACTCATGGTTACGTGTCCTGCTATACAATGTGACTTAGAATTTCGGGAAGATATTTATTCAATAGTACACTTTTGTTTGTCACACACTAAACCTCGTAATATTTTTAATTATTTTGAACGAACCGTATATTCTGAGCTCATAATTAATATTCTACGTCACAGACGAAAAACGTTACACGTGTCATTGAGAAATTAAAGGAACCTGGGTTATTTTGTTTATTATACACTAAACCTCATAATATCTTTAATTATTTTGAACGAACTCCATATTCTGAGCTCATAATTAATATTCTACGTCACAGACGAAAAACTTTACACGTGTCATTGAGAAATTAAAGAAACCTGGATTATTTTGTTTATTATACACTAAACCTCATAATATCTTTAATTAATTTTAATGAACCGCATATTCTGAGCTCATAATTAATATTCTACGTCACGGACGAAAAACTTTACACGTGTCATTGAGAAATTAAAGGAACCTGGGTTATTTTGTTTATTATACACTAAACCTCATAATATCTTTAATTAATTTTAACGAACTGCATATTCTGAGCTCATAATTAATATTCTACGTCACAGACAAAACTTACACTGATCATTGAGAAATTAAAGAAACCTGGGTTATTTTGTTTATTATACACTAAACCTCACAATATCTTTAATTAATTTTAATGAACCGCATATTCTGAGCTCATAATTAATATTCTACGTCACAGACAAAACTTACACTGATCATTGAGAAATTAAAGAAACCTGGGTTATTTTGTTTATTATACACTAAACCTCATAATATTTTTAATTAATTTCAACGAACCGCATATTCTGAGCTCATAATTAATATTCTACGTCGCAGATGAAAAACCTTACACTCGTCATTGAGAAATTAAAGAAACCTGGGTTATCCTGTTTGGTATAGTACTAAACCTCATAATATTTTTAATTATTTTCAACGAACCGCATATTCTGAGCTCATAATTAATATTCTACGTCACAGACGAAAAACTTTACACGTGTCATTGAGAAATTAAAGAAACCTGGGTTATATCTTGTTTGTTACACACTAAACCTCATAATATTTTTAATTATTTTTAACGAACAGCATGTTCTGAGCTCATAATTAATATTCTACGTCACAGACGAAAAACCTTACACTCGTCACTGAGAAATTAAAGGAACCTGAGCTATCTTGCTTGGTATAGTACTAAACCTCATAATATTTTTAATTATTTTTAACGAACTGCATATTCTGAGCTCATAATTAATATACTACGTCACAGACGAAACACCTTACACTCGTCATTGAGAAATTAAAGGAACCTGAGCTATCTTGCTTGGTATAGTACTAAACCTCATAATATTTTTAATTATTTTGAACGAACCGTATATTCTGAGCTCATAATTAATATTCTACGTCACAGACGAAAAACCTGACACGCGTTATTCAGAAATTAAGGAAACCTGAGCTATCTTTTTGGCCAGAAGTGTAATAACCGTGTCGCGAGATACTCGCCACGCGCCAACGAAGAAGATCACCCTCTTTGCATACGTCGTACGATATCTGCGTCTATTGTAGCACGCGCACACGTTACTCGTGATATAATCGGTCCACGTCAGGCTGGTTGCTTCATCAATCATAAAGGAACGACTAGCGAGCAGATGGTGCGAAAGACGTCGGGCCGTTATTGACATACCCGGACCAAAGGTATGCCGGTCTCTTTGATCGAAAGCTCGACTGCCAATAGACGAGAATGCCGCGTATTCCATAATTCCGTCGGGAATATTCGTAATGGGGGAAACGAGGTATTCGACGAGACAGGACTGTTCGATGATGTGGGAAAGTAGAGGAAAATGTTCACGGTTGACGAGGAGCTTGAGAATTCAGAGAGAACACTTTGCTTCTGACATTTTAACGATGAGATTTCATATTGTATCTTACCTTTCTTTTTCTTTTTCTTTTTTATTTTTTGCAATGGGGTGAAGTTTGAATCAAGTTTGTTATTTAAGTTTGTTACATAAAACGTTTGTTAAGTGTTTACGCAAAATTTATACTTGTATAGTGGATTGTGAATTTTTGTGTCTTTATAGAAATATATTTAATAATTTATTTGATATCAGTGTTAACAATTTTGTAACTTATTTAACAATATGTTCATGCAAAATGCACGAAATTTACGTAACACACGGAAATATAAAAGGTACGAAGTGACGTACTTGTTGCAATATTTGGTGCTCGAAACGAATCTCTACGAAGATTTCGTGTCTCAATGAAAATATAGAATTGCATTGTTATTAATTAAATGAAGATGTTGAAGTTTTAATGTGTCGTATCTTCTTCGCGATACCGTTCGAAATATACGTTTCTACTACTTGATTATAATTAGTGAAAATTTATTTCGTTTTGCAAGCTAAACAAAAGCTCAATCTTCGTAGGGTTAAAATTATGGAATATTCTGTTACCATTACGATAAAGAAAAATTGTTCAATTTAATTTATAACGTTTTGACTAATAAATAGAAAATGACGTGAATCTCCAAACAAATCTTCGTAGGGTTAAAATTATGGAATCTTCTGTTACCATTAGCATAGAGAAAAATTCTTCAGTTCCATTTATGACGTTTTGACTAATAAATGGAAAACAAATCTTCGTAGGGTTAAAATTATGGAATATTCTGTTACCATTAGGATAGAGAAAAATTCTTTAGTTTCATTTATAACGTTTCGATTAATGAATAGAAAATGACGTGAATCTCCAAATAAATTTTCGTAGGGTTAAAATTATGGAATCTTCTGTTACCATTAGCATAGAGAAAAATTCTTCAGTTTAATTTATAACGTTTCGATTAATAAATAGAAAATGACGTCAATCTCCAAACAAATCTTCGTAGGGTTAAAATTATGGAATCTTCTGTTACCATTACGATAGAGAAAAATTCTTCAGTTTCATTTATGAAGTTTTGATTAATAAATAGAAAATGGCGTCAATCTTCAAACAAATCTTCGTAGGGTTAAAATTATGGAATCTTCTGTTATCATTACAATAGAGAAAAATTCTTCAGTTTCACTTATGAAGTTTTGATTAATAAATAGAAAATGGCGTCAATCTTCAAAAAAGTCTTCGTAGGGTTAAAATTATGGAATCTTCTGTTATCATTACAATAGAGAAAAATTCTTCAGTTTCACTTATGAAGTTTTGATTAATAAATAGAAAATGGCGTCAATCTTCAAAAAAGTCTTCGTAGGGTTAAAATTATGGAATCTTCTGTTACCATTAGCATAGAGAAAAATTCTTTAGTTTCATTTATGACTTTTCGACTAATAAATGGAAATCAAATCTTTGTAGGGTTAAAATTATGGAATCTTCTGTTACCATTGGGATAGAGAAAAATTCTTCAGTTTCATTTATGACTTTTCGACTAATAAATGGAAAACAAATCTTTGTAGGGTTAAAATTATGGAATATTCTGTTACCATTAGGATGGAGAAAAATTCTTCAGTTTAATTTATAACGTTTCGACTAATAAATAAAAAATGACGTGAATCTCCAAACAAATCTTCGTAGGGTTAAAATTATGGAATCTTCTGTTACCATTACGATAGAGAAAAATTAATAAATGGAAAATCACGTGTATTTTGAAACAAAAAGATACACTCGGTAGTAACTTAAAATATCCCATCAGTTTCTTTGTTCGCATTTTATGCAGAATCTGCTTTAAAGATAAAAGTCGAAGTTTCCAAAGGTTAGGGTGCTTCGAAGTTTCAAATGGCCAGATGAAAAACTAGTAAAAGCTACCTACGTTGCTTAAAGTGGCACGAATAATCTTTTATCCAATAAGAGCGCGCATTTCGCCTTGTTGTTTAGTAGAAATTTATCGTATAATTACGCGTCAACTTGGTGCGGTGCACCTGCGGAATTTGAACCTCGCGGTTATTTTATTAATAGGTTAATTCTAATTAACTATTTTAATTCCAGCAGATATTAATAAAGCGCATATATTATTCTCTGATATTACTAATAAATTAAATCTCAGCAAAGTAGGTGAATTATGATGCAAAACAGGAATAAACTGTGAGTTACTTGCGAGTACCTTACAATGAAATTTAAAATAGAATTTATGGGAAGAAAGTAAATTGCTATTAATATCTGCTATGTTTATCACCGCAATACACGTTTGCAATAAATATATCCAACTCCCTACCATCATACTTGGTCCAAACTTTTCTAACATAATCACGACACTCCTTACAGCACAACGAAATTTTCAGATGGTTTGTACAAAATTTTAACAAGCGTGTAGATACTTTCGCGAGTTACTACGTACAAATCGTCTTAATCATCTGCAGAAATTAGCTGCAAAAATATTTCACGATCGAGTGGTCAGTGTGCGTGATGGCTATGGCTATAGATGTATTGGGTTGGCAACTAAGTGATTGCGGGTTTTGTCGTAGGATGGTAATGACAAAACCCGCAATCACTTAGTTTCCAATGCAATGGATACAACACGCGCAACCTGCAAATAATTTCGCATCGTATCGTTCTGCACGTTGGGAACGTCTCACAGAAAAGCGAGACACGTGGCGGAACTCGTGTTCCCACGTCCACGAGAGCTGAGCAATAGGAATATCGCAACGATATTCGCGGCGCACGATTCTTGCCACCTCCGTAATGGAAAGGACGTCGGAGGCGGAGGACGTTGGCGAAGAGGAAGCAGCGAACTAGTTATCAAGGAAGGTGAACTTGCCTGCGTATATTCACAGGCCGACCGGTTAGATTGAAACTGTCAAACTTTGCCCGTCAAGTTCCAAGTTTCTTGCCGTTGCTTCCGGCCATGTTGGTCTGCCCGACAGATAGTTTGCGGTGCCGTGGAAATTTGTTCTTTGAGCGCGTATTTGTTTTCCACGTTGTTTATATCTTTGTGGGTGTTGCGATACGCTGGTACAACGCGACGAGATGTAAAAATCGATTGGGAAGTGGAGCGAACGTCGAAGGAAATGCAAACCTGCAGTTTCCTAAATTTCTATTAATTAATTATTAATAAATAATTCATTTCGAAATGTATATCATAAATTAATTCCTTACTTTCCCACCATCGTTCCATGTAACATACACAGGTTTACATTTAAATGGAAAATTTATATTTCCACGTTGTCAATCCCTTTCAATTTGCAGAATTTGATTATTCGTCATTGAAGATACGTACATCGCGCATAGTTGAATACGATTAACGTGAACACGATGATCGAGCAGATGCGTTGACGTATCGCGAAGACATCCGCGACGATTGAAACGTAGAAACGAAATGTTGCGATTACTTGATCGCTTGATGGTTTTGAATAAATTGTATAGGACTGAAATGACCGAAGCTTGGAACTTGGAATCATTTCGCACCGAACCGACATGACCGAGACGTTTCTTTAACCTTCTCGTTAATTAACGTTACAAAGTAGCGATAATTTTACATAAATCGTGCTATTTCAACTTATTAGTGTCGAAAGTAACGCTTCTTTGATCGCTGGTTGGTTTTGTGTTATTCGTATGATTCGGACCGACACGACCGTAGAAACATTTCGCACCGAACCGACATGACCGAGATGTTTCTTTAACCTTCTCGTTAATTAACGTTACAAAGTAGCGATATTTTTACATAAATCGTGCTATTTCGACTTATTAGTGTCGAAAGTAACGTTTCTCTGATCGCTGATTGGATTTGTATTATTCTTATGATTCGGACCGACACAACCGTAGAAACATTTCGCACCGAACCGACACGACCGGGATAGATCTTTATCATTCTCCTGAATTAACGTTATTAAGTAGGCATATTTTTCACGAAGCGTTCTATTTCTACGAATTACAGTTTATTTGATCGCTGTAGGGCTTCTGTAAAAATTGCATACCTAGGACTCAAATGATCGAATGGAACATCGTAACGTACAGATTTATGTTTGATAATGTAATTTCTATATGTACTTGTGGTAAATTTTCATCCTTAAAAGATCTTCTGGCGATTCCACGACAAACACAAACACGTTTTGAAAGTCTATGCACAACGAGTAGTTTACTGGAAACGGGTGCACGATTAATATTGTTGCGCTTATCGCGCGCGATCGCACGAGAAACGAGAGTACACATTTCTCTGCGGCTATCTGTTATCTTGTATCGGCGATAGCGCGGAGAATGCGGCCGCTGTCACGATACACAATCACGATTTAAGGATTCCGGACTCGGTCGTATCTACTGTCCCATAATGCCAGCCACTTTATGGATTCCTGTCGTTCTGCGATTTATTCTACGTTTATTTCCTCGCACAAACTTTTTGTTCTCTGATTTTCCGACACATACGGCTCGTGATGCTAACGAATGCCGCTGCACTGTACGGAAATGACAGGTCGTTGCATATGAAGTAGACGATTTCAACGTAAAATCGTGAAACATTTGGCAACTAAATGTCACTGTCTTATGCTGTGTTGTTACATTACGATATATTAGGTTGTCTGAAAAGTCTTTCTTTTACAGACACGTCTTTTACAACGATGCATCTTTATACAAACATGAAACCTAATCTGTCGAACACTGTGATCTTTAAATAATATAAAATGCAAAATGTTATAAAACGAAAGGAACTTTTCGTTACGTTATCGTGCAACAAGTTCGTGCCATTTGTTCCTCTGTTATGTACCAGCTGCGATTCCCATTCTGTTTAAATACCAAGCAACAATTGTTTCATCTGCGAATATCAAAGATGACAAAATCTTGCAAATATTCAATCGACGAGTCCTATGTTTCCTTAAACGCGACATACGTCGAATATAAAACGGGCCACGTCTCGATCTTCTGCAGCTTCGCTTGATGACCCTATTTCCAATTTCTTTTCGAACATGTCCCTAATTTCGTCCCATTTTTGCATATGATCGCCAAATGGGGAAAGATAAACGCTAGAATCACATACTTGAGATGTGGAGACGAGAAAATTCCTTCGTTCTTGCCTCCGCTTAATTAGCGGTATTTCCATTGTAAATTCCAATTTCCACTGCTACACTCAACTCGCTTGTATTTATTTACGCACTGCATGAGACATTTCTACAACTCTGTCATCTCTCAAAATTTCCCAGTTAGCTGGACATCCGACGATTCTTGTTCAACGATGATCCTGTCATTGCCAGGCGAAGGTCAGCGAAAATATGAATTTGCGCCAACACCGGTAGCATAATCGTTCGCCTATAGCCGATCGAAGCTAATAACAGAGGCGATGTGCGATCGATGACGACGTTAAATCACGGCAGTGTCCCGTGCGAATCGAATTCGATACGAAGCCTCTCACGGCCGTCCATCTTGGCGAAGGGAACGGGGACATAATCGCGTTTCATTTGCCGCGTGGGATCTTAGAAGAGGCACTGGGGCTATCTATTTCTGGCGGACTATCGGTTATCTTGTATCGGAGATAGCCGCGCGGGGAATGCATCGCGGCAGCGTGCACGCCAACGATTTAAGGGCTGCGGATGTGCAAGGAGCTATGAATTAGGTCGCCAAAGCCATGCGGAACCCGCGCTAATGTTCCCGGTAACGGCACTCCGGTTAATTTCCCCCAACGCTCCACGTCCTGCTCGATCGTCTGCCTATTTGTCCGTGATCGGTGCCGGTCAATGCGATGTTAAGCGCGTTAATGGGATTCTTCAAGCGGACGATGACGAGCCCGACAGCTTGGATTGCCGCTCGTTGGAAACGTCTTGCGGTTTACATGGGCCGAACGAGCTCGGGAAAATTTAGTAAAACGAAGGCGTAAAGTCTCGTTTACGTTGGCGAACGTAGCTGGAACGATCGTGTGGGTCGTTCGTTGGATGATGTAAGAAACGAGCCTTCGCTGGTTGCTCGGCGAGTTGGAAAATCGTTGCAAAATTTTGTACAGCCTTCGATGTAAAAACCTGGGAATTAACGAGTTGTCGGTTTAGGAAATTGAAACGTTTAGTTATAGCCGCATTGTGATAAAGACACTGAGGGGAAGAGTATAATTACAAGCGAAATTGAAGGCTGAATAATGTGCTCGAGTAAGAAAAGCTCTCAAAGAATTACCTTCCTCGATGCTGACGATAAAATACAAATATGAAACAAGACATCTATTGACTTGGCATTTTGTCAAAGCCATCTAATGACAAAATCCGCAATCACTTATGTAGTATTAATAAATAATTAGTTTATCTACGAATATATGGATTGTACAGATGTTGATTAGACAGGAAACCATGGTTATTTAACATGAACTAATCGCAATGACGTACTATACTGTAGACAATTCAATAGTTAACTTGCAACTCTCGTCACAACGGATCCAACGCTCTCTCACGTGGACCACACTCTCTCGACAACCAATTCGCACTCTGACTTCTCGATTCACACCCTCTGACTTCTCCACTGACACTAACTGTGAATTTGTCTTTCTGCCTTGGCATCCCCTTTGTCCCTTTGTCTTAGTCTCACCACGCACGTGTTACGCAACTGCTCGTGGCCAGAGTGAGTTACGTAGGCCTTTTTCCTACGAAACTCTTCAACCGAAGGACAGACGACACATTGATGGGCCTGTTGGCACCTCGGCTGGCGACGATGTTTATGTTTTACCAGATATTTTTAGGCCTTTTGTCCACGATACTACGCTTAGTTGCCAAGCCGAGTGTACACGTCAAACGCACCGAAATGAAGTTTCTGTTAGTGAAACGCAGTTAACTGGTTAAAAGGAAACGAAAGTCGTTGAAAGGCGGATGACAGCGAAACGAGCATCGAAACGAATGGAAATAAAAACTAGGCCGAGTAAATGAATCCCGTCAGACTCGGCTGATGATTGTTGACGCGGATAGAATCGATTCGACGATGGCGAATACGTGGCGGTGTTAAATCGACAAACCGGTATTAGGCTCGCCTCTCCTCTACCGCCATGTTAACGCGTAAATAATTGCATTAGCGACCCTATGGCGCGTAATACGCGATGAATGTCGCTGTATACCCAGAACACACTAACGATATTGCTCTCACGTCCGTTCGCCGATCTATTTGCTTCGGGACACCGATGGTGAACAACGAAATCGACCCGAGTCCGCTGTGTTTCCGCTTTTAACGAGGTTAATACGAGGTCTCGTGCAGATCGTTTAGAGTGTCCATCATCCGCTCAGGGGAAAAGTTGATTCTTTCATAGCCGAAGCTCTCATTGATGAATCTCGTGTACAATAGTCCTGTAGATTGAATCGAACAGACGATAGATCTGAGGTGGATAGGTCGTGATACGTACTGCTGGTGTATGAGATTTTTGTCTTCATCAAGGTTTCCTTTCAACCATCCGCTCCCTTCTTCTCTTCTAGGAATCGTGACAAACAGGACTATGAGTGCCAGGATTCGAACCTGGGTCTGGAGCGTTCGTAACTGCTGAAGTGGTCACCACTTCTAAGAAAACTCTACATTTGGTCTTTTAGTCTTCTCAAGCACTGAAGCCATCGACAGCGTATAGACAAAAGACTGGGTCGAAGGCAAACCATAAACAGTAGACAGGCGACGTTGGCTTCAGGGTTTTCAGTCATAGGGTAACACTGCCAGCTTGCGGATCTGGATCAGGTCAATTATATTCCGATTTGTATTTACACTTCAGTATTTAAAATATATTTTTTACCTTACAATTTATCCACGCGTTCCTTTGTATTCACATACGTCTAATAACCTCAACACGTACGTTGCAAACTTGCAGACGCAGCGTGAATCTTGTGTACAGTAGTCCTGTAGATTGAATCGAACAGAGATAGATCTGAGGTGGATAGGTCGTGATACGTACTGCTGGCGTATGAGATTTTTGTCTTCATCAAGGTTTTCTTTCAACCATCCGCTCCCTTCTTCTTTTCTAGGAATCGTGAGAAACAGGACTATGAGTGCCAGGATTCGAACCTGGGTCTGAAGCGTTCGTAACCAATTACGCTAACTACAGCGCTGTTGTCGTCCGGGTTGGAAACCGTTGGAAAGTTTGCTGTCGAGTGTCACTATAGATTAAATGGCAATCTTGAATATGGCGAAATTGAACACACACGTGGGCAATTTTAACCTTCCGATGTTCCGTACATTAGAAGCTGAGTACAAATAAAGATCGCAGAGAAGAACGTTGCTGTCGACCTACATATTTTTGTATAAATTGTATAAATTCATGACGTATTTATTTATGGCACTGCATATGTAGCAACCATATATTAAATCACAAACTGAGCTGAGGAAGGTGTATAAGTACAGGGAACAAGTAGCAATGGTCAATGTATGATGAGAGGAGCAAGGCTGCTGAAAATCCAAAATATTACCACGTTACTCAACAAATTTGGCAAATTTGTCTTCCTAAACTATTATTAAAGACGCATCTCATTAACAATCTGCAAACGTTTATGCAAATTCGCGTTGTTATTAACGCGATTGAGAAGCCAGAACCGAGACAGACTTTTGTTTCACCCTGCAAATATCTTACACTTCGTATCTTCTACATTCGTGAAATTTTTCTGACACATTTACGTTTCCTACAAGTGCAATGAGATGCGATGAAAGTAATTTGATGCGAGCATGGGACACAAAGAACAGAATCTTCCCGCTAAAAAAAGATTTATTGCGACCAGGTGTCTTCATATGTTTGATTAAAAATAGCAATCTTCCTTTGACAGGGGACGATTGGAAGAAATTGACACACGGTTTTAATAACAGATTCAGCTCTATTCGCGTTATTTTCCTTTCATCGAGGATACATTAATATCCGATATCGAGTCCTGGCAATAGCATCGTGTTTAATATTAAAATAGACGACGGGACAAGCGCGGTCGCTTTAAACAACATTATACGAGCGGAATGAATACGCGACCTTTCGTCGTGCGCTCGTTCGATTAAATGCACTGCGGTGTCGATAAAGTGGCCGCGAAATCGCGCAGCTATTTACAATAAAGTTTAATGAACCGACTCGACGACAATGACTATCGACGTGTTTTCAATTGCCAAGAGAAACGAAGCTGCACGGGCAAATGGCGTGACAGCTATTGGAAAACATTTCCAAGCTCGCGAAGAAACGCCGCGAGACTAATATCTATCGTCGCGTGGCTGCTCACATTCCTTTCCGTGTTCACGTTCCAATGAGAAAGAATTCAGCGAGGTTCACGAAATTCTAGAGGCGGGTCGATGATGAAAGACAGAGAGCCGGGGCCAACGTCGATGCCCAGCATTAATATTTCATGCAGTTTCCCCGACTGAGACTTGCAACCTCCATACACTTGCAAATTCGAAAATAGAAAACCGTCTTTTATCTATCGCTTTGAATTCTCGAAACAGTACATCGCAGAGAAGCGGACGATAGATCTAGAGCAGTAAGAATTTGTACACGCTTGACGAACGATCGAGAATGGAGCGAGCGTTTCTCAGAGATCTGAGAGATCTGAGACATTGAAAAGTTACTCCGAGACTTGTCTTTAAAAGAAATTTAACCCTTTGAGCGCTGCTTGTCCGACGTTAAGCGTGCGCCGTGGACTGCTCACACTTTTTACGAAGAAGCACACAGTGGGCTGCGTATTTTTTTACGAAAAGCATTGTAATCTGCCACACATTTTATCAGTTTGATAATTAGTTTTCTTTCGTTTCAACGAAATCATCAGAATGTGACATCCATACGTCTTTTTTATTACGCCACTTTTTGCCTAAATTGAACGGTTTTGTGAGAACGTATATGTGCGTTCATAGCACTCAAAGGGTTTGAGGTGAATAGGCTGTGATAGTGTAAGTTGTTGCTAGTGTGTAGAGTGAAACAGGTTCTGTTGTGGGTCGTCGGTGTCGTTGCTGGGATACTGCAACATTTTGCTTCTCATTTTTGATGCTGAGGAAAAAAAATCGGACTGTGATCGCCGAGATTTGAACCCGGGTTCCGAACATTCGTAACCTAAGGCGCTAACCATTGAGCTGCCGTCGTCTGACAGTAGTTGGTGTGGAGTGATGGTATTTGCTGTCGAGTGCCGCCATGGGTTAAAGATACAAAAATGCATACAATGCACGTAATACGCATAACATGTGTGCGAAGAATCCAAAGTAGAGTACTCGTGAGCGAAATCTCTGTTTAGGACTAGAACTAGAAGCTATTTCTACAAAACCAGCGAAAATGACTGGTCTTTAAAAAATACGTAATAATAAAATATTTTTATATTTATTGATTTATTAATTTCTTGCAGAAGCGATTTCATGTTATATAGTACATTTTTGCTATTATTAATCCACCTGGGACCATGATCGACCTAAACGAGGGTTGGCGCATTTATAAAATTGTAGAACCAGTCATTTTGCTGCTGTGGCATTTCTAGCGTCAGCATCCAGCGATCCAGCGATCGATCGGGAATTTTCCTGATAACTGATATCGTCATATGGAATGATAGGCGGTAAAAATTTGAAAAACGTGTGGCAAGTTGTAGAAAACGAGGAAGCTGGTTAATTGGGATTCGATAAACAGAGTGTAGGACTCCTGTACACTTTGACAAGTACCAGTCATTTTCACTGCTATTGGTGTAAGTAACCTTGACACAGAATTATTTTCAGTTTGAGTACATAAAAGACGAAATAAAATTACACCATTGCGGAAAAAATATAACATAAAGCAGGAATTTTAAAATAAAATTATAAAACCAGATTTGACTGTAGTGGTAGTTCAGCGCATACTAAAATCTTGTGAATTCGCATAATATGCCTATGTAATTATTATCACTGACAATCTTTCGATTAAATGTGCGATGAAACGGCGGAGAATTTCAAAGGAATTCGAAAACTATTCTTTCTTTGCTTTTCTAACGTCGGCTACAGAAAACATGCACTCGGTGAACGATTTCTAAGGAACAAATATCAATAATTACGTTACGTGTGATCAGAAACTCTCTAAAAATTTGCGTTTTAATTATTAATACTCGAGGAAAGTGTTTTCCGAAAATAGATGCAATCAGATGGTCAAAAATAACGTTACCCGTTCGCTGGCTTCGTAACACCAAACGGAAATATCAATTTCAATTTAAAGAGGATTGTGGTCGTATTTCTCGACGATTTTTACAACGAGGAACGAAAAGCCATAAACTGGCGCGAAAAAAGGCAGAAGACACGGAGCAAATACGGGGAGAGCAGGCGGTTTGTTTGCGAATGCAGAAGTACGCCAGCGTGCAAGTATATTTCCAAAACTTGTTAAGCTCTCTGCTTCCCGGAGAATCATTATTAAAAGGGCTGGATGCGCGCAAGCAGAAGCTTATTATTCGCTTCGGCGTTGAATAAAACATGGAGGAAACGGGAGCGCGTGTGACGAGCGATTTAAAATATTCAATTGAATGCACGCTAGAAGCGGCAAGCTCTTTCCCTGTGGAAGCTTCGTCGATTTTGATCCACGGCAAAGTAGTAAATTACACGTGCGACACGAAATTACCGGAAAAGGTAAGTGGCTTAGAGGTATACTTTAGTCAATTTACAGTAACGGCACACGAATGTTAGCAAACTGTATAAATTAATGAGCGAACTAATGTCCAGAAGCGATACATATCGTCTGCTTATAGAACCAACACGTAATAGAATTTTATTGTTGCAATAGGCAGCGTCGCGATACCCAGGACAAGGAGCAAGGGGCATCCACAATAGCGTACAAAAATCGTACAAAAATAAATCAAAAGAAAGTCATTTTTTCTTTGAAATCGTTTCGTCCATGTTTCTACTAATTAAAAACCAAGTCATTATTTCTTAAACTAGTGGCGACGTAAGTTTCCAAAAAGCTTCCTTATTCGATGTGTATTTTAAAGACTGTAGATAGTCTGAGGATGAATAACTTTTGCGCGAACGTTTCGTTAACAAATTTTGTCGAATAATCGTGCTACAATTAGCTTTATACCCGTCAATATTTGTTAATCAAATTAATTATTTAAAATCAATTTTACCTCGTCATAACGACAAGTTAATAATAAAGAATGCAGAGGATTTTTTCGTCGATACGTAGTCATGAGGTGTGACGGTGCACATTAAATTGCAAAATGTGTGTGAGAAGTAAGCAAGTGTCCGAGTGCTCGCGTATCATTGGTTGCTTGCAATTTTCATAAAATTCAATCCATTTCACGAGCCTGTGGAAACGAGATGAAAGGAATGAATCTCATTACCTCTTGAACCTTCCTCAGGACGATGATCTTGTGCCACTGATTATCGTCGAAGCGGATTCGGACTGGCTTTATGTGCAGATCTAATCTTCCTTTAGCCAACGTCATGCCCACGGCTGCCCCTCCGTCTCTCAGGGATACGGTCAGATAATCATCTCCCTGTCCTGCAATGACACAAAGAAAGAAAAAAAAGGTCGGTTACTTTGATGTGAATTAAACAGCAGGTTTGTGGCTACAGTCTCGTGGTTTGGTCAGCAGCCAGTGGAAACCGAAACGCGATTCAAATTGATCTGCTTTGAAATCGTAACGAAAGTTCGGCCAAGTGAACGTAGGATAACACGCAGACCTAACGAACAGAAAGCTCGCGTGGGAAGAATTTGAGAATTCTTATTAAACGCATTTAATACGAAACAATGCGGTCGGATAAAACGAGGGAAATTCGCGTTTGGGGGTGCAATTTCAAAGAAAAATTAATCCCACTGAACTGGATGTTTCCCTTTGAGAGTTGCAGGTCTCGCAATGTCGAAAGATCGGTTCACCGTTTGCTGAAATGTTATTTCCTCCGCGGGAATGTAGACACAAAATTGCGAGCTTAAGTCGTCCGTGAGAACATGTACCGTGGCATTTTCAAAATGAATTTTCCAAACTGTAAATTCTACGTTTGTAACATCGGCTGTGCGACGAAACGTTGCTCGCGCTGTCGTTGTTCACTGTACTGCGTTTTGTCTGTGCGATGGCTGTGCCATAGGCGAACTTGGATAAACCGCATGGCCAACAAACGATAATCGCGCAAACAGTAACATATTCCTATCTCTGATTTCTCGTTAATACGTAACTTCGTTAACCCTTGCGCGCGTAAAGAGCGAAGGTGTGCAATGAGATTATAATTCGCGTTAATCCGGCGTAAATGTAAGATACACAGGGCTGGACGTGTATTTAATCCGGTCTGTAACCCAAGCATAATTATACGAAGCCGCAGACTCGCCTGCGCCCTTTACCCGGAAACAATAAAAATAAAGTGTCGTTTGCCGCGTCTTAATCCCTCGTGCGCGTAACGAGCTCGCCGATATACCGAGCATAATCCGCGGGCTTTTCAGTTCGTTCGCCATGATAATTATTAACGACGGGCTCTCTGTCCTTCTCTCTCTTTTCCCTGTTTCTGGTCGAGTCAAACCGGAAACGAAAACCAGGGAAACTAATGGTAAGCGGATACAAGCGATTTATACACGTCGTTTCAAGTTCTAATCCGATACGAGCTCGATTACCGAGAGAAATTGTCGAGAGCCTGACGAGACTATAGTTGCTCTCTTTTTTCTTCTGTTTTCTTTTTTTTTTTATTTTTTTATTTCTTTTTATTTCGTCTCTTTTTTAGTCTATTGTTTGAAGCGTGGCTGGTGAAAACGGAGCGCTGCAAATGACATTATTTCCGCTTGTTTTCCCGCGGTTGATACTGTTTTATTATTATCGCTGGGGAGATTTGTAACCGCGAAATGGACGAGTTTTATCAATTCGTTGCAGCTTTCTATTTTATATTCGTTTACTCTGTTTGCGTTCCTGTAACAATACCCTTTTTTAGACAATTGTTAGTTGCTTTTCCATTAGATTGTTTCGTTACGAAGTCAAGAATCAATTTTAGGAACACGCATTGCTGAGAGACCAGTTTCTAAACGTTCTGAGAAACAACATTGTATATTGAAATAATTCTTGCGGTTGAAATAGTTTAATAATAGCGACGATAGTGTGTCTCTTTTTTATTTTTATTTTTCTTTGTTTTCGTTGAATTAAGAACATACATTTTATTGCTATGATATTTAATTATCGAATAATCTGCTGAAGGATACTTATGCAAAAATATTTTTATAAGGAGGAATTCTAATTGGAATAAAATGAAAATAAATAGGAGAATAATTCTATCGAAGTTTCAATCGATCAAATACAGTTGCTACTATGTTGAAAAGTTTACAGAAAATATGCCACGCGAAAGCCAAACTGATCAATGGAAAAGTAAACGCTAATCATGCATACTATATTTTAGTAGAAATTGAGACATTTTCTGGAAATATAGTCGATCGCAGAACGCTTCAAAACGCTTAAATACGAACGAGTTACGTAACTAGATAGATTTTTAGAATCAGAGAATAGGCTCGATTTCGCCTTTGGGAATTACATTTTTGTACGAAACTTGAGTTGAGAAATATCTTTTAGAATTCTACTCGAAAGAATTGGCGTTTCCCAGAGGCGAATTGCATTAAAAGGATAATAAATGAAGAACGTAACAGGAACCTCAATTACACGAGACGAATTCTAGGAATTCCTCTACACAACAACAACGACGACGAGGGCCAATGGAATTTTCACAAGCAACAGTGACTTAAAAATTTTTAATTTTCTCCCTGATTATTTGGTAATTAATAGTACTCGGTACTATTATTTATACAGAATATTCTATGGATAACATTTTACTTTCTACGTTCAGTTGTACTTAACGTGCTACTCCTTAGTCGCGAAAGAAATTATTGCGTGGATTGTAATTTTGAAATTTGGAGCTGCCAATGCGATAATTGAACGTTTTAAAGCTTGATAGATAGTTTTGTACTTTTGTGGATTATTCACAATTGTTTGCTTCGAGTTGTTTAATTTGGAAACATTCTGTTTCAATTTATTGGAGTGGAAAGTAAGTGATTGCGGGTTTTGCCATTACCATCCTATGACAAAATCCGCAATCACTTAGTTGCTAATCCAATATATTGTACAATTTTATTTCATTTTTGTAGTTGAACGTTTTAAATCTTAATGGACATTTTTGTACTTTTGTGGATTATTCACAATTGTTTGCTGCGAGTTGTTTAATTTGGAAACATTCTGCTTCAATTTATTGGATTGGAAACTAAGTGATTTTGTCATTACCATTTTATGAAAAAATTATTGTACAGTTTTATTTCACTTTTGTCGTTGGACGTTTTAAATCTTAATGGACATTTTTATACCTTTGTGGATTATTCACTATTGTTTGCTTCCAGTTGTTTAATTTGGGAACATTCTTTTTTTTTTTTTTAGTTTATTTTGGTTTTTACAATTTGTCCTGAAGGACATTTGGTAAAGTATTATATCTTATTGGTAAAAAAAAAAATAAAAATAAAATATAGCATGTGGGTGGCTACCCCCAGCGGGGTGCCATCTTCGTGTTTGCTAGGTTATATCTTTTGTGAGGGAACATTCTGTTTCAATTTATTGGGCTGGCAACTAAGTGATTGCGGGTTTTGCCATTACCATCCTATGACAAAATCCGCAATCACTTAGTTTCCACTCCAATATATTGTACAATTTTATTTCATTTTTGTAGTTGAATGTTTTAAATCTTAATGGACATTTTTGTACCTTTGTGGATTATTCACAATTGCTTGCTTCGAGTTCTTTAATTTTGCAACATTCTGTTTCAATTTATTTATTGTCAGATGGTAGTAACAAAATCCGCAATCACTTAGTTTCCAACCCAATATATTGCACAATTTTATTTCATTTTTGTCGTCTATGTAATTATTACCATCAATGGCGTTTATTTCAAATATATACAAATTACAGATCTATGGTTTTGTTCTCAATGGGACCTTAAAACATGCTCATAAATAAAGATAACTTTTACAAGTCTAATTTAAACTCCTAAATCTAAATGATTTACGACATAATGATCCAGACGACAAAAATTATTTATGAGCATGTTTTAAGGTCTCATTGAAGACAAAACCATAGATCTGTAATTTGTATATATTTGAAATAAACGCCATTGATGGTCATAATTCTGGTAAACCCTATGAACTCGTCGTTAAGCTTCGTACACAGTGTTTTTCATAAGTGTTAATAATGCGAATCTCTTACTATTGTAACTATCTATTTTATTCAATTTGCAAATAAATACATTTTTATCGTTGGAAATGTACAACTGAAAAATATATTGTTTAACGTTGAAACATCTCAAATATTTACATACACATATACGTACGTATATTTAACAAATTATTACAAAAATTAAAACGAGCAATAAAATTCGTGCATTTTAATAAAGAAGTACCAGATTAGGCTTGGGAATACGCACGTTTGCTAACGAAATAAATGCAAATTTATGACAATCTGTAATTCAAGGCTACCAGCTGTGATTAATTAATTAATTAATACCAGTGTGATCCGTAATTTTCTTTCAATCCACGGTTTGTGCGATGTGTTTTAAATAAAAGCAACTCGAAGATTTAGATACTTGAACGTGGAATTAAATAAAAATAAATATGTCGACGTGACTTGTTATTATTTGGCTGGAAATTTTTATGGAAATTCATATTTTCCATGCAAGTGAGTCAAATATATTTTAAAAAGAAATTCGCATAATCTTCCATACTCTAAATATCATAACAAATATTTTACTTCGGTCGTATTTAATATCTGGTTGAAAAGTTCCTTTCGTTTTATAAAAACACAATAGACGCACAATATTTTCCATTTTATATTATTTTACCAATTTTCTTCTCAAAATAAAAATCACAAGGTTCGACAGATTAGGTTTGTATTCAGATGCATCGTTGTAAAAGACGAGTCTGTAAAAGAAAGACACTTTTCGGACAACCTAATATTTAAATCTTCCATAAATAGAATAAACACCTGTGCTATCTCATAATTTTTACCTGTCCAAGTGACACGAAAGATTTGTTTTTGCGAATTTCATTGAAATTGTTGCAATATGCTGCATTAAATTAGAATTATTGCCGAAAACAGTAACACGCAATGTTCAATTTGGAAAACGAATTCTTCAATAATTCGATTGTAAGATATACCGATATAATAATATTACGACTAAATCAATATTCGTCACACGCCACTATTTATTCGAACAATTAATATTCGTTATTTGCGTCAGAGGGTGGCACGGCGCGTAGATATCAGCGCAATAATTAAAATACAAACACGTTATTCCATCTACTAAACATTTATCAAACAAAATTAGATATTTCTGTAGGAAAATCAGCTGAGTATTTTTAATGGAAAATAGTCGCAACACTGTCGTACTAATTGTACAGCACGGTAATAAAGTGTTGTATCGTTATTTATTTGCATATCTAATTTATTAATTTTGATTTACGAATTCTCGTGTACAAACAAGTATAGGCAAATGGGAGAATATTTTGAGTGAACGTTAATTAGCGAAACATTGATGGCCCTACTCTACAATACGTAGAATAATTGAAAAGCGTGGAAACGACGATTAAATGGAAACGCAGGCCGAGTGCAGTGAAACAGATTTGTGTCGTAATAATTTAGAATAATATTTTCATTCTATTCTAATCGTTTCTACATTAATTAATTTAATTTCAAGCAACAAAGGTTTCTCAATCTAAACTAACAGCGGCTGGAAACATTCACGTCGTCCGTGACAGCTGTCAGAAATTCGAGTTACAACATTTTCACGTAAACTTCCCATTTCCTTCAGTCGATTTATCTGTTTATTGCTTGGTCATGACGTCGTTTTACAGAGGAAGAAAAAAAATCATATGTTACATTTTATGACACACGTCCTCGGAGTGGCATTTTTACCAAACGTAGCGCGGCCATTTCTGAAAGTCTCTTGCCACCGAGGTATTTGCATTTAAACCGTGACCGCACGCTAATTATTCCGGAGTTAAGGCGTGTAAAAAATGCAGGCTGCACCGTAGACTTAATTGCAGCTGGTCATTTGCATACGCCTAACTGCATCACGCGTGCATCGTCGTCTCTAGCTGTGCCAAGGCAAAACAAGCCTTTCGTCCGCGGCCCAGAGGAGCCGAGATGCTCGGCAACGAGTTACTCTGATGTCTCGCAGCAATTTCGAAACTGGGAAGCGTCTAAGCTGCGAAACGATAGCTGCGGTTATATCGCGTTGGCTACTAAGTGATTGCGGATTTTGTCATAAGATGGTAACGACAAAGGCTGCAGTCACTTAATTGCCACACTAATAACTTGCAACAGAATGTTGCAAAATTGAACAACTCGCAGCAAACAATTGTGAGTAACCCACAAAGGTACAAAAATGTCTATTAAGATTTGAAACGTCAAAAATGAAATAAAATTGTACAATAATTTTGTCATAAGATGGTAATGATAAAAGCTGCAACACTTAATTGCCAATCCAATAAATTGAAACAGAATGTTGCAAAATTAAGCAACTAGAAGCAAACAATTGTGAGTAACCCACAAAGGTACAAAAATGTCTATTAAAATTTGAAACGTCAAAAATGAAATAAAATTGTACAATAATTTTTTCATAACATGGTAACGACAAAAGCTGCAATCACCTAATTGTCAAAATAATAAATTGAAACAGAATGTTGCAAAATTAAACAACTCGCAGCAAACAATTGAGAGTAACCCACAAAGATACAAAAATCTCTTAAGATTTAAAACGTCAAAAATGAAATAAAATTGTACAACAATTTTGTCATATTGCCAATCCAATAAATTGAAGCAGAATGCTGCAAAATTAAACAACTCGCAGCAAACAATTGTGAGTAACCCACAAAGGTACAAAAATGTCTTAAGATTTAAAACGTCAAAAATGAAATAAAATTGTACAACAATTTTGTTATATTGCCAAACTAATAACTTGCAACAGAATGTTGCAAAATTAAACAACTCGCAGCAAACAATTGTGAGTAACCCACAAAGGTACAAAAATGACCATTAAGATTTAAAACGTTCAACAACAAAAATGAAATAAAATTGTACAATATATTGGATTGGCAACTAAGTGAGTTTCTTCTTTCTTATTTCTCCGATATATTTCTTAGTATTTTTATTTATTATTTACATTTTTGCTTATATCTAACTTATTGGCAACACGATAGCACGCGCGTTTACGAAAATTTTCCCGCGAGCTGATAATATCGAGATGAACGAGTTAGCTGCGTATACGCGTCAATGCAAAACTTGAATAAATATGAAAAAATGAAAAACAATAAATTACCATTTATCATAGAAACTGGAAATTTGAGTAAAAAGTAATATGAATGAAATTTAGTATTATGTTTGCTTTTTATTCCAGTAAACTTGTTATGTATTTTACAAAAAAAAAAAAAAAAAAGAAAAAAACAATATATTCAAAATAGAAACTCCCATACAGTTCGTGCATATCACGTTAGCTCTACGTTTGGACTATTGCACTTTCGCAAACAATTTTTTAATAGCAAATTTTGGAATATTACGCGAGCTAAGGAAGATAAGAGATATTTTACGCATTTCGTCGGTTTGTTATATTTTATTACAGTTCGAAATTCCACGAGGTTTGCCTCGTTCTCTCGCATAAATCTGTTGTCGTGCAATTGAGTTTCTCCGTGGATGTAACTCTGTGTAGTGTGCATATTCTGCGAAATACTTTGTTCGGGATAATGGAGTTGTATATAGTTGCAAAAAGATGATATCGCTGTAAAGTTGGACATGCAACTGAACACCGTAGCTTAGTATAATAACGTACTTTGATTCTAAATTAGAAGAACCAGATAAATCTGCTACAATGAACGCAACAATTAGAAATTATATGACATATATATGCACACGGTAATTGCCGATAGTTTCTCATATTTTGCAATAGTATTGTGATACATTTCTGATAGCCTGAAGCGTTTAAAAGTCAAATAATCGTACGATGTTTCATAGTTGAAGTAAAAATCATAATTGATGTTAAATTATCTTCTATTCGCATAAATCGATGAATTCAAGCAAATAGAATTAATAGAATCAACTATACGATTTTTTATACTCGTGAATTGCATATACTCTGCTTAATAATGTACGTCGAACATGCTTTTCCTACAAATATCAAAAAAGTTTTCCATCTCCGTGTTATCTATGGAAATAATAAATTGAATTATCGTAGTTGATGGAACTGACGATTAAAGGTAAACAGTTGGCAAATCAAATAAATATTAAATAAAAGGAAAGATATATTGTAGGAAATAAAGAAACCGAAATGGGAATTCCATTTAATTTTACTTGCGAAAACCATCCTTCATGCGTTTATTCTTCGCAACTCTCCTTTAATACAATTAGTTCTTCGTGCAACTTCATATCGAAGTCCAAAGTGGTTGAAACTTTTAACTTGATTATTTGTTCCTTTCGTGTATATTACATTCAAGCACTAGGAAGTTAGTATTGTGCATAAAATTTGCCTAGCAATAGCGTAAACTTTATTACACTAAGTTGCACGAGTTGTTAAAAATCTTTGGATTAAGATTATATATTTAAGAGAATAATTGAGATAGGAGAATTTTATATTCAGAATTTTCAAGCTTTTCCCACTACTATGAATATTCATAAACACGTCTGTAACACAGTATAAATATTTACAGGTATGTATTTAACGTAGCATAAATGCTTATACTGTGACTGTTGCGTTGGCAACTAAATAATTGCGGATTTTGTCATTAGTTGGTATTGGCAAAATCCGCAATCACTTAGTTGCCAACCCAATAGGAATATCCTGTTACGTTGAAGCGTTGAAATGCGAAACAATGTGAAAAAACGTGTTGTCGCTGTATTGTAAAGACACAGAGAACGAGACTGAAATGGCACAAGTGTAGAGAATAGTAAATTCACTGGCAAATGCTTATGGGTGGAAATTCGAAAATAAGATGAGATAACGGAAGAGAAATCGCCGATATCGATATGAAACATTAACAGCTAATAAAAATAGAAATTTGTTAATTACCGGCTGGGCAGGAAGCGCGATTGCGTCCATTGGCTGTTTGAACAAAAAAGCTTTCATAAATATAAATTGAAGAAACACCTTGTGTTTTATGAGACGTGAATGAAGATGGAGCTAAACATGGAGAACTGCATTCCGAACAGCGCATGAAAATGAAAAAGAATCGCCTTACGATAGCACGATATTTCTTTCGAGTAAACCAAATCGGCCGTTGGATATTTTCCCACTCTGTGTCTTGCCACCTTGCTTTATCTCGTTGCAGGACGTAACGCTGCCATGTTCTTAGGACAAAATGTTTATATAGCGGGTTGAAATTAAATTGTATACTACGTAGCTATGTTTGCCACTTGCAGAATTGGGAATTATTGTCGGCGAGAAAGTTGTATGCACTGGGAAAGCACGTACATTTTGTGTACAGTGCTCATACGTGTACCACTCGCGTAACTACGCTAGCTATGAAAAACGATATCTGAAAGAAGATTTCGCGTGAAACATAGTTTCGTAACGCGTAGAAATTTTATAAATTTGATACTATAATCTTCCCGGAGTCTTAATTCTCTCTACGTCCTTTAATTTTATCATATAAATTTCCTGGCTCTGATAAATTTCTAATAATAATATTTTACATAATCTTGCCAACTTTTCCAAACCTAAGGTCTATGTGAGAAAGCTCGACGTATAGAACGCAACACAAACATCTCAACACCCACACGCTCTGCCTCGTTACACGTCCATGTGCAAAGCAAGCCCATTTTGCCGCATGTCAAAAATAAATCAACCCTTCCATCAGCCCGGCCTTTAAGCCCGAAAAACACACACTCTCTGGCCGTAGGAAGTAAAAGCGATAAAAGTGGCGCTTTAAAACCTTGCCGCACTCTCGTTATGATAATCGTAGCGCGCGCTAAATTAGTCACCCGTTTCACGGGATAACGCACACGATATCCCTGGCGAGGGCAGATTAACGCGCAAGATATTGAGCAGAAGTAGAATTTGCCGATAAGTATCGCGACCAGCGGAACGTAGTATCTGGTGCAGCTGCATCGTAGGTGAAATCAGGGCGAAAGAGAGAAGGAGGAGGCTGCGGCATCGTGAACTCGAAATCTATACGCTAGCGTTCGCGCGAGTACGTTCCGCAATGCTGTAACACGCGCGTCTACAGGTCGTTGGGCGTAACGCGGTCAGCAGGGTACGCGGGGCTCGACTGCACGCGCCAAAATAAGTAGAAAATGGAAAATAACATTTTATTGTTCGGGAACCTCGTTTTCCAGAGAATCGAGTTTCCACGTTCTTGTCAAGTACACTCGAAGCTGCTTGATATCGCATAGTGAGAGTCAGTTGCGAGTATACGCGCCTCAAAGCCACGGAATTTATTCAAAAACTCTTACACCTGTGGTTGTGTAAATTGAAAAATGAACAAGCATAAAGTGCGTATGCGAGGGATAGATACGTATTACACGTGTGAGAAGTATGCAAATTAAAACACACGTGTAAGTAGGCTTGTGTTATATACAGGGTATTTGGCTACAGGTGTCAGAAAATTTAAGGGCTGATTCTTGAGGGCAAAATAAAACGAAAATAAAGAATACAAAATTCGCGTTTTCCGCTTTGTTCTTTAGTTATTGGCAATTAAAGAGCGACCAAAATACGCCTGCACGCGAGCAGACCTCCTTACACGAGCGAAAGGAGGTCGGCCTAAGCAACGGGGCGCACAGTGATCCTCAAACCGAACACATGGGCGCCAGGCTACCTCGTGCGAGTCGCAGAGAAGAAGACCACGAAATTCAGAGACGGAAACGACCGCGTGCCACGTATTGCAAAATAAATGATAGATTGAACATTAAACCTGCTTACTCGTGGAAATGCACAAGAAAATTAACCGTACACTTGTATAAGGCAACTTTAGGCGAACTTTATTTTTGTAAGGGGTATACTCACTTTTGACTCTCGCTGTACGTAACGCTGTACGCGTGTAGGTATACACACATGTACGCAAGTATATGCAGATGTATTCATTGCACACACGGCGCGTGTTCTACTTCGCTACGTCGCATCTCTGTCGTCCCTCTCCGCAGTACTGGCCCCAGGTCGCTTATTTGTTCCCCAGATAAGCTGTACCGGTGGTCAGCCGCTTAAATTATGCACATTTTTGCCGGTGCACAAGACCACGCTACCGAGACGAGTTTTCTGTTACCGATCTTTATGACTGAACATCGCGGTACGAGCAGGATCTACGTCCTGCCGTGTCTAGCTGTTACGTCATTGAATTACGATCATTAAACCGCGTATTTCTACAGAAAATGAGACAGCAAAATGCACGAAGGTTATGGTAGGTAAAACATCCAAAGTAAATTGGTCTATTTCGGCTTGATTTCTTTGATCGTGTTCGCATGAAAATATAAAATCGCAGGCGATCGGTTTGAAATTCTGTAGGTGGAAATGCAACTCGCTTGTTCCATCGTTTTAATTATTGCATCGTACGATATTGTATCTCGATGTACACCGGTGCAAACGTTAGAAGCAAAATCTTCTGATAGAGCGTACGATCGGCGAAAGTTCGACGTATCAATCAAACGTACGAGAAAATAATAGGAAGCGAATGAAAAACGAACGCGGACCGAGTGTACCCGTCGCTCTGGCGTTTGCCTCTTCTATCTTAAAAACCTCGGTCCGCTAACACGATATATTTCTGTAATTGCAGCCATCCATCACACAGCGACCGCAAAAATACCAATCTCGCCCTTCGAGCAACGAAAAAAAAAAGGAAGAAAATGGGAAAAAAAGGAGATCCCGCTCGTAATACCACACAATGTATCGTTGAATCCTCGAAAGCAGCTACTCCAAAGCTCGATAATCGAGGGCTGTATCGACGCAGCAAACCGCCGTGAAAGTGGCAGCGCACCGGCTCCACCCTAATTGCAATTATCGTCATCTCTGTTTCTTCCAATTCTCCGATGCTCACGGGATTGTGATTATCCGCTTCTATTTACAGTGTGCACACCGAGTAACGAGGAACGGAAGATCACGTGTGAGATATTACATTCGCCATACTCGGATCCAGCCTTTTGGAACGAAATCCGAGCGGCACAGAGGCCGATACGTTATCAGAAAGGAGGATTCCCCTGGGACCGACGTCAATAAGAAAGCCGCCAACTGCGCTTCTCTAATTATCGGCACCAGGATATTAGCTGCAGCATCTACGTGACACTGGCTCTGCGTCTGACTGCAGCGAATCCTGTGTTTCGCGAGGGCAAGACAAAGAGAACGGCTAATCGGGTTCCACCAGGTCCCTAGAAATGTCGCTGACTATAGCTGACCGTGTTATTTCCAGGGGAGAAGAATAGAGAAATAGCTAAATATTTCGTAATTGGTCTCTTGCACGTAAATTTTTATTTTTCACGTTACACGGATATCGACGAAGGCGGATTTTCTCCCGTGGACTATGATTTTTTTTACAAATTAAGATTCTTTGTATTTGGTGTTTATTGGTATTTTTAATACTTTTTTGCTCGTGGCGACTGTAGATCGTAGTATTGGATAATTTTATTAATTAGCGGCGTGGCTAAACGATCTTCCAACTCTCGGGCAAAGATAGAGAAAATTTTATTGGGAAGATTCCATGCGAATATATTGGCTTGGCAACTAAGTGGTTGCGGATTTTGTCATTACCATCATATGACAAAATCCGCAACCACTTAGTTGCCAACGTAGATGTACCATATTTCCCCTTTTATTATTTTATCGCTAGAAAATAATATAATATTATCAGAATTACAAATAATACTAAAAATAATATAATAATACTAATAATAATATACAAATTTTGTTCTATTATTGCAAAATGGATCGCACAAAATTCAATAAAATAATACAAAAGAAAAAACATTGCATCTAATTATTTTTTTATAAAATGCCAGAAACTTTTGGGATAATCTATTGGCTTGGCAACTAAGTGGTTGCGGATTTTGTCATATGATGGTAATGACAAAATCCGCAACCACTTAGTTGCCAACGTAGATGTACCATATTTCCCCTTTTATTATATTATCGCTAGAAAATAATATAATATTATCAGAATTACAAATAATACTAAAAATAATAATAATATGCAAATTTTGTTCTATTATTGCAAAATGGATCACACAAAATTCAATAAAATAATACAAAAGAAAAAATATTGCATCTAATTATGTTTTTATAAAATGTCAGAAACTTTTGGGATAATCTATTGGCTTGGCAACTAAGTTATTGCGGATTTTGTCATATGATGGTAATGACAAAATCCGCAACCACTTAGTTGCCAACATAAATGCACCATATTTCCTCTTTTATTATTTTATCGCTAGAAAATAATATAATATTATCAGAATTACAAATAATACTAAAAATAATATAATAGTACTAATAATAATATACAAATTTTGTTCTATTATTGCAAAATGGATCGCACAAAATTCAATAAAATAATACAAAAGAAAAAACATTGCATCTAATTATTTTTTTATAAAATGTCAGAAACTTTTGGGATAATCTATTGGCTTGGCAACTAAGTTATTGCGGATTTTGTCATATGATGGTAATGACAAAATCCGCAACCACTTAGTTGCCAACGTAGATGTACCATATTTCCTCTTTTATTATTTTATCGCTAGAAAATAATATAATATTATCAGAATTACAAATAATACTAAAAATAATATAATAATACTAATAATAATATACAAATTTTGTTTTATTATTGCAAAATGGATCGCACAAAATTCAATAAAATAATACAAAAGAAAAAACATTGCATCTAATTATTTTTTCATAAAATGTCAGAAACTTTTGTGATAATCCATTGGCTTGGCAACTAAGTTATTGCGGATTTTGTCATTACCATCATATGACAAAATCCGCAACCACTTAGTTGCCAAGCCAACAGATTTAACGATTCATTTAGAAAAATATTATTAATTACACGCAGTCGGAGAAATCTGTTATGGAAAATTGAGAAAAGTAAATCATTTTGTCTGCTCGATGTGATATAATCAATATTGCTCGCATGTTAACGTGAATATTTATCTTTCATAATTAATTTCCATAGTATTGCGGAGCTTGGAATGGAAATAATTGTTTTAAAGTAGCGTCATAAAGTAGAAGATAACAATTAACATAAGCTGAAATATTTTGCTCAACAACAGTGTGCGATATAATTACAAATACACATACATACTCGGTCTCTACAATTTCGCATGAATAAATACGTATAATACGATCACACAAAAACTGAATTCAACTGCACGAGCTGCATCGGGCTTGTCAATAGGAAATTATGTGTCTATAATGATAAATAATATATTAATTATTTATATTCGTTAAGTTAATAATTAATTACGCACGTACAAGAATTGACAGTACAACAGTAAAAATTTTCTTTAGAAAATATCAACATTTTTCAGCGATATCAGAACTATCGGCAGTAGGCAATAGTTTAATACTTAAAAATTAAAATTATATAATACAATTTAACAATCAGTGATTTAAACTCTGTAGATTTCAGTATTGGAAATTCTACCAAAAACTACAATTCAAATTTCAAGCAACTTCACCGATTCGACTAATTGTAAGCGAACTCGCTTGTACGTAAGCAGACGCTTGATCAATTGAAACAATTAAAAATAAATTGCGTAATAATTTAATGGACGAAGAACATAATGAAATAGAAAATATTGGCGACGATAGAAGTACCACTCGTCTATATTTTATTCCTTTGTGGCATATACTTCGATGTAATACTGTGTTTTGAAAGATCTTCGCTACTTTGCGCTGAAAATTTGTTCAGCTCTTTAAATTTTCCCTTCCGTGTTGCTGCTTATATCGTTAGCCCATTGACCCCTGGTAGCAATTTCAAATTCTACGAACACTGTTTTAAAAGCATTTTTCTAGCCACGCAGCTGCCTTTCGTCAGAACAAGATTTCAGTTGTAGTTGGAAACTTGAACCTCCTCCTCAAGACATAATTTCACGGGGGCGGAGCATCCGCAATTTTGAAGCAATTTACGAAGCACGCCAGGGACATTTACTTTTTAGCTCGAGTGGCTTCAGTCGCATGGCGACCCGAGAGCTTGTAAGAAGCAGTGCCTGCAATGCGACCGATGCGAATATTTCGTTGGTTTCATGTATATTTAATCCATACGAAAGCCGCAGGAGAGGTTTCGCTGCGCAACCAACGAAATTCATAGGATGCTTTACACGAATTTTATAAAATGACTTTTGCTTTGCTCGCGGCAACTTTCTATCGAAGTACGTACTTTGAATATTTCGCCAGTTTCATGGATAAATGGAAAAACGAGAAAGGCGAGGGCGCCGCTACGTTTTACGAGCAATACGCTGCATTAAATAAGCTACGACCGAATGATTCCAATGAATTTTCGCTTAAGACTCGCCTGAACGGCAAATTATGATAGTCTCGATCAGGACTATGACACGAGTTTCGATCTAACGATGGGAAATGTTCGCGTATGAAGATGTTTCTCTCTTTTCATTTGATGAGCTTGATGTTTGAAGAGAGGTAAATAGCAAATAGTATGGAAGGAAATTTTTCGCTGAACTTACCGGAATAAAACAGTAGTCCATTGGGTTGCCTGGTTTTAAATTGCAAGCTGATTGATTCCAGCGTGCTGAGGATCGGATCTCCTTTGCTCAGATTTATCGTGAGATACTCGGTCCCTCTGAAAGAGGCTTCTGATGGCGCTTTATCTGCAACAGGACAGCATAAAGAATTTATAATTAACCGATGGATAAATAACACGTTGAAAATATAAAAAGCAGAGAGTAAACCTAATGAGAGTGACCTAATATGTTAGAAGATCAGAACGTCGTGTGGAAAAATACGATTAAACGTATAGTCAGGGTGTAGAAACGTACGTGACTTTGTAGAGCATGTGACAAATAAACGCAGATTGCAGCAGATTCGTTACGTTTCAAACTGTTAAGTAAAATTTATTCATACGTATATTTATGCATATGTCGGAGGTGAAAGGACACCGGGCCTTCCCTTTGGAATTCTTAGGAAAATCCCCAGCAATTTAATTTTATAAGCAACCCGACTATATTTGTCCGAGATCCGCGATAATGAGCTTGGGCTCGAGGCGGCAACTAGTCGCCCAACGTAGCCGCGGTCACGGGATGAACGTTTTACCTAACAGAGGTATAGAATAATTGCATAGCTCTCCTTGAAAAGAATAGTTGTAGCGGCACTCGACAGTAAACATTCCAATGGTTTCTGCCCCGTGGCTCGCCACACACAGACCCTATTCTTCGGGCAAGATGATTGCCAGCTGTCGATGCATCCCCACAGTACATGATCAACTAGCCTGAGGACCCGCTACAAATCTTAGGATTTAGTTCACTAAGGTCCTTCAAACGGACAGACAGTCTTTATCCCAACAGTCTCTAAATCTATCACCTACTACGGGAAGATACAGGAAATCTGCTTTCCTCACGAACGACGCTTCCCGCTAGCAACTTTCTCTCAAGGGCGGCTAGCATCTTTCTCTAACCACCGACATAGAAATTAACCAATTAACAGCAACGTCCATTTCCCTCACTTTCCGAACGAGAGTTGTCCTCGACGAATCCGATGATCTCGTGCCCTGAGACACACCCCATCATAGTTTTCCTCCGCAGCATCACCGTGACGGAGAGGCACATTCTCGTGCGATCTCGTCAGCGGATACTTCACGTTTTTAACCACGAGTCCGACTTAGACCTTGGAAGAAAGTATGTTTGTCATCCCGTTGACCGCGGATTCGTTATCCAACCTAAGACCATTGTCATTAGCGTCTAATGACCGCGGTCACTTGTCGATTATGTGATACTCACACTTGTGCTAATCAACGTTACCTCGATTGTATAACAACGATGGCCGATTCCAGTGAAGATTCATTACACGCTCCAACTCTTAATCATAACGTTAACCCGACGTATATATTATATCATAGTGTTATGAATAGTAAGATGAATTAATATTCAAATTGATTATGCAACTCTTACCAACGAGTATTTTTATTTATTAAGATTGCTATATTTAACGCAGAATTGACAAATTTGTAAAAGCGAAAGGGGCGATACGTTGAATTTCTGAACGCATGAAACATCCATTAGGCAAGTAATCCACTTTCGTGGATTATAGTTGTACGTACAATTTCCACTTGCTTGGATTATGCTTGTTCGTGCAATTTCCAGCTTAGTAAATTTAATTAAAAAATAACAAATTAATTCCCAACGGTTAACTTCGATAAATAGCTACGTTGGGTACTTCAAATTTAATTCACTTCAACAAATAGGTACGTCAGACGCTTGAAGCTTCGCTTCCAAATTAATTCCATTGTGCAGCACTTCAACTTACGTTTCTTACACTTTCCTATTAATTGCGTGTAGATGAGGTTTAGTATACTGAGCTTAATAGTCATGAGGCTGACATTAGGATGTGAATTTCTGATTGATTCCAGCATTACGTGAACTATGGTGGCCTTCCACGTTCGCCACCGGAGCTTGCATACCAAACGCAATTCTCGAAAGTCCTCGCCTAACTATCCTTTTCATACAAATGCGCATAATCCTGTGGCCTGACCTCCGCTATCATCGTGTCTACAGCTCAAGTCTGCCTAGAAGCTTCACTGATGAGTCCACCAGCAGCTGCCGGATGGAACCTACTTCCTTTTCCTCGTCCTTCTCTCTCTTTCCTATCGTTACATCGCCATACAGCTTTACTATTAGTGGACGCGGGTGTATTCAGCTGCAGATTAAAGTAGTCTTGATATTTTGGAAGATGATTTATGGCCTTGCTTATCCTTGCAAGGAAGGAACTCGTATTAATGTTGGTATACCAGTGTTATACAACTTGCAGGTACGTTCAAGCTGCTTCTCTGCAACTTGTTGCAAATTCTTCATCGTTCGCGGATGAACTCTACGAGATGACAGCAACAGCAAGCTGAAGCATCACACGTACGGTGTATTAATTCTTCTAGCGACAACGATTACTTTCAAACTCGCCATCTTCGTGGCCGACAGTTTGGTAAATTTGGTTTCTCTGGGTAGCGCAAGCTGACAGATCTTTAAACGGCGTGAAGACATCGCCTCGTCGAGATGAACAAAGGCCGAGGCCTTTTGTCCAGGTGCATCCGCTTCAGGTCCGACTTAATTAAAGGCAACGAGCGTGGCATAAGGGTTTCGCGCTTCGTCTCTTGTCCCTTTATTTTTCCTTCGTTCAATATACTCGAGCTTTTGAATTCGGTGTGCAGACGTCTGATCTCGTCCACGTAGCCGCGAATACGCGTCGCGGGTACCGGCCAGACCTTCTCATTATTTTCCATCTTCCTATTGTCGTCAGCCGACCAAACAAAAGTGCAGCCGACGCAAGGCCAGGCAAAAAAGCCATAAGACGAGCTTTAATGGCTCTGGAATGGCGCCAAATCGCGTCGCTTCGGGCTTCGGTGCACCGACTCGCCGATTGAAATGTTCATTACCACCGCAAATCAAGCGACGATACGCAAAACCTGCTTTCTGTGGCACGCGTCTTGCAAAGCCAAACTTATCGAGATCGATCGTCTATTTTTAACGCACTCATACGATTAAAAAATTTAGCAAATCGACAGCGAAGATCGAAGCATTTTCGGTCCCTCGATTTTCCAACTGAATTTGCTTCCAAATAATAGTTCACGACGAGACGTGGAATGTAGTAAATTTTCAAGTTTAATTACAGCAGACCAGAGCCGGCAATTACGTTAGAGATTGCCTTATTCGAACACCCATTAGCCTAATATCCGAACGTTGTATTATTCGAACGCTCTATTATCCGGACGTAATATCTCGTCCAGTAAAAGACGCCCTTTTCCGCTTGGAACGTGTACGTGTTTCATTAGTGTTCACGCGCGATGTATTACTCCACGTAATTAGTATAATTTCTAGTCTCATTCGAATTTAGTATGAAACTAACGTTAGTTCAAAAATGGGGAAAGTGGCGTAGGCGCGTAATTAGGAGAAATGCGCGTTGGAAGAGCGGCGAACTCGGACATAGGAAAACACAAACACTATAGTGAAAATTATGTGAGGTACGTGGACATCTCGGATGCTGGGAACAGTAGAGAAATCCGAAATATTCGGTTGCGATAAAAACGTCAGGATCATCATCATGTGTGCGGGTGTTAGAGCGATGAGACGCGAATTCGACGCTTCGACTTTGCTTCACAATGTAATTTCAAACAGCCTGAGACTTTCCTTGAAGAAATACAGTGTTTCTTGCGTCGTTGTTCACTTGTAACGCTTTTTACAAGAAGAAATAAAGCGACGAGTAGCGTTGGGTGAAGAGGAGCCAGCGTCCGAGAGTTAAACAAAAAGCATAAATGCTTTTTGTAAATAACAATTCTTCATACAATGTAGGAAAAAGGTCTGCAGCGTTGAGAGGGACATTTCGTGTTCCATTTTGTATTCTCTTCCATTGTATTAGTATGGAGGAGCAATGGTATAATTCATATTGCTGCGTTGGAAATTTTACAGATGCATAACTTTTGTAACCTGAGTAACTTTTGTAACTTAAAACACGATTTTCTTTTATTTCTTCGACGGAAGAATCGTCTTTATCTACGACAGAAATTACCTTATTTCGCGTTACGCAAAGTGAAACTAATCGCTCGTTCTTCGTTGTCTCGCAGCTCTCGAGAAGATGATAAAAGCAGAAGAAAAGTAAATTGCATCGTATCGTCGTAAGGTGCCATCGAGATATCCGATAACATTTCTTTCAACTTTTTATTTTATCGTTGTACGTAACGTAATTAAAGGACAATATCGATCGCATGGAATAAGCAAAGGTTGTTTACGCGTTGCATCGTGTAATTACCTGTTAATTTGTACAATTCGTTTGACGCAACGTGAAACTTCCATGATATTTTGTAATTGAGTAGCTAATTATCGCGATATCATTGGCCAACGTATTTTCCTTTTATTTTTTAAAAGTCGTCTCGTTTAATTCGCCACTTTTCTTCTCTTACATTCTTTCCTATTAAACGAAATCTGTTTTTATTACTTTAAACAACTTATGTTTTTCGTTATATCAACTTCTTTATCATAAAACTGGCTTCCTTTTGATTGAAACATGTTATCTAGCACTTTTCCAGATACGAGATATTTCAAGTTGCCAGTGTTTTCTGTGTTTAATTAAAGTTATATCGTGTGGGTCATTATGTAAAGTACTGACGAAACATTTTTAGTGGAATGAGGGAAAAGATGGAAGAAAGAAACAGGTAGAACTTGAGCTTTGAAACGGTAGATGGGACATTTTAATTAAACAGGGCAAGACGTTTAAAATTTCATCGTCCTTTAAAATTTCACCGCTTTTCCAAATGCGTCTTAATATATTACGTGCATCTCCATTTGAAAACTGCGTGGGTTTTATTACGAAGTATTGGCTATACATGTCAAATGAAATGAAGAAAAGCAAGAAAATGAAAGAAGAAAAGCTACTAAAACTTCAGGTTTGAAACGACATATGGGACATTTTAATTAAACAGGACAAGACGCTTAAAAATTCCTCCCTTTTCTAAATGCATTTCCATTTTACAATTCACTGAGCTCTTACAAAATATTGGCTACGTATATTAAATTGAAAAAATAGAAACAAAGATGGACAAAGATTCTACTGAAACTTCAGCTTTGAATCGGTAGGTGGGACATTTTAATTAAACAAGATGCTTTAAAATTTTTCCCTTTGCTAAATGCATTTTCATTTTACAATTCACTCAGCTTTTACAAAATATTGGCTACGTATATTAAATCGAACAAGGAAAAGCAAAGATGGACAAAGAAGCTTTGCAAGAGAAGAAGAGACGTTTCAGCTAACATCTCAACTCAACATCTACACGTCACGAACGCTGTACTCGTCACGACATTGTTCACTTGCGCGTTCCTTGACCCTGGTGGCTTCAATCCCCACGACAGGCAAACCTCCACGAGTATCAAGAAGATCGTCGAGCTATTTGCGATTGTAGCTCGCGAAGGAAGACATTTTCGCGGATGGGAAGCCTTGGCGGAAGATCATCTTGGCGGCTTTTATTCTCCGTTTGAGTGCAACATGGGCAGCTTCTTCCTCTTCCTCTTTCCTTGCCTCGCATCGTGTCAGGAAGCGGAGACACGCGTGAAAGTGTCATTAGCCACGTCGAAGGGAATATTCTCGGCAATCCTCTTTTCATCCCGCTCGTTTCTATCTATTGTTCACGGTGTGCTCGGCTGCTTCGAATGAAAACGACGCCGAGCATCTAATCCTGTTAGACGAAAGCGGTTTGCATCGTCTTCGTTCAACGGCGAAAAGAGTTTGCGAGGAAAAAAGAAGCCACTTCGACGTGGTCCCGGTGCGACCCAGCTTCTCTCCATTTGTTTGGATTTTTCGCCGAGAGAACGCTGAATCAGTTTCAGTTTGACTTCGCGGTTTATCTCGGCTGAAGCTTGTTCAGCCGAAGCAGCTGGCGAGAAAATCGTACTTTCAATTTGGTTTAGAAGATGCTACGAGTTGGCTGTATTCGTGAGAGCATTGCTTAAGGATTTAGCGAAACGTCTTGTTTAGTATCTGCTATTACGATACGATATAATATTTAGTACCAATTTCTAATACAATATCTTGAGGTTATTAGACGTGTGAACAAAGAAACTCATGGGTAAATTGTAAGGTAGAAAATATATTTTAATACAAATAGGAACATAATTTGAGCTGGTCCAGATCCTCACGCTTACAGTGACCCTCTGACTGAAAGCCCTGAAGCCATCATCGCCTGTTTACTGTCTATGTCTGCCTTCGTCCCACTCTTTTGTCTGTGTTTGTTTGAGAAAACTGAAAAGATCAGACGTAGAGTTTTCTTAGAAATGGTGACCACTGCAACACAGTTGAGTGTAGGATCCTCACTACAATTAGTTCATTCACAATAAATGGATTAGACAGATGTTGGTTAAACAGGAGACGATGGTTGTTCAACGTGAACTAATCGCAATAACGTATTATAATTAAGACAACTAGAGAGTCCATTCGCAACTCTCGTCATCACGGATCTAACGCTCTCTCTCACGCGGACCACACTCTGTCGACAATTCTAGCAACACTATCTTCCTGACTTCTCGACTCACACTGACTGTTAATTCATTTTCGTCCCTTAGCAACCCCTTGTCTTTTGTTTTAGTCTCACCACGCATATGTTGCGCTTGTTTATAATTCGCCTGACACCCCCAGGCTCCTCGTCCAAGAGGACTCCACTAAAGAGTCTTGTCCGAGCTAACAGATAACAGCAGGCAAGATTATTTGGATAACAAAATTCTTGCATAAAGGAAAAACAGTGTTTCCGTATGAAATTTGATTTATCCAAGCATTGTCAAGGATTGTTTAAATATTTATGCATCTTGTATCGCTTTCGATTCTGAGCCACATCTTCTTTTTCACATAAGACACCGCACGGAGTTACATTCTCTTTCTGGAGAAAGTACCATTCCATTATCACTTTCGTTTGCTGTTTCTATTCGTATGAAATTGATTACATCGGTATATTTGATTGGATATACTTTTCCTGCTGTTCCCAGCATCTGAGAGACCTACGTGCGTTAGGCAATTTTCAACATCGCGTTTCTGTGATCCAGGCTCCAACGTTGTGTATTTCGTTAACTCTGTTACCCTCCTAGTTTCTTAATCATGTGATATTCTGTTGCCACAGATGGAACGCTATCAATCTCATGCTAAATTCTCCTAATCAAAATTCACTCTGTCGAATATGGGAAGAACACTGATAAGATATGTACATATTTGAAACTGATAACAGAGCGTTCGGATGATGCAACATTCGGATATTAAAGTTCGGATAACAGCAGCTGTACCGCGTCTGTTATTCGATGAGAATTTTTCACGCAGACCTACTCGTCGAGTGAAGCTTATTAAATTCAAAATTTCGTTTCTATGGTTGCATTGTCCATCAAGAAAATGCTACGTAGACCTAACGACCTATTAAGAAGGCAGACTTATCGAGATCAGATCTTGCAGTAAATAAACGACCACGAAGCGGTAAAATATCGAGGAAGCTGACATCAGGGATACATCAAGCTAAGTAATCCATTCTTCCATCCTCCTTAAAACTGGTCTAGAAAAATGAAAGTAAATTCAGAGCGGAATACCGGCAATTTACCACGGGCCAGAGCCCTTTAAATACGGTTCACGCTAACAGAGCTTACGGCGGCACGCTTCTTCATTCATTGGACAGCGGGTTCAGGACGCGGGAGTGGCTGAAGTAGAAGTTTTCAGCACGCGATAGCTTCGACTCGGAAGAGGAGAGTCGAGGAAGGGAAAACTGCTGTCTGAAAGCAGGTTGCCAGAGGGTTGAATCTCGCCAGCATCGACTAATTGTGAAACACGCCCACACGGCGACTCGTTGAATTATGAAGAAACTTGGACGCTCGTTGCGCGTTCCCGAGCGAATTTCTTTCGCCACGCGATTTATGGGATATCGGTTGAGCCGGGTTTCGCGGCAAACCAGCCCGCTCGATCATCCAGGGGTTAATTTGTTCGTCGTAATTGCGCTCGAGATAAATGCAATGCCCGGTCTCATCTGGCGTTCCAAGGCAACCTATGATTTATGCATAATTGTATTTTCTATATTTTTCTCCCAAGCTGATTTATAATATCACGTCCCGGCTTCTTTGGATTTTTAATTAAGCGAATGCTGCTTCTTCCGATAATGATAATTAATTTCGCTTTAATTATCGTAGCAGAGCAAGCTTTATGACGGTGGATGGTAGTTGTTGGATATCGTTCAACTTGTTTACTTTTTGTATTCTCTTGCCTGAGCGTCTCAGGGCTGCAGTCAGAGGTATAATTGCGTTCTTTGACATTTTTATCAGGTTGTTGCAGTCTAAGCGTAGCGTAAGTGTAACATCCATTGGGTGTTTCGTTTAAATCTACGATGTCAAAAGAGTTTGTTAACCAAGCGAATGAACGATGGTTCTCAAGATGGAATTTCACGTCAGTGAGCATATCTATCGTACGTCTCTTCATCGTTGAAATGAGGAAGTCGAAAGGTGCGATTAAACGTTTTATTGTTGAATATTAAAGTGTTCCAACTGATGTTTCAATGGCCATATATGATAGTTCAATGAATCTACCAGGGATCAAACCAGGCCAATGAACAGTGGTTCTCAAACAGGCTTAAGTTCTACGATACATAGTCAAGATCAAAGAACATTGCCATGGTAGACCAAATTTCATTGTGAATTTTATATTTCCACTTTAGAAATCGACAAGTTAGAACGATAAAAACCAGGCAACTGAACAGTGGTTCTCAAACAGGCTTAATTTCTATGATACATCGTCAAGATCAAAGAATATCGTCATGGTAGACAAAATTTCATTGTGAATTTTATATGTCCACTTTAGAAATCGACAAGTTAGAACGATGAAAACCAAGCAAATGAACAGTGGTTCTCAAACAGGCTTAACTTCTACGACACATCGTCAAGATCAAAGGACATTGCCATGGTAGACAAAATTTCATTGTGAATTTTATATTTTCACTTTAGAAATCGACAAGCGAGAACGATAAAAATCAAGCAAATGAACAGTGGTTCTCAAACAGGCTTAACTTCTACGACACATCATTAAGATCAAAGGACATTGCCATGGTAGACAAAATTTCATTGTGAATTTTATATTTCCACTTTAGAAATCGACAAGTTAAAAGCATGAGACGTTTCAATGGCCATGTTTAATAGTTCAATGAATTTACAAAGCAGGCAAATGAACAGTGGTTCTCAAACAGGCTTAACTTCTATGATACATCGTCAAGATCAAAGAATATCGCCATGGTAGACAAAATTTCATTATGAATTTTATATTTTCACTTTAGAAATCGACAAGTTAGAACGATGAAAACCAGGCAAATGAACAGTGGTTCTCAAACAGGCTTAACTTCTACGACACATCCTCAAGATCAAAGAACATTGCCATGGTAGACAAAATTTCATTGTGAATTTTATATGTCCACTTTAGAAATCGACAAGTTAGAACGATGAACACCTGGAAAATGAACAGTGGTTCTCAAATAGGCTTAACTTCTGTGAATCATCATCAAGTTCAAAGAACATCGTCATGGTAGACAAAATTTCATTGTGAATTTTATATTTTGGCTTTGGAAACCGACAAGTTAGAACGATGAGACGTTTATTGTTCGCATTGATTCCAACTAACATCTGGACAGTTACTAGTCGCGTGTATCGCACAGTCTGCATTTCGCCTCGTACTTGCTATTTTCTTTTCTCGACTAGAGCCAGTATCTATCATGTTACCTTAAATTTTACCGTGAAATCCGCGAAAGCTAAAAAATTGTGGCCTGAGGACGGTGATAGGAGAGTCTCGTCGAACGTCTGCCAAGTGGAAAGTAACATGTGCACCAGTTAACGTAACGTAATTAGCATAAAAGGGCGGATGTTCCGGGCTGGTGTATCCGCGAGTCGCGATAATTACGTGATATCCGGCAGATTGGTGTGTCGCTTAGCACGGTTTTGCTCCATTGGGGCTCATTTACCACGCCATCTCGCGCTTCCCTAAATCCACCGTTCGATTTCATCGTAATTTCCAGCAGCGAACGTAAGTATCGCGTAATTAACGTGGCCTGCTTCGCTACTAATTAAGCCGCTTCTCCGGGTATTGAATAATTTCCACGCGTACCATCACTCGTCTCGTCGCCTTTAATTAATGCAACTCTTCGAGAAAATCTTGTACTCTCGTCCGGCCCGAATAATTGCTCGATAATCGGATCAACGTTTGATCACTGTCGAGAGATAGAGGCTAACATCTGATGGGATTTCGTGGCACCAGCTGATATTAGGTTGTCCGCAAAGTTTCTTTCGTTTTATACAGAAATACCAGACGCACAATGTTTTTTGTTTATTGAATTATGCAGCAACATAACAATAGAGAATTCAACAGAGAAATAATAAAGAAAATCAAAAGAGAAATTGTTCTTCATCCATTATCACCTTATCAAACGAAAGAAACTGTGCGGACAACCTAAATGTATCGACGTGAAAAGAAAGAAGACATTTTCTAAGATCTACCACCTGTCTATAATTTAGCATAACCAGTTTCACACTCGTATTCAGTGTAATTACCGCAGCTGATAAACCTGTCTAAATGTATCAGCAATATAGCAGATGCTTCTCAATCCCATGAGTTTGCATCGTTCTCGTTGCTGCTTGGATTCGAAAATGACGGAATATAATTGAAGATGGATTAACGCTTAACCACACGGACCGGTAGCCTGTGAGAGGAATGTAAATTTTGATTTCGTTACGGTAACGATACAGTGGAGGGTTTTGGAACTTTTGGTATTCGAGTGAATTTAATGGAGCGAAAGATATTCATAAAGAAATAAAATAATAAACATTTCGCTAATATTAGTACAAATTTTTTAATAAAAATTCTATTGCATCTACTGTGCTCGAGGAAACATTGCATTTTCTGTGTCACGTGTAGACATTGAAAGATGTCTTTAAATGTAACAAAGATAAGACTGTCTTGCTTGGAAAATACTAATTTTTCAACGGGAATTAATTTAGCAATAGCAGCCGGCAATATCCTGCCAATGCCTGACTGTGACATTAGTTGAAATTAAATAACCTGTTAACCGCATCGTCTGCGTCATCGACGTTGCACAAACGCAGCTACGTACCGCATTCTAAAGCTTTATTAATTACATCGTATTCACCGGGAAGGCTGGCTAACGCGTTTTTCCACGCGCAGGATAATCGCCGATATAATCAACTCCACTGAATTTAATATTAATTACTTGAAATTGCTCTCGCCACGCGTTTAACGTGCTATTTATTTTAATATACATTTTCACCGTTAACGAGTACACTTTTCTCGCTGACCTAATTGCTACGTGCGATCTGAAAAATCACCTTCAGGCTAAGACCAAGCAGCAGCTACGTTTAACACGATGAGACATTTCCTAAAATGATTCTCTTGCTATTCGTGCAGAAATTTCACGGTACTGTCATCATGAGCGATCTTCAAGTTGCATTCGCATTCACCTTATCGTTACAAGCCTGTTACATTGTCAGCTTCGCGAGCCCTTGGTCCTGTTGCAAGATTATCCGCCAGCTTTAGGGATCCGTCGACTCTCAAAATTCTTCACAACACTTTGGTTGCGCCTGGGACGCTGCTCTCCCATTTGCAGTCCCTTCCACGTGACGCACGTTGTCTCCATTGAGAGGATTTAGTCTTCTACGTCCCCTTTCTGTAAAATTGCAAATCCTATCCCTTGCCACGTAGTTACGACCCTCGGATTATTCACCTTGGGGCAACGTAGATTCGTAGCTGGTGGCATATTCGCGTACAGAATTGTAAAACATTACATGGAGCACCCAGAGGTTGTTCAGCTTGTTAAGTTTACTGGTCCAGCCAGGTGTTTTTGTCCATTTTCCACAGGATTTTCCTTACGCGAGGAAGCAACTACGCTTGCAGCGGTTGGACGAACCGATTTCCAAACAATTGCCAACTCTCTGACCCATCGACTGCTTCTTGGTCGCTTGCTGTGTTACGTCGCGCGAGATGGTCCGTGCGACGTCCCTCTCGTTATCCGCTCGCTTGTATCACTGCGCCTCTTTCTCTTCGCGACAATCGCAAGATGATAAGATGGACGCAGAGGAAAGGTGTCGCTGGTGTCACACGCTGAAGAAGGCCACGTGCTCAGAAACAGAATAGAATAGACATCCTGCATGCCACAGCCCTCGAAACAGTAACCAAATAGTAACGGAATAGCTTCTGAGATTCACCAGACGACAATCCCTCCAGAGGGTCTGCAATCTCAGTTTAAGAACCTGTTCGGAATGTTGAGTTGCTGTCTGTTTATGGCACGGACAGGCCTATTCCCTTTAGGAAATCCGAATTGCATGTTCTCCCCGAGCTGTAAACCTAACGACTCCGAGGTCAGGTAAAAACCCCTGGAAAGGACCAGCCGGAAGGACACGATGGACAGACGAAACCCAACGGCTGGTAGGGAGAATCAGTAACGTAGGACAGTTCGTCATCAGACAGTGATTTCACTCCCAGCAAGATCTCACCATCGCCGTGCGTCACATCACACGTCACGTTTATGCAAGTTCAACACAATCATAAAAGATATAACCTAGCAAACATGAAGATGGCACCCCGCTGGGGGTAGCCACCCACATGCTATATTTATTTTCATTTTATTTTTTTTACCAATAAGATATAACACTTTACCAAATGTCCTTCAGGACAAATTGTAAAAAAAAAAAAAAACAAAATAAACTAAAAAAAAAAGTTCAACACAGTGCTGGATTACTCTAACACTCGACTTATTAAACCTCCTGCACCTTGAGCGTTGAATCATTCAAGGTACGCGATATCGACCGATCAGTTTGGTTTGAATCCTCCAAAATGAGCACTGGGACCATTCTGTTGTAACACTTTGAACTGTTGGACTTGCGTAATAAATTCTGTTACAAAGCTCAATTTCTTCACCTTATTTGTGAAAGTTCGAACTGCTACTCGAGGATCTATCATTGCTATCTATCATTTTCCTGATTTCTTGTGCCTCCTACGTGACATTGGCTTCTGCCGTGCTTCCACCTAACTCGTGCACTTTCAACGGTTATGAGTGTGCTGATCCTGGCACGAGCATCGATGGTTCAAGTTTGCAAACTTCGCTCAGCCGCATAATTCGCTCAAATAAAACACGCAACGTCTCCCTTCCCCTGTTCTACTCGCGTGTTCATCCGTTGCTCTGATGTTTACCGTCTTGAAGGCGTCGTGAGCTGGAACACGTGTGGCGTCTCAAAGTGCAGACCCATAACGAACGGTCTGAAGACACTTTATGCGCGACAACGAACGATACACGCGCAGTTACTAATCCGTATTAATCGCCGACCATTCATTAGGAAGTCAGCGATGGGTGGTGGTTGCCCGTAGGGGGATGGTCGTGCTATGTAGTTTCGCACCTGGCGCACTCTCACGATCAATCGTCCCACCCCCATGACCCTTTTACCGTAAATCTGCCGGCTAAACTCCGTCGATGCAGCCGTGGAAGACAATGACCAAGTGAGCTGCAACTCCAACGAAATGCCACGTATACGTTGGAGGAAGCAGTTAACACAATATTAGGTCGTCCGAAAAGTTCCTTTCGTTTTGTAAGGAAACAATAGACGCACGATGTTTTCTGTTTTATATTAATTTATTGAATTATGCGCGAACGTAGTGATAGAAACATAACGAAATGGATGATACCTAATTCAATAAAATAATATAAAACAGAAGTTGTTCACAATTGTACACAGCTCTGACGTCTCCAAGTGGGCTGCTTCGATCGCGCAGGACGTTGAGTGACAGTCGGAATTCTCGGAAGCAGGATGACCTAGTTTTTTCGTGGAAATACACACGTCGCGTGTAGCAGTGTCATAAAGACGTGGCCCCAGCGTTCTTCGTCGACCACATCACAAGCGTCAGATATGGCGATGGATGAATGGGCGTGTAAATGAGAGGTCCGAGTGCGCCAATGACAAGGAGATGGCTAAACTACTGGAAATTGCCGTTTTCACTTGAACGCTGGTATCCTGAGAATCGAACTCGCTACACAACGCGAAGGGACCAGATTTTAGCAGGCGATTCGCCTGGAACGGCATATGCGTCTTAGGACGTTTCGATACGAAGATGTCTCACGTAGTTTTGCCACAGAGGATTAACACTGTACGACGCACATGATGTAATAAACAAACTCTGGACAAAGCAATTTCGCTGCTACGTGCAACCAACAACGACAAGTTCAAACCTCCCTCCGACCAGTAAAAATAGACGACCATGTTCTGCAGAAGTCAGTTGCGCAAATCAATATGAGTCATCGAGATCATCAGTGGAGCAAGTATAACGAATCAGTCTAGGGAATCAGCATAACGATTAGTATCAGTACCGCAGTATCGCGCAATCTTAACATCGAGCGAGCAACGTATGCGATTAATTTTGTATTCTACATTTGTAGCGGCACTCGACAGCAAACTTTCCAACGGTTTCTGTCTCGTAGCTCGCTACACAAAGACCCTATTCTTCGGACAAGATGATTGTCAGATGTCGATACATCCTCACGGAATATTTTCAGCTAGCCCAAGGACCTGCTATGAATCTTAGGATTTATTTAGCCAGGGTTCTCCAAAGGGACAGACAGTCTTTCTCTTAGCAGTCCCTAAACCTATCACCTCCTACGGGAAGATACGAGAAATCTGCTTCTCTCGCGTACGATGCTTCCCGCTAGCGACTCTCTTTCAAGGGCAGTTAGCATCCTTTTCCAACCACCAACACAAGAATTAGCCAATTAACAACGGCGTCCATTTCCCTCGCTTTCCGAACCAAGGCTTTCCTCGACGAATCCGATGATCTCGCATCCTAAGACACACCCCATCACAGTTTCCCTTCGCGGCATCATCGTGACGGAAAGTCAGACGTCACATATCTGTCCGAAGCAATAGTTGGTAGTTGGTAATAATCGATCAGAGTTCCTCGGCGTCTTAGGCAATCATCGTGCGAACTTACAGCGCGCATCAAAACGCATCGACCAGAAGTCGAACTTGCAATTGCGAATCGCGGACCGCTACTAATAATAACCGCGAACCGCTAATTTAATAATGGCGAGTCCTACGCTAAGTGTACACCTTGAATATAAATTAATAAATTTCTGTTGTTAAATATACTCAAGTGTTTCTTTCTCTCACTATCACGATCCATCACCTCATATTTTAAACTGTCTGTAAATATAGTTAACGAAATTAACTCGTCTCGTTGTTCATTTAACCAACGACAGGTCTCAGCGTCCACCACACGCCAACTGTGAGTGTTGTCTCCTCGGATCGTTCGGTTTGCCTGCTTTTCCATCTTCATCGACGAGCTGCCAAACACGCGCAGATGACGAGCTTGGAATTACACAGAAAACGTGCAGATGTTTTCTAAAATCGACGTCAATTTTCGGCTGCGAATTCGCGAGTCGCGTGCTATCACCGAGGGAGCGGGTCCAAATGTAATCAGCGCGAGTAACATTTTCCTAAAAAGAGGAAGCAACAACCCATCGACCTATAAGCGCGGCAGACTGGAAAACAACGATAGAAGAACTGGAAGATGATAAAAATCGAAGAATTGTACAATGCACGAAGTGCTACCGAAGCTGCGGACCATCTCCGCGTGCAAATCCGGCGGAACCGTAAAAAATTAAATAAGAAGAAACCTGCGCTCGTCTGAGTCGCGTACGCACGACGCTGTTATCGCGGCTCGCTAAAATATTCACGTGCCGCTGCGGGGATAGAGCGCGTTATAAAACGCGTTTACCAAACCGGAAGCTACGCTTTTGATCGCGATAGGAAGCTTTTTTATTGCGCGAAGTAGCGTGGCTCGGCTGAAGCAAGTTACGAAGAGATTTTAATAAATTCCGATGACTCTGGCAGACGATAAAAGTGGCATTAACAGTGTCGTTCGATCTCATCTCCGATGTCCTCGTTGTCCCTCGTCGTCGTCCACGCGGGATTAGCCGAGTAATCTCTCGAAGAGCTTCGAGAACGGGAGTAACGAGATCCCGGGAGGAACGAAGACCTTTTCTCATCTTGGAAGTCGTGCTTCTGTCCTCGTGCTCCTACTTTCTCTCTCTCTCTCTCGTTTCTCCTTTCCATGCTTTTATTCTCGAGCTTTTTTCTCTTACCTTTCTTCTTTCTTACTTTCCAGCGCGTACAGAAAAAAGTTTCCGATCAGAATAAACTCTGTCTCTCTATGGTCTCCCTTGTCCACTGTTTCTCGTTTCTTGTTTTCTCACTGTCGCTCCGCCTTGTTTCAAGGAGAAGGCTGCTGCTTTCTCGAGAAGAAACAGATGGAAATAGCGAAGCTGTTGCTCGATGGCGATGTTGCGGCGGTTAAACGCTCGGATAAACGCGAATTTCGATAAATATTTCGAGCGGTTTTAAAGTTTCATTTTCGACTTGTTAGACCGCCAATTATCATTCCAACATTCGACCCATTCCACTTTGCACCACTCCAATATTTCCCGACCTTTCCTCAACTTTGATTTTAAATAAGTTTCACGGCAGTTCCCTTTTAAAAGTTTAACTTCAAGTCGATCATTCTTCCTTTTTCTTAATTTTACTTCCTTACTTATCGGCTATCCACTTCCTTTCCTTTTTCTCGGATAATTTTTCAGATAGAAATCTGTCTCCTTGCTATTGGCTTGGCAACTAAGTGATTGCGGATTTTGTCAATGCCAGCTAATGGCAAAATCCGCAATCGCTTAGTTGCCAAGCCAATAATTGCACCGATAGGTCGAAAATTATATCCTGCGATTAATAAGCGTTACAAATCCTTTAATACGATAACTCGGCGGAAATAAAATTACCGGTAAATTAATTCGCATAAAACAAGAATAATCGCAAGTTTATATCGCGTGGAAGAAATCCGCTTACTCTTGCGCCAGCCTGCAGCAATCGGCAACGATTTCCACGAACAAAACCAATACGCGATACTTTATGAAAGCTATAGAAAAGCCCAGGCTCTTGAAACATTCAGCCGCTTCGTTAGTAGCTGCTAACACGCTCGTAAAACGCACAGCTTACACGCTAATAAGACATCGGCTGTAACCCGTGGATAATAAAGCTCTTGGAAAGCTGGCTTCCCAGTCGTTTTAAATAACCAACGACTTCTCGGTAATCGTCAGGAGGAGGACGATAATCCGGATAATTCCTCGACTAAGGAAATAACGAGTAACGAAACAAAAAAAGTCGACCGACGTGGTCGGTTTGCAGCTTCTTGTTCCTCGTTTCGCCGTGTTACTTCCGGCTACTCCGAGCGCGCAATGAAACAAACGACCCCGAGGAGCTTAAGTGAATGGCCGAATAAAAGTCTATTGATTTCGATCTGGCTCGTTTAATAAATCTCGATGGATCAGTGGGATAAAAAAAAAGAAAAATGTGTAGGTAAAGAAGTCGGTCGATTTATTTCCTGCCTCCTTCCCGTTGTATCCTCCATACATCCGCCGGATTATCCAGTTAATCCTGGCGACGTCCTCTTACAGGACGAACGAAAGGATCGCGAAATATGTACCCGGATACGAGGAGAAATTTTCAAAAGGGAAGGTTTCCAGCGTGTCCTGGACGCCAAGAAATTATCCCATGGACCTTCAACTTCAAGGAACTGCGATTCCATGGAAAAATGTGTGGCAGTAGGGTTTTGTATTTTTGTTGCTGATAAATGCGCTTGGTCCGGACGATTGCTCGAGTTTCTGAACTTTGCAGAAAGTGTTTCCACGTTTTACCACAGGAAATTAAATATTAGGTTCTCGCATGCGAGATATTTTGAAATTGCGTTTCATTCGCGTCGTAAACTCGCCAGCTTCATCGTAAAAACCAAACGCTCGTTTTAATCTTTTTCGGCTAAACTTGTTTCTTCTTCCTTTCGTTTCTCCGCTTTCTCTTTCTTTTTCCTCTTTTTTTCTTTTTTTTTGTTATAGTGTTCTTTGGTACGTGTCGCTAGGGTCTCGGTTTCGCGGGGATCTCGTTACCCGAAGAAAGTTTCTGGGCAACTCGTTAAGCAAGTAAGAAGTTGAACGAAATTCCAGGAAAATAAGATGCGATACGCCGCCCCAAAGTTTCATCCCCATGAAATATCACGTATTTCCGTCATTAAAACTTCGATTCGCCGGCGCGGGATAAGATGTCAGAGAGACATTAAATCATTCGTGGCTGAGAAATCAGGAATATCGTTTGAGCATCCAATTAGAAGCTACGAGTTCCAGGAATGTGTTATAAATAGGTTTCGGAGCAAAGAGTCGAGACCCTGCACTTCCTTAAAAATTATTTCCTCTCCGGATGAATAGGGGACGCTCGTTTTGCTTTCTTCTTGGCCTCTTTGCGTTTAAAGTGGTCACAGCAGTCACTTAACGCTAGAACTATCGATAGTTAACACGAAGCTTTTTCTACCAAAATTAGTGAAGATGACTGGTCTTTAAAAAATACGTAATGATAGAATATTTTTATATTTATTGCTTTATTACTTTCTTACGGAAGCAATTTCATGTTATGTAGTACATTTTTGTTATTATTAATCCACCTGGGACCATGATCGACCTAAACGAGGGTTGGCGCATTTATAAAATTGTAGGACCAGTCGTTTGGCTGCTGTGACATCTCTAGCGTCAGCATCTAGCGATTTAGCGATGGATCTGGAATTTTCCTGATAACTGATATCGTCACATTGAATAATAGGCGGTAAAAATTTGAAAACGTGTGGCAAGTTGTAGAAAACGAGGAAGCTGGTTAATTGGGGTTCGAACAACAAAGTGCAGGACTCCTATACACTTTGACAAGTACAAGTCGTTTTCACTGCCATTGGTATAAGTGACCTTGATACAAAATTATTTTCAGTTTGAGTAAATAAAAGACGAAATAAAATTACATCATAATATGTTTCTATTTTTAATTGTTAAACTTTCTCTTGACATTTGTGATAAATTGTCATCATGATACGATAATTCCTCTTAAGCTTCTCTAATTAGTGTAATTTCAAATCGATTCTTTCATTAACTTTCTATTTTTTTCCATGAGACATTAATCAAGTTGCGGAAAAAATATAACATAAAGTAGGAATTTTAAAATAAAATTGTAAAACCAGATTTGATTGGTGTGGTAGTTTTAGTGTTAAATAGATCGACGAGTCAAGTTTTTCTGGCTACATTTTGTTATACTGATTTACTTTCGATTTTAAACACGCCACATCGTTTACTTATGCTTTTGCTTCGTGAAAAATGTTTAAACGTTTAAATGTTAAAATGTTTAAAGAGCAGTGGTTGATTTTGTATTCCATTATTCTTTTTTTTTTAATAATAAGAGGCAATTTCATTGTATTTAATGATAACAGGGAATGTTAAAAGATAAAGGTAGAAAATTAAATAGTTTAGAGTTTGCAGTACTCGTTAAGAAGAGCGTAGAATCGATTTTCTGCAGACTAAAGTGTCATTTTGTTTCTGCAAGCAACTTGATTAATGTCTCATGGAAAAAAATAGAAAGTTAATGAAAGAATCGATTTGAAATTACACTAATTAGAGAAGCTTAAGAGGAATTATCGTATCATGATGACAATTTATCACAAATGTCAAGAGAAAGTTTAACAATTAAAAATAGAAACATTTTATTTCCTTTGCTTTAGGAGAAATCCTCAATGTGTCTGTTTCTAATTGAAATGCAATATTTGAAGATGCCAATTATCTAATATGCATGTAATTTAATTACAGATTGCCTGACACGCTTGAATCTTCCATTCAATTAACCTACATCTGTAATTTGTGGATAAATTAGGCTCGTAAAGCGTATCTTTATAACGAGATACAAAATTCCATTTTACTGTAAAACTATTAACTTTAAAAACTACGTTAATTAAACATGTTTTATACCTTTTAACGAGTACTATAATCTCTTTAAGCAGTGTCTGAGTTACGACGCCCTGAAGAGTCGTTAAATGTTTTCTGGGGTATCGCGGTGGTTACCGAGGCTGCAATTATTTTTCTTGAAAATTTCATCAGCCGTACTTTCACGTTTCTTCGTTTCAACATTCTAATATTCCAGTGGACGTAATTAACAGCAACAACAATGATCTGGTCATCGTAAAAGAACATCGCGATTCAGAAAACAGAAGAAAATTGCGCGCGTCTCCTAAACACCTTTTGCAACATCGATTCTCCATAAAGTACACACCTACAACTCTTTTTAAACGTTAGGTGTTTTGGGAAGAAAAACCTTGCAAAAGAAGTTGCAAGAAATGCACACAGCTTGCGTGAGACCAAGGCAAACAGTGGAGGAAGCAATTTAAGACACAGAACTGCATTCGATAACAACGTTTGATTGAATAAGCACGCGCAAGGGAAGCTACCGTGTAAAAAATCATATTCTTTTCAAAAATCCACGTTTTCTTATTGGTGGAAAGGATATTCCCGAAGATGTAGCCTTCGTCTGGTAGTTTCGCATCAGCCGTGAAGACGCGTGGTTCGCAACGAGCCTCCAAGTTTGCCAATCCCTTTGAAATCTCTGAGATCGGGAAAACAAAGGAGGAAGCATTGGAGAAAATAATCAACGCGATTTTTAAAAAGCAATACATTAAACGGAGCGTAATCGATATACCAAAGAGGACCTTCTTTTTATATAAAATTTATAATAACTTTACTGGAATTATAAATATCAAGGGAACGTACCATTGATTGTCATTTTTTATCATTTTACTATGCTTTTTTACTATCGGGTTGTTCGAAATTTTATTGGCAATATCGCGTAATGTCAAAATCCGCAATCGCTTAATTTTATTTATTATAAAACGTTAATTTTATTTCGCTTGAACCGCGGCGGAGGAAGCTTTGCACCGACGCGTATGCTCGTCGCACGCGCTTAGGCGGCTAAGGGAAGCGCGAGTTATCGCTCGGCCGTGTAGCGCTATGAAGAATCTTGCTGGGTGAACGAGGGTCATCGAGATCGGTGCACAACCGCGCGCGCAATATCGCAGCCGATTTCGATAGAAATGTTACGCCGCGATCGTCCTTATCAGCCTGCACAGCGGCTCGTAAACAGCCTTTCGCTATCAGCACGAGAAGCAGGAGGAGGACCTTGTGCCCTTCCTCAGCAGCTATTCGCACGCCTCGTATCTATCGACCTGGCGCATCCGCTCGACGAACGATCGCGGCTGCTTCACCTTCTGCCACGCAACTGTCGCAGATACGCGAATGATATTCCCCGGCCGCTTAATGCCGCGCCTCGTCCGACCAAACGAAGCTTGAAAAAGCGAGCGCTCGCCGGAAATGTGGAGAAGATAGGAAGGCGGTGGTTGGCGGATTTCGAGAGGGTGAAACGAGAGGCTTTCAGCGAAAATACCTCGACTCGATGACGTTAGGCGCCATAAGGGAACATACGATATGGATTGGCCGAGGTAGAAGAAGACGATTTTCAATTGTATCGTGGCGCTCACTTTTGATGACTGTGCAGGGATTTATGATACGTAACGATCTTCTATACACAGTTTGGAAGAATGTGCGAGGAGTATTCGTTGACTGCGGAAGTCAGAACGATGGAAAAAGTTGAGGAAACGTCGTTCCAGGCTTATTTCTCGCGTTATGACCGATTTCATCTTCGTGGAAATGTACAGGGTGTTTCAGGCTATTGCTAGCCAGCGTTCCTGTCGTAAACGGCAAGTCTGGGGAGAAGATAAGAAGAGTGGGTCGAAGGGAACTACGTATTCACGATAATATCTTTCTGTATGTGTTCTATGCGAGAAACAGGGAAATTTAAAAATACAAGAACAAATACAATTTATTAATATAGTACGATAAAACTGTATTGTGTACCACATGTTAAATCTTGCTGGCTGGCCTGATCTCTGATGTGCTTGACGTTACACCATCGCCTGACTACTGTCTATGGTTTGCCCTCGTCCCACTCTGTCGTCTATAGCTGTCGATGGCTTCAGTGTTTGAGAAAACTGAAAGGATGTTTGATGATGATGAGAAGATGAAAGCTAAAAGTTTTCTTAGAAGTGGTGACCACTTGAACAAACCTTGACAAGGTTTAGACGTTTGAATAAATGGAGTTATTATGTCGTCAGGGTTTGCAGGAAAGCAGAGAATCCTGTGGCGCAACATTTTTACGTAATTAACGTATGCTCCATAGCCAGTCCTCGATCCGGACCGGAACAGGTATCAAAGTTAGCGTTATTATTAAATCGCGTGAAACGCGATTTGCAGGCCATTCGCATTTCAGAAATTCATAGCCTGAAGTTCGGAGCACGCTGTGTTCTCCGTTTCATCGGTCCGAGGCAATGTCAGCCGCCACCGTGTTCGCCAACTGTATACGCGATTTATGTCACTCATCGACGATTCAGAATTGGGAATTGCGTGTCCGGAGTTCGGTATACAGCGTGTTCGCTATTTCATAGCCTCGTAACCAGCACTCGTGCCTCGCGCACTGCTACACACACCGATTTCAGCATCGAGCCTTTATTACACCACTGCAATCGTAGCTTTGCAAGTTTGCCTGAGACTTGTCCTGGCGGCCAAGTTTCCAGGTAAACAACAAAAACGAATTGCTGTTTGCAACTCAACATCATTAACTTGAAACTTTCTCTACGCTACTTGGCTTTCATGAGCCTCGCTGGAATGGATTATACGTTACAGGGGAATAAAATGCCACTCTGTGTACAAATACGTACTATGTTTATCAAATAATAGCGAAGGAAACAGCGATCGAGTAATAATATTGAAGTTTCCTCGACACCAACCAGCCATAGTGTACGAGTTTTTAAATGAATGAAATGCGAACGAAATTAGGTGTTGAATTAGATGTGCATAGAGTGGCGCAGGAAGATATTTAATTTTATAATATCGTCAATTATTCATACAATTATTACGTAGTATAAAATTACACTAATTTACCAAATGTCCAGCTGGACAAATTGTAAAGTGCAAATTAAATAATAAAAAAAAATTACAAGTTTACAATATACAGAATGGATCGAGTGATGTTTGAAATCATTGGAAATGGAAATATGACAGACAACTTCGATTCCAAAAGTGTTTGATAATAAATCTCTCATTATACGTCTCTAGTATCTCCTTTGATAGCGCTACTTTTGCATCTTATTATCCGTGGATCTATAACGAGTCAATTCGTATCCTAGCAGCGACAATCGAACAGATTAACGAAATACCCGGGCAAACTAATTAATTAAACTTAATACGATTGCCAGATAACCGAGTAAATCCTCTGGAATCGGCGATCCGCTTTCAAAGGCCAGTTGATAACCGCAAAGCTCGTCCCTTCGTCAGAGAAACGAATCTCCAAAGGAGCGCACTGGTCAAACTGAATATGCATGGCCCGATTGATATGAATCGACGAAATCTTCATCCCATCGAATGAATACGAATCATCGTTGATTAAGGCTTCTCGAACAAACTGATGATTTCGTCGAGGGAATTCTTAGAGCCGATGTTCAAAAATCTATCACTTTCTTCGTTTTACCTAGATACGTCACGAGTTTCTGGTCCCTTCGTAGTTCGAGGAAGTGCCATCACATTTCCATCGTGTTAATTTCTAATTTATCTAACAAATTTGTAGACTAAGGTGGGTCGGTGTGCGCATAAGAGGATAGTATGTGGCCAATTAAGCGAGTGCGGGTCGCTCGAATTTGCAACTGAGCGAGTTCGGGTCGCTCGAGCTCGCAACTAAATGAGTTCGGGTCGCTCCAATTAGCAACTAAGCGAGTGCGGGTCGCTTGAGCTCGCAACTAAGCGAGTGCGGGTCGCTCGAGTTAGCAATTAAGCGAGTGCGGGTCACTCCAATTAGCAATTAAGCGAGTGCGGGTCGCTCGAAATGGCAACTAAATGAGTTCGGGTTGCTCCAATTAGCAACTAAGCGAGTGCGGGTCGCTCCAATTAGCAACTAAGCGAGTGCGGGTCACTCCAATTAGCAACTAAGCGAGTGCGGGTCGCTCGAGCTCACAACTAAGCGAGTGCGGGTCGCTCGAGCTCGCAACTAAGCGAGTGCGGGTCGCTCGAAATGGCAACTAAATGAGTTCAGGTCGCTCGAATTGGCAACTAAGCGAGTGCGGGTCACTCCAATTAGCAACTAAGCGAGTACGGGTCGCTGGAGTTAGCAACTCAGCGAGTGCGGGTCGCTCCAATTGGCAGCTAAGCGAGTGCGGGTCACTCCAATTAGCAACTAAGCGAGTGCGGGTCGCTTGAGCTCGCAACTAAGCGAGTGCGGGTCGCTCCAATTGGCAACTAAGCGAGTGCGGGTCGCTCAAGTTAGCAACTAAGCGAGTGCGGGTTTTACCAACTGATCCGCATTCTCGCGATGTTTCCTCCGGAGAATCCTAAGTTCTTAAGCGAGTGCTTCACGGTATCTTCCAAAGTATTTTCTATTTATCGGTTATATTGAAAATGCCCTAACTGTCAATCTTCATACAATTGTTACAATTGTAAGAAGTTGAAGCGCTCCGGTCAGCAGTGACCACCGTGGCGTCACAGGAGCAACCTTGACGGATCATATATGTCCAACAGTCAAAGTGTTAACATCAGTAAAACCATTAAAATTCCCGACACGACTACCTACACTGAGACTCGCAAAAATCATAGCAAGGATAGAGACCATCTACAGCTAAAACCCACTACCACGTACAAGGCTGACCCTTGGGATGAAATAACAGTTGAACATCCGGCAAGCAACCGAGTAAAACAGAGTCGAGTAACACATTGGCAAGAAAAGGAGCTGGCCCATTAAGTAACCACAATTTCTCGACAAAATACTCGCCGGTGTGCAGGATCTCTCTGGAGGCAGAGTAAACATCGCGCATTCACCGTCTGTCGGCATGTAAGCTCTCAAGGTCAGAATTCATGGGAGAAAACGAGCGGAAGCTTTTGCCAAGGAACAAAGGAAGTGCCTTTTCAGTTAAACGGTCCGCGTTGGCCAGAAAGTGTCCGAGTGGCGGAGGTGGCACGGCCGCAACGGTGCATGGGCTGGTAAAACGGAAGCCGGGATAGCTTGGTCCGCCCGTAGTTTCCGCCAGGGGTCTGTCCTCACGTGTCGCGTCGACGTGACGCAATATACATGCTAATACGGTTGCTTTGGCCGGTGTACGAGCCACAGCGACGTCAGGAAGTGTCTTTTGAGATGGTTTCGAAGCATCCACAGACATGGCACACCTTTGAGCTTCCTTCGCGGTGGCCCGCTTCTACCTCCTTTGCCCGAGGCTACTCGATTAACGACACTTTGCTCATTATTCTACGTAATTGACTGGCGATTGAATGAGAATTTGCCGCAGTGTGAAATTAATTTCGTTGCGGGGTTCGTCCCATGGTGAATTCCGTGTAGGGACAGGTTAGAGAAGTAATTATATTCGCAGGAAGTACGCCTGTGATTTTCCGTTGTTTCGTGCAGGACACACGCTCCATCTTCGTGCTTTCTTCTGCTCATTCTATGTCTGTTGCTTATGGTATTTTTAAGAAGCTTGTTAATACTTTTTTTAACTCCTGTCCATAGGCATATCAATTTGCGTGAACATTCGCACTTTGACGATTCGTCTCCTGGAATTTATCTCCTTTGTGGCTGCTACGTTTCCCCATTACTTTTACATTACATTCGATGGGCTGGTAACTCTTTTGCAACTTCATCCAGCTTTCATTTTTGAGAATTGTTTCTGCTATCTTACGGATTGAGACGTTGTTGTTGATAAGAACGTGTTTCAAGCTCACGACTGTACAAGCTTCGCCTTCGTTACAGTTAGAAATAAAAGTTAGCGTATGATCATCGGTATTAACTGTCGTCGTGTTATTTTACATTAGTAAATTTACAAGTAATTTGGTCTGTACTGTGATTATCATTATTGCATAAATTATTATACGTTATTTGTTGTTGAAATTTAAGCTCGATTGGTTTGGTAATTAATTTCATCAGCTTGTCCGCTTTGGGATAGTTTATATTGATTTGTACGATAATGATTCGACAGTTTAACGACGAGCTTATGAATAATTGAAGTTAATAAATAACTATATGAATAACTGTAAACTTCGACTAATATGATCACAGATAACTGCAATAGTCTCAGTTAAATAACCAAATTTATGGCCTGTCTAATTTTATTTTCGTCTCTATAATTTACGTGATAAAGACAACTAATAATTTCCATTGTATAAAGCTGCGATAGTCTACCTCAAACCTAATTCAAATTACGGCGTATCACCTGTAATGTAATGGGTCTAACGAGGCAAATTCAGCGACTAAAATTCCAAAAAATTTGGAGCTGTGCACCAAGGTAGTTGAACGTAGGTGGAAACAACCCTCTTCAGCTTCCACATTGTTATAAATATTTTAGGAACCATAAAAGACGGACGAAGAAAGTTAAATCGAAATTTGTGGTGATTTTTATGAACGTGAGGAATTTTCAAAAGCAATTTTCATCTCGAAATTTACCCCCAACGCCTGCAATTTTTTCAAGTTTTATTCTTTGCTGTCGCACGCACACATAGTCTTTGAAAAATATTGCAAACGTATGAGTGAATTGAAACGACAAAATTTCCCATCCCCTCGAGGATACGTTTGTGGGTGTTTTCATCCCTAGGAGGGTTTTTTTCAGCTGGAAAAAAATGATTACGTTATTAGCATCGCACGAACTACATTTGCGCAAAGTTTCCAATTTGCTTAAATTTCCGAGTCGATGAATTTGCTTTGTTTAGCGGACATTAAGGGAGGAAATTATTTTTTCCTCTGAATTTCAATAGCACTGGAACCTAAACATTAAGCTATCTGGGTCATTCACACCCTGAGTAAAATTTCTCTCGTGGGGACGAGTTTTTATATTTCCTGAGAACCCTTTTAAACATTTGGCTGGGAAACGAAGCGTGCAACAATGCAGTAAAACGAGAAGAATCACTCGAAATTCACCAATTGCCTCGATAACTGTAATTTTCAAATTGAATGCTTTTTTTACAAAAATACATTCTGCGATATCTGCCTTTAAACTATTTCCTACACGTACAAACGTTCAAGCACTTTTTATACTTAATGTGATCTGGATTTTCCATGACTCTGTGTATGCATAATTACATGTTTGCATTTATCTAATCGATTACACCATAAACTGTACGGTTTTAAGGAACTTCTTATGAAGAAATAAGAGAAGCGATCAACTATATCTCCCCTAAGGAAATTGATGTGTAAATGGCGTGCGTAAAATAAGCAAATGACAACGTACGTGTACGTAATTAAACGTAACTGCTCGTAATCTTGTTTAACGATAGCAACTTTTATTTTCTCTCGTTCTCTCGTATTTTCATCGCTATTATTACAGTATCATGTGTAATCAGCTTTTTGCATACTTAATGGAAAAATCCATATGCTTCTGGCGAAATATCTGAAAGTAAGTGGCAATCGCTGTATCGAGTAATCGAACGAGAGAGAAAAGAGGAATAAAAGTACGAGAGCGGCAAATACCACAGGCATTTCTCTGCTCATCTTTTTGTATTCTTCAGATTCGGTTGGCTTTTTAATCGTTGCTGAATTTGCTGCTATTGCACGAACATAATGTTAGATGGGAAATTTTTCTTGTAACTGGCGTGAAGATCTTTGACGTCTCAAATATGTGAGAGATTTTGTATAATTTGATGGAAATTATAATTTCACAAGATTCTCATGAAGTGATCGAAGGTACTGTAAAAATAATAGCAACAAAGTTATAAAAATATGATGTTAAGTAATAATAATAGAGAATTTTCAATTCTACGAACATCTGCGTTTCTCAGTAAAATTCGCATTTATTTGAAAGAAAACTCAGACATAAGTGGACTGCATATTCCTAAGAAATTTCAAAGTGCAAAATTGCACAAAGCTCTAGCAATATATAAATATCCAAAATGCAGTGTTTTTTATAATGTTAATAGATCAAACAATTTTCCACCTCCCATTGCTTAATTGTATTTTCAAAAATACGAATTTGCATAAAATCTATATGCAAATTATTACAAATAATTCGCTGAATAGTGAGGAGCCACTGTTCCAACTATAACCACTACCGATATAACGTACCATAAACGCACCATAATACTCATTTTTATTGCTGCTTGCACACCATATAATAATAAGCAAAGCTTAGAAATCCCAAGCTACACTAGTGTCCGAGTATTTTCTTCACTACCAGCCACTAACGAGAGGATCACCCTGTAGATGAGCCGGATGCAGCAGCGCTACTTCCCGTAGACCGTTAGGGGGTACTTGGTCTTATTGGTATTTTCGCGCGAATAACACGGCGAAATAAGCTCGACGCCGACGCGATAAGCTAGCGGATAATCTCGCGTGCGAAAGCTCGCGAAATGCGCACTTGGACCGCCTGTGGCGACTATTGAATTTATGATTTCGCCGCTCGCCTGATATCGAGACAAAAGCACTGGTTAAAATGTATGAATAGCTTCATTGCTTGATCCCTCTATGGAGATTTCTTCCGCCATGATTTATGATAGATGTTTAGGTCGATTTGCCGCGGCGAGCTTTCGGTTGACACACGAGGCCATTGTATTTTTGATAAATGTCGGCCCGTTTAGGTGACTGGCGAGCGATATTTTCTGCAAGTGGGAGATATTCACGCGCGCTGGTTTTATTTAATTTGCCAATCAAACGAGAGACATTAGAGCGTGCTTTTGTACTTTTTTTTTTTAAAGCGATCTACTGTTTTCTTTTTTTTTTTTTTTTAAGGATTTAAAAGGGTACGATGATTTTTTTCACTTTTTGGTGGGATATAATGGAACCTGAAAGATGACAGTTCAATCGCAAATGACGTTATTCGATGTTATAGGGAAATTGTATTATGCGATGGTATTGGAATTGTTATTTTTATTATGCGTTATACAGTAGGATTAGTTTATTTGTGAATTAGATCAGATGACGTTAGAAATTGTTTCAGGTGGTTCTTCAACATATAAACAGCGTGATTTTTTGGCAAATTACATTTTCATTACTTTTTAGCTATAAATTTTGTTCGAATTGTATCAAATCTCTGTCAAAGTAACCTGAAAGATGACAGTTTAATTGTACGTTGTTCGATGTTATAACGAGATTGCATTATACAGCTTTAGTTTATTTATGATTTAGGCGAGATGATATTAGAGATTGTTTCAGACGGTTCTTCAACATATAAACAAATGATTATTTGGTAAATTACATGTCCAATATCGATGTATGTTTATTCGTTAAGAAATCAAGAAAATTCAATCTTCATTACTTTTTAGTCATAAATTTTGTTCGAATTGTATCGAATCTCTGTCAAAGTAACCTGAAAGATGACAGTTTAATTGCAAATGACGTTATTCGATGTTATAGGGAAATTGCATTATGCGATGATGTTGGAATTGTTATTTTTATTACGCGTTATACAGCAGGATAAGTTTATTTATGAATTAGGCCAGATGACGTTAGAGATTGTTTCAAACGGTTCTTCAACATATAAACAAATGATTATTTGGTAAATTACATGTCCAATATCGATGTATGTTTATTCGTTAAGAAATCAAGAAAATTCAATTTTCATTACTTTTTAATTATATATCTTGTTCGAATTGTATCAAATCTCTGTCAAAGTAACCTGAAAGATGACAGTTTAATTGCAAATGACGTTATTCGATGTTATAAGGAAATTGCATTATATGATGATATTGGAATTGTTATTTTTATTACGCGTTATACAGCAGGATTAGTTTATTTATGAATTAGGCGAGATGACGTTAGAAATTGTTTCAGACTGTTCTTCAACATATAAACAAATAATTATTTGTAAATTATATGTTGAATATTGATGTATGTTTATTCGTTAAGAAATTAAGAAAATTCAATTTTCATTACTTTTTAGTCATAAATTTTGTATCAAATCTCTGTTAAAATAACCTGAAGGATAACAGTTCAATCGCAAATGACTTTGTTCGATGTTATAACGAGATTGCATTATGCGATGATATTGGAATTGTTATTTTTATTATGCGTTATACAGCAGGATTAGTTTATTTATGAATTAGGCGAGATGATATTAGAGATTGTTTCGGACGGTTTTCCAACATGTTCAATATCCATGTATTGTTATTCGTTAAGAAATCAAGAAAATCCAATTACTTTTTAATCATAAATCTTGTTCAAATTGTATCCCTGTCAAAGTAAACTACCGATTACTTCTATAATATTTATCTCTACATTAAAACAATTTCTAACAATTTCTAAAGATTGTTCTACTCGTTGTTTGATGCTTTCTTATATTACTCGAACAAAGAATAAACATCGACTGAAACAATTCTGCTACTCTTGTTCTATCATTAACAACAGATTATTCTATTCGCCTGTTCAAACAACAGACTATTTTGAATCTGCGAGTAAATTTACCGTAGTGTTGGAAACACTTTGCGTCAGTGTGTAGAGTAAAATACATTAATGGGAAACATTTGGTGTGGTAATTCGCCAAAGCAAGGAGGGTCACCACGGGTGTAAACTAAATGTACGTCTATGTGGCTATTTAGACAAGACTAGGTCAACCCTTCGTCCTTCGTATCGATAGCAGTTGTACATGGACGCAGTGTTTAGTCGTTAATTTGCATATCTCCTGAGGTACAAGTACATTTCGTACGAGTATTGGTTACAATAGACTCACATTAAGTAATTTCAGTGTGCAACCTACCGAATTGTAAATTCCACTGCGTACACTGCATACACCATACTCGCTGATTTCTCGATCAATAATCAGAAAATTTAAATGACGATTAAATCCGAACCGAGCAACTATTCTCGTGTCACGGTGATCTTGGAATATAGAATAATCATATTTTACATACCACTTCGCTCAATACCATCGAAACTACAATTAAGCAGTAACAACATACCCGTGTGCTGGCATCCAGCGATAATCCCTTCACAGGAGCCAAACCTTTGATATAAAAATCCTCCCAAGTCAGCACTCGACATTCCATTCCTATTTCTGTTCTGTTAATGTGACATTCTGTACCATTACTCTGTCAGTTTTATAATGAATTTTGAAACAACTATCAATTGATGAAATTATAAATAAATAAACTATCAATTAATTGGAGTACGAATCTCTCACCTTACGTGCGGAACGTGAAATAATGTCGAACCGACGCGACACTTGCAAAGTCTTGATAAATTTGTATTTAAATAAGAAATGTATGAAATGAACGTCGAAGATCGGCAGATGTGATTACTTCAAGTAATATGAAGAACGAGGGAGAAGTTAAATTAAAAATTGCTAAATTGCTAAGACGCTAAAGTTGAGTGCAAAATAGGCCAAGATACTGATCGGATGTTTCTCATAAACTGTCGTATTGTTTATTGATACATATTTTATCAGCTGAAAATAATTAAATTGAATAGAGAAAATAGAACAAATTTTTCAGTAATATTGCTTCGCTGCTTTTACTAATAGTAGGAAATGTACTTTTTTAATCGTAACAATAGTTTATCAACTATTATTCATTTTATCTGGCACGATGAAACGTAATTGGGTGGATATATAAGTCAGGAAAAATGGAAGGAAAACTTCTTTTTGGGAAATACAGATACTTGAAGGTACATATTTTATCAGCTGTAAATAACTGAATTGAATAGAGAAAATGGAAGAAAATTTTCAGGGAAACGCACTGTTACTGTTCCACTGTTTTTACTAATAGTAGGAAATGTACTTTTCTTTTGTTTTATCGCAACAATAGTTTATCAACTATTATTCATTTTATCTGGCACGATGAAACGTAATTGAGTGGATATATAGGTCAGGAAAAATGGAAGGAAAACTTCTTTTTGGGAAATACAGATACTTGAAGATACATATTTTATCAGCTGTAAATAATTGAATTGAATAGAGAAAATGGAAGAAAATCTTCAGGGAAACGCACTGTTACTGTTCCACTGTTTTTACTAATAGTAGGAAATGTACTTTTCTTTTGTTTTATCGCAACAATAGTTTATCAACTATTATTCATTTTATCTGGCACGATGAAACGTAATTGAGTGGATATATAGGTCAGGAAAAATGGAAGGAAAACTTCTTTTTGGGAAATACAGATACTTGAAGGTACATATTTTATCAGCTGTAAATAATTGAATTGAATAGAGAAAATGGAAGAAAATTTTCAGGGAAACGCACTGTTACTGTTCCACTGTTTTTACTAACTTACTTTTTCTGTTTTATCGTAACAATAGTTTATCAACTATTATTTATTTTATCTGGCACGATAAATGGAATTAAACTTTCATAGCAACATTCCAGCACAGCTTTATTGCTAATAATAAAAAATGTGCGACGATAGAAACTGTTTTATTTAATTATTTTATTTTATTAATACAGACGTTGGAAAACAACATACTAATATTTTTCCGTGGCTTTTCACCGATACCAGAAATGTAATAAAACGTACGGTTCAAACTTTGTGCTTCAACAACGATTTAATAAACTGCCTCTAAATCATTCGAAAAAGAAAAGGGAGAAAGAAATAAAACTGTGCCGTTGGAGAATATTTTCAAGCTCTCAGGGCATTCTCAGCCTTTCGTAATCGAACTAACGAATCACCAGCCGCTAACAATCCCATTTTAAGGGACACATCGTCTCTCAATTTCCATGAAAAACGTCTGTTTACATAAGGGCAGCGATTTTAATTATCTTCAGTTAACATCAGTTGGGGGTTGTTCGCGTTTCACAGGGCGATACCGTGTCGTGCGCGACGAAAACAGCTGGCCACTTTCGTCGATTTTTCATCGAGTCGCGCCACCAGGAATTCCAGCGAGACCAGCGCCACGAATTTCTGCGTGAAAAACTTAATTAGCGACCAGCCCACCCCGAACACCACCCTCTTTTCTCTTTTCTTTCTCCGTCTGCCTGTTCCTCTGCGCGTTCCACTCGCGTCAGACATCTGCTAACAACGCAACAAAACGACCGTTTATAATCTACAGCGACTGTGCTGGCGTGGTCGAGGGAGGTAGCAAGCCACCCCCAACCCTTGTCCACCGACCCACGCCGCAATTTCTCCCACCGTGCACGCCACCACTGCGGCATAAATCCCAAGCCGAGAGAATATTACGTTCTACCACGGCCATGGAGGGACTTTAAACCTCGCCTAGCTACCCTTAGCCACTGTCACGCGAGTATGTTCCACTATTCTGCCGAATACGATGTCAGCGAATATTCTATTTTTGAAATTCGCGCCACTACCTTCGACGTAGGCGCGTAAATCAAATGGGATGCGTCGGTCCAGCGCGTTTAACCTCGCACCGCCGATTCTTCTGTCTATCTATCAGACGTTTTGCGGTGCTTAGAATGAAGATTATGCCGAGTTCACGACGTACGGACAGCGTATCTGCTATTTTTCAGAAATTAGAATTTTCCACACGTTGCGTGTGTTGTAAAGCTTGGACAACTTGATTGGCATTTTAAGCAGCGAACCACGTGCCAGAAACTTCAGACACCAGTTGAGAACACGACGAGAGACCACGGGACGATGCTGCGTACCCTCGACCAGACGCGCACGTGGCGCACATTTTGTGAAACGCCCGCGACATTTCGACAGCGCGACTGGATACACATTGACAAAGACACGTCCCTAGACTGATGTTTGGGACATAAGCACCGGGCGCTTAGAGAATAAGACACCTGAAAATAAACATTCAACAGGATCACGATCATAATGAAACTTCTTAATGAAAGCGCTAACGTCGTCCGAGGTTTGTCACTTCACCGAACAGTTCGAATTGAACCGATCAACCAGTTCAAAGGTCGCGACACACAGCTGTAGCTTGGCCCATTTGCGTGAAACAGCCTGTGCAGCATTTTCGTTTTTCCCTTATTTTCCTGCTTCTGCCTAGGGTTCCCCGTTTCCGCCAGACTGGGTTTTTTCTTTTTTATTTTGCTCTCGATTCGTCGCGGATCGCGTGCCTGGCCAGCATAATTTTACGCGTTCGCTTGAAGCGATGAATCTCTGATTTTCCCTCTGTTTTTGTTGCTTCCCGTTTGTTCTTTGCTTGGAGGGTAAAATGGAAATGAAGCGAAGGCGTCCGATGTTTGCAAAGGACGAGACACTTGGTCGTGTTTTCCTTTTGTCGGTAAATTTAACGCCTTTTATGCACGTTTCATTGTATTTAGATTTAAGGTGCACGGTTTGTTCTTCGATTTGAGAGTAAAATGGAAGGAAACGGGGATGAAAAGCGACCGATGCTTGAGATGGACGATACATCTTTTTTTCAGCTTTTACGTCACAGTGAATTTAGTTTGTTTTGTGCGCATGAGTACGTCCGGATTCAGGCGACTATGAATGGTATTTTAAATAGGTGCTTGGTGCTTGTCGAGTAATCGATAAATCTCTTTAAAAGCGTACTCGAAGACTGAAATACTGCGTTAAAAAACGAGGCCGCGCTTTACTTTCGAAAGTCGAAGCTTCATTCATCATTTATTTCGCGATATGAAAACCCGTCGTTAGATTAAAATTTTTAAACTTCGTTCCGCGAGTTCTTCCAACTTCGTGCTTCTGCTTTGCTCGAACGTTTCTCACAGACGCGCCAAGTATTTCTGCAAATCATTCGACGAATTTATCGTTATGCTAATCTCGTTCGTTCAATTTCAGACGTTTAATGGGACCAACAGCTATTCTCTTGATTATTCGAATATTGTATGGTTACCATACGTTCCACACGAAAATTACGAAGGGAAAAGTCGTGGTGCAACAGCACGAATGGTGATTCTGACGCAAAAGTAGGTTTCGTTTTTGAAAAAGAAAGAAACGAGTTTGGAAATCCAACAGGGAGCCGTGTTTTAACTGGAAGCTTCGACGTATGAAATTCCTGTTTCTTTTGTATTGTTAAACATGGACAATGCGTTTCCTCTCACTGCTGTTATCTTATTTCCGCGATATCGGTCTGAACGTACAATTACTTTCTTTTATTTTGTATTTAATTGGAACAGTTTTATAAATAAAGATAAGATCGGTGCTTCTTGGGAATCTTTCGATTAATGTAACGAGTGTTGAAAATTTTAACGAAGTTGAAGCGTGCACAGCTGCGCTCTTCCAACTAATTTATCATGCGCAGCTTGTAACGAGTTACGTGTATTTTTTTAAACCTTCGGAAGCTGAAACGATGTTAGCTTTTAATTCTTCAACGCTATTACTATCCTCGAGGCACACTTTGGATTTGATAATACAAACACGAGAAGCAAAAGTTTCATAGCTCAAAGTTTGCAGTTAGTACGCGTCATTTTTTTACGAAGACGAAGACTTGAATGAAAAAATATTATTCTCTTTTCTTCGACTTATTTTTGCACGTACAATCACCAGCTGCCCTGTTGTACTACGATTTTCGGGACACCCTGTATCTGTACGTAAACACACAGACGTGCTTCCGTAACATCTGACCTCAAATATACAGATATACGTACATATATGTAAATTTTATAGAATTCAAATTACCGCCAACCGACATTTTTACTTTTGCTTTGTTTTACCGGCAGCTATTTTACTGAAAACTTCGGAAATCGATTGTCGATTTTTCAGGTAAAATTTGTAGCAGATTTGTTATTGTAGTCTGGTGGACAAATGGCCTAAGAAATATCGGGTGAAGCATAAGCAATATTGCGGGAAGGCCCAAGTGCTGTTAGCCCAAAAAGGGCTTGGCAGTTCTATTAGGTGGTCGTCATCTGAAGTGTCGAGTCTGAGTTGAGACTTAAGTGGAGTAGTCGTGAGTTGAGAGTCGAGTGGAGTAGTCGTGAGTCGAGAATCGAGTTGAGATAGTCGTGAGTTCAGAGTCGAGTGAGTAGTCGTGAGTTCAGAGTCGAGTTGAGTAGTCGTAAGTGGAGAGTCGAATGGAGTAGTCGTGAGTGGAGAGTCGAGTGGAGTAGTCGTGAGTCGAGAGTCGAGTGGAGTAGTCGTAAGTTCAGAGTCGAGTGAGTAGTCATGAGTTCAGAGTCGAGTTGAGTAGTCGTGAGTTGAGAGTTGAATTGAGTAGTCGCGTGTGGAGAGTCGAGTTGAGTAGTTGCGAGTGGAGAGTCGAGTGAGTAGTCCTGAGTTGAGAGTCGAGTGGTGAAGAGTCGAGTTATGAGGAGTCGAGAGTTGCCGAGTTGTTGAGTTGTAAACTATTAGTTGTGAGTTGTGAATTAACCATTTAGTTGTCTTAGTTATAGCATATTAATGTGTTTAGTTCACGTTAAATAACCAACGTTTCCTGTTTAACCCATTGTAAGTAGATTTATCATTGGAAACCCTAATTTCTAAAATTTCCAAATAAATCAAAAAATCCTATATTATTAACTGTTATTGTATATAATTTCATTTACTCCCAAAATAAACTCAGTTTTCCAGAATCGATCGTCTTATTTGTCCCAAGGACTTACGTTATTACATATAAAAAGAAAGAACAATTGAACATAAATGGAACACTACATAATATCGAAGAATAAAAATGAATAATGAAACCTACACGCTTATTCATATCCGACGCGTACAAGAAACTTCATCGAATCGTACACGATCATTTTACAGCTTCCTATGCAAGCTACATGATTTTTCTCGCAACACCAAAAGCCACAAACTCACGAGAATGGCAAGTTTCGACATCATCCGTCTCACAATTATCAAAGACGCGCAGAGGCCGCGAAGAAATAACTTGCTCTACATATTTGCATCTTCACCGTGCCGTTTTAATTACAACTAATTATAACTTGCTTGTTTCTTGTTATAATTATCTATAATAATTATATCTAAATACATGTAATTATTACTTGTTGTTATTATTTTTTATTACAATTATTCACACATTATATTATTTTATTTTCTATTAATTATTTATACATTATATACATTATAAATACATTCACAGCCTGTTTGTTGCATTATGAAACGTTTGCCCGCGTCAACGTACGTTTCCATAAAACGTTGGTTCAGCAAAGTAGCAACGACAGACCCAAGAGCAATCGGAGAAGAGGAAGCAGATCAAAGGCCACGTAAAAACGACGTTTCTGCAGATCGTGCACGAATGTGTAACGGGCTTTTAAGACGGACAGCGAATAAATTACACGAGCTAATTACCATATGGAAGAGAAAGTTGGCGGGCATTGTACGTTTTTGCACAATGCGTCTTCATTGGAAACAAATCTAGACACAAAAGGGATGAATTACGGCCGGTCAGGATTGTCGCGCGGCTTTTCAATTTCCAGCTTGAATTCCGTCCCATGCATCGAGCTGGCCCGGCCTTTGTACTTTAAATTGTCCTGCTATCCGCTGCGTTCGCGGCTGAATATTAAATGAACCTTTTCGAATCGCGCATCATTTGCATCTCTAATAACGCGTTAATTTTCAAAAACCTTCGACTAGCAAAACGTGGCCACCGCACCACGCCGATACGTTTCAATCCAAAAGTGGCGAAGCATTCGAACGCTTCGTTCCCCTTACGATCTCTTTGACGAGGTTCCGCTCTTCCTTGTTGATCTCTGCAGGCATTTCCCAAAGAGAATTTTCCTTACTTTGTTACACGCGATCGGTTCCATTCGGATCTGACGAGCCTCTGGTCGAAGGTGGACGAGATTCATCGTATTTGCTGTGGAATATGACGGAAGAGCAGCGAAAAATTGAGCAAACTATGATAACTCAGCTGGTATCAACTAAAGTGTATATCGAGGGCAATCTGCATTCTATGGGGAAGAACAATTAATCAGACGAGCGAGCTGCGATTTATCTTACTCTACGCTTTGCCTCATGGAGCAACTAAGATTAGAAAGGATGCAAGCAATTTACCGATTAATCTCTCCGTCGGCGTTACTTTAAATTTCTCGCATTATTTATCGACTTTAGTTTCACCCTTAAATCATTGTCCACAATGCAGCTTGTAACAGCGACTAACCAACGTAATTGCAACATTGTAGCAAGCCGTTATGTATTGCTCGGAGAAATTGGGCAAACCCTTGTTATCCTTCCAGACGTAAAATTTACTGCAGCGTATATATACATTTTTCTTTTTCTTCATTTTCTTTTGAGTAATGTACTGCCGTTATTACCACGATGTTCCGCCGCTTTTGTATATTTCTCGAAGCTGTAGTTCATTAAAAGCTGCAATATCCACCAGGTATTTTCAGATTGAAATTTTCCCGATACGCGGCATGTTGTTTTAATAACAAGCGTCGTTGTTATGTTATTTTTAGACCACTTGATCATTTACTTTTCGAATGAAATTACGCGAGAATTGATTGAAATTACGCTTATCGCGTTTCATGTTTCTACGATATCTCGCAAATGTACCTTTTACATCATTCTGCTACTGTAAGAATTTTCTACAAATATCTGCAGAAATGATCATTGACTCGACTGTAAATCGTTTGATTCGACATTCTTCATGATCCAACTTTAGATTAATCGTGTGTCAATAACTGCAGGATGAATGGACTAATTCTTGTGTCTACACTAATTGCAATAATCGAACAGATTAATCAAAATCTTTGACAAACGTTCTAACAACCCAAAGTACATTCCTGACACGATTAATTACGTTTGGATATTAGCATCCTTTGCGGTAACACGTGGCAACCAATTCTGATCATCAGATTATCGCGGATGAAACGGCCGAATTCCCGCTACCGTGAAACGACGATAATTTTTCCTTGGTTCAGGTAGAAATACTTGTTACGTTCGTATCTATCAATTAAAAATCCGTCACGCTAATGCAATAAAGCTTCCTCGGGAGCTGCATTAACATTGCAAGGTACCTCTAATTGCATTTAATCCTGACATTAATAGGCAACATATTCGTTAACGTAATTAGCTGCTTCGCGATCACACGATCGATAATCGATTATACACGACGATTCTGCAGTTTTAAATTCGCTCGCAACGAATGTCTAATTCATAGACAGATTCCTCTAAAGATGGCACGCGTTCACGAAATTGGCCATTTCACATGCAACGATCTGTTGGAAAGTTGATAGAGGAAAATCCGGCTGTTTCATCGTGTCATGAAAATGCTTTATTTCGTCGTATTATGACGCAACTGCTAACAGGGAAATAAAGAAATAGCACGGACGATGGTTCGAGTGTACGAGACACGGAGCGGAATGCATTAACCAGAGGTACTACGATCTACTGATCAATACTAGCGATACGTCTACCTACTCCGGACTACATTATCGTGGTCCCTTTAGCTTAGTAATTAGCGTGACTCACTGTATTCCCACGCCCAGTAATCACCAGCACCCGCCGTAGGCAGCACCGTGCTCCATGCTTCTATGTGTAAACAGAAAGAAGGAGAGAAAGAAAGTAAAAAACTGAACCATGCTTGGTGGATATGTGGATGAACGAAATTACCGGAACACCCTTCCGGCTGAATTCAAACGAATTTTATTCGATGCGAGTTGTCGAATGAGGCGAATGATAACTACGAGAAAAAAATGATGGAAGGTTTAGATCGCACGGCAAGTGATTTTAATTAACAAATAGGCTGTTCTTGAAACGAGATACTCCGGCAGATGGAAATTATCAGACAGATTTTTTCATTTTTAATTGCTTCAGTTTCAATTTTAATTTACTTGCCTTGTGATTCTGTTTCGGTAGCTCTCGTTGGATATCGATGTCACAGGAAGGAAAATTTTGAATTAGTATTCATCGATATGTATTTAGTATTTGCGACAGTTTGCTAAAAAGTTAAAATCGAAGACTGAAGTTCCTTATGAATTTTGTTCATATCGTTACAGTTGTAATTTTGTTAACTGTGTTACGTCGCGCGAGATGGTCCGTGCGACGTCCCTCTCAGTCCGGCCACCAGGGCCTACCCCTCGTTACACTGATCCACAATAAACCCAAGGAACCACCATAAACCGAATCTTTTTAGCTTAACTTCTATTCACATAAGTATTTTCGGTTTATGGATGGTCCTTTGAACGGTCCTTGGGTTTGTTGCACGCTCGTGCTGATTACGGAGAAAGCAGATGTGCCCCGCGAAACAGCTGGTTTTCCCTGGAACAAGGACACCCATGAGCCACATCTGCAGGAGACTTTCTCCTCGTATTTCGTTTATTAACATTGGCTATAACCAATGGGCATCGCGGATCGTTGCCCTCACTTGTTTACCGAAAAGTGTGAACAACGAATCCGCGTTCTTAGTTCAAAAAGGGTACACCCACGTCGAGCTTTCCTCCTAAATAGTACGAGATGGGTCTGGCACTGCTCTCATACTCCTCGGACAGTCAAGAACACTGCTCTGACACATCTCGGACAGTCAACTCCACGGTTCTTTCGCTCATCGGGCAGTCAAGTCTACTATTATAACAAGTTCTCGGTATTCAACACGCTAACTCTATGAACCCTCGGGTCAATCATTGTCAACCGACACGACGAAGTCCAATAATCTCTGTCTAAGCTGTAAGTGTTGTACTCTGGTGGAAATATATATAATATAACTGTGCACTACAGTTACATTCATTGAACCACCCCTGTTATCCTAACCGAAACAAGGGGAACGACTACTTCGATTCGCCGAATCGTAGCGAGAATTTACGCCTCTCGCTGACGCGTCTTCCTCGCGACAAACTGGAAGCTGCAATCGATAACACGAATACGACTCGATATCATAAGGCAACAGGTTGATTTAATTGTGATGTATGTTAATTAGCACTCTTTTATCCAGTTGCTTGTTGACAAATGAAATTAGCTTCGAAAGGCGATGAGATTGTGAAAAGGCAATATAAGACACACTGGTACAAGCAATTCGATCTGAGAGTGCTCTCAGGCGATCATTATATATCGATGTTTCAAGATCTTCAACTATACATACATATACCTATCGTCAACGCAACACTGTCAATATTTACGGACGAATTGTATTTTCGTAGAGAACCTTAAATATCGTCTGATGGTACTCAACAAATTTCGTTATCGTCCAAGAGATAAGGATTTTATTAAATGAATTATTGGAAACATCGATAGCTTATATCCTGATATATTTCTAATAACACAATTACAATATGCTTGTCGAGTCAAACGTTTGCGAACAACGAGGAACAACAACTGTATTCTTAAACAAACCACCATAGTAACACTTTCAATCTGCTTCGTATTGCAGCAACGATCTCGTATTACGTTTCGTAAAACGAGACGAGTGTTTTTTTTCGATACGTCACGCGAAATAAAAGTAGAAAGTTGTTTCCACGTGGTTTTTATTCGCCCAAACAATAAACGATGTCCATTCTCAACGAATGAATATCATACATTTTCAATGCCAATGTAGTTTCAAAATGTTTCCAACGACATAGTATATGTGTAAAAAGCTTCTGTGTATTAATATTTCCACAAATATATACAATTGTTGTTCCTCGTTGTTCGCAAGATGTTCTTGATACGTAACGTTTGACTTGACAAGCATATTGTAATCGTGTTATTAGAAATATTTCAGGATATAAGCTATCGATGTTTTCAATAATTCATTTAATAAAATCATTATCTCTTGGACGATGACGAAATTTGTTGAGTGCCATCAGACGATATTTAAGGTTCTCTGCGAAAATACAATTCGTCCGTAAATATTGACAGTGTTGCGTTGACGATATGTATATGTATGTATTAATATTTCCACAGTCAAAGAAGAAATAAACAAGTTCAGAAACAGATATAATATAATTAACAACCACCAAAATCCAATTACTTGACACGATGGATCAGATCCGTTAGATTCAATTAGAATCAAACATACTATAAACTTGTATGATCCAAGTTACAGTACCACGCCAAAGAAATTTACTTAAAATTCTGTATGAGAATTGATTGTAAATAATTTACTAAATAAAAAAAAATTAATATTTCCAAATATTTCTATGACAAAAAGTCTCTGTAATTTCAAATACTTCGGTGGGTCACTGTGGGATCTCGCGAAGTTCGTCTACGTTCGATGCGAAGGAATTGCAACCGCAGAGCGCAGTTTCTGTCGTATCTGTGCGCGACGCAAAAAAATGTCTCGAGTATAAATTGCAAGCGACTCGCGCGATACATAAAACATATCCATTGGGAATATCGGGATACACACAGTGTCCGATACACAATCGAAGATACATTTGCCGTTGCTTCTTTCTCGCCGAGTTATCGCGTTTTCGCGCCTCGTAAAAACCATAATCCGTTTCCTGGCTCGTACACGATCCTCCGGCTTCGGAATCGACCGATACGCCAACCTCCACTGGTTTCCCTCCTCTCGGCCATCGAAATTCCACAAAAAAGTTCGCCCCTTCGATCGACGCAACGCTGTAACCCGATACGCGGAGATTTGGAACGCGTGTCGCGCGTAAAGTATCGCGGTGGATGATCGAGGACTAACAGAAACCATCGAACCGATCCTCGACAAGTTGTTTTTTTTTCTCGGAATTTTAGCCGGTTAATCGGTAACGCGTTGCTGTTTAAACGGCTCGTCGCGCAATTTCTGTACACAATCGTGAGTCTGCACGCGATTCGTTTGAACAACTAATTTTGTGTTTGATCGAAATCGCGTGCAAATTCTGGTTTCCATTGTGTGATAATACGACGATGCTGCAATTGATTAGATCATTGAATAAGTTCAGTCGTGTTAACATTATTCATTTTTAATGGAGCATAACGAGCATCAAAGTAATTAACATTTCTAATCAACTATCGCTGCTTCTTAGTTGTTCGTTTATTGTTCTTCTCGCGGTTTATCCCGTAGATCGTAGCGCACGTTGCAGTTGATTTTTGACGTTTCCACAATTTTCTCTGTAATTTTTTGATAGCTGGAAATACGGAGAAAATTAAGACAGTGGCGAAAAACGACGATCGAAAGCTTCTATATTATTTTAGGAAGTTTGACGAATTTCGTAAAAGAGGGAAATAAAGCAGCTGCCAAAAATGCTAATTAGATTTATCCATAAACTTTACATACAATAATGCGCGAAAGTAGCTTCTCCAGGTTCTCGACAATGAAATTCTCACTGTAACATTGCGATCGAACGCTAACTCGCGATGATTTTATTAATTGTAGATGACAAAACGAGCTTGTAAATGCGAAAACGCGATAGAAAAGAGCGAAAAAGACACTTTGACGATCGGTCTCGTCCTGTTTTTCTGCAATTTCATATTAATCTCTTAAGAAAAATGCGACGAAACTTACGAAACGATTCTTCCTTCTTTATTTCTTTATTCTTCACGTGGAAAGTAGTACGCGCGAGTTGTAGTTACACGAATCGAGTTCAGCTTCCACAAAGATTTGTATATTATACAACTTCACATTACAACTAAGATTCCACAAAGATTTGTATATTACACAACTTGTATAATAGGCAACTCAGTGATTGCCCCAACCTAACCCATAATCACTTAGTTGTCTAATATACAAGTTGTACAATGTACAAATCTTTACGGAATCTTAGTTGTAATGTAAAGTTGTACAATGTACAAATCTTTGAGGAATCTTAGTTATAATGTAAAGTTTTATAATGTACAAATATTTGTGGAATCTTAGTTGCAATGTAAAGTTGTATAGTGTACAAATCTTTGTGGAATCTTAGTTGTAATGTAAAGTTGTATAATGTACAAATCTTTGTGGAATCTTAGTTGTAATGTAAAGTTGTGTAATGTACAAATCTTTGTGGAATCTTAGTTGTAATGTAAAGTTGTATAATGTACAAATCTTTGTGGAATCTTAGTTGTAATGTACAGTTGTATAATATGCAAATCTTTGTGGAATCTTAGTTGTAATGTAATGTTGTATAATGTACAAATCTTTGAGGAATCTTAGTTGTAATGTAAAGTTGTATAATATACAAATCTTTGTGGAATCTTAGTTGTAATGTAAAGTTGTATAATATACAAATCATTGTGGAATCTTAGTTGTAATGTAAAGTTGTATAATGTACAAATCTTTGTGGAATCTTAGTTGTAATGTAAAGTTGTACAATGTACAAATCTTTGTGGAATCTTAGTTGTAATGTAAAGTTGTATAATGTACAAATCATTGTGGAATCTTAGTTGTAATGTAAAGTTGTATAATACACAAATCTTTGCAGAATTTCAGTTGTAATGTAAAGTTGTACAATGTACAAATCTTTGTGGAATCTTAGTTGTAATGTAAAGTTGTATAATGTACAAATCATTGTGGAATCTTAGTTGTAATGTAAAGTTGTATAATACACAAATCTTTGCAGAATTTCAGTTGTAATGTAAAGTTGTATAATATACAAATCTTTGTGGAATCTTAGTTGTAATGTAAAGTTGTATAATATACAAATCTTTGTGGAATTTTAGTCGTAATGTAAAGTTGTATAATGTACAAATCTTTGTGGAATCTTAGTTGTAATGTAAAGTTGTCACAATCACTTAGTTGCCAAGCCAATAAAACTACGAAGATCAAAGTTCTCGACGTACAACGATATTTTATCTTCCGATACTGGGAATTCCTTGTTAATTGTTAAAAATATTGCTTGCGTGTAAAAGTCGACATTACAGCTTCAGCTGTATTGCTATTTAATAAAATATTCTCCTGCAGAGGTGCGATCTCGTGATGTGTGTTCACTAAAGTTAACTTTAAAAGTAAAATCAAGTATCTGTGATTCCCTTTGGAATTGCAGATACAAGTAATCTTCGTATCGAGGGTAACAGTAAAATTCAACGAAACTCTACTTATCGTCCTTTCAATTTGCCCATAAAATGAAGAAGAAGGACACGTCCATCGAAATGTTCGCCACCACTTACAAAATAATCGCGCGAGAACGGTGGCCATTAACGATAGGAAATAGCCGATAAAGAGAAAGAGAGGCAACTAAAATTCCACAAAGATTTGTATTTTATACAATTTGTATATTGGCTTGTCAATTGAAACATATCGTAGTTTGTTCGCCTTCGTAATTCGGTTACGTCGTTGGGTCAGAGCATGTAACCGCGCAGGAAACAGTAATCGGTTGATATTTAGACAATGATATGTTACCAGGCTGGTAAAGTCTGACAATGAAACGTGACTATTTTAGCTGAATTAATCGAATGTTTAGAGCTGGGAATTACAACCACATGGCGATCGGATTGGCGAACCATCGCTAAACACCACAATTAACTAAGTGATCTATTGAAAATCAGTATGATTAACCTTCCGGATATACGCGAAACGTTCGTATTGTTATACGTACAGGCGCATTGTTTGTTGAATTTGACGTGATTTGGTCGAAACGTACCGTGTTTTCTTTAACCAGTTAGCTGTTTTTCACGAAGAAATATTCTGCGCTACGACGAGCTCTGTCAGTGATCGAGTTAAAAAATAAAACAGTCGTTCCATTGCAATTTAATTGGATACTGTACATTGCAATTTAATTCTATATTGACATAATTAAAAAACTCGAAGGCAGTGCAACAGAATTTGCGAAAAGACAGGAAAAAGGATCGAAGAAGAAGCCAGGATCGCGGACATTTAAAAGCAAAGACAGGATATGGAAAATTATGAAATGATTTTGATCGCCACAATTACATTTCTACCGTTAGAAACTGAACTAATCGCGACATCTCTCTATAACAACTAATAACAATATAACAATAAAAACACTGGACTAGAAAGGACCACGTAATGTTGTTTATTCCCTATAGTGTTTATGCTCTTTGTTCGCCTCGTCATTCTCTGTCAAGCAGCCGATCGGTGTACACGTAAGTAATTAACCAACGAACCTAACTTCTTCCGTGTTAAGTATATTTCTATACAGTGTGTTCCGCGAAATCTCGCCACTTGATGTATCTTTGTTGTTTCAAAAAATACGCGACAACGTTTGGAATAGAAATTGCACGCTCTAACGTGTTTCCATCGATTTAGCAGATATTTTAACTGAAATTTGCGGCGTTTAACGTATTAAGGCAAAGGAAAGGCGGTGTTGTGTTTACCTAGTCGTCTTACGTTCGTCTTTCACGCATCAAGTGTGAAAAAATTCAAATTAGAATACCTGACAAACCGATAGCTTCTTCCACGAGATTAGTTTAATATCAATACGAATCGATCAACGGATTTATAAATCATACGATTCCATTGAAAAAAAGACACAAAAGTGGCTTTTGTATCTTCTTTACGGTCCACTCGTCAAGAAACCGCTACCACATTCCATGGGATATTTGGGATTCTTTTAAATCCCATAGCTTTTCTTGCAAACATTTTTCAATATTTTTCGAATTAACGAAGATATTTCGGTCGAATAAAATTCACGAGACACGTCGTATACCCGCACGTGTGCTACATTCTATGGAAAAGATATACTTAAATTATTTAATTGCTTAATTATCTACATTCGTAACGTACTCGTGACCTACAGAAACCAAATTCTTTTTAAGGTCTACTGATATATAATTATAGAAATCACAGTAATATCGAGCGGAATGGAAAAATCAAACTCGAAGACGGCGAAGAACTGTAAGTGTGTTATTAATATTCTACCATTGAACAATTTCAACAATAAATTTAGATGGAAATACGAATGAAAGGTATCGAGTTGTGGAGTAACAGGTTTTCAAAATGGGTGATCTTCCTGAAATATTTACACGAAGCATCAAAAATAGATATTTCTTCTTGTTTTCATCCTTTTTTTTTTTTTAATTGTAACTAGTAAATTTTAATCCGAATTTTGTATTTTTCTCTCAGCTGCAAAACAATCAAAACAAACTAAAGAAAATCAATCGCAAACCCTCAGCAGTCAGAATGAAATAAAATGTACGCTGGCAAATAAACTATCGGAAATGAGCGCGTTGCACGAAACAATTATCAAAGAACAGACTCACTTGATTGAAGAGAACAAGAAATTGAACCAGGAGCTCAAAAAGTTGACAGAGGAGAGTATTCAAGCGATTGCCACAAAAGACCAGGTGAATCACATAAACGCGTTAATTTTACGGTGAATCTGTGGCGGGAAAAATTTGTATCGACACTGAAACTTGAAAAATTACGTTGACAGGAAATCGAACAATTGAGGAGAGAAATAGGCAAACACTGCGAGAAATTGGAGCGCGATATCGATGAGGTTGAAGTGATAGTTAACAAGAGCAGAGAACTAGAAATTAAAAACAAAGAGATGCAAGCAAGGGATAGCCAATTGAATAAAGAGCTTACTGATTTGCAGGAAAGGTTGGTCACAAAAGACAAGGTATGTTACGTAGAAAATCGATTCTTACGATGGCATTGCTAATTCGTATATTTTTTAGATAATTAGAATGAAAACTAAGCTGGTTCAAATGAAACAAAAGGACGTATTACTTCTTAAAGAAGAAGTTGAACAATTGCTACAAATATATGAGATTAGCGTGAAAGAAAAATTGAGTAATATAAGTGACATGTGTGCAGAAATTTGCGATCATTCATCATCTAGCTTTCCGAACAAAGAAGATGAAATGGAATCCTCGGTTTAATATTTTATTTCTATCGCAATATTTAATAACCGAAGAACAGAATATTCCATATGAGTGTGAAGCACATGTGGTTAGAACGTATAACATAATTCGATGATAATAGCAGAGTCGATAATTGCAGTTCTCGTTAATACACGTCCAATGATTTATCTGTGTGAACTGTACGATTATCTGCCATTCACTTTTATTAGGTTAATTTATTATTTCTGGAACATAAATATTCTCTGTTGATTGTTACGATATTTACTTGTTACGATATTTTATATTTTTCCTTATTCTTTGTTAGAAAATTGTTATCAAATATTCGAGTAATATCTAGTCCTCTTTTTCGTATCGAAGGTTTCGATTATTTTAAATAACAGAGCATATGAGTGAGCTTTTAGACTTGTAATTTTAGCTAAGACGTAATTAGACTATAGGACTATTATAGGATTTTAGCGTGACGCCGCTAACAAGGCTACATAAATATGAAAAGTGTATAAATCGTTAGCTATGATTAGCGTAGACAAATTGGTAGACAAATTTCACCCCACACTTGCCAAAGCTCCTTCAGAATTTATTCGCAATTAAATCAATTTTTCAATCTGAAAATATTCCTAAGATTACCTTACACTTAGTTAGAACAATAGTAATAATTATTATTAAACAGTAAAGTTTTTGACTCGAGAAGGAAAATGTTCCTAAGTTCGTCTCTTTGATTTCATTTACAAAATGTATATATTGTTCCTTTCTCAGACTCCTGGAATATGTTTTACTATAAAACTATGTACACCATTCAAATATTGCAAACCATCTATAGAAAAATTTATTTAATATTTGAAATATGACAAAGAATATTAAGAAATAACGTAGTTATTGTTATCAGTGCTACAGTTGTGACGAAAGAAAGCAATACAAAGGACTCTGGGAAAGAATGTCCCTTGTTATAAACAAAGGACATGCTGTCACTTCTTTTAAATTCCAATTGCCTTTTACAGGCTGCAGCATTTTTATTCAATAAAAAGATCGATCGAGAGACGAAATTAGACAGTGGGAGGAAATTTGGATATCTTAGCGTATTTTTAAGGAAAATTACTCTGATAATTAATGCATCTGACACGTACAAATTATAATAAATTACTTGCTGTGTTACAATTCTCTCAAATTAAATGGAATGTTCACACAATAAACGCGAGCAGCAGGTAATTTTCCAATTTACTGTCAACCTTGCTGTCCTGTTTAAGACAGCTCGCTACTTAGTATCTTTTGTTTGTTATAAAAAAATCAAATGATCTTGTAAATCACTTCAAACATATTCTAGCGTTTTATAAAACGGATTTGACCAGCGTAGAAAATTTTTTAAATATAATTGGCTGTTTTATCCCCCTCAACGACTGTATCGCTTCACTTTCGTTTCTCAACCTGCGTCCGTTCTTCCTCCCTTCTCTTACCTATATCGGCAAACGTGAATCGTCCAAGATAAATTCATTAAACGACTGACAGAACTTGTCGGAAGTTGTAGAATAGATAGGAAGCGTGGTGTGGTATTTGTACGTGGTGTTCGCGAACGCAGAAGTGGGTCAACAATGAACGCTCTTAAGGGGGAAATACCAGCTCCGCAATTTAGCGATCTCGATGTTCGCGTTTCTCATTTACCAGAATCCCCTAATTCGTCTATCTCATTTAACTATTTCATTATGCTGACAAATGTTTTGTTAATTCGTCGCATAACGCGTATTTCGCCTGCTTCGCGCAGCCCACGTTGCCCTCCGCAAGATAAACAGCCAACTGTACGTTATTACCGGCTCTTTCTCTCTCTTATTGCACAAGGGAAAAAGATTATATCCGACATCTGGTACCGGCGCAAAGTATACGTTTCAACGTTCAATTTAAATGTATACTCGCCCTGCAGAGTGCAACAAGCTAAGTTTTATTAATTAAAGTAGAAGAATACACCTCGGGCCATGGCAGTAGAAAACTTTCACGTTAGCGTTTGTACGCAAAAAAGTTTGAACAGTTCGTTTCCGCTTTAGCGTTGTGTTGATAAAATTTGTAGGTTCCGAGGATACGGGAATTTCATGAAAGAGCAGTTACAATTGCGTTGATGATTGTAGAAAAGCGTTACAATTTTATTGATAATTATTGTTATTTATTAGTGTTGATGGTTTGATTTATAATTATTGACTGTTTAAGTAGCTTTACGATTCCTGTGAAATATTTTATAATCCAGATTTATCTCACGCTTTGGCGGTATAGTGATCGTCAGGCAGACGCATTGAAATGAACAATTGAAATGTGCAAAAACGTAGAAAAATATACGAAATATGCAACGTGGAGTATTTACAATAGTTGCGAGATGAGAAGAACGTTTTGTCAGATCTCTACTTTACAAAAGTTTCAATTCCCATAGATTAAATAAATTTCCTCGGTTGATTCTATGCTTCAGAATTTAATTAGACACGTTGTTACAATATAATTAGAGAAAGTGAAGCGATTGTCACAATCCTCGACTAGTCAATTGGCAGGCTCGTGACAAAAATATGCCTCGCGAAATTGCCCGATTTCTCAAACTGCACAGTCTGATAATTGGGAGAAAAATTCGCAATAAGAAACGGAATCGACCAATTCCAAAAAGGTAGCTTTTATGGCGATCACACTTACTGAAAAATAACAGAAACTGAAACAATATGGAGCAAATGAAAACGGAGATATTTGTCAGGATGCTGGAAAAATATTTTCCAGCGGTTGCTTTACATAATTTCAGCTTTTCTAATTTCTCCTCGGCGTTTCTTCAGCGGAATCTTAAAAATATTTTCAGCATTCGCTTCACGCTACTTCCAAGCCACCGTGCGTAAATAATAGCAAAAATAAAATAATCGTTGCTTCGACGACTGCGTTGGTTGCAGCGTCAAACAGCAGCCCCGTGAAACATTGAACAGTTGCATTGAGACGTTAAAATCAGAAGGAGATCGATCGATTATGATTATGGTCGTCGATGGGCTTAAGGTAATCCGCATTGAATCGTTCAACGAATATGGAAATGTACGTATCGCTGTATGTAGGTCGGTAATCAACAGTCTTGAGGAAGGGGTAAGCCACCCCCGTGGAACGAAGGGGTTGCAGGTGGTAACGAAGCCGATGCTCGTACTCGTCGTTCACCTTATTCGCCGTTTATCGCCGGCATCACGCTCCTACCATTTCCATTCCACTTCACAAGACAATCGATCAACACCGAGATTCATTGGCTGACGCGTTTGTACAATTGCGGAATGACGAGAGGAAATTGTGAAAATAGAGCTGCGACTTTGCCATATCGGCGCAAGGTTTTCCCAGGGAAATGAAAATCTTCAAGGGAAGATTTCCGTTTTTCCACGGAATTTTGTTTGCGTGGTGAGACAGTGGTTGATGGTTTTGTTTCTTATTTCAATTATTCGCAATTGAAAGCACGTAATGTGAGAAAAGCAGAGGAAAAGTAGAGTGAAAAGGGTGTGAGAATTGTGAAAACAGGACGAAGAGAGAAATTGCAGATGCAGAGGAGACGGGGACGTGTTATTGGGTTGCCAACTAAACAATTGCGGGTTTTGTCATTAGCTCGTATTGAGTTGCTATTATATGTCTGTATATTGTTATTGTTATATTGTTACATGATGTTCTTTCCTTTTGTCTTTCTTTTACAAACGTGTCGTTTACGACAATTCATCTTTATATTTACAAACGTGAAGACTAAACTGTCGAATGTAGTGTTCTTTATTTGAAGTGATCAAAGTGGATCACACGTAACTCGATAAAATAACATGAAAGAAGAAACGTTGTGCATTTATTATTTCCTTGTAAAACTTTCAAAGAAACTTTACACAGCACACACATTACACAGCATAAAATTTGCACAAGTTTATTGAAGAACTAGAAGACTAGGAACTTGAAGAATAAGTATCGATGTTGCACAGCTGAATGTACAGCTTCTCAACTGCAACAGAGGAGAAATATGAAGGGAAGAAAACTGTCATAGCACGACAACCGAAATTACCTTTTTTAAATTGTAGTCTTTAAATAAATTCAACTAAACTAGAACTAGAACTGAAAAGAGGAATTATCACGAATTAAGGAAGGAAGGTGAAAGAATAAGGTAGCATGAGAGAAGAAGATTTTTGATTAATAAGATGAACGACGTTTCTATATTTTCTTCAAAGATCATTAATATCATAAAAGACATGACAACGTCAAGGACATCATAGGCAAATCCTCTTGCCTAATCTGAAAGTGACAGAATTTTCTATAAAATACTTGCAAATGAGAAAATCGTTTGTCTCTGAAGATATATTGGGTTGGTATTGACAAAACTCACAATCACTTAGTTGCCAAGCCAATAGACGAACGAAAGTACGTGGACGAATTAAAATAGAAATGGAAAATTCATATTATAAATATCAAATTGGACATTAGGTTTGAAGAATAATTATTATAATAATTACTATACTATTTTTGTGACTTGATAATAGACAGACTACATCAACGAAACATCAGGATTATACGAGGATTATAAAGTTAGAAAATTATTAAAAGCAATCCTGAATTATTCACAGTTGTAAAGACGAATTCAAATAGAAATAGAAAATTCATATTATAAATATCAAATTGGACATTAGGTTAGAAGAATAATTATTATAATAAATACTGTACTATTTTTGTGACTTAATAATTGGTAGATTAAATCAGCGAAACATCAGGATTATATGAAGTTAGAAAATTATTAAAAGCAATCCTGAATTATTCACAGTTGTGAAGACGAATTAAAATAGAAATGGAAAATTCATATTATAAATATCAAATTGGACATTAGGTTTGAAGAATAATTATTATAATAATTACTATACTATTTTTGTGACTTGATAATAGACAGACTACATCAGCGAAACATCAGGATTACACGAGGATTATAATGTTAGAAAATTATCAAAAGCGATCCTGAATTATTCGCAGTTGTATTGGGTTGGCAACTAAGTGATTGCGGGTTTTGTCATTGGATGGTATTGACAAACTCCGCAATCACTTAGTTGCCACATGGAACCTGCGCTGCGCTTTATTCGGCGACATTTTGCGATTTATTAAACAGTTTCACAGTCTCTTCTCTCGAGAATTTCGTGTCTTTCTCGGCAATGAATCGTTCGAAGCGCCTTTGGCAGCGTTTTCTAAAGTTTCACGGGAATTTATAATAAACAATCGAGCAGTTCTCCGTAAGACAAAACGACCAGTCGAGGCAACTGCTTCGCAACTTTTGATTCAACTTTTTTAGTGCCGCTTTAAATTGATAATTACGATGACTGTAAAGAAAATTTCTTCTTTCCGCGTGTACGAAAATTAATCGTTTTCCATAACTGGAAAATACCCGAAGAAAATGTACCTTTCTCTGCTATCGTTTACGAAAACTCCACAATTGAAAAATATTTATTCCAAGTACACTAAGCGCATCGGTTAATTTAATAGCAAACAACTGTTCAGTATGTAGCTTTTCTTCTCTATTATAATATCGTTAATCGATCAGAGCAACGTAATTACAAGAAAAATGAAGATTGTCAGGATTCGTAGTGGAATTTTTCAACGCTACCCTCAACAGCTTTTTCCTTCGACTCGATTGTCTTCTCTGGCGAGAGGCAGGGTCGTTCTGCGCGATATAATGTAATTTCCACGGTTTAACGACCACGTTGAAGTCCTGTGGCAGACTTTTGCGGGAAGAAAGAGAAACGGACGATGAAATAGCGACGTACCGCGATGGAAACGGCCAGAGAAAAACGAACTAGAGGATTTATTAGGGTCGGAATAATCAGTCCTCTTTCAGATCTGTTGCAAACACCACAGAAAGGACGACGCTTTTCCTGCTGGAAGGGATCGCAGAGCAGAAGCGCGATAAATGGAACCCGACCACTGTGTCACGAAATTTCGCCAACCATCGGTCGTGAAATTTATTCGACGAGGAAACTTTGGCAGCAATGATCGCTTGTTCCTCCGATGTTTCGTGTAATTTTCGTAAACCCTGTTATTTGGTAAAAGAACAAAGCTTGTTTCCTTTGGACATAAAAGGATCATCGTCTAGCGTTCTGGTATTTTACCGAACGATGTCGCCCATGAAGAAACAGCGAGTACAAAGTTCAAGCTTCCTTTCTGTCACATTCAATCAAAGTTCGACGAGTATTTAACGAAGTTTTTAAATACGAAAGATTGCACGTTAAATCGAAGGAGTTTCAAGAACTTCAATACGTTGGAACGTCAGTTGACAGTGCTAGTCGTTTCATCTGCATTTTCGTTAATTAAGTTACTGTGTTCTTTGATATTATATCGGGAAAGATACGATAATGTGTTCCATTGGGTTAATTACATTGCATATTATAGTTTCTTTCTTTAGTGGGAATTGCGTGGTAAATTAGCCGGCGAGGTTAATTTTCATCCTAACCTGCTGATAATCTTTCTACACAAAATGCAGCAACAGCTGCTTGTTAACATCGTTATTCGTTGGTATTAAATTACGATGAAATTGTGAATCAGAAAATTGGAAGAACATTGCGCAAACCAATAACATCAGAGTACCAGTTTTAGGAGAATTACAACATTGATAAACGTAAATGTGAGCAACATCCCGTGCTTATGCAATGTAATCATGTTGAATCGATGTTGGCTGGAATTATCCATTGAGACGGTATTAATAATAACGAAGAATTACACTTCGATAATGTATAACGTTGTAATTGTTAAACAACTAACTCGTATGGCGCGCATTAACAAGTTACAGTGGAATAAAAATGTGTAGTACATTCGATGTTTAATAAATATTTCCAATTACACGTTCTTCGACGTTCAGCGATCACATAGTACACGACGATACACGCACGGAATGTTAAACGCGCGATCATGTTTAACGCATGCCGCGCTTTTCGTTAACGGCGTTCGTACGTTGAATTTTAATAATAGAATTTTTCGTCAGCGCCGAGCGTATGATTTATTATAAAACTACGACGTCCGGTATCGGGGAAATATTTCGCGTTTCGCACGAACCAGCGGAGCAGCAACATCGCGCATACAATCCAATTAATTGCGATACTGACACGACCTCTTTTCGCGATCAGCCTTTTACACCGCTACACTTTCCGCGCTGTTAATCCGTTAATGCCGTGCCAGCTCGAGTTCCCCTAAAACGATATCGATCACCACGTCGCGTACTCGTAACGCGCGCATCTCTGCTAAAGCGGTCGAATTTTAATTATTTGCTCGGTGCATATGAAACATCGTCGCCCGAAAGCAAAACCTGACACGCTGCGTTCATTCAAATACGATTTTAATCGAATTTTATTCAATTTTTTTCGCTTTTTTGTGTCTTATAATTTCTTGTATAATTAATTAGTTTCCCAGGTATTTCGCATTTGGTCGCATGGATTCGCGTGATATACAGCCGCAGGCCGAATATCGCCTTGTTTGTAGGAAAAATGTGGAACAAAAGTTGTGGATTATCGGGTTGGTTCATGGGAAAATCGAGTTTGAAAATCGATCAAGTATACTTGAAGCTAATTCCGCACTGGATGGGATTAAATAATCGATAGCAGGCCGTTCTGCGTGTGGAAATAAGCGTTTACGAGGAACATATATTCGAAAATTTATCATACGCATGTACTAGTAGTAGAATTCTTAATTAAACAAATTCAAAGCCTGTTTTCTTGAAAATTAACACTAGAACTATCGATAGTCAACGCGAAGGTATTTCTACCAAAATTAGTAAGAGTGACTGGTCTTTAAAAAATACGTAATAATAGAATATTTTTATACTTATTGCTTTATTACTTTCTTACGGAAGCAATTCCATGTTATGTGGTTCATTTTTGCTATTTTTAATCCATCTGGGATCATCATCCCTAAACGAGGGTTGGCACATTTATAAAATTGTGGAACCAGTCGTTTTGATTGCTGTGACATTTCTAACGTTAGCATTTAGCGATCCAGCGATTGATCTGGAATTTTTCTGATAACTGATATCATCATATGGAATGATACGCGGTAAAAATTTAAAAACGTGCGGCAAGTTGTAGAAAACGAGGAAGCCGGTTAATTGGGCTTCGATAAACAGAGGGCAGGACTCCTGTACACTTTGAAAAGTACCAGTTATTTCCACTGCTATTGGTATAAGCAGCCTCGATACAAAATTATTTTCAGTTTGATACATAAAAAATAAAATAAAATTCATTATATTATTCCTTTAGTTATCGTTAAGAAAATCATTACATCATTGCGGAAAAAATGTAACACGAAGTAGGAATTTGAAAATAAAATTGTAAGAGCAATCGATTTGACTGGTGTGGTAGTTCTAGTGTTAAACACTATTATTCCTACGTTATATCATATTTATTATATTACAAAGTCATTGGACTAGCCATAATCAAAAGGAGACTTGCAGTGTGTGCGAATATTCGGTACGATGATCCGGTCTCGAAGTTGGAAATCCAATTATTTATCGCTGCGCTATTTCGCTTGGTACTCCAACGATTGATCGTTCCTTTCTGCTTTCTGTTTCAGATATCCTCCATCACCAGCTTCTGCAGGGTGAGTAGCTACTCGTCTGCCGATTTATTGGATATTGATTCATTCGCGCTTTCTCTTAAGTACGGAGAGCAATGTCCTGCTCTTATTCGTTTCCTTCCCTTTTCTCTTTTCTTTTCTTTTTTCTTAATTTGTGTGCAGACTGTGTGCGAAGGTTAGCGAAGCGCGCTAATTTTATGACATAGATGAAGAAATTGCTATTATACGAATACGTGGCCATATATATGTTATGTAGGTTACATTATGTTAGTGATAAATTAAATTGAGATACATCTAATCGATAATTAGTAAGTTCAAGTGTACTTGATCAATTTTCAAAGTCGAAAATAAGAAAATACTATTCTATATTGTTTTCTTGTTTTTTCATACGAAATCTGGTCGTGGCCACCTTTACGTGTTATTCGACTGAATTTTTAATTATGTATGAATAAGGTTGTTTAACGAATACGATCAGTCGACAACGTATACTTCGTTGTGTCAGTCGGAATTCTGCGGCATTTGCCTCTTCAACAATTAACGCTACGTGTCACGGTTTAAGTAGGCTTTCATCGGAGAATAATGGTACATAGTTCGCATGTAATGAAATATTGACAGAAAGTCAGTTTCGTTTCGCTGCTAATTGTGGAACCGCGTTGGCAATAATTTCGTTGTACGTGATATCCCCAGTGAACTCTGACTTTTGCCTCGCACGCTATTAACCGCATGAAGCGTAGGATGTTTCATTCATTGTGCAACGATAAAATAACACGAGCGTCCTATCGTACGGCGATAAAATTCACGGTATACGTCTTAGAGAGAACTTTGAGGGAAGATAGAGAACGCGATTTCGAAAGATCGTAAATGTGTTTTGCGAGGAGACTTTGCAACAGTTTAATCGAACAAATTGTTTCTCCTTTTTTTATTTCGTTAGAAACTACGCGAGTATTCGTGCTTTGTCGATTTAGTTGATCGAAAGTACAACCAGGCGAGAAAGAATCCTTCAAATTTGTAAAACAGAAAATTGAATCGGAATTAAATGTGGAATGAAACGTATAATTTTATAATCGATAGGCATCGATTCATTTTTAGAATTTCAAAGCTGAACTCCATTCTTTCCATTTTCTTGGAATAATTGATACGTATTTGCTACAAATTTAGAAGAAAGTATTAGCCAAGCCAATACAAAGGAAGTAAAAAGACACGTTGCGCTTTGTGCAGAAGACCACAGAGATAGGAAACTGATGCTAATCGAAGCATAGTAAAAATTAGACAACTTTAAACTTTAAACCTCTGTCCGCCACTTTATGTAATAGACAGCAACAATATCTGTGTCCATCAACAAATTCCGTTCTATGGGTTGGCAACTAAGTGACTGCGGATTTGTCAATACCACCTAATGGCAAAATCCGCACTCACTTAGTTGCCAACACAATATTCCAGGTACTTGATATACTTCTGCGAATTGTGTACAATTATCTGCAAAATCGTGGTACAAGCGATCGGCTGTTGATTCTACGTGCAGAGATAGGTCGAAGAGGAAGAACGACGTTTTTTCGTTCGAGGCTTCGTTTCCGAGAAGAACGAGCTTGAAGATCCGTCAGGTGCTCGTGTGCTAATCGCAAGTTTCCAGCTGCTCGACTGCGTTTCCTCCTCGTGTTCGTATTTCTGAACATGGACAACATCACAATTTGCTTCCTATCGTTGCTGTTATCCTGTTTCCTGATGTCCTCTTACTGGCAACTAAGTGATTGCTGGTTTTGTCATTAGGTGGTATCGACAAATCCGCGATCACTTAGTTGCCAAGCGAATACAAAGCAAGTAAGAAGACACGTTGCGCTTTGTGCAGAAGACCACAGAGATAGGAAACTTGATGTTAATCGAAGCATAGTAAAAATTAGACAACTTAAACTTTAAACCTCTGTCCGCTACTTTATGCAATAGACAGCAACGATATCTGTGTCTATCAACAAATTCTGTTCTATGGGTTGGCGACTAAGTGATTGCGGGGTTGTCATTAGGTGGTAATGCCAAGCCAGTTAGTAGTTAGACCCAGACACAGGGTCCTTTCTTTGGATATCAATATATTGACAATTTTGTTGGAAAATACAGCTTAAGATGTGTAATCCTTATACCATTACACGAGATTATTTTATTTTTTGTCTTTTTTTTTACTAAGATTAAATTTACCACAGGCTTCTTTATGAGATTGAGAATTTATCAGAAATAGCGTGTACCTTGGCACACAATACACAAGGAGATTATTCTTTTCTTTATCAAAATTAAATTCATCGTGGGTCTTTTTATTGAATTAAAAATTTATCAGAAACAACGTGTGTACACCTTAACGCATTTCGCGGTAGAAATACTTTGCAGATTATCAGTTAATCGTTGGTCACGTAATACATAGTGTGTCCCCTTTTATGCTCTTATTAATGTCGCTGGAGTATTATCAAGAATTATTATGCATTTAGAATTATTATAATGCAGCATACTATGCGGCTTGTAAGAATTTTTTCTGCCTCCAGTTCAATAGGGCAATGTGAATACCAAACGTAATTACTATTTACCATTTTCTCGATTATTCATATTTTTCTAAAGTGCAATTTTTAACGACAACACAAAGATTGAACGATATTTGCGAGTTACAAACGTAGCACGAAATATACTACGAATAAATCGTCACAAAAATACGAAACGTTTCAGAAACTAATTTTGACAAAGTATCAAGTAGAATCTAATAATTAGCAATCTCATTGTGTACTTAATTGATCATTAGACTTCACTAGGAATAGACTAGAAGATGGTAGAATTTTAGGTCGAAACAAATATTTGTTCCATTCGTGGAATCTTCTTAAATTTGCATATTTGCAATCAGACTTTGGATGTTTACGCGTGTGTATAAAATTGAAATACGAAGTAATATGCAGAAAATATCGAAAGGAAAGTGCTCGTTACGGTATTTAGAGAGTAAACCAATTTCTTAAACAAATTCAGACTCTGCAATTTCTCGTAATTAGAATGCCGATGTTTATGCGTTTATGAAGAAAAATTGAAACGTGCAAAAATGTATAAAAATACGTACAGGAATACATGAAACAACCAAAGTAATTCTTCATTATGCTATTTCTTTAACGCTAACTGATTTCAAAATTTAATTTAAAATTGCACATTCGTTGTCGTTTCTCTCGTTCGTCTAACTTTCTGCAAATTCTCACATTAACAAAAATCGAGAAATCGACTAATCAGATGATATGAGAATTTACATGAAAAAATAAGGATGAATGTGCAATCTTAAATTAAATTTTGTACGCAAAACTCGACGTACATAAGAATTTCAATTCGCATAAACGTCCAGCGTCCGCTCTTAAATTCGCCAAAGATGCGAATTTACATAAGTAGCTGCGGTTTAATCGCCACTTGAAAAAAGACATCGGTCAATTTAATTCACGCTCGCGAGTAGCTCAAAAAAAAAAAAAAAAAAGAAAGACACACGTTTTTCCTGCACCGTGAAAAAGCCTGGAGGAATGCCGGATCACGTTCCGACAAATTTAAAAGGTCGTGAGCGAAATTTCATGTTTCTCCGCGGACAGCCAACGTCCGGGATTTACTTTAATTGCGATTTACTATGCGAAGTAAAACTCCGTGGCTCAGCGTGCACTTACGCTCGTGCTAATGCTGTCAGACGCTATCAAATCGACGTGGTCCACTTTGTCGCTCGTTTGTTTTTATCTCCGAAAAAAGGCTGACCAGCACACGGCTATGAATTCAGCCCGGCGATCCCTCTCTCATTATAATAAATTTGAATAAATCTCCGGTTTTTATACTCTGCGGCGTATTTTTATCGTGATCCAAATTTTGCGAACAATTCTGGAAATTAGAAATCTGCTTTGTCTCACCACAGGACCATAGGACTTCATTTTAATGCGACCAAACAGTCTTTGCAGCTGACGTTTCTCTTAATTATTGGGTTGGCAACTAAGTGATTGCGGGTTTCCTCATTACCTCCTAATGAGAAAACCCGCAATCACTTAGTTGCCATCCCAATGCACTGTTTCTACACCCTAACGACCATTATTGAAAAATAACTTGGGATTTGTAGAATAATTTATTGATTAATAATAACGACAGACAGTAGGTGGTATATTATAATAAATTTCAGTCGTATAATTTTGTGATTTTTATTATTAATTTTAGTATTAATTTTGAGTATTTTTATCGTATTCCAAATTTTGCAAACGATTCTGGAAATTAGAAATCTGCTTTGTCTCACCACACAGGACCATAGGACTTCATTTTAATGCGACCAAATAGTCTTTGCAACTGACGTTTCTCTCAACTATTGGGTTCTGTCATTAGGTGGTAATGACAAACCCCGCAATCATTTAGTTGCCAACCCAATGCACTATTTCTACACCCTAACGACCTTTATTGAAAATTAACTTGGGATTTGTAGAATAATTTATTGATTAATAATATTGACAGACAGTAGGTGGTATATTATAATAAATTTCAGTCGTATAATTTTGTGATTTTTATTATTAATTTTAGTATTAATTTTGAGTATTTTTATCGTATTTCAAATTTTGCAAACGATTCTGGAAATTAGAAATCTGCTTTGTCTCACCACACAGGACCATAGGACTTCATTTTAATGCGACCAAATAGTCTTTGCAACTGACGTTTCTCTCAACTATTGGGTTCTGTCATTAGGTGGTAATGACAAACCCCGCAATCACTTAGTTGCCAACCCAATGCACTGTTTCTACATCCTAATGACCATTATTGAAAATTAACTTGGGATTTGTAGAATAATTTATTGATTAATAATATTGACAGACAGTAGGTGGTATATTATAATAAATTTCACTCTAATTTTGAGATCAAAGTAAAATTTGTTTGATGCCAATACTACGTGAGTTGAGCTTTGTAAAATTGTACTAATATTAGTTTTATGTAATTAATACTAGTCTGTGATTCTACTTGAAAAATTCTACTTGTCTCATAAATAATTACATTTATTAACGAAGATAATTTTTGCTCACTCGTTCATGGGTCAACATGGTCTTATTGACTCGCCTCTCTAACGTTTGAAGAACGAGACTCGCTGTGATAATTTGTATCACAGTAGAATTCCATTTATATATTTTACTTGAAATTGTAATTAGTTTTTTCCCTAATTATACGATATTAGGTTGTCTGCAAAGTTTCTTTCGTTTTAGAAGGAAACAATAGATGCGAAACATTTTTATATTATATTTTATTACACGTATTAGTATATTGCACGTAATACAAAGTGAATCATACTATGTAAATTGCGGAATAAAAAAAATTAATGCGTCAAAAGAATATAAAACAAAAAATATCGTGCGTCTATTGTTTCCTTGTGAAACGAAAGAAACTTTCCGGACAACCTAATACTCGGCCACGGGAAAGTCTCAGATACCTGACAAAGTTTGCACATTCGTAGCGCGATATAAATCGTTTCATAGTGAGATAGGCTGATGAATTCTCATCGAATCGAATGAATATTTTTTCTTTTGCTGTATGATTTTCTTATAAATTGCAACGTATATTTAACTGGTTCGTAATGGAGAAATTTCAAGTGGAATAAAAGCTAGAAAAATGAGACGGTGAAAGTGCTATCAATTTGGCTTGATCTCTGTTTTCTCTGGTTAGGCGGATGATTGTTTTAACGGTGGTAAGATCGAGACTTTAGCAGATTTTAAGCAGCTAATAGACTGTTTGTGGCGAACAAAGTGAGTAGATTAAAAGTTGGAAAGCTCGCTGTGATAACAAGCGAATATGCGGGAAAAGCGTAATAAAGCTTTCGTGATTCGTACAAGTGATACGAAACAGCTGATCGAGACTCGCGATTTAGTCGCGGGAAATTAACTTTCTGACAATTAACTCTACCTTCACCTTACGACATTCGCCCTTTGCTGTCGCACACTCGAATTTCAAGTAGAATCGTTCAGAGTACGATATATGCAGTGTTTTTATTCGTTTTCGTATAATCTTTTTTAATTTTCAGTTTACCAGCAAAGCGGATGATATATTTTCGTCATTCTTCGTCCGATCTATCGAGGCACCTAAATAAAATTAATTTTAACGTAATTTACGATAGTTTGATCAACTTTCGACATGAGAAATTTTGTAGGGAAATACACTGTTCGCTGCTGTATAATCGTCCAAGTACAATTTATTTATTTCCAAGAATAAAATTCCACCCTTAATACAGGGGGTTAAATGTCATACGATCGTATCGTGGAAGAAAATTTCATCCGTCGAATATTCCGTGTCGTAGCTTTTGACCTTCTTCGCAGTTAATCGTCTGTTCTTCTTCCATTATCTTGAAACATTGTAATTGTTAAACAATCGTACGTTGGTTTGAAAGTTTCGCATCGCGTGTATTTCGACCATTTCACCAAAGCAAAAACCTTGTTCCGAAGCTCGTTGCAAAGCTCATGCATTTAAACGTGCCCTTAACTTGCTACTTGCGAGCGAGTTTTCTTTCGACTTACGACAGTGCTTTTTCAAAAGAGTGCTTAATTTAAACAATTGTCAAGTCACGGAGAACGTATTGCCTCATTGATATTGAAAGTGGCGTTCCACTCGGCTGACAACCGACAAACTTTCCACAGTTTTAGTAAAATATCGCAGAGGATCTTTGGTGTTATAAAACGCTGGAAAGAGAAGAAACAAGAAGATGGTAAAGAATTTCTTCTTCCCAAAGCGGAAAATATTTTACCGAAATAAAACACTCAAAGACGTATCTTTCCACGATTGCTCCATTCTTTACGGAAAGGTGGAAAGCGGAATGGAGAAATGTAATAAAATAAAATAGGATAGAATTCTACACCGAGCTCTTTGTATCATCGGAATCAAAGTACTCGGCCAGGTGTTTGGAAAAGGAAGATAGGATGGTAGAGATGATAGAAAGAAGAGATTCGAGGAAATGTTCTTTCTAAGCAACATTGCCAGTCAGAAAGACAATTTTTATCTTTCAAGTCCTTCTATCTATCGATATTCCGAATATCGTTACGAGAGGACAAAAGTAAGCGCGATTTTCTCGCGGCAAAGTAACGCGAGCACACAATTGCAATTACTGTAAATTCGAAATTATTAAAAGAAGGAGAGAAAAAATTAGATATCGGGAAAACTATGTAAGAGATAAATAAATAATAAATAAAAATACTAAGAAATATATCAGAGGGCAAAGAAAAGCCAATACAAAGGAAGTAAAAAAACACGTTGCACTTTGTGCAGAAGACCGCAGAGATAGGAAACTTGATGCTAATCGAAGCATAGTAAAAATTAGACAACTTTAAACTTTAAACCTCTGTCCGCTACTTTATGCAATAGACAGCAACAATATCTGTGTCTATCAACAAATTCCGTTCTATGGGTTGGCAACTAAGTGACTGCGGATTTGTCAATACCACCTAATGGCAAAATCCGCACTCACTTAGTTGCCAACACAATATTCCAGGTACTTGATATACTTTTGCGAATTTCGTACAATTATCTGCAAAATCGTGGTACAAGCGATCGGCTGTTGATTCTACGTGCAGAGATAGGTCGAAGAGGAAGAACGACGTTTTTTCGTTCGAGGCTTCGTTTTCGAGAAGAACGAGCTTGAAGATCCGCCAGGTGCTCGTGTGCTAATCGCAAGTTTCCAGCTGCCCGACTGCGTTTCCTCCTCGTGTTCGTATTTCTGAACATGGACAACATCACAATTTGCTTCCTATCGTTGCTGTTATCCTGTTTCCTGATGTCCTCTTACTGGCAACTAAGTGATTGCTGGTTTTGTCATTAGGTGGTATCGACAAATCCGCGACCACTTAGTTGCCAAGCGAATACAAGGCAAGTAAGAAGACACGTTGCACTTTGTGCAGAAGACCACAGAGATAGGAAACTGATGCTAATCGAAGCATAGTAAAAATTAGACAACTTTGAACTTTAAACCTCTGTCCGCTACTTTATGCAATAGACAGCAACAATATCTGTGTCTATCAACAAATTCCGTTGTATGGGTTGGCAACTAAGTGACTGCGGATTTGTCAATACCACCTAATGGCACAATCCGCAATCACTTAGTTGCCAACACAATGTTGCAAAGGAAAAAATATTGCGCAGCATCGTTTGGCGCGAAGTTCGTTAGCAACAAGCGATAAATCTTTTTTGCGACATTTCATTCGGACGCGGTCGTTGAGGAAAATTCGCCTGCGCATTCGCAAGCTGGCGATTTTTACGAGCAACTGCCGCCGCTGATTAGAACAACCGCCGCATTTGTTATTCCTTGCTTCTTTTATCGTTGCCTTCGCTTCCTTATTATTCACGGCCGTATCAATGCTTTAAATTAATGCCATCTTCGCGCGGGGCTCATTGTTGCATAAAATACGCGGCCGCTCGTGCCGCGAATTTATAGCGCGATTACCGGCGACCTAATGCACGCTCGCCTTGTAAATCATTCTTGATTCACGCTGACTGCGATACAGTGTCTGACAGTGTAGCCGGCTGTAATGAAATTACATTGCCATGCAAAGTATCGATGCAATGGAACGACAAGCTTACACTGACGTCGAAAGTGTTCGGTCAAATGGAACTGTTATTTTTACTTTCTCTTTGCAGCTAACAGGAAGAGCCAAACGAGTCTGGGCTGGCAACAAAACGAGATAACACAAGTAAATGATAATAGAATCAGAATGAAGATGGATGTATTCGTGTTGTTAAAAACCTACGATCGCTGGATGTTCCTTAGTTTTATTTTGGGAAAAAATAAGCTCGATAAGACGATTCGTGTTATCGGAATCGCGGCCAGGTGTTTCACTGAAGCCTTCAAGTATTATATTAGGTTGTCCGAAAAGCTTCGTTCGTTTTATAAGGAAATGATGTTTTTTGTTTTATATTAGTTTATTGAATTATTTATGCAGGGACGTAATAATAGAAATAGAACGAAATGGATGATACCTAATTCAATAAAATAATATGAAAGTGAAATTGTTGTTCTTCTATTATTACCTTGTGAAAGGAAAGAAACTTTTCGGACAACCACGAGTTTTCATAATCAAAGCGAGGACTCAGAATGGTTTAGACTTTTATGTGCAGACAGGAGCAAACTCCCTTAATGTGACGAGAGTAACTGATTGCTAATGACCCAAATGAATCGATACTATCTAAATAAATAAATAAATAAATAAAAAGGAGAAACATGTATTAAATTTCTAAACAATTCTAAAATTTCGCGGCATGGAAAAAGTAGCTGTCTTAAAGAAAATTCCCTTGCAAACTCATTTTCGATATTTGCATACCTTTCTATCAGCCTGTAATTCCACTGCGTGTTATTTTCCCCCATCGAATCATCCAATTTCTGTAACTGGAATTTCCCACTGTCCTGCTTAGAATTTTCTATATTTACATAGCTTTTTAATAGCAAAAATCCTGTTTGCACTAAACGACACAATTTAAATTTCAAGAATAATCAGGTAATTCTACTGCATATTATTTTCCCCCATGGAATCATCCAATTTCTGTAACTGGAATTTCCCACTGTCCTCCCTAGGAATTTCTATAGTTGCATAACTTTTTAATAGCAAAAATCCTATTTAACCAAATGATACAATTTATATTGCAAAAATTATCAACCTGCAATTCCACTGCATATTATTTTCCCCCATCGGATCATCCACTTTCTGTAACTGGAATTTCCCACTGACCTGCTTAGAATTTTCTATATTTCCATAGCTTTCTAATAGCAAAAAACCTGTTTGCACTAAACGACACAATTTAAATTGCAAAAATTATCAGATAATTCTACTGCATATTATTTTCCCTCATCGAATCTTCCAATTTCTGTAACTGGAATTTCCCACTGTCCTGCTTAGAATTTTCTATATTTACATAGCTTTTTAATAGCAAATATCCTGTTTAACAAAACGATACAATTGAAATTGCGAAAATTATCAACCTGCAATTCCACTGCATATTATTTTCCCCCGTCGGATCATCCACTTTCTGTAACTGGAATTTCCCACTGTCCTGCTTAGAATTTTCTATATTTACATAGCTTTTTAATAGCAAAAACCTTGCTTAACCAAACGATACAATTTAAATTGCAAAAATTATCAGCCTGCAATTCCGCTGCATATTATTTTCCCCCATCGAATCTTCCAATTTCTGTAACTGGAATTTCCCACTGTCCTGCTTAAAATTTTCTATATTTACATAGCTTTTTAATAACAAAAATCCTGTTTGCATTAAACGACACAATTTAAATTTCAAGAATAATCAGGTAATTCTACTGCATATTATTTTCCCCCATCGGATCATCCACTTTCTGTAACTGGAATTTCCCACTGTCCTGCTTAGAATTTTCTATATTTGCATAGCTTTTTAATAGCAAATATCCTGTTTAACCAAACGATACAATTTAAATTGCAAAAATTATCAGCCTGCAATTCCACTGCATATTATTTTCCCCCATCGAATCATGCAATTTCTGTAACTGGAATTTCCCACTGTCCTATTAGCCATAGCTAACGCAGTTGCCTAGTAGAGTCACGCTGTGGCCATTGCACGAATCGGCACAAAAGCTTCGCTCGGCGAAGATGAAGATCGAAAGCCGACAAACGCGGCGGACAGAGCTGCGACCTGTCCGATCGCTTCCGCAAACAAGAGACTGTACGCGCGGCAACAACAACGGTCGTAAACAACGAAGCTTCCGGATGTAAAACAACCTACCTTTCTCACAATAGGCGCCCTCATAATCGCCGGACCGGCACTCGCAGAAGGGTCCACTGTCGGTGGAAATGCAGATTCCGCCGTGTTGGCAGGGATCACGCGTTTCACAGGCATCCGTCGTATTGGCTGTCATCATGTTGCGTAAACTCTGCAACAAACAATGGAAAGAAACGTTAACGTACCGGCGGATATCAAAGCGGGTTTGGACATCGCGCGACCGGAAGCCCACGACAAATCGATATCGAGGGTCTCTTTACACGAAAAGAACGCTGAAAATATGCGGTGAAAAAGCAGAATCTTGTTTTTCCTCCAGAAGAAAAAAAGAATTTCCTTTAAGGGACTGTAATTGTTTTCTATTTTTTACTTTTTCCTTGTGGACGTACCTTTGCAACTTATCAACTTTGCAAATTATCAACATTTTGCAACTTGTAAGTTACGCGAGAGAATTTCAAGAATTGACAAGTCCATATCGAGGGTCTCTACACGAAAAGAACGCTGAAAATATGCGGTGAAAAAGCAGAATTCTGTTCTTCCTCCAGAAAAAAATTCCTTTAATTGTTTTCTATTTTTCATTTTTTACATTTTCCTTGCGAACGTACCTTTGCTGATTAGGATTGCAACGCGTGCGTGTTTATGTGTTTTGTTAATTATCAACATTTTGCAACTTGTAAGTTACGCGAGAGAATTTCAAGAATTGAGAAATCTATGTCGAGGGTCTCTACACGAAAAGAACGCTGAAGATATGCGGTGAAAAAGCAGAATCTTGTTTTCCCTCCAGAAGGAAAAAAGAATTTCCTTTAAGGGACTGTAATTGTTTTCTATTTTTTACTTTTTCCTTGCGAACGTACTTTGCTGATTAGGATTGCAACGCGTGCGTGTTTATGTGTTTTGTTAATTATCAACATTTTGCAATTTATCGGTTGAGAATTTCAAGCATTTGTTGAATTTCTTTTTCGTCCCAGTTTGGTTTTTCCCTTTAAGCGCTAGAATTTCATGAAGCTCGCAGAAATTCCAACACTTATGCCACTGTTGTATACTCCCTTCCCTTTCACACAAATTGCATTTGCGTTTTTTATCTATGTAGCGAAATTTTATACAGTGACTGTTACTCTAGTGCTTTAAGCTTTTGCCCGCTACTTTATGTGATAGACAGCAACAATATCTGTTTCTACCAACAAATTCTGTTTTATGGATTGGCAACTAAGTGACTGCGGATTTGTCAATACCACCAAATGACAAAATCCGCAGTCACTTAGTTGCCAAGCCAATATATGTACGAGTCATTTATTTTTATTAATAACTTTGTGTTTAACTAATTTGCAAGCATTATTTCACAGCTTGGTGATCAATGGGTTGATGAGGAAGTTGAAATGGCAAATGACGTGCGAGAAATGAAAATTTCTGTCAATTTCATCGTCAGCATCATTCACAATACTTCGATACTGCACAATTTCTGCGTTCACAAGATTTAGAAGTTTAGAAGGAGAATAAATGGTAAAAGCATGGTCTAGTTGGCGCTTACGATCGCAGCTTTATCGCGATAGCCCTAAAAGCTAAAATAAATTATTCTACGATTTATAACTTCTTTTTCGCTGTATTCTGCATGCATTTTACGTGGTTGCTCGCTAAAAGAAAAAGTCGTATCTTTATTTTCGTGCGATATTATTAGCTTACCCTTTAAATTAGCTTCTCCTTTTCTATCGTTTACAACTTTAACTTCTCAATTAGAACAGTTCAAAATTATTCTCGATACATTAAAATTAAATCAAACTTCGACTTTGGCTCGTAGATTTCAGTTAAAATTCAATTCGATCGTTCAATTCTAATTTCACGATCATTCCATCACCGAATTTTATATTATTATAGAATAGGAATAAAAATGAATTATATTAGAAGATTAAACAAATTATCTTGAATTATTGGACTGTAATTTAGGACTCAGTCCTAGAAATGTAACGCAGATTTCATTATATTTGATTATTATTTTCCAATGTTTCTCCTTTTTTTTTTTACAAATTTTTTTTGGCACGTCAAACAATTTTTGATTCCAAAGATTTATGACGCGTTGGATTGAACGTAGAGTTCAATGTTCCCAATATTCGCCTGTACAAATGCCAGAAAATAAATTGATGCTTTTGCGATATTAACGCGTATTCCATAACTGTCAAAATTTTACGCACTTCTGTTTAATCGGCAATCATTTAATCCATACCAATTAACATGCTGTGTTCCAACAAGTTATAAAATGATAATTCCACGTGTGATACGAATAATTCATTATGTTGGAAAAATGTAGCAACAACCGATATCAAAATCGTATTAACAAATGCTCAAAATGAAACTGATAAATTTGATAAAATTAAATAAAATTGAAAGAAGCAGTTGGCAGAAACAAGCTTTGTACAGTTGCTTGCATATAACGTACATATAATGAATGTAATTAATTGTATCATGAAAATTTTTAATTCCGCTTCTGTCTTTTATAACGCAAAATTTAAAAATACATTTCCTGTTCCAGGAAACGCTATAAATATCGAATGGTTGTCAGATTTTTATTTCCAGGAACAATTACAAAATAAATTAGTTGGATTTGGTGCACGGACTTGCCCTACTTTCGCTTCCGCTCACAAGTCTCATAACGTTTCCAATTTTTAACAAAACTCTGTTATTCGTTAGATTATATTTCGTTGTATTTAAAATGCAATTGGCTTTAAAGTCGCTGGTATAACACGTCTACATTTTTCTGGCTTTCTCTTACGTCTCTGTGATATCTTTATCATCCAGTGAATTCTTTTCAATGTAAAAACTGACACGCCAACCGTGCTGAGACTCTCGAACGTAAACGTACACGTTCGCTGCGACGATTAGAAGATTTTGCGAAGTTGAAATTCATCTCGGGGACGAAACCTCGCAACGCTTAATCTTCGTTGGATTAAAAAAAGCTTCAGCCAGCGAATGATCTCGTCTCAGCACGAAATCCATCAGCTCTGGGACGCTGCGAGCTACCGTGTTTCGAATCGTTGCGAGAGAGCAGCGTTTGCTTTCTGTCCAAGGCTCTTCCATCTCGATTCTTCGTCATCGTCGAAATGGCCATGGGCCAACAACCAGACGATCCACGTAATGGACGATTTCGACGTAACGTGATGGACCAGACCAACATGGTTGACCCGATGACCTGATACGTGCGGTCGCGAAAGCTCGCTTTCCGGTCTTTGGGAAGCTCTCCAGGAGCAAGTCGTGAATATGTAGGCCGTGTTGCATCGTGGGAAGCCAGTTTGTCTGAGAGATGATCCCCTGGTACTAGCGTTGGCGAAGACAAAAAAAGAAAACAGAGGAAGCGAAAATGAGAAAAAGAAGACGAAGACGAAGAGAAGCGTCGGTAGCTGTGAACAGCGTAACGCTGGCTGTGTTACATCTGGACTAATTAAAGCTCGTTTCGACTAATTAAAGCTGGTTTACGCATACTGCAAGGTGCCTGTCTCCGCGCCACTTCCACGTTCCGCGTTTTACCGTGGAAATTGTAGGAGCGCGGCAACCACGCGTTTCACGAGCTGAACACGCGCGCCGGAATCGTTGGTCATAGCGGTTCGCGCTTCAGGACACTCGTGAAAAGCGGCCAGGGAGGTGCATTTGTTGGCCAACGCTTCTGCTGTACGATCTTCTCTTGACGGCTGTCTGCAGCTCGATTTCTCCTTTTTCTTTGAACTCGGTAACACAGTGTAGCATCGTGAACGAGGACCTGGGGGTGTTGGGCGAGTTATAAACAAACGGAACACGTGCGTGGTGGGGCTAAGACAAAAGACGTGGGGTTGCTAAGAGACGGAAACGAATTAACAGTCAGTGTGAGTTGTATGTTACCAACGAAACAACACATCGCGACTTTAAACTACCCACAAGTAAAGAGGAAATATCCCAATTCAGTAATAGATACAACATAGGAGTTAACAACCACAAAACCCGTTAATTACTCAATTACTTGACACGATCAGATCCACAGGCTAAAGAGACATTACTCTTTAGATTTTGTTGAGGTTGTTAGATGTATGAACAGAGGATCGCGTGGATAAATTGTAAAGTAGAAAATATATTTTAATAGAGAAGTGTAAGTACAAGTAGGAATATAATTTGAGCTGGTCCAGATCCGCACGCTAGCAGTGTTACTATGATATAACTGAAAGCCCTGAAGCCATCGTCGCCTGTCTATTGTCTATGGTCTGCCTTCGTCCCAGTCTTTTGTCTGTCGATGGCTTCAGTGCTTGAGAAAATCGAAAAGACGTAGAGTTTTCTTAGAAGTGGTGGCCACTTCAACAGATTTAAACATTAGATATGTATGGTAATTGTTTATTATTCACGTTATGCTACCACGCCAGGATAATTTATTTATAATTCTCAATGAGAATTGATTGTAAAATTCTTGCAAATAAAAAAGAGAAAAGAAAGAGAAAGATTGTGAGTTGAGAAGTCAGAGAGTGCGAATTGCGTTGTGGAGAGAGCGTTGGATGACGAGAGTTGCAAATGAATTATCTAGTTGTCTTAATTATAATTTCTTTCATTCATTTATTGTAAATAAACTAATTGTAGTAAAGTACGGTTTGTTATTCCAATATCCTGACAGCTGAAACGTTAGCCAAATGTCAGTCAGTAGCAGACAACTTTTTCTACTACATTTATTTATTTTTATATTTATTAGTTTTATTGTTATATCTTATTTAGTTATTATTAGACCGCGAATATTCATGAATTTTGAGGAATTTGAGGTTCGACAAATTTGCAAAGCGCATAGAATATGCACAAATGAAATGTTCAATTCATTTAAATTATTTATTTATTTTTATAGTTTAATCTAATTTTATTTAACTCTATTCAGTTAAAGAATAATCATTATCATTTTTTATTATTCTTATTATTAATTCTTAAATTTATAAATTTATTTTAATTTTTTAATAATTTAATATAATTTGCTTTAAAATATAATAATTTTAATAAATAAATAATATTAATTAAAAATATAATTTTTATTTTTTTAAATAATAAAAATTATTCGTGTATAATTATAAAATAATTTTAATAAATAAATTTAAATAAAAAATCAAAGTCACATGTAATGAACATTTAACCAGTAACTGAGATGTGGGTGAAAAAGTAAGCGATGACGATTATACTCGTCAGACACAGAGTACGTGTGTTATAACATAGAATTAAATCGTAACGAAATGAATTTTAGTTTTTAATCGTATCACTCGCAGGGTAACGCAAAAAATTGCCATTTCTTTGCGACGAGTGTACTCGTGAAAAACAGCTAACTGGTTAAAGCAGAGCGCTTCATACGAATTTGGACGAAATAAATTTTTATTGAAATTCCCTTCCTTCAATTATGTTCGTAAGAATATAAATTGTAAGCGAGCAGATGAGTAGAGCAAATGAAAACAAATGAAATGGCGATGTATCTTGCCACCCTGTAGATACTAAAACAAACTAACAATTCCCTCTGTTCGAACGATAGAAATTTAATATCAACGAAGCTTCTGCCGACTGCGCTTTTGTCCGAAAGTTCCACGTGCGTTACGAGTGCCACAGGTCAAATTCGACTAACTATGCGATAAGTTAACATTCCAAGCGCCTTATCACGCGTGACCGTCCGGGTAGCATTCGTTCTCAGCCGTCCGGGTAGAATTCGTTCTCAGTCGTCCGGGTAGCATTCGCTCTCAGCCGTCTGGGAGGCATTCAGTCACTCTAGCCGTCACTCCCTTCAAAATCGTCCAAGTCAGTCTGAACTAATCCGTGCTAGCCTGAATATTAAAAAGTCTATGTTCGCAAATGCTATTTTATCGCATAACTTGAGTGAAAATAAAGAACTCGACCTCCTGTTCGGAAATCGACAAGTTTTTCTTATTTCTTTGTCAATTGTTGAATTTTTACGAGACTCGTCACAAGCCAAGCAAACCGCTAAAATAATCGACAAGATACGAAGCATAAATATCCTCGCCATAAATATTTCGCGAAACTACAAAAAGCAACAGAGGCGACGACACTTCGCCTCAAATAATACAATTGAATTTTATGGCGTAGCAGAGGAAATCGTAAGTTTCCAGCAACGAGCAACCGTATCACAGCACAGATAGGATATTGTATTCTTTCGAGGTGTGCTGCAACAGTCGTAGTTCCGGTTGTTCCGGGCTAAATAAGTTCTCCGCCAGATTTCGTGCTAGTTTATTAATTCAATTATACTTTTGCCAGGGCACTCTGTTAGCGGATCACGTAGGGCCACTTGTATCAGCTGACGGTGTAACTGTGTTTCAAGACTATTGCGAATTCAGGACGCGGGCCAGAGTCGTGCGGCGAGAAACGATACGCGGCCACAAAATCAAATTTCAGTTTCCGGTTTGTAATAGCCGTTGCAGCGCTCGCATCAACTGTAATCGTCTCCACTTGCAATTGACTTTCTCCCAGCGGTTCCCAGCGTATGGTATTATTCTTCTGTAATGGGACAAATTTTCTTCCCTATGACAAGCAATTCTCTTTTACTATCGCCATGCGTTTGTATCGTCCCCTTCGCGTATCTTCCATTCTTTATCTTCCACTCTCAACGGACCAAATTTTATTCTGCATTTTACGATTCTATATGGTTTTCATTTAGCTTTCTGGCCAACTATTCGGTTGGCAACTAAATGACAGGATTCTGTCATTAGGTGACAATGATACGGGAAACCATGTTCGTGTTTGGCTATTTTATTTCTTTACTGAGGTCAGTGGGGTGTTTTCTTCTTAGTCTTCTTTTTATCAGAGTTTTGCTCCGTTTTCAATGCTTTTTTTTGGAAAGAGTGTAGCTAAAATGTGCGATGACGAGTATACTCGTCGGAAACAACTAACTCGCCAAGTTCTCTGCGTTATGAATATTCTGATAAAATGTGCAATGTAAAAAAGTGACATAAATACACTTGGACGTGCACGACATAATCCGTTTCATTGATAAACGTAATTCATCGTGCGTTTGAGCGCACAAAATTTGATTTTGAAACTCCTCTCAACAATTGTACTTTCCACACGGTTCACAATAACGCGTGGCGTTACCAATTTTATTCGTTGGTGCAGCAAATACTTTGATACGTTGGAGCTTCCAGGTAGATACACTGGATGCAGCAGCAAGCATACTTATATAACTATGCGGCGCATACTTTGCGAAAGCTGCACTTTCTGCCCTGCTGGAATATCTTGATGTGTAATCGAGTAACCATAATTCTCCGCATAACTTGCACGCGCTCGTTAATAATCGCACGTTAATAACTGTGCCGCATTCTCGCGTCTAAAATTTAAATCTTTTCTCAAATACACGAGATTTCAGCTTTTACGCGAATAAACAAGTAACGAAGGAATAGCCGAGTCATTTGGAAATGACGAAGCCTCAAAGGAACGAGCTTTCGAGTCTCGAACAATGTCTTGTCCTTGTCAATCCGGCGAATTCGTTCTACGGCGGAAAAATTGGAGAAAACCGTAAGAAAATAGGAAGGTAAAAGGAACGAGTAATAACATTCGACGTTTCTTGGTCGAGCAGATGTGGTGTATTGTCGTTGATTAGCGCGTGCAATTGTCGAGTATCGAAATTTTTAATCAATTTTTATTTCGCCCTTTGTTGATCCTCGTTAATCAATGGAAAATTGTTTCGCTGTATACAAATGGAAAGTTGTCTAGCGAGCTTTACGAATAAAAAGTCGATGACGTTTCTTCACAGCTAACATAAACAACGTTAATGTGCAATACGCTGTGCTAATTATCGATTGTTCGTTTCAATAATTGTTTCAATATTTGCATGTTTCCCTGTGTTACGAGGAAACAGTAAATGTACATTTGCTAGCTGTTGCGACCTAACCAGCATTTTTCCATCGATTCTTCGTTTCCAATAACGTGGTTTCGCGGAACTCGGCGTTGTTTCTCAAACTAATTTAACTATCCCGCGTTGTGCGTGCGATTATCCTGTACGTGATAACACTATCACTGGAAAATGTGTTGTTGATGGATAGGTGGAATGAAATTCGGCTGACCATAGGACGTTTGGAAGGAACTGCGTGGGAAATTTGATTTGAGAAAACAGAGCGCGTTCGACGTAGACCGACGTGGTGCGATATTTCTCTGTACACGGTTTTCAATTTAAAAAGCAAGTATCCTCGGGCGAATTGCAGAAAGCACACAGCACGATTTGTCGGAACGTAAAACATGGTTTGGTGAATTTTCATCGCGGTCCCCAGCGCGGCTTCGCGAATAAACAGGAAACGCGCCTTCGTCCACGTTATTTGTATCTGTCACGACTAGGAGGTGTAGGAGGAGCAGGAGGAGACGATTGTACGGAGGAGGACGCAACACGCGTTAGAACGCTTCTCTGGTTGCACGCGAATATACATTACCATGGAACAGTCGCTATTGATTATCCTGACGTGAGTAGAATCCGGGCATCCGCATACGGGGCATCTGCCACCCCTTTGCCTCGCTCCTCTTTTCTTACGTCGCATACTACTGTCTCGCCCCGTGTCCCGAATACGAAAACCCGGAAGCCGATACTGCACCAATGGCTAATGTTTCCCCGCGGATCGCTGAGGAAATAACTGTGAAATAAAGCTACGTACGCAACGGCTATCGAACATCGAAGTGAATACAGATATCACAAGTTTCTCAAGTTGAAATTGAATTATATCCGTGGTCTTGCTTTTATTTTATTTTCTTTTCTGTCTTCTATTTTTGTTCTTTTTTTTCTTGTCGTTTTTTGTCAAAGGAGGAATTAAAATTTCCGTGAAGAAATAATTTGTCGATTATGTGTTTCACTGTTTTATAGTTTGTACGTGTACATGTAGAAGTAGGGAAGGTACAGTGTACGTAAACGCTAATGACCAGAGCTTTGAAATTTTAACGGCTGCCAATTATCACTGAAACGTTGATACGGTTTTAAATGCGTTTGTTATGCACGTTATTACGTGGTTTATTATGCATAGACGCGTTAATATTTTCTGTGATCATAATACCATCACGATATTAAAAATGACAGCAAGAATCGAATATTATTTCAGTTATCGCGAACATTAAATCATTCAAGATATTCGTCTGGTATGTTCAAACCTTGTTGTGTCTTAAAATGGCTAATCAATGGACAATTTCAGTTATCGCGAACATTGAATCATTCAAAATATTCGTCTGGTACGTTCAAACCTTGCTGTGTCTTAAAATGGCTAATCAATGGACAATTTCAGTTATCGCGAACATTGAATCATTCAAGGTATTCATTTGGTATGTTCGAATATTGTTGTGTCTTCAAATAACTAATCAATGGACAATTTCAGTTATCGCGAACATTGAATCATTCAAGGTATTCATTTGGTATGTTCGAATCCTGTTGTATCCTAAAATAACTGATCAATGGACAATTTCAGTTATCGCGAACATTGAATCATTCAAGATATTCGTCTGGTATATTTGAATCATTCTGTGTCTTAAAATAACTAATCAATGGATAATTTCAGTTATCATGAACATTGAATCATTCAAAATATTCGTCTGGTATGTTCGAATCTTGTTGTGTCTTCAAATAACTAATCAATGGACAATTTCAGTTATCGTGAACATTAAGTCATTCAAGGTATTCATTTGGTATATTCGAATTCTGTTGTGTCTTAAAATAACTAAGCAATGGACAATTTCAGTTATCACGAACATTGAGTCATTCAAGATATTCGTCTGGTATGTTCAAACCTTGTTGTGTCTTCAAATAACTAATCAATGGACAATTTCAGTTATCGCGAACATTGAATCATTCAAGGTATTCATTTGGTATGTTCGAATCCTGTTGTATCCTAAAATAACTAATCAATGAACAATTTCAGTTATCGCGAACATTGAATCATTCAAGGTATTCGTCTGGTATATTTGAATCATTCTGTGTTTTAAAATAACTAATTAATGGACAATTTCAGTTATCGTGAACATTGAGTCATTCAAGGTATTCGTCTGGTATGTTCAAACCTTGTTGTGTCTTCAAATAACTAATCAATAGACAATTTCAGTCATCACCAACATTCAATCATTCAAAATATTCGTCTGGTATATTCGAATCCTGTTGTGTCTTAAAGTAACTAATCAATAGACAATGTTTCTTCTTAAAAATAACATCACCACAAAAATAATTTACGCGATGTGTAAATTTTAAAAATGTTAAATATGGTTTTTATTCAAAAATGTACTAAAAAGAGGGGAATAATTCCTTCAGTCAGTAGTCATCCACATGTTATTTAGCAATTAAGTTATAAAAATTTGAAAAATAGCTAATCGTTCGATGACCCAGTGTTTCGCTAAAATAAATTCTTAACCTGAGGAAACAACGTGTGCTGTGTACCGAGGAGCGTAGAAAATAGCGATAACTGGAAGGAATTTGTGTAAATTAAGGACGCGTGGACGCGTTAAAGGCGGTGACAACGCGTTTGCATAACGTGAATTGCAGCGTAACGTGAATTAACTATATGTAATGAGAATCTCAGCGTAATGAGACAGGGATTCATTAAGATGGCAACTGGCGTGGATGTCGGCAATTGAACCTAAATCCTCAATGTAGAATGTAACAATTATACTCGAGTGATAGATATCTTGTTTGTATCATCGATACTGTTCTAATCATTGATATTCAATAACGTGAAATGTGTCTGATAACACGTACAATATTTGTTAAATAAATGACACGAAAAAATATTCAACTTGCTTTTTTACGTGTTAGTATTTCCACGCTAAAAGTACCAAACTTTAAAAAATTATTTTAAATATTAAATTAAAATATATTTATTTTGTAGGTACATCTGCTCGTAATTTTATTTATTCTTCTGAAAAATCTTGAGTTTCCAGTAATTGCAAAAGTAGCAAATCTGCAACTGGTCGTTTTTGCGTGTAGTTAAACCGCGACATTTTTAAATTACCGTTTTTGCTTCTTCTTTACTCAAATGGTTGGACGAAACAGCAAGTTCTTGCTTGAAATTTATGAACTTGGATGTCGAGATAAGAAAGAAAAGGTACAACACGTGTTTACTAGCCGAAAGGATTACGAGAAGAATTATTTCAGATTGCTAGTTTGACAGAATTTTTTATCCAACAGAACGTTGCTACATAAAAGACACGCGATATTAAACAGTCGGATTAGACAAACTTTTCTGGAAATTTCTTACGCAGTGCCGACCAAGCTCGATGCTATCGCGTAAAATTCTTGTAAAGTACTTGGCACACAGAAAACGTGAAATATTAAAGTTGAATTACGATGCAGTCGAATTTGCATAATCGCTAGAGCCGTTAAAATCCATAATCTGCGTCTCAATTAATTTCGCAAACATTTTTCAAGCGGGTGAATAATTCGCAAATAAACATTCGGAAAATTGATGGCCAGGAATTCGCAAAAATATCCGATATTTATCACAACCGCGATACAATTTCATCCGCGTGCTGAACAAACGATATCTGTTTAAAACCGCGCAAGAGATCGGATTTAACGCGCGAATTTGCCACTTTGCTCCACCAACATCGCACAATACGAATTCCGCGATATTTGTTCGCCGATTTCTTCGCGGCACGCCGCCAACCCAATACAAAGAAATTAAGAAGACACGTTGCGCTTTGTGCAGAAGACCACAGAGATAGGAAACTTGATGCTAATCGAAGCATAGTAAAAATTAGACAACTTTGAACTTTAAACCTCTGTCCGCTACTTTATGTAATAGACAGCAACAATATCTGTGCCTATCAACAAATTCCGTTCTATGGGTTGGCAACTAAGTGACTGCGGATTTGTCAATACCACCTAATGGCAAAATCCGCACTCACTTAGTTGCCAACACAATATTCCAGGTACTTGATATACTTTTGCGAATTGCGTACAATTATCTGCGAAATCGTGGTACAAGCGATCGGCTGTTGATTCTACGTGCAGAGATAGGTCGAAGAGGAAGAACGACGTTTTTTCGTTCGAGGCTTCGTTTCCGAGAAGAACGAGCTTGAAGATCCGCCAGGTGCTCGTGTGCTAATCGCAAGTTTCCAGCTGCCCGACTGCGTTTCCTCCTCGTGTTCGTATTTCTGAACATGGACAACATCACAATTTGCTTCCTATCGTTGCTGTTATCCTGTTTCCTGATGTCCTCTTACTGGCAACTAAGTGATTGCTGGTTTTGTCATTAGGTGGTATCGACAAATCCGCGACCACTTAGTTGCCAAGCGAATACAAAGCAAGTAAGAAGACACGTTGCGCTTTGTGCAGAAGACCGCAGAGATAGGAAACTTGATGCTAATCGAAGCATAGTAAAAATTAGACAACTTTAAACTTTAAACCTCTGTCCGCTACTTTATGCAATAGACAGCAACAATATCTGTGTCTATCAACAAATTCCGTTCTATGGGTTGGCAACTAAGTGATTGCGGATTTTGTCATTAGGTTGGTATTAGTTGCCAAGCGAATGCAACGGAGGACAGTGTTATCGTTGACTGACGGTGCCCGCGGGATAATTTCAGGAATCGCGGCAATCGATTTCGTCGCGAGCTTGCTGGATCGTGACTGTCAGCGGAATTTTGTTACTGCGAAGGAGAATGGCGTCGACGGTGGCCCGTTAGAAACGACCTGCCACTGGTACACTGAAATTGGATGGAAACTCGGCGAACAGGCGGGAATATATATTGTAAACTCCGTGACAAGTCCCGAAATCGGTTCGCAGTCTACAAACTTTCGTCATATCCCGTATGCGAGCGGCCATCGTGTGTTGGGCTTGTAGATGGGTAGAGGGGGCGGTAGCGAGAATTTACGGGTACCTCGTTTCTGCTACGTGACGATAAGTGTGCCTAACATTAAGCCCATAAATTCTCCATAGCTATCTCGGTGCACGGGACAAAGCTGCAAGTCGCGGCATTTTCCTACCTCGATTCGTTGATCGATGGAAATTCTTCGTGTACCTCGTTTGTCAACGCGCTCCAATCTGCCCAGCTATCGCATTTTTCTCTCCTCTCGCAACGGTAATCGAAGCTGCTGAAATACGAGAGCCGCACGTCGACATCTTCCTTTTTTTTTCTTTTTAACGCTAATTTCTAGCGGCAGCGCGTTCACTCTTCAGCTTGCAGCATTACCAATTAGCGCACTTTGGATCGAACCATCCACTGAACATGGGACATGGTCGCGTCTTGCTATTGTAAATTAGTCGGATGCATTAGGAATGAGACTTCTCGTGGAATGTAGGGAGCTTCATTTTCGTTGGTACGTTGGATAATCCGATCAGTGGCCTCTGCTGTGTCGCAAGAACAATTTTAATTTACAGGAGGACTGTGTTTTTAATTCTGCCAATTGTACCTGTGAAAGATTGGTCAACTTCGTAGATGAAAAAGCAGTAGAATATTTTTAATTCATCTTGCAACTTGCTATTATTTATATTCGCCTCTTATGTTAGAAGAACTCGAGGAATAGACAATTTGCTACTTTCTTATTTTTATAGAATGTAACATTAATTACGTATTTACGTGAAAGCGAAGTTGACCGATCGAGGAAACGTTCGTGGAAGGTCCAAAGATTTGAGACATTCGAGGTAACTAAAATTGAAAACGTGGAGAGTATGGTTGCTGGTTTATGGCACGGTAGCGTATCCTCTGGCTGTATTCAAGTTACAAAACCGGCACGAGGATAAACTAAGAAGACGTTCGCTGTATACGTGTGCAACTTAACAGTTTCGCGAAACGCCATCCGCTAAACACTAAACTTTCGTCATATCCATCGTGCAAGGGATCGTGGCCGCGGATTTGACGTATGTACTTTACGTGACGACGTGTCTGATAACACACTTTGAATAAAGTTACGGCCGACAAGCTGCGAAATGAACTACTCGCGTAAATATAATCGCGTTTCGGTATGTCATCGCAGCTAACGTTATACGTTGAACGACAATATTTCTTGCAGGTTAGAAGCTACAACGGACCATGTTATTAGCGACAGCATAATTTAATATGCACAGCTAGAGTTCCAGCATCCTAGCTATCTAATTTAGAAACGTGCTAGTCTATTGTCACATCGACGAAAACGCTTGTTTCCAACTTCAACCACACGCTTCTGCTTTACGACGCTCGTACAATTTTCCGGTTTTTCGTTGCTTCATGTGGGCGTTTTTAAAACTGTTATCGAGATTTCAACGATTTATTAAGTTTTATTAAGTTTCGAAGATTGTATCCCGGTGGGGGTAGCCACCCATATGTTATTCAGCAAGTAAGTTATAAAAATTTACCAAATTTCCAGCTGGACATATTGAAAATTCCAAATTAAATAATAATAAAAAAGAAGAAAAAAATTTGACAAGTTATAAAATACAAATTGAATAATAATAATAAAAAAAAGAAAACTTTGACTGCTTAAAATAGACAAATTCGAAGATTGTATCCCGGTGGGGGTAGTCATTCACGTGTTATTTTACAATTAAGTTAGAAAAATTTAGTAAATTTCCAGCTGGACAAGTTATAAAATACAAATTGAATAATAATAATAAAAAAAAAAGAAAACTTTGACTGCTTAAAATAGACAAACTCGAAGATGGTATCCCGGTGGGGGTAGCCATCCACAGTAATGAATTTCTGTTAATTATGAATCCAATACTTTGATCGTAGTTGAAGAGACAAGCTATCGTATATGGTAGAATAAATAATTTATAATAAAATATAACTCAGCTCTTTGACATATTTCTCTCAGGCTCTCTTCCTCGTTTGCCAAAACGTCTTCACATTCAGTACAATTATTATTCCTATTTATTTCTGTTAAAAAGTTAAAATGATAGTCTTGTTCTACGAGAATTATCCGAAGATGAAATTTAAAGTAAACAGTAATTTAGCATAATTACATAGAAACTAGCTTTTAAACTGATAAAGTACTATTTCTAACAAACTTCCTTGAACCTCCTGTGATGTGTTTTCAGGTTCAAAACCTACTGCCTTTAATTAGCCAACACAGAGTCAGTTAGTTAAGGTAAAAGGTTAACACCAAGTAGAGCTTCTCAGTGTCAAAGGTCTCAAAGTATACGTTCCTGGAAAAATCCATATTCGCTTTTCCTCCGAATTCGTAGATGATAAAAAATCTCTATTTTCACTTGCATTGGAATTAATTCAAAACGTATTATTATCGTTCAACGACGACCAATTTCGTTTAAAAATCTTTTTGTCAATCGACCACATCTCTCACCAAGTAGCTTCACACCTGTTCAACGTAATTGCAAAAAATTCCATGAATTTCAATATCATTAGTAATGTAGCGTGTAGTAAATCGCTAAAATCGCTGTTGTTAGTGAACTACTATAGTAACTATCGCGATGGATACGTCACACGAAATCGATATTTCGTACAGTCGTTTCAGACAATTTACGATTCAATGTTAGAATCACCAAAGGCTGGTTAAAACGACGACGAATTTATCGTTTCAATAGAAATTTCAACGCTTGTCACGATTATTTTACCAAACATTTCCTGACGTACTTTTTATTCTGATTTCTCCACTGCAAGTTTTATACGTCGATTGATAGTCGGTGGTTGGGATAGTTTTATACGTCTACTTGTTCGATACCAAATGAATTTTGAACGCACAATCTTTTACGGGGAGAAACGTTGGCCGTTTTAAAGGTCCTAAAGGTCAGAAATAAAGATGACGGTGTATTTGGTGGAAATGGATAGTTTAGCGGAGGACACGTATGTCAGAATGACGTCAGGCTCATGGAATATGGATGACGGTTACTGTGGAGCGAGTGATTCCGTGTTTTACGACATGGCAAACGAAAATATATAGAGAATATTGTCATTTAAAGATTAAACACAAGATTCATGAAATATGGATAAGTGTGGTCACGGACCAGGTGACTCGATGCTTCACGGCGTGTGTTTGCTGTCGATATAATAAATATATACTAAATTACACGACAGTAAACTGCCAGTGGCAAGCATTAAATTTATTACTCCACCAAGTGCACCGTCTCAAACAATCGGTTGAATATTTTTTCATCAGCTGATCGCACTGTTATTTTCACATAAAATAATCGATATTGTAATCTTACGTGCTTTTTAACTATTTTTTATTATAACGTTTTAACAAAGTATCAACCCACCCATATTTGCTTAGTATTTTTTTAAATGTCCCAATTCTACAGATTCCTCCACGTTGTGAGGAATCTTCACAGTCTCATCTTCATAATCTTCAAGTCAGTCTCTTCATAGCTAAAGTTCAAGTTGATCTCCTTATAATCTTCGCATGTAAAATTGCTCTGGAACATGTAATGTGTCATTCCCAGAATTGAGAGTAAGCTGTCAACCCACCCATCTTTGCTTAGTATTCTTTTAAACGTTGCAATTCTTCAGATTCCTCTACGTTGTGAGTCAGTCTCTTCATAGCTAAGTCTCAAGTTGATCTCCTTCTAATCTTCGCATGAAAAGTTGCTCTGGAACATGTAATGTATCATTCCCAGAATTGAGAGTAAGCTATCAACCCATTCTTCTTTGCTTAGTATTTTTTTCAACATTGCAATTCTTCAGATTCCTCTACGTTGTGAGTCTCTTCATAGCTAAGTCTCAAGTTGATCTCCTCATAGCTTTTGCATGAACAACCGCTCTGAAACATGTAATGTGTCATTCCCAGAATTGAGAGTGAGCTATCAACCCATTCTTCTTTGCTTAGTATTTTTTTCAACATTGCAATTCTTCAGATTCCTCTACGTTGTGAGTCAGTCTCTTCATAGCTAAGTCTCAAGTTGATCTCTTTATAGTCTTTGCATGAACAACCGCTCTGAAACGTGTAATGTGTCATTCCTAGAATTGATAGCAAGCTATCAACCTACCCACTTTTGCTTAGTATTTTTTTAAACGTTGCTATTCTTCAGATTGCTCTACGTTGTGAGTCAGTCTCTTCATAGCTAAGTCTCAAGTTGATCTCTTTATAGTCTTTGCATGAACAACCGCTCTGAAACGTGTAATGTGTCATTCCTAGAATTGATATCAAGCTATCAACCTACCCACTTTTGCTTAGTATTTTTTTAAACGTTGCTATTCTTCAGATTGCTCTATATTGTAAACCAGTCTCTTCATAGCTAAGTCTCAAGTTGATCTCCTTATAGTCTGTGCATGATGAATACACATGTATCTGTATAAAGTACACATACACTGATACATGTAACATCTTATCCTTAGAATTGTACTTTCTAAAGCTTTTCAGCTGAAAACTATAGCAAAAGGGGGTGCGAAACTCTTTGTAACGAGTTGCCGAAAGCGTCGACTCTGAGAAAGTGAGAATTTCGAAATCACGCGAACTGTCGTACGACGTTGTACGATAAAATCAATAGCACGGACAATTGTCGATATACCAAAGGTCATGAAGATCGATTTGCGGAAACATTCGTTTTCTTTCTACCACAAATCACCGCGAGCCCGCTAATTCCATCAATCTCCACTTGCGACCCTTTCATAATCTCTCGAATGACATGGGCAACCGTGGGGACTCACGATGGCTATGTAACAAAAGAGGCAAAAGGAAAACGTAGCCGAGGCGGAAGAATAGAGAGATTACACGACCGATATCAGTGTTTGCAGAGCTGTCAGGCGTGTTCGTTCAGTTCCTGAAACTTTCACAATTTACAAACTCTCGTCAAACATTTATCAAAGGTTCCGTCGTCTCGTTTAGCTTCCATTTTCCTGTGCGCGACAACGAGGGCGGTAGCCGGGTTAGCGGCGAATTCGCAATTCTCTTTCGAATCTGCGGATCGTCTTGAAACAGAGCAAAAGACCGAGTTAGCGTGCAACGTGGATGAGATTATTCGCGATTGCACGAGCCTGTTTAACTCTCACCGCTCCGTTTCGCCCCTTTTCACTCCCCGGCTCGATGAGAGAGCGAGGGCCTCCGTGAACCGCTAAAACCGGTGGCGTACTCGAAATAACTGCGTCGAGATTTTCAAGCTGAAGAGCCGCACGCTTAATGGGTGCCGCCTTTTCACCGAGAGAACCATCTTCGTGTCACGTTCCCTCGTCTTCGTTTATTTTTCCAACGTCGTTCAACCTCGAGCACCGCTGCTCGCCGGGTTGCTGATACTTTTCGGCCCAACGTACGATGTATAACCCGCGTTGCTCCGTTTCTTTCGTTTCTCCTTCCTCTTTCTCTTTGTTCTTTTTTTTTTTTTTTTTCTTTAGGTTATGCGTTTTCAACGCTTGTTGGGGGAGATCTCAATGGCAAATAGAGTCGGTAAATTTCATTTCGAATATCGAAGACGAAACTTGTTCGTGAATATTTATGCGAATGACATTTTCTTTCGGCGATAAAATTATTTGCCAGCAACAAATGTATGGCGATGTTGGTTAGTCGGAATAATTTAGGCTGTTGGTTCGATGATACTAATTTACATCTGAGGGTGGAAATTTGTAGGTTGCGAAACAGAGGGTAACTTGTCGAATTATTATTATTCTTATTAATTCAGTATAAAGATGTGAGTCTCTTCTAAAGACTTTAAACAGAAGGTTATTTTAACATTATGTGGTCATTGGTGACCGGAGAGCTTCAACTTCTTACAATTGTAAAAATTGTATGAAAATTGACATTTAAGGCATTTTAAAAATAACCGATAAATAGAAGATACTTTGAAGTAAAAAGTGCCCCATTGAGCAATTAAACATTTTTATTAGAACATCAATAAAAAAAGAGAACAAACGTTGCATCTGACTGTGCACTGTGTTAAAACACTCTAAACATAAATGTGGCTCGTCGATACAATCTGGACAATAGGTGGTCACCTTTTTGGTCCGATTCTTAGCAATTGTTGATCCTTTACCATTACTTTATATTTTATTTCCTCGTGCAAGGAAAATCGCGTAACGCACAGTACGTAGACTTTGATCGATGTCTAATTAGACAAAACTACGAGAGTCGGCAGGAAAACGAAAAACGAAGAATCTTCTTCGATCGCTTTGTTCGGCAGTGGCAAACTGAAAGGAGGAAACTCTGCCAACGAATCGCTTTAACAAGTTCTCGTCATTTTGCAAGTACTCGGAAGCACTTGAATCCTGGACGACGTACAATTGGAGTGGGCGAAAAGTTAAATACGTCTGACACAGTTTATCGCCAACAGCACCGCGAATCGTGAAACTTTCTCGTGCAACTGTGCGTCGAGAATCCGCCATTCGTTTATTCCTCGGCTGCTCTCGAAAAACCTCTGGCCGACAGCAACGAACGATTCGCGCCGATCGAATCAGCGCGCCGCTTTGCCAAAAATCCGCAACTTGCGCCCGATAATTTCAGGACTCGCAGACGTCTCTGTCGATGGACATCGGCGATTTTTGAAAAAATCAGACACGCTCGATGGACGAATGGACGATGATGAAATATGCAGTTTAACGAGCCTGTAAAATTCCGGGTCGGCCATATCCCGCGTCCAGTTTCGCCATTTCACTGCTGAAATATAAATGCGCCAGCTAAGCAGCACCGCGGAATGGCCGTGCTTTAGTCACCGCACGTCACAACGCTCGATAATCAATTTTTCGCAAGTCGTTCGTTAAACCTTCCAATTTCTATCTTAAATATTGAACAAACCTATTCCAGCTCGTGGCCATTTAACGGCCAGGATACTCTTCGCGAGTGCGCGCAATCTGCAAATAAATGAAACATCTGATCGCTTGGAAAAATCTTTTTCGATTTTTCATTATCGGTTTAGCCGTAAACTCTGCACGCAGGCACATAACGCAGACGATTGTTCGTCTTTCACGAACGAAATTTTCAACAAGAAGGCTTCCATGCAAATTCGAGATTACAACGTTTAATAGGAGAAGAAGAGCGAGGTAAAAAATTCTAGTCGACTAGATGTAATGTTAAGTAAACGAAATATTGCTTACAGAAAGTGAGGGATGATGGGGTTGAAAAGAATTTACGTGGTGATGAAATTTTCTACCATGGCCCTCCGACTATGCTTTACAAGTTTACAAGGGCGGGATTAAAATTGACTACGTTTGCTTGTCAACACGCGATCGTACAGTTTTATCGCGCCGATGTTTTACGACTGCGTTCTCGCGCACAGAACGTATCGACGTTTTTACGGTAAGTCAGTGAAAATCTGAGAAAAAATGTATTCGTGTTTTAGCGAGCGTGAAAATATTTCCAGTCGTATTACTCCGGGTGTATTAGCATTTGTAAAAACGCCATATCTATAGGACATGTTCGATTCTTCGTATTAAATTGAAAGTCACAGATCGACTACTATTAACAGAATTTTTATCGAACCGACATCTGAAAGAAATTTGTAATTTGCTACAAATTGTATAGTACAAGTATCGATGCGGTATAAACATCGAAATATGTGTAATTATGTGCGTTACACTAAATTAGCTGCGTAGTAGTTACACACGTATATGAGTATGAGTATGTGCGTGCACAGTATAATGTAGTACACTACACATGTACTCCAGTTTCATTAACTGTTAATTCGATTGAAAGCTTGATTAACTGTCTTAATAAATAATATCTGACTGCTTACATTTCCCCTAGGATAAATTTTTGAAAAAAAGATGCTGTTATGGTAAAGCTCAAAGCACCTCGGACAATACGAAGCTTTGGTTAAACTGGTCTCGGATAAGCAAGACGACAGTGTACCTCATATTGCGAGAAGGAGAATTTCGTATGACTTTTTTATTGATACTAAATATTGGCAACTAAGTGATTGCAAAATCAAAAATCCGCAATCACTTAGTTGCCACGACGATAAGAATGAGTTTCGAGTGACAGAGATACGTGAAACGACTGCGATAGAAAGTACGACTGATCGTGTTTTCTGCCTCTAGTCCTCGTGCATTATCTGTACGTAACGATTTACGAAGGAATTCGAACAGTTATGGCCTTTATTATTACATACTATTGAGATCTGTGTAATTTTGTGTGCTACGTTAGATTAGCCGTGTAGTAGTGATACACGTATATGAGTATGGGTGTGTTGGAGTATGTGCGTGAACAGCATCTCGTAAAACAAAAGAAAGCAACTGTTCCGTCGATAAGGAAGATGGCGAGACAAAGAGAGTGCTGAGACGCGTGCAAATGTGTATCGACGAATATCTTGTACATCACAAATTAAATAAACCTGAAACTATTTTTATATCAATTCTAAGAATAATCTAAATGTTCCTATACATTTATTTCGGCGATTAAGATGCACAATTCTCAGCAATAAATAAATTGGAAAGACACGCAATAAGCAACTGCGAGTAGAAATTTACTTTGAAAAGTCGTGAGGAATTTCATTCTATATTTTCTATATCTTTTGATGTTTCGTTCGATTTTTTTAAACATACGTTTTACCAAAATTGCAACGCTACAGAGTAAGTTTTAAACCGTGTTGGTCTCCAATACACGGTGCATGGATTGCTATTGATTTTAGAAATATCTAAAAAATTTGCCTTGCAATTGCACGTGCCCGACGATTGTACATGTTCGGTGCTTCAATATTTGCCATGTTGAAACCAAACTAAACCTTTCCATTTCCCTGTGTTCGCAGCTTAACCTCACTCGCAAGTGCACTGCGCGTTCACGGCGGAAAAGGTACGACAGCGATATCGTCGTCGAAAAACTTCATCGTACGCGTCTTCGTCATACACGATACGATGCTGAAGAATACAAAAAAATAAAACGTTAAACGTAATCCTCGTGCGCGTAGAATGCGGCCAGTGTCGCGAAGATCGATGACCCAGAACAGTCGTGCCATCCTATGAGCGTTTCGAAAATTACGACCATTGCACGCGGATGGAATATTCTATGAAAATTACTATCGCGGCCGTATCTTTGCATTATTATTATTATTAGCCTGCGAATCAGCGGCAAAACATAAAATGGGTGAAATATTGGGTTGGCAACTAAGTGATTGCGGACTTTGTCATTAGGTGGTAATGACAAAGTCCGCAATCACTTAGTTGCCAACCCAATACAAATCGCTGCTATTACGCGACGAGGGTCCAAGGGAATTTTGCATTCAGCTAGATGTTGGTGGAGAATTGCGAAAATGTGGAAGATGAATGGACCACAAGGAACAATTTTCTAGAAACCATGGATACAAAAAAGTTATCTGAAAACGATGACAATGGGATGACAAGACGAGCAATACGATGGTAATACGTCTTTTATGGCGAATTTTACTTTCACTTGAAATTGAATGGCACTATCCAATAGATGGACCCAATAGTTTTATTCTTCTTTTATAGATTTTCCATTCTTCGTAATAATCGCGTTCGCCTCGGTTCTATTAATTTCACATTCATTCAAAAATATAATAGGATCTACCAGGGAAAAGGATGCTACATAAAATGGTACCTATCATAGACTGTACTATGAATACTATTATTTTTCAAGTATCGTGTTGGATGTCGAATAGCAATTTCGAAATGCTTGTATTTATTTGATAAATTATTGAATAAATTACACGCTTGTGATTATATTTATCTAGAGTGTGTAAAGATGCACGCGATAAAATAGGATTACAATCAGTGAACGTAATAACAGTATTTTCTACTTCATTCGCCAGCTCGATCGCATACCTTGTAGACATGGAAGATGTTAATTTTTAAACAAAATTTCTCAGAACCATATTTTATGGATAGCTCGTTGCAGTTCTCGTTTGTCACTGAGCTATTATTCATGTTTCCATAGCGCTAAATAACTAAAGAATGATACGATATTCAACAATAAAATATGCAACGTATTTAACACTAAAACTATCAATCTACTGCATATCTGAATATAACAATTAGAATTAATGAAGCGCATAATAAAGATCAATTATGTATCGTATACAGTGTTGAAGAGATTATTGTTGTAAATGTTTGTTCATAATAATGTTATTCAATTAATTGTCTTTTATATATCATCTTTGTATATCACTTGCTTACTATAATCGAGAGAAACAAAAATTTATTACAATAGCTGTTTTGGTATATTCAGTAACAATTAATTAATAACACTATTATAAACAAATATAAAGAGCTATATAAAAAAATATATAACAACTACCTATACACATGTAATTATTACCAATTTTCTAAAGTTCTACCTGGACAAAAATTAATTAATTTGTTCAAAGTCCAAATTCCTATTCCAAAGACAAAACACCTGTACACTGTGGTTCCTAGAGATCTGGTGATTTCAGTGTTACCACTCGAGTCACGCGATAAACGTTCCCAGCAGTGTAATCAGTAAATCGCGCTTTTCCACGATTCCTTTCAACCATCGCCGGAAAAAGAAGGGAACACGCCTATTTTCTTTCCTCCGGGACGCATTGTTTTCAACTATCCGCAGCAGCTGAATACAGCATCAGCCCTGCCAACTGAGAAAATCCCTAGAGGCGACAGTCGTTGCGCGGAGAAATTGCCAAGTGATCGGGTGGCAAAGGTCGAAGGCGACCGAGTTCCGCCGCAAGTAGATTCCTAGCATCAAGCTATTCCACTGCACGTAACTAACAATTCTTCTCTTTTTATGAGCTTTTTTAGTCAAAATTATTTATAATACAATGTGCGCAGAATAACTAGCGCCACGTTTAAGCGGTTTATGAAACACTGTTATTAACCTAATGGTCGTGTAAGCGAGCCATTGCGGACTATACAGAGAACGAATTGTTTTCAAATTAAACAAGCAGCTGCAGAGATTTTTGAATTGCACCTGGCAATTACGATTATTTATTTCTTACTGCGACAATTCGATGGAATAAATAAAAATAACCACAGCAACAGCCTAACGCGAGCAGGTTAAGCGAGTAGCTGAAGACTGCTTTGTAGAAGACACTGTAAATGGTAAAATTGAAAAATTGTGCTTTTCCATTGGGAAATGTTCTACGTAGCAATGAGAACACAGCAGAGTAGAATTTAAATGCAATTTCTTTTTGCAAATAATTATTGACGATGCTGGAAGATAGTGTCACAATGTCGCCTCTATGGGGGAAAATTAGTTAATTGCCTCTTCGCTCTTGTCCATGTCACCGACCTAAATCGATGCAATTCTTTTCTTTTTCTTTTTCACGAATTTCCACTATGTTAACGTATACGTTTTTTCTCTTTCCTCCTGAAAAACTTGCTTCTTCGCACTCGTGTTTTCTACAATTTTATTCCTCCCTTCTGCATTTTTTGCAAGGGACACAGGCAAAAGAAGTGGATAACCAGACTGAAAAATATCCACTGACTAGTTGTGTATACTTCTTTCTTGAAATGGTTTGACCAAATTACCTGGAGGACACTCTACAAGAAGATGTAATTTATCTGACAATATGCCAATACTAGTGGCAATTAAAAGGTAACTGTCTAGGCAATTTGTCTATAACAATACAATACTGTATACCATTTGTTATATTATATTTGTATAATTGTATAACCGTACATTGCATTTGTATATATAATTACTATATAATCAACAAGTATGTGTTATAACTGCATATTGCATTTGTATTATCATACACAATAATACTCGTGTTTTCTACAATTTTATTCCTTGGTTCTGCATTTTTTTGCAAGGGGCACAGGCAAAGGAAGTGGATAATATATTTATATGAAATATATATATTTATATGTTTTTTATATAAAATATATTTAATAATATAAATACATATAAATTGTATATTATAATTGTATAAATATATATAATCATATATTGCATTTGTGTATATAATTACTACATAAATATGTGTTATAATTGTACATTGCATTTGTATTATTGTACACAATAATACAATATCATACACAATAATACTCCTGTTTTCTACAATTTCTTCTGGACTTTTTTGCAAGGGACACAAGCAAAAGAAATGGATAATATATTTTATAATATAATATATAATATATAATACATTTCATATAAATATTATAAATATAATATATAATATAATAAATAAATAGATATATAAATATTAAATATAGATATATTTATATACAATATATTATCCACTTCTTTTGCCTGTCTCTTTATTTATTTAAAATATATTTATATATTTACATTATTAAATATATTTTATATAACTGTATAATCGTATATTGCAACTGTATATATAATTACTATATAATCAACAATTATGTGTTATAATTGCATATAGCAATTGTATATTATCATACACAATAATACAAATACACTTCCTCTGAAACGCGTTATCTAGCACAGCGAATGTCATAAAATGTACAAGACATTCTGGCTCCTTTAATTCGCAGTTATTTCACTGACGCAACCGCGGTCCTCCGCCACCGAATTCAACCCTCTTTTATGTCCTCGCCATCCAGTTCGTAAAATTAGTCGTAATCTCATTGAGCTTCCTCGATGAGATCTCTGGTATGAAAGCGCGCACGAAGATTATCGAACCTCGATACCGAGCTAATTGCGGATCCGGGCTTTTATTTCGATTGTTCGGCACATGGAATTTTTGCCTGGCCAACAAATCGGTGAATTTTACACGCCAGCATTCTTTTGCGTAAGAGGTAATTTAATAACCGATAACGTTAATAAACTGACAAATTACGAGTTGTAAGTTATAGGTCTTCCTTTACGATTTTTCAATTAATTATAAAATAATGGGAAGTCGGGAATTTGTAAAATTTAATTAAATTTTTATTCTTTTCAATAAAAATAATTTGTTGTGCCACGACAGTGAATATTTTTATGCTACGTTCTGTATTACGTTACTATTATTTTCTATTATTATATTATTTTCTTACATACACTATGCTACATTATTGATATTGGTAGCTTGAAATTTATGGCTTCTGAATCACTGTGTCTACCGGTAATGAGCTTTGTTGCGAATTGGAAACCTGTACGTTAATATTCAATGATATATATTGAAAATATCAAGGAAAATGTATATTCTCTTAGCGATTTAGTTTATAGTTTGTTCAATTTGCAACATAGTACGCCTTTCGTAACATCCACTACTGAACAATAAGCTGCAGAACGTTTAGAAGATTCAGGATATGTGTAAATGTTACTATTGGGTTGGCAACTAAGTGATTGCGGATTTTGTCATTAAGTGGTATGCGAAAATCCGCAATCACTTAGTTGCCAACCCAATATGTATTACAAAATACAGTTGGCATGTATTACACGCGTTTTGAAGATTTTATCACAGACCTGTTTGATTAAAATTCGCGTTTAAAATTATCAAATGTCAAAATATAATAAAATGAATAAACAAAATAAAATAAAATTCCAAATAGGCGAGGATACAATCCCTGACTCCGGAAAGGTAAGTGAGGCCAGGTGATAAATTTGAATATCGACGCGAGTATCTCAATTAAAATTTGTAAAACCGCGTGAAGGGAAAGTAGCAAGTTACGTTGTAAACTAAATCTGAAATTCTGTTATTACATAGTTTCCTTTCCAACTTCAATCACGAGCAATTTATTACGTATAGCAATTCATAAATTGTACGATTGAATAATTATTATTTGGTGTCTATAACGTGAATGTTGTATCAAACTGTGATATGTTTGGTACATTTGTGGAATTTTCACTATGTTGAAACGTCGGATTCGATCAACCGGATTCCTGTTATGTAACGAAATCCCTTTTGTTGCTGTACATATACAGACGTAGCATGAAATTTAACAGCGATAAAATCTATTCTGATTGGAAATATAAATTGAAATAATGGGCGCAGCTGAGGGCGGATAATTCTTTTAGGAAATTTCATACACTCGTTTATTAAATACCATTTATCGAGGACGATGTATAAACTGAGAAAATATCGTGGAAAAGTAAATTAGATGTTTGAATATTTAGTGATATCGTGATCGATGAGATATTTCTTTCCAGCGTACATTATTAATTTAGCGTTTTCAGTAACCCAGTTTAACGTGTGTTCATCCGTCATTTAATTTGGAACAATAAGTTCCAAAGTTTGAATTATTAAATACAATGAGAATTAGATTTTCCGTGGCAAAGGAAAATTAGATTGTCAAGAAAAATATAGCTAAAATATTTCTAAATGTCAATCACACGTTCATTTAATTAGTTGGCACTTTGGTGTTTCAACTTGAGGTTAGTAATTAGTTACGCCGTTGTTAATAGAAATGTCATCCAACAATCAAGTGCTTCAAAACTATTTCATTCATTTATCAACGGTGTCCGTAATGGCATGGCGAATGTAGTCCGCTATAATTGCTTCTTCAGCTCCAACTAATTAAGTGCAGCCTCATTACAGTTCTCGATCGAATCGCTGGTACAACTGCACGAACGAACGTAATCGAAACGAACAGAATCCATCGAACGACTTGGCTCCATTTTTTCCCTCTTGGGCTTGTCGAAATCACATTTCATTTCACGTTACTACCGCGGATTTATTAACTTATTACTCCATTTTACGTGATACGTAATTACAACTTTTGATAATTAATATTCCAATCAGTTGAATCAAAAAATTCATTTCACCAGTTCCCAACTAAATTGCGGGTTCTAATTTCCAACTCACATTCAATATATCGCTAGTATTAGCTTACTATGTTAATAGTGTTATGATAATAGCGTTGCAACGTCATATATTTACGAATTATAAAAATCTGAAGCGAGAGCAAACGTTGACCATATTAAAAAAAAAAATACAAGGAAAGAACGGCAACACATGCAAACCAGCTGGCTGCTGAAGCGTACTAAACTCTCATAGAAAGAAGACTAAAAAGAGAACACTCCACTGACCTCAGTAAAGAAATAAAATAGTCAAACTGGAAGATGCTGGGGTTGGGTTAGCCATCCACATGTTATTTAGCAATTAAGTTAGAAAAATTTACCAAGTGTCCAGCTGGACAAATTGCAAATTCCAAATTAAATAATAATAAAAAAGAAGAAAAATCTCCAACTGCATAAAATAGACAAATTCGAAGATTGTATCCCGGTGGGGGTAGCCATCCACGTGTTATTCAGCAATAAAGCCAGAAAAATTTACCAAATGACCAGCTGGACAAATTGCAAATTCCAAATTAAATAAAATAAAAAAGAAGAAAAAACTTTGACTGCATAAAATAGACAAATTCGAAGATTGTATCCCGGTGGGGGTAGCCATCCACATGTTATTCAGCAATAAAGCTAGAAAAATTTACCAAGTGTCCAGCTGGACAAATTGCAAATTCCAAATTAAATAATAATTTTAAAAAAAGAAAAATCTCCAACTGCATAAAATAGACAAATTCGAAGATTGTATCCCGGTGGGGGTAGCCATCCACATGTTATTCAGCAATAAAGCTAGAAAAATTTACCAAATGACCAGCTAGACAAATTGCAAATTCCAAATTAAATAATAATAAAAAAAATATTTAACAAATTTCCCTCTTCGTGCCTTTTGCACAGTGTACGAAAAACTTAGGCAGCTTCGTCCGCCACCCAACGACAATTCCATTTCCAACTGAAAGAAACGAGAGGAATAGCATTTCCAAAATTACCAACTGCCCAACTTCACCATCATTCGCTGCACTACATTTCCATCTCATTATACAGCCAGATAACGTCTAATCGTGAGCCTAACGTTCAGCAAGCACAGCTTCGAATTAACATTTCAATTAGTTGGCGCTGTACAGGTTCGTTCCCTTTCGCGAGAAGGAAATCCATCGTCCGGCTGAATCTGCCTCCTCCCTCTCTCCACTCTCTCTCTCTCTCTCTCTCTCATGGTTAAATTTCTAATTATACACGCTTTTTCCGGAAATCGTCGCATCGTTATTCAACGACTCGGTGCCGGGATCGGCTCGTTCAACTTCGGCCTACACGCGACTAACGCGACCGTATTACGAGCGTGATTACGAAAGTTGTCAAGTTGATTAAACGTTGTGCCTGGACGCAAGTTGCCTCAAAGGGGTAATCGCGCGAGGTGTCCGCCCGGGGGCATGGCCAAAACTTTCTTAAACTGGCGAGATTGCAAGAGTGATTTTCACAAAGAGGCGCAGGAAAGCCAGGGTGAAACGGAATTCGACGACGTTGTTTCGTTGACGACAGACGCGATATTGCCGCGACAATGTACGACTATGATCATCAGGCAGAAGCAGTAAGTTCACCAACGCGTTTTCCTTTTTCTCTGGCCCCAACTATGTTGGCCTGTGACAGCCGTGGAAAGTTTGCCTCCTTTCGCATTGGCGAGTCGAGTTCCGCTATGACGTTTACCTTGCGCCTTACGTGCTCTGCCGAGGAGAAAGTTTGCAGAGATAAGAACGAGGAGGATTTGTTACGATCGGTGTTGGAGAAGATGAACAGCGGTTGGCTCGACGAAGTTGAGAATATGAATGATTTTCAAGCGAAATGTTTCTTTTCTTACGATATCGGCTTACGATGTTGGATTATGTTTTAGAACGTAAGAAATAGAAATTGCGTTTGTAATGAAAGTAATTATCGCGGTCTTATTGTTAACTTCCATGAGCGAGTGTGTTTTAAGATTGTCGATTAACTGTTCTTTAAAGAGTTAGCTGTTATTGACGAGTATACTCGTCGCGAAGGAATGACATTATTTTGTGATACGTCTAGCTCTGTGGGTAATAAAATTAGAAAATCAAACACTCGTTTCGTTGCAACTTCATTCTATATTACAATTCCGCTGTTCTATGTCTGACGAGTATACTCGTCGCGAAGGAATGACAATATTTTGTGATGCGACCAGTTCTGTCGGAAATAAAATTAGGAAATAACACGCTCGTTTCATTGCAACTTCATTCTATATTACAATTCCGCCGTTCTATGTCTGACGAGTATACTCGTCGCGAGCGAATGGCATTATTTTGTGATACGACCAGCTCTGTCGGTAATAAAATTAGGAAATGACATACTCGTTTCGTTACAACTTCATTCTATATTACAATTCCGCCATTCTGTGTCCGACGAGTATACTCGTCATCGCTTACATTTCAGGTACACACTTATCAAAGAGACCGCAGCAGCTAACTGGTAATAAAAGGATCGTAACGTTATCTAAACGCACTGCTATTAATCTGTGCACGTGAGACGATTAAGAAAAATAAACGACAGGTAGAATTTCACTATGAAAATCAGTATTTATTTTTATTCGCTTTCGTTCCGTTCAATTGTGCGTTTATTGACATAAAGCTACTTCACATACGAAACTGTTCATACCAATACGTTGCTTCCTAACACGTAGAAGAATTTGACAATAGTTTTGACAATAATCCATCGTATTAAGACCACGGTCTTCCCGATAAATCTGCCCAGCATTTCGCAAAAGAATAAAATTCAACTCTTTCAGGAATTCTTTTTCAATTATACTCAAACATTTCCCTTTGCCAATCGTCAACGATAGAATCATTTTCTCCTCTTCCTATAAAGAATACTCAATGCTTCAGAAATTAATAAACGAAAGATGAATTTCACAAAAACAACTACACATTCATTAACAAATTGTTAAAGTATCGATCGTGAGAGGATTAAAAAAACAACATAAGATAATCTGCCCGAAGCAAAATACCAAACCAACTCTCTAATTACTCGCAGTACGCATTGTTCGTGGATTAAGAGACCATCTCTCCTAATTCGAAACTGATTGAACCTCCGCATTCCACCATGATTTACCGATCGGAAACAAAGAAAAAACAAGAAAAAAGAGAGAGAAAAGGGAAAGAAAAGAAAAAAGAAGGAAAGAAAGGAAGAAAAACGAAGGGAAATAAAAGAAAGACGTTGGAAACGATGAGAGAGGTAGGGAAGCATGTAGCGGGGCGTGTTCGCGTGCCGCGCGGCACTAAACCATCGATCGGCGTAAGAAAGGAACGGGAAATGGACGGGAACACCGTGGACGCATCTGCAGTCGGAGAATTAAAGCTCGGCTCAAGGTATTCATGGAATTCGCACGTTCGCGCGTAAATACCTGTCGGCGGCGCGTGTAAACGTTTACGCTGCTGGAAATTGACTAAGTTTCGCGGCTGGAGGGGCGCGGCGATAGCTGGCGGAGCGAATTGCTCGGCAATTTATAGCCACGCTATTTAATAAGCAGCCTCGACGCCGACGTTCACGTCGCCTGAACCGAGTCCAGGCTACGCCACGCCGGAATCGTTACCAGCTCGTTTTCCGATTTCATTTCCGGCCTTGTAAACCCTAAGCGCTACTTACAATCCAGTTCGTATCAGCAAATTTACACCGACGTATCCACCGAGCTTGAAAACTTTCCTGACGATCGGAATCCTAAGCTTCTTCTCGCGGTTATTACAAATTCTCTGACGATCAGGCAAGACAAACGAACGTATCGGCAACATAATCAATTAATAATAACAATAGTAAAAATCTCCGCCATAAGACAATGGCGATGCAACGAAGAAGCTGGTCGGACTTGTTGAAAGAAGCGAACGACTCTGCCTCTAAAAGCGTAAGCTTTGCTTGGCCGTTCGTAGTCTTTTTCAACTCGATTGGGCGAGTTATCATCGCGATCGTCAGAACCAATTACAATCTTATCAGTGTAACTTTCTAAAGGCTGTAAATTTGGATTTAGAAGAATGGAAATAATGCAAAGTCTGTGGATAACTGTCGCATAGTTTAAACCAGTCCGCCAGGACACTCGTAAGAGTTAAATGAAAACTGGATGAGGAGCTTTAACCATCGTTGGCCGGCCATTGCTTTCCAATTTAAACGTACGTAGCGGAAAGGACAGGTCAATTTGTGCCGAATTAACGAAAGCGGCGTGTCACGTAAGCCGAAGCGTGCAATCTGCTCACTGCAAAAATGTTTTGAAGCTGGCCAGGCGGTCAAAAATTTGGCATTTCCACGTCACACGCGGAAGCAGTGACAACAATGTCTAATTACGACAATGTCTGGTTGTAATTAGAGCGATTATTGTTGGGTGCATTGTTTGCATTGCTGCAGGAGAGAATGAAATAAAATATATTTATAATATTATGGAAGTAATTCTACGTATGAAACTTTTGCAAGATATGTTGCGTGTTATATAAAATCTTTTGGAATTTCATTAACTGGATGCAGCTAGTCTCTTTTAGTCTTTTTCTACTTTTGACTAATTACACGAAGTAGAAGTATTTATTTAATATTTTCTGTGCATTATTTTAATTGTTTATACGAATCATTGTAATTGTGTACAGTTAGATTTGATTAATTTCCACTGCAGAGATAACTATTCTTCGTAATTGTCTGGCTTTCGCGATTTCATTGTTTTTCTTCCCTGTTTCTGTAATTTGCAAAAGTAGAAAGTAAAAGTCTGGTAATTTCTTGATTAATAACCGAACACTTGTTGCTCGTTAGAAGATAATATTTAGTATACGTCGTTAAGAAAAGTCCATTAACAGTTAATCGTAACGAAGTCAGCTTCTCTCGAAGCTAAAGTTGCTGGCTCTGAAGTCAACAAGTGTATAATGTCGTTTCGGTAAACACATTAACTCTGCGAGTTACGAAAATACGCGATTTTTCCTCCTTTTTCCTACAAAGTTGCCGCTTATAAAACTTATGTACAAAGAGGATACGACACGGAGAATATACGTTTCAAGAATCAAAATTGTGGAGAATTATCTTCTCCGATAATTAGGAAATTTTAACACACTCGTCTTGCACATTTTTTTTTTTTTTTTCACACTTCATGGAACTGGAAATAAAATTTGTCGATCGCGCGAATTATACGAAACGACAGAGTAACAGTCTCAGTATAAAGAGTTAGTATTATAAAATTCGCGATATCCTAATAAAACTAACGCTAAAATTGCAAAATTGCAACGTACGTTCTTAATCTAAACTCGCAAATTTTCTATTTGCTACATTGCAACTTGTTACATTTTTTCGGAAAGACCGAACCATTTGATGAAACCGATTGATGACTGAGAATCTTCGTTTCTTTCCACAACGAATAATCGACATTGTACGCAAAATTGCAACGTACGTTCTTAATCTAAACTCGCAAATTTTTTATTTTCTACATTGCAACTTGCTACATTTTTTCGGAAAGACCGAACGATTTGATGAAACCCAAGATGACTGAGAATCTTCGTTACTTTAGACAACGAATAATCGACATTATGCCCAAAATTGCAACGTACGTTCTTAACCTAAACTCGCAAATTTTCTGTTTGCTACATTGCAACTTGCTACATTTTTCCGGAAAGACCGAACCATTTAATGAAACCTAAGGTGACTGAGAATCTTCGTTACTTTCGACAACGAATAATCGATATAGTACGCAAAATTGCAACGTATGTTCTTAACCTAAACTCGCAAATTTTCTATTTTCTACATTGAAATTTTCTACATTTTTCCAGAGAGACCGAATCATTTGATGAAACCTAAGATGACTGAGAATCTTCGTTACTTTCGACAACGAATAATCGACATTGTACGCAAAATTGCAACGTACGTCCTTAATCTAAACTCGCAAATTTTTTATTTTCTACATTGCAACTTGCTACATTTTTCCAGAAAGACCGAACGATTTGATGAAGCCTAAAATGACTGAGAATCTTCGTTACTTACGACAACGAACGATCGACATTGTACGCAAAATTGCAACGTACGTCCTTAACCTAAATTCGCAAATTTTCTGTTTGCTACATTGCAACTTTCTACATTTTTTCGGAAAGACCGAACGATTTGATGAAACCCAAGATGACTGAGAATCTTCGTTACTTTCGACAACGAACACTCGACATTGTACGCAAAATTGCAACGTACGTTCTTAATCTAAACTCGCAAATTTTCTATTTGCTACATTGCAACTTTCTACATTTTTTCGGAAAGACCGAACCATTTGATGAAACCGATTGATGACTGCGAATCTTCGTTACTTTCGACAACGAACACTCGACATTGTACGCAAAATTGCAACGTACGTTCTTAATCTAAACTCGCAAATTTTCTATTTGCTACATTGCAACTTGCTACATTTTTCCAGAAAGACCGAACGATTTGATGAAGCCTAAAATGACTGAGAATCTTCGTTACTTACGACAACGAACACTCGACATTGTACGCAAAATTGCAACGTACGTTCTTAATCTAAACTCGCAAATTTTCTATTTGCTACATTGCAACTTGCTACATTTTTCCAGAAAGACCGAACGATTTGATGAAGCCTAAAATGACTGAGAATCTTCGTTACTTACGACAACGAACACTCAACATTGTACGCAAAATTGCAACGTACGTCCGTAACCTAAACTCGCAAATTTTCTATTTGCTACATTGAAACTTGCTACATTTTTTCAGAAAAACCGAACCATTTAATGAAACCCAAGATGACTGAGAATCTTCGTTACTTTCGACAACGAACACTCGACATTATACGCAAAATCCAAAGAATTAATCAGAGATCACTTTGAGAGCAAAATCAAACCTATCAATACAATTTACGATATAATCTACGAATTAAGATGGATAACAGCCAAGTTGCTCTGAGATTCTCAGCTTTAAAGGAATTTCTCAGGCCTCGCTTCTTGCGCCTAAGACCGGAAGCTCTGTTGACGACGTGCGCTGTTGCGAGGATAAATAAAAGAAACCAACCCTTAAACAACTAATCCAAGATCCGAGTTTAACGAACCAAGTTTGGTGGAAAGTGTCGCGAAGCTTTTAACACGATGCTTTTAAAATCGCGGAACACGTGGCGGAAGCAAACCACACTGACAACAACGATAACGATATGCAAAGCTGTCGGTGTGAAACTAGACCACGATCCTGAAAGCGTTACTCTGGCGTGTAATAATTTCCTCAAGGGTTTCCCGGTTAGATGTAACTCCGGGGATTGCGAAATCTACCGACGAGTTTCCGTTGTGGTAATCCGTGCTGGCTGACGATATAGCCAGGAAGATGGCGAGACAAACACGATGGAAACTGGCGTGTGAGGAGAAGGACAGTCTGGCCAACTGTCCCTTAGCCTTCATCTAAGTTATACCTCAAGTTTCGCTTTTATCACGCGCTGCTATTTCGCTACATGGATACGGCTACTCGCTAATCCGTTGGATCATTGCGATGAAGCTTATTTTTATTGAGATATGTATAATTTTATGTGCTAGACCAGATTAGCTGCGTAGTAGTGATACATGTATGTGAATATCAGTGTGTGGATGTATGTGTGTGCGCGGCGTCTCTAAAACAAAGGAATGTAAACTGTTCGGTTAACAGGCTGGTATGGAAGAAAGTGCTGAGACGCGTGCAAGCGCGTATCGATGAATATCTTTGGAATCGTTTATCAAATAAATATAGAACTATTCTAGTATAAATTCTAAATGTAAATTTAGTGTTCCTATAGTATTATTTCGGTTATTAAGAGCCAAAATTCTCAACGATATATATGCGTATTATTTAACTACATATGTATTTTGGTTTCAATGAATTCCGAACGTGTTCAGGTGTTGGTCAGTCGAAATGATTGTCGCAGATGACTGCACGTGTAACATGGAAAAATATGCAGAATGTTTAACCAGTTAGCTGTTTTGGACGAGTATATTCGTCGTAAAAATTGGTTACAATTTGCTGTTTAAATTGCAGTTTTAGTGACAGCTAGAATATGAATATATAAATTTTAAGATGTTGCGAATATTTAGATTATAATATAATATTGTATAATATTATATAAAATACATATGTAGTTGAATAATACAGATATATATCGTTGAGAATTTTAGATCTTAATATTATAATATTATATAATATAATATATGTATTATTTAACTACATATGTATTTTATATAATATTATATAATATTATATTACAATCTAAATATTCGCAACATCTTAAAATTTACATTTAAAAATTTATATTTAAAGTTTATATATAATATTATAATATAATGTAATATAATATAATATTATAATATTAAGATCTAAAATTCTCAACGATATATATCTGTATTATTCAACTACATATGTATTTTATATAATATTATATAATATATTATAATCTAAATATTCGCAATATTATATAATGTTATAATATTATTTTTGAAAGTAGGAATTTGAAAATAAAATTGTAAAACCAGCCTGCGCAATGGTTCGATGTAAATGTATGCCTTGCATGTATGTTTAATTAGCTTTAATTGCTTTTAATTCTAATGAATTTTAATTTTTTTTATTATAATATTATATAATATAATATTTAGATTAGAATATTATGCATATTAGAAACGATGAATTTAACGACGAAGGCAATGGATAGGATTATTTTTAATGAATTTGCAATGGAAAAATTATCTGGCAATTTTCCTATTGCAACAGCACACGTTATATACAGGGTGGGTTGCAACCCACCTGTCGATTTTTCAGACACTTCCTATAGTCGTACGAAGAAACGCTTCGAACAAAAGTTTATCAGCTTTAGATCGAACACAAATTGCGATATTACGAATTTTGAAAAACAACTTATACTCTGCTCGATGCATTTTTCAAGTCCCTGCAAGAAGCTGTCAAGCTATTTGGGTCGACAAGTGTGAAATTAGATTAAAAGATGTATTTGGTTCATTGTTCTAAAACTTGTCGTACAAAAACAAAAACAAAGACAAAAATTCTTCGTCCTCCGTACGAGAAGCTAAAGTGTCTTTTAATGTAGTCATTTTCCAACCCAAGTACTCTGAATACTTTTCTACAGAGAATTGAAAAGTGCATCACGTTCTCAACACTGTAACTTGCAGCCGATTGAAAGTTTATTTAATCAACTTTTATTTCAATTTTAATTAACTTTTGGTCAAATCCTCTCGTTGTCCGATTATCCAAAGTGTCTGAAAAATCGTGGTCTCTGATTTCTAAACCACCCTGTGTATTAGTTCGTCTCGAGCAACTATTGCGATCTATTTTTTGCAAAAAAAAAAACTGAGGTTTTCAGAATATTTTCATTTTGCACAGGTAACGATACTAAGCGAGTGATATACAAACTGTAAAAATATCGCGCATTGTTACTATCTACAGCGTACTATAAAATTTGTTATTTCTGTTTTATTATACAGCATATAGCACGTTAACAATAATTCCATGACTACTTTTCATTTTATTGTACCGAGCGATATAACAAGAGTTGTGTCGTTTGAACATAAACTACGCTACAGGCAAACTCCTTACTCTTCAAATACGAATAATGCACTTTACGGATTTCGCAATGATCGTCAGATCGAAGAAATAGTGTTTCGAGTCACCATGATTTCTACGATACTTTCGCCGGACTCGGTGAACGGCTTTGCCGCGTTTGCACAACCCTGAAGATTGGAAACTATAAAATGAAGAGCCGAAGAAGATGTGCCCATTTCCCAGCCTCGATCGTCGCACACTCGCACACCGAGAATTTACGCTTCCATTTACACGACTGGAATCTAGTAAAGCAGATTTCAAACAGTTGTCACTTCGCAATCGTAAAACGCTCAAATCCTTGCTATTCGCATTTCCAGCCTCTCTCTGTTGTTTCTTCAACGTTCACCGCGCGAGAATTTTCTCTCTACGAACGCATCTTTCGTTCGTTTCAATCGTTAACGCTATAACCATCGATGGTTAACAAGAAGCTATTTTTACCAAAATTAGTCAAAATCACTGGTCTTTAAAAAGTACGTAACAATAGAATATTTTTATATTCATTGATTTGTTACTTTCTTACAGAAGCAATTCCATGTTATGTGGTACATTTTTGCTATTTTTAATCCACCTGGGACCATCATCCCTAAACGAGGGTTGGCACATTTATAAAATTGTAGAACCAGTCGTTTTGATTGCTATGGTATTTCTAGCGTCAACATCTAGCGATCCAGCGATTGATCGGGAATTTTCCTGATAACTGATATCGTCATATGGAATGATACGCGGTAAAAATTTGAAAAACGTGTGGCAAGTTGTAGAAAACGAGGAAGCTGGTTAATTGGAGTTCGATAAACAGAGCGCAGGACTCCTGTACACTTTGACAAGTATCAGTCATTTTCACTGCTATTGGTACAAGTAGCCTTGATACAAAATTATTTTCAGTTTGAGTACATAAAACACAAAATAAAATTCATTGTATTATTCTTGCAAAGTCATTACATCATTGCGGAAGAAGATATAACACGAAGTAGGAATTTGAAAATAAAATTGTAAAACCAGCCTGCGCAATGGTTCAATGTAAATGTATGCCTGGCATGTATGTTTAATTAGCTTTAATTGCTTTTAATTCGAATGAATTTTAATTTTCATTATTTTATTATTGCTCTTCATTTATATATACACACTTTCAATTTTAATTCTTTGAAATTGCTTTTAATAAACATTGATAAAACAACCAAGACGGAGTAACATGAGATATTCAAACATCATGGCAAAATGTATAAACAAAATATCGCATAAAAATAATGAAATAACAATATTGTATAAGAGATATTAAAACAAATCCTAGTTAGGTTACTTGCTTTTCAATTACTTTCCAATATCCTTGTGACACAGAATGTATGTTTCCAAATTGCAAACTCCAAAGTATTTTGTTATATTTCAAAAAATCATACATTTCAGAGTGATCCTGCCCGTTTGAAGCAGCGACGTACTTGAGCTTCCTCTTAATTTATTTAGTCGATTGATTATTTCCCCGAATATGTTTATTTAATTCTAAAGATCTTCATCCCACGTAAAATTAATTACAAAAATATTGCGTGCGAAATATTGGGTTGGCAACTAAGTGGTTGCGGCTTTTATCATTAGATAGTATTGACAAAGTCCGCAATCACTTAGTTGCCAACCCAACATAATTTCCACGTTCCGATTTATCGTTCAGAATTTAAAACGCCGAGTAATGTTGCATCGACTGCTTCATTTCTATTTAAAATACATACTGTATCTTCTATTTCTACATATCCACGACAACCTGTATATGTACGAACAGCAAGTACATAAATAAAACAGCCAGAACATGCGAAACGTCCATCCACAGGCGCACTCGATCCATTTTATACGATTTGCTACAACTTCGTAGCATGTTGAAAAAACACTCGGAAACCGGATCTACCTCAACAAAAAAAAAAGACGAGCAAATCGCGAAACAAGGGAAACCGAGTGGCAACCAGAACGATCATTACGAAAGCTTCGATCGCAACAGGTGTGTAGCCAATCTTCGTAGATAACAGGTAAACCGAATACAGGACGCGGATGAAGGATAAAGTCGGCATTTGCTTTTAAAATACTCTGTGGTCCGAAATCAGGTGAATTCTATGGGTGGAAGTGAAAGGAAAGCAACGAGCAACAAAATTCCGCTGCGATCTTCACCAGCGAGAAGATCGAGTTCGAAAGCTCGTCGGGTACGATATATTTGTTTGCCTCGTGCAATTCCAACTGGAAGCAAATGGATGAGGAAAGTCCTTCTACGTGCTGAGAAAATAAGTCAGAATTGTAGAATAAAATTTTGTTGTTTTTCGTTTCGAAAACAGTAGAAATTGAACGCTTTACCGAGGAATTAGCCTGTTGCGTTAGTTGGCCAATTGAACAAACTTGCAGACTCGATCTTCGCAAAATTCAGACTCTCCACGAGAAGGTTTTCTTCCACGTTTGCCATTTATTTTTACGCGTAAAATAACCTACTGGTGGTTGCCTGTTCTTCGTCAATTGGGAGTTAATCAAATGCAAATACAGGCTGTTGCAAATTTAAGCGGCCAAACACTGCCAGGGCTTGACATCTACAGGCGAGAAGACGAGAAAGATGTACAAAGTTTATGAATGAACATTGGTGGCGCAGAATTATGAACAAACCCGTCGTTATCTGTTTTATGCATTTTTATATAACAACAGTTTATACAACATTTGTTTATAACTCTATAACAAAAGCTTCCTCTTTACTGGCAAACTTTGTACAACGTTTTTACCTTCTTTCCATTTGTGGCTTAAAATCCTGGGCAGTTTTGCGTTTGGGTTTGCGACACCCCGTACACTGGGCAATTTTTCCTCGGAAACGAGGCAATTCCAACGAAACTTTGTTATTCCCGATTTTCGCCTAATTTCTTTCGGACTTGTTTCGCACCGCCAATTACAGGTGCGCGTTGTACATTTTTTAATCGGCCGGAATTTATACTGAGGTGGGATAGGTCGTGATGGTGTTGCTGCTTTTTTTGTCTTTTTTCTTTTAAATTTTCTTCCACCCATCCGAACTGCTCCCTTTTTCTTTTCTGAGAATCGTGAAAAACAGAATTGTGAGTGCCGGGATTCGAACTTGGGTCTTGAACACTCGTAACTAACTACGTTAACCACTGCACTGCTGTGACATCGACCACATCTTAGTCTACATCAGAGATAAGACATCGACCCCCGATCTTCAGACTCTTGCACACGTCACCACCGTATCATCATAACCTAACCGAGCCCCTCAACATCCCCGAACCAAAACGCATATAAGCCGAGATTTCAGCAAGCTCGGGCAATTCTTGTTCAGCTTTTCTCTGATTCAGTATATTATTCTACCTCTGTAAAACCATTGTATTTCTAATAAAGTTTGATAAAAGAAAGTTAAGAGTTGGGTTACGGCTCAACCTTCTTTTTTTTATAATCCAGGTCTCAAGTTTACGTGATACTGCCGTCGTATAGCTGAGGATAGGGTGTTTGTGTAGCAAGTCACTGGACAGAACCCTTTGGAAAGTTTGCTGTCGAGTGCTGCTACAATACGGTCGATGGAATCGCTTAAACGTCTACGGGGAATGTAGGTCGGGGCATGGTGGTCAGATTAAACATCGTTACGTTGGTAAAGATGGCGTACTCGCATATTTCATTTGTTATCGGGCTACGGATACCTGATAAATCGAATGGCTGGGTCCGTGCAACCGCATAATACGGCCGCGATGCATCGAAAGCACCGAGTGGCCCTGGCAAAAATTTAAGCGAATGGTTTTCGACTGCTCGTGAACGGGCCACGATAACGCCTCCAATTGAATACACGAACGAACGAGTTTGGCCGACTAATATCGCGGCCGTTTGTTCGCCCATGCAGCCGCTCTTCCCTCCGATGTTTGCTCCAACAGAATTTAAAACGCTGCATTCGCTGTATGAATACTATCAACTCCGGTCCGCGGTTTCGTTTCTTTCGAATTGGCCGTCGCTGTATAAATTCCCAGCGACGAATTCGAATTTTTGCAGCTGCGTGGATTGAAAACGCGCGCAGCTACATTCTTCGTTGGCATTTAAAAATTTGAACCAGTTTGATGGTTCTAATAGATTTGAACAGAAATTATTTTACATTTGAACAATAATTATTAATTAAACTGCTAGTTACGACGAGTATACTCGTGATGTTTCGGCGATGTTTCCTGTTACGACGAATATACTCGTCATGCTTTGGCGATGTTTTCCGTTACGACGAATATACTCGTGGTGTTTCGGCGATGTTTCCTGTTACGACGAGTATACTCGTCATGCTTTGGCGATGTTTCCTGTTACGACGAGTATACTCGTCGTGTGTAAAATGTAGCTGGAATCTGCTGTTTAAATCGCGATAAATTGCAGTAATAAAATTGAGAAATAATACAGACGCTTCGCTATAACTTAATTCTATGTTATATACCCGGTGTTTCTAAGAGTATACTACTCGTCATCGCTTACCTATTGCGACACATTTTAGTTGCACTCTTTTCAACGACAACAGCTAACTGGTTAATAGAAAGCTTATGTAATGGCACGAGTTCCTGCACTGAATATATTTGATTAATATTAGACGCTTGATCTTTTCTTTTTCTTTTTATTGGAATTTTGACATGGCAAATTTCTTCCAGTAGAATTAATACATCCTTTTTTTCTTTTTAACAATGATAGGTTTATCTATTAGTCTATTTTTTATGTACGAGATTTTAAATTGTATCTCTTGGATAGTATACCGAGGAAATTGAAAAATTTCAAAGCTTTTTCGTCCTCCTCAACCAATCCGACAGTCCTATATCTGTTACTTTGTATAATTTTGTTACTTTTCATCGAAGAAACGATACATTATGCTACATGTTAAATAAATGATTGTCGTATACGAAGATCTTTGTTGGTTGCAACATCGATACGTGCGAGTTGCTATGTTCTACGTAAACAATGTTTCTTTCGTTCAACTTCTTCGTTTCCATTTCCATGCTGCATCGCGAGCGATACAATTTCCCTCGGCGTGATTTTACCTTAGAGAAAGATTTTTCATGCCGACCCTGCAGTTCGTTTCATAACAAACAATCGTGTGTTTTATTTCCTTCCTCGTTACCTCCATCGTTTTATTATTTCCCTTATATAACAACCACGTGTACCGATATTCTTGTTAGCAATGTAGCGTGTGCACGAGTTTCATCAACTTTCTGTTATCTATTGTTTAACAAACATAGCATCATGCCAAAAGATGCTAATTATTGTTTGAAGCGAAAGTTTGTTATTTTTCTTTGTATTATATCATTATTATTTCTACAATATTACACTATATTTATTCTAATGTGATTTGAACTTATGTTTTACCAATTTTTTATTGCCAAACATTTTGTTCATATACTTCACGTTGATTAAATTGAAAATTAAATTAAAAAATTGTCCTCAGAGAGAAATGCAAAAATAACGAAATGAATTATCTTCAAATACAAATTATCGCGAATTCTTCAAACATTTTATGTCATATTATTTCTTCAATATTACATTATATTTATTCTAATGTGATTTGAACTTATGTTTTACCAATTTTTTATTGCCAAACATTTTGTTGATATACTTCACGTTGATTAAATTGAGAATTAAATTAAAAAATTGTCCTCAGAGAGAAATGCAAGAATAACGAAATGAATTATCTTCGGATAATATAAATTATCGCGATTTCTTCTTGAAACAGCTAGCTATTCCACTACAATTTTTATATCGCTTTATTTATTCTCCGTACAAACACCATTACAGAATGTGAGTTTTACGTGGGAAAATTCATGTGTGCGATAAATCGAGTCATCTTATTACTATCCAAGCGTTATATCTCAATCGACTGCTCGTTCAATCTTGACGTCTACGTTTCTTGTTAAACTTGATGCCTTAAATCATTAAACACGGCCGTAAGTACCTGTACAAAAACCGAATGATCGATGGCTGTCCAGCTGTATTAACGAAAATAGCAAAAGGAAAATAGCAACTTCCAACAATTTTATCGTATCGGAATAAATTGCTGGAGAAATTGAAATTTCCCCTAAGTTCAACGTAGACTCGATCTACGATCTACGATCGTAAATACACAGATAACGTTAATAATTAAGAAACTGCAATAATCAACGATAGAAATATAAATACGAGATAAAATAAAAAGAAAAAACAGTCCATCGAACGGTCGTTAATAATCGCTGGTGAATGATTTACGTGACGATAAATTAATAAAGACAATATGGATTATTAGGCTGTCGGAAAAGTTTCTTTCGTTTTATAAGGAAATAATAAACGCACAATGTTTTTTTGTTTTATATTAATTTATTGAATTATGCACGAACGTAAATATAACGGGAGGCTTTACTGTATTCCAGATTACCTGGTTGAAATTTGATTGCCACAGGAAACTGATGAATGTGATAATGTAAATGAGAACAGCGATGAATGAAATCAACCAGAGCATGACATTTTTGCATGTTATATGTCATATACTATATCTACATTTTTATTATAATTTTATCATGTACGTGTGAATGTGTATATTGTTATAAATTATATCTGTCATTGTATACATATATATCTATATTGTTTTGTACATACGTGTAATATGTTTTTATATTATCGTGCTTATGTATGTTATGTTGCATTATGCTCAACGTCATCTAGTGTTGTAATTAGTTTTCTGCTTTTATAGCACAAGTCGTTTTTTTCCATTAAAATGTATCATACCTAATTCGATAAAATAATACGAAAGAGAAATTGTTGTTCGTCCATTATCATCTTATGAAACGAAAGAAACTTTTCGGACAACCTAATACCTCCGTTTTGCACGTGTTCTCCCCATCGTTTGCAGCAAGTCATCGGTTATGAACGTTTATTGGATGTGTTGAAAATTTCGGATCTTAATCGCCGAAATAAAAGTAAAGCAACACTAAGGTTACATTTAGAATTCATATAAAAATAGTTTTAGATTTATTTAATAAACGATTCCCAGGATCTTCGTGGATACACATTTGCATGCGTCTCAGCACTCTCTTAGTCTCACCATCTTCCTTACCAACGGAACAGTTGCATTCTTCTGTTTTTCGAGACGTTGTGCACACACATACTTCCATTCACATATGTGTGTCACTACTACGCGGCTAATATAGTAGCACACAAAATTATACAAAATTATCTCAATAGCCATCCTATTGAAATAATTGCTTGAAGAAAAATTCTACAGTTTTATGTATGTATATTCGTGACCTTGAGACTGCTATTAGATAGAAAATAGAATTTAGTAAAACAAAAATATTCTAAATAACGAGAGGTCCATATTATTGTGTCCTTGAATATAAATTATGTTTTGGGTTGTAAGGTCAGGGAACAAAGAACATGATAAATAGATTTCTATTTATGTTCTTTGTAGCCTTAGAGCTATAAGCTAAACTTTTTTGGTAATGTCCTTTTGTTGTAAATATATGAACGTGCTGGCTATTTTTCTATTGTATTGTAACACTATGAGAGTGAGGATCTGGGTCAGAAATTACTGTTCATTTATTATGAAACGAAAGAAACTTTTCGGACAATCTAATAAGTAAATAAATTAGAAAAATGAAGGATAAAGATGAATAAAAGGAAATAAGAGGAAATAATAAGAAAGAAAATAAGTGTAGCCTTGATTCAGCAATTTTCTCTCTTCTCACGCTTTTACAAAAGATTAATATCCACTTTTTCCCCTCCTAACACTACTCCGTGTATACACGGTGAACAATGACACGCACGATCTCGAGATTGACACGCAGAGAGCGTTTCAGTTTGTACTGGAGTTCGGTGTGGTAGTAGGATCGCTGGTGATTACAGTGCGAACGATAAAAGCAACGCTGTTCGACTGAAAGCATTTATTTGCCTCGAGTCAGAACAGCACACTATGTATGTGCATATTATGTATATGGAAAGCATGGCGCGAGATACGAGTCGTGTAGGTGGCTGGATGTATTGTTTCTCGCGTGGCCCTTTCAGCTTTTCTTCATCCCTCGTGCGCGTTTCTCGCGTCGGAGAGATCAAGCAGATTCCCCGTAGGATTTACAACAACTTGGCGAATGCTGATTCGCCTGATCTCTGGCGAAAAGCGCAGTCAAGTCGAGAGAACGAGCCAACGTTTATTCGGCTGCACGAGCATCAGACAGGCTATCTTATTATTCTGATTACGCGAGTACCGACGTATAGTGTTCCGCGTAATTTTACCCTAGCGTCCTGTTTCCACAGAGCAAATAGAAATTCACGAACGGGCAGACGTACGAACGATGGATTCTTGAGAGAAACGTAACTTTAATCCTTAAACAGTTAGCCGTTTTCGTCGAGTATACTCGTCATGAAGAAATGGATTTGTGTTACGACCAGCCTTCACGCTAGTAAAATTGAGAAGTGAAACAGTCGTTTTACAGTTGAATTCTAAAGCCACAGATACTCGACGAGTATATTCGTCACGAAGAAATGGCGACACTTTGTGTTACGACGTTAGTAAAATTGAAAACCGAAACAGTCGTTTTACAGCTGAATTCTACAGCCACAGATACTCGACGAGTATACTCGTCACGAAGAAATGGCGACACTTTGTATTACGACCAGCCTTCACGCTAATAAAATTGGAAAATGAAACAGTCATTTTACAGTTGAATTCTACAGCCACAGATACTGGACGAGTATACTCGTCACGAAGAAATGGCGACACTTCGTGTTACGTCCAGCCAGCCATCTCGCTAATAAAATTGAGAAGTGAAACAGTTGTTTTATAGTTGAATTCTAAAGCCACAGATACTCGACGAGTATACTCGTCACGAATAAATGGCGACACTTTGTGTTACGACACTAGTAAAATTGAAAAACGAAACAGTCGTTTTACAGTGAATTCTAAAGCCACAGATACTCGACGAGTATACTCGTCATCGCTTGCTTCTTGCCACACGTTTTAGGTAGGCGCTTTCCAAGCAGATTGCTACAGCAATCTGGCTAATTGTTATTACCATATCGCTAACATTTATTATTTATGTTATTGTTTGTTATGTTCATTGTTTATTTATCATCGTACAAGTGCGGAGTGAAAATCAATTTCCATCGTGTTCAATCCATACGCTGACCTTTTCCACTCGGTGCAAACCTGACTTAACAATAACAAATACATGGAAAACCTTACTTTTTATAATTAATTACTATCATAATCATATTTCATATTATTTTATCGAATTATGTTTGTTCCACTAAAGACTACAACATCTGACAGATTTGGTCTCATGTTCGCACAAGGATGCATCGTTGTAACAGACACATTTGTGAAAGAAAAACAACCCAATAGTCGAGAGTTACAACAGTTGAGAAGTAAAAGCCATTGGAAAAGCTCAGTATTTATGAGACGTCACGTTGGAAGAGGAGAAAGCGAAAGAAACTGAAGGATACAAACATTTCAATTAACAATCTCTCAGTCTCCCTCTCTCTTTTCTCTTTGCTCTTCTCTCGTGCACTTCATCAGCTCGTAGAAAATTTTATCGATCCAATTATCCCGCTGATCCGTGTTTTTATGGGTTAAATGGACAAGCTCTCCGACGAGTAGCCTCTTTCGTTAACGATTCTGTTTACCACGATAAGATAAGACCAAGTTAACAACCCTCGAAACAGTATTTCGGCTTGGCGCTCGCTACATTTTCATGCTCCGCGCGTATACGACTTTCCATTTGGAATTCAATGAACTCGCTCGACCGATCCAAAGCCAACCGGCTCGTTCTCTCGGCGACTTTATTACCCACCGCTTTTCAGCCAATTCAGCCTGCAAGCGGACGAATAAATTGCAAGAAATTTGTTGCGTCGTGGGCGGAGGACGATGAGTGCAACAAGAGAGAGAGATGAGCTTCACCAGCTCCAGCGAGAAAACGTATATGAGCGAAAAAGTGAATTTTAAAGAAACGTGTCGGATCGTTTCGCAGGTTAACGTGGGTGACACGAGGCTGCAAACGAATTATTCGGACATTTCTAGAAATACACGTTGATGCGTCGTTTACGATTACGTTATTTGCGCTGTATGTGGGAAAAGATTTGAAATTTCGTCGTAAGAAATTGTACCGTGAAACGTTGCAACAAACGCGCCGGTGTTTAAACCAGCGAAACATCGCAACTAAAATGCGAATGTTTCATGTATTTATGAGAAATTTCCAGCTGAATTTACAGAATATACGTAGACATGTATCAGATGCAGGAATTAAAGCACACGTTGCGATGTTTAATGGGCGAGAGAAATTTTTGTTCGGCTTTCATTTTCCGAATCAACTTGGATTTTCACCAACGTCAGTACAACAGTCACGCACGATACTACACTGTGGATATTTTATACACGCGTTGCGTGCATCGTGTGCAGTTTTGAGTCCTTAAATTTTCCATAAATGCAAACATTCGCGGTGCACTAACGACGCTACTTGAGAAATAACGTAACACGGTTCGGGAACATTGCGGTAATACACGGTGCGCCAATTGCCTTCGGCCGAATCGTCGGATAAAGCGTTTAAAAACTTGATAGAGGATTTATTTTCGTTGCAGCGTGTAGTTTATTCAACGGATATTGAATTGTGAAGTATATTTTCGAAAACTACTCTACGATACTCTGACGTTTTTAGCGAACGTTTTAAAACAATTCGTGTTTCTGATTGAGTGTTGCTTTCAATATTATTCGCATTCTTTATCTTTTTTATTTTTCTTTTAATAATAGAAAATTGATATGTTTGTCGAGAGACATAGATCGCATTTGCATGGGAACGTTTAAACGTTAAAACAGAAAATTTCATTAGACGATCGTTGGAGGCAGTAAATTTCTTGAATAATAAAAATGCCGATATAAAGGTTCTTTGTGCGTATTTATCGACGCAATTATCGTGAAAAATATAATAATGCCCATACAAATAAATAAATAGATGATTGACGTCAGGGCAATAAATGCCCATACCTGACCATTTCACGTTCGATAAAGCCATATTTAATTAATTTCGAAACTTCTGCATCGCTGTTTCTATGATCCTGCGATATTAATATTAATGAACCGGGTATAAAGTTGAAAATTCATAACTGCACTAAATCGCTCTTTGTCAGGGGCGCGTTTGAAAATCTGTGTTTATGAGATGCAAATTAGCGGTCCCCCGATGAGGGCACCGAGCCTGACCTGAAAACGTAACGAGTGGTAGTAAGCCAGCTTTAAAAGTGCAGTCATCTTTCTTCAGAGACTCGTTCCTCGGAAATTACGAAAACTCCTACTGTCGCTGGTTACAGAAGAAACGTTATTTTTCTGTAGAATCTTTTACAAAAGAATTCACCGAGGTTCCTTCTTTAGAATTTAACTTGTCTAACGACTTCGTAAAAGACGATGTGTATATATGTGTGTGTCGTATGAAATATCGTTGTAACTTTGTTAATAATTCCGAGGCAAAAGCTTGAAATGTGATACTCGAAATTCTATCGTCGTTTGTTTCGCTCTGTTCGAATGAGAGCGAGAAGCATAAAGTGTGCGTGAAATAGAGACGCGAGTTGGATGTGTCCAATGATGTAAGAAATAATACATAGAAAGTGGTTTCGTTGGAAAAATATTGTACAATTCGGTGATGAAATCTTCACGAACTTTTTATTGTATGGTAAATTTTACCTTTGTGCTATCGATTTGTGACTCAAAACAAAAATCAGGCCATCCCATTTTGATGAATCTGTTGCAACAACCCACATAATTATACATATATATTTAACAGTATTATAGTCAAGGATACATGCCACAATTATTGTCTTCTAGGTATTTTAAATAGGTGATTAGAAACTGTCCATCACGAAATACTTTATCTGTAGAACATCAGCCCACTTTTGAGGCAAATCCACATAGTTATACATGTATAGGTACATATTTAACGATATTAGCAACCGATGTGACACATTATTGTCATCATCTTCTAGATGTTGTGACAATTTACCTTCAACGTAATTGAATATTATTCGTCACAGAAATTCTGTCTGAACATCAGTCCACTTTTGAGACAAACCCACATACCCATATATGTATAGATATGTCTTCAATAATATAATCACCGATGTTACAAATAACTATCGTCATCTTCTAAATATTACCACATTTTCATTTCGTCATAATTCAATACTGTCCATCAGAAAAATTGTGCCTGTCGAACATTAGCCCACTTTTGTGACAAAGCCCATACATATATAGATCTTCAACAACATAATTATCGACGTTACAAATAACTATCGTCATCTTCTAAATATTACCACATTTTCCTTTCGTCATAACTGAGTACTGTCCATCAGAGAAATGTTGTTTGTGGAACATCAGCCCACTTTTGTGACAAAGCCCATACATATATAGATCAACAATATAATAATCGATGTTACAAATAACTATCGCCATCTTCTAAATACTACCACATTTTCCTTTCGTCATAATTGAGTACTATCCATCAGAAAAATGTTGTTTGTGGAACATCAGCCCACTTTTGTGACAAAGTCCATACATATATAGATCAACAATATAATTATCGATGTTACAAATAACTATCGTCATTTTCTAAATATTACCACATTTTCCTTTCGTCATAACTAAGTACTGTCCATCAGAAACATGTTGTCTGTGGAACATTAGCCCACTTTTGAGACAAACCCACACACCCATATGTGTATAGATATGTCTTCAATAATATAATCACCGATGTTATAAATAACTATCGTCATCTTCTAAATACTACCATATTTTCCTTTCGTCATAATTGAGTACTGTCCATCAGAAATATGTTGTTTGTGAAACATCAGCCCACTTTTGTGACAAAATCCATACATATGTAGATCTTCAACAATATAATTATCGATGTTACAAATAACTATCGTCATTTTCTAAATATTACCACATTTTCCTTTCGTCATAATTGAGTGCTGTCCATAAGAAAAATGTTGTCTGTGGAACGTCAATCTACTTTTGTGACAAAGCCACATACTCATACATATATAGGTATATATTTAACGATGTCAATAGCCGATGTAACGAGTCACTATCGATTATCTTCTAGATGTTATGTCATTTTGCCTTCGTCATAAAGTATTCTGTCTATCAAACGTCCGTCAACTCTCTGGCCCCGTAGCAAGATCGTAAAAACCGAACGACAGAAAAAATTATTTACAATTGAGCCAAGTATATCCAGCAGAGATAACGTCGCAAAGGGGGATGATTAGCGAACGGTGGATATTCTTTTCAACCACGCGGCGAGTACTTTACATGGCGTTCTCCCAAAATAGAGTGCTTTCACGAGGCGTTCTCGTGGCCATGCACGAAACTCGGTCGCCCCGGCGTTACAGCGTGTTACGTAACAAATCCGTGTAACCCAGATTACCTTTCTTGCCATTCGGCCTGGGGTGGTTTCTACGAGAGGGCGGCTCTTACTTTCAGCGACGCCAGGGCCCTCGTGGCTGTGTGCCTCGTTTCAAAGAGGAGAAAAACACACGGATGGAGAAAAGAAAAGAGAAAGAGAGAGACACTCTCGCGGATCGTTTCTCGTCTAGCGATTACCGCGCGATGCACCGAGCTAATGCGAGAACTCGCAGCGTTCTCTCGCGAGGATAACGATGGAAACGCGCCCGGATTACCGGGCCCCCTCGTTACCTTTTATTTCGTCGTTCCCCTTTCCTTCTTTTCCCTCCCGCCGCTGCTTTTCTCTCCGTTTCTCTCTTTTCTTCTCGTTCACGCGTTTGGCGTCAGCAAACACGTGGCAGCCCGCTGAAAAAAGTCTCCGGTTAGGAAAAACGATAGAAATACTTTTCGCGTTGGTTCGTCGACCACGTTGATGCAGCCTGAATCAAAGGACGCTTTTCTCTCTTTCTTTTTTATCTTATTCCTCTCTATTTTTCTCCCGTCGTTTCGTTTTTTATTTTTTACTTCCTTCTTCTTTTTTATTCCCCCACCTCCGTTTCTTGTTTGGGGAAACCGCAACGGGAATTCCCAAGCGACCTGAAAAATATAGTCTTGGCGCTGTACAAGGTGATTCGATTGATGTTACGAAACCGCCGAACGTCCGCTCATTTTTCCATGGAAATCCTGTTGCACCGAACGAAGGAGGAAAATTGCGCGGGCTCTGTAACGAACGAAGTATCGGCGATACCAAGAGACACCAAGTGCACTGTTCGAGAGAAAATTGTTTTTTCTTTTTTTTTTTTTTTTTCAATTTGTCCTGAAGGACATTTGATAAAGTATTATATCTTATTGGTAAAAAAAATAAAATAAAAATAAATATAGCATGTGGGTGGCTACCCCCAGCGGGGTGCCATCTTCGTGTTTGCTAGGTTATATCCTTTATGTAGAGAAAATTGTGAACCGAAGAAGCAAAAATGGAAGGAAATGTTCCCCATACACATCTGTGTGTAGGTGTACGGTGTTTCCGCTATTTAGTTGTTGTGGTGGTGCAAATTGATATTATCAAAGAGTCAGAATATAAATTTACAATTTACTTATTTATTTATTTATATATTTACTTACTTAGAGTATTAAAAATTCTGCTTATATTTTGTGGATATTTACTGGACTTTTACAACAATGCATCTTTATACAAACGTGAAACCTAATCTGTCGAACGTTGTGATCTTTATCTTGATAAAACAAAATGGATCATCTGCGAAACGGAAAATCCATCGTTTCCTCATAAAACGAAAGAAACTTTTCGGGCGACCTAATACTTTACCTTCAACAAAACTCTGCTAGATGTTTCACGTAGGTTGTGGCTTTCAAATGGCACGCGCGTTTGAATAAAATTGCTAATGTATCGACTAGCGAACGAGGCTTCTCCGCTGCAACTATCAACTTGATCCGCGTCTCTGACAAAATACTCGACTGCAGCGATTAATAAATAGCGACTGCAGTAATTCTTTCACCGAGGATGATCATGTATTTTAGAAGAAAACTGCTACTTGGAAGCTGCTGCAACGATGATACTGTAGAGAAGTGAAATAATAGCAAAAATGAGTGGTCAAAGCTAACTGGTACTCTCGTCTAGCTTTGCCGGATATTATAAAATAGAATACAAAACACTCGTCTCATGGAGAAGGGTTTTTTGTTCTTGTTATGCCCTGAGGCTTACCATAGACCGTGTTCCTAACTATCTCCCTTGGTTCTACAGCGTCGCAGACAAATCGTATTACCTGATCAGAGAGATATACACAAAGTAGCGATAAGCGCATAGTTGTCGTCAAGCTGCGAGTTCTAAAAAACATCGGTTCGCCTTCGGTCCGTTATTTTATCTACACAAAAAACGAGGCAACGTGAGTTGCGAGACCTGAGCCTGCTGGGGGTCGACTTCAAGAGAAGACGAAGGGCGATCAGTATCATACGAGGATTCAAACCGAGTACATCGAGAGGTTCAGAGAAATAAGATCAAGATCGCTTAGTCAAACGAATACGTCGAGAAATATTATAAAGTCGAGTCGAATTGTAATAATAAACTGGTTGTATCATCGTAAAACCATTTGTAACGTGTTAATTATAATTTTAAATGTTGTTAAAGATAGAAGCTCATAGTAACCCTGCTACAATCATTTGAACTGTCTGTGTTGTCCTAATCGAAACAGAGGAACGACTGGACAATTTACGCATCTCGTAACAGTTCTGATAAAATATCTGACGTTCAGTGCATGAAGAAACACCGATGGAGCCAGAAATGATTTACAATTCCCAATTTCTCAAGCTTTTATCGTTGGTAGACGATGCTCGATTATGTGACGAGTGGCACAGTGTTGCGCGAAGTTGCAAGTTGCACCACTGAATAAACTTGTTACGTGATGTCGAAAGGAAAAGGAAGAAAGCGCGTTCGATTCTGGTCTCTCGGAAATTAGAAAGCAAGTCGGGCAAATACGTGGCACAGCTGGTTATTTTGAAGGATAACTGTAATTCTACGTTTTCCCGCAAGCTCGTGCAATGAGGAAGAAACACCGAGGTAAAGGACGAGACGAGTAGTACGTCTGTTATTGGCGATATCAATAGGTAGCACGAGGGACACGCGACTTCCCAGCTCTGTTGCACGATAGCTGCAAGCAGCTGTTTCATTTCGAACAGTTGGACGCGTTTCTCAGCGTTCTTACAAACCAACATATTTTATATTTAATCTTCCGCAGGCAACACCAGGTCTACGCGAAATTTTCGATACGAACATGTCGGACTGCACATAAAACAACCTACACGTACGACGATCTGACCATCGAAATGCTGTTTGCTGCTGTTTGTTTCGGTTCTGAATACCGCGAGGACTAAAACCAGCACTTTGTGCCCAAGTTTGTTGCTAAGTTTCTTTTCTTCTTGTTGATTTATTTGTAACTATTACACGTAATATTTATAAATAGTTTTATATTAAATAAGTAACATTTGGCTTTCGCTATATTAAGCGACCATTCACCGGAACTGAATGCCACAGGTGCAAATTGCTTTTACTATGCAACTTTTCCTAAGTGGGTGAATTTTTTTATTTGCATAATGTTGTTTCTTTTGGTACGTGTGCCGACCTCTTGATCGCCTAAGTGTCTCCTATGGCTCCTGTATCTCTAGTGCATTAGCAAGTACAAAATACGAAGCTATGTTGCAATAATAAATGATTCACTCAGACATTCCGGTGTCAGAATAATTATGCTACTCTGGGGGCTGGAAAATTTCTTCATATTCCTCGTCACAGTCTTACGGGCGAAAGCCTACAATTTTTTAAATATTTCTTTAATATGAAACTTCGTGTCTTCGAACAAATTCCCATTTTTTCATAAAGTTCTGTTGAATTTTTATTTTCCTTAAAAGTTTGGCTCAAGTATGGTTACATAGTAAATTAGCGACTATAGTAAGTAGCTGAGAATCTTCCCAGAGGTTTCTAAAGGCCAAAACGATGAGAAACCAGCTGAGGAACTGGGAGACCCATGATGCCGATCGCGTCAGTGAAAAACCATATGGCTGGGATGAATGATAAATCATATTTTTCAAATATATCGCCATGTGAAATTTCTATTATCGTAAAATAAGTTTCTAACTGAATACTTTTTATAATAACCTCCTTTTCTTACATCAGTCAGCCAGATTTGCAAAGGTAGCGGTTCATCGATCTCAACGATGGCTGAACATTAAAACTGAAGATTGAAACAACAACTGAATGATTAAGAGAAAAAAGGGTGCTTAATGTTTCTAATATTTCCAACGAACACGATCTATATTGACCGATAAATCCTCGTACGGCCCACTCCGCACGATTAAATCGTACAACTCTCTTAAACGCTGCAATGATAGGGACAAACGAGCGAGCGAAATGCTTTCGCGCCGCCACAGCTCGTTAAGAGCGGAGAACATTGTTTTTCCGTTACGACCAGGCGAACAACGCTTTTAAATATTTGATTAAGCCGATAAAGATCGAGCGTGCTCGTCCAACAGCGGCAAAATATAAATTTGTCCGCCAAGAGAAATGAACGGAATCGCGCACGTAAATTTCCTTTCGTTTTACCTATCCTTCTCTTGCTTTTTTACTTTTTCCTCACTTTTTTTCGTTCGTCGACAAATGGACGAGTTCGAGCCACTGATAACAATCACAGGAAACAGCGACGAGGGAAAATATGAGATCCATCTGGCCGGCATTATTTTAATCGTAAATCTTTACGATCCACTGAAAAACAGATTGACGTTCGCGTATCTGCTCCATCTGTCTGCATAAGTCTCTTACGTTTATGCATATTGCGTGGGCCAAGGATTGTGTCGTAACCTTGCGTCGTAAACGGCCGGTGTAATATCTTCGCGAACATCCCCGTGATTCCGCTGTTACGTCCTCTCGATGTTTATTTATAGCAAACGAGACGGGGGCATCTGGTTTGCACGATGCATCAAAGTGACTAAGATGTGCAATAATTTAACAAATTCATAGATAATCCATAGAAGTACAGGTTGTACTTCCATTTGATTTGTGGCGATTAGGCCATGATAGTTGTTGTTGTTGTAGTTGTTGTTGCTGTTGTATTACTGTATTTACTTCTAATTATTATATCGTGGAAGAAAAATATCGGAATACGGGCACCGGGATTCGATCCTGGATCCCGAACGTTCGTAACTTAAGGCGTTAACCATTACCCTATCGTCGTTCGTTGTTAGTTGATGTCTAGTGACGGTATTTGTTGTCGAGTGCCGCCACAGATTAATTTTTTCCTTCTTTTTATTTTTTTAAATTTATTCCTCATCGTTGCATCCTCTTCTATGTGACTACAATGACTGTCAGTGACTATAGTTACGCGGATTGCGTCAATGTGTAAATGTTAAATAGTGTTTTCACGGTTAGTTGGAGCAGTCGTCTCAGCTATTTAGTCAGCTGCTATTTGGCAAATAATTAGTCTGCTATTAGTTGGCTGGTTAATTTGCCACGTGCTTTGTATGCTTCTACAAATGATGCAAAAGGTCTGTGTTAGCAAGCTTAGGATCTTTTTGCGTTCTGTTAGTTGGAAGCGATTTTGTATTGTTGAGTATCTTTTGTTGGATATATTGAGTTGCATCTTGAGTCTTGGAATTTGTTACAATAGCAAAGAGAACGTTCGACGTTGTTGGTGTTGCAGTATCCACAAGGAACCATGTTTGCCCTTGTCGATAGGCAAACACAGTACATTGCGAATGCTGCAACACGCTAAAACGAGTGATGTTGAAGTGGCCTATCCTGAGCCTGGTTGTTTCAATCAACTTTCTTCTCGCGAAGATCATAACTGGGCTTGTTTCACGTGTGTTTCTCACACTGCGTTTATGTAGAAAGTTGTAGTTCTGTCACCAGTTGTTCCATTCTTCTCGTATCTCTGCCTTTACGAGATGTTCGTTTTTTCAGTCTTTGTTGTTAATTAAAAGTTGTTGGGGCGTGGCGTCGCTTTCATTTCTGTTTCAACTTCCACGTGAAATAACTTCAAGCGATCCCATGTCGAATGATTTGACCAATTAGAGGAAGAAGGATAGCGTGTGAGTAATTACGAGTTTCGAACGAATGAACACGGTGATAAATAAAACAAAAGACTAGATAATTTTGTCAAAGAGCATAACGGTCTTCTAGAAATTTCGAGCACTGTTGGCATTAAACGATTAGTATAATCTTGGCAATTAATAAACGCTATCCTGTTAAACATACTAATGCGTTGTTAGCGGTAGGATATTATAAAATAAAGTGATAACGTAGCAAGAGGAGCGACGTTTGTAAAAAGAATGATCCTGGGAGCATATAATTTTGAGAAAGTAAATTCTACCAATGCTTCACGTATCTCACTCGTAAATACCGAATTTGCATAATTCCCGTGCGAAAGTGAATTCCATGCATGCGACAATTACGATCGCGATTGTACGCCGCGCTTTACACCGACCGTACTACTTGAAAATAATTTAATCGCCACAATTTTCCTGCGCCGTTAATTACGAAACTCTATAGCAGGCAGCCGAGCCTCGTTAATGCGATTCCAATTATCTCAACGAGTCGCATAACTAAACACAATGAAAGCAATCCACGACGACCACGTGATAGTGGCGCTAAAATCTCGTCGGATAATCGTCTGACAAAAAATCGTTTCTGTAACGAGAACGAAGAAAATATACAGAGAATCGCTTGATTTTCATTTACGCGTAAAATATTTTTTCTCATTCGATCGAGTAGAAATAAACCGAGCCCTTCGTTCGTCCAATATTAACTTCGACGAAACGCCAACAATCACGTAAGAAACATTGTTCTTTGTTGTGGAGTAACAAAAAGTGGAAAACCGAAGGTCCAGCGATACCAGCTAATATCAATTCTCTTCGCAATATTAAAAGCTTTAATATCGAGTGAACACCGGCGGTGGAAACGTATATCTGATCGAATCTTCTCTGTCCTTGGTACACTTATATATATATATATATATATATATATATATATATATATATGTTCCTTGACCATGTGGATGTGTAAGTAGACGCGGAGGGACGCGTACAAACGGTGGATAAAAGTGGGTATATCCGTGGTTGTTGGACGAGTAAACGCGATCCATTGTGGGCTTCCGGACATGTCGGTGTGTACACGCCGACACATACACGCCGCTGTATACAGTCAGCCGTCTGTGCGTGTGTTGGTAAATACATTCGATTTATTGGAGAACGCAATAGGGCAGCTGGAAAGAGCCATACGTTCCGTGCTCTGATACCTAAAGCCTCTTTTTCCGAGGACCTCGTTCGCGTTTTGTTGTTGTGCTTTTCGTTATCCACCGTTTCTCCTACCTCTCCCATCTCTTCTCTCTTTTTTCTCCTTTCTATATAAAAGACATGTCGCAGAAGTAAGGAGGCTCGGAGCTCCGAAGATATTTCCAAGCTTCTTCATATTAAGCGTATTAAGAATCACCGTGCTATTGGTCCATCTTCCAACAGTTCAATTCCATCGCTTATTTCAGTAATCAGCTAGAAATATAGCGAACTTAACGTAGTCACAAGTGCGACACTGTTTTACAAATAATATCAAAACCAGCTTCGTAGAAAACTTTCAGTTATATTTATATCGAACTGTGATGATTGTACTGGTAAAATTTGAAACCGATTTGGAAATGATACGTCTATAATTAAACAAGTTTAATGTTCAATCTGCCATTTCTTTTGTAAAAACGTCTCTGAATTTTATAGTCTTCTCTACGACTTGTACGAGGTAGGCTGACGCCCATGTGTCGTTCGGTTTGAGGATCACTGTGCGCCCCGCAGCTTAGGCTAACCTCCTTTCGCTCGTGCAAGGAGGTTTGCTCGCGTGCAGGCGTATTTTGTTCGATCTTTAATCGTCGGTAACTAAAAAACAAAACCGAAAACGCAATTTTTGTATTCTTGATTTTCGTGTTATTTTGGCTTCAAGAATCACCCCTTAAAAAATTACAAGTATTAGAAACATATGAAAATGAGTGCCACTGAAAATCGATGCTTATTAACTGAACAACGAAACTGAGTGCTTACATATTTTCCCAATCTCTGCAAAATGTACTTTCACGAGTACTTTTTAGTCTCCTGCGTATTTTATCTATTTTTGCTTTCGTTCCGAACTTTACCAATATAATCACGTTCAGCTGGGCGTTAACGAAATTTTCAAATGTTTCATGCAGCACACGTAACGCATTCACAAAGCACATCCACGAGTGTGCGAATACTTTCGTGAGAGCAAGTACGTGTCTCAGCTGCTTCTGTTTCGATAACGTCACAAATTCCCGACAAACGAGATCAGGTGTTGTTTTCTGCGACACACGCCGCGTATACATTCCGCTTGAAAAAACAAGCAAATTACAACGTATTACGTTCTATTGCCACTAAGTTTGCCGCTTGAAAAGTTTCTCGGATCGGAAGCTGAAAGGCTCGCCTCGTTCTCGTATTGTAAATTGAATGTTACTACGCCGGTGCAACTTTATCCGCAGCCAAGTTGCCGCGTTGTTTTCAACTTTGATAAGCGTGGGAATATCCCCAGCGTTGTTTTTGCGACAGCGCGCGCTCCAACGAGCAACGAGCATTTTTCTGCCGCGGACTCGTCACCCTTTCCGACGTCTTGAGCTTCCGCCTGGACTTGCCTTTTATTATCCTGTGGACCTTTTATATTTGCCTCGCCTTTCGCAAGATTTTCACGTTGCGTTTCGTTTCTCCTCGTGTCCCTTTGAGCGGGCCGTGGCCCATTGAAAACCGCGTCGATGATTTCTCTGCTTCTCGCTTGCGGACAGTGTTCTCGTTGCAGCGATCGATCGAGCGAAATGATAACGCGGAGCAGAGCCACGTCCGTAGAATCGCATAGTAGAATTTTGTTATTCCTGCTGAGTTTTGATTTCCTGGAGATAAGTCTAATTGTTTCTCAGCTCACCTGATATGTTTATCTTTTATCCGACGTGTTCTTCTAAACGTAAACCTAAATGTATTTCGCTGTATGAGTTTGTAACTCGGTAAATAAAATGTGAAAATCATTGTACGATATAATTGTTCGTATTTTATCAACACGAACGGAATTAAATAATAATTTGATGGCACGGAGAATTAAAATGGTAACATGCAAATTTAGGTAACTTTCAAGGAATAAAACACAGAAGGATCAAGTTATGATCAGAGGAATAACATCCATTGGAGTGATCATAACGTTGAAAATAAAACCACCAGTTTTATATCTTTTTTATTATTAACCTGTTGATTAGTTTGCATTAAATCTGCTCAGAAGACGCATGATTTTTTATTAAATAATTCCCACTGGCTGTACCAATACTTTCCTACCCTCGACAAAAACAATTTACAATGCCTGTTATCAAAAAAGGAGATAATAAACCGATATTTCTTTAACAAATGTAGTTGGAAAATATGAAAAAGATAAATAGAACAGTACACTGGACGAATTGGCAACTGGCAAACTCGCTGGACTGCAAAGTGGTAAATACATGAAAAGAGAACAAAAGAATCTGTCGTTGTTTTCTCGTTGTTTTTCTCGATAGAAGGGCAAAGAGTGGAGTAACAACGTGTTCGCGGACGTAGATGCGTGTATTTATTAAAAATGACTGTTAGTCGTAAAAACGTAGGTGAAAATAATCTCCGCTTCTCAAGGTTTCATATAGAAATTTCAATGCACTGTGCAAATGTTTCCACCTGGATTTTTCTCCTCTGTTTTCGTATGACCTGCTTCGCCGTGGTGTTCAACATCGACCCAACGAGTACACGACCTACATTAATTCAAGGCAATTAACATTTCAACCATTTAAGCTGAAAACGCTTAGCTTCTCTCGTCTTAATACTTTATTTTGTTATTGTTTTGTCATTGGTCTGTTACAGTAATTGTTCCACTACTCAAAAATTTCAATTGATCTCTGCTTCTGCAAAATGGATTCATTTTACCATAAATTGTTGCGTGACGTATATTCGGCAGGATTATTAAACTGACAAACATCGTTGTTTCGAACGAAATTTTTACACTGTAATTAAAAAAAAATCTGTGAAATAATCGAAAGTTAGAAATTCGACTGGAAATTGCAAATTTTTCTATAGTATTTTTCATAGCTCGCACTATCCTCAAATTTCGTTGGATTTTGCATACAAATCCTGAACCAGGAGCTTAATCAAATGCCTGCCCATCGGAAAGGATTACCGTTAAATCCGTTTTATTGTCCAAGGTTAGTCTGTCATCGTGTTTTCTGCTAATCGTCGCCAATTAGCGCTAATAAACTAATATAAAAAAATAATTCAATAACTTATTCGCATTTTTATGTCACTTGGACACAGATGCTTCAACGTTTCCTGATTTTCTGACGTATCCTTGCCACATCGTCTGTCTACCTGAGTAGAATAACTGAATTAAAAATCCCATTTCGAAAATTATATTACTAGAAACAGGGAAATATTTACCTAAAAAACAGTACTTATTTTAAATAAATATTCCTCGTGCTCCTTTTCGCATTATCTGACATTCTTAGGAATCGTTAAATCGGTCAATAATAAGTTCGGTATATTCGGAGTTTCGTAATATTTCGAAGCACGAAATCTGACGTATCCTTGCCACATCGTCTGTCTACCTGAGTAGAATTTTCATGAATTAAAAATCCCATTTCGAAAATTATATTACTAGAAACAGGGAAATATTTACCTAAAAAACAGTACTTATTTTAAATAAATATTCCTCGTGCTCCTTTTCGCATTATCTGACATTCTTAGGAATCGTTAAATCGGTCAATAATAAGTTCGGTATATTCGGAGTTTCGTAATATTTCGAAGCACGAAATTTTATCAACAATGTCCCGAAAAAAGCAGTATAATTAAATCGTTGAAAAATGAAAGCCATGATGGAGGCAAGGTAGAGTCGTCGAAACCACAAAACTGAAAACCAGTTACGTTTAGTATTGGAGGGGGAAAGGGGATGGCGTTCCCTTTTGAGAACATGAAATTGTCAGAAAGTCGCAAGGTAAATGGAATTGGAACTCGATTAAATTGAACCATGCTGTATTCTTCAAAGGCTGAAGACGTATGACACAGACTATATCTTGTGGGAACTGCAATCATTTTGTCTATAAGCTCGAAAGCAGTGAATTTTTTTTCACCCCTAAACTACAAATAATCCTATCATACGATAAAGTTCAAAGAGGTAAAACTAGAAGCAATTATTTAATTTCGTTTTCACAGCAATTTACGTTTACGTACCAACGACGCGATAAATAGCTCTACTGGTACGAAATTTTCCGACAGGCTACTGAAAATATCAAAAAACGACTATTTCCAATTAGTTGAATAGTTAAATGGATAGCTCTGCGTATTTCTTTTAATCGATATACCCGATAGTATCAGGAATTTCATTTAATTTAAACGGTACGACAGTAATTAATTTTAGAATAAACAGCGTAACAGTAGGATAAAATAAATAGCGCAATGTAGGAATGATATATAGTGTGGAAAGTAAATACAACAATGCCATGCATGCTGGGAATTACATTACGCGTAATTATAGAATGTAGTATGTGTACTGTCGTTACATCAAAGACTAAGCTTTCCAGTCGAATGCTCTCCATGTATATTAACCAAATACTAACAGCTTATTATTTAAACTGAAATATCGACTCCCTTTAACATTTCAAAGTCACGATATGCCCACTATACCGCTAATACCGCGTACAAATAATTTCATATTCAACGAATCTCCTTTGTTCCTCATTAAAACACAATGAGAAGAATAAAAAATCAGCGACCGTGTCGAGCAATGTACATCGCGTTTATTCCCTTCATTTGTTACGACCACATTCCGAAAATTAAGACTCGCTGTATCTTTGCATGGCAATCAGAATTATTGAATGTTAATAAAAAGACAATAATTTTCTGTTCATTTAACATAGACTTTCCTATTGCGAATATAAAAATTGTATATTTGTAAGCACTTTGATACAACGTTGTTTATTTTGCTGACAACTCGCTAAATAGTCGGAAACACCAGGACCAAATCGTTGTTGGGCCGATCAAATCGGCTGACGCGTGACAATGACAAAAACAATCTGACGACCGATGTGGGCGCCGCTGTGACTACAACGAGCAACCAGCGACAAGAACAGCAAAAACATCGATAATATATCTTTCTCTGTTCCCCCTGTTAAGAACGACGAAGTCAGTCTGTCGTGTAGTAGACTGAAAGCGACAGAGCCAGGTCGTAAAATTAAAGCTTACACGGTTGAAGACCGTAACGTGTAACATGAGACGTTTTGGGGGAGATAAGCAGCTCGAGCCTCGTGCAGGGGCCCGCGATGTCAACGCGGAACTATTTCTTTCTTTCTTTCAAGTGGGTAGGTCGATGGTAAAAAATTGCCTCGCAACTATGGTCACCGGGTTCCTATGACCCTCGATGCGACTAGATCAATCAATATCACCGTTCAACGCATTAGTTTACGACCACACTGTATCGCTGTCACCTGCTGTACATTGTACTCGACTGTCTCAAAATAGTCTCTTTTCCCCTCTTTCGATACTCACTACATTTCGTTTTATTATTTAATTTATACTCTACAATTTGTCCAGTTGGACATTGGGTAAATTTTTCAAACTTAATGTGGATGGCTACCCCCATCGGGATACCATCTTCAAGTTTGTCTATTTTAAACAGAAAGTTTTTTCTTTTTTTTTATTATTATTTAATTTGTACTTTACAATTTGTCCAGCTGGACATTGGGTAAATTTTTCTAACTTAATGTGGATGGCTACCCCCACCGGGATACCATCTTCGAGTTTGTCTATTTTAAACAGTCAAAGTTTTTTCTTTTTTTTTTTTTTTTTTTATTTAATTTGTAATTTACAATTTGTCCAGCTGGACATTGGGTAAATTTTTCTAACTTAATGTGGATGGCTACCCCCACCGGGATACCATCTTCGAGTTTGTCTATTTTAAACAGTCAAAGTTTTTCTTTTTTTTTTTTTTTTTTTTATTTAATTTGTAATTTACAATTTGTCCAGCTGGACATTGGGTAAATTTTTCAAACTTAATTGCTAGATAACATGCGGATGGCTACCCCCAGTGGATCCATCTTGGAGTTTGACTATGACTCACTACATAATGCAAAGTGTGAAAGGAATTCTGATTTTCCAATGTGGTGAACTAGTTTGTACCGCAAAAATGTCCACGCTTTTGTAGCATGTCGCGAAGCTCAACATTCTGAGCAACGTTGATAAACAATGAAATCTAAGAGCAACCATCCGTAATCGCTGCGATTAATTTGAAACGGTTGTGCAATATTGTGCTGCATGGAGGGTGACAGGGTCGGTTTCCTACGACAACGGTAGTTCCGGTTGTCTGGTTCCCCAGCATGTAACCAGCTGGTGGCAATCGCGGCCACAGAAGAAGTTAATTGAAAATAAGATAACGCCGGTATCGAGCATTGCAGGTTTGCCAGGCGGGTCCGCTCGAGCTGAGAAACTGGACGAGCAAGCTTGAAGAACAGCAGGGCTAGATAGGATGAAATATAATCCCTTAATTAAGTCTCGCTGCTGAAGCTGCACCGTGGAAAACACAGACGGAATTATTGTCCCACAGATGAGAATGTCAAGGGAATGGACGTCTACGAAAGTAATTGCGCTCTGGTTTTCAGAATTGTATGAATTTTGGATGTATAAATTCTACTGGGACCTTCTGATACAGTATGAAACAAATAATTTTGAAATGTACGTCGTTTATTTTACGTGCTAGGATTTTCAAGTGAATGGATAGTAACGAGGAATACACCTTGCCCTTTCCTGAGAAATAGGCAAACAACTTAGGGTTGATTCAAGCTTCTACAATGTCGATAATTTCAACACCTGAGAAAGTTTGAGGACAGTGAATTTGAAAATTAACTTTCCATCATCCAACTCGTTTTAATTTTGTGCAACAAACACCTATGTGTCTATACAACACACATGTACTCAACGATATATGTATACAGTGTGTCAATTAACATTCAAACGTAAAAATTACTGAACAAATGTTACTAAAATATTACTATACATATCTTGCAACATAAATAATTTCTGCATATATTACACATTGTACAGGACAAGTTTACGTTACGACCCAACATAATCTCTTCAGAAATGCATGATAATTGTCTCCTATATTTCCTAAATATATATATATGACCAACGATAAATCTAAAAATCCAACTGATGCTATTTCTTCTGGTATTATCGTCTTTTTTAACAGGTCACTGGCAAAGATCAGACGTCTCGTTCGTGCTTAGTGGAAACGCTTACAGGTACATGGATTGCCGAATACCTGGCACGGCAAACAGACATCAGACGTTGGAATGGAATTAAAGATTCACTGGTCAGACGTACATGTGTCGGTCCTTGCACACACCATCATGTACATCGTATCGTAAAGTTCAACTGCCACTACCAACGAGGGGAACAAAGTACATAACTAGGGAACTTGACGTACCGATATAACACCGATCGATTGAAATATTCACGAGGCCATGTGTTATCGATCTACCACGCAGAGTGTACAGGCGAGCGATTCGAAACATACGTGGGATGCTGATATCAATAAAATATCAGTCGAACAATGTATATACTTGTGTCTCCTTTCGACCAACTATGAGTGGCACGGGCGTTTATCTTTGCATCGACGGTGCGTTTTCAGCTTTGTCTGCTTGCTTTTCAGAGCTACTGCGTTTTGTATCATTCTACATCGTCTAACAAGAAGAAGAGATTTCCGCGCTTGTGCTATCGAGATGTGCAAGCGCTCAATCGTTCAATGTATAACGCGAAAGCACATACTACTATAAACTGGCGACATTGTATGAACAATTGTATGAATTGTCCTAACATTATTGTACAATATTCCTTGGGACTCTATGGCATGATGAATTTCATCAAATTCGTGAATTCTTTGTGATGTAATAAGTTTGTGGTTGCTGAATAATTTTTTATCAATTATTTACTAATTGTTATAACAAGTAATATGTGTGTACATATATTGTACAATTGTTGTGTACACAAGTTGACAATTATTCCTTCGCTAAGTAACATTTTGTATTTTTATAGCTACAGTGAAGTGAGTCAGTGATAAATACTGACAAGTACTTAAGTATTGGTTAAGTATTGAGTAACCCAATATTTCCAATGTGTCTTCCTTGCAGCTCTGATGAATTTCATCAACTTCGTGAGTTCTTTGCAATGTAAAAAGTTTGTGGTTGCTAAATAATTTTTTATCAATTAGTTACTCATTGTTATAATAAGTAATCAATATGTGAGTGCACATATTGTGTGACAATTATTCCTTCCCTAAGTAACATTTTGTATTCTTATAGCTACAGTGAAGTGAGTCAGTGATAAATACTGACAAGTACTTAAGTATTGGTAAGTAAGTATTGAGTAATCCAATATTTTCAACGTGTTTTCCTTCGAGCTCTGATGAATTTCATCAACTTCGTGAGTTCTTTGCAATGTAAAAAGTTTGTGGTTGCTGTATCGATTTACAATTTTAGCTACAGTGAAGCAAGTCATTGATAAATACTGACAAGTAGTTAAGTAGTTAAGTAGACCAGTAGGATGAGTAGTCAATATTCGCATAAAATATTAGTAGATAAGTATCAATGTAACGGTACACGTTTAGAATGATTTATATTTTGAAATTACATTTTGATTAAATGAAATGAATAAACAGTATAGAATAATATGACTATTGGATAAATTTCGTGAGTTTAATATTTAAAAAATGATCATATAATACATTCTTTCATAGTGTTTTCGATATCGTCGATTGTAATGTTAGAGTAGTTATGACTTGAAATTAATATTCTGTTCGTTGTAAAAACATAATGTTAATTACGAATTATACCACTGTATGGAAAAAAATTTATTGAAATTTGAATATTCTATAGTATTATTGATCTAAATATCTAAATATCTACATATCTAGATCAATTGGAATATTTAATGTCTGTTAGTGATTCTTTTTTTCTTTTTTTTTTTAGGAGTTGGGACGAGCTAATACGACTAAACATACCTGTTTAAATTCTAAATGTATTAAAAATTAAGTAAATCAAGAAATATTATATAAAGAATGTCTGAGAAAGTTTCAGAGGTGTGGCAATTTCTGTCACAGCATACGATAGCTCAGATTAGTTGGAATCAGCTGGCAGGAACGTGGCCAGAAGGCGCATAAATTATTCTCGTTTGTCGCTTCGCAAACAACACACAAAGTCCATTTAAGCAACATTTACATGGCGTGGCTTCCATGGAAATACAACAAGATTTCGAGAGCACGGCACCATGACTCTCCGCGAGGAAACGTAATCAGCTCTAATTATCTTAAACTTCAAATCCGATAACCATCGGTTACAAAGCCGATAAACAGGGTTACTTTGGGCCAAACCGCATGGAGCAAAATTAATTCTCCAATGCAGCACGCTGACTTATAGTTGTTAGAAAATCATTTCAGTATATCCAACTCGATTTAACAGTGACACGTAAGTAAACGTGACTTGAATTCGACTATTATTTACATCGATTGCAGATCGTTGCTCTTTTCATCGTATTATCGGAGTTTTGTTAAACGAACGTAGCAACGTAGATAAATCAATTTGTTATGATAAAACGTGTATATTCGGAATTTTGTTTCTGGACCAAAAGTTCCATTTGTTCCCAATTTTATCGATCTATTTCTGGCACATTTTTCTTCCTCAAAATAAACTGCGGTAAAATTGTTACTTGCGCGTTAACATCGATTGCGTTGTACCATCGATATAAAATTACAAGAAAGAAGAATTAATTAAATAATACATAACATTTAATTAATAATTAAATAATACAAGCATTAATAAACTAATGAAAAACAAGGAGTCTATACGAAACGAGAAGCCAATATCTCGGAAAATAAAAGCGTAAGCAGTCGGAAAGTTTCTGCTTTTGACGAGAAAGTTGAACTGTTCTACTGACATAAAAATGGAAAAAAGAAAAAAAGAAAAATAGAAAGAGAAGTTTAATTAAATCATTAATTTTTCCTGATACTCTACATCGTTTTTGTTCCTTGAAACAGCTACATTTTATTTTTAAATATTAGAAATTTCTTAATGGACTACGGATGATAAATAGTAGCTTATTATAAATGTTGGCAAACACTTTGTAAACAGCGAACACAAAATAATTATAGTTCACGCAAATCTCGATACTACTCCAGATGACGTTATTAATTTTCTCTGAATACTCTTGGCACATTCTAATAATTCTTCCTGAGGATTCACAAATCTTTGTGAAAGTCTCCTTTGCTTTCCTCCATTTTAACGCCCCATGCATTGCCCATAATCTTCCCTTAAAGTTACAACCGTTTGGCATAAACATTGTTGCAAATATAAAGTTTCAATTAAACGAGAAAAAGAAAATATCGTTCGTAGTAATTTCTACGAAAATCTTGTAAATCTTTTCAAGTAATTTTATAATTTTATAACAAATTTTGTAGCTTATAACTGTTTGATGATGAAATAATATTAAAACAAAAATATATTTGTAAATCATAAAACACAGTTAATTTTCAACGAGTAGTTCCACAGATAATTAAGATCATTTTGTAGAACGATAAGATCACTTGAAACGCAAACACTGAAAAAGGAAATGCGAAATATCGTCAGTGTTGAACGAATTAACTAAACGCCACCTACAAAAGACGCGGAGCAAGAAATGCTGCAAACGCCTGCAACGTTTATTCCCTTCATCTTTCACAGCCGCAATCGAAGAAACATACATTCAGCGGGTGCTTTCACGAGACATTAATCGTAACGTCATTAAGCTTTCAGTTGAAAGGGAAAAGCAAACGAGTGTTCCTTCTTTTAAAAGCAGCGGCGATCAGTACGGCAGGTACATTCAGTCGGTCGAAAGTAGCAGGACTTAACAGAGGGGCGATTCGTTTTGCTATTTCATGCCCTGTTCGCTCATGGCTTCCTCGAACGCGTTAGGAGCACAGTTGGCGGCCGAAAGACAGTGGAAAAAGGGGAATAAAAAGCGGAAACGAGGACGAAGATTAAGAGAAAGAGGGAAAGAACAGGGGGGACGGGGTCGAGGAGGAAGAAAAAAGGGGTGGAAAGTGGAGAGACGCCTTGATAGATGATCTTGGTAATTATTTGCGGGCATTTCCTCCGTTTCTGTTTTTTATCCTTTCCGTTCTTTCGCCTCCGCGTATCGCCCTATTGCCCGAAACGAGACATCGTCTTTCTTCCAGCACGTCTTTCCTCTGGCTTCCCTGCCAGCCTCGTTGTTCCGCTTCGTTCGCGTTTCTTTCGCGGCCTGTGTTCGCCTGTTCTACCAGCCCCGTGCACCAGCCACGCTTTTTCCTCTCATTTTCTTTTATCACATCCCACCTGGCTGCGTCACTTCTGCTGACAGTATTTTCCCCGCGCTGGTCACGATGGATGAGCAGCCACGTCCACTCGCCGTAGCCATCGGGCCGTGCACTCTGATAAAGAACAATAGACGACTGCTGTTCCTCATTGTCAGCGCGCTGGCACCGCGCGATCGGCTGTATTATTTCTGTCGAATCGATGGCATCATCGGCACTGGCTTATTTCGACGTTCCAGGGACAGATTACCGGGAGAAAATGTGACCTCTCTATGTGTCACAATGCTTCATACGATATCGGAAGAGGACACGCCAAGAGAGGTTAGTTGCAGTGATTACGCTTGGCAGACTGGCATTTTACATAAGCGTCGCGCTAATATGGCTGAGTATTTTGTTGCAGCGGTTGCATAAAATAATGGAAACGTCTCTTGTATGTCGTGCACCTGTTATACGTATACAACCGGACCTCTACGACTGGGGAAGCTGTGCAACACTTGGATCTTGTTCATTCCCTGTGATCCTCTAAAAGTCGAGATGAAACTCCTTAACTCCAACTAAAACTCAACTTGACTGAAGCACTCTATTCGCTATGTGCATTCAGATGCGTTGTTTTACTTATTTTAATAGCCAGACCTCTGCGAGTAGAGCTTCTATGGCCGCTGCCTCTGTAGTTCGAAATGCATCTGCAGCTACGCTGTGCTGTCCAGCTGGACAAATTGTAAAGTACAGGAAAAAAAGAAAACTGGGCTGTGTGTCACAAGATGTGACCTATCGATCGTTTGGCATTGCCCACTGTCTTCCAAATATTTAGATTGTCTCGAATAACGTGGAACGACACAATCCCTGCTTCTTCCACCACGCGCACATCCAACGATCGTTTTCCGTCCATCGAATTGCCGTCATCCGTCGCGTTAATCTGCGTTGAATAACTGAATTGTAGGAGGAAGATCGAGATACCAACACTTCGCGTCTTCGTACGAAGCTGCTGCACGTCCAATGTTCGTTAAATCTCTTTCACTGGGAACTTTCGCTAAGTCGAAACCTGCGCAACTGCAAGATTTTAGCTGCTTCTTGAAGCTTCAGTTACCGAGACACACAACAGGTGTTCCCATTATTTTATTCAATGCCAGTGTGTACGCGATAATATGCAAGTTAACTCATTTGCGCATTTATGCGACTAATTAACAGAGCAGGCCTCGGTCTGTCAAGTGCAACGACGACTATCCTATGCTTCGTCTTTCATCTTTAAATGTCCCACAAATGAATCCTTGGTCTATGAGGTTGGCGACTAAGTGATTGAAGATTTTGTCAGGACTACCTAATGACAAGATCCGCAATCGCATAGTTGCCAAGCCAATAGTAACAGGTTGACACAGGATCAGAATTTAAAGTGAAACATCGATCGTCGAGATGAATGAACACGTGTCTTTCACGAAGATGTTTTTCCCAATTAATTTCTACCAGTCGAATACCTTCGGTTCCTACGATTGCTTCAAGTATTCGAATCTATTCTGTGCTATTGCTACGCTCTTGGCTATGTGTCTGTCATAGACCACATTCATCCCGTGGGCAGTCAGTGGTCAGTAGTGGGTTACTTACCGCAAAGCTGACTATCTGATGCGACAATACGACTATCTGTCTATTATAAACGCGTGAGAGGGGTTCCCTTACAGCTGCAACTAAATATATAGCTGTTCCCATGGATAGCATCCATGACGAAGCAGCGCAGTGATGAGAAGTAACCTAGTTCTGGGTGACCTATTTGCAACGTTACTCTTCTCTCTAAGCTTTTCCTTTTCTGCTCTGCAATTTTCTCTTCTCTGTCCATTCTTCTTTGCTTCCCTTCACTTCTCTTTCGATTTCTCTCCATTTCTGTAATTCCTTTCGTTTCCTTCGCCCTTTACATCATTCCTGCTTCTCCTTATTCCACTGTCTTATCTTCTTTTTCCTTCCATTTTTCCCTTGTACCTTTCTTCCCATGTTTTCATCTTCTTTCCCATTTCTTTCCCCTCTTTTCTCCGAACAATGAACACACCAAGATTTACTATATCTGTGAACAGTGGAACATTTCAAGAGGAAGTGACATGATCAAAAAAGCGTTTCTATAGTTGTCCAAGACACTATGCGGTGTAAATAGATTTCTCACGGGTGGAAAATTTTTCAAATTGCACTGCGATAGCTTTCATCGCACACCATTGCACCTTTACCAAATGTCCAGCTGGACAAATTGTAGAATACAAATTAAATAATAAAAAAACCATTGCATTTATCCTGGTGTTAAATAATTAATTAGGTATATTAACATTCCTGTTATTTGGTAATACTTTCATATGACTGCAAAGGTTTGCTGCTATGAAAATTATGAGAATCTGATGAAGAAACGCTTCGTTGTGTAACAAAAGTGTCAATAGGTTTCGTAGCTACTGTAAGTAGAACGTTTATTTCTTATCGACTTTATAACGCGGCTGTTTAAAAAATATTCCTAAAGATTTGTTGCGTGGCTATCCGCCGGATCAGCAGCGGCTCCCGTTGATTTAAAATGCTAATTATCAGCTAGAAATAGCCACGAAAATAATAATTTTCGCTGTATCGATTTCTGGGCGACTCGAAAACGCCGATACCTTGTTTTCGAATATTTCAGAGCGCGAAATCTGCGTCGATTTCAATATGCACTCTGCGCCTGCTTTTAATATTTTCATGATTGGAATAAACAAGGAAGCTCAAAGGGAATTGGTAAAATTCTTTTACAGAAAATCCAATGCAATTTTCAATAGAGGGAAACGAACGCTGATGTTTCATTCGATAAAGTCAAATAAACTCTCGATTCCCGGCCAATTTCAATTTACAAGGAGTCGGGCAAATGTGCTCCACTTAACCGTATAGACTACGCGTTTCGTGCATCGAGCGTTGTTCGTCAAAGAAATACAACATGATTCAATAATTCATAAAGCAATCGTCGATGGGATGATTTTCTGATTCTCGAATGAAACGTTGCAGTGGAATAAATTCTCCCTTTTCCCCCTTTCCATAAGAGACCTCGTTTATGTGAAATTCTCTGATTTAATGACCCTGAAATTATAAATATTAATTCTATATGCATATCTGCCAGGATAATTATTCCACAGTTTCAAAATCCCCACACAATTGTTACTTAAAATTATTAAGGCGAAATAAACTACCAACGCTGTCATACGGTCGGCTGCATTTAGCCAAGTTGAAATACCAATAACAAGTTGTTAGTATTTCTTAGATAATATAACAATGTAATATACTAATGAGAAATTCTCGTGTAACAATAGAAGCAACTGATTTTTATGAATTTCTTTCAGATTAACTGCTGGTTCTATGATACTACACCTTTTCAGGATGCAACAAATAGTTTCTATATATTGAATACATTCTTACTCCTAATTTACCAAGTGTCCAGCTAGACAAATTGCAAAGTACAAATTAAATAATAAAAAAAAATTCCTATTCCAAAATTATATTTATATTCCACAAAAGTCTACTCCCATAGTAGCTATAATATAGCTATATATATAATATAGTATAGCTAGTAGTTAGTCTGCAAAGAATTTGCCAAATGTCCAGCTGGAAAAATTGCAAAGTACAAATTAAATAATAAAAAAAATTCCTACTCCAAAATTATATTTATATTCCACAAAAGTCTACTCCCATAGTAGCTATAGTATAGCTAGTAGTTAGTCCGCAAATAATTTGCCGAATGTCCAGCTGGACAAATTGCAAAATACAAATTAAATAAAAAAAAAAAATTCCCACTCCAAAATTATACTTATATTCCACAAAAGTCTACTCCCATAGTAGCTGTAGTATAGCTAGTAGTTAGTCTGCAAATAATTTGCCGAATGTCCAGCTGGACAAATTGCAAAGTACAAATTAAATAATAAAAATAATAAATATTAAATAATATAAATAAAAATAATTATATTAAATAATATAAATTAAATATAAATAAAATAATAAAAATTAAATAATAATAAAAAAAAAATTCTCACTCCAAAATTATATTTATATTCCACAAAAGTCTACTCCCATAGTAGCTATAATATAGCTATATATATAATATAGTATAGCTAGTAGTTAGTCTGCAAAGAATTCGCCAAATGTCTAGCTGGACAAATTGCAAAGTACAAATTAAATAACAAAAAAAAAATTCTCACTCCAAAATTATATTTATATTCCACAAAAGTCAGCTCCCATAATAGTTATAGTATAGCTATATAGTATAGTATAGCTAGTAGTTAGTCTGCAAAGAATTCGTAAAAACCAATCGCCCTTACTGTTGCTATTACTCGACTCGAGTTTCTTTTTTCAACAGCTCGGTATCGATGTGCAGGCGGCGGTGGTTTCCTTATCTGTGCGAAATATGATACGCGACGGATGCTGAAAAAAAGTCGGGGCAAATGTGGCGGATAATCGGAACTCAAGATGTGTTTAGAAAAAATTATGGTCGTGTGCGCGTGACTAAATAAGACAATAATAGACTGGTCAATAAATTCACTGTTGCGATACTATTTTCTCAGCAAAAGATACTATTTACTAAAAGAAGCGGGTGTTTCATTACAGAGATTGATCTTCAGTGTTATTTTTTAACGAGCAACTGGCTTCGTTTGGACTATAAATCACTGACGCGGCCAGACAATTCGCGAGAGTGTCTTGAAAAGAAAAAAGAAATAGAAGAACGGAACGTTTAGGTGAACAGTGTGAAGCGTTATTAAAATAAACACGTCTGTAGCATAAAGCAACGATGCGAACAGCGCTGGAATATTCATTCGCAGTTTTTCCGGCGCTGATATCAAAATGGAAGTGCGGCGCAGCGCGAACCGGGAAATAAGCGATAGGGAACGGTTGCCTCTTTTCTTGTTTTTCTTTTTCTTTCTTCTTCTTCTTCTTTTTTTTTTTTTTTTTTTTTTTTGCAAACGCCGTTCTTTCCAATGGTTCACCGGGGAAATCTACGAAGTGGTTATTAAAATTCCATCCGGATCGTGATAGCGCAACAAGGAAAATAATCTCGGAGAGACAGATTTCCTTGGAATTTTTCTCGCCTCTCGCGGCGTTCCCGCGAATTAGGATTTCGTGTCGCGAAAAGCTAGGATTACGGCTGGCCGTTTGATCAAATATGCACCTTTGAGTATTCGCTGAAACGTCTGAATGGTCGTATCGCAGTTCCATCAACGATGATTATCGTTATCGCGTGTACTGTCATTAACAGGGATTATATACTTGAATATTAAGCCATGTTTTCAATTTTACTATCTTTTTTTACAGATTATGGCTGATCGAAAATTTCATTGCCAACAATTATTAAGATAATATCATTCCATAGGACAAGCTTGCGCGTATAACATAAATCTCTTCGTTATTCATTTATGTTATTCAATTATGAAGTTACGTCGACAAGCATATATTTTTTAAGTTAATAAATAATTTATTTAACTATCTGAGAAATGTATATGTGTACGTATAATGTGTATGTGAATAGTTGTACATTATATTATCTTCATTAATACAGACATGTTAGTATTTCTTGGAAATTTTTATAATCTATAGTGGCATATGTTGTAGTATATATGTTGTATAGTGTATCTGAGAAATGTATATGTGTACGTATAATGTGTATGTGAATAGTAGTACATTATATTATATTTATTAATACAGACATGTTAGTATTTCTTGGAAATTTTTATAATCTATAGTGGCATATGTTGTAGTATATTGTATAGTGTATCTGAGAAATGTATATGTGTACGTATAACGTGTGTGGGAATAGTTGTACATTATATTATCTTCATTAATACAGACATGTTAGTATTTCTTGGAAATTTTGATAATCTATCGTGCCATATGTTGTAGTATATTGTATAGTGTATCTGAGAAATGTATATGTGTACGTATAAAGTGTATGTGAATAGTTGTACATTATATTATATTTATTAATACAGACATGTTAGTATTTCTTGGAAATTTTTATAATCTATCGTGGCATATGTTGTAGTATATTGTATAGTGTATCTGAGAAATGTATATGTGTACGTATAACGTGTGTGCGAATAGTTGTACATTATATTATATTCATTAATACAGACATGTTAGTATTTCTTGGAAATTTTTATAATCTATAGTGGCATATGTTGTAGTATATTGTATAGTATATCGCATAAAATATATTACGTAGTATATTGTAGTTAGTTGATAATTTCACTATACCTTGCAGTCAACATTTACTTTCGCATGGATATGTGGTGTTAGTAGATTATTCGATAAAAAAAGGAAATAACGTGGTTCTTTTATTTTCTTGCAATGCTAACGGTACTTTTTTAAATACAACTGCCAACAGGCGACGTTATAGTATTTTTGATTATAGCACATTCCGGTTAATTCGATCTAATTCTAATTATGTTGAACTTTCTGCTGCTCAAAAGGATTTTAGTTTTCGTTTTAATTAAACGCACAAATTTGCAACTTTGTGGCATTGTAAATATTAGCAATTTCACTATGTTTTGCAATATACCATAACTCTGTTTTCTTAATATATGGACCTCGATTTTCTTACGTTTTCTACACCCTTCGTTGGGAATATTCCAAAATTCGACAACAATTTAGACATGTAACCGCGAAAAGCCATCCGTTCGCCGATAAAACAAGTAATATATTGTTCGTATAATACAGAAATATGTAAAAACGGAACGTCAGCTAATGGTCAGACGAAAAAAAGACTTTTATTTATCGTTGCCAGGAAACATAGGTACGAAATTTCGAAATTCGCAACGTTATCTAAAAAAAAAGAGAAGATCTCGTCGTTGCTACAAGAAACAAAAAGAGGCGAACGAAGAACCTTCCACTGGAAATTTTCTATTACAAAGTGGTTTCCCAAAAAGCATACTTTCCTCTGTTGCATCGCTCTTCTACCTAAACGACGGTATATTTTTCGAAATCGTACACTCGCAGCCGCGATATATTTTATACAGATGCAATGCGATATTTACAGAGATACGTTTGTTGCATCGCCTTTCTACCTAAACGACAGTATATTTTTCGAAATCGTACGCTCACAGCCGCGATATATTTCACACACACGCAATACGATATTCGCAGACACGACAAATTTTTCTGGATACGATACAGTCCAAATATATGCTGAAACTTTATAATCATAATAATAACCAATATTACAATAATAATAATAATAATTTAGTAGCCCAGGATTTAATAAGACAAAAACTTTCAGACAAAGGCTGCAATATAAACACATAATTTACAATATAAAATATAAATTAGCAATAGAAAAACCAACGGGGTCTAACCAACATCTCGCAGACATCTCGCAGAAACAACAACGTAGACAGTGTCTCAGCATGAGGAAACAATAACAGCATGGCGCCCTCAGTCCTGGGCCTCTGCGACGACACTCCCAGCGACGCCCCACCATGGGAGCCAAACCCATAGAATATAAACCTTCCCAAAATCAGCTCGCAGTAAATGCAACCATATTACAAATGGAAACCACGAAATATTCAATCGAATAGCACGCACATAACACATTAAACACCTAGGACTCCACTCAGCACACAACTTCAATGGAAACAACATAATACTAAATCAATAATAGAGAAGATACAGATAAAGAGAAGACAAATGTACTGGTTAACTAGTTATCATTAATCTGGTTAGCTACCTTCTGGTCGACTAAATAGAAACCCAAGACTGCCCAAGACTGACCTCGTGGTCGAATGCTCGCAGTTTTATACGTTCAGTTTGTTGGAGTTCAGGGGGATGATCCTGAGAGCCCTACGTGATGGGGAAAGTTTGGTGTTGGGCCATGTGCAAAGGTAAGGTCAAGGTCTAAAGGTTTATTGTCAGATAGTGTGGAAAGACATGGTTTTGAAGTATGGTCGCTGTCACAATCTCCTGCTGTCGCAGTTCGAACGTTTCACAAATAAAGAATTGAGCTTTAGATATTTTCTTTTTCTTTGGAAGTAGTTTACAATCGATTCTCATTGAGAATTATAAATAAATTATTCTGACGTGGTACTATAACGTATGAATAATAAATGATTATCGTATGTTTGGTTCTGGCTGAATCTAACGATTGGTCTCAGTATCTTCGATTGTAGCGACTGTGGTTTATTTATGTGACTCGTTGCTGCTGCTCCCATAATGGAATTCCCTACATCTGCATTTTCTATATTTTTCATTCATTTTCTATGCCGAGTTTAGAATTTCGACTAGTTAACCATTTCTCGTGATTTCTTGCGTCTCCTACGCGACACTATCGTCGCCATAGTTAGACGATACATAGAGTAGTATCATAATTCCGCGTGTTGTAGAGGAATTAGTAACAGCGAACGACGACCATATGAATTTCCGCGGTGGCGATGTCTAAACGTGACCTACTTTCGTCGTTCCGCCCTTTCTCTTCCTCGCTGATACGCGGAACATTAATGAGCCCGGCAACTCGTTGCTGGAGGTCGTCGCGGCGTATCAGCGAGGAAGAACCGACAGCGGATCCTTTAATTATCCTAATACACTGATTATCGGTGGGAAAATCGGACAATCGGACGCCAGATCGAGACGTAATATCCGGACGAGCGTTTCCACTCGCGACAGATATTAGCGCGTTTAGCAGAAGAAACTAAAATTAGAAATTAAATGAATTAATGGCGAAATTGAGAGATTGAGAAGTATGTTTAGTCCGACAAGGTAGGAAAGCTTCTCGAGGATATTCGCGAAACCTGAGCTACTATAATTAAATTGGATGATACATTGCATATTTATATGACACACTATACATTAATTGTAATTATTTATTAATTAGAGTAGGTATATTTGAGACTGAAATAGGGAGAGTAATAAATACGAAAAGACATGGTGCTTAATTGTTATTTAATCGTCGACCCGCGACACGATCGCCCTGAACTCAGAATGATTCTAACTATCCTAACTGAAATAACTGCGCTTTGACCTCGTTAACAGGGACCAGTAGTCGGAATAATCACGGGTTATCGATCGAGCACGTGGAATTATGTTACAGTACCGACATTGTAACATTGAGCTTCATTTCCTTGATTAATATTACGTGTACGTAATATTCTACTTTAACCGATCATCATCCAATTAAACAGCACGTATACGTTTCTTAAATAAAGTTGCTCTTTAATTTCTGGTGTCGTTGATCTTTGCAAAAATATAATGATAATCATGTTGCTGTTATTAACAATTGACTGGAGAGAAAATTGTTACATATATTGCAAGTTTTAGTCCTGAATTGACAATTACAATACAGAGGCTCTCAAACAATCTTGTTCTTTCTACATTAACGAGATAAGTAAGAATTTCATAATAATTTAAGTGTTTAGTTAAAAATACACTTATGCGTTTATATAAGTTAGATTTTCTCCAAAAACCTTCTTAGTCGATAGAGAAATTCCATGTTAAAAGCTGTGGAATAAGAAGATGTGTGAGGAACAGAAAAATTAGCTACGACGATAAGAAATCGCCAAAATTCCGACTTTCTCAGAGACACGAGCTATCTATCGCACTACAAAATTTCAAGGCCGCTGCGTGTCGCGAACAGTTGCGCGAAACGAACGCCGCCGGACTAAGCTGACTGAAACTCACGCGATACGACCACTTTCGTCGACTTGATCTTCATCGGTTGAACGATTTCTTTATGAACGCTGTGTCTATCGAGAAGCTTGTTCGCGTTTCTCAAAATTAAATGAAATTCCCTGTAAATATTAGATGCACGAGCATGCGTGTAAAGTTGATAATTACAAGCTGTATAACGAAGCTAATAAATAATAATTGGACGCGGCTTCTAACGAACTGTCGTCCTGACGAACGAAATACCCAAAGATTCACGTAGCTACGGTAGAACCTCGATTATCCGCTGTGACCTGCACCAGGTCTGCTATCGGATAATCGAAAACTCGTATAATACGAACAAGTTTATTAATATTTATAAATCGTATAATAAAACCATAGAAAATATCTCGATAACGTATTTTTAGATTTAATAAATTATTTGCAAGCTTCGTTAATTGCTTTCACAATGTCTGACAGTACAAGGAAAGAACAGCAACACAAACCAGCAAACCAGCTGGCTGCTGAAGCGAGCAAAACTCTCATAAAAAGAAGACTAAAAATAAAACACCCCACTGACCTCAGTAAAGAAATAAAATAGTCAAACTCAAAGATGGTATCCCGCTGGGGTTAGCTATTCAAATGTTATTTAGCAATTAAATTAGAAAAATTTAGCAAATGTCCAGCTGGACAAATTGTAGAGTACAAATTAAATAATAAAGAAGAAAAAGAAAAAACTTTCATTGCTTAAAATAGACAAACTTGAAGATGACATCACGGTGGGGTTAGCTATTCAAATGTTATTTAGCAATTAAATTAGAAAAATTTAGCAAATGTCCAGCTGGACAAATTGTAGAGTACAAATTAAATAATAAAAAATAAAAATAATTATGACTGACTTATCTACGTCTTCATCTTCCTCGTGTCGTACATTTTTCGTTCCCAACAAACGTTAAACACTCATTGGAGCAGATCTATCTTTTCTCGTTCGTATGGAATCGTCGTATTTCGACATATTAATCTCATTATGTAAAATTCTTGTACAATTTTTCTTTAAAAAACAATTATAGATTCTTCTAATTATTTTCCTTTCTTTTCTTTTTTTTTGTAGGAGAAATATATATTTTCTCTTTCAGTTGACAATGAAACTACATCTAGAGTAGAGTTTCCAGTGTCGAGTTAATTCCTGAATAACATTCTGTAACCATATTCTCCTTCAAATTAAAGTATTCGAGGGTAATGCTTAAAACAAGGTTTCAGAAATTTCTATGCAAATTTAATTATGGCATACACAGGGAAATTTTGAAATTTTCCATGCTATATCGGTCAATTGTAATTCGTATGGGAGTAAGTGGAAAAAGAATATTGTTAGCAAATATTGTTAGCACAGGTAAGTTATAGCATCTCAATGTTGACTAGAGTTTTAATTGGGAATTTTCCGCAAATACTGAAACACGATCCGATTAATTGCCTCGCGAAAGCACTTGGTAAAAACGTAGAACGTGCAGCTTATTTCGTAGTTTATGTTTAATAAATAACGTAATGTCCTATAAACAGAAACTACAAGAAGTAAAAAATCGCGGGAATTTTAGAATTTTAATTGAACCCGGCAAGTTAGTTTCATTTCGATGTTAAACATCGCCTTGTTCCTATCACGTAAATTCTACAAACATGCAGTTTCCTAATGTAATTACGAAATAACTTCATTCCGCTGTAATTTCTCTATTAATAATCGACCTTAGATTACACGTGTACAGTACGCGTTTCACGACGTTAACATTGAAACCATCGCACGCGACCAAGAATACATCGATACGTAACGCAAAAGTTACGAAAAATACATGTACAGTGGAGACAGACACATTTCAACGGTTGGAGAATTTTGGATGAGTCGTGCGTAGTTGACGATTGTAATTCTTTTAATTTTTGTAATTTAATATTTACTTTATTTAGTAATATTGACTTGTCAATTAAGTGATCGCGGATTTTGTCATTAGGTCAATATTTATTTATGCCAATATTTATTTCGTTCCATCGATGTTCTTTTTTCATTATTTAATTTACTTTACAATTTGTGAAGTTAGACATCTAGTAAATTTTTCTAGCTTAATTGCTAGATAACATGTGGGTGGCTACGCCCACCGGGATACCATCTTCGAGTTTGACTATTTTAAGCAGTCAAAGTTTTTTCTTTTTTTTAAATTATTATTTAATTTGGAATTTGCAATTTGTCCAACTGGACATTTGGTAAATTTTTCTAGCTTTATTGCTAGATAACATGTGGATGGCTACGCCCACCGGGATACCATCTTCGAGTTTGACTATTTTAAGCAGTCAAAGTTTTTTCTTTTTTTTAAATTATTATTTAATTTGGAATTTGCAATTTGTCCAGCTGGACATTTGGTAAATTTTGCTAACTTAATTGATAAATAATATATGGATGGCTAACCCCACAGGGGTACCATCTTCTAATTTGACTATTTTATTTCTTTACTGAGGTAAATGGGGTGTTTTCTTTTTAGTTTTCTTTCTATGAGACTATTAGATCAACGTTATATGGAAACAGCGAATAACCGACCCTGGTACATTCTTAATCAAATTTTTGTCGATGGTACACACGTTTAACGTAATTGCACTTCTCAGACACCAAATTGATGAACTGCAGCTTATTTTATCAATTTCTTCACCTCATTGTCCCTACACTCGATTATTGTGCGATTTCTCAAGATCCTTTACGACTGTTGTAAAATAATTACTCATAAACGTAGTTACGATACTATCGACAAAAATGTTGAAAAACATGTCGTCCAATAGCTTCATGTTCTTTGTCTATTTTTGGGAAAAAACGATGTTCGAAAATGATGATCAAATAATAATGTTCCGTGTATCGGAACGATAGGAATTTTTACAACAGATTCTGCTCACGAACATCGAGTCAAGCGTCCTTTGAAGAAAGGACCGTTTAATATCCGCGAAGTTTCCAAATATTTCTGAAAATTGCTTTGGACCTGGTGCACGTTAGCGCGGACAAAATAACTTGCAGAATCGCAGTAACAGACAGACGAGCATATTAATTTGACAGCGGCCGAAAGCATCCCCTTGCGGCTCGTTACATGGCGGTCAGAAGACGTTGCTGTCTCTCTATTTTCTCTGTGAATTCCTGTTTTCTCGTCTCTTCCTTCGCCATTTCCTCTTACCGCATCGCTAGACCTTTTGCCCAGAAACGCCGTATAATCGACTTACCGTCGATTAAATCGCCGTTTAATTGGTTCAATCTGTGCAGGACTTTCGTGCGTCATTTTACGTTAACCAAGAGGTGCTTGCCACTGAGCAAGTGGAACACGTGCGTGATCGACGTTCGTCTTTCGTTCTCCACAGTTGGATTACGACTCTTAAAGCTACGAGCCACCGCCAGGTCTTCGGGAAAACGTTTGGTAGATTTGAAATTAGCGAACATGCATTTTCACGTTGGCGGATTTGAAATAAGAGACGTGGCAAGAATTACGAGTGACTGTAATTTTTACTGAAAATTCTATCGATAGAAATTGCAATTAAGTTGAAATCCTAAATGGAGAAGAATATCGGATCTATAAGGGGTGGATTTATTAGCAGAGCTGAAAGGATACGGAATCTATTACACGGATATCAGGTCTCAGATATTACATCTACCGAATAAGTGGAATTTTCTTTATAACTGGTGTTACATAAGAAGATCGAATAATTCTTGGAAATAGGTTATATGTATTCCACGAATGCTTCGTTTTCCAATCACCTTGATGTATTTGAAAACACCTCACCAAAGAAATAAAATAGGTAAACTCGAAGATGGCATCCCTCTGGGAGTAGCCATCCATAAGTTATTTAGCAATTAATTTGGAAAAATTTACCAAATGTCCAGTTGGACAAATTGTAAAATACAAATTAAATAATAAAAAAAACTGACTGTTTAAAATAGACAAACATGAAGATGGTATCCCGGTGGGAGTAGCCATCCACATGTTATTCAGCAACAAAGCTAGAGATATTTACAAAATTTCCAGCTGGAAAAATTATAAAGTGCAAATTAAATAATAATAATAAAAAAAGAAAACTTTGACTGCTTAAAATAGACAAACTTGGAGATAGTATCCCGGTGGGGGTAGCCATCCACATGTTATTTAGCAATAAAGCTAGAAAGATTTACTGAATATCCAGCTAAACAAATTGTAAACTATAAATTAAATAATTTAAAAAATCTTGATGTATTAAATAACCGTTTATAATAAAAAACGGCAATGTCTCTGACTGCAGAGAAACATTGTAAGTACATCTTTGTTGATGCTCTGATTTGTTGAGTCAATGTAACTATTCTAACGAGCTGTATTTTAACACTATCGACACTTTGTAGTATCATAACTTTGTGATAACGTAACAAACATGAATATGACAAACTTATTGACATTATTGACATATTGAACCCTGATATTGCATCCCTGTAATAAATAGAATGTGACTTGTGGTCACTTTTTCTCCTGTAACGCTGTGATTATTAATTCTACATAAAAATAAGCTGCGGAAGCTCGGTAATTAACAAAGTTAGCGAGATTATCTGCGCAACTGCGTTTAAACCTTCACAAAGGAATGAAACAGAACTCGATGCCCGCCAAAGACATCTCGTTTAAAGTAGCTCGATTACATAAAATAACAAAATAACGTACAATTCTCAGCTTTTCGCATAACTGTAAAACAACGTCCCAAATATATGCGTGAGTTAAGAGCTTAAAAGTAAAATCGTAAAAGAGCTTAAAAGTAAAAAAAAGGAAATAATAGACGCACAATGTTTTTTGTTTTATATTATTTTATTGAATTATGCACGAACATAATTATAGAAATATAACGAAATGGATCATACCTAATTCAATAAAATAATATAAAACAGAAATTGTTCATCTATTATCACTTTATAAAACGAAACTTTTCGGACAATCTAGTAGATCGTAGCGCACGTTGCATTTAATTTTTGACGTCTCGAAAATTTTCTCTGTAATTTTTTGATAGCTGAAAATATGAAGAAAATTAAGACAGTGGCGAAAAACGACGATCGAAAGCTTCTACATTATTTTAAGGATTTTGACGAATTTCGTAAAACAGGAAAATAAAGCAGCGACCAAAAATGCTAATTAGATTTATCCACAAACTTTACATACAACAATGCGCGAAAGTAGCTTCTCCAGGTTCTCGACAATGAAATTCTCACTGTAACATTGCGATCGAACGCTAACTCGCGATGATTTTATTAATTGTAGATGACAAAACGAGCTTGTACATGCGAAAACGCGATAGAAAAGGGCGAAAAAGACACTTTGACGATCGGACTCGTCCTGTTTTTCTGCAGTTTCATATTAATCTCTTAAGAAAAATGCGACGAATATTACGAAACGATTCTTCCTTCTTTATTTCATTATTCTTCACGTCGAAAGTAGTACGCGCGAGTTGTAGTTACACGAATCGAGTTCAGCTTCCACGAAGATTTGTATATTATACAACTTCACATTACAACTAAGATTCCACAAAGATTTGTATATTATACAACTTGTATATTAGACAACTAAGTGATTATGGGTTAGGTTGGGGCAATCACTGAGTTGCCTATTATACAAGTTGTATAATATACAAATCTTTGTGGAATCTTAGTTGTAATGTAAAGTTGTACAATGTACAAATCTTTGTGGAATATTAGTTGTAATGTAAAGTTGTACAATGTACAAATCTTTGTGGAATCTTAGTTGTAATGTAATGTTGTATAATGTACAAATCTTTGTGGAATCTTAGTTGTAATGTGAAGTTGTACAATCTACAAATCTTTGTAGAATCTTAGTTGTAATGTGAACTTGTACAATGTACAAATCTTTGTGGAATCTTAGTTGTAATGTAAAGTTGTATAATGTACAAATCTTTGTGGAATCTTAGTTGTAATGTGAAGTTGTATAATGTACAAATCTTTGTGGAATCTTGGTTGTAATGTGAAATTGTATAATATACAAATCTTTGTGGAATATTAATTGTAATGTAAAGTTGTATAATGTACAAATTTTTGTGGAATCTTAGTTGTAATGTAATGTTGTACAATGTACAAATCTTTGTGGAATCTTAGTTGTAATGTAAAGTTGTATAATGTACAAATCTTTGTGGAATATTAGTTGTAATGTAAAGTTGTATAATGTACAAATCTTTGTGGAATCTTTGTTGTAGTGTAGAGTTGTATAATATACAAATCTTTGTGGAATATTAGTTGCAATGTAAAGTTGTATAATGTAAAATATTTGTGGAATCTTAGTTGTAATGTAAAATTGTCACAATCTCTTAGTTGCCAACCCTATAAAACTACGAAGATCAAAGTTCTCGACGTACAACGATATTTTATCTTCCGATACTGGGAATTCCTTGTTAATTGTTAAAAATATTGCTTGCGTGTGAAAGTCGACATTACAGCTTCAGCTGTATTGCATTCAATACAATATTCTCCTGCAGCGGTGCGATCTCGCGACGTGTGTTCACTAAAGTTAAGCTTAAAAGTAAAATCAAGTATCTTTGATTCCCTTTGGAATTGCAGATACAAGTAATCTTCGTATCGAGAGTAGCAGTAAAATTCAACGAAACTCTACTTATCGTCCTTTCAATTTGCCCATAAAATGAAAAAGAAGGACACGTCCATCGAAATGTTCGCCACCACTTATAAAATAATCGCGCGAAAGAACGGCAGCCATTAACGATGGGAAATTAGCCCGAGGGAGGAAATAACCGATGAAGAGAGAGAGACAGAGAAAGTTTCAAGCCTCGCGAAACGATGCACGTGGCCTATATTATCAGAGAATTAAATTTTTCCGAGTAATTTAGCCCAGTTTTCGGAGTGGTTCCAGCTACTTTCTTAATTACTTACTTGGCGCGTTTTTCCCAACAGGTCGCGAATAATCCGACGAAAATTTTAAGCGAATCGAAGAAACTTGCTAGTGGCTACCATTCTTCATCGATGAGACGAACGCGGCAGAATGATCAATTAAGCACGGACCATTTAATTGCTTCGCGCCTTTTAAAAAATCTTGACCCGATATTCCTGCTGGAAATTGCCGATTACTTCTTAAAAACACCAATTCCATCGGCGGACGATTCGTGAAATTCATCAAGGCAGGGTCTTCTCGGTAAGCAGCTGGCTATTTGGCTGTACATGTTACTCGGATGAAATGGTCCGAGTCGAAGAGAGAAGCAGATGAGACGAAGTTCAAATGCAAGTCACGGGCTTCTCAATCTTCTGACGATGGTCAATTTCTTGAAACTGAAAACTGGTTCTGAGTGAATGCTGACTTGTAAAGATACTTGGCGTTTATAGTTTTAAAGCTACGTTCACAATGGCTGAGAATAATATTGGTAGTATGAAGTTGTCTGGTGATTTCAACATTTTCTATTGGCTTGTCCGAAAAGTATGTTTCTTTTCCAGACACGTCTTTTACAACGATGTATCCTTATACAAACATGAAACCTAATCTGTCGAACGTTGTGATATTTGGTTTGATAGAAGAAAATGGATCATACGTAATTCGAAAAAATAATATGAAAAGGAAAATGTTGTGCATTTATTATTTCCTTAAAAAAGGAAAGGAAGTTTTCGGACGACCTAATATTTACATCTCGTACATTTCATTTTGGTGAAATTATAATTATAATAATAAAAAATTCGCAATGCTAGGATTGTTAGACATTTTAATAAAAAATAGAAAAGAAGGAACGTACTTCGTGAGCATATGAATTGTACTCGGCGTTGAACTCGTGTAGTTGAAACCGAAATTTTTTATAATTATAATTTAGTGAAATATAGAAAAAGAAGGGACTTGAACGTCGGTTCTGATGATTTTTGGATATTTTGGTTGTCGAATACGATGGCTGGAATATGCGATCGTGATTAAAAAATTATGACAAACAGACGCTTGTACTATTTACGTTGCATCGAGTCTAATGCAAGTGTTTGAAAATGAATAATATTATTATATATTATTATTAATAATATTATATATATTATATTATATTATTATTATTATATATATGTTATTAATAATAGTATTTTTTTGTACAAGAATAATATGAAAGTCTGTGACGAGAACTCTACAATAATATAATATACAATATAATACTATAATAATATAATATACAATATTATTAATATTAGTAGATTATTATATATATATTATTATTAATATTTTTGTACAAGAATAATATGAAAATCTGTGATGAGAACTATACAATAATATAATACACAATATTATTAATATTAGTATTTGATATTATATTATATTATATTATATTACATTATATTACATTATATTATATTATTATTATTTTATGTGTGTTATTAATAATAATATTTTTCTGTACAAGAATAATATGAAAGTCTGTGACGAGAACTATACACTAATATAACATACAATATAATAATATAATATAATATAATATACAATATTATATCATTAATATTAATTATTAATATAATATACAATATTATATTATTATTATTATTATATTGTATATTGTATATTATATTAATGTATAGTTGTCATCACAGACTTTTATATTATTCGTGTGCAAAATGATGAAATTAATGGCATCACGCTCAAATATTCCACCTTTCTTCGTTAATGAATTTACCGAGTACTAAAAATGAATTAGGCTAGGCAATTGTACACGATTTCAACACCGAGTACAATTTATACGGTCACAAAGTACTTTCTTTTTTTTTATTATTATTAAAAAGTCTAACAATCCTAGCATTGCGAATTTTTCTATACATTTTGGGAAACTTGTAAGTGTAAAATTGCGTACAATACACGCAATATGTAAAGGTACATGAAATATGCAACGTTTCCTGCAATACTTGGCAGGTAAAACAATTTCCTACCGAGGCTCTTGTTTAATTACACTCTCAAAAAACAAATTTGCAGAAAAATCTAATATAAGTTAATAATTGTGAAAAATACGAACAATTACGTTGTGCTCGGAGCTCGTACAATCGAACGACAGTTCGCACGTAGTACGTTGCAGATCGAACGACCGTATCACACTAAACGTATTCGACAACAAACGCGGCGTACAAAGGTTGGAACCAAGAAATATAAACACTGAATTACTACGCAGAACAAGGTGAATATCGTATTAGAAACAATCTAAATTACATGTGATGTAATATATTCAATTTATTTTCTCTCACAACTTTTGAAACTTGATAAATAAATGATACAAAATTTTATATATGTATATATACATGTGTGCGTGTAATGTATGCATGTAACAAAATAGTATATGTGTAAGAAAATTAAAACATGTAATTTAATATATATACATTATATCTACAGTTTTAATTATTAATATAAGTTCATTAATGTGTGCAAGAGATTTAATATATGCAATGTATGTAATTTAATATATATATATATATATTAATGTATCCTCATTTCCAATTAATTAATATATATACATTAATGTATCTGCAGTCCTCATTAATTAATATATGTACATTAATGTATCTTCAGTCTCAATTAATTAATGTATATGTCTCCTACATTTTGTTATATATTAATATACACATTTATTAATATGTTATATATATGTATAATATGCATGCAAAAAATAGTATGTGTGCAAGAAATTTAATATATGCAATGTAATTTAATATATATACATTAATGTATCCTCAGTTCCAATTAATTAATATATGTACATTAATGTATCTGCAGTCCTAATTAATTAATATGTGTCCATTAATGTACCTTTAGTCTCAATTAATTAATATATATATTTCTTACATTGTGTTATATATTAATATACACATTTATTAATATATTATATGTATGTATAATATGCATGCAAGGAAATAGTATGTGTGCAAGAAATTTAATATATGCAATGTATGTAATTTAATATATATACATTAATGTATCCTCATCCCTAATTAATTAATATATATATACATTAGTGTACCTCCATTCCTAATTAATTATTATATATATTTCTCCCATTTTATTATATATAATAGGCAAATTTATTAATATATTATATAAATGAAGAATATGCATGTTAGAAAATAGTACGTGTACAAGAAATGTAATATATGTAATATTTACAATTTAATATACAAATATTAATCTATATTCAGTCCTAATTAATTAATATATATATTTATTACATTGTATTATATATTAATGTACACATTTATTAATATATTTTATATATGTGTGTATAATATGCATGTAGGAAAATAATATGTTTGCAAGAAATTTAATATACGCAATGTGTGTAATTTAATATATAAACATTAAAATATCTTCAGTTCTAATTAATTAATATATGTACACTAATGTATCTTCGGTCCTAATTAATTAATATATGTACATTAATGTATCTCCAACCTTAATTTATTAATATATATTTTTCTTAAATTTTGTTATATATTAATTAATTAATTAATTATATTAATGTTATATATTAATATACACATTTATTAATATATTATATAAATGTATAATAACCACGTAAGAAAATAGTATGTGTACAAGAAATGTAATATACGCAATGTATGTAATTTAATATATATCCACTAATATATCCTCAGCTCTGATTAATTAATACGTAAACGCTGTAGCAAATACAATGGTAGGCAAATACCTTGCATAGTCACGGTACTCGTTAAACATACAATGAGACGAGTAGTTAATCAATGAGAGTAATTTAATCACGTTGTCTACAATGACGAGTCGATTTGTATGAGATTCATTTCCGGAATCCGTTCAACGTTCGAACTTGCAAGGAGCGTAACTATTTGTGCAGCTGCGAGTATTTCAAGAGCTGTTTGTACGCGTTTATTTGACACCTAGTAAAGCATGCACAACGCGAGCTGTGCAACTGCACGCACTGCGCGCAGAAATGAATCCAGAGATTTCAAGTTTTGCTCGCGCATTCAAAATTTCGATTTGCAGACAGCTTTATTTCGCGAGCAACGATATGACGGTGGAATAATTGCACTTGGATGCAACGACGACCATTAAACAACGACGAAAATTGTCAGCACTGTAACGCAGATAGCAAGACAATGAAGAATTAAGTGGTAGTTTCCTTTTTTTTCAAAGAATTTTTATCTTTGACAATTATTACCGAAAATGGGAACATTGCGATGATAGTTTCTAGGGATATTTTTAATTGTATAATTTAGGTTAAATTATGCAATTTAAATGACGTGGTCGTTTAATTTTCAGAAAATTATTTATTTCAGCTATGCGAATTGTTGTGTTTTCAGTTGCACTGCGCGAGAAAAATAGAGTTAAATAAAACTTAAAAAACGATTTAAACTATATTTGTGCGTAAAACGAAAAGTTTCCATTTGTCGCATTAACTTAATAAATTCTATAATTTCTACTACGTGTAATGCCAACGAACAAGAAGAATCTTGAATTAAATATCGTAAAAATATTAACTAGATTATTTAGATTTATATTGTATTTAGATTACTTATTTAGATTTATATTGTATTCAGATTATTTATTTAGATTTATTTAGAAAATATTTAGATTATTTAGATTTATATTATAATTAGATTATTTATTTAGATTTATTTAGAAAAATATTATTTAGATTATTCAGATTTATATTGTATTTAGATTTTTTATTTAGATTAATATTGTATTTAGATTATTTATTTAGATTTATATTGTATTTAGATTATTTATTTTCATTTATATTGTATTTAGATTATTTATCTACATTTATTTAGAAAAACATTTAGATTATTTAGATTAATATTGTATTTAGATTATTTATTTAGATTTATTTAGAAAAATATTTAGATTATTTAGATTTACATTGTATTTAGATTATTTATTTACATTACATTAGATTTATATTATATTTAGATTTATTTAGAAAAATATTATTTAGATTATTTAGATTTATATTGTATTTAGATTATTTATTTACATTTATTTAGAAAAATATTATTTAGATTATTCAGATTTATATTGTATTTAGATTTTTTATTTAGATTTATATTGTATTTAGATTTTTTATTTAGATTAATATTGTATTTAGATTATTTATTTACATTTATATTGTATTTAGATTATTTATCTACATTTATGTAGAAAATATTATTTAGATTATTTAGATTTACATTGTATTTAGATTATTTATTTACATTTATATTATATTTAGATTATTTATTTAGATTTATTTAGAAAAATATTATTTAGACTATTTAGATTTATATTATATTTAGATTATTTATTTACATTTATTTAGAATCTCAAACAGTTCCATTTTTAAAGCACGTTAGCTCCGGAAACTACACGCAGACAACTCTTCGATTCATCGATTCCGCTATAGGAAATTTTCAAACGAATGCGATACGAGCGTATAACAAACTTGTATAAACAAATTCGTACAAACAAGAAGGCAGACTCACAGTTGCCAACAAATATGAGAAAGGACTCGCCGGATGAAATTTCATCTTCAGTTTCGACATATCCTGCATGTACAGTGAGTCACAAAAGTATTCGTACGCCGTGAACTGCCGCCTTTAAACAATTGATATTTGTCTACGATACGAGTCTCAAAAAATTCCTACCAACAGGAACCTACGTTAGGATTACGAAGCTTCCAAACTGACATAAACTTCATTGCAAAATAACGCGTCGATATAACAGAAATAAAATTCCACGTATTATACGTATTACAAATTATACAAATTATAATTATTATATAATTGATTGAGCCTCCCTTGCATTTTATAATACTTTTCACACGATCATGTTTATGACTGTGACATGAAATGTACCCGTAGACGACTGCTATCAGGTTGTCCGGAAAGTTCCTTTCGTTTTATAAGGAAATAATAGACGCACAATGTATTTTGTTTTGTGCACAAACATAACAATAGAAATATAACGAAGTGGATCATAATTCAATAAAATAATATAAAACAGAACTATTGCACGCTGGAATTAAATAACTGAGACAGATATTTCAATTAATCTTTGGGAGAAACAGTGGGTGGGTTTTGCTGCTGTTGTCCTCGCAGTTCTTCAGCAACAATTTGCACGCTAGATCCGCCTAATTTAGATTCCTGATACTAATAAAAGTCCAGGTACTAACTGACGTCCAATAGTTGCTCCTACTTGTGGATGGGATTCAGTTTCATTGATCTACTCATCTTCTAAGAAATCTTTTGCAGATTTATTAATTGATTGGTTAGATTAATATTTTTATAAAAATTATTAATAACTATTTAAAAAATGAATTTTTTAAATGCAAGAATAATTTGAAATAATTGAAAAAAAAGTACATTTTTTTCAGAAAAAATGTAAAAATAATTTGAAATAATTGAGAAAAAAGAAAATTTTTTGCAAAAAATGTAAAAAATTGATTTTGTAATATAATAAGTATATATTAATGTATTATTAATGTATATATTAATGTAATTTTACCAAATGTCTCGTTCCATTTGATACATTTTCATCCAACATCTACAAACCTGCTCCTTCACCAACCAGATGGAAAAGATTCCTCTTTGTTGCTATAACCAGTCGCGTGACACAATTCTAACCACGAACGAGATCACGTGAATCAGACTGTACCGAATTGTCGCACAATTTGTCTGTATTTGTTGGGTTGGCAACTAAGTAATTGCGGACTGTCATTAGGAGAACGACTTAGTCGCCAATCCGATGAAACCACGAACATCAAAGATATTTTATGTTCCGATACTGGGAATTTCTTCTTAATTGTTAACAATATTTCTTGCGTGTAAAAGTCGACGTTACAGCTTCAACGTGCTATTCTGTCGCAGCGGTGCGATCTTGTGATGTGTTTTATGCGGCGTATCAAAGGAGGACGAAGTCCAGGGTGAGAGCTTTATTCTGTCGACAGAAAGACGTTGCAAATGCGACGAGCAAATCGAACACGTTATTTGTCGCAAGAGAAACGTGTACACGGTGTATTGTATCGAGGTGAAAGGAAAGGTTCATAGAAAGCAGCATCACTGAAGTAGTATTTTTAGCTTCTACGAGGCTGCATTGTGTCGGGGTAAACACGACGAAGATATCACGCGATTCCTCGTGATTATAAAACCCGTGTTTCTCAACAAACTTTACCAGCTGTTTCCTTTGAATTTCTTACGTCGTCAGTCACAGAGGAACGATAGGAAATTCTAATTGAAAATTATAAATAAATTATTCTGGCGCGGTACTATAACGTGAATAACACATGATCATCGTATTTTTTATTTTAGCTGGATCTGACGATTCCAGCTATTTAACAAGAAATTAATAAAAATATGGAAATCTCTTGAAAATTAGAATATTCCAACAAATAAATTGTTCGTAACGCAAGGGAAAAGAGCGATGGCATATTTATGCGGCCCTTGGTTTCGCGCCGGCTCGTTTATTCTACGCCATTAAACGCGAAACGAAAACGAAACGTGTGATTGATAAAATCGCGAACGAGGGAAATCATTGAAAATTGAACGTCCTCGATTCCCTATTAACCCGTTAAGGTAGAAAATAGCGGTCCGCCTTTCCCCATCTGTCGATCTGTCCTATTTCCCTGGCAAAATGTAAAACGAGCACCGTAATGTAGAGTAGATCATCTCGTATATCGAGAAAAAGGAACGTTCTGTGTAGCTCGTCGAGCTATAAGCTTCGGCGTATCGATCGCTCGTAAAGCTTTGCAGCGCGTGCAAACATAGATTTCAGGAAACGGGAAAATACGCCAACAATTGCGAATATTGCGATACCTGTCGCACCACCAACTGCATCAGCCTTGTCTCTGCAAAGCCTCTTACGTATCGCGTTGATTAGCTTCGAATCTGCTTATACTGTCTCCTATATACACCGTGACCCGATAGTTAAGTATAGACGGCTGGGTTGCTTTTGAGATTCCATTAATTAAAGAAGCATTCCGCCGGCGATTTATCGAGTAGCAGTATTACCAAACCTAGCGACACGTTTGCCTTTTAACACGTTGGTCACCCAGCGTGATTCGGCTGAGTTTCCTGCGGGGCCCAAATCCGACCGCCGGTACGCAGAACGTAAATAGAGCGACAAGCGGCAATCATAATTTTCCGCCTTCGATTCATTGTAAAGAAAAGATTATTTAGTTCTGAAATGGAGAAAACGATAAGCTTTCCAGTTATAGTATTCCGAGTATTCAGATCTTTCATTTAGTAGACAAGCAAACTTGTGAGATTTTTTCATCCTCAAAATGTTCAGTAAACAGCGTAAAAATAAATTTGAAAGTGAGAAGAGTAGTAACGACGAAGTCTAAAATTATTGTTCCAAGTGGCCAAAATCAGCCCAAATGTGTTTGGAATGTTTTAACAAATGCGATATTGCATAATGTAATATTTTATCCAAAATATAAATTAGTAAAAAATACGGTATAATGTGTTTTTAATATTTTTATGTTGTATATCCTATATATAATATCGTATATTTGATTAACTGGAACGAGAAGAGCGTCACCCATATTTGGGTGACGGGGTCTCCGCGGAAGTATACCCGTCACATAGACATGGGTGACGTGGCGAACAACGTGTTTTAATTGCATGGGTCAATGTTGAAGCGTGTGGTAGGTTGCCTCGACCGGGCGAGAAAGAACAGATATATTGTATTTATTTATTTATTTATTTTTTGAGGAAATTTCCATTTGCAGATTGCGGGGGAAAAATATGACGAAACTTTGTCGATGAGAAAATTCTTTTTCTCGTCTTCGTGTTATCCGTTGGATGAAAAAGCGTACTTCGATATAACGTAGTTACAGCATACAGATCAATCTTTGGTTATTTTTATTTACGATCGTAGTACGAATTTTATATTCCATAAAAACAGAAAATTCTTGGGAATATTTCTTAGAAAATGTGGTGTTCTGCGAGGAGAGCACTCGATATTCACGTTAGGGGAGGCTATCGTAATATCTGCAGGTCGCGTGATGCTTCTGTTACTTAAACTGAAAGATTGAAATTAAACAAAAGCAAATTTCGATGAGATTTTATGAAAACAAGATTTTATATACAATCAGTTATAAGTTTATTATCTGTTAAATCATAAAAATTATTATTTCTTTAATCACCGGTCATTTTGACCACAGACGATAGGAAAAGGTGTACACAAAGTGCCGATGGGTTTAGTGTTAACACTAGAACTACCGATAGGCAACTCGAAGCTATTTCTACCAAAAATAGCCAAAATGACTAGTCTTTAAAAAAGACGTAATAGAATATTTTTATATTTATTGGTTTATTACTTCCTTACGGAAGCAATTCCATGTTATGTAGTACATTTTTGCTATTTTTAATCCATCTGCGATCATCATCCCTAAACGAGGGTTGGCACATTTATAAAATTGTAGGACCAGTCGTTTTGATTGCTATGGTATTTCTAGTGTCAACATCTAGCGATAGGGAATTTTCCTGATAACTGATGTCGTCATATGGAATGATACGCGGTAAAAATTTGAAAAACGTGTGGCAAGTTGTAGAAAACGAGGAAGCTGGTTAATTGGGGTTCGATAAACAGAGTGCAGGACTCCTGCACACTTTGACAAGTACCAGTCATTTTCACTGCTATTGGCATAAGCAGCCTTGATAGAAAATTATTTTCAGTTTGAATACATAAAACACAAAATAAAATTCATTGTATTATTCTTGCAAAGTCATTACATCATTGCGGAAGAAGATATAACACGAAGTAGGAACTGGAAAATAAAACTGTAAAACCACTCGATTTGGCTGGCGTGGTAATGTTAAATATTATTTAACTATAATACACATTTAACTATAAATTATCTCCGAGAAATTCTAAATAAAAATAGGGAAATTAAAGGCATGAAGGTCCTCGCGTAACGTTTACTATTATTTCTGTGTAACAAGTTGTCGTTATTTTGTAGGAAAACCTGACGAAGCAGGAATATCTGAAAGGCAGGAGAATCGCGATTATTCTTCGTCTGCGGATAAAAATCTCGTTATCGATCGCGGGGTAAAGTACTTTCGCTTAATCGAAACACCGATAGTTCGTAAATTCGCAAACTCCTTTAACGTCTGTCTGGCCGCTCGGTGTGAAAGTAAAACACGCGACCTATAACAACTGTCAACAACACGTACGATTGTCGTACGTGCTTATTACCGTGAAATATAATTTTCACTGGGTGTCCACTGCACGACGTTATTAATGTTGCATTAAATCGATGAAACACGCGTGCGAAGACCGCCTTTCGAAACAAAGCAGCCTTGCAAGCTCGGGACCAAGTCGTCTAGCCATGATATTTCCTGGAAGATACGACGACATCCCCGAGGGAAAACGAGCGAAACTATCGCCCAGGTACGCGTGTCCTGGATCGATGTATCGATTCCTTTGAAATTATGTACAGCCCTTTGCCGAAAACACGTAGACGCGGTGGGTTGTACACATCACGGAACGACCAAGCACGGCGGCTATTCGCAGCGACACGATGTTCCGCAGATATTTCAAAAGCGGACCGTGCACGTGTAACAGTTGCTCGATTCGTGCTACGCCACGGCGTCAACGAATAAAAGAAAATCGACGTATGACTGCAAGGCGAACGAAAATCGTCGAGCCAGCGGGCCTGTTTCGTAAATAGAATTCTCCTTCTTTCGGATATTTCGCGATGGAAATGTTAAGCGGAGAAGAGAGATGTAACGTCGCTACGACTGCGTTACGAAGAGAACTCGCTTTTGTTCGACGATGTGATAATATTGGCTTGGCAACTAAGTGATTGCGCATTTTGTCATTGGATGGTATTGCCAAGATCCGCAGTCTCTTAGTTGCCAACCCAATACACAGCTCCAACATGTACAAATTTAAAAAAAATGATACAAAATAAAATTGATACAAGAAATTGTACAAAAATGATAAAAAAATACTGAAATGTCAGTTTTCTAAAAGTATTGGGTTGGCAACTAAGTGATTGCGGATCTTGGCAATACCATCCAATGACAAAATCCGCACAATACACAACTGCAACATGTACAAATTTAAAAAAAAAAATGATACAAGAAATGGTACAAAAATGATAAAAAATACCGAAATGTCAGTTTTCTAAAAGTATTGGGTTGGCAACTAAGTGATTGCGGATTTTGTCATTGGGTGGTATTGCCAAGATCCGCAGTCTCTTAGTTGCCAACCCAATACACCTCCAACATGTACAGATTTAAAAAAAAAATTATACAAAAAATGGTACAAAAATGACAAAAAAATACCGAAATGTTAGTTTTCTAAAAGTATTGAGTTGGCAACTAAACGATTGCAGATTTTGTCCATACCGCCTAATTGACATTCGAGCACGAAGCAAGAACGAACTTAACCAGTTGACTGTTTTCCACGTGTACATTGGAAACAATGGGAAAATATACACATACAAGCCTGACATTTGTGTTAACTGGCTTCAGCGAGGAGGATAGTTATGTAGTCGAAAGAATAATAATACCAATGATTGTAAGAGTGTAAGAAGTTTCAAGTATGTTTGCTAGTGTTTCAGACAAAGGTATTTATTGTGTGCGCCAATACGTGGTGCAGCAGCTTTAAAACATACAATGAATGAAATTACTATCGATTCGTTCGCTGTATTTGTAGGTTGCATCGGAATTTCATTTTTCCATTTCAAGAACGTTCCAATGTATGTATATTTTAAGGACGCAACACACACCATTTTAGCACGAATATATATAATGGCTCATTGTAATAACCTCAATCTGTATCAGATTGTATTAGAGTGCTGCTTTTGCATTGAAGTAGAACAAACGCGTATCTCAACAATGTATCTCGTAACATTAGTTGCGGAAAATTGCTTTGCTACAAATGTTCTCTCTTCTCTCTCTCTCTCTCTCTTTGGTGGATCTATGGTTTTAGGTGGGTTTTCCATATCATAACCGTGCTGAGACAAGCACGATAGAAACTAGAATAAATCGAACATTGCCGACTAAAATATCGAACCATCTGGCAACTATTTGGATTCGAACCGAGAACCTCTGGATTATGAGGCCGAGCCCCAGCCGACGAGCCAACGTGGCTCTCAGTGATATAAATTATTCCTGTCATACATTTTAAGGGAGTGAGTTTAGAGATAGTTGAATAAAAGTGTTGGAAAATTGCTAAGGAGAATTCTGTTAATTAGCAACATTTTGCAGAATGTAACACTGAGTTGAATAATAAAATTACCTTTACGTGGGAGGCAACTAATTTTATTAAAAGATATATTAAATTATTAGGATTAATTTATCAAAATAATCTTTTAATAAAATTACTTTTACGTGGGGGAGGTTAATATGTTTGGAAGAATTTTTTACTTATTTTCTGTGTATATATACTTGTACATATTGTGTATTTATATACACTACACGTATACACTTTGTGTATTTGTATGAAACTTGGAAGAAAAATTGCAATAAGCGGATGCAATTTAGAATGTAGGGTTAAGTTTGATTAATTAGTTAGAATATGTACAATTAACATTATGTGATGAAAATAATATAAACAGACGTATAGGTACGTATAATCACATTTCGACTGCGATAAAAGTTAACATTAATTTAGTGTACATTGTACACTACGTACAATTGTAACGTACATTGCACGTGTTCTTGGCTCTAAGAAATAGCAAATTGTTCAATTCGTTTAAGTGGTGGCTCTTCAATATGCCATAGAAATTTGATACAGCGAATTGGAAATAAAGTTTTTACACGCGTCAAGGTGAAAGAAAAATTGACTTCTCCTAGTTTCGAGCATCGAAAAATTACAATTTTCTGATTAATATAGACAACAAATCGGTGGAAAGATTTTCTAAGAATTTACGTAGGGGCTGAGATTGCAAGAAAGAAAAGAAGCGCGCCGTCCCATTTTTCCGCGTTAGTATCTAAGAGATACTCTGTGGCGATTAATTTCTAAAATCCAGAGCTCTTTAGAACAGGCAATGTGAAATTTGTCGCCAGTTAAATCGTGTTCAACATGTAACAATAGAAAAATCCATTGTCCCGCCGTTTCAAAGAGGATATAAGCTAGTGGGCGATAAATTTCCCCTCCGGTTCTCCTCTTTTAATCTTCTTTCACAAGTGCTATTAATATCCCGCAAGAACGTCCAGTAAAAAATCGCTGGTTGTTTATCAATCCGCGAAATAGAGCTCCTCCCCTTTCCCTGTCGAGGAATATTCACCAAGGTAGAGTAAATAAAGCAGCATATTTGTCTTAATAGGAATCAGCCAAGCAGAAGGAACAATCGAGGGGTAAGTTCCCATTGGATGTGGGAGGGAGAATAGCAGCGAAACAGGAGAGAAAAAGAAGGAAATAATAAAAAGGCAGAGATAATACCTCGTTTTCGTAGAACGCGAACAAGCCGGCTGTGCTCGGAAATGGAACAACGTAATCCCATTTCGGCTTTCTTCCCTTCAGTTCCAACGCCAGCAAAGAGTTACTAATGAGTAGAATGGGAAAACCGCGACGAGAGAATATGCAATTCCCTCCGTCATTGCCCCTTAATTGCGACGGTAGAACGAGGGGCAGCAGTGTCTTGAATTTTTACCACGTGGCAACGCGCCGCTATCATCCAGAGTCGCAGCAGTCTCAACGCGATGTCGACTGAACGCGAGAAAAAAAGAATGTTGAAAATTGTGGGTCTTAATCGCCGAAATATATGTATAGAAACATTAACATTACACTTGGAATTGATGTAAAAATAGTTTCAGATTTGTTTAATTTGTGATGTTCAAGATATTCGTCGATACATATTTGCACGAGTCTCAGCACTCTCTTTGTCTCGCCATCTTCCATATCGCACTGACAACGGATCAGTTACATTCGTCTGTTATTCGAGACGCACTCATATTCACATACGTGTACCACTACTCCAATCTAGCGGCCAATCTAGCACACAAAATTATACATATCTCAATAAGGAAGAAGAAAAAAATCCCAGCCGTGACGTTTACCACGCTGCGATGAAGTCATCGTCGAAGACGGTTTCGTGGATTTCGACGGACGAGAGCTTCGAAACGAATGATAAACCGCGGACAGGCCGCGAAACGAAAGGAATCGTTAACTCGATAAAAGCGTGAAGCTTGTCGGAATTGCGATCGTGAAACAGAAACGATGGGAAAGCAAATCGTAAAACGTGAGTTTATCGAAACGTAGAGCAGAGAGACGAGGCTTCCAGTCGATTGTGAAAAATACGCCAACGAATTGGCTATTCATTACGACTGGTTCCGCGGTTGAATACCGAAACGGGGCGAAAGGGCAATTCCCTTTTTGTCAGCCAGACATCGAAAGGTGCCGGGCTTGCAATTTATCGCCATGCACGACCACACGTACACAACTTGCAGCCATGCATAATGTATCCTGGGACGAGTCTTAGAGAGAAGACGCACAAAGGCAGCCAATTTGCCTGGCTTTTGTCATTAGGTGGTAATGACAAGATCCGCATTCACTTCAACCCAATATTAACTTTTAAAATTGCTACGGATAACTTCGAGCCGAGCTATCTTTACCACGTGCCAACTCGCAACAGGCTAAATATGTAAGTACAGTAGTACTGTACATAAAGTGTGTCCGCGATGTTAGGAACGCGCGTTGTTATCCTTTGTGCAACGTCGACCTCGACGATCGCGTACCATGAACCTACCTCTCATTTAACAAGACACTCCACGTGCTTTACATTCTTCTTTCTCTCTTTGATTCTTCGTTTGTGTGGTCATTATGTATCGTAGATATTTCTTCAAAAATGTATCAACATGTTGTGTAATTTCCACTATATTTCAAATTGCAGCAGTAATTTTAAATGTTCTCTCGTATTTGATAAGTAGCTTTGCAATTAATTTTTAACAAGCACACGCGTGTTTTATCATCCGAACAATTCGATTTGCCGAACCATCCCAGTCGCATTGGTTCGGACAATCGACGCTTTACCCTAATTTCTTCTAATGATGTTCATATGTGAATTTGATAATTTTTCACTCGTATACACAGAGGATACTCGGTGCAAAAATGAAAAGATAAACTGGTGGGATGATGCCTGTGGCTTTTATACGAGTAGTATCCATATATTGGGTTGGCAACAAAGTGTCATTAGGTGGTATATAGTTGCCAACCCAATATAAAAATCTTTTTCACATTGCGTGAAGGAATCCTAAGGACTTGCACGCTATTTCTTTGTAACTACGTATACGCATCTCTTCTTCTACCCAGATGCTGTAACGTCATGAAGTTTGGAGAAATTTGCAATACTAAACTACTTTTCGAATTAATGGAATTTTTACGCGCTCCTTTTCGCTTCACTTCACTCTTTTTTTTTTATCTGCTTCGTTCTTATTTCAATAGTATCGCAGATAAAAGCATTCACAGTACGAGGAATAAAGTGGACCTGAAGAGAACGCAGGAGTTTGGTTTATCATGTTATAACGTGATTATTTAGCGAGCAGGATATGAAAAATTCAGCGTACGAAGAACGAAGGGAAAGCATTCGGTTTAAAGGACTTCGTCAATGTCTCTTGACGCAAGTCATCGATAGACGGTCATTATCATATATCATAATAATTGTCCTTGCCATGTTATTGTATTATAATGTAACCTAATTCCATAAGTTTCACTCTACTTATTCTAATTCAGAATGAACCCTGCCAGTTAATAAGCCACGTAGAATAATTTAATTGCATCCTATTGTGATCAATTTTATGGAGACCAAACTTGATCGAATTAATACGACCCAGAATTTGTCATTCTCTCTACCTTTTAACTTCCTATTCTTCTCAAGACACATAATCATACAAACTTCTAATTTAGCTTAAAAATTCACTTAAAATTCTCTAACGAGAATTGATTGTAAAATAAACGCAAATAAATAAAAAAAAAAGTTGTAAGGGCGTCTGTCTTGAAAAGTCGCGCCTAAAGTTCAGAAGCAAATTGTAGCTAGTGAAAAACAAGTGTTAAGAAATAAATTCTCTCTTTTTTATCTTTAAATCTTCGGTTCCCTTTTTTTATTTTACATGGCAACCGACTGGTCGTCTCTTGTTGCCACGTGTTTACTTCCCAATGGCTGATGCGATTCTTCTTCGTCCGGAAACATCTTCAATCGAACTGATATTTTAAAGTTGGCTAACGTCCTGGACGTAGCCGATCGCAAAGATCGCATCAGACAAATGTCTGACTTGTTTGATCCTTGCACCACTCGGTCGGCAATGTATAGAAATATGTATAAAGCTTCAACAAGTATAATTTTTGTGAAACGTGCACCTGCTCGACTTTGCACCAAAGTGTTCAACTACTCCAAACATGTTGCTTGAGGCGTATCATTTGACCATGTATAAATCTCGCAATCCTAAGAGCTGTGGCTCGTTCGATTCGGATTATAATATTAGCATCGTTGAAGAATAAGCAGAAGGATAAGGCAGGCGAAAGAAGAGGCGATCATCGTGACCGTGCAGATGATCCACGACGTAATGCAAACAAGATTGCGCAACAACGCGTGCGTAATTCTGGTTGAGACATTCGGATAATTCGAGGCTGTGGTTTGTGGACGGCAGAGCATGCTCGTGACGCTAATTACAACGAATGCCTTCGAGTGGATCACGTTTACAGCGGAACTGATATCGCCATGCAAAACGTACATGCATATAGTGTTACTAAACATTGTTTAGAGACAGCAGCAGACCGTACATTGTCATGGTGCAGTGTATAATGTTAAATATCGATGAAGCAACTTTACATTTTAGCTTTACATTTTCAGCAACAATTTAATTGAATTACTTGCGACGCGCAGCTGAGACTCGTATAATTTTCATTGGCTGTCTCTGTGCGACTTTCGAGTACAGAAATCTGGTTTTTTCGGTTCACTTTGCGAGAAAAACATTTCACCAGCTGCACAGCAAACAGCATTAAAAAGCATTGAAAAACTGTTCGGCTTTCGAAGTACCATGACTCACAAAAACTTTTTACTCAAATGAAACTAACGACTAACAACTTTTTGCTATATTTATCCGGAGTACTCTGCTATATTTGTCTTATTGTTTGACTAACGTATCGCTGAAACGATTACCCGGTGCCTGCAAGTAAATTATTTTTCGTTGTAATGATCAATCTTCAGCGACCTTGAATGCCCATTAATCACGTTACATGCGTTTTAAAATTGGTTATTTTCACTGGCAAAAATACTGTCACACGCGTCGCAGCGCATCCCTTTCGAGCCAAAACAACGTTGAACTCAATCTCCTGTTTCCATTGATAAAATAGACGTCGCTTATTTCGGTTGCTCAATTCTCTATGCGAATAATTGATATCAATTCCATCACCAGTACTATTATTCATGCGCTACTTTAAACGCTTTATTTTCGTTTCTACCTGTTGAAAATTCCCATGTTTTTATGTTAGAATTTAATCTTAAAGTTAAGATTAATAATCTGTGGAAGACACAATGTTTGTGTTAAAATAATATTCAGTGATATTTATTAAACAGAACTAGAAGACCAAATGTATATAAGTGAGTGAAATAATTAACAAAATATGCAAGAATTGTTGACAATTGGCCAGTTACTCTCAGACTAGACTTAGGTAGTGACCCATGATCCCTTAAATACTTTGAGTCCCACTCTCTATACAGTAATGTATAATATCGTTGTATTGCAACATTTTACCAAATGTCTCTTTCCATTTGACACATTTTCATCCAACATCTACAAACCTGCTCCTTTACCAACCAGATGGAAAAGATTCCTCTTTGTTGCTATAACCAATCGCGTGACTCAATTCTAACCATAAACGAGATCACGTGAATCAGACTGTACCGAATTGTCGCACAATTTGTCTGTATTTATTACCACCTAACCATTACCACATAATTGCAAAATCCGCAATCACTTAGTTAACAACCCAATATTAACACTTTACTTTAGCATACGTCGACTCTGTTTCGGTTTAGATTGGTATAAATTGGTATAAAACTGTGGGAGCTTCCAAAGCAACGCAACTGAGCAAGGTACCTTAGTACTAAATAACAAATTACTGCTCAAATAATGAGAAAGATCGTCGGTGACAAAAAGCAGATTAATCGGCTATCAGTCGATAAGCGTCAGCGACAAAAAGCCGATTAATAGGCTATCGATCGATAAGTGTCAGCGACAAAAAGCCGATTAATCGGCTATCGTTCGGTAAAGCGTTAAGGCGACCGAGTGTATTGTCAGAAACGTAAGAGGAAACGATGTTTGAACAAGCCTGTAGGCCTGAAGATAACGGATCAGGAGATCGATAATTTATGGTGGCAAACAGGCTGTGAGCCGACGACGCATCGCATTCATACCGGCGACGATACTCAGCGATGCAAATGGGTTGCTGCACACCATCGATGCGGCTGGATGGCGCAGTCAAACACCGGCAATACCTGAGCTTGACAGCCGGAAATGCGTAGGCTGGCATCGCGATGTGTCGCGGTTGTTTCGTTGTTTGACAGATGTGTTTCTGTTGGCCAAGAGTGGATTAGACGAAACTAACATCGGTGTCCTTGAATGCCGATATCGATATCCGAGGATCCTGAAGGCGCGGTCGTATGGCGCAACCAACGATTCGGTTTATCGTGTCTCCTCGACGTGTATCGCCATCCTGGCCAACGACAGCTGACTATATTTATGCCCGTCGATGCCTATTCATGCGAATTCCTGTTTGCCACGATCCTCGATTATCGATCATTTCGACGATTAAAATTAGGCAAGCTTCCGCCCCTAAGGATTAAGGATTTGTTTCACGATACAGATGTTTGAAGAAAGAAAAAAATTACAAGCACAGGCGATTAGTTGTTTCGTTGTTTCTGGAACGACGAAGTGTGATGGGAATAAAATTGCAAACTTGACCACATTCCAGCAAACTGCGATAAATAAGTCTGCGAATATACTCGAATTATTTGAGTGAGAAGTCTGAGTGAATATTCTCAGTGCGGTCGCTAGTCGCTGTAAGCTGCGTGTAATGTTTAAATAAATAAATAAAAGTACCTTAACACATTGCGCTCAGCGCGCTCCCAGGACCTGCACATTTTTCAACGCTCCGGGAACATTCTTGGCAAGCAATAGGATGCATATATGCAGATTTTTAATTTGCATTTGGAATTATATTTTTTATTCAGTCTTCTTCTATGTCTAATTGCATCACTTAATTCAAGAACGTTGCTGCTATCACTAAATTCATGTTCGTCGCAAGTGTTGTTTGGTGCATCAGATGGATCATCAAACAACAATTCGCTTTGATTTTCATTTTCTTTACATCTATGTGTCATTTTGCTACTTTTATAGAATTACGGCCTATTTCGTAAAATAATTTTTGTCATAAATTATCAGTAACAGATAGAAAATGTAAATGATTTTTAAAAAGCTGTTTCCTTACAAATTAAAACACGAATTTTGAAATAACAAAATGTACAACAATAAAACACTTTATAGGGTACTGTAGACGATCGGCACAGATCTACCGATGTACTGGCTACACTGGCTGATTGCTTTTACATGCTTGGAATGTCAACATTCAGTTGTTTTGCTACTCATTTGTCACAAGAATGCGCAAGGTTTCATTATCCTGGTAACGTAACAAAAACATCTGTCTCTGGTTGCTTAAGTCATCGATTCAGTCGAAAAAACACGGAAACATTCGGCTCGCAAAAAACGAGACATCTCGTGACCCGTACGCAATGTGTTAACAACAAGAAAATATATACAACCGTATTATTAGCCGGAAACTTCTATAGTCAGGAAATTAATCGTTGATCGTTGACAAATCGATCGTTGTCTTAAACGTTGATACAACTGAAGAAACAGCACGCACACAACCAGAAAATTCCTAAATAAAGAAATTCAAATTATCGTTGCGCAAGATTATTGTGCAAGAAGTTAATAATTCAAGTGATCGCTAGACTGTCGCTTGCGCTGCATATTTATGCATTTTTCGGCAATTTCACATTCGCAAAATCTACACAGCGCATTACGAATCTGCATACAATATGCAAAAATATATACATCCTAACTTCTCATTAACCTAATCCTTGTAGTCCTTCGAGCTTCTCGAAAAAGCTCCAGTCGTTTGGTCCAATTTTCAAAAGTTGTTCCGCTGTAACGGGTGTACGGATGCTTCTGTACATTACACACGGAACATACGAATGGAAAGACGAGAATCTTCCAAGATAACTCGACGTATCTTGCTACGTTCACTCGAACAACGTGCACGTGACTCAAGGATTATCCGTGTCCTTGGCTTCACAATGGTTAGATTACAGGTGCGATAACACGATTTCAATTACCCGAAATTCATCGGGATAATATGCAAATGAAATTTCGGATCAAATTGGCGTTGGCGTCTATCAATGGCCAGCTTCTAATTCGCGTGACTAATACATCTACACAGCGTTTAAGTGGTGTGGCAAGGAGAAGGTTGGTATAGGTTAAGGAGTTAGAACGAACAGGCGAGTGAATTGATTCGGCACGACCTTGCTATCCGAATCATCGTATTGTACTGGAAACACACAGAGTGATAAAAAAAAGTAACGAGTTCGCGAAATGGTCGGCGTTGTATTTTAACTGCGCCGGCCTTCACCTGTTTTGCAATCGATAGCCGACTGAAACGTTCTAGTTGCGTCTCTGTTGCACCGAGTTGTTGCACGCTACCTTGTGCCACATTCAACCACTTTATTTCAATGTTAGCATTTGTACAAAGGAAACGGAGACACCTTTAGCCCGGTAGAGTTGTCTCAATATCAAGAAATTTGAATGACAGTGATAACGCAGAAGGAAAACGCTTTTCTTCTGTGTGATGTTACTTTATTTTCCTTTTTTTTCTTTTTTCAACTATTTCGAAGCCACGTTTTACCAGTTTCCTTCGACTTTGCGCAAGATTAATCCTCCAAAGTATGAGACACACATTGGTTATTACTGTTGAAGTTGAGGTTGACTGATTGAAAGACGAGTGGACGAATTTGTAATAGAAAAGTATATTGAAATAATTAAAGGTATAAGTATGAGCTGGGTAGGTCAGTATAGTGCTGGTGTATAAGATTTTTGTATTCAACTGGGTTGCCTTCTTCTCATTTAGGAATTGTTAAAAATAGAACCGAGTACCGCGATTCGAACCTGAGTCCTGCGCGTTCGTAACCGATTACGCTAACCACTGCGCTGCAGTGGTCCAGCACAGCATAGAGTCTTTGTATAGCAATAGGAACCGTTGGAAAGTTTTGCTGTCGAGTGCCGTTACAAGTATAATGTATAAGTTTATGCTGATTCTGATCCTCACTCTCATAATGTTACAATCAAACAGAAAAATAGGGAGCACGTTTATATATTTATAGCAAAAAGACATTAGCAAAAAGGTTAACCTTATAGCTTTGGTTAGAGGCTACAGGGAACATAAATAGAAATCTGTTTACTAGTTCCTTTGTTCCTAGACCTGGCAACCCAAAACATAATGTATATTCAAGGGTACAATAATATGCACCTCTGCTTATTTAGAAAATTTCTGCGTAGCAGCAGTCTCCAGGTCACAGATATAAATAAATAAAGATGTAGAGTTTTTCTTGAAGTAGTTACTTCAACAGAAAATATTCATCAAGAAGAAAGGAGTAAGAGGATGAAAGGAGGCCAATGGAAAAATGAGGCAGAAGATAGAATACAGTGAGAATTAAAACAGGAAAGAGAAGGAAGATACAGAATCTTTCCTTCAGGTATTTGACTTTCTTACAATTTCATTCAAATTTTGGACCATACCCAGTATATCGCCTATTCATAATTCAATTTTTAGCATTATTGGCGTGAATGGAATGGAAAATGTTGAGGTTGAGGTTGACTGATTGAAGAACGAGTGGATGAACTTATAATAGAAAAATATATTGAAATAATTAAAGGTATAAGTATAGATCTATGCTGATCCAGATCCTCACTCTCATAGTGTTACAATAAAATAGAAAAATAGGGAGCATGTTTATATGTTTATATCAAAAAGACATTAGCAAGAAGGTTAACCTTATAGCTTTGGTTGGAGGCTACAGAACATAAATAACATAAATAGAAATCTGTTTACTAGTTCCTTTGTTCCTAGACCTGGCAACCCAAAACATACTGTATATTCAAGGGCAGAATAATATGCACCTCTGCTTATTTAGAATATTTCTGCGTAATAGCAGTCTGCAGATCACAGATATAAATAAATAAAGACTTTTCTTATTTTACATTATCTTATAGAGTTACGTATGATCCATTTTGCTGCGATAGAACTGAGCTAGAAAGAAGCTTTTACGACCATTCGATACCCAAATAATCTGATAAAATAAACCGAGTTCTGGTTTTCTAAAAATTCAGCTTGCAATTAACTCGGTTTCTAAGCATCGCTTGAAACAAACGTCCCGGAAACTGTTCCACGTTTATAGCTGTTCGAAGTGCAACAAACGTACTTTTAAATCCTGCGAAGAGAAGAAGAAGAAGAAGAAGGAAGAAGGAGAAAAATAAGTGGTAGGAAAGTAGAGCATAGGAGAGGGGATAGAAATAAAAATTCCCCAATAACAGGGAAGTTGCGCGAAAAAGGAAGCAACGAGAAGATATCAATGAGACCTTTTTTCCTCGACATTAGTTATCCGTTTGAAAAAGCTCGCTGTTCATCCTTCGTTTAATAGAAATCCGATGCGGCTGCGATTGCATTCTTACGGCACAAACACGTTCAGAGGGGCGGATTTAGATGCAAACTACTTTTTGAAGTACTAACTCTTCTGCGACTCTCTTGAAAGCACGTGCGATAAGCCTTCGATCTGTTTAATCCCCCAGGTCGTGTTTCAGTTCTCCCTTTAGCGAACCTTCTGCACGATCCATCTTTGTTCGTAGCGGAGAACACGTTCCCTTCGTCTTAATGAAATCGCCTGAACGCGCGCGTAAATCGCGCCAGCGCAACTTCCCGCTTCCTACCATCGATCGCGATATTTTTAATTCGCATGATCGTCTTCAAACGCGTTGCGTTTCTTCCCGCTTACCAACGATACACCACTCTCATGGCGAAAGGAGACGCGTCAACCGGATCCAATGCAATCTCCTGGCTTGGCAACTAAGTGACTGCGGACTTTGTCATTGGATGGTATTGACAACTCCGCAATCACTTAGTTGCCAACGCGATAGTCGAACGAAAGGAAGAAATCTGCGGGTAAAAAGATTTTATAACTCGACGATAGACACGGGCCAATCCTGTTTCTGGGCTTAAGGCGGAGCAACACGCGAGCGGACTTAAACTTTTCGTATTCTGTAAATCCGGCTACCGAAGTGGATGTTCTTCTGGTGGTCGTATCAAACGCTCGACCCGATAAGTCGTCCCTTTTCTTCTCTCCACCGTCATATTTTTCTTCCTTGCTCGCTCACATTCTCTTTCTTTTTTACATTCGCTGGTCTATTCGCGTATCCTCGTCGCCGGAGAGCCCATCTTCATCATTCCGGCGTTATCCTCTTTCCTGGCGCGCGTTGTCGCGCCAGAAACTTAGAACCATCCCTCTGATTATGTTTTTACCGTCAAGTCGGCTTCTTTCAGCCCGGAAATTACTTCCACCCCGCCGTCTCTCTGCCCTGCGCCAACCAGCCGGTCTCACCTCTTCTCTCCCTTTCTGCTCTACGTTTCCCTCGCTCCGTCGCAGATTTTCCGCAAAGTAATACCGTTTTATGCCCCCTAAAGATCCTCCTGCAGCGACTATCTAAGCGACGGATAATCGAGTTCGTTCAACGCCAGGCAAATAACTCGTTGGAAAGGGAAACGGTGCCGGTTCCACCGTTTTTCTTCGGTTTCTCTGAGTGTCGACGCCAGTGTGTTAACCTTGGACACGCGCGTTTCACCTGATACGAGACGATATCTAAAGACGAAGAGAATTGGTAGGAATTTGTCGAGGTTGAAAATGTTGGCGGATTTTAACGATTGGAAGGAGCGGCGCATTTCTGTTTTACCTGCGATTTAATTAAGTTTACACAGAGATGGCGGAAGTAGTTTATGGTTTGCGTAGGTCCGGTTACTTTCATATAAAATAGTCCCCCGGGCGAAATTAAAATTCCCATGAAATTTATAGCTTCGTTTAAAGCTGTCGTGTCGTAGCTGCAAACGAGAACGTAATCTACGTTTTCCGATCCATTTCATAGTATTTCGCATTATGCTCGCGTAGTCTTTGCTGATATTAGGTTGTCCGAAAAGTTTCTTTCGTCTCACAAGCTGATAATAGATGAACAATAATTTCTGTTTTATTAAATTAATCCATATGATCCATTTCGTTATATTTCTATTATTACGTTCTTGAATAATTCAATAAATTAATATAAAATAAAAAACATTGTGCGTCTATCATTTCCTTATACAACGAAAGAGACTTTCCGGACAACCTAATAGTATACGACACTAGCAATATGATATTGATATGTTGAGAATTGCATCTCAATCGCCGAAATATATGTATAGGAACATTTAGATTATTCTTAGAATTGATACAAAAATAGTTTCAGGTTTATTTAATTTGTGATGTACAAGATATTCGTCGATGCACATTTGCACGCGTCTCAGCACTTTCTTTGTCTCGCCATCTTCCTTATCGACGGAACAGTTGCATTTTGTTTTACGAAATGCTGTTCACGCACATACTCCAACACACCCATACTCATATACGTGTGTCACTACTACACGGCTAATCTAACGTAGCACACAAAATTACACATATATCTCAATAGTATGTAATAATAAAAGCCATAACTGTTCGAATTCCTTCGTAAATCGTTACGTACAGATAATGCACGAGGACTAGAGGCAGAAAACACGATCAGTCGTACTTTCTATCGCAGTCGTTTCACGCATCTCTGTCACTCGAAACTCATTCTTATCGTCGTGGCAACTAAGTGATTGCGGATTTTTGATTTTGCAATCCATTTTGCCAATATTTAGTATTAATAAAAAAGTCATACGAAATTCTCCTTCTCGTAATATGAGGTACACTGTCGTCTTGCTTATCCGAGACCAGTTTAACCAAAGCTTCGTATTGTCCGAGGTGCTTTGAGCTTTACCATAACAGCGTCTTTTTTTCAAAAATTTATCCCAAGGGAAATGTAAGGAGTCAGATATTATTTATTAAGACAGTTAATCAAACTTCCAATCGAATTAACAGTTAATGAAACTGGAGTACATGTGTAGTGTACTACATTATACTGTGCACGCACATATACTCATGCTCATATACGTGTGTCACTACTACGCGGCTAATCTAGTGTAGCACAGAAAATTACACATATCTCAATATATTTACCGAATAATTTGCAACTGTAAAATACAAAATCTGCAGAGTTTGAAACAGTCGGTAAACACGAGCTTGCGATGGAATATCCTCTGCATCGTATAATTCGTAATCTCTCTGAATTCTGTATTCTTCGCCAAATACAAACACATTTTTCATAAACCGCCAGTTTCCACGTCGGTTATCTCTCTTATGCGATTGCCTGCCTTTGTTAATCTCTATGAAAAACATCCAATTAAGGGAAGAAATCCAAGCGTTTGCTAAAAGACATTGTCATCGAAAATTCCCACATGATGTTGCCCTCGTTCATAACGAAGCCTGCGCTCTTCTCTGCAACAGTCTTTCTCATATTTTCGCCAGTTTCCCTCGTCCTGCTAACTGTTATTGCACTCAAAATGATGAGTCGCGAGAAAACTCTCCAATACCATTCTTTTCCTCATATGTTTCTCAAATTGCTTACAAAGCAACGCAACTGAGCAAAGCACCTTAGTACTAAATAATAAATTACTGCTCAGATAAGGAGAAAAATCGTCGGTGAAAAAAGCCGATTAGTAGGCTATCGATCGGTAAAGTATTAAATAAACGACGCACCTCGTAAGCAGATCGTACTGTCGGCAGACGACGTGCATACTTGCTGGCACAATTTAAAGGGAGAATCGTAAGCGTTCAAACAGACGCTTGGCGCGTTACGACCCAATAAAATCGAACATGTCGGTGTGAAAATGGCGATGTGACTCTCTCGGCGAAAATAATTTGCTGGAAGATCCCAGACGTTTCCCTTGCCGCTAGAATCCCTCTTTGGCCGGTAAATCAAACGCCGGTTCCTCTCAGCCGTAATGAACACGAAGGAAAGAAACACAGCAGGAAATGGCGATAAAAATTGTCAGAATTTGGTCGATTGATAGAAGCAATTTCAAGGGTCGTTAAGTACGTCACGCGAGCAAATTGGCTGAGATTTTTCCGCGATAACCGAAGCAGCCGCGATAGAAACGTCGCGTTAGGTTGCAGCGACTGTTTCGAAGAATCGTTGGTCTGTTGAAAAATACAAGAGCTTGCGGAAAATCCTGCGAGATCGTGGACGATTCTAGCGCGAGATAACGTCGCTCGTTTGTCCTCGACAAGCTTCTGGGTAGCGTGCGGAAACGCTTTCGCGGCAGCGTCTTTCACCGTCGACGACGACGACGACGACACAATCCAACGCGGGCATCCACGGACCTACGTTGCCGTGTCATTGTCTCTTGAAAGCCGACAAAGCGCGTCCGATTATTTTCGCGTTCTGTCGAGACAGCCCGACCCCTTTGTTCATTTTCAATGCCTTGCCTCAGCTCGATTCATCCTTTCCTGCCCCGATGTCCTTGCTCGCAAAACCCAGCCAAGAAATATCACGGGTCGTGTACCACCCATGGCTCATAATAAATGAAGAGTCGAATATCGGATGGAGGCTGCCGCTTTTGTTCCACTTATCGGCCAGCTGTTGTCATCTCCCGGACCAGCCGACCAGGTGGCACATTTATCTCGGCGCAAATAGACAATGAGTGGAAATTAATATCTTGAGAAGTCAGAGAAGACAGGAGTCACGCGATCGCGCTGCTTCAAAGTCTGCGGCAAGGTCTCTCTTTTTAATTATTCGCGTTTGTTAGCCAAACGATCGCTCGATCCAACCATCGATCTGTCTCGCTTCCAGGGACCTCGCTGCTAGGACCGAAGTTGCGCGCAGCAGCTTCGTACAACGTGGCAGCAATTCTTTGAGTCTTGTGTTTGGTCGTCCGAGTCTCTTGCTTTCAATGTGTTGCTGATTTTCATCTTTTCGCGATCGCAATAATATTTTTGCAGCTAAACGATGCGAAAAAGTTAGCGGAAGCTTCAATCTGGTGGTACAGTAGTCATATAGTTAATCACGGGAAGGACTAAATCCGTGAGAAATAACTCACTCGGGAAATAACGATGCTATGTGCTTTTAAAATTTCCCAGGGAATATCATGCAGAAGCTGCATTTTTAAAAGATCAACTTGAAACATTTGTGGAGCAACTATGCACTTTAATACCTTCGTTAATATCTTTATGCGGAGAATACAGTGAACGATTGGATGGCAATCTTCTTTCAGACTGATGCGTCTTTGTGCATAAAACTGCTGAAGAGGATCGAAGGCAAACGGTGACCGTTAGAAGATATCGTTTCGAAAGAGGAAAATATGAGATATGGTGAGAGGGCCAGCCACTTTCGAAATCGATGGAAGCATCGACTCTTGATCAAAGAGCAGGAGGCTTTCGTGACTGAAAGGATTCGTTGCGAGGTCCGAAACGCTGTCATTTCCCAGCGGAAGTGGGTTCCTGCGTGAAGAATGTCAAAGCTAACTGGAGAGAAAAGACGAGGAAAGGCGAGCAGACGAGAGAAAGATTGAAAGCCTCGGTGAAAACGGAAGATTCTGCCCATAGGATTCTTCACGCATATTTCATTCCAAACGTGTCTCTCTTTTATCTTCTTTTTCATTCGACGTATACATATTATACGCGTTACACGTATTATATATCGCAGGATTTTACTTTTTATCGAACCGTTTAAATATACATGGTGTGCAAAAAACAAAGATGAGATACGGTCCATGGTGATTAGAGTGCGGATACTTACGCAAATTGACATTCTGCGATTTTATACCGTCGACTGAAGTGAAATTTAAATAACGAATTTATATACCCGATCTGTTAAATTTTATTAACTTTACTGTATGTAATAAAATTTTATATATACGCTACATCGTTATGCAATTAATTGTGATTGATAAATGTCTCCATGACAGATTAAAACCGTACTACAATTATCCATGTCCAAGTATACTAGGATTTCATATAGACATTGGATTTTACTGAAATAGCATCGATTATTATTAAACAAGATCGTCAAACGTATGAGAATATTTTGAATAACGAAATATACAGGAAGCCACCAATACGATACAGTAACACGTTGCGTGAGTATGTTGCCAGTATCAGCGCGGTTATGCAGAGAAGGTTAGAGAAAAAGAATTCCCTGGAAACATGGGAAATGTAATATTGGGTTGGCAACTAAGTAATTGCTGAGTTTGTCAATACCACCTAATGGCAAAATCGGTAATCACTTAGTTGCCAAGCCAATACAAAGAAAGTAAGAAGACGTTGCGCTTCGTACAGAAGACCACAGAGATAGGAAACTTGATGCTAATCGAAGCATAGTAAAAATTAGACAACTTTAAACTTTAAACCTCTGTCCGCTACTTTATGCAATAGACAGCAACAATATCTGTGTCCATCAACAAATTCCGTTCTATGGGTTGGCAACTAAGTGACTGCGGATTTGTCAATACCACCTAATGGCAAAATCCGCACTCACTTAGTTGCCAACACAACATTCCAGGTACTTGATATACTTTTGCGAATTGCGTACAATTATCTGCAAAATCGTGGTACAAGCGATCGGCTGTCGATTCTACGTGCAGAGATAGGTCGAAGAGGAAGAACGACGTTTTTTCGTTCGAGGCTTCGTTTTCGAGAAGAACGAGCTTGAAGATCCGCCAGGTGCTCGTGTGCTAATCGCAAGTTTCCAGCTGCCCGACTGCGTTTCCTCCTCGTGTTCGTATTTCTGAACACGGACAACATCACAATTTGCTTCCTATCGTTGCTGTTATCCTGTTTCCTTATGTCCTCTTACTGGCAACTAAGTGATTGCTGGTTTTGTCATTAGGTGGTATCGACAAATCCGCGATCACTTAGTTGCCAAGCGAATACAAAGCAAGTAAGAAGACACGTTGCGCTTTGTGCAGAAGACCACAGAGATAGGAAACTTGATGCTAATCGAAGCATAGTAAAAATTAGACAACTTTAAACTTCAAACTTCTGTCCGCTACTTTATGCAATAGACAGCAACAATATCTGTGTCTATCAACAAATTCCGTTCTATGGGTTGGCAACTAAGTGACTGCGGATTTGTCAATACCACCTAATGGCAAAACCCGCAATCACTTAGTTGCCAAGCCAATATTCTACATTGTTTTTTATCAGAAACATTCGATGTTACTTTTCAATTTGTAAAAATCGCTTTGTGAAATTGGTGCACGGAGTAAAATGAATGATGCGCGCCACAGTCACACAACTGTCCGCTCAAACACGATAGATAGCGGGTGTGCTAAGATCAAAGATACTGCGGGAGAAATAGCCCGCTCGACGAAGAGAAAAGGATTTGATACATTTGCCGGCCGGGATTTTCGAGAAGAAAGTTCTTCGAGTACGACTCATCCTTTCTTCCTCTTCGTTTCCTCCTGCTATTTTTCATCGAAATCTAGATCCTCGTGTCAGCGGAGGAAAGTCGAACACCGAGTTTCTTCATCTCTTTACTTCATATTCCCTTTGTCGGCGAAATGAACGGTTCCTCCTCGTAATTCTGTGTTTCTAAACTTCGTAAAGCGTGTCCTCGAGAATGGGAGCCATGCGCTTGAGCGCAAAAACTACCGCAATAAAATTAACGTAATTAATTGTTGTATTAGGTTGGCAACTAAGTGACTGCGGATTTTGTCATTAGGTGGCATTGACAAAGTCCGCAACCACTTAGTTGCCAAGCCAATACACCGATGTTGCGTTTCCATCGACGACAGCCGCTAAAAATGTCAAAGATCCCGAGGAAATTTTGGGGAAAATATCGCAGACATCTACCGGGTGAACGAATTGAAAATGGAGCGACGCTGAGGAACTGAACACTCGCGGCTATTGTAACGTTAATTGCGATACGAATTAAAACAACGGCGAACGATTCCTTGGGAAACAGTTAAATCTGCAGTATGGTTTTTATACTGAGCTCACGATGCTGCAGTTATATTAGCAAACGTGGATTATCGACCCGTCGTTTATTTTCCTCAGCAACTGAAATTGAGGCGCAGCGCTTCGGTGAATCGCATTATTGGCAGATGCATAATGGAGCTGCTCGATAAATAAACAACACCGGATTCACCACGTCACTGCTGCGTTCTAGCCTTAGATAAACCGGCTCAATTTTCAATCTTAACGTTCAATCACTGACAAAACTCGATGATTCCGTCATTCTCCTTCATTGCGCGATATATTCCGCTTGAATATCAACGCGTAACGTCTTACGAAAGACTGTGCGCGAGAAACGAAATTGCAATTTTAAAGTAGACAATTTTTTTTTAACGCCAGAATTTTCACTTTATCCATTTTCTTCTTGGAATAACGTTAATACAAAGTGTAACGACTTGTTCGTTGAATAATTGTGTAGGAATTTTGATGAAATTTGTATAAATATTGATGAATTTTTATGAATATTTGACAAACATTTTCATGCGAGAGAAATTGAAACAAGATTCGCGTGATGGAATTTTTAGTAGTGCGTTATAAGTTATCGTAATAAATTATTAAATATTTATCACGACGTTATAAATCCGATCCATTGAGATTAAATACGCGTTGGTGAACATTTGATAAAGCGTGGGCATAAATTTACATGCAAAAGTGAAAAACGATTCGCGCAAGATGCTCCAATTGTCCATATATTATCACAGAAATTATCGGCAATTTTTTTCGCCGCTTTTAAATAAAAAAAAAAAAAAAATGAAATATCATTTTTACACATTAAACGTTGCAGGAACGTGAAAAATGATATTAAAAATATTTCAAATTCTCTAGAAAATATGGCAAAGTATTAATTATCGGTTTGTTTCGAAAACACATCTTCTTCTACAGATATTAAATTTACCCTCGTAACTACGGCCATAATTAGACCGCGGAATTTTATGCAAATTCACATTTTTCACCATGTAATTAAAAACTGTTTTGCCTATCGAATATTACAGAAAGCTGAGCCTTCGATGTTTCATATGCTTCTTCATAACATCTACATTCTGCGAAATTTTCCCGTTTCCCATTAAACGCATAAAAATCCACGGCCTGGTCGTAATTAAAAAATCATGCATCCACAAGGCGAGCAAATTCACCGAAGCGATGTTACGCGCCACGGTATCCAAATCCAAAAAACACTGCGTAAACGCGCGATGCTTACGATGACGTACACTCGACGTCCGTAGCAGTTCGATAATTTCGTGCGTTGGGACGCTACGATCCGTCGACGATAACGCGGCGCCGCTTCGACGAACACGAAGGCTCGTCAGGACGCGTGCGAGCGAACGAAGGAGGAAGAAGCTCGCCAACGTCGATAGCACACGATCGTCCGAATTTCGCGTGTCGAAATGGCTGTCGTGTTGGAGGCCGAGGAGAGCGAAGAGCAGGATATTCACGGTCGATCGAGCGAATGTAAACTGGAGGAGCCACGAATATCGTATTTCTTTCCGGGAATGTAGGGAATGAGAAAGCCGAGAAAAAAAGCGAGACTAACGCGGCAGACGAGGGAAAGAAAGAGCGAACGACCAGCAACGAGACGAAGAAAGCAGAGGAGGATCGGCGTTTCGAGTCGTAAGGAGACGAGGTCGAGCAAAGTGGATAAAGTGGATGAAACGAGATCATTTGATAAGACGAGTGAGAAGAGCGCTGTTATTCGCTAAAAATCAGGAAATAATCGCCGATACCAAAACTTGGTTCCTCCTCGCGCGGTTGACGCACGGGGTGCGTCGCCAATGATATTGCTACTTGTGGTAGATACTGTGCTACTTTTATCGCCAGATCTGCTGGCAGACACGGAAAGAAATAATTCTTTCTCTGTGCTGGGAAGCCGCCGTGCAGACTTTCGAAGTGGATTTTATGAGAAGGAAGAAGAAGCGGAAGGACTACGTATTCTCGCGCGAAGATATTTCTCCCGGCGGAAGAAATGGAAGGTGGAAGCTGTAGCAGTAGGTAGAGCGCAAAGTTCAAGTTGTATACTTGAAGACATTTGCGTTGTTACGAAGCAGGGGCTCCAACTTGAAGTTCATTTCTTCGCTTCACTTTGGAATATTTCTAACTTCCGTCGGACGAATTAAACATCTCTCTCTTTGTATTTTGTTCAATTTGTAGCAACAGTAGAATATTTGTTGGCTTTTATAGGTCCGTTCTTTTAACGATATGTTTAACCCTATTTTTTTATCTCAGGAGCTCCTTTGTCGAAGCTCCATTTTTTGTGAAAAACAGGACTGCATCTTGGAGATTGTTTCAAGAGTGTATATGATACACTTAAAAATTAGAAAATACAACAGTGTGAATAAAGCAGGTATTTAAGTGAATTTCTGTTTCCCTTTATTTATTTAAATTGTCTTATATTTTAGTTGAAGTAAATTTCAAATAAAACACTTAAAAGTGTTGGGAGCTTGCTGGTAACGAAATTGAAATAAAATTCCCAGTGCAAAGGGTTGAAGTTTGCATATGTGTGTGTTATATATAGGTAGACAGAAAACTTAACAATTTCCAACGAATTGGCCATTAGAATAAAGTCGCGATAGAAGCGTTGCAGTGTTAAGATACCGTTTTACGCGTATTTTCTGCGAAGCATGAAGATATTCCAGATAATTACATTAAACGGCTGAGAAAACTATGTACACGGCGATGCAGTTGTCTCATTAAGAAATGTACCGTTCTGATTAGTCAGAGTGGCAGAGATGAGAGCGACGCAAAGCAGGATTTGTAGCCGAGACGATTTCCCATTGTTTGGTTGAGTGTACCAGTAGCGCAGCTGCACTCCAACCATATACGTACGATGCATTTCACCACCTAAGCAATAACTCGTTTAATATTCATGCAAATGTATCGGCAACTAACAAAACCATTATGCTTGCTGGATGGTCCAATTAAAGCGATATGGATCATCAACAAAATAGAAAGTCATAACAAAATTGTTATTTCTGTGTTTGGAGGTAGGATCACAATATTCAAATTATTTTATTCTTTGGATAAAATGGACTAGGGATAAAAACAAAAGATCTATCAACTATCAACTATCTTCTAGTTGCTATTTATTGTAACATATAGCACATGGTTGGCGAATGCGAACTCACTTTGACATTTTGAAGAAAAATAAAATAGACTGTACGAATTAATTAAATACCTCCGTAATACTACGATTAATTGTGTCAAATTTTTATCAAAAATATTACTGATTTAATTTATGTAAAAAATTGTACGAATTATCGTTATAGGAAAAAGGGAGTTAATTAGCTAAAATACTGTAAACAAAGCAACAAACTATGGAATAAAATTCCTTCGTTTAAGGCTATCGATCGTTTACTCATATACAGTCGGTGATTAGCCACGTTCAGGTAGACCCGATAAATTTTCAAACTCGATTTTCTCGAAAAGTAAACCTTCGATGAAAAATCTCTATTGCACATTTTATTCTTATTTCTTCGTAAGGAATCGCCTCGTGCCAGTTTCTACGTGTTATTCGGCCGCGCCCTATATATATATATATATATATATATGTATATATATATAACGTATTCGAAATTTCATCCAATTAGCAAATACGCGATAAATCGAAATTCCTGCAATTCCGTGGCACGGGATTCCGTATCTCCGCGTGCGATCTTTAATCAAGCAGAAACCACGGCCGCATTTTCTCCTCCTCATTTCAATCGCGGAGCGCGAACAACCGCAAAACAAGCCAGCTAATTCGATCAATTTTCTACCGGCGAGTAAACACGTGCTCGCTAGGTTCGCGAAAAATCGAACAAGGCGGCGGACGTGGGAGGTTGTGGGAGGCGATCGAAAACCGCGTCGGAGTAGGCAGTTACGTGGCGAGATATTCGGCGTAACGCGTGATCGTCGATTCTCGGCCACGAGGAGGCGATCGTCTACGAGCGGCTTTTTCTTCGCAGGGGTGGTAAAAGCTCAAGGTCACGGAGGCGAGACAGAATCGCAATGGACAAAGCGTAGCAGTGCCCCCCTTACTATCAGCCATCCCTCCAGTGAAACTACCCTTCGCGTACCCTTCGTGTGCCTCTGCCACACCCTCCCCTGCCGCCATATTGATCGGTCTGCCCCTACCAACCGAGCCACCCCCTACCAACGGCCCGCGATGCCAGCGTCGCTGTGCACCCGGCACAGCGACGTTGCCGCGTCTTTTCGCGGTTCCTTTTGCCTCGACGCCTTTCACGGACCAACTTTCCTTTTTAACCCTCTGGTCACCTGAATCCAATGGAAAAATCGCCACGCCATTACTTTCAAATTTGTCGCGTTTCTCTTCAGCTTCTCCGTTTTGTAGGTTGCGCGCGTTTGCGCTTCCTCTTTGAAAAAGCTGGCGAACGACAGTTTCTTCGTCTTGAAATTGTTGTACATTTCGATCTCGAATTTGAATTTCCTTGAATTTCCCTGTAATCTTGTCCATTTCTCGCTTTCGATTGATTTTAGAAGCCGAGAAGAGAAATAACCGCCTTTCAGCAACAAATAAGGAATTGACCAAGTTCTACGAAGAAACTAACATCGTAGCTAATATCCCAGATTTTTATTAACGCAACTGAGGCTAAAATAACACGCGAAGATTTGTTCCAACCACTAAATGTTCAAATATTTTGTCTGAATTTTCATCAATGTGGAGAAATGCACAATTGTCAAGATATTGCACCTTAACACTAGAGCCACCGATAGTTAGCACGAAGCTATTTCTACCAAAACCAGTGAAAATGATTGGTCTTTAAAAAATACGTAATAATAGAAGATTTTCATATTTATTGGTTTATTACTTTCTTACAGAAGCAATTCCATGATATGTAGTACATTTTTGCCATTTTTAATCCATCTGGGACCATCATCCCTAAACGAGGGTTGGCACATTTATAAAATTGTAGGACCAGTCGTTTTGATTGCTATAGTATTTCTAGTGTCAACATATAGCGATAGGGAATTTTCCTGATAACTGATATCGTCATATGGAATGATACGCGGTAAAAATTTGAAAAACGTGTGGCAAGTTGTAGAAAACGAGGAAACTGGTTAATTGGGGTTCGATAAACAGAGTGCAGGACTCCTGCACACTTTGACAAGTACCAGTCATTTTCACTGCTATTGGCATAAGCAGCCTTCATACAAAATTATTTTCAGTTTGAGTACATAAGAAAGAAAATAAAATTCATTGCGAAAAAAATACAACATGAAGTAGGAATTTTAAAATAAATTTATAAAACCAATTTGACTGGTGTGGTAGTTGGAAGTGTTGGAGTGTTTCTCCCGTTATCGTTCGCCTAACATCTTCCTACGTATTAAAACTCGTGTTTGATTTTCACTCTGCGGGAAATCTGTTCCGGGAAACGGAATAAATATTAAATTAGCGTCGCAGGTATTTGCGACGCGTGTGGCTGACTGTTTGTCATGAAAGAAGTACGAGCGAAACGTAAACGCCAAGTTCACCAATGGCTGAGCATATTGGTTCTAGAATGCCAAGGTCCAAGTTCAAGCTGCATGATTTCCGCGACCTTAGCGCGTGGAAACTTTGCTTTATAATTAATCACCTTGAGTCTGTTTCGTCCGTGTTCTCCTATTCCAAATGCAAAGCTGCCATTTTTCACCCCCTTCAATTTCCACGTCCATTAACACCGCTTTTTATTGTTTTCTTTCATTTCCTGCTAGCCGGTGTTTTTATGAAACCACGCTAACGTCTCTCTAAGCACTGTACCTCGTAATTTTTCCCTCTCCTACGCTGCCGGCTATTTCAGTTTCTCGGAAGAAATCCGTTACTTTTTACAGTTACTACGTTAACGATAACAAAGGTTATAATTACTTGGTTTTTAATGTGTTTCAATTGGTGCCGCGTATTGTCACATGTTCATTATATTTTCAACCTTCTCTCGAATGCTTCGAATGTTTCAACTCGGACGCTAAACCTACCTATTTTCAATTTGAATACATAAAAAACAAAATAAAATTCATTATACTATTCTTTTAGTTATCGTTGCGAAAGTCATCACATCATTGCGGAAAAAGAATGCGGAAGAAGAAAAGAAAGAAGAGAACGAAGTAGAAACTTTAAAATAAAATTGTAAAACCAGTCAATTTCACTGGTGTGGTAGTTCTAGTGTTAATCCACACTGACATATTGTACACTGAAAACTACCATAATCGGTGCGACTGTATTCGTTTCCAAGTTTAGAAGAATAAAAAACTTGGCGTTTTACAACGTTGTATAATACGCGTTAAAGTTGGCCAACTGTTAAAATAATCACTGCTCTTCCTTTTTAACCTCGCTGTTAGGTACCTGTGCCGAGCTTCTTTGTATTTGTTTACTTTTTATATTAAAGATAAAGTCCCTGCTGAATTTTCCAACTTTCATAATCTGCTTACAACACTTCCCTTTCTCCTTCGTTTTCCTCCGCCGATTACTTCAAAACATAGTTAACATGAAAAATTTTCCTTACTGGAAAATACGAATTAATCTACAAGTAGCGTTCTTTGGTTTTATAATACGATAACATAGGTGCCGCGAGCGAAGTAAATAGGAAAGCACGTTTTTTTCAAATTTTGCTGTAACAAACAATGGTTTAGGACTGGAGTTGGCTTGCCTCCAAGTATTTTAACCGCACCCGCTTTCTCCTATAATTACGTAACTAATTAGCAGGATCATTATCTCTGCGTTAAGTTCGTTTCACTCGTTTATCGTTTAAATAACGCGTTAGAGTGCGATATGAGGTGGCTGTGTTTCTTCAGCCCCTGACGCGCAATTTGTTCATTTACTAATTACGAGCAACAAACCCCGTGGAAATAATTTTCTAAAGCCACAAAAATTCTGACGATTTAGTAACTTCATACTATGAGTTGACAAATTTCATTTCCAATTCGTCGTATTAAATTTCCGTGGCATATCGAAGAAACACCACTTAAACGAGGTGAACAATTGGTTGTTCCTTAACGAGAGAACCAAGAATACGTACAATGTTACAATTGTCGATAATGTTACGATAATTCTTTGGAAAATAAAGCCTTCGTTCCACTGAAACTTCGATTAAGATCGTCAAAAATAATTACTCGAGATTGTCGGAAAAATTCTGTCGATTTAGTGCTTCGAGGAGGAATGTTAAACCATCGTTTCTGTAAAATTAGACAAATTTCGTCGATAACTCATTGAAAACGAAGGACCAGCCTTCGTTTCATTAAAACTTTGATCAAAGTGTTCAAAAATAATGATTTGAAGTAGTCAGAAAAATTCTGTCGATTTATTGATCGAATGTTAAAACACTGTTTCCGTAGAATTAGACAAATTTTGTCGATAGTTATCTGGCAAATTGAAAATCACCCTTCATCTCGCCCTTCGCTTCCACTGACCGCCACTTAAGCTGAAAGCTTAGTCTGTTTTCCATCTGCCGATACGTTATCAGATACCATTAACTACAGAATATAGAAAGATGAAAATTGAATATAGAAGAAGAAAATTCTATTCTTTTATCCATTACCTTTACGAGCTAACGCGAGACTATCGTGTGAGTGATACGAAGAGAATAGTTTCAAGTTCACGAGGAAAACGATGCTGGCGCGATCCATTGTAGCAAAATGGATGATACACAATTCGATAAAACAATACGAAAGGAAAAATATTCTGCATCTATCGTTTCCTTATAAAACGAAGAAAACTATTCGGACAAGCTGATATCAAATTCAAACTTTCGGAATTCAAAAAACAAATTCAAACTTCGCATTTCAAATTTCGAATTCAAACTTCGAATTTCAAGTTTCGAATTTCAAGTTTCGAATTTCAAGTTTCGAATTTCAAGTTTCGAATTCCAAGTTTCGAATTCCAAGTTTCGAATTTCAAGTTTCGAACTTCAAGTTTCGAACTTCAAGTTTCGAATTTCAAGTTTCGAATTCCAAGTTTCGAATTCCAAGTTTCGAATTTCAAGTTTCGAATTCCAAGTTTCGAATTCCAAGTTTCGAATTCCAAGTTTCGAATTTCAAGTTTCGAATTTCAAGTTTCGAATTTTAAATTTCGAATTCAGAATTCGAATTTTGGAAAATAAGAGGGCCAGGAGAGAAGAATTATTTGTGACGTTAAATGAAACTCATATTATAAATGAGACTCAGGTTGTGAAACACCGAGAAATAGCTGCAACAGATCGGGCTCGGATCTGTCTGTCGCTGGTGTTTGATTGGTCACGTGCTCGGGCGGTTTGCCGCAATTTTTCAAACCGGTGCAGACGAGCGGTTTGCATTAATTTGTCGCCGCGTTTTGCCTCCCCGTGTAAACTGCTTCATGTAAATCTACGCTATGTTAAAACACAGCTGGAAATTGGTACGGCGGTGACGCTGCCGCAAACCGCTCCACTGTACCACGCCTTTAAACTACGTATGGCAGAATAAAATTTTGTTGAAAATCACTCCTAACGTTGTTTCGACCGTTTGAAATATGCAAGCAAACAACACATCTGACGAATAATACGTCTTTATCTTACAAATAATCGTTAGTGATCCGTTTAGTGTAATACGAACCTACTGAAATTCGATCTTTAAACCGAGTTAGTAGAATGAGCTTTGCACGTGACACGATTCGATCGCTCACGTGTACGTGTCGTGTAAACCAGACTACAATTATGATCAATTAAAAACTCAAGACTAAACATCTTGTTTTGTGTAATGTAATCGTAAAGCATTCGTTAGTTTTTGAAAAATAAAAATAGCAAAAATAAAACACCGAAGTTTATAACAAAATTAGAATTTTTCCAATTTATGTTATTCTTGAAAAAATGGACCACACGTGATTCAATAAAATAATATGAAATAGGAAATGTTGCGCATCTATCATTTCCTCGCGAAACTAAAGAAACATTCAGCACAACCTAATGTTATAATAATATATATACTAATTCGATTATTTTAGTACAGTAAATAGTATTATACTAATTGAGAGATTGATAAATAACGATAACAGCTGATTACCAATATTTGGACAATAAAAATTATCTTTTGCCTTTGAAAAATGATTATTCAGAAAGCTTAACCCTTTGCACTTCTATGTCGAGTGTGACTCGACATCAGTTTTCATCTCAGGAACTGCTTTGTCGAGTCGCACTCGACATTCTTTCAGTCCCTTTTTTATGAAACGTGCGAAAGAAAAACAAGATTGCATCCTGGAAATTATTTCAATATATATCATACACTTAAAAATTAGAAAATACATCAATAGCGTAAATAAAACTGGTATTTAAGTGAATTTCTTTTTTCCTTTATTTATTTAAATCGCCTTATTTTTTAGTTAAAGTAAATTTCAAATAAAACACTTAATAACTTTTGCAACTGCTGGTAACGAGATTGAAATAAAATTCGCAGTGCAAAGGGTTAAAACTTCGCGAATACGAGTGCAAGAGGATCGTATTGTTGGATGAACAGTTTCAAAGACGTCGGTAAATGTCAGCAGTCGGAACGCATTAAAATCGAACAAAATGAAGAACGCGACAGGCTGTGCAGGAAATCATCATTTAATTCGGTTGTGTCGTACGTAATACGGTTGAAGGAGTACGATTGCGCGTAAATACACATTGCGCAAGTATAGAATTCTGTACTTGGTACGCAAAATGTTCTGTTCCATGGTTTGTCTGTAATTTCCCAGGGAAGTTTAGTTTCAATTCAAACCATCGTTACATCGAATCGATAACGTTGCATATTATGCAAATACGCAAATGCTACGGGGAATCAGATGAGCTTCAAAACGTAAGACACGAAAAAGCATTAAACGTTAAACGACTATTTTGTAGTCGATTTATAAATTAATAGCTAACTAGTGTTAAAAAGCACTTCTTAATCAACAACAAAAAAAAAATACATATAGCATATGAAATATAAATTTCAAATTGAAAATCTCATCAATGATACACGGAAATTAAATAGGCGATTTGTCGAAGTGCAAAGCGATTTAAAATATTACCGCTAGAATTAATCAGAACAGTCAATTATTAAAATGTGCATATAGCCATTTAACGTATTAGCAATTAATAAGTTTAATTGGCATGTGTAAAGTTCCCACGTGCTTTCCGATTTTAATAAGAAACTGAAAATTGTTGGTAATTTCGTATAATTGTAATTCGATCAGTCAGACACATCGGAATCGTTTCTGTTGAGAATTTTCGATCTCAATAGCCGAAATAATAGTATAAAAACACTAAATTTACACTTAGAATTTATATTAAAATAGTTCTATATTTATTTGATAAGCGATTCCAAAGATATTCATCGATACGATAATTATGAAAATTTGCACCTTTAAATTTTCTATAAAGGCATAAAGATCTGCAGTCTTGTTATTATTTGTTGAGAATTTTGCATCTTAATAATAAATAATGGTATAGGAACACTAAATTTACACTTAGAATTTATATTAAAATAGTTCTATATTTATTTGATAAGCGATTCCAAAGATATTCATCGATACGATAATTATGAAAATTTGCACCTTTAAATTTTCTATAAAGGCATAAAGATCTGCAGTCTTGTTATTATTTGTTGAGAATTTTGCATCTTAATAATAAATAATGGTATAAGAACACTAAATTTACACTTAGAATTTATATTAGAACGGTTTTAGATTTATTTGATAAGCGATTCCAAAGATATTCATCGATACGATAATTATGAAAATTTACATCTCTAAATTTTCTATAGAGGCATAAAGATCTGCAGTCTTGTTATTATTTGTTGAGAATTTTCGATCTTAATAGTCGAAATAATGGTATAGGAACACTAAATTTACACTTAGAATTTATATTAGAACAGTTTTAGATTTATTTGATAAACGATTCCAAAGATATTCATCGATACACATTTGCACGCGTTTCAGCACCTTCTTCCATACTAGCCTGTTAACCGAGCAGTTTACATTCCTTTGTTTTCGAGACGCCGTGCGCACACATACTTCCACACATTGATATTCGCAGACAAGTATCACTACAACGCAGCTAACCTAGTCTAGCACATAAAATTATACATATCTCAATAGTTTGATCGCGTCAGACTGAGCGAATTATGCGCTGTTCTCTTCACTGGCGAGTATGGTAGTAGTAGATTTCGCACTGTTAGGTGATAAATCAGTCCATTAAGCGAGCAGACGTGCTCGCACGCTAACTTTTTAAATATCTTAGACTACATCAACCGCCTCCTTTCGATCGCGTCCTATCCAACGCGTTGTCACCGAGTTTTTCACTTCAAACTTCCTCGCCTCTTCCTCCCACTGACCTTAAATACTTTCAAAGTCAGCTTCGTATCTGTAGCCATCGGCTTTTTCATCATATCCACGTTCTACCTAATTCACATGGCATTTTCATCAACCTTCTATCATTTTTTTCACCTGTCTTTTTTATTCGCACACGCTTTACATGGCAAGCTATCACGACGTCTTTTCCTCGATATATAAAATGTCTTTTTATAGCTGCGCCCTTTATTCCTTCCTATCAATCTTTTTTTACCAATCCGCAACGTTTCCTACTTTACCATACTTCACGGCGAACGATACAGGGGAGCTCCCTTCCCTTTTTAAATTTCGTCTGTTCTTTGTCGTGCGCGCACGCCCTTCCGGATGTTTCCTTCTGAGCTGGTTTATTATACGCGCTAATTTATTAAAGAACCGACTGATAAAATTGTAATAGTCAATGTATATTAAAATCACTTTAAACATAAGTACAGAGTCGTTAGTGTCGTTATCGCTGCGCGCTTCATGCGTACTGTTCTACGCTCGCTATTCTACTGTATGAGTCCTATAAACATCGTCCTAGAGGGCACGTTCGTCTATTTGTATCGACCGATGGTATTGTAAAAAACGTTCGAATGTAACTCCTGTTGACGGTTACAAAAAACGGCGATAATATTTCGTCCGCAGTTTGTTTACCTTTGAGCCTACCAAACCAAAACAACGTTGACGTTCCAAGGCACAAAAAATTATGAGTCTCTCGCCTTATGACTCATGTGCCGCTACACTTTGTTTTCGACAGTCCATAAGCGCAGAATACTTATCGTACGAAAGACAAGGGAAACGTAGAAATAAAAAAGAAGACCACGCTATATTTCTTCGTCTTTCGTACGACATGTTCCACGATATGTGTCTTTTAATATAGTCATTTTCCAACTCAAGTACTCTGAATACTTTTCTATTGAAAAAACAATTCAAAAGTACATCACGATGTCAACACTGTAACTTGCAGTCGATTGAACGTTTGTTTAATTAACTTTTGGTCAAAACTGTCGTCCGATTATCCGAAGTATCTGAAAAATCGTGGCCACTGATTTCTAAACCACCCTGTGTATTAGTTCGTCTCGCGCAGATGTTGCGATCTGTTGGGTTGGCAACTAAGTGACTGCGGGTTTTGTCGTTACCACCTAATGACGAAATCTGCAATCACTTAGTTTCCAATCCAATACATACATATATAGATATATTTTCATCAATATATATATTTTTATATATATAAATTATATAATACAATTATAATATTAATTATATAATATAATAATAATAATAATTAATTATATATACATAAATATATATTTTTTCATGAATATATATAGATATATTTTCGAAATTATTCGCAATCGGAATGCAGCGAAACGCTTTCTTCGAGGCATTCGCGTGTTTCGTAATAAAATTGCCGTGAGATTTTCCTTAAAAAATATTGAAACCATCGAGAACGAAGCTAATAAGAACGTTAAACTCGAGAGTATCGAAACTGCCTTAAGCTCGAACTTTTTATAGACCAGCTGTTCGTAGTCGTAAATTTCATACAATTTCCAGCACTTTCAATTTTCCAGATTTATCGATTAAATTCTCCGTAATTTGAAAAACGCAGCCTGGTCATCTTTCACAGTGCAAATGGAAAGCTCGCATCCGCAGAGGTGTAACGCGCGGATGAAGAATAGGAAAGAGGATTAAAATCCCTTGTCAGGGTCGCGTTATGAGGTTGTTTCTCATTCTGGTTCCACTTTATTAGATCGATGCGATCCATTCTACTTTGATTCCTGCCGGATGGAACGGTTCGATGCATCTTATGCTTGCGTGATCTCTGTGCACGACCGTGCATATTAATATGCACGAGGAAGAAGGTGCGCAGGGACATATCGATACGCTCCACCTGTGACATCGATTAATCGATGCGGTTGATGGATCGAGGATGGTACGCTGTGAAAATATAAAAGCAACGAGGAGACGCAAAAGGTTACGAACTGTTTTATAAGAAGAAACGCGGAGATAAAGCGACAGAACGTGTAAAAATAGGCAAATACAGTGACCATTCGTATAAATATCTGCCAAGGCGTTAAAAATATTTCATTCCACTTTGTAACAGATTTTTTTATTCAATCAAGAAATTCTAATAAGATGTCTGGCGACGTACAATCAGAAAATCTAACAGCGTTCAGAGTTTCAATTGACTGGAGGTCTTGACAACTATCTTTATGAAAATTTCACGCTGAATTTTATTCATAGAATTTTATCTTCCGTGTATTCAGAAATTCTCATTCAGCAGGTGCTGTATTTTTAACATTTCTGTAAAAATTTCATCTCCAACTGCATTTCCACATCTGCTTTCCCTTCGCCCAATCCCTTTCAACCATCTCGCATAAACGTGAAAAACGATACGTATTTAAAAAGGATCGTGGCTTATCGAATAATTCACCAAGATCATTCACGTCGTTTTTGATTGATCTTCGCAATGATGAACCGAAGGTCAATGTAAATTCGCGCGTGGCCGTACAAAACGTGGTCGATTCCAGCGAGCAGATAGAAAGAAATAAACAATTATTAAGTGGCGTGCGAGGGTAATTGAGACGCAGGAGAAATTCTGAACTGCGGTGGCGTGTTGTGCCGAAAAATTTCCACAGGGCAGTATGGGCTTTAATTAAACACGAAAGCGTAATGCTTCAAAATAAATGGCTAATGATGTGACCCGCGTAAAGTGGGTCACTGGTAAATGAAGATATAAATCACATGGCGCGTTCAGAGTAAACAGAAACACAGTCGGAAAAATGTAGGTGGAAAGTTTAGGCCGTGCGCGATTAATCACTCGCGCACGACAACGAACTCGCGTCATGTCGCAGAAGAAGCTGCACTTTACATTGAAAGTGACACGTGTTAGATTTATAGTCTCGCAAACTTTAACGTGAAATTAAAAGTATCGATTTATCCCATTCGGAGATCTGACGCGTCTCTAATTAACACGTTGACTGTCGCGCGTGTTTTCAACGAAATCTCCTTCGGTGTACCACCAGTATACCACCAGATTATTCCAAGCAAATGGTTTCTTATGCCACCACAATTAGAAAAGGAACCAAATGGTACCGAAAACTTGGCGTTCGACTCCTTCTGGCAATTCCTCTTCGAAGGTTTAGGAAACTGCAACAGGGATGGACGTAAATATTGGAAGATTTAGAGAATTAGCTGGAAAATTATTAGGTTTGTCTAGAAGTACAAAAAGTCAGCAGAATATGCATTAGACGCGCATGCAAACTGTGTTGTGCAGAAGACATCGAACGGACCGATCAAAGAGACGAGAGAATTCAAAGGAAACAACAACTTATTGTCCAAATTGTCCCGAGCAACCTCAGCTTTCTGTAGAATGCTTTAAAGTTTTACATTCGAAATAATTTCCTTAATGAAGCATTTTCGTATTACTTTTATAACAATTCAGTATTTTATTATTATTATTTTATTATTTCAATTACTTTATTATTTTATCATTTTATTATTTACAATTTTATTATTTCTTCTGGAATATCTTCTCAAATACCTACGACGATCATAAAAGATATAACTTAGAAAAACCGAAGCTGGCACCCAGCTGGAGGTAGCCACCCACATGCTATATTTATTTTTATTTTATTTTATTTTTTTATTTTCTTCACCAATAAGATATAACACTTTACCAAATGTCCATAAGGACAAATTGTAAAATAACCAAAATAAAAATAAAAAAAAAAATACCTACGACGATCCCTTGCAAGTAGTTAAATAAGCGTCACCCGAATATGAATTAAGTTAGGTAAAGTGGACTGACAAAAGGCCAGTATGTATGCTAGCTACTTCCAAAAATCATTGGTGTGCTATTGTTCAGGGGAAAAATAGTAAATTAAAGCCAGAAATTGTTTTTTTTTTTTTTTCTTATAATGGTGCTGAAAAGAGGGTTGATCTATCAGATCAGATCTTATTATAGTTGTTTGAGCAGAACCATAAAATGGTACAAAAAAATTGTAATGGAATTAATATGTGGGAGTTGCTGAAAATGGGGTACTAAAAGTATAAAAATTTTGAAATTTCGCGAAGAAATATTTATCACCTTTTAAATAAAGTGAATTCCCACAGAAACGGTGTAAAGGAAGTTGTAAACGCATTTCTAGAATAAAAGGTAGAGGGTATGCCGCGAAAAGAACCAAAAAAGTAACAGCATATTGTGATCTTTGTAAGACTCCGCCTAACTTGTTTTAAAAAATTGCACGAAGAAAGAAAATAATTATGTTAAGTTTATAATATTGAATTGTTATATTTCTCCCATTGTATGTCTGCTTATAATGTTGAGATAAAATAATATAAAGCTATTTTATACTACCTATTCTGTGAAATACATGTGTGACCCACCGCCGCCCCTCGGGACAGACACGTCTGACCCACCGGTGGGTCGCGCCAGCGTCAACGTGTTAAATAAAATATTACAATGAAGTAGCGAAGTCACAGAGTATTAAAATAGTTGTTCAAATCACAGCCAAGACTATACCCAAGACTAGTCTCGTGGTCGAATGCTCCCAGTTTTTGTATGTTGAGTTTTTAGGAGTTGAGGTGCAAGGAGAGGATCCTGAGTGTTCTACGTAAAAGGGAAAATTTAGTGTTGGGGCGTGTGCAAAGGTCAGTTCAAAGTCTAAGGGTGCATTGTCAGGTAGTGTGGAATGACGTGGATTTGGGTATGGCCGCTGTCACATCAGCGTTGTCAAGGAAGGTGGCCGACGTGAAGAAGATCTGTTGTGACGAGAGGAGTGGGTGACGAATGATGACTGTGTGCATATAGACTGACGGAGCATCATACTTGTTTTTTTTTAGTTTATTTTGGTTTTTACAATTTGTCCTGAAGGACATTTGATAAAGTATTATATCTTATTTATTGGTAATAAAACAATAAAAATAAAATATAGCATGTGGGTGGCTACCCCCAGCGGGGTGCCATCTTCGTGTTTGCTAGGTTATATCTTTTATGATGATTTTGTGTTGGCGTATATTGAAATAAATCATACTGCTACCAAACCCACTAGCACTGTACCTTTGTTATAATAAATTCCTTAAAATATCTGTTTAAAGCATTGTGTATGCTACGGAAATTTATCAGCAATGTAACGTGGCTCGAGCATCGATCAAATTTGAAAATTTTGTCCTGTACATTTAGTAAAAGATTAGTGTACAGTATGGAAACTCATCGCAAACGTACAGCTAGTTAGTGTAAAGTAAAGATAATTCGAATATGAAGCTTATCGATGGACTAGGAATTTTTATGCAAATTTGCATCGCCGTGAACGCAATAAAATAATTAACAATCGTTGCAGCGTTAATGAAGTTTGGAAATATTTCCTGCAGCGATATACGTAATACACGCGCAATGTGTCCATAAAATGTTTCCATAAATATTCAAACAGTTCGTTCATCACCGTGCAATGTTCCACCGCAGAAAATCGGCAAAAGAGAAGATAAAAAGCCGGCTGTACGAAAAGCAATTCAATTGCAGACCTTCCTATTGTTTCAGATATCCGATCGCTTCTCTGTCTAGACCGTTTTAATTCCGCGTATCAAATAATTTAACGTGTCCAGGTTCTGAGAAAGAGGAGCAGAAAAGCACCGAGTAACTGAAATTATTCGCTGACCCCAAAAGCGACGAGAGGGAAAGGGAGCGTTTCTTTTACCGTGCGATTTCTACCGTCCACGTTACTTCGTCTTACTAAAATTTCCGGGCCACGAAGCTTTTTATACGAAACCCGGGGCGACCTTTTGAACGGCGGCGGTCACGCGACGCACAGGCACAGCCGAATGGCTATGAGGAAGCAGCGGATGTGTCCTTTGAAAAATCGTTCGCTCCACAGTAATTTCTCTGACCAAAGTACTACAGCGTCTGCACGAATGGTCATCTGAAGTCCAGTTACGCGTACATCTATTCAACGATCGAACCATTCGTTCGTTTTACGTCGTCATTTTCAATCACATTCTGTTGTTTTCTGCCGAATTTATAGTCATAGCAATATTCTATTTTCTAATTGTTCAAGGAAAACTGCACACCTTTTCTAAAGTTTAATTTTATATTATAAGTATTGTTATATTAGGGTATTGTTTAGCACTAAGTTAATTTGAAGGGCCTCTTGGCCTCATAGTTTTCCAGGAACATGTTGCACAGATGATGCAACATCAATACAGACAGGCCAGTTTTTTGTAATTGTATAAAATAAGAAATAAATTGCAAAAATATATAAATAATAAAAAGTAACGCAGTCAGCGTGCGGATTTGGACTAGCATACACATTGTACTTAAACTTAAACTTGTTTAAATATATTTTTCTAGTGTACATTCGTCCACACATCTCCTCCCTTTCTCTTATGAGATAAAACGTGAACAGTAATAAACTAGCTTTCCTTATCTGGCTTACACGTGGCAATTTTCTGTATCGCTGAATTTTTTTTTGTTATTTAATTTGTACTTTACAATTTGTCCACTTGGATATTCAGTAAATTTTTGTAGCTTTATTGCTGAATAACATGTGGATGGCTACCTCCAGCGGGCTACCATCTTCGAGTTTGACTATTTTGAGCAGTCAGTTTCTTTTTATTATTTAATTTGTACTTTACAATTTGTCCACCTGGATATTCAGTAAATTTTTCTAGATTTATTGCTGAATAACATGTGGATAGCTACTCCCACAGGGATACCATCTTCGAGTTTTTTACTATTTTAAGCAGTCAGTTTCTTTTTATTATTTAATTTGTACTTTACAATTTGTCCACCTGGATATTCAGTAAATTTTTCTAGATTTATTGCTGAATAACATGTGGATGGTTACCCCCAGCAAGATACCATCTTCGAGTTTGACTATTTTAAGCAGTCAGTTTCTTTTTATTATTTAATTTGTACTTTACAATTTGTCCACCTGGATATTCAGTAAATTTTTGTAGCTTTATTGCTGAATAACATGTGGATAGCTACTCCCACAGGGATACCATCTACGAGTTTGACTATTTTAAGCAGTCAGTTTCTTTTTATTATTTAATTTGTACTTTACAATTTGTCCACCTGGATATTCAGTAAATTTTTCTAGATTTATTGCTGAGTAACATGTGGATGGCTACCTCCAGCAGGCTACCATCTTCGAGTTTGACTATTTTAAGCAGTCAGTTTCATTTTATTATTTAATTTGTACTTTACAATTTGTCCACCTGGATATTCAGTAAATTTTTCTAGATTTATTGCTGAATAACATGTGGATGGTTACCCCCATCGGGCTACCATCTTCGAGTTTGACTATTTTAAGCAGTCAGTTTCTTTTTGTTATTTAATTTGTACTTTACAATTTGTCCACCTGGATATTCAGTAAATTTTTGTAGCTTTATTGCTGAATAACATGTGGATGGCTACCCCCAGCAAGATACCATCTTCGAGTTTGACTATTTTAAGCAGTCAGTTTCTTTTTACTATTTAATTTGTACTTTACAATTTGTCCACCTGGATATTCAGTAAATTTTTGTAGCTTTATTGCTGAATAACATGTGGATGGCTACTCCCAGCGAGAATCCATCTTCGAGTTTGTCTATTTTAAGCAGTCAAAACTTTTTCTTTTTTTTTTATTATTTAATTTGTGCTTTACAATTTGTCCACCTGGATATTCAGTAAATTTTTCTAGATTTATTGCTGAATAACATGTGTATGGTTACCCCCAGCGGGCTACCATCTTCGAGTTTGACTATTTTAAGCAGTCAGTTTCTTTTTATTATTTAATTTGTACTTTACAATTTGTCCACCTGGATATTCAGTAAATTTTTGTAGCTTTATTGCTGAATAACATGTGGATGGTTACTCCCAGCGAGATACCATCTTCAAGTATATCGCTGAATTGGAAGTGTAGCGAGTATGGTGTTCAAATAACGCGCATAACGTTGTCGTGAAAGATGTACACCGAGTTGGCAGTCAAATCATTGTTTCTCGTCATTTTCCATTGCGTTTTCTTCATTTCTCCCAAATTTATGGCTACAGCAATGGTATTTTCCAAAAAACTAATTGACACGAGTTTAGATATCAGTCTCAGTGAATCGAAAGTGTAGCGAGTTTGATGTTGAAATAAAATTGATTAAGCTGATAGAAAGTTTCCGATACGACTGAAGAGGAAACACAAAGGCGGAAACATGTAGAAAATAATCCGCAAGGAAATAAAAGCTATTCGAGCTTCTTGCAATATTTCTTTCCATGTGTACAATTACACGAACAAAAATATAAAATTGCATAAAAATTCCCGTGTAACGATCGTATTTGTGTGTGGATAAAAATCGACATCGTTATTACCAAACACAGGGTCGCGTGCTTTTCACAATTACGACAACCAATAATTCGATAGTGGCTGCTAGTTATCTCGGCTATATCGCTAGTTCTCTCGTTCATAACCGTTATTATTGTTACAATTGCTATTTCTATTGTTAAGTGAAGGATCGCGCGGCGTTGTTCACTAGGCTGGCGTAAAACTGTGTCAAAGTAAAATCGTTACGAAATGCTTTCGCCCGGCCAATTCCAGTCACGGAGCGAACAAATTCAATGACACAATGCTAGCCGGAGGAAGCGAAATTCGATGTCTCATGAAGAATTCGCGCGTTGCGCGCGCTATGGCAACGTCGCCCCAGAAGGAAACGGCAACGTCGTCCCAGAAGGAAACGGCAACGTTCGCGATCGCGTCGCTGCGACGGACATATTCTAGCGCGTCAAAGGTTCCGGTCGTCGTTTCCCTTCCATTCTGCAGCGTGTCGCGCGGTTTTCCAGTCACGAACATCGACCGGCAAAAAAGCCATTAAAACGTACGAGAGAAAGGGGAGAATATTTCGTTCCTTTTCTCGTTCGATCAGGAAAAATCGCGAACGACAGACGAAGATAGGTAGCCGGCTCGCTTTCTCTCAGCTCTAAGCGAAGTGGAAAGCGGAGATCGTCTGATTAAATTGTTCGATTTCTTTCTTAGGTACTGGAAAAAGGGGTTCCTTTGTTTCCTACCCTATAGCGCCCTATCGACTTAACTCTTTCTCTTGTTCCTTTTTATCTTGCCACCTCGTCTCTTCGTTGCTCGCCCCTTCTTCCTGCGGTCTTCTCCATCCGACTCGCTCATAGTTATTCTCCTGCTCGACTTTACAGCCGCGAAACGTGTTTCAGGTTTTCAACTTGAGGCGGCATCGTTTGTTTCACGCTCGAAGAAACCGTACGACGTTGAATGCCACTTTTTCACCGCGACCAGTTCCTTGCCCCGAGTTCTGGCCCGGTTATTTATTCCAGCGGGATTAAAAGTTTCGTGCTGGATACCGGCGAACAAAGAGAGTCGGCCATCTCTCGCGACCCTTCACCCACTTTCCATCATTTGTCGTCATAATTTACGAGATAACTTTAATCTCGGTAATTGAATTTCCATCGCGCCGTAATTTATCATTCTAAAGTTCGGCTCTGAATAAATGCAATCCGGCTTCTTTTCTTTCTTCTTCTTCTTTTTTTTTCATTTCAAGAAAGTGATTTCTCGCTTCTACGACGAGGATCTCGTCGACGAAAGACGGCTGACCAACGGGGGAAACATTTCTCTGTTGTTGTTCTTATTTTTTATCAAAAATTCGCAAAAAGGACCATTGCAGGAAATTTTATTATCGATATATTCTCACTTGTTATCTATAGCTCTCGCCATTGATGAAAGTAACTTGACGAAATTCCTACGAAGCCTATAGACGCGCAAATGCTTCCACTTGAATTCTGCAATTTGCACTCTTCCTTTGATTAAGAAAACCGACGACCACATAATTTCCATAGTAAAAGAAGAACACTTGGCTGACAATTGTTGAGGTTGACTGATTGAAGAACGTGTTTGTGAATTTGTAATAGGAAAATATATTGACATAAATCAAGGTATAAGTATAATGTAGAAGAATAGATTTATGCTGATTCAGATTCTCACTCTCATAGTGTTTCAATAAAATAGAAAAATAGGGAGCATGTTTATATGTTTATATCAAAAGGACATTAGCAAGAAGGTTAACCTTATAGCTTTGGTTGGAGGCTACAGGGAACATAAATAGAAATCTGTTTACTAGTTCCTTTGTTCCTAGACCTGGCAACCCAAAACATAATGTATATTCAAGAGTACAATAATATGCACCTCTGCTTATTTAGAATATTTCTGCGTAGTAGCAGTCTCCAGGTCACAGATATAAATAAATAAAGATGTAGAGTTTTTCTTGAAGTAGTTACTTCAACAGAAAGTATTCATCAAGAAGAAAGGGGTAGGAGGAAGAAAGGAGGCCAATAGAAAAGTGAGGCAGAAGATAGAATAGAGTAAGAATTAAAACAGGAAAGAGAAGGAAGATACAGAATCTTTCCTTCAGGTATTTGACTTTCTTACAATTTCTTTCAAATTTTGGACCATACCCAGTATATCGCCTATTCATAATTCAATTTTTAGCATTATTGGCGTGAATGGAATGGAAAATGTTGAGGTTGAGGTTGACTGATTGAAGAACATGTTTATGAATTTATAATAGAAAAATATATTGAAATAAATCAAGGTATAAGTATAAGTATAATATATGAGTTTATGCTGATCCAAATCCTCACTCTCATAGTGTTACAATACAACAGAAAAATAGGGAGCAGGTTCATATATTTACAGCAAAAGGACATTACCAAGAAAGTTAATCTTAGCTCTAGCTAAAGGCTACAAGGAACATAAATAGAAATCTATTTATTAATTCCTTTGTTCCTAGTCCTTGTAACCCAAAACATAATTTATATTCAAGGTCGCAATAATATGAACCTCCCCTTATTTAGAATATTTTTCCACTAAATTCTATTTCCTACGTAATAGCAGTCTCAAGGTCACGGATATACACAACTAAAGATATAGCTCTTTTTTTTTTTAAGTAATTGCTTCAATAAAAATCACACGCACAGAAACGCGTGGGTGTATAAATGTAGACGTATTTTCACAAATGATATTCCGTCGAATGGCCTTCATGGAAAATACATTGTCGGTTAAAGGAGGCGATGAATTTCATGGGAGAGTTGAATTTAATCAGTAAACTTTGGTGATTGTATCGTTGGATTTGCAGCGTGACGCCAGAGTGTTAATTTACAATTTGTATTCAACATAATAGCTACATTGCTCGGTAAGTTATAGCTTGCGGATGAAAATGCCACGAGGTGAGCAGAAGCACAAGTCCCTCCATGTAACCTTAGCTTTACCGATGACCTTTACGTACCTGAAACATTCGCTACATCGATCCAGGTGTATCCTTCGACCATGCGAATAAAACGAGTTTGTTCTACCACGATAATAATCAACTATGTCAAAGAGCAGCGTGTCCGTTCGTCGAAACAATTACTCTCACGTAAACGATTCCCAGTAAACAACTAACCGCGCTGTTTGTACGCCAGCTCACTTTATGGCTTTTTGAAACAGCATTATTGCGTTAGTATAACGCTCGCTGCTCGTTCTAACTATTATTTGCCACGCTTGCAACGTACACCTAATCACAAGCTGCTATCACTGCTACAGACTTTAGCATTTTCCTTCGTGTTGATGAACGTTTGGCGAACATAAAACTCAAGATCTTCGTGGGGGAAAGCGCGATAAATTGAAACGACGAATTAGGCAAACCGTGTTGGAAATTTCGTTTCTAAATCAATTTCGCCATATTACCTTTAACCCTTTGCACTCCTATGTCGAGTGTGACATTAGTTTTTATCTCAGTCTCCTTCAGTGCCAGTTCTTTTTCTGAAAGCTGTGAGAGAAAAGCAGGATTGCACCCTGGAAATTGTTTCAAGATATATCATACATTTAAAAATTAGAAAATGCAACAATAGTGTGAATAAAACTGATGTTTAAGTGAATTTCTCTCTCCCTTTATTAATTTAAATTGTCTTATTTTCTAATTAAAGTAAATTTCAAATAAAACACTCAGAAGCGTTGGCAACTGCTGGCAATGAAATTTAAATAAAAAAAAGTGCAAAGGGTTCGTATCAATTTTTTAAAAATTATAGCATGTAATAAATTAATTTTCTCATATTTTTTCATTTTTCTTATTCAAGCCTCTTTGATAAATCAGATTACTATCTTTTTTGAAACGTACATTAAGAGAACTATTCTTCCCTCAGGGTACCTTGAACACATGGCTTCAAATTTTCATCGGGAAAGGTCGAAATGTGAGAAAGCTTTGTCCCAAGCTTGCAGCTAAGGGGATTCCTTCTGAAAACCGTGTCATTTCGTTAAGCTTCTTCTTATCGAAACATGTTCTACCGTGTCCAAGCCACGTTCTCAAGTTTCATCGATTCAACTTCGATTTTTCCGCCGTTTCCCGAGCTTTTCGAGTTCGAAAATCAAACGGGATGACCGAGATTCGTAAGAGGAGATTCCACGGCTAACTAACTTTGCCTGGCACGTTCGTAAAATAAATAAAAATCCCACAATAACCGAACTATTCGACGAGGAGATCCACTCGACTCTTGAACATTTATCACAGACCTTAATAAAATTGTGTCCCGAAGTGGAAGAAAAATGATGGTCTCGCGACGAAGATTCGCTAATTATAACGAGAATATAATTACGCCACAGCTACACGTGTAAGGGCCTTCGATTTTGAAAGAACTACTAATTGCTGCTATTATAAAAGAATAGACTGTTTGATTTATGTACAGCTCTTCTGGCCCCGATAGGCAAAGGATAGGACTCGATGGAAGCAAAAGGAAATTGCGACTCGATACTTGCAATGCAAATGAATTGCGGATCGAAAGAAATTTCTGCTACGAAACATTCAATCAACATTACCAGATAACAATTTCTTTTTTCCCTGCGATATGAATAGATAATCGAGTGCACTTGCAGGCAGGTCGTCTGATCGATAACGGACCTTTCTACTTGGAAATCTGATTCACCATATAAACCTGGTTTTCTGGAAATGTTAACGTGTTGTACAAGAAATCCTTGCGACATCTACGTTTGACAAATCGTACGTAGGTTCGGATATCGTTGTTGACGTTATAATTATCCGATCGCAATCAGCAGAAGTGGTATTTCTCGAGAGGCAAAGACATTTCCCCGAAGCAATCTCTAAAATGTAACGATCGATGATAAAAACAATTTCCTGTGCCCAAACTGTTGGCAGCTTCAAAACTGTCCCTAGCTATTCTTACGAAGAAAACAAAAAAAGAAAAAAAAGAAAAAAGAGAGAAAAAGGGAGAGAAAATAGATAGAGGAACGTGGAAACAATTCCATTCCCTGGCGACCGTGAATAGTGCAAGGGCCACGAATCAAGAGCCGCGTTTCTCCTTAACAACATTTCTTCCTTATCTCGGTTTCCCGCGGAAATGGCATTACTGGGCAAAACATTTTCTATGGAAGACATTCAATTTTTTGGTATCTCGTGTCCTTTACTATACCCGCTGTCCTCTTATTGTTCCCCGCCGCTGCGTTTATTCACATTCTTGCAATTTATCGCAGCCAACCCAGCAATTCCTAACTTACGTCTTTGTCTACGTTTCACGAAAGAAGAATTTAACAGCTTCAAGAGATTGCAGGATTAAGAACTTAGTTTTCAAGATTATGGTGGACTTGAACATTTATCGATAGACTTTCCTCTTGTCTCATCTTAATCATTACATTGTTGCTTCGAACACCATCAGGTACACTGTATCGTACTATTGATTGCATCAACGATATTGAACAAGAACCAGAGTTCTGAAGATTTGTGATAAAATTGACAACAATAATTGTTGAAGTGGTCACCACATCTAAGAAAACTCTACATCAGGTCTTTTAGTCTTCTCGAGCACTGAAGCCATCGACAGCGCATAGACAAAAGACTGGGACGAAGGCAGACCATAAACAGTACACAGGCAACGTTGGCTTCAGGGTTTCCAGTCTTAGGGTAACTCTCCTAGCGTGGGGATCTGGATCAGGTCAATTATATTCCGATTTGTATTTACACTTCAGTATTTAAAATATATTTTCTACCTCACAATTTATCCACGCGTTCCTTTGTATTCACATACATCTAATAACCTCAACACGTACGTTGCAGACTTGCAGACGCAGCGTGAGTCTCATGTACAGTAGTCCTGTAGATTGAATCGAACAGACGATAGACCTGAGGTGGATAGGTCGTGATAGGTACTGCTGGTGTATATGATTTTTGTCTTCATCAAGGTTTTCTTTCAACCATCCGCTCCCTTCTTCTCTGCTAGGAATCGTGAGAAACAGGACTATGAGTGCCAGGATTCGAGCCTAGGTCTGCAGCGTTCGTAACTGTTGAAGTGGTCATCACATCTAAGCAAACTCTACATCTGATCTTTTAGTCTTCTCGAGCACTGAAGCCATCGACAGCGCATAGACAAAAGACTGGGACGAAGGCAGACCATAAACAGTACACAGGCAACGTTGGCTTCAGGCTTTTCAGTCTTAGGGTAACATCTGGATCAGCTCAATTATATTCCGATTTGTATTTAAAATATATATTTTTTAGTTTACAATTTATCCACGCGTTCCTTTGTATTTTTATTTCAATAATAATAAACAATATTTGTGCACGTTTTCTTTGTCTGTGAATTTACAGTTGGGAGGGATGCCATAAAAGTTGCTTTCCAACTTCCTAGGAATTTTTTAATTCTGCAACTGACGAATTTCGTCGATCGAAGATGATGAAACTAGTTGGTCGTTGGACGAACGAATTAAAAATCGGAAAAATTATGTAGATGAAATAGGCGATATTTTAAAGGAACAACAAAGAAAGGTTTCACGTGCATCGATCTAATATTTAAATTTATCGTGAAAGAACGCATTACACGTGGATCGAAGCTTTAAAAATTGCCGATACTTCAGGATGAGAGCAAGTGAATTACAGTGGAGTTCTGACGCGTATAAATGGAATGACAAAGGATAAAGGAATTCATAGATAGGAACATTAACAATATTTCAATGTCAGCTGTTTCTTTTTCAGACAAACACTATATTTCTTCGTCGCGCGCCAGAATAATAGAATGAACGAGCGATGCACAGCGAGTATCCAGTGTAAGTTAGAGGAATAAATCGAAAAGTATATTGTCATTCAAAGCAACATTTAAATCCGCCGTACTTTTGTAAAAAGCTTGCTACGAGTATACAATAACGTTCGCGTCTCGTACATTTCGAGTAGACACAGGCTGGTCGACAAGAACATAACATACATTTTTCTATTCTTCCCCCATTTCTCTCATATTTTGTCGCACAAAACCCCCTACGTGTTAAGGGGGTGTCCTGAATTAGAATGCTCTAAAACAGCGTCTTTTTGTGATTTTCTTCAGAAGGGAAAGAAAGAAATGAAGTTATTGAATTTTGAGGTATGCTTTTATATACACTTAACGAATACAAAAAAATTTCTTTTTAAATAAAAAAAGAAATTATAACAGATTTCCAAGCCCATTTCATGGGCTGCAGTCTTCGGCGGGAAAGAAAACACCAAAACAGGATTAAATTATTATAAATTTTTCTCCTCGATGAAATTAAAAATTTTGGCGGGTTTAAAGAAAAAGTTTGTTTTATAAAAAAAAATAAACTCTAAGGTGCTTCAACAATTATTTAAGTAAACTTTTTGACGAACTTTTTTACTTTATTCAGAAGAAAAATATGTAACAATTTAATCCTTTTTTGGTTTTTTCTTTCGGTCAAGAATTACGAGGCGGATGTTTCCCGCCGATTGGAAACTGCAGCCCCTGAAATAGGCTCAGAAATCTGTTATAATTTCTCCTTTTACTTAAAAAAATTCTTTTGTATTAAATATACATAAAAACATACCTCAAAATTCAATAACTTCATTTCTTTCTTCGCCTTCTGAAAAAAATCGCAAAAACACGCTGTTTCTAATTCAGGACACCCCCTTAATATCACTTTGGCGCTGCATTCGAGGCGTTAATTTCCAGATTGGAGCGAGCCATGCCGCGAGAAGTCAAAGGGAACCGTCGCGGAACAGCTCAGTCCGCTTCAAACTTAACCAAAAAACCCCCAAACAAAACAAACAAGAACTAAAAGAAAAAAAGGAAGGCGATCCTCGAGAGAGAAAGCATACGCGCGGACGTGTAACAATGCATCTGGTTGCACACACAGAGCAATCAGCGTCAGCGATAAGCGACGTCGTTTACAGGTTTGAAATAAGAAGCGTTGGCAGAGCGGTTGAACAACGATGGAACGAAAAGGGGTGAAAACGGAGCGCGGAAGGGAAACAAGGGAAAGAGAGAATGGAGCCGATGAAAGTGCCTGCACGTGTAAAAGCAGTCGATAGCGCTTTTCGTTCGCATGACCTTTACCTTTGCCGCATATCCATTATACCAACGAAAAGCCGCTACTTCCCTCACGTTCCTGCACTAGCGTCTCCGTCTGTGTCTCGAGGGATCGCCAGGGTTCGCTCGTTCGTTTGTGCCGCGCGAATGTAGGTTAGAACCTTAAAATCGACCCATATTCCGCGGCAGCCTTCCAAGCGCACTGCTCTTCTCCTTTGTACGTGAAAACCGAGCGGAGAAACGGCGAGCTAGCGCTGAATATACGGGCGGAAGGAAGGTCGCACGAGGGCAGAGAAAGGAGGAAGGCGGAGGGCAGTTAGAGAAATTCAAGCACCGATGTTCGGCGCTGTTCTATCGTTTTTCTGCGCGAACGCGCCCACACTGTGCAGGCCCACGATACACAAAATGTTGGATGCCTCACGCGATATGCCGGACCGACCGGGGCTGATTAAAGCGGACCAACACGCCCGGCGATGTATCACTTTGTAGCGTCCGCACACCAGCGCGAGACTCGTGTAGCCTGAACTTTTTTCGTCTCTTTTTTACCTCGCTTTCTATGTTTTTATTTTTTTTCTTTCTTTCAACTGGAACGCGGCCTCGATGCACTGCCTGCAAGTCCGCTGGCATTTAAACGTCGACGAGAACGACGACGGTCAATCGGGTGCGTGAAAAAATGGAAGGCCGGCGAGCCTAGCTGGCTAATGCGGCTATAACAAAATCACGACACGCGAGGTTAATAGGCGGAAGAAAAAAATTGCCGCGACCGAGAATCTCGTTACAGGGAGATTTAATGCGTCGGCTGCAGGACTGGCGCGGGGGTCAGGTGCAGCGGGAAACGCAACGGCTTGCAATTTAACGCTGGATAAATTCCATCGAACGTCGCCACGCTGAAGAACGCGAATTTTTATATTAAAATACAAAGGCCAGGCTATTGCAACGTATAAATAGAAAAATGGAATTTAAATTAGAATTTTCTTCCGCTTGTCGTTACGATTTGCTTAGCTTTCAACGTTTTAGGTATTTTTACTTGTAGCTAAGGAACGAAGAATGCGGGGAAGGAACATGATGATGATCAATTTAAATCGAATGATCAATTCCTCGTTCCCTTACTTGCTTGCTCGATTAAACGACTAAACGATGTTTCCATGTCCAAAAATGATCGTTTGATCGCTTAGTTACGAGTTCCATAGATCTGTCACTTATTTTCAAAAATTTTGCAAACTTCTCAATTATTTTATGGCCGTCAAGTGGCTCCGAAATGGAAACATCGAAGAAAATGGTCTCATCGTATTTCCCTTGTTCGCTTCTTCCGAATGTGTTTGTGCTTGTTGTCTCTTCTGAATTTGGGCTTATCACTGTTATAAAATCAATAATAAATTCAATAATAAAAATCAATAACAAGGCAAGTACATAATCGCATTTCCTTAATATTCTACGCACGTTGTAACCTGATTTGCCGAAGAGAAGATAAGAAACGAAATGGTTTCGTTACGCATCGATCGCGCTCCGAAATTGGACTAATTCCCTCGTAGAATTCCCACGAAGCTGAGCGATCTACTAATAAGTAGACAAAGGACCACGCGTTTCTCAATTTCAGACGAGTATCGCGTTACAAACGTTGGACTGGTCGTTTGGTATCGAGTTACTTCAAGAGATAACGATGATCGTTCAACGGAACTGCGGTTCGAGCGAATGTCTCCAGCTCAGGACGACGCTGATCTTAATCGCCCGAGTAGTCGACAGTTGATTGTTGAAAAAATAAAACGAGTGGAGCGCTAGGCAAAAAACGAACAAGATAAAAGCTCCTTGCGAAACTGTTTCCCACGGCTGCATGGAGGAACAGGCCTTTCCGAATTTAACGAAACTGACGAGGCATTATTCGTGGTAACGTGTCGAGACAAGGATCGTTGATCGAGTCCATTGACGCGAGGCGCACGCGGCATATGAAAAAAAATCCTGATTCGTTGTAGGAAGTGGAATTTGGATCGTGACGAGAAGGAAAAAGCGATAACGCTGCTCGATTTACGTACAATGGCGCATCAACGAATCTGCCACAAAATAATACCTCTCTTCAGGATAGAGTGTAAGCCTGATTGCACTCGACGCGGCCAGAGAATTGAACGAGTCGATGCACGAAATTTTTCAATAGCATCGTGGATATCGTTGCTAAAATACTTTTCAATGGCTCGTCATACGGTCTGAATAATCTACAACGGCCTGTTCGTTGGCAGAGAAAACAAATGGACAAGTTCGATCGGGCTTTCAGGCCCCGTAAGCCGTAAGCGATCGTTTTAAACGGAGAACTGCGATTTCCAACACCGACTGTATCAGCTTTTATGTTTTCGCTTGAACCGTCCGCTGTAAATCAAACTGCTAAGTAATACAGGACATTAAACCGTGGAAACGTTCTAGAGATGACATCGGCGGAGGGGGAGGGGGGCAGAGAAGGATCGTTAGTCGTAACCGCAGCAGCGCCAGGGACAACCGATCCTGTAGGATTCCCAGGATAACCGCCGGCTTTCCAACTATGCCGATTAGTTTCTCGTGGACACAGTTTGGGGTATCGATCGTTGAGCCGTGATGACCATTCGTGGCTACAGTTTCTTACTCTACTGGCTAACTGACTAAATAGAATATTTCGAATCACGGCCTTGGTCCATCTTCGTCCGTTTCGCTATAGCGAAATAAACTGTTCGTTGAAATATTCAGCGGCACAAAGGCAAACCTTGGACGTTGTACGTGAGCGGAATAATATATTAACACTACATTGCCTATATACAGTGGGAGACAAAAATAGGTGGACAGCTAGAGGCCATAGATATCAATGAAGTTTCGTTGGATAGCACTTGTTTACACAGAGATATTAATTTCTGTTATTTATTAAATAATCTACGTATGGCGAAGCTTGGCTCGGCTAACGGAGAACACGGCTAAATCCGGACTGGACAGGAATAAATAATCGACAGGATGCTGTTCCACGTGTGAAAATAAATCGAGATTGTAGAGTAAAATTTTCCCACAAGACGGTTTCTTCTGGAGAAAAATAAATTTCTGATACGCGTTACCAGGCCAATCGTTCACTGAAAATGTTCAGGCTGTATTTTTTCAAAAATTATTCAATTGCTTTTTGGCAAGTTTTTAATAATAACAATACCTTTTACAACGATCAATCGTTAATTTTTTATCCAATAAAAATGTAATCCTTCCTCGTTTTGCTTCGCTTTTTCGATGCATTTATAACACCAGCATTTGCTTCGACGTATATACTCGTCGTTGCTTCATTTTAACTACCCCGTAAGGGATTTTTGAAACTAAACTCACCGGTTAACAGGTTAGTTCATTCTCAAATTTCCCTTACACGCTAATCTATCTTCGTGAATAGTTGAGTTAGTCAGTTAAAAGTGGAAATGAGTTGTATCTAATCTGACTCGTTCGGTGATTCGGTTCGATCTATTTTATCGCTCCTAAGTTTCTCACGTGAAAAAGTTAGGAATTTTTGTATTAGTTGGTCCGAGGTGGAAGCGATAAGAGTTGCTGGAAATGAACGGTGAGTACTTAGGAAGCTAAGGGCGAACACAAGTTCAAGTTTTAACTTGAAACTTAAGTTTGGAATTTCGATGATCTGGCGCACGTCTGAGTATTAGAAATTATAGATTAGAGTGAATGAATGTTTTGACTCTCGATTTCTACCATAACTTACGTTTGCATGGAACACCTGTAGTGGCTAATCTCGTTTTGATGATCAAATTTTCATCGAATCGATATCAGTTATAGATCCTTAGATATTTTTACGATGAATATTCTATCAGCTAGTGCATATCTATTTCATTGAATTAAATGGCAAACAGTGTGCTGTGATTTTCAATTTCCAATTAAAAATTTTATGAAAACATTTTCCAATAATAAGTATAATAATTGCAGTAGTGCCTTTCTAATTGCTCGTCTTTTTGTTCCTCGTAATTAGCCAATCGACATCCTCGCTACTGCGACAATTTGCCTCAAGGGGTGCTTTGACATTCCGCGAACTTCGTCGGCTGAATAGCGTAACCAGATCCGAATTCAATTGTCCATGAATATTAATTATCCACTGGACGATGACGAAACTTTCTTATTTCTAATTCTTCAAAAATTAAACTCTCGCTAATGTATCCATGAGATTTGGATTTTTAGGAAATTACAGTGAATCGCGATAAGTTTTCCATTACATTTACGTGTACATACAACAGACGAAAGAAAATGAGTCAACATCGCTAAATAAGCAACTGTGCTGCGAGTTACATCGCGTTCGGTCTCGTTTTAACCAGAAAAACCTCACAATCACATTGGCAGAATATCACATTCGATGAAGATTGAAATTGTAGACAAGTAAGGGCAGTTCCACTTTGACTGTAGAGAAGTAAGTGCAGTTCCATTTGGACTGTGGACAAGTAAGTTCAATTCCACTTGGATTGTGGACAAGTAAATTCAGTTCCATTTGGACTGTGGACAAGTTCAGTTCCACTTGTATTGTAGACAAGTAAGGGCAGTTCCATTTGGATTGTGGACAAGTAAGTGCAATTCCACTTGGACTGTGGACAAGTAAGTTCAGTTCCATTTGAACTGTGGACAAGTAAGTTGAGTTCCACTTAGACTGAGGGCAGTAAGTTGGGTTCTACTTGTACTGTAGACAAGTAAGTGCAGTTCCATTTGGACTGTGGACAAGTAAGTGTAATTTCATTTTGACTGTGGACAAGTGCAGTTCCATTTGGATTGTGGACAAGTAAGTTGAGTTCCACTTGTACTATGGACAAGTAAGTTCAGTTCCACTTGTACTATGGACAAGTAAGTTGAGTTCTACTTGGACTGTGGACAAGTAAATTAAGTTCCACTTGGACTGTGGACAAGTAAGTTCAGTTCCACTTGGACTGTGGACAAGTAAGTTCAGTTCTACTTGAATTGTGGACAAGTAAGTGCAAATCCACTTGGACTGTGGACAAGTAAGTTGAGTTCCACTTGGACTGAGGGCAGTAAGTTGGGTTCCATTTGCACTGTGGCCAAGTAAGTTCAATTCCACTTGCATTGTAGGCAAGTAAGTTTAGCTACTCTTGGACTGAGGACAGTAAGTTGGGTTCCATTTGCATTATGGTCAAGTAAGTTCAATTCCACTTGCATTGTGGGCAAGTAAGTTCAGTTCCACTTGGATTGTGAACAAGTAAGTTTAATTACACTTGAATTGCGGACCAGTAAGTTCAATTTAACTTAGACTTTGGAAGAAAGCGCATTTGTTATCCTGTTGACCTGTTGTCATTAACATCTCGAGTATCTAATCGCCACGATTACTTGTCAAATTCTGTAATAATCATATTTGCGCCATTAACTATCATCTATATTGCATAACAACAATGGCTGATCCAAATGAAGATTCCTTACACGTTCCTAACCCCAATGAGAACTCGACACATATACGCAACGAGCATAATCATATTGTCTACAATTGTTGTTGGAATAAAAAGTACATTATAACCTGCTACCTCAGCGTCATAATTAATTCAATCTCCTCTACTATACCAAACGAAATAAGGGATCGATAAGTTTCGTGGCGTCCATTGTATATCGTAACGGGAATTTACGCGTCTTGAGATCGCGTCTCTCCTCGAATGGTCGACAAAACAGCAGGAATATTTTGAAGAAAGTTGTAAGATAGTGTGAAAGAAAGTTGAAAGAACTAGGGAACGACGTGAAACGTGGAAGCTGTCTGGCGCGGAACAGACGTTCGCAGTTTGCGGAAAGAAATAATTTATACAGACAGGGAAAGACATTCACGGTAAGAGCACGACACACGCTGGAGAATATCAGTTCGTAACGTGAGCGCGTTCGTCAAAATGCCTAAACATGGCCGGCCACGTAATCCTATCCATCAGCTTATAATTCCATGTCGTTGGTGATGCAACTACCTGATGTTGCTTTCAACGTAGCTATCCTTTAATGACACCCTCCCTGGCTTTTCCAGATCACCCTCCGTGCATGGATAGTTTCAAAGCGAGCCACGTCCCTTCGCACTGTGACGCAACCAGCCGGCTTTGATACCCGGCGAGTATGAACGCGGCGATTAACCCCGCATCACCCTCTTATCAAGCGAACCCGTATCCATGCTTCTTCCACCTCGACTCGTTCACCGGCAACCCCATTTGGTAACCTATTGTTCCTGCTTCTCTCTTTACCTGTCCGCTTCTCTTCCTTCTCTTTTATCAATTCCTTTTTTTTTTCTCTTCTTTATCGATACACAAAGCAACGTTTATCTTTGGGAACGTACGGACTGTACAAATAGTAGAACGCATTTCGAATAGAAAATATCGTAAAGGCTGTAGTAGCGTCTAGGGAAACGTTCTAGGTGGATGGAACAACGCGCTTCGTTTTAGGGGGCTGTTCGAGGGTTCGTGACTGACGTCCGCCCTTCTGTTTCCGCAATTCACGCATACGTGTCCGACGCGTTGAGGACGATGTTGGAAAAGATTTGCTTGGTTCATGTTTGAAGAATGTAAGAGCTAGCGTGTTGTCTGTCGTTTGGAATCCGAGATATTCGCGCGATTGAACAAGTTTGTTTCCTTCAGTTCTATTCAATTGCTTGCAAACTCTACAATCTCCAGTTAGTTGGGTTTTGCTCCAAGGTCTTCGATTTAATTAACTACTTGTTCATTTAATTCTAATTAATTTTCTTTTTCCTTTGAATTATTCTTTGTCGTATTGATGTCTGTTTAAAAATTCAATTATTAAGGTAACAGGCAAAGAGCAGGTATATCAGCTAGTTTCACACGATCTACGAGCTGCAATTGTTTTCTGTCGTTTTGTCGTCGCTTGTTAGAGAATGCTCGATTTGGCTGCAGACACATTCACGTTTGGTATTAATGACCGGAGGATTGTTTTTGCCTGCAGCTGCAATATCGAAGATCGAAGGGCGTCGCGGCGGTCGGAAAGGCAACAATTTCTTGGCATAGCCAGCGTCTAGCCGTGTAATCATTTTTGGCAGTGGGGAGCATTGAACGTAAAAAGCAGCTGGAATGCCGCCAGTTGCACAGCCAACTGCACTGCCTCACCTGTTACTGGCTTTGTGTACGATATACAGCCAGAAGAAAAGACATGGTGTTCATCTCGCTTTTGTTAAGCAAAAATGAGCATGGCATATTGTTCGTAACTACGGGGGATATGAACTAGCGTGCACATACAACGCAAGCAAAACGCGTGTGTACTTGCTGGAAAATTTGATTAAAGCAAAAGATATTGACTATGTGAAAAAATAGACGACAGGGTATTATAATGAAAATTTATCTTCATCTAACAGAAAGAAGATCTGCTGCAAAATTTACTTATCCTGGTTACGATCACTTCTTTAACAAACTAGCGATACATGAAAATATAGGCACACGGATAATTGTGCAGGAACGTGTTAGTTGAAAAGGAAACTGTTGGAAAATAACGTTAAACCTGTAATCTCTGATGATTTTACGATTTTAGCGAAAGGTAAGAGCACAGAAGAGATTCGCAAGGAAGCTTTCGTACACAGTTGGCCTCTTAACAAGTTTTGAGAAAAATACGTTTCCTTCGCGCAACCTTAACAGCGAATAGCACCTTGCCACTGGAATTTCGCGCTTCAGGTAAACGTGCGAGTCCCTATTTAACTCGTCTGGATATTAAAACACGCTGATTCATCAACTGCGTCTCCTACTTCACGTCAACTGTTTCACCATAGAATTTTTCTTCAGTTATGGCGAAGCTTCTCTTTTCGTGAATTACTAACAGCAATATTTTCACAAACAAGTTTTGTTCTACCTAAAACAAATACACTTCATCGCTTGCTCGATACATGTTAATAACACTAGGACATTGCGTACACGTACGACACGAAGCATGAGCGGGCTAAAACCTTGCTGAGGTGGATAAGCCGTGGTAGTGTACTGTTGCTGGTGTATAAGATTTTTTTGTCTTCATTCGGGTTGAGGATTTTCTTTCAACCATTCAGACTCTTCTTTTCATTCAGAAATCGCGGAGAAAAAACCGGACTGTGGTGCCGGGATTCGAACCCGGGGTCTTGAACGTTCGTAACCCATTACGCTAACCACTGCGCTAACCACAGCTCTGTCATCGTTGAGGATAGAAACCGTTGAAAAGTTTGCTATCGAGTGCTGCTACATTCCTCAACACTTTCGCTGCCTTGTTTAAAACGAAAGAAGGTTTAATTAAAAGGTGTAATTCTCGACACATCCTCGTAGCAGCGAACGTGTTAACAGACATGTAACGTTTCTAACATAATTCAAGTTATAAAGACACAAGTACAATTACGAGTATAAGCGATCGCGTATTCGAGACCTGAAAGTTTGTCCTTATTACGTACTTGTAAGAACTGTCCTCAAGCTGTTTGCAGTTGAGAGAAAAAGAAGACGAAGGAATGGCGGCTGAAGAAGGAAACGTTCGACAAGATTTCTTACTTGGCCAGCAACCTCTTACTCTGATCTAAGAACTACTAAAGTGACCTCAAAGCTACGCGTCTATGTGTGTTTTCGCGTGTGTGGTGGTAGTTCTTTCAGGTAGCGCGCATACTTGAAATGTTTGTGCTACCTGTTAAGAAACGGTTGGGAACCTTCCTCCATGGAATCGTAGCACTACACGTAACGAGGACAGAGGCCGCTCAAGCATCCCCTTTCCTACTTTCCTCTCGCGCCCTTGTACAATCTAGGCAGCAGCTCTGCTCCTACATTTCGAGCCACTCTCCGCCAATCCTGGCTGTCTGTGTCAAGCACTCGACACTTTCGTTTCGTGCATTCTAAATAACTGTGGCCGAGATACACCGCATTCGCCACGCCACTCTTCCGCGCAAATAATAAATTCTCCATCAAACACCAGCTTGCTACAGAGAAACTTTTAAACGCGTTCCAAGCGATGGATGCAACGAGCGAATGCTTCGCATCGAGTTTCTTTTCACGAACATTCGCCACTGCTGGTTAGTCGCAAGTTTGGCTTCATTAGCGAAACAACTGATTAACTTGGCCGAGGTGCTCAAGAATTTTCCTCTGATGTTTCTCGTAATGATTAGATCTTTGTATTATCAGTTATCCTTTGAGAAGGATGATAGGTATATGGATATGTGCAAGGACTTAATTAATGGGATCGCTGTGCAAGATTTTTGACATTTAATTCAGGCATTTTTTTAATAAATTTGCAATATAAAATATTTCTCGATTTTAGACTCAACGAAGTATCGTTCAAGTCTTGTGACATTTTATATAATGGCAATTGGTTTGATTATATTTGCTTGAAAAGCACTGCAATTGGATGTCCTGAGATGCTAAATGAAGACTGAAATTATGTTTATTATTACGCATCGTTAATTGCAAATTAAATTCCGAATGTACCACAAAGCTACAGCGTTGCTGATAATTATACACTGAAACAGTAATTTTCTGCATTGCTTCCTCGATATTTCCAGGAAACAGGATGTTATGACGAAAGACAAAGCGGAGAATTTTTGAACAACACGATGCTGCTATTTGTACAGGCGCCACTATAAGAAAGTGGTTTCAAGATTTCGAAATAGAATGATTGCCGTGGCCAGCATCGAGTCCAGATCTGAACGCGATCGAGAACCTGTGGGAAATTCTAGGGAAAGTTTACGATCGGGAAAAGCCACGTATTGATAACGTCGTTGAACTTGAGGAAAGAATAAAATCCACGTGGGCGAATATTCAAAACGAAACTTTAAATAAGTTAGTTGATAGCTAACAGATTGATAGAAGTGATATAAAAATAAAGAAAGATTCGTTGAATATTAAAGAAAAACGTAACGAAACTAACGTTAAGTTCATATATTTTCACAGCCAAAAATACAATTTCGAGAGGAAATTTAATGCTTTCCCAACTTCCAAAGAAGAGAATTGCTGTTCGTTGTGTCTTCCGTTTTGTTTTCTGTTATAATACGCAATTATGTAAACGACTTTGCCAATTTTTCTCTTAACATCGTGAGAGATTAAAAAAACGGGGTTATAATTGTTGAGCGCGCCGTGTATTCCTCAGACGCGCATCGCACGTCCGAATACATCAAAACTTTTCCGTAAAATGTCACGTTATTTTCCGCAAACTTGTCACGGTGAACTTGCTGAAAAATTAAAACGAGAACAAACCGCGCTGCGTTCTCCTTTTTTTTTCTTTTCGCTTTTTTTCTCATAATTGTCATGCCTGTTAACGAACAGTTTCGCGTTCACGGGAGAAATAAATAAACGCCGTGGCGTACAGATTTTTCGCCGCTTTCAACAGCACTCCAATGCGAATACATATAATGTAGTATACGGTTGGGCGGCCGTTATTCGCCGCCGAGGTTGTCGACAGTTAGGGCAACACGTAGCTGCATAATCGTATGCAGATGCACGACTGGCCGTACACTCATCCACCAAACTCCATTCCTACTCCACATGCAAATCGTCCACTTGCAACGAACCCGCCAGCAGTAGTTGGTACTGTATGATCGAGCGGCTGGGCCGTTTCTCTATTGGTACATTGGTTATGTCTCGTACATTTACGTTGCACAAATTCAGAACCGTGCCATTTCTTTGTTAAAGGAACCGCAGAATTATAGAGAAGCGACCAGCAGTGAGATATGACGGATATTCTTAACTAGTTAGGTGTTGCGACCTCTTTGAAAACATTGAAATGCGTGTGGCAAAAATGTGAGGGAAAAAGTAAGCAATGACGAGTATACTCGTCAAACACAAGGTAAGTGTGGCTGTTATAATATGGAATTTGTGAAGAATGTAACGAAAAGACTGTTTTATCTTTGAATTTTATTATTGACAGGACTCGTCGTTTTTTTGTGACGAGTATATTCGTCGTAAAAGCTAGGGTCCGTTAGTTTTTCAATTTCAATTATTCAGTGGAACTGTAGGATAACATCATTCGTCGAACGAATTTCTTGGGGGGGGCGGATTAATTACGCTTTCTGTAAATTTCTCAATTTCGTGGGAAAAAGTAAGAGATGACGAGTATATTCGTCAAACACAAGGTAAGTGTGGCTGTTATAATATGGAATTTATGAAGAATGTAACGAAACGACTGTTTTATCTTTGAACTTTATTATTGACAGGACTCGTCGTTTTTTCGTGACGAGTATACTCGTCGAAAAAGCTAGGGTCCGTTAGTTTTTCAATTTCAATTATTTAGTGGAACTGTAGGATAACATCATTCGTCGAACGAATTTCTTGGGGGGCGGATTAATTACGCTTTCTGTAAATTTCTCAATTTCATGGGAAAAAGTAAGAGATGACGAGTATACTCGTCAAACACAGGGTAAGGGTGGCTGTTATAATATGGAATTTATGAAGAATGTAACGAAAAGACTGTTTTATCTTTGAATTTTATAAGTAATAGGACTCGTCGTTTTTTCGTGACGAGTATACTCGTCGAAAGAGCTAAGATCCATTGGTTTCTCAATTTCAATTATTCAGTGGAACTGTAGGATAACATCATTCGTCGACCGAACTTCTGGGGAAGTAAATTAATTACACTTTTCGTAAATTTCTCAATTTCATTAGGATTTGCGGTAATTTACGTACGTCCGTGACTCTGGAATTATGAATTTGAGAACTGAGATTCTCGGAAAAGTAAAATATAACGCGTTTCCGCGAATACAGTTGCGAGCGTATAAATAGACAAGTGGTTGCACGTAAATTCAACTAATTGTATCTGTGTCATAAAAGCTTTAATTTATGTTTTTCTCGTCCTGTGATACACGATCTAGAAATATATTGCTCGCGCTTTGAAGCGCTATGAATATAGAACAGCGTGCAAATTTTTATTTCCAGCAATAATCACAAACTGATTGCCAGTTAAAATTGATACAGCTAAACATCTCAATTATTTATCACAATAGGATAAGTATAAATAACCGTAGATTTCCAAGTTAACTAAGAAAAATAACGTTCGCGATATCAGCGCATATCTCTGTTTACCAATTTAATAATAAGCCGATCGCTTATATTGCAAATCGTCGAAAGTGAAAATGTGCTGCAAATAATTATACGTCTCGATCCAATTTTTATAGTCACGTGAGTTTTATCAAGCGCATGACTACATCAAATTATTAAGTAAAGTGTCGCACAGATCAAAATTTACTGTCCACTTTGTACTAATTATGCACGCCACTTACCGAGGGCTGATTTGTGCGTGCTCCGCAGCGAAAGGATCACAACGTTCCGTCAGCGTTCATAATAGCCTTGTCAGTAATTTCAAATAAAATAACAGAATGTAGTTTGCGGTTTAATTAAAATTATTCAACTTGCAATACTCTTATCGTTAGAAGCGTATAAACAGAAAATTAGATGAATCAATTTACGTGTACGATGGAAATTAAATTTCACTGTTGCGTGGATAAACGCATAAATTATTTTCATATGCATAATCCTATCAATGATTACGTTACATCAACTTTCCATTTTAAACGTTATAGAAATTGATGAAAAATTACCCGTGTAAAATGAAACAAATTTTTTGACAAGTAAAATGGTACCTGTTTTATCAGATGGAAAACTTTTTCAAATAACGAAAAATAACATTTGTGAATTTTATATGTTGCTCGATTTTACCAACATCTACAAATTCCTTCGTTCCTTCCATTAATGACACTTCGCTCGATCATCTTTATTATGCGCGTAGATCTAATCTGCTGACCGCCAATATCACTTTGCAAAGTACATTAACAGCTAATGGCGTATAGGTATGGCACACTTAGTATTACGTCGAATAATATGGTGGAATTAAATGAAACGGAAATTGCAAGCACAGAGTTGTTTAAGTGGAAGGAAACGAGAATTGTCATTATAAGAACTGAAAGTTAAAAAGTAAAATGTAAACTGGAATTTCCCCCGCCACTATTCTTTGTATGTTGCATATTTTATATATCTACGCATAATACTGCGTCTACTTATCAGGGAAAGAAAAATTTCAAATTCGAACTTCTATAATTTATTTATTTTCAAAAAGGACTGTACCATCCTACCAGCTCGCAGTATGGTAAATTTAACAAGATTCTGTGAATCAGTTTGCAACAATAAATTGATAGCGATAATGCCATTTACTGGAAGCAAATTTTCTCACGCGATGATAACACGTACCGTAACAAAGCCAATAAAATCTACGTGCAGAAGAATAACAGAGTGCCGATAACATCGAATGGTAATAATGAAAACCGTCAGATTGTTTGTATTCGTAACAATATAATGTACGACTTGCTGGAAAACAAGCGTCCGTGGAAAGTACAAACGCGTGTAGTTCGACAAGTGCATTCAATTTTAATAAGCAACACAACAGCGAAAACCATTTTACTCTGAAAATGTTTGCATTTATCTCAATAAGCACGAAAATCGCATCGCCAACGAGCTCTTACGCTTTTGTTAGGATTTTTCCTTTATTCATTCTACGCCTATGTATTGTATGTATTTCGACGCATCGACCAAAAGGCTGCTTAGGCAGCTGGTTCAATTCTGTGACGTATGAATACGCGCGAATTACTTTACCGACCGTTACCGATTCAACAGCATACGCACGTCCGACCGGCATCTTAGGCGCAGATTCGGTTTAACCTCTCCAATGCCATTCTTTTCGTTTATCGCGAACGGTAAGTTTTTCAAATTGGTATAAAACTGCGGGAACTTACAAAGCAACGCAACTGAACAAGGTATCTTGGTACTAAACAACAAATTACTGCTCAAATAATGAGAAAGATTGTTGGCGACAAAAGCCGATTTATGGACGGTCGATAAGTGTCGGCGGTAAAAAACCGGTTATCGGCTATCTGTCGGTAAAGTGGTATTAGTCGCAGGATAAATTAGTTCGATGCGTTCACGTTCTTTGCAACGTGTTCTATTTACACGGAATGGTAAATGGTCAAGATAACCGACCGCCTAAGATGAAAAGGCACTCTCTGCGAATAGCGATCATTTTCATTCTCACATATCAAATAATTACAAGAAATATGTGAATTCGCGCGTTCAATAAATTTAGCCGACGATCGTTACAAACGAGCTTTATCGTTGCACGAAATGGAAACTTTAATTTTAAAGAGTGTGTCTTACGACAATTTGAAGTAGACGAGGACAAACTTCGAGACAGGATACTTATTGTTACGAGAAGTATGTGAAATGTCGAATATTCCAAGACCCTAATCGAATCATGCATATATCATCGACCAGTATCCCATTGCAATTCAACATATTCTATTAAATAAATTGGTAGAATAAAGAGAACGTGAAATACGTAACGAGAAACAAAAGAAGGAAACAGGAAACGCCACAGAAATGAATAAATTTACCTATCACACTTTCCTCTCTCAGTTGTACCAAAAGGAAATGCAAGATATTGTAAGTTTGGAATGGGCACAGCGCGATGAAGATATTGCGTTGGCAACTAAGTGATTGCGGCTTTTGTCATTACCATCTAATGACAAAAGCCGCAATCACTTAGTTGCCGACCCAACAATTATGAATATTAAATATAGAAAATAATTATGAGACATTATAGGGACGTAGTGGAGAAGGCTGAGTGAAGACGAAATAAATTATTCGCTCGGATAGTACGATCAACTATAGGGTTTCATGTTTCATGGGTGGGAAAAATGGCCACTCGGCAGCATTAACCGCGAATGTCCCATTGTGACACGTAGCTATATTACGCACTGCTTTTGCGTTCCGCACAATGTAAATATGAATGAGCAGGAGAGTTGGTCGTTGTGGACGGTTCTTCGCTCTTTATGCAGATGCACGTTATGAAGTTTTAATTAAAGGAATTTATGGGCCGCGGCGCGACGTTTAACGGTATCACGGAAGTTCCCTCTCGTTTGCTTTACGTGCTTTCTTCTTCCTGTTCACTCTCGCTGCTTTCTTTCACTTTTAGTCTACGCTACGAGGCCAAATACGCGTTGAAAAGTGCATGCGATCCTAAAGAGGTCAGCCACTCTTTTCCAACGGGACAATTTGATCGTCGATCGAGCTTCCTCGTTGCACAACGTCGTCTTAGCTTCGGTGTTTTCCATTCTTTCGGTTTGCCCCACATGACGCAGAGAAATGGCACTTCTTTCTCCTTTTTTCTATTTTTATTTTCCTTTTTTTTTTATGCAATTTTTGTAGTATGTTTAATTAAAGTTTCTGTGTATATTTGATGAAACATTCCCTCCTTCGTCCTTTTTTTTTTCTTTGTTCGTTGTTGCTTGAAACAGCTCATAGCGAAAATTGCTGAAGCAGCGTACACACCGTGGAAATGCGACACAGTTGAAACCAGTTTTCCGTAACTTAAACAGACGAAATCTGAAAAGCCACTTCGCTATTTGTGCACCCTGAGACCTTTGATGAAGTTGGTTACACCGGCGACATAATAAGAAAACTTTTTCAAAGGATCATTCAAGAGACGAGAATTGCCCACGAATTTCTGCCTCTGTTTTAATTTACTAAATGTTAAACGTGTGCATATTTCTTCGAAATGTAACGCATTATTTTTTTTTTTCATTTGCCGAATTCTTCCTTTAAAAGAACGTCCGCAGTCGTTGCACAGTTTTATGTAAAACACGTTTAATCAACGTCGTACGTAGAGTACAGAGTACATTACGTAATTTACCCTATCGTTCCCGAGCTTTCGTGCTTTTATTCCTCACATTCTGTAAATTGTTTAACAATTACTTGCAAAAAAGTTCTTCAAATATCGGGATAACTAACATATTGCAACATCAATAATAAATGTCCCAATGATCTCAAATGGATATCAATATTCCTGTACTGTCGCAAAAACGTCTGTCTATAGCGACAAACAATTATTTTACTGAAGCAACGTTTTTTCTTTTTTTTTTTTTTTTTTTACAATTTGTCCTGAAGGACATTTGGTAGTGTTATATCTCATTGGTAAATAAAAAAAAAAAAAATAAAATAAATATAGCATGTGGGTGGCTACCCCCAGCGATGTGCCAGCTTTGTGTTCTCTAAGTTACATCATTTATGATAAGCAACGTGTGGGTAATATTCCTCGGAATGTGTGTAACATCGGGAGATAAACGAACGTTTCGCGCGAGATAACAGAATCGGAGACGTTAAAAAAGAACTGGAATCGCTTGGAGAACTCGACTCAAATTTCATCGCAGGCGTCCTCGAAATGGTAAACAATTGCACACCACAAAGTTCGAGGAAAGTGTTGATACATATGCAGGACTTACACTGTTTCTTTTTTGCCGGTTTCTCCGTCTCTTTCACACTTTTTTCCCATCGCGTGGCCACAGAGAGAGGTAGCGATTATTCACGCTCCATCAACCTCAACCACAAAATCCTTCCTTTCTACATCAAAGTCTGTTTCACGGCCGGTTTCCTTCGCGTTTGCATCTGTTCCCCTTGCTTGTTGCGGTTCACAGACGACCGTACACCACCGCAAAATACCATGTAGACGCGCGTTTCATTTACATCGGTTACAAGGGGTCGAAGATGCCGAAATAAATTCGATTTATCGGATATCGCGACGAGCCGGTTGGACGGTTTCAACGAGCGTCAAAATAACGTAACCTCGTCTCGAGTACTTCAAAGACTTTGCTACTTGCGCTTGAAATAAGCCAGACAAATTGACAACTGTCGAGACTCAACGTGAAACAGCCGCGTGAAAAATCTGCCGTATTGTTGGACCCTAAGAAATAGCTCCGCTTGTGAAAATACTTATGGGAGAGAAATTTAATTCTCAATGAAAAAAGGAATATGTGCAACAAACAAAGCAAATCTTCCAAATGAACTACTTTACGATATAAATAGGTTCGTACTTTTTCGCGGAGAATATCGAATTTTAAACTGCATTTAAGAATACGTGTGTCATCTTAGCATCATATCTGGCAGATTATGTTCGTTTGATCTTTTCGTATTTTCGATACTTGTAGCAATAATCGCGCGCATACGTTTGAAACGAAGACAGTACAATAACGCGATAAAATCAAATATCGTTACAATTCCTAATTATTTGTAATCTTTTAATTATCGAATGTTTCTTCGGTGTATTTAATCGAATAATTATCGTCGACGTTTAAATACCAAGGAAAGCCTAATGATCAATGCCAATGCTCTACACTAATTAATAACTAACATGCAAACATTATGATCGAATTATTTTTTAACAATTTATATATATAATACAAATTATTTTTTTAGCACACAAATTAATTAATTTAACAAAGACGACAACTACAAATTCGCGAGTAGTTTAATAAATGAGAAGATGCCAGAAAGTGGTCTCTTCTGCTCGCAGTTCATCTGAGGTCCGACATTCGGCAACAGCTACGCGGTGACACACAATTACGTGTGCCAAACCGATGTTACGAAGGAGCGCACCCACGTCGTTGTCCGACAATTTTCATGGTTGTCCAATAAAAAAGCAAGGAAAAGCAACGTCGAGGTGCAGACAAAAATTTATTGTCGAATGGGGGAAAAAGGAACGTCAGGAAGTTTCAAGCATCGTGTTTCAACTGACATGGTACAAGCAGTAAAGTTGAGATGAAGAGAAAATAAGCTCGGAAATATCCGCTATTATGCTATTCAAATTATGTAAGACGCTCAAGCGTTTACAAAGAGCGGAGAAATCAGATTGTCGGCGACGAGAAAATGTTTTATAGCGTTTCGAAATAACGATGTGGATAATTGATCGCATCTAAGCCAATAAAAATAGCAGGATCATATTTAAGGATGGAGAAGGGATTCTTCTATTTTACGAGTCCTGTAATACTCAAAAATTGCAGCGCTGTTCAAACGAAATGAATTATCATCGTCAAGATTTTAAACGAAATTCGAAAAGAATTTTGAAAACTTAACCAGTTAGTTGTTGCCATCTGTGTGAAAAACGTGTACCTAGGACGTGTGGCAAAAAGTAGACGACGACGAGTATACTCGTCGTAAGGCAACATACTGACGTTTCTTCGTAAGGAGTATACTCGTCGTAAGGCGACATACTGACGTTTCTTCGTGACGAGTATACTCGTCGTAAGGCGACATACTGCCATTTCTTCGTGACGAGTATACTCGTCGTAGGGCAACATACTGACGTTTCTTCGTGACGAGTATACTCGTCGTAAGGCAACATACTGACGTTTCTTCGTGACGTGTATACTCGTCGTAAGGCGACATACTGTCATTTCTTCGTGACGAGTATACTCGTCGTAAGGCGACATACTGTCATTTCTTCGTGACGAGTATACTCGTCGAAACAGCTAACTGGTCAATACATTAACCCTTTGCACCCCTATGTCGAATGTGACTCAGGAGCTCCTTTGTCGAGTCTCATTCGACATTCTTTCAGTGCCACCTTTTTTGTGAAACGTGCGAAAAAAGCCAGGGTTGTATCCTGGGAATTGTTTCAGGATATATCATACACTTAAAAATTAGAAAATACAACAATAGCGTGAATAAAATTGGTATTTAAGCGAATTTCTTTCCTCCTTTATTTATTTAAATCGTCTTATTTTTTATTTGAAGTAAATTTCAAATAAAACACTTAAAGACATCAGGAGCTACTGGTAACGAAACTGAAATAAAATTCGCAGTGCAAAGGGTTAAGGTAGTTGGTACATCATGAAACTTGAAGTATTCTCAGCAGATATGAAGACTTAGAGAAAAGCTTCGAGAGTATCGATACAAGAGAAGAAAGCTGTTTGCCTGAGAAAGTAACATTTGCTAGCAGTCGGCGGACAAAGAAATTTACCAGAGAATGTTTCATCTTCGATAAATCAACGTTGTACAAAATTGTCAAAGTCGCTAGACAGGGCAGGTCCTTTCTGTGTCCGCGAAACTTTCGATTCTTCTTCTCTTCTTCTCCAGAGTTTCTTTATGAAAAAAAGAGGAGATTACGAGAGCAATCTAAGTTTGCTGGCTTTCAAATTTAGTCTGGATTAGTATTGAGAATGAGCGAGTATTCATAAAGAGGAAGCCGGATCGAGAGGAAGGACAGAGAGGCGCGCGAGATAGGGCAGCGAGTACAAAAGGACACGGGAAAGGTTGAGCACGAGTACCGACCAACTTTCATGATTCCTGCGCGAAACTTATTCCATAAAGATTCTTGTCAAAACTTTCTTATTGCCGAATAAAAAGTCAAAACTGCATAGAGAGCTGGAAGAGAAGAAGAATATAGCGCAGGATACGCGACGGCTAATATAAGCGGAACAGCTTTGATTCCACGGATACCAATATCCCTGCTGGTCTATAGCTGTCCGACAGTATCGATATTACATTCTGTCGACGATATATTTCAGCCATGAACGGATAATCCGTATGCCCCTTGCTCGCTAACTATAGGCCATCGAAAATGTATTAACGTTATTAAGTTACGTCGACTTCCATTACAACCGTGAGAGCTTAATGCTCGAAATGTATCACGAATTAAGAATATTTCACATTTTATTGATAGCTTATTACGAATTATCCGAGTCTTCGTCGTTAAAAATTTATCTATTCCTGGGTTGGTGAATTTTTTAATACCATCCATTAATAAAATCCACAATCACTTAATTGCCAACCCAATAATAAGCAGGCAATTGGACGATATAACGTAGTTATTAATTTTTCTTTCTTTTTTTTTTTTGTTGAAGTGGTCACCACTTCTAAGAAAACTCTACATCTGATTTTTTTAGTTTTGTCAAGCGCTGAAGCGTACAGGCAAAAGACTGGGACGAAGGCAGACCATAAACAGTACACAGGCAACGTTGGCTTCAGGCTTTTCAGTCTTAGGGTAACATCTGGATCAGCTCAATTATATTCCGATTTGTATTTAAAATATATATTTTTTAGTTTACAATTTATCCACGCGTTCCTTTGTATTCACACATCTAATAACCTCAACTTTTTTTTTTTTTTTTAATCTTTACAGCTTGTCCAGATGTGCACGATTTAACGATGTTGGAACTGGATATTTATCTCGCTGGAGAAATAAATTGATCAAGGAGAAACGTAATAATCGCGAGGAATGGAAGATCAGTCGAGCGTTTGCTTCGTAATCTTCTGGGTTGATCAACCGAGTGAAATTCCTTGGTTGTAGCATTGCGATAATGGTCTAACTTCGAGGTATTAATTGCACAAGTTTGAATATTTTCTTGCACATTCGGATAGGATCATGTGTTAATTATCCTAGTTTCCTTTAGGTTATCAAACAATGATTGTGTGACAAGATTGCACTGCAAGGTCAACACACAAATTGTTGATGAACTTCAATCGCTGACCATTTTGAAATTCAGATTTCCATACTTTCCAAAACATTAAAAAAATTAATCGAATGGGCAACTAATGATACTTGTTGCTCAACCTGTGCAAAGATTCAAACTTGCTTACTCATTACACATGCAGATGCAAAATGAAGATCAGATTCAACTGTTCTTTGTATATCAACAGGGAAGAGATCCAAACAGCAAATATATCCAAAAATTGTTGCCCTATCATGATCATTTTGTCACAAAGCAATGAAAATAAAAACAGAAACAGGAAGGGAATAATTCTTACTTGCAAATCAAATATAATTGTCAAGAAAGAAACTCGTATCTTGCTAACTGAAAGGAACAGGAAGTGCATGTTCACCCTTAATGCAACACTACGTGCATAATGTGATATTTTCAAGTTCAGCACCCCATTGTCCAGGCAAATCCACTTGCACCCTTATCGTCAGTCATCCTATACGTCGATCATTATCAATATAAGCCGTGAATATAGGTAGTTGAATTAAACTGCCTGGTCCAATAACGCCATTGGTCACAGCAGTTCCGCAACTCGCACCACCACCTCCGGATTAAATCATCCTATTATTCAAGCATCGTCGTTCGAATCTTCCACTGGCATCGTTACATTGTACACAGAAGCATAGCTGGGAATTTCTATCCGCCCCATCTTTCACAAAACCTCAAGAATATCGATGTTATGTCGCTGGAATGCTCTAAGACCGCACACGAATTCATTTCAGCTTTTTTATTCAACAGCAAAAAACGTCCAACGTTTTACGATCTTATCGTGAAATTTATATTCGACTCGTCGGGTAATTCGATACCCAGAGCAAGAGCCGAGATCTTCGAGTTACAGAGCTTTCGCAGTGAAGATTCGGCGAGCGAAAGCTTCGTACGAGCGTTGGTATCTCGAGCTTCCTTCTGCAACTCGTTTCGTTCAACGTAGATTAACGCGAAAGCTACAGACGCGACGGACGATGGCAATTAGAGCGATCGGCTTGCACTGATATGCGCGTGGTGGAGAAGTAGATACAGCTTGCGTCGTTTTACGTTATTCGTTTGAATTAGAAGAAAGGAGACATCGAAGTTCTCACGACGAGAGGTCTGGGCTATTCTAAAATCGAGCCACGCAGGTAAAATAACACACGTGGTCACGTGGGGAATAATTCGAGTTAAAGCAAATTTTATTTCAGGGGTGCAGGGGAATGAAGAAAATCGCATTGTTGTGGAGGTTGTTCTCTTTGGAATTCTTCTAGCATCATCTGCAACTTAGTTTCCTATTTAGCGCATCGGGTAATTCGCGAGTGTAACCATTTCGATCGACGATGCGTTTCCGAGCTACGGAGCATTTCCGCCTTCCATTTCAATTTCCTTTCTCCGGTTATGGATAAACGAAACTTCAAGATCGGCATTTTACGGCAGCTTCATTCAAGTTGAAGTCGATCAGCATACATTTTGGAAATTTCAATTTCCTCCGCGGCGAATAACTTTCCGATGGAACATGAAGATGGAGCGACGGTTATTCGTTTCGAACGGTCATCGACCTTCTTTGTTAATTCACATCGAGTACGAAAGGCGTTTTTTCTTGTCCCATGAGCCTCGTCCAACGCGGAGAAACGATTCGTACGACGAGAAAGTCAGCTACGTTTCCTCTTGAATTTCAATTATTTGCTTTACGCTAATCTCAACCATTTTCCTTTACCCGCGAATTACTTGGGAATTCCGATGATCTTAAAAATGACAATTTCAATTTCCAATGTCCTGTCAGACGATTCACGAACAAGACCGCTTTTTATCGCGTCTGGTCGTCCGACCCGCGCGAAGGTCGAGCTTCGATCCGCTCGTCGTTTGCCCGACACTTTGGCCGCGAAAGTCCGCAAAAGGATTTGCAACTTTAAAGTGGCGAACCTGATGGCCAGGCGCAGTCCAGATTGCTCGTACGTTGCAGCAATTGCAATTTGGTTTTCTGACATTGCTGGCAGACAAACAGCAATTCCCTCGTTTCACGTGTCTGCTTTTACGTGTTCCCGACGTATGTGTGTAGCAAATTGAGCGCCATTTCTTATTTTATTATTTGCCACCAGGTGGAAATGTAAAATAAGTTTTTCACGCAATAGTTCTTTCTCTATTTATAGCAAATATGTCGGAAAAGTCCATTGCATTAGACGTGGCGAATTTAGTGTGATTTTTCATTTTATTATTTAACAGGGGGGACGAGTGAGTGGAATATAAAGTAATTCTTCGATACAAGAAATTTGTTCTGCTTTTATCCATAAGAAATATATCGCAGAAAGAGAGATATACATTGACGTGTTTTTCGAACCTACGTGTGCGTGGCAAATAAAGTATCACATTTCGCTTCGTTATTCAACGAACGTAGAAATACGAAATAAAGCTTTCATACAAAAAAAAAAAACTTTTTTCTTTGCCAGGAATACAACGGTGAGGATTTTTATGATTCAAGATCAAAGTGTATAGAAAATGATGCCACAATGCGATTAACTGATCTCTGGGTGGGAACTAGCAACTCACAAAAACATGGTCGATTCTCATCAAAATAAATCTGTGGTGTTTCTCTAAATGCTCGCCTTTTTGTTCCCCTTGTTTAGTTGCCTTTTGTAATGGACCACTCGTCATTCTCCCTATTGGCCTTCGAGTTGCTTTTGACACATTGCAAAGGGTGTAACCTGATCCGAATGCCATTTCCCATGAGGCAATGACGAAACCTTTTCATCTCTAGCTTTTTAAGGATTACACTTTCGCTAACATAAAAGATATAACTTAGAAAAAACGAAGCTGGCACCCCGCTGGGGGTAGCCACCCACATGCTATATTTAATTTTTTTTCTTCACCAACAAGATATAACACTTTACTAAATGTCCATAAGGACAAATTGTAAAATAACCAAAAAAAAAAAAAAACTTTTGCTATGTATTTGTGAGATTTTTCTGGTTAAACCGAGACGAAATACAGTTTGAGTCGCATGTATCTGCCCAGTTAAACAGACATAAGAAAATAAGTCAACGTGCTAAATAGGCAGATTTTTTTTTTATTTTACTTTGGTTATTTTACAATTTGTCCTTATGGACATTTGGTAAAGTGTTATATCTTGTTGGTGAAGAAAAAAAAATAAAAATAAAAAATAAATATAGCATGTGGGCGGCTACCCCCAGCGGGGTGCTAAATAGGCAGATGTGCGTCAACTTGTACCATGTTTGGTCTCGTTTCAATCGTAGGAACCTTGCAGTTACAGCGGTGCAGGTTTCACTCGACAAAGATTGGAAATAAAAAAAAGCTTGCATGCTGGAGCTGTCTTTCTCCGAGTTGGATAAAATGGCAAATCGTATCTGTTACGTACGACCGAGCACACGATAGTCGATCGGCGAGGAGTCTGGATTTTCGACCAATTACAGACACGACACTATATCTGTGATTTGGAAGAAAAGGAAGCCCGAAGAAAAGAGTACGACGTGTAAACGGGACAAGCGATAGATTTAGGTGAAATGGTGTAACTGCATATACCAGCCACCTGGCAGAAGCCGGAAAGCAATTATTTTCGTGCTCCAAATCCTATTCCCAATTACCTGCGACCCGTACACCGAGTCTCATATTGGCGATTCGCCGACGTTCGCTAAAAACTTTCAGGTCGCCTGGATGCCGGGTCGAGTGGCCAATAAATAAACAAGTTTTCAATTAATTTCATCGACACCGGACCACGGTTCGCACAGTTATACGATCGTAGGCTCTATTCGTCCACGTCAAAGTTTCTCGCGTAAATTAATACGATCAGCTGTTCGTTTGTGCCTCTCGTAGCGGGACACAGCCTGGCAGCGTCTGCTGCTCCACCTCTTTGCAAAGTCGCATTCGTCGTTTTTCTGTCAGATGTAACCCAATTTCGCGGCTATCAAACATTGCCAAGGAACGTAATTATTCATCGATTAGAAGCGCAAGTGCGGCGCGAAAATTCGTATAATTTCCTTGCCGCTAAGATCTTGATAGATCAGGTCGAAGAGAGCGGCGAAATTGGCTAAGTTAATTAAAATGGTAGATTGGCGACCGCTGAAATCGATTGGCCACGTTGGAGTAGAACGATTCGATTAACCCTTTGCTGATAAAATGAACAATTTTATAGACAATAAAACGAGGAGAAATTTGATTTCCAAGTAAATTTCCAGTATTATGCTTGGACATTTTGTCTGCGATTTTCTCGCTGATCTCTTGCCTTTTCTCATGCGGCAGGATTACATCGATCGTCCTCGTGCGGAAGGATTATTAATTTCGTATTTAACGTGTTTGAAAACTGGCGGACGTGTAACGGGCGGAACACGCAGAGCAGAGAGTAAAGCGAAAGAATAAAACGCGTAGGAAACGGTAGAATGAAAAGTATAGAATGAAAATGTGGGTCACGCGTCGACAAAATTTTGCTCGCGTTTTAGCCAACGATTTATCATTGCAATGCAAACAACGGGAACAATCGAAGGGAATGAAACTTTTTCGAAACGAAATCAAACGAACCATGCTTCGAATTAAATTCAAATAAATCGTGCCTCCAACTTCTACTGTATAACGAGCAAATTGAATTTCCTTTCCCATTGAAAACTAACAAAATATTGATGATATGCGTCTAAGCTATTCGTCGTTATACAGAGTGACCAGGAGGAATTTTCATAAAACTGTGTATCACGCTCATCTGCAGAACAAACTGAGAAAATCGCCCACCGTTTCACGCTTATTTTTCACCACATTGTACAGTTTCTCCCAAGCCGCGAACCTCGATTTTTCCTTATTTCGAGTGTCACATTTGAATTTCTGAATGCTATTTCAATTATTTCATTTTCTTCAGGATGATTTAAGGAGTATCATTGTGCTCGTAGAAAACACTGCGAGTGTCAAGAAACGTGTCTTTCTTGTATTAGTTCGAATTCATGGAAAGGGAAAATTTATGTGAAAGGCTGATGTTCGATTCGATTGACAGACAAAAGTCAGGAAACGATTAACTAACGTTTATTGGAACTTGTATTCTTCTCTATTTTTCTTCTATTACTCGTAACTATTCAGAAGGGAAAGTTCACTTAAATTGGCACGTAGAACATCTCGCAATAGAAAATGAAAATTTCCCAGTCTTGCCACCTCCGGTGTTTTCCCCAATTATTGGGTTTTTGTCATTAGGCGGTAATTACAAACTCCGCAATCACTTAGTTACCAAGCAATATAGTTACATAAAGTGAAAGGTTCCCAGCACGGACATCGTAACTTAAAGTACACAAACGGTGTTACACGGTTTTCCCATGATTCAAACATTCTATTATGGAAATATCCGAGAGATTTAAGCAGAAAGCGAACAGCCTCGAAACACAACCCCATTACCAGTAATCAGATGGACTTGATCCCCTGGGAATAGGAGCTTAGAAGGTTCAATTCTAGGCAGAAAGGTATTGGGATATACCGACACGCTACGTGAGCGTAATTGAAAGTTTCCTGCTGGGGGGAGGAGCATAAATGGCGTATACGCGCTGGCGTCGCGTTCTTCACTCGCAGTTTCGCTTCTTCGGCGAACTTGGCGAAACACACGGCAAAAGGGAAGACGAGAGCAGAGTAACTGACTGAATGAAGCTTACCATACCGCGTTAAGTGTAAAAGTAGTGGATGTTCTCTTAGTTGAACGAGCGAAACCGGGCTTTTTTATGCTTGGAATAGGTACACCGGTCTCTTTAGAAAGTACGAAAAACACTCAACACAAGCTGGAGAAAACTCGTTGGAAAATTCCTTTCGTGATCGGAACCACTGCTTCCCTCCTGTCCCGTTTTTTTAACAAATGCCTTTGAAACCTATCTAACAGACATCTCACGGTGGATATTCGTTTCGCTAATGCATTTGCAACGCGTTGTTTGCTGGGTCAACCTGCTCTCCAAGCTTGTGATTCCGATGGAGATGAATGGACGTAACGTTAATGTCGTTGATTAGAACGACAGCAGAGCGTATCCCTGTTTAATTACGAATTTCAATGGCCGAATTTTTATCCGAGCAATTTGGCAACATGTTTCAGCACATACATTTATACGAGTTTTTCATATTTTATGTCGTAATAATAATTCAAGTAGTAAAATAATAACGAGAAGACTGAACATACTTATGCAAGCTGGTATTTTGACGAACACGTAAAAGCAAGACGTAAACGTGAAAGTAGCACTTAGACAGAGATTCGTTTTACCTGCTAAATATTGTAATTGTACTAACATTGAATATTTTACGTATGTTTGTTTATTAATACGTGTACCCTACGCAGCTTTCAAGCCTTCGCAATTCCCATAAATTCATAAAAATGAATTTATTCAATTCTATTAATGAGCGTAGTAATTGAAGAAACTTTTGCAAATTGGAACACGGGAATATCGTAAAATGGAACTAAGATAATTACGTTACAGGTGATATCAATCTCTTCATTTTTACACCACTGCGCCCCATATTTTTATCTGAGTTTCGCGTTTGAAAGCGAATTTAACCAATGTTAACGATTGTTGGAACTTGCTGAAAGACGATGTCAAAGGTAGCGAGACTAATCATCCTGATTAAGCGTTCACAGTATCGAAACGGTGATATATCAAGTGTACAACGATACATCAATGCAATTTAATGTTGTGGTTATCAACGAGAGACAATGTACCACGCGAAAGAAAAGATTTTAACGCGGAATAATTAAAAATATCTTTGTGTTCAGATACTGAAAGAAACAACTGGTTTGGGCTATAGATTTCATAATAAAAGCAAAAACTGGCAAATCATAGAGTAGGTAAATGAAACGTATTGGAAATTTGTCAAAACGTTATTTCCAGTTCAATGTATATATTAGGCGATATTAACGTAATATTTTGTTACATATTCTCACTTTCTCGTCATGAGAAAAATTCCTAAAGTTTACACTGTATTTATTTTTTCGTGTTATGTATTTCGTAAGAAAGTTTCATATAAGAGATACTTATGTATGGAATATCAAATATTCTTCAATTATAATATATAATTATTAAAATACTCTTCAATATTCACGAAACTATATCCCAATGTTTCGAGAAAAATTAGATTGTTAATCGGGTTGGCAACTAAGTGTCATTAGGTGGCATGACAAAATCCACAATCACTTAGTTGCCAACCCAATAGAATTTTTTCGATGTACGACTTTACGATAAACAGAACTACGTTTGCAAATTATGTTCAGCTTATTTCCAAATTTCTGTGAGTTATGATAATAATAAATTTCTGTAAATAATAATAATATTATTATAATATTAATAATATTATATAATATAATATTAATTAATATTAATTTTATAATATAATTTAATAGTAATATATTAATATTAATAATATTATAATATTATTATTAATATAATATAATAATATAATAATATTATAATATTAATATAATATTAATATTAATATTATAATATTAATATATAATATTAATATTATAATATTATTATTAATATAATATAATAATATAATAATATTATAATATTAATATAATATTAATATTAATATATTACTATTAAATTATATTATAAAATTAATATTAATATAATATAATATTAATTAATATTAATTTTATAATATAATTTAATAGTAATATATTAATATTAACATTATAACATTAATATTATATTATATTAATTTATATATATTATTAATATTATAATATTAATAATATTATATTATATAATATTATAATAATATAATAATAATATTAACAAAAAATATTATTATACTATCAGCAAATTGTGGCCACCGCCAGAAGAAAAATCCATTTTAAAATCCAAGGGTACAAATACTCTACTTAAATAACAGCATACAATAAATATACTCGAAAAATATATTCCAAGACTTGAACCTACTTAATGAAAAACATTATCTCGATAAAATAATTCTGAACGATTTATAGCATGCAATCGGTAAGAAATGTTTGTAAAGGAAACAAGTTCACTTTTGCTTCTTCAATCTCTCGTTCTTACAATCTGTACGAAGCTGCATCCACGTCCGGATGAGAGGTTGCAGGAGGAAAATTCTGAGATAAAAGTGCAGCTTCCGGAAGGAAGGTATACACGTGTATTCCTGACGGAAGAGGTGGATTTTCTTGTTTCTTCCAAGTTTCCGTGGTATATACGGCAAGAAAGTTTCAACCGAGGATCGAAGCTTTCTCGGGTGTAACAGTACAGAGGCAAGATCTTGCCGTTAAGATTCTTGAAAATTATCGAAGTGTCGAAACCGCCATTTCGTGGCGACACACGTTCTCCGTGCAGCCAGCTGCCAAAACGAGCACGAACAGACGAAAGACACGTATCTTGCAAGGATCCTCGCGAAGAACCGGGCGTGTGTAATAAACGGGAATCTTGACACGAAACAGGTGTAAATGAGAATAGATAGAAGAAGGAAAGTGGGAAGGGCGGTAATAAAGGAAATGATGTTAACGGTAAATACGAAGAAGTATTAAATTGATAAAGGAAATTTCATAAATAACGAAAGTTAATACGATGGCTGAAGATCGCGTTACGTGAAAAATAAACAAGAACATGCTAGCGAGTGGCTGAAAGAGTTCCCACGAGTATCGTATTACGTACGAAGAGAAATAGGAATATACCGTCTAAGTAACTAAGCCAAAAGAATAGCAAAAAAAGATTCTCATATTTCTTAGATAGCGAAGAATGCGTGAGAACGTTTTCACGCGATCAATATCCAATATCGATAACGGCGAGATAAAAATCTGAAAACATCACAAAACATCAACATCTGAAAAGTAGCGATGACCGAGAGTAGCGATGAAAGCGATGTGTGCTTCTCGTAGAGCCGGTGGAACACAGCGTCGTCGACAGTGAAACGAGAGAAACACGAGAATAAGTAACCATGAGAATACAACAGCCGTGCGCGAAGTAGCTTAAAAGGTAACCCGAAGAGGGGAGAAAAGAGCGGATAGAAAATTGACGAAAGAAAAAGTGGAAGGGGGAGGAAGGTGGTAAGGAAGAAGGACGGAAGGCGTATCGAGAGAACGAATCTTCTCAGCTGGCATGGTTTGCTTTATACCATCTAACTCGTCTTCTGTTTCCACCAGGCTCGCTTCGCTATTGCTCGCACCATTGTCTTCAGGTTGGCTGCAGAGTGCGCCGCAAAAGGGTTTCCAAACACGCTCCGCCCCATGCAGTCACCATCTTTCCACGGCCTCGTTCGCTTCCTCTTACCCGGCTCCACTCGCCCGAACAGATCCAAGATGAAAATAGGTTGAGCCTCGAGTGGACCAGGTAGCGCGGAACGGGCTTAAGGAGGTCGTAGGTCGCGAAGGGGCAATGAACACGAATGTAGGTGGCAGTGACGGTCTTAGCGATACTTCATTATCGGATGGATCGAATGGAGAAAAAGTGTAGCAGGCCGGTTGTGTCTCGATTGAAACGAGAAACCGTCCGTCTATCTGGCGTCGTCGAAGGATATGAGTTACTGACCCGTGTATAAATGAACGTTATGAATTCACCGGCAGAGGGCATATTCATCCGTAAGTCTAGCCGTGGGCTCTTTCCTCTTTCGGGATCGAAGCATCGGCCGTACTGGCATACAGAGGAAATCGAGGATGAGTCTAAAGGCAGAGGGCAAAATAGAAGAAGTAAAGTGGAAACGACGGCGGTGCCCTGAAACGTTTGCCATCGTTCGAGAAAGAGGGAGACGCGGCGTTTCTATCTTGCCGTGAGATCGAGAGGAAATCTTCAGATCGTCGAAGACGAGGAAGATTGCCACCGTCTCGACAGGAAAGGATGACGACGAGGCCACGAGGGCGACGGAGTTGGAAAAGGAGTCACCCATCCCCAGCCGCAATTCTACATCGCCGATGAAACTGGCGCGATTTACTTCGCCGCTACCGTTGCCACGTATCTGTGAAATAATGGATAACGCTTCGAATCCTTTTCATATTCCTGCCGCCTCCTCCCTTCTTCCGTTCGGCTGAATCCATGATTTCGCGAATAATGGAAGGTACTCGCTGTGTAGAGATTTCGATTATGATACCTCTGATAGACTGCAAGTTTGCTTCTTAGACATTAAAATGCTCCGGTGACCCGTGCTACGAGTTGCACATCCAACCACCAAATTCAGTTTCGCGTAATTCTATACCGAATCTCGTTTCAGTCGACTATTTGCTGTTATAACTATAGCGTAAAGATTTCACAGAAGAACTCTGATGAAACACAATCGTTCATCCTTCTAACTTTAGTAGCATGGAATGGAAACACTGTAATACGAAAATTGTTGCTACTTAGAAACACTTATATTATTCTTTCTCAGAAGAAAAACCTATCTCTTTTCGGCTGGTCTACATGTTGCAACATATGTAAGTTTCACGTAGATCCGTCAAGCAGATCCGAAGGATTTCAAATCCAAACAAAAAGATATCAAAAGCCCTACCCCATCCCTGCGTCCGTTACAACCATTTTCACATCAATCCTCCAATCAGTGTCGTGCAGATCGGATTTTACTTTCAAGCATCTGACGAGGAGTCTGCAAGTATAATCTAACGCGATGAGTTTCCGTGCAATCTGAAAGCGAACGCTCCCTTAACGGAAGCTAGAAGGATTCTCCAAAAGTACAGAATTACAAGGAGGAGACAAGAGGAGAGGGACGAGAGGAGAGACAAGTCGAGTGGCCATTCCACTCGGTAGGTTAAGGACACTGAAACGAAGATCTAAGGCAGCAGACCCGCGACAATAGAACCGTCAACCAATTGTTCAACTATCCGGGCCTCTCGCGATAGTTGGACAAGATCGATAGATGGCATAGCATTCGTTCGTCGGAAGGAAATTTCATTGGGAAAACATTGCTCGTTTAAATAACGCCACTTCGATGTATCGGGTTATCGACGAATGGTAACAGCTTTTTGTGATGAAATTAATTCGTCTGCGAGATGAAAACAAATTTAAATGTTACTAACGTACAGATCTCAAGAAGCTTTAAGTATTTTCATGGATAAGCCTCCTGTACAGAGTGAAAAAAGAAAAAAGAAATAATAGAAACCTCGCAAAAGTGAATTACCGTTTCTAGTGGTTTGAAATTGAAACGAGCCAAGGTTTCAATTAGGTAATTATAACTGTCGCCGTAAAAGACCTGCCAACACTACTTGTGGCTTATGGAACCTAATTTCACTCGAAATACATAGGAATTTAAGACAGCGTTTGCATCAGAATTTACTCTATCTCGTTACACGTATTTTAAAGTGAAAGAGACGAAGCTATACAAAGTATCTTGTAACTGTTGTATCCGCAGGCATCCAGCGCTGATAAATTTGGTATTTTGAAACGTGATCCTACACTTGGTTTTATAACTCTCTTATACGGACGAAGAGATACGATCAAACGCCTGAACGGTGACTCATACATATGTAGCTCGCGGTTACACTCAAACTTATCGCGCGTATTAGCGCGTTAACTTCGCCAATATCGTGCGACCGTTTAGTTCATTGTGTTGCGGTCGTTCGAAAGCGGATAGCAATGTACGTGTCAATCAATTCCCGGCGAAGTTAAATTGCGTAGCACACAATCGACGAGCAATCAGACGTCCCCCAAGAAGAATACTTTCCACGTTCCGTCATACCTTATAGCAAACGTTCCTATAAGACTGCATTATACCTCGAAATTATGCATTCGCCTCGATAAGATCCATCGCGTGAAATTTCAGCGATTGTGGAACCGAGTGTCTTCCTTTCTCTTCGATTCTCCCAAGTCCTGTCTCTCTGTCCCTCCCACCTCTTTTCCCATCCCCTAGTCTATCTACCAGTCTCCTCTTTCCTCTATTCATCCTATAATCAGCCAACTGTCTCTCTATCTCTCTTTCCAGCGAATCAACAGCATGAACCACGCTTTATGCAAATTACCAAATCTCCGCATAATGTGCCTCGTAAGCCTGTCTACGGTTGTCTTAGCTCTTATGGCAAAATGGCGGCCAGACGTTTTACCTAACATGCCCTGTATAATTTAACCATTTCTTACGCTTCTGATACTTCCTACTCTTCAAACGTACACGTTTATACAACCAGGTATCTTTGTTTCGCACGGTAAATTCGCGACTGTAATTGTTCGCGCGTAAATGCTTCATCGTGTTAGCGCGAACGAGAGACGACTGTGAATGTCAGTAATAAACACTCGAACGACGCAGCGTTGGTACATTGGAGAAATTTTAATTGAATAGTTGGAAGATTTTATCTTGTGTTATTGCTATGGCGAGATAGGACATTCTAGCAATAGGAGAATCTTATTAATTGTGCTGATTTATTACCGATTGGATTAATAATCCTTAGTGAAGTATTTCGTAGTAGATGTTTTCTAAATGTATTCCATTATCAATAGCATAGGAATGAAATTGTAGAGATCATTTTCTAATTTTGCAAGTATATTTTGTTAAGTCGCTGATATAAAGAAGCTACGCATACAGCATCATTTGTAAGTATGCGGATACATTAGCTAATTTATAACAATACTACATGAATGTTAATAAAACGTATAAATTAATGAGAACCTGATAGTAAAAGTAATGGATACAACAAATAATACAATTTTTAATAACTTTGTTTTAAAAGTGAGTCAGAGTAGATTAAAATTAACGTATATATCGATTTTCATTAAAATTTTACTGCTAATTAAACGTTAGTGCTTGAACTGATAACGACGTATTTTTATAAGTATACAAGAATCTTCTCTGTGTAATTTGTCTACAGAATCAGAGACAAGAAAACATTATTTCAGAACGCTTTATAATAAATTTTGTAAAAATCACGTCATAACAATAAAATAATAATACAGACTATAATCATTATGTATCAACACATACTATTAATGTGATTGTGCAATTAAATTATATCTACCATTAACAGTTAATCAAAAATAATGTTGCCTTGCTTATTACAGTAAGTAATCCAAGCATTTAATTGTAAGATATTCGGAAAGTTCATGTAACAAGCATACAATATGGCGCCTGCAAAGCGCCTTTTACGTTCCTCTGTGAAATTATTGCAAGTGATTCAAGGCTCTTATACAATTAACACGTAATGGAACGCTTTTGTAGGATGTGCTAATCTTTAGAAACGATTTTTCGCGGTGAATTTATACACTAAACAGAGTTAAAAAATACAAAAGAACGATATTTTCTCTGAATATACGGCATTAAAACGATATTGAATGCAAATTAATTGGTTGGAAAGAGGCGCCTTGATATGTATTAAAAATGGCAGCTTACCCCGTTGAAACACCATGCAACGAAGTCATGATGGACAATGGACGTTCTGCTACAGCGTAGAATTCCTTCTGCTCCCGTATTTCCTTTTTTTGTTTTTCTTGGTTTTGTAGTTACACTCGCGACACTTTCATTCAGATAAACACAACGCATAAACGCACAAAAACGTTGAAAGTTATGTTATGACCCGCGAATCGGTGACGCTATGCGACGGAAACAGGAACGGAAATAGCGCGGGTGCGACCGGTGCCCCGTGAAATACGAACTACGCACAACAACACACTAAAGTATTTAAATTATCAATGTTCTTTTACTTCGTCATAATATTTTTTACTACAAAATTAATATCAATTCTTTAAATAATAATAATTGAATTTTACAGAATCGTATACTGAATTTGAATATACATATATACATTCATACATATGTATGTATATATGTATGTATATATGTATGTATGGAATATGGTACGAAAAGATACAAGTGCTAATAATGACAGAATAAGTGCTTGATACAATACGAGTTTCAAAAATGTCTGCCTTTCGATTAATAATTCCAATTAAAAGAGAAACATTTCAATTGCGTCACTTCGAATATATACATGAGGTTATTTATTTTATATAAGAAGAATTCTGCTTGTTAATTCGATATCGAAAGTTAATAACGTTGATACACTGATGATGATAACCGGAGAATTGAATATTCACAACTTCTGACGATATGCGTTAAATAAAATTATGGAACGAAATTTCTCGATAAACGCGTTCCCGCGTTCCTCACAGAACTAAATATGGCAGCAGGAAATCGGCCAATTACAGAGCCGGAAAGACAGACGAATCCGGAAAGAGATTGCGACCTCTAGTTTGTAGTGGAACATTTCCGATCGTCGTTTCGTCAAACGGTGTTGCTTGTACGAAGTGAATAGTAAAATTCGTATTTCAGTGACGCATAAGTAATCGATATCGAAATATTTTCCGCGAGAAATGAATATTTCGTCGCGATATAAACCGCGCATAAACGAATATGTATTTTCGTCGAGAAACGATTTCGAGATACGTATATTCGTGAAAAGTTCGAGAACAAATCGTTACTTCGCCATTATACGTATTGTACGCTGATTGTAATAGACTGGTATTTACGTTTTACGGTGACTCAGTGCTTCAAACAATGGTCATCGTTGGAAAGAAATCGTAATCATTGGCTTTATGTGAGTTATAACATTGATTTTATCTGTTTAATTTATAATTGATAAGATGAGATTATTTTGAGATCGATGAAGCCATATGTTGTATACTAATGGAATCGTATACCAGGCCATCTTACACTAGTGAAATTTTGCAAGTCATCAAAGTTTTCAATATTAATATATTCTCTGTTGTACAAATTCAGTGATAAAACAAATGATATTTTACTAATTGCAAGTTATTTTGTTATTCTTATTATTCTTCTTATTATTATTATTTGACGAAAAATTATTAGATCATAAAAGGTAAATTATGCGTAAGGAATTCTATATGTAACACTCGTGCGCCATTTTGAAAAATATTTGAATTATAATCGTGAGAGATGTTATTGAAATATTAAATTTTTATTATTGTTCTTTGCAACCTAAATTTTGTGTACCATATTTAAAATGTACATAGAATTTAAGGTATATTAACAAATAACAACTATAAAATTGCCTCAGATGAGGATAATCATTTTAATCTCAACTTATCAATTGTGATTTAATACACAATAATTAAAAATTTTGTTAAATTGTATTATATATAAAACTGTTTCTTTTTTATGACATTTAAATATATATTAATATTATGTCTTGAATAACATTAGTAATATGACGTTCCATATTACATATATTTGTTAATATCTTCGTTCCTTTCATTTCATGAACATATTTTCCACTATTCGGTTCAGTTAATGTTAAATCCGTTAGAATTGACGATACACAAAGGAAATAGTGTACGCAAAAAGTATGTATCTAGAAAATAGCAAACAGACTGTAATTCGCCCAGTACTTTCACAAAATTTCCGAACTGTTAAACACGAAGTGCCAAAAAATTCGTTTGTACAACAAGCATGGCTTAGCGGATTTCCATTGGATTAAAATAGATTTTTAATTTCATTTGTAATTTAACCTAGGCGTATCATTGGCGACGTTATATTTTTACAACGTTAGTTTCATAAACACGCGTATATAGAGGACAGTGTTGTCAATATAAACACAGAGAAAAAGTTTCCATGATGGCTACAAAAAACGTTTGACCGAGCGTTGTCGTTTAGGAAATCGAATTAAAACGTATGCGTATAAATATGGATCCGGTATCAATATGAGTTTGATGCTCTTGTGCGCATTTTTAACGCTTTTAATGGATATTTCTCGATATAGATACGAGAGATTCCCGTATTTTCTTTTGCAAATTTCACATGTTAATTTCATCGACGGCAGGTTATAACGACAATGACAATTCGGTTTTTACAAATTCCGCTTTTTCTAATATTTATCTTATATCGCACATTATGCGAGAATACTTTTTATAAATTATCGTTTTGCACGACGCGCAGCAAAATTATTGTCTTTTTAACCTGATATTTAGCATCCTTCGATTGTGACTTTTATTGACCTTGTTCGACAATTATACCACAACATTTCTGAAGTCTTTGTTGAAGGTTATACTCTTTGAGAAAAATAATCGGAGAAGTGGAGATGCGATTATTTCCTGGTATTTTTAAACTTTTAACTGAGTAGTGCAACAGTCGTTTCGCTGACTGTTCCACGGTCTATTTATATTTTTATATTATTTATTACGTCGAGATAAGCTGGTTGCTAGCGTAGAGAAAATTCTAAGCGTCGGGCGAGGCCAGTTGCATTCTCAATGCAACTTGTTTGGAGATGAATGCGGAGATACATCGCGATTTATCTCATGCCATAATTTTAATTGGCTCTTATTTCTCGGGATCGTTAATATCTCGTTGATGTAAAAGCGACCGTGCGCTCGACGACAATAAAGACGTTCGACAGCCGTGAAATACAAAAGGTAGTCACGGGAATCTTCATCCACTTTGTAGAAAACGACCGATATTACGCGATAGGTCGATGGATTTTAATCCACTCTTGAAAATGCTGTGTACCGTTAATCGATCCAACGGAAATTACGTGTCCACTTTGGTACGTGGTACAACTTAAAAACTCGTGCGATTCCAGTCTGCAAATTGAATTCCAAAGTCGTCCTGCTCTATTGGTTAACTAACAGTGTCGATACTTGCGACAGGCAATACTGCAGCGACTGTTACGTAGAAGCATAAATGGAACATGTTTGGAGGGAAAAACATTTGAAGCGAACAGACGCCGATTCTCCATTCCAGCTTGTAATTTCTCTATGCAGGAAATTGGATTCATATAGGATTGTTGGGTTTAATTATTGTTGTAATAGGAATATTTGCAAATTTATCGTTTCACGTGTACTTAAGTGTCTTTCCAGTTTCGTATCGCGCAGAATATTTCTAAAAGAATGAAACTCCTTCGACTCGATAAGCCTGTGGTGTTTCATAATAATGATTCATTGGTGTGCGAAATGAAAATTAGAATAATTGGCTTGGTAATAAACACGAAGAGAGTGTTTGTTAAAAATTAAACTACATTTTCCTCCTTACGTTATTAAGGGAATACTTAAGCACTTTGTAAAGTTTAATGTTGTTAATTGAAAGTAAGACGAATTGCTTTAGAATTTAGAAGGCTGAGACCTTGTTTACCAATGTGATTGCTGCTGTTGCTGCTGTGGCTAATTGCAACTCTTACATCATGTTTTAAGGCGATTACGTACGTACATAACTATCAGAGGACCTTAATCCAATTCTGGCCTGTATTCCTCCGAATTTGGATGAAATAATATTCGATTCTTGCATGTTATAAATTATGTATTTATATCGACATTCTCATCGATATTCCAGTCGCATCAATCATTCCTTTTATTACTAATGGAGTTACGTAATCCTTTAGAAACGAAAACTAGAAAGTAATAAAAGTATAGTTATGCATTTAGGAATAGTATTTTTTCTAAATTAGATAATAAATTGTCAAAAAGAAGGTGTCTTTAAAAGTTACATAAATGCAACATTATTGTGGAATGTAAAGTAATTTATCTGTTGTTTGATGAAGGAAAAGGAAAATAAAATGTGTACATTTAGGAAAATAATATTTTAGTACGCTATAAATTCCCTGATTTTTTCAAACTTCCTAAAATTGCAAGATCTAGGTAAAAGAAGAGATAGTAATAGAAAATGTGTTCAATTTTCGAAATTTCCTTTTACAATGTTAAAAGAACAGAATTCGATACTGTAAATTAACTGAAAAAATTGTAAATGAAATGTGTTGATGCAACGTTGCTTTAATAGAACAAAAGGTTGTGCATTAAATAAATACGAAACAGTGTTTCTAGCTGTGACCAAAGAGAAGATAAAATAGGATTTAGCTTTCTTCGAAATGTCACAGAGTTTCCAACAATATTTTTCTACAGTTCAGAATTTTAAGCTGTGTATTTCTCGAAAATCGTACTCTTTCACAACAGTCGTTTCCTCCTCAAGTAGATCAACGTAATCGTAGATTTTTGAAAGTAAAGAGAAGAAGAAAGGGTCCAACGAACGCTTGTTCGGTTTTTTTGCTATGAAACAAGATCTCCAATACGCGTATCGAAGTCCTCTTGAATTTCTACGGCACAAGTTGAAGAAGCCTGGAATCGTCAAGATTCTTTTTCCAGTTTCGCTAAATGTTCTCGATATCGTCGAGGAGATTATGTCGTCGAGTACGATAAAGCAGTATCAAGTGACTCAGCCTGTACAGTTAACTGAGTCCAGATGAGATTGCGTAGCATTACAGAAGTATTTTTGTTAATCGATTTGCCAAACTGAACAATCTAAATTCCGATCTAGTTCGTCACGTGCTAACTTCTCCATTTACCATTCAACTCCCCCCATTTTGTTCAAGCTCTCGCGAGAATCCGATACCTTTTCGAGGAAATTCTCTTTCGGAGATGCTTTAACTGCACGTTTAACTGTATTCCAATATTTGCAAAAGGAAAGTTAGAAGATGAGATTAGCTTACTAAAATTATCTACATGTTTGATGTACTAAAACCTTAACACGACCAAGCTAAATTAAGAAAGGTAAGTTTTTCAGAAAGCCACTCTTGAAATAGGAGACTAGAAGTGGAGAACTATTGATTGTATAGTGAAGCATTTAGCAGTGAGCAAAATTTTCTCTTTTACAATTTAGCTGATAATTTTTGGTTTTTAAGTTTCTAGTAAAATATTGTCTGTGTATTAGTTGTTACTAGGGAAGGTATTGAAAGTGATTCTAATTTGCATAGATTCGATGATAGCCACTTCCCTAGCAAATGTTAGTAGAAAATATTCCGTAGACTAGAATTTAAGTTCAATCTTCCTTTAATAGTCATTAACAATACTCGAATCCGATAAATTCCATTAAACATTAATTAATTGCTTCTTGGCCTTTGTGTGTGCCACCCAACGAGCGAATGGATCTTCCAACAAAGTTTTCTTTGTAACGTTAATGCATAAGCTTCCCTTTTGCCCCAAGAAGCTTCTTTCTCAGCGCTTAGGGTATTTCCTTGAAGCACTCTTCACATATTTGTATTTCCATAAGAAGTTGGTACCTCAAACAACACTTTCTCCTAGCCACTCCACGCAGCTTCTATGGCAACTAAGTGATTGCGGATTTTGTCAATACCACCTAATGGCAAAATCCGCAATCACTTAGTTGCCAAGCCAATATTACCCGATTCGACGCGAACTAATTCTCTTGCAAAGAATTAACTGGCGGAATATTTCAAAAGGAGGGAAATTGACGTGACGTTGCGTGGCGAAATAAAACGTAGGAATAATTTGACGAGACGCGAGCTTGTACACGTGGAAACCGTAAAATGGTATTCAATGGAGCGGCGGGGAGTGCTGGCCGCGATATGGCGAGTGCATACGGCGCTGGGAAAATACGAAATCTTGGCAGTGAAAGGGTTAAAAGCGTACTTAACCCGGAGGACATAAAGTTGTAAACGACGTTGGCGTATGAAGCTGTAACCCGATTCGCGTGGAAGATATCGCCCGATATCGCTGCGACATGCAAACCCTAAAGGTGTTTACAATGCATCAGTTTTATGATCGGAGTTGCATTACCAGGCCGCCGACCATTTCCTTTAATGAACGTTGCGCGCTTTTATCATACGTCATTTGTCAAATCACACTTTTGCCCGGTGGCTTCGCCTCTCGGAAGCCGCCTACCCAGGCAATTTGTTTTCATTTCTGCTAACGATTCTGGCCGCCTCCATTCTCGCGGCCCACTTTCCATGCAGCCCAACGTGCGAATCCTTCGAAAGAGTGCAATCCTTTCTCGGCGATCGATATTTTGCCAGCCACTCGCTTCTTCCTTCGCGACTTGTTCGCCAGCAGCAGCGTCCCGCCATGAATTTATGATACACATCGGTGTAAATTTCGGTTAACTCGCGATGGATGAAGATAGATAATGCTCCGGCTGTAATATTGTCAATTATCGAGCAGAAGGTAGCGTAGATAAAATATGGACAAAATAATTGATGTTTCAACCTCGTCACTGCTACCGATGCTTCCTCCAAATGTTGGGATTTACAGGGAAATACGTATGTACGTATGTGGGCAAGTTCCTGCATGCAAGGTAATGCAATTAACTTGGCAATTTTTATTCTCATTGCTAGTTTGCAAAATACCTGCCCTGGAACGTCGGATAGTTAGCAAACGTGTGACTCGACGATTACCAAGTATTACGTTGTCCGGAAAGTTCCTGTCGTTTTATAAGTGAAATAATAGATACACAACATTTCTTATTTTATATTATTTTATGGATTTACGTATGATGCATTTTGTGCATCGTTAAACATGATTCAATAAAATAATACAAAACCAAAAATGTCGTGTATCTACTACTTGCTTATAAAAAGAAAGGAACTTTTCGGACAATATTTAAACACTTTTAGGGATCTGTTTATTTTGAAATTTAATTACGTTGAAAAAGTTAAAATAATTACGTTGATAAAGTTTGGAAGCTAGGAATGATGGAAGTTGAAAGATGTCACGGATTATACGATGGTAAGAAGTAAAAATTCGACGATCAGACCAGCTCGATCGATGAAAACAAAGTTGCACAGCTCTCGGCATTGGAATTCGTAAATATTTTTCTGCTGCGTTTCGTTATCCGGAAAGAATCTTAGTTTGCAACTTTGAGATGTAGGTTACGGTGGTCCAGAACGGTATTCAATCAATTTGCTGCTGTACCAATTACGTAGCACTATTGAGAGTTTCATGACGCACCGATAGTGTACAGTTCTATTCAGTGTATCATCGATACATCATTACATTCCTGTTAAAGCTAGCTGTAGTAGTCTCGAGACGTCAGAACACGGCGTCTGTACGTTCAGGATATTACAAGTTGCAAGTTCTCTCTACAAAGTAGAGATCTTTCTTGACCAAACTACAATTAGCGCAACTTTCTCAGAACTATGGTTGGACGAATTTTTATACCACATAGCAAAGATACGATGATTTCCTCACTTTGCCTACCTTGCTGATTGAAAAGCTGAATTTTAATACGAAATATTTGAAAAATGGAACGAGTTAGATTTTAAGGTACAAGTTTCCTGAAAATAAATGCTAAATCCACTGTGTTTGTTAAGAAGCGAATAATATTAATTTTAACTTGATTCAGATCACCTTAGCGAGTATAATTAACATTGTCAGTATTTTTTAACTGTTCCGCAGGATAACAGAAACAGAAATGGAAAGTTAGTTGTTGAAAACTATGGAGTTAGATCAATATAATCGATTTTAACTCTTCTAGAAAAATCGTGCTACCTGATTTATTCTCTTTTTATTTGCGGCCTTTAACACTTTGTCTGTCACGTTGGTCAAATATGACCGGCTATGGTGACGCCATGGTGGTCATTGGTGACTGAAGCTCTTGGACAATTGTAAAATTTGAATGAAAATTGACAGTTAGAAAATTGAAACAAAAAGTACCCCATTGAACGATTAAACATTTTTATTAGAACAAATGTTGCATCTAACTGTGCACTGTGTTAAAACACTGTGGCGTCCTGAGCGAAACACGTGACTTCGGCGTGGCAGTCAAAGTGTTAAATTGTGTGAAGCAAAATAGCAGTTGGCGAGTACGAATAGGGTGGAATTAAAGATGAGAACAATTGGTGCTCTGTCAATTCGTCAAACAGATAGAAATAACATGGATCGCACTAGAGAAACGTAGAAAGCTCGTCTGGCGTATGGAGGATTCAATTTTCTCAGGATTCGGAAATTTAGATAGAAGGAAGGAGTACTTGGAATAATTCCACGCAGCAAGTGGCAGCAGTTCGGTGTCAGCTAGAAAATAGACGAGAGGACGTGTAATATTATTGTTCCGAGGCAAGGCACAACGGCGTGGTAGGCGACGAAGCGACGTATCGTTATTCCGGACTAGCGTACGATGCATCTGACGCAATGCAGTTGTACCTATGCACTGTATGCACATACATAGGTAGGTGGGGCGCATTGTTTTCAGATTTTCCCCTGCCGCGCCATTTTCGTCTTTACTTCGTCTTATACATTGCTACTTGTACTTTACTACACGATTTTTCTCTCTGCTCCCGATATTCCTACCATTTCGCTCTATAACATACTTTTTACAGCTGCCTAGTTATACATCGATTTCCTGTATTTTTCTATTTTACAAATTTGTTTCACGCTCGCCTTTTAGTGCGTTTTGGAATAAGTGGAAGTCACTGGTGAAAGCTTTCACGTAGATTGTCTGGTTTCGTTCATGGTATCTTATCAGAGAGGAAAGTCAATTATGTGAACGACATGGGTGTCGCAGATACCTTTGATTTTCCACGATTAGGGTTAACACTTTGACTGCACGTTGGTCAACCCGGCCACGGTTTCTCCTGTGACGCCATGGTAGGTCATTGGTGACTGGAGAGCTTCAACTTCTTACAATTATAAAAATTGTATGGAAATTAACAGTTAGGGTATTTTGAATATAACCGGTACAAAGAAGATACTTTAAAATAAAAAGTGCCCCATTGAGCAATTAAACATTTTCATTAGAACAACAATAAACAAAAATGGGAACAAATGTTGCATCTAACGGTGCACTGTGTTAGAACACTTTAAACATAAATGTTCATCGATACAATCTGGACCATAGGTGGTCACTTTTTGGTTCGATTCCTAGCAATTTTTGATCCTAATTGTTTAACATTTTTTTTATAACACTTTCTGTCAAATTTTTGTGCCAGCTACGCTTGCCATTCTTTCTTCTGTATTTCGTGTGGCAATGTTTATCGAATAAGTATATTTGACGGTTTTGGTGAATGGCATTGTGTAAGGTGCATTGCGAGTGCCATTCTAAAATCTGGTACCTTGATTTTTGTTTTTGTTACTCAATTATAGAGTATCATCGCGTTTGAAATTGATGTATTTAACAATAATTCTAAAGTTAATTTTGTATGCCACTTGAGGGTTCTTCTATGCGCTGTAGAATATGCTATCATTTGATCTGATAAATCTACAGCACATTTTCCTCTCTCGTACTCTACCACTACCTTTGGTTTATCACAAACATAATTTTTTCCTGGACCTCTGCCATCTCAGCCGAATGTTTCGTCGAAATCGTAAAAATAATCATAATGCTGTTTACTAATATCTTTCACACGTTTCAACGATATATTCTGCACGTTTTGCTTACGACGAAATGACGAATGCGAATGGTTTGTTGAAATAAACGAAACCTCGTTACAATATGTCGCTATCAACTGTTACCAATACGCCACGGTGGTCACCCGTGACCACCAATAAGATAAAAGGTCCATCGGGGAAGAATGTTGTCTTGCATCATCGATTTATTGTTATTTTGCCACTATACGCTTTGAATAATAAAAATACTCCCGTGGCGTCCTGAGTGAAACGTGTGATTTCTGCGTGGCAGTCAAAGTGTTAATACGTGTGGTAATTAAATTGTGATATTAGTTTCCAATTTTGTAAGCAAAAGATATCCAACGATTGTGGAATTGCAGATTAAGTTGCAGTAAATGTTAAAAACATATATTGTTTCAACTTTTATAAATTATTTAAAATAAATATTAAAACATATTTATTAGAATATTTTCTGGAACAAACGGTCCATTTAGGAAGAATGTCGTCTTACATCGTCAATTTATTATTATTTTCCCATTATACATTTTGAATGATAAAAATACTCCCGTGGCGTCCAGAGCGAAACGTGTGATTTCTGCGTGGCAGTCAAAGTGTTAATACGTGTGGTAATTAAATTGTGATATTAGTTTCCAATTTTGTAAGCAAAAGATATCCAACGATTATGGAATTACAGATTAAGTTGCAGTAAATGTTAAAAACATATATTGTTTCAACTTTTGTAAATTATTGAAAGTAAATGTTAAAACATATTTATTAGAATATTACTACTTTCATATGAATATTTTGTGGAACAAACGGTCCATTGGGGAAGTATGTTGTCTTACACCATCGATTTATTGTTCTTTTGCCATTGTATCTTTCTTTGTGGCAGTCAAAGTGTTAATTTGATTAATTATTTTTGTCCAGCAAATCTGTAACCTGCTTCATTTCAGAGAACATGTTACTATAACGCGACAGAATTGGAATTGTAGTTTAATATCTAGTGGCGTTGTTTCCGGTGCTAATAATCCTCTATGAAGCAAATTTTCTGTGCATTTAATTACCATGTATCGTTACCTATTAACTAATTCCATTGTATTTACTATTTGTGTCACTATGATAATTTCCAATCGAACCATTCCAGTGCTGCTATTCGTATTATTAGGGAAATGTTCTCTCTCGTTGAACCAGAATTTACCAGTAATTTCGTTAATGAATTAACGAAGGAAGCTGCTAACGTTACATCGATTGACTGACATTGTCGTTACATCGTTAAAAAACTCTAATATCGTCAGATCTCATCTCGTTTAATTAAAATCATTAGTAACAGATAAAGTTACAAATATCAAACTCTAAATGTAATAGGATACGACAAGCGACGATAACCCTAATCAGACCTGGACACAGCAAACTATCACATGCTCATGTTGTCCTTAACAATAACCTACCCCATGTAATATACCAATAACTATCAATGAAACGACGCTGGAATGTAAGAAGTAGAACGAAGCGAGAAGAAAATGAAACAACTACAACCTCGACGCCATAGCGAGGTATTAGGTTGTCGGAAAAGTTTCTTTCGTTTCATAAGGTGATAATAGATGAACAACAATTTCTGTTGTACTTTATTTTATTAAATTAGATATGATCCATTTCGTTCTATTTCTATTATTATGTTCGTTCAACGAAACTGGAGAAGGACTAAAGGAACTGAAAATAATAATGGAGAAGAGAAGGGCAATACAAGACTGGGGAGAACAACAATAAGGAAGCACAGCAAGGAGGCAAAAGCCCAAAAGTTGCCATAGTTTTAGAGATAAATTATACAACAGAGTACAATATAATAGAGTGGATAAAAGAGGAGGTAGATACATAAGAGTTTAGATAGATACAGACAAGGAAAAGAGTTTAGAGTTTAATTAGATAGATACAAGGGAGGAGGCAATATGGTGATAACGCCATAAGACTGAGAAAATGTAAAAAGCGTGATAGATGTGCAGGATGTAAAACCAAAAACTCGTCCAAAGCAGAAAGGCATGGACAAAGTAAAAATAAATAAAACATAATAAGAATATTACGTTCGTTCGATAAATTAATATAAAACAAAAAAAAGAGACTTCCCGGACAGCCTAATACGTCGGTAGCTTGCTGCAATATTATTGGAATTCTCGACGATTTATGAGCGGAATGTTCTGGTCCTAGTGATCGTAAACCCTTAGTTAATTCAGCCAATAGTCGCCGATAACGCTCGATATTGCCTTGACTGTAAATAAATAAGAAAAAACAAAAAAGCAAAGTAGCGAACGCGCGTTCCACTTAATCAGAGAATTATCAGAGATTAAGATTTTCATCAGACTAACGATAACATCACGTAAGATGGCGCATGATATTTCGGGTAACGCTGCAACGTCCAATTGCCGTGTAACACAGGCGTAGGGTAATTTGCATGCTGTATAACACGTTGCAGCGTCACGGGTAAGCTATCATTTGCCGGTGTTCCGCAAATCTTGCTCATTTTCGGCCGCATAATCACTCATTGAACAATCCTATGGGCAAGCCGGGCCAAGTTCAGTAATAGGCCCGTAAGACGAACACACAGGACGATACTGTTCGCATTGGCCACGTTGTGTGCGCCCCGTGTTACATTCAATCCCGTACGCTCGGAATTGCTATTCGCAAACAACGCGTGGTTTCTGCATACATGCATCGAATGTGCGGTTAATTACGATCGCGTGGCCCTGTGTGTCCGTGCATCTACGTGTTCGTTTATATGTTAGTTTACGTATGTACGTGTGTCTGTGCCGGCGAACGAACTCACTCGAGTTCGTCTGAGCTTCGTGAGCTAACGTCGCCGCGTTATCGACACTGTATTAATTGGATTCCAGTAATTTGATTACATAAGAAAGACGTCTGAATACCCACAAATTCATGTTGCGAAGCTTCTTTCTTCGGCCTGGCGCGAATCGCCAGGCAAACGGAACCCATCGTGCTCGTTCGTCCAAGTACGATCTTTGAAATCTGATCCCCACACGAGCTTCCACGTACACACGCGAACGTTTTCCACTTTTTTACATTGGATTCGCAACTAAGTGCTTGCGGATTTCGTCATTGGGTGGTGTTGACAGAACCCGCAATCATTTAGTTGCCGATATATTACGAACGATGTGAAATAAGACGACAGATCGCGTTCAGAAAGCTCGTCGTTGCACTTACCCTTGGCGATTTGCGCTTGATACTCTCGACGCACGGAAATCCACCACACTGAAACACCAAAGACAGACGTACGTTAATACCTGAAGATGAATCGAATATAGGTTCTTTTTATCGAACCTTAGAATTAGTTATTTTGTAAATTATGTTGGGCTAATACAACTGTATTTAGAGACGTATGCAAAGCATTAAGGAATTCTCCATACTTCCAGCAATTTTTTGGAAAATATACAAGGAAATTGTGATTAAGAAAACCGTGTTCGTTCGTTAGTTCGTAATTTGAAGAATTTTGCGAGAGATATACGTCTCATTATCAGCTTCGTTATCCTGATTACTCGGCATTAATTAAGGAGAGAATTGTGTACGTATTATACATGTATAGGACTATTTACATTAAAAAATACAATTATAATATAACATACAAAAATACAAAAATATAAATACAGAGGCATTGTTTAAAAATTTCTAGAAACAAGGAAAACATTGTTCCCTTAGGTCTGCTCTTGGCTATATATCTCATATTCTTTGTGTTTTCACATAAGTATTCTTGGGCTTGGATATTTTCCACAAATTAGAAACAATAGCATTAAACATAGATATAAAGTTCTTACGTTCACCAAAGAATGGAATATAATTCTATGAACATTTTATCTTTAATGGATGTTACATAAAACCTTGTTATAACAATACGTTTCCTCTCACCTATCTGTTTACATCGGCCTAACGAGCTAATGATCTAAAGATCTGCATAGAATCACACAGACGAAATATTCCAAGCATGGCAACTTTCCTTGCAGTAGAATTCTAAGATGGATTTCCTTGCGCTAGTCCACGGAATTTCTCGTGTCAATGCCACCGTCGTATTTTGTATCACGCTATAGCTGTTACCCTACAAAGATATACGATCTCATGAAAAAAGATTATCCCACGATCTTCCACGCTTCGCATCTTGAGTTAGAAAGAGGGATATCTTCAAAGAGCTTACAATGCGATTTTGCCGAATCCTTTTTCACCCCCAACAGTTTTCCTTCCTTCGTCTTATCGTCCTGTAGCTGTCTGATATGTCGCGCCTAGTGCGCGCGATAAGATAAGCCGTGCACTTCCAAGCAGAATTGTTTGATCGACGAAATAAACTATTACGAGACCCTAACTTGTTTCGATATTTCGCTAATTTATCGTTTCTCTCTTTAAGATTAAAAATTCTTTTCTTGCGACGCGTTATCGCTTTCATCTTTGATAATTCTCTTAACAACTATAGATGTTCCTGTTGTTAGCCTTGTATCATTCCTGCTGTTACAGAGACGTGTCAGTTATTAATTTTCCAATCTATGGGCGAGATTATGGACTGGATTAAAAGATAGAAATTTTGTTCCTCGAAATTAGGATTCTCATGAGTCAGGAAGATCGTCGATTTTCAGCTGTTGCGAGTAGGCAGATCTTCAAACACGCACAAACTCTCTGGAAGCAGGATCCGCAGATGGCGATCGATGGCACGTAAACGGCAGTCCTTACTCCTCCAGAATTTTCGATCATGCTACTTCTGAATTTGTAGGGAGAGACTTGATGGTTTCAGAAAGAAACAGTCACGTTCGTTCATTTACTCGGCCATTTAACGCTGCAATTAAGAGGAAGCTGACAGGAAGACTGGTTTTTCAAAAATACGTAATAATAAAAAATTTGTATATTTATTGATTTATTATTTTCTAACTTTCTATTTTCTTTTTGCCATTGTTAATGATCCTTCAACGGCTGGCACACTTATAAAATTGTAAAACCAGGCATTTGTATTGGTGTGCCAGTGTTAATGCGACGAAGTCGACAGAAGTCTGGGATTTGGACCTTTTGACATTTGCCCGGCGACTGACTGAAACCGATCATCAAAGGTTCCATGTCGGCGAATGTTTAAATTATCGGCCGCCACGAACCCTGACACTGGACCCCGAGAGAGGTTTCCACGTTTTATCGCCTGCACCTTGGACGATCGACTCACGAGCGCTCGTATAATCGGAAGATTCTTTTTATAACGCGGCCATTACAAAAGTATCTGGCTTATACATATAATACCGCAAGCTATGAGCTACAGAGATCGAAGTACGCCACAAAGACGAAGGCTACAATAGCTGGCTATAAAGCAGGCCAAGTGTTAAGCTTATCAAAAATTGTATACACCGTATCCTTTTACGGTGTACGTATACGATCGCATTCGCTTTTTCAAAAGCAGATTCAAAGCTGGGCCAGCGGAGCGTTACATCGATGATGTAACGGTGAAAGGACCAAGGTAACAGGCTTCTGAGGATGTAATCCGCCCACAGCCAATTTCATGGTTGCCGTGAAAGGATTATTTAAAATAACAGCGTCCTACCGCGCAGTTTATCAGAAACTTTCATCCTCGTACGACCGATTTCATTCCGTCGTAAAAAATGTTCAATTCCAATTTTCCCTCTTTGAGCGGACGGATTTCGGCCAATCCGCTTACAGCATCCGCCAGCCCTTTTTGTTTTCGAAATTCAACCGTCGCGGCAATCGAGAAACCCCCGTAGACGAAGGATGTGCTTGGACGAATTCCATCGCCGAGTCAAACGCCGGATTAAGGCCAACCGGATAAATAGTCTGCGTAGAAACTCAGGGGAATCGATATGAACCGGGCCGTGTACATCAACGCTATGTTTCATCTTCTGAGCGATGTTAATCGCATCTCAACTTCTCCAATTTCATCCTGGCAAAATATCGCCGCGTATGTAAGCATTGTCCCAAGTTCCACGTTACACACGTAGGTACGTTGAATTGCTGCTCGTTCGAGACAATTTTATCCGGATGATTATCGCACGCGGCAATGGCTGTTCTTGTTCACTTGCTTTTTCCTTGATGGCCTCCCCTTTCGATGAAATAGCCGCCATTTGTTTGCCAATTTGTAACCTTGTTCTTGTTACTAGGTTGTTCCAAAAGTATGTCTCACCATCTGCACGCAGCTGCTTTATCCAATGCAATGTTTGAACAAGTGTGAGACCTAATCTGTCAAACGTTGTGGTGGTCTTCATCATCGGTCATTGTCTATTATTTCCTTATAAAACGAGAGGTTCTTTTGAGGTTTGCTGATACGTATTTGTGGACAATTCGTGCTGAATAGATGGCTGAAATTTTCAGACGAATCGCCTTCTAATTTATATACAGCCACGTAGATTTCTTAAGAACAAATGGGATATCTCACGAGTCTCAAGTTACATCGCGCGCGAGTTTGGATACAAGTGGGTTCGTGAGACGAACAAAAAACGCTGGTAGATATGTTTTGGATGCTTGTCAACATGTTTTATTTTCGTTCTGCACGAAACAAGGTTTACTTAGAAATATAGAAAAACTGAGAAAGAGTCAAGGACGATAATATTATTACTTGGTCGAATTCTGAGAATATTCATGGCACATTTAAAAGGAGATTTTTACCATAAAGCTGAATGTATGAATCCTTTGTTTTTGTCTTAAGATCTGATAATCTTTATCCATCATCGCATAAGTTTCAAAGCAGGTAATAATTGAAGGCAAAAGTTTTAACAAGTTGCTAGCAATTTCTGGGTTCAATCTCGTTTTTCGTAAGGAGTACAGGAGTACATCGAACGCAGTAGTGGGAAATCCTTTGTTTAACGATTTTCTTTACGCAAATATTTTCTGTGGGACGATTTTCACGATTGCCTGAATAATTAAATTCGATGTTTAACAAGCAATACGTAGGTCTCCGTTAAGGAGGTTTAACAATACATTTAGTAACCTGGACCAATCATTTTTCCATTTTATTTTCTTCCTTCTCTCTCGTCCCTTCCCTTTTCTTTTTCGTTTCCGTGTTTTTCTCATTTCTGCTTCCTCTTCCCCTTTCCTTCCACCGTTTTATTTCCCCTCCTTTCTTCTTTTGTCCCTCTCTCTCATTTTTCTTCTTCCGTCTCGTTCTCTCTTCCCCTTTGTCTCTATTCCTTCCTCTCATTACAAATTCATCTCTTCCTTTGAGACACTTTAACTTTCCTGCGTTTAAAAAGTTTCGCAATTTTGAGGAGGGAAACGAACCACTGTAAAATCGAAACGGCAAAGTTTCCACGTTAACAGCAACTTCTTTATATTTATCTGAATAATAGAAAATTAAAGAAGAAAGTGGGACATGTTCAAGTGGTAACAGCACCGCTATTCAATCCAATGAAAATATTATTTTATTCTCCGTGTAAAACAAAAACAGCACGCCGTTTTAAATATCAAAAATATATATACCATGGTTCGTATCCAAATTCGTGAACAATGTAACTTCTCGTATTGGGTTGTCCGAAAAGTTTCTTTCGTTTCATAATAAATAGATGAACAAAAATTTCAGTTTTATATTATTTTATTAATTTATTATTACTATTATTATTCCTGAATAATAAAGGACTATTATTTCCCTATAAAACGAAAGAAACTTTTCGGACAACCCAATGCTTGTTTCATCGCATGATGTCCACTGTCGTTGGGACAATTACACAGCCGAATTATAAATTAAACAGCGTCCTATCGTCCAGCGCGGATGATTTATGAATACGCGACACAATGTGCTGGTTTCAAGCGTCGTAGCTTCTGAGAAGAGAATCGACGATGTAAAAGAGGATTTCCAGGACGGACGTGGTAATCCCGACCACACGCAATTCGATATTTACGACTGATCTTTATTATCCTGAAAAAGAGAACGTGCCATGTGCTAAGCGTGATTTCTAAAAGGACATATCGTCGAGCGATTCGATAACTGTGCCAAATTCTAGCTATTTCAGGAGCAAAGTACTCGTCGACTTTTCATAGCAATCGTATTTCGTAAAATTTGGTTTGCTCTGGTCGAACACAGGTTTAGTGTCTCGCAGGATAATAAAACTTGTAATGCTAGTAGCAATATCGTGCAACTTAGCTGCATTACGACGCTATGTAAAGCACAGGAATTTATTACTAGCCGTTATTACCAGCATCGTTAGCAGGAAACAGAAAATTTAGTGGAATTCAATTGACCTGTGATTAAAACTTTCGCCGATAAATTTAGCGCGGTTCTGGCTTTTCCAATTTCACCAATGTTTCTATTTTCCGGCTCTCGGAGGCTAAAGTTACTCGACCAGCCGTAAAAAGTAAAATTGTAATTATCGCTTCAGATTGAACCGTTAATTCCTCGATACATTAAAAACACTAAACGTTAAAGTCGCATAAAGATATCGGCAGTTTCACCTTAGTCGACGATCGCGCGAGTAATTCATTTTATTTGCTACTCGCCCGTAGGAAAGTTAGCATAACCGAACAAGTATTCGAGGTACAAAACACGTGTTTTAATGGGACGGCCAGTTGATTCAGCAGATGAAGAGGGACAGACCTTCTGTTCTCGTATTAAAGCTGCTGAGAAACGCGTTCAATTAAATAAGAGATGACGGATCTTGTCGCCTGGTCGCTGCATTTACAAGCAATTTAGAACCGTTGTCTCGAGTATAACTTGACTGATACGGAAACGCTTGAACGTTGTTGACTTGAAATGTGGAGGATTTGCGAAACGTGACCCGTAGTTCGATGAGAAGATCACCGACCCTAGTCACTGGAAGCTAGAAACAGCGGAACTAAATTTTAATTAAGATCAAGCCCGGTCTGTAGGCTTCTTAATACCAACGCTTCTAATTGTCCCAACCTTTCTGTTTCAACCAACAAAACTTACTTCGCAAAGTCGTCATCCTCGTCTTCCAGCTCGCGCCACGTAGCAGCATGTCGCAGCTATTTGTTGTTTGGCATCTAAGTGACTGCGCATTTTGTCATTAGCTGGTATTGGCAGAATCCGCAGTCACTTAGTTGCCAAGGAAGTTGATCGCTTCCCGCAACGAGTTTCCTCAGCGGATGTTGAAAAGACGTTGCATTGGAGGTTGCTGCGAGTCGGCTACTTATAAATCGGCGCGTATACGTGTTTAAGTGCTTCCCATAGCACGAGAAGGTGGAGATGCACGGCACTTGGAGCGAATCGCGTATTTCGAATGGCAGGAAATTCGTGGCTCACGAACAGGCTTTGATACTTGCGGTTCATGGGCCGGTGGACGTCGAAGCTGGAAATTGCGACGTTTCGAAAGGTCCCGCAGTCCTCCGCATTTCGATTATTAAGTTTACGTTTCGGCAGAGTGGCGAACGTGCAATTTTGCACCGCAGCTTCCTCAGGAACAGTCTTCACAAACATCTCCGCGGCAAAATAGCATCAAAAATAGCCTACAGCTTTTTAACGGATTACAGTGGCTCGCGAAAGTATGCGAACGCTCATCGTGGCATATCTGTGGTACACGGTGAGACACGTTGTTGGTTAAATTAACAACGAGACCAGTTGACCAGTTACGGAGATTGTAAAATGTAGAATACAAAGTTAATCGGTCGACTGATGATCTCGATGACTCTGACTATGTCTAGAGAACATGGTCATCTATTGAACTTGGTTCAACTTGTCGTCGGTTGTCGGTTGCTACATGTAGCAGCGCAATTGCTTTGTCCAGAGTTTGTTTATTCATTCTGTGCGTCGTACAGTGTTAATGTTCTGTGGCAAAACAACTACATGAGGCATCTTCGAATCGAAACGTCCTAAGACGCATAATATCTTGATGTCTTGATTATTCGTATTACCGACACGGTCTTTGGGAATGGAGAGCATGGACAAGTGGAAGAAATGCGTTGAGAACGTCAGGAAGATTTCGTCTGAGTTCCTCGTCCGTTTAATTCGTCGACTATGAACCCTTCGCGATAGAACAGTTTTTCGTTGCAGGAAATTAGCAACTCTTTTGGCAGAACAGGCTTCTCTGGTAAAAGGTCGATGAGATTTTTCAACAATTAGCCTAAACGGTATTAATAGGTAATTTGAATGAATTATTGTTGGCTTTAAGAAACATACAAGAAACCACGGTTTTTTCATTTTGTATAACACAATTTTGCGTGTTTGTGTGGTGTGTCAAACATTGAAAAATTCTGTTACGATCACTTGATCAACTTTGAAATAAATGCACGTTGTGTGCGATAAGTGTGAAAGACGATCCCACTGAATAAAATAAACAACTTTAGTCACCTTGAAGAAATGTATATTTGTATCAAATATCTCAAATTTTAATGTTTGTTTTAAGATTCGTTCGAAACTGCGATAACCGAAGCTTTTTGCGAGTTTTCGGTTACCACGCGAGCCATTGTGCATGAGTCATTCTCTGATTTACGATTACGCTGCAGTTTATGGAACGTGGTTGTATTAGAAAAAAGCGCAGGAAATGAGCAACGAGGGTTTGTAAAACCCTAGGAGAGTGAGCTGTTTCCCAAGGATGCACATATTCTTGTGGAAACATGAATATCTTGAAGCTTGCGCGCTGTTCGAGAAAATTTATGGTTCACGTGGCCGCTTAATATTTATGATTTGTTGTCGACGATGAGCTAGTCGGTGGTGGAGAAAATTGTTTCGATTGAGAAGCACACGTACCGTGAAAATCTGGAAAATATCTCCTTTGGTAATCGTATCTTGGCGCAGAAATTAATTTCCTGTTTAACTACCAAACATATTCCATAAGAATAACGATGAATATATAAACACTGAGAATATGTAAATATATTAACATAAATTATAAACATAAGCAGTGACAGCTGCATGTACTTGATGGAAAAAATTTCTAAAATTCTGCGTTTTATATCCTGTGAATCCTACAAGCCATTCTTGAAAAATCATCATAATTATTATTTAATTCTGAGCTCACTTGCACTTCCCTTGAACAACGTGGATTTGTATCCCACTTTTATGGTTTATTTTGCAAACAATAAATTATCGCCTTCACTGTCCCAATATTTTGGGTTTAGTTCAACTGAACGTTCAGGAACCTCAAGTGTCATTTGTATACTATGTATCTGCTTGCCAAACCAACGTTTGCTAGCAATTGGATTAACAGTATTTGTAGCCAGGACAACCCATCAACTTCATTTTTCTGACTGTTATTTTCCCTCATTTTTAAAGCATACGATTTCCTTAACTCTTTGTTGGCCTCCTGTGTGTATCATATTCTACTGATCTTCTGGAAGAGTTGCTTGTTAAATAAATAATTTCCTACGAGCAAACATACATAAATTAATGTGAAATTCAGTAGCGTGCATTTCTTCGTTTATTTTATTAATTGCTGTAAAATTACTCGAATGGTTCTTTCTCAGCAACACTCGAAATATTTCCCAGTCCTCAGCATCCTATTTCTCTTCTTCTTAGTACCTTAAAATCCTGCTCGTTGAGCCTAAAGCACACGAGATCCTCTCGTTTTTCCGGCTAATGGTGTCTCGTGACACTGTTGGTTCGGTGGAAAATTGCCGATTGAATTTTAAGATGTGGAAGCTTAGGCTAACCCTTGCCACACTGCGTGATGAAAGCCAATGTTAGTGGTCGAAATTCAGCATCAGGTGCGAAGCTTTGTCGTAAAGCGCGAGCTTGCAAGCGAGGCGGACCAAGCACGAAGGAAAATACATTTTCTCGCGACTTGGTTCGGATTATCCGATTGGGAGGATCGGTCGTAACCAGTGAACAAACAAGAGATCGGCAGACAGGTAGGAGGTGACTCGATAAAAGGAATCGCGCGGAAAACGTATAAAGGACAAGGGTGGAAGAAAGAAATAGCATCTCGACTGCTCCAAGTGGCGAGAGTAGACGAAGACGTATCGATTATCTCGCTCGACTTTGCGCAAACGAGACCGCAGCGGCGCGAAAGTACGATCGAAGATAAAGCCACGTTCCACCCTCTGGCTAAGGTTGCCGGAGAAGGAAAAGGACGAAGATAGGGGATGGTTCGAGTCTCCCTGGCGGACCTCCTACCCTTCTGAGGATAAAACTCAAGGGACGACTTAATCATCGATGGGCAAGGCCTTTCTCCTCTATCCAACAAAAGCGAGTAAGGAACTTGTCTAACGATCGCGAATCCTTCGAGAGAAGAAGAAAAGAAGAAGAGCAGAGGATAACCGGTTGTTCGTTAGCCGAAAAATTTCCTGCACGCTGATTTTCCAGCTAATCCGTGGCTCGAGTATCCAACAAACGTCCATCCTCTACATCTACTTGTTTATTTACTTTTGGTGTAACGCACGAGGTCAGCCTATGGGGGTGGAGACACGCCAAACACGTAAAAGCGGAATTCCTCGTGAAAAAATGGGAACAAAATATGGAATGAAATTCGTTCACCTGTCGGAATTTGTCAGGATCAATCTCCATCACGTCTAAGATTTTTGATCGCACAAGCTATGGGAAGCTTTCGGCACGCGTATTATACGAAACATTTTGGAATTTCATTAGGGACGTGTCGCGAACCTTCCACTTCTCATATGCTTTTCAATTTTCAGTGAGATGAGACGGTATCGATCGTAGCGTTAAAAGATCCAAGATACTGACCGCGTTCGTTGTACGTTTTCCCGGCTGAATCACAAAAACAACGCAACAAGTTAATCAAACGTCAGGAAATAATTCACCATGTCCGCCAAATATTTATCATTTGCGGGCATACGAAACGGATGACGCGTAACTGCTCAGCTGACCAAGTTGTAAGTTTCGCCAGTCTGACCAGATTCGTAACAAAGTAGCAAGAAATGTGCTACGTCCCAAGTCTCCGAAATGAAACCTGTAAAATTAACAATTGTAGCATCGATACCGAGACACCCTGTACATATTTCGGAATTTACAGCTGTGATAGCTGGCGGACGGCCGGTTTTGGGCACATCTTCGTAGCGAGCAATGTCGATATCAGCATCGCTCCTCATTTTTCCCCCGTCGCCTTTCTCACGTCGAATTACGCGATCGAGTAGCGAGAGAGAGCTCCGGGCACCGAATTTATCGAATTTCTCCAGGGACCCCAGCCACCGGAGGAGCTGCTTTAACGTTCCAGATTCTCCACGGCTGTTGGCTACACGACGTCGCAGCACGCCGTCATACTCGTCGCCTAACGATAGCAAGAACAAGAAGAGAAAGAGGAGGCTGAACCAGCCGGGACAAGTTGAGCGTATAAGTGAAACACATAAAAGTGCAACAAGCCGGGTATGTCAGGTCCAGAAGATGGCTAGGTGGGGTGCGCGCGTTATATCGGACAGCGAGAGAAATCAATGGTTTATAAATAATCGCAGCGTAGCTGGTGTCGGGATCTCTCACTCTCTTTTTCTCTTTCCCTCGCCTTCCGTTTTATTCCTGAAGCTACGGTATTAAATTCCTATTATGTCGGTGCTGAGTGGGAGCCAGCTTGCCAGAGGCAAGAAGGTGGATAGAGACTCGAGTTAAGGGTGTAAGAAACGAAAGGCCCCGAGCCGAGTATAAGGTATCGTTTGAAAGGAGACTCGATGGCAGTCGAGGCCAGACTTCCACTTGCAGACATTTTCTTCCACCCCCTTCATATATCCCGCCGCTTCGTAGTTCAGCTTCCGCCTTCTCATTCCCAATAGAAAAGAACGCGGACTGGGGTCTTGGATGACCCGTTCTGCGCTCGCGACCATCCAAACGTCATCTTGATATCTGACCAGACATCGTGTGCAGTTCTCGCGTCTTCCGTACGATTCTCCTTCTTCTTGTTCTTCTTATCGTCCTCCCGAGAGGGAAAAGGCAAGGTGGAGGAAAAACACAGGGTGATTTATTCAATGTATTCCCTGCTTTTGTCTTGCACCGCAGCCGAATGAAAGGAAGACGAGAGGATACTCGCGGAAAGTCGATTGCTTCTAGGATGCTCAGGAAAAATTGTCGATTTATTTCATCATCGGATACCCGATGAAATATTTATATTGGTCGCAATACTTTCTTATTGGTGACGCGTACTTTAACCAAGTCGTAGCCACGGATTGAAAAGAACAAGGAATGACAGAAGCCGAGGAAGGGAGGACTTATTAAAGAAAATTGCGAGCTATCGTCCAAGGATAACAGTAGCTGGATTTCCGCAAGTCGAGGCAGAAGTTGACTCTGGCAAACTTCTCCAAGTTAAAGCGAAGATCCTGGAAAATCTCGTTCCCTCTTTGCAGCTTGTGAAGTCCCGGCGATAACAACGATAACAACGATAACGCACGACTGACGACGCTTCGAGAGGCATTCTCGTTCGATGAGAGAAGATGAAAGAAAAAAAAGAAGACCCCGCGGACTCGAAGTAGTTTGATAGTCATAAATATTCTAATACCGGCTAGAACTAGCACGTGAACTTATTCCGGCGTCGGTTCTTTGCGTTTTTCAAGCTTTTCGTCCCTCGGTTCACACTTTGCACTCGCTGCTTGCAACCTGCTGAGACAGCCTTAACGCTTCTTAAACTTCAACGTGAACTTCGGCCAGAGTAAATAGTTCCGCTCTGTAAACAACGTTGAATTATTCATCGATTCGGTAGAGATAATTCATAAAAGAACACACGCCATGCTGTCAACCTTTATTCCCTTGATATTGTACGACCATAAGAGCGAGTAGTTGAACAAGAGAAGTATGCAGTCGTTTCCAAGAGAAATTTTTAGGGAAACGTAATACCGTCGCGCATCTGAAACTTCTTGGGCAACGTATAATTTCTTTTTCAAATTTCCTGCTTCTCGTTTGAACATTGTGAGAATGAAATAGGTAGCTTCGTGACAGTTGGCGGATTAACACGTGTTTTCTTTACGTGAAGTTAATGTACATTACGAATCGTCTGGTTATTTTATTTGCAATAGGAAATTGTAAAATTATCAATAGGAGCCCATAATTTGTCAATTCGCTGCTACTGTTAATTGGTTATTAAATTATCGCCCCAGCATCCTCATCAGATTGGTTAAAGAACATGTACCAATTCTACCCTCAAGAGGTGCATTTGCCACGGTCTTGCTGCGCGATTAGGCACAAAATTTCGCACGTCCGACTGAATCGTCGTAAATGTTTCGCGAACCTGATCGCCATTAGTCGAAATTCTCTTTAGTTTGTAACGAACTTGTAACTTGTAACGAAAGGACCATTCTATTCTTTAATTTTTTATCGACAAAGCTCGACGTAAGGCGAAATATTGCCACTTTTTTGTGACGAGTATACTCGTGAGATGGAAGATACAGATAAGCGAAAGCGTGGCTGGCGGAACCGAGAAAAAAACCGTCTCTAGTTTCTGCTGTTCAACAATCTCTGGTGGGTGAATCGATATCGAAAGCGCATCTGCAACCGCACCAGTAAGGTTTCTACGTCTGTTACAACGCGAACATTTGCCATGTGTTTTGATGACAAAGTATTTCTCCCCCGTGTTATGGTCGTATTTCGCTCATAAAATTGCTATCGCAAGCAGGAGACGAGTGTGTCGTAAAAAACATTTCAGTTTCGCGTTCAAAACACCGATTGCTTGTCTTTACCAGAACTTTTCCATGGGACAATTTTCTCCCTTTTTTCCCCTCAGACCATCTTTACGATCGCGACACGTATTCTTGCGAGCCTTTGTTATTCTCGCGCGACTCGTTCCGTGAATATTTTGTCGTAGTTTTCCTGCAGCTGCCCGTTAGGTTCTTGAAATTTCGTAATTAATTGCCAGAGTTTGCAGGAGTCGTAGAGGAAACGTAAAGTAGCCACTTGCGCTGATTTACTTTGTTTGTTCGGTGCACGAAACGCGAATCAGGAGCTGCGTTTCCGATATCCAGAATCTCGTAAAGGATGATGGATGCTTCGATCTTCTCACGACGATCTCCACACGTGACTTGTAACCGTTTACTTTAATAAGTTTCAGGGAATTATTGATTTTAACGTTAATCGAGGTATCGTTAAATTAAAAGCGCGAAGCATTGAAAATGTTAATGCGCTTTTGTAATTTTATCAAAAAGTCTAAGTGTTTAACACTAAAATATTTCTTAAGAATATTTCTATGTTTATTCACTTTTTTTTCTTTCTTACAAAAGCAATCAAATGTAGTACATTTTTTGTATTATTAATCCATCGGGAACCATAATACCTAAATGAGGCGCATTTATAAAGTTGTCAAAAATTCTAAAAACGTGGGAGAAGTACAAAAAGAGGAAACTGGTTAGTTCAGGCTCGGTAGGCAAATTTTGATTTTGAATAAATAAAAGAAAAGTAAAACTCATTATATCACTCTTTTAGTCATCGCTGCAAAAGTTATTACATCATTGCGGAAAAAGAACGTAACGTGAAGTAGGAGTTTTAAAATAAAATTGCAGAAACTAATCATTTTGACTACTGTGGTAGTTCTACCATAATTTTATCTTCGTGGAAACGACTATCACCGACTGTACATTCTCTAACAATTACGAGAACTTTCGAGTACCTAACAGATATCGAAAACTGTGTCAGCTTTGACGCGTTTCGTTCTAGCAAGCGCCTTTACAAAGGCGCCGGCGTTACAATTAATTAAAATTTGTCTAGATGTTACAAGCCCTGCACTTAATTGCTCGGCAAAGTGGCTAAAGCTTAAGTGCCGTAGAAGCACGGGTGAATTGACTCGAGAATATTCAAAGCCTGATTGCTTCTAAGACTGACTTTCGAAGTCTAATGATTCTGTCTCACGATTGACTGCTAATTGCCTGGATAATTGCTCATTGACCACTAACGTCAGAATGTGCTAACACTTGTATTCCACTTTGCTTCTATTCAGAGAAACCTGCCTTGCGATGATCCAGGAGATTGCAAGGAAATGGAAAAAATGATCTTCTCTGTGACTTTTTAATTCTTACAAATACACAGATATTCTGTCTATCGTACGACTAAATATTTAGCATTAGATAGATAGACGATGGTCATAAAAAATCACGTGTCGTCTAAATGTAAGAAACCTTCCTGTCGACCAGTTGGCTATTTTTTACGAGTATAGTCGCACTGAAGAAATGGTAATATTTTGCGGAAGATTTTTCATTCTACCCAAAACACTACACGTAAAGATAAATCCACGAAATTAGTATCTTTGTCTGAAACATTTATCCATAAACGATATATATCCTGCGTATCTCCGTAAGATAATCAGTTCTGACTATTCGTTTCCTGTGTATCCACGTGTGACGATGTGTAGCGAATAGGAGACTCGGAGTTTATGAGCTACAGCGTGGGAAATACCAGGATTCTACGTTGGTATTTTATCGATATCGCGTAGTACGTCTGACACAAAGGGCAGCGGATCAGTCATCGTAGAATGGCCGAGTTTGGATGATTCCTCGAAGGGAGCAAGAGGGAGGAGACGATGGTGAATTACACAGATCCGGAAGCACTGTGCTCTGGGAATATGGCGGGAATTTCGCCGGAAGCGGAAAGCATTCCCACTCTTCCGCGTCGCAACCACGGCCTGGCCTGTTCGGGCAACCACCGACAAAACCGAGCAACGTTTCTCCAATGCTCGTAATTCGTCGGTCTACGAACCTCTGTGTATGCGCGCCGCGCCTCTTCCAACTTCTCGCTTCTTTTTTTACTCAATGGCAACACGCAATGGAGAATTGACGATGATTTCGGAAATTGTTTTATTTACGATGGTAGAAAACTCATTGGGAACGTTCTTATACTCGTCGGTGCTTGGTGACTAATAATTGTAGCGTGTTAGCTTTATTTTCTTGATATTGTACTGGTATCATTTAGATGCTCCTCGAGAATCCCCGCAAATCTTCTTGGTTTCCTCTTTTTGACAATGTGAGTGTCGATTTTGTAAAACGTACCTCGTGAAATCGTTGTTTCTTTGGTGATTTAAATCAGTCGTCATATTTCATATGAAAGTGCAAGCTTTGACGACGACAAAGCACGTGTTACATAAAGAATCGAAGATGAAAAATTCAGGTGGTTAGAGAGGTTTTCTTCTCTTGACACAATCTGAAAATATTGCGTCAGCACTTTCATCACATCGTCGCGTTTTAAGCACAAACGATTTAGCTATGATTCTTTTAATGCAACTACTTGCTGCTATGCGCTATATATGTAATGCAGCTTCACTTGTCAAAGATTTGTCAAACCTTGAACCTGGTTCGGCACCAAACGGCGCCATTGTACATCGCATATAAACTTCTTTTTACGCGTGGGGAAATCCTCATGGATATTCCCCGCTATTGAAAGCGGAGGGGGGGGGGGTAGTGTGGGACTATACCGACTAGAACCCCATGGTGGGCCACCTGACGCTCAGCTGAGATGCCCCGGGACCTTCGAATTACTGCCGGAGCACTTCTGCGTCTTCTCCTGTCTGAGGGAGTCGTTTCTTGGTTAGTTCGTGAATTAGGAGGGGCCACCCTTCTCAATGTTATCCCCTGGGCCGTCGTGCAAAAGTCTGAGGAGGTTCCAAGATCCTCCTTGGTGTGTCGACCCCTATTGGCCACCTAGGACGGCGCGTACGGCCGTCCTTCGGCGCGGAATCCTGCAAGGGTGGGATAGGATATGTTTTTCTTCACCCTTCCTCCCGCTCTTGTTCGTTCCTTTACGAGCATTACATGCCTTCACAATATGAGCGGACTGCGAGGAACTCTTGTCGCCCCATCAGTATCGCTTTCACAACTGACGAGAGAGGTCTAAAAATTCTCTTGCCAGTTGCTAACGTGGGGCCTCCCACGCCAGACAAAATTCCGACGTGTGCTGGGCCATAATATATCCTCGCCCTCACCGCGGTGGTCACAGGTGTTTCGTCGCTTCTTCCGATTTTCTGCAGGTATTCCCTCTCTCCCTCATATATAGTCGACGCACTCCGATTTCTGCCCACTGATATTCTGGATATTCTGATATTTTGATGTTTCTCATTATTTCTCATATTCTGCCACAGCAGGCCACACAACAAGCCGTTGGGCTGCCATCGTGCCACTTCGAAAACCAGGAGGAGCTTGAAGTGCGCCCCGAACGTCCAAGTCCATTACCGTCGATAGTGAGGCCCAAATATTCCATCTAAAGCTATCTCAATATCCTTCCCCCCACTTATGTCCAAGTGCAGGCCGGGCGGAGGAGGAGTCTCCCTACATCGGAATATTGATATTTTTTGCTAATTTCTTTAATATTATTTCTTTTATTTCCCACGGGTTTTTGAATTGTCCTCTGTTGTTTCCCCTATTTTATCGTCCACCTATCCCTTTTCAATATTTTTCAATGATTTCGGAATTTCCTTTATAGAGCAACCCCATATTCAGTCTCACAAAGAAAATTGAGAAAACGCGTGAAAAATTGTCAACCTTCCCCCTCCGGTATTCGAACCCGCGTCCTTCGCGGTGACAGGCAAGTACACAGCCATCTTCTCCATCGAGATCTTCACAGCGTACAAACTATGTTCTTTGTATTACTAGAAATAGTGTCAGCGATACTGTGTGTCTCTGTCGTTTGAACGTCGCAAATTTATTTCTACACGCTGCGTTCCACGTGTATACTCGTCGTTGTTCCATTGTATTTACGCAGCCCGCGAGGGATTTTTAAAACTAAATTCCGCAGTTTCCCGATTACAGAAACTCGATCGTTGTCCGCTTCTGAGAAAGAGACGTTGTTCTTTAGAAAATTACACGTTCGTATCGTACGAGACTTTAAAGCGACAACTATTACGTCGAGGACGAGAAGCCAGATTATTCCGACGAGTAATCCTTCAATTATCGCGATCTAATGGATCTGAATGTTCTCGTGCTACCAAACAGCCACTAACGAATCGCTAATTATATGCTGCGTAATTGTAAATTGAACAAAACCTTCGCCCCTGTTGCACCACCGTTGCACTGTACGTAGAAACAGAGAGCGACAGAGGGTTGACGTGCCATCTATTAAGAAGCGCATTGGTATTCCATGATTCTGCTTGTCCTGAATCGCCACTCAGACAAGCCAATGGAAATCGAGGACGTTCCGCAGCCAGGCCGATGCACGCATTAAAACGCAAATACATGGGCTCCGCGAGTGGAGCAGTACGATGCCCCGCTTGTAATTGCATTGGCATGAAATTGCTTCTCATAATGACAAACCGTTGCAACCTCGTCGCCGTGGCGAAACTTTCGCGGCAGCTCGCCCAAGTATTTGGCTCGCAGGGAGCACTTTCATCGGCCGCCACACATTTCTTCCCACTGATGAATTTAATTAGTCTTTCGCGATAGAGTTGCTTTCAGACTATTATAGGATGTTTCTCTTGATGTTCGTCCTGTAATTAGGATAAATCGTGGAGATTTACACGATTACCGTATCAGTTCTGGCAGAATCGAACTCCTGGAGTTCAAATTCCTTCCTACTTTTGTTTATTTATTTGTCCTTTCCTTAGCGCAACGACTCAAACTCTAACGAGACAAAGTAGGAATTGCAGAAGGAATATTTTTCTAAGTTTAAATTCGTTCCGATTTTTGAGGAACTTGGTCGACATGAAAAATCATATTGAAAAGTGTTTGGCCGAAGAACCTGCAGATGGTGAATGGTTGTGGAGCAACTCGGCGTATACTTGGAGCCATTTAACTCGACTGTTTCTATAGTATCAATTTTCGTCCACTTCGGATATTGCTCCTCTATTTATATCAAGTGATAGTAACTGTTATTTCTGTCGATAGTCGCTCGAGATAAAATCAGAGGCCAGAATTAGTTCTACTAATCTCATTTACAGCGTATTTTACATATTATACAAATTCCTATAGATGGTACTTTGTATGTACGTCGTGAAATTCCGAATAAATTATAAAAAATAGGCACTTTTGTGGCGCGTAAGCCCCGTACATAGAATCGTTGATATTCAGCATGGTGATGTAAGTTCTTGCGCGCCTAGTATATGGGTTAGACAACGTCATACCCTGTGACCCGAAAAAAAATTGACGTCAGAGCACTCTGTCATGAACATCTTCCATCCACTACTGCGGACGTCGAGAAAAAAATATTCGCTGCGAGGCTTTAGTTACTCGGCAACGTATTCCTATTTCAACTTTGAAAAGTCATCACGCGAATTTTTTATTCATATCGACGTCCCGTGATAATAATGCTATATATCGTTGCGTGTGCGACGTCGCTCTACTATTCGCATCGCGAGCAAACTTTGTCTGAAAATAAATTTATGAAACAATTGGTCATAAATGGTAGAATCTCGCTGCAGAAGTCCTGTGTGAGACGTTCCACAAATTGAAAAAAACTGTTCGTGAGCTCAACTTCTTTTTATAGCTGTGCCAGTGCCATAAGATGAAATTCGACACCGGAGATTTCCTCGAGTCCGTAGTCACAGGTTCTAGATAACGCTGTTCAGATCAGAATATCTTCTTACGTTTCACAAAATAATTTTCCGTGATTAGGCCGAGGGGGAACTTTTTGTGCACCTGTGCGAAGATTACGCGAGTTTACACGTACACTATGTATGCATTAGTAATCAGCGCTGAGTAAATTATTTGTGTGAGTAATAATAACAATATTAGGATGTTATTTCAGTGATGTTGTACCAGCTACGCGAATCACTTGCTTTGTAGCAGGCAATTCTGACGCTTACCGTGCATCATAGGATTATCATTTAGTTTCGTGTTTTCATGGTAGAAATTTTGTTACAAATAATTGAACACGCAGTGTTCTTGCTTTATGTTATGTATTCTACGTCAAACTATGATTCTCCTTATTTGCAAACACTGTTTATAAAAGAAGACTGATTCTTCCATTTATTCTTAGTATTTAGTATTAGTGTTATAGTATTATTAATATTTATTATTAGTACGGTATTACTAGTATGATATTGCAACAAATATTGAAATTGGCATTATTTCGTAGTATGTTCCTTTCTGAATTTTCTAACCATCGTTCTTACTTTTTCTTTCTGAATTTTCCTCAAACCACATGAAATTCTGTATTCCTCGCTTAGCTACGATTCTTTCGCTCGACACTAAAGTGTTCAATTTTAAAATAGAAAAAAGTAAAGAAACATTTATAGCTGTTAAACGTTAATCATTTCCCAGTGTTAGCAGGATATACAGAGATTATCCGATCGGTAAACGTTAATTAACGCCTCCTATTTCATCATGAATTTTATTAAGAGAGGAGTGAAGGCAGAAAGATCGTAATTAATTGTTCTATATGCAATTGCACGGTGAATGAAAAGTCGTTGGATGGTACTCGTTGTATTACGACAAATCGATCATCCTGCCTTTCGATAATGCCGCATTGAAGCGTGCTTCGGGAAATAGGAATCTCGAGCAGACACGCGAAAATACCAAACGGGTCAAGCCGCTGCAGTTCATCGTTGGGAAGCGGTAACAATAACGCGAGCATTAATCATACTGGTTCATTATACATGCTTGCTTTTTGACAAACGATGAATACTCGAAGCTATAAAGTTATAAAGGCTTTGCGAAACAGCCGTGCCATTATCTCGTTGCGAACAATAGGAACGCACGTAAAATATGCACCGATGGCGTAATAGCCGCATTTCCAGGAAAGTATCACGAGGGGAGAGATAGATTTTATCGGAAAGCTACGCGCAACGACGGACCTGAGGGACGTGGAAATATTGAAGTGGCTCAAAGGACTATACTTTGGCTGCAGTTTCGCCGCGAAATTGTGGCTTCAAATTTTCATCTCGAACGCTCTTTAACCACGCGGATTACCCTCCGACGATATTGACGAGCCGATATTATTCGGCCAGTTTAAATGCCAGTTTATTCTGATTGCCATTTTCATTTCCACATAATTTCATGGCAAACGAAACTCTGTGCTATGAGAGTCGCTAATAACTCTCGAAGATGAATGCGATTATCAAAAGAAATTTCAAATCTGGATACATCGTCGATGAGAAGTGCCGGAATGCTTGCTTATGCAGAGGCGAAGAGTCACAGGATTTGAAAATGTTGTGTTCTTCAGGGTCGTTACGGCTCTCTATATAATGTACTATCGGGATACGAAATCAGGAAAATTGGTTTTTGCAAATTCATTCGCAATCGCAAAGTTAGCGATTGGAAGAGCTTTCTGGCACAAGGACTCGCGAAACAATGTAGCAAATTGTTATCGCTGGTTGCAGTATTATCCACGTTTCAATTAGTAATTACAACGGCCATTAGAGAGCCTCGTTTTCAATATATAACAATTCCACTACTTGTCCGGAAAGTACACTCCACATTTATATATATGTCGGAGATGAAAGGACACCGGAGCCTTTCTTTTGGAATGTTTGGGAAAGTCCCCGATACTTTAGTGCAGACTTTTTATTGTACTTAAATAATAGAACTGAGAAATAGCTGTTTATGAATTAAATCAATTATGATTATCCGAGATTTATGATAGTGAGCTTAGGCTCAAAGTGACATAATGGGTTACTGAACGTAATCACGGTCATGGGAGGGACGTGTACCTAACAGAGGTATGAACTAATTAAATATCTCTCCTTAAAAACAGGGGTTGACCCGGGCAATACAGAAAGATATAGAGAGGAGTATGTAAGGGCAATTCCACTTGGACTGAGGTGCAATCCGATAAGTTCGACTAGTGCAGGGTACACGTACGTCAAGTTCAAAAATCGCATTCGACATCTGAATTACTCAATCATCAGTATCACTGGTTAACTTCTGTAATACATTCCGTGTAATATATAAACATGATCTAGTATAAGACAATTACGGCCAATTCACAGGAAGCTTCGTTACACGGCCAGAAATCCAACGTTAACCCGTGGACCTATAATTCTGTCATCAGCAAGCTTCTCGTTTATTAATCCTCACGAAATTGTTTTATCGTTTGAAACGATAAATCTGTTTATTCTGAGAATGCTTAATTCCTAAACTACGAGACAAACGGAAGAATATTGTACGAACCAGTGGAAATACTCTGCGATTAATTCAAGTAGCGATAACTAAATCCAATAGACTCATACATACATACATACATCGATGTTTAATATAGCTAATTACAATATGAATGTGTACAATATGTATCATGTACGAGATAAGCTTATCTTGTCAGCCCTTTAATGTCATTGCTTTTTTGTTGATACAAAATATTTGCGTTCTAAATCTGTGCGCCAATTGATCAATATGCATATGTACATAGCGGAGTTGAACAATTTGAAATTAAAATAAGATACACTGAATCGGAACAACAATTGCAGGCGTTTACATTAATAACATATCCATTAAAAACTGAATATGGATCTCGTCGAAGTAATTCCAACTTCATTCGACAAATCGTTACGCCTGCGCGATAACGAAAATGTTCGTTCTGCTGTTAATTACATTTCTCGTTACTTTATCGTCCCGAATAAACGAAAACATCCTACTTGTTCTCGCACGAAGTCGTAGAAAAATATAACATACACAGCAACTCTTATTAATAGCAGTCTGTCATCACATAGGGTTCATGAAATTATTGCTACACGTATTTCTTTGCTAATATATAATTACTAACATACAATATGCTACAATGATGTTACTAAACTGATTGAGGTTAGGTTGGGTTACTGTAGCTAATGAAAACATGAATTTTATCTACTTAATAAATAGTAGCTTAAATAAATAAATAAATATATATCGTATAGATATTCGATTATATAAAATAAAATATTATACAAAATATACATAAGAAATATATAATTATATATATGTCGGAGACTTATCATCGGGGCCTTCCCTTTGGAATTTTTGGGAAAATCCCCAATACTTTAATCCAGACTTTTTATTATAGCCATATTTTAATAATAAAACTTAGAATTAGTTTATGATTTAATCCTATTATGTTTGCTGAGATTTGCGACAGTCGCGCTCAAGGTGACGCAATTGGTCGCTGAACGTAGCCACGGTCACTGGATGGACGTTTTTATCCAACAGAGAAGTGCCAATATTATGAGACACGCGTTGTGTTAACAATCAGACCCCGGGCAGGAGCAATGTCGCAGCTACCCGGGTCTGCCTTGCAATTTTGTTGGCATCACCGGCCAATATTCAACAAAACGAACGCGATCGTAAGGAGAGGAAAGTTTCCATCAGTCTTTTATTCCTGCGATCACCTTGAAGAGTTTTTCACATCGTCTCTACGCGCAGTATATACCGAGCGTCACAGCGAACGTTACTTTGTGCTTCAAAATATATTCCAAGTTTAACAAAGAGTTGGCCCGTTGACCGTGGATTCGTTATTGAACCTAAGAACATTGTCAATAACATCTCGAGTGTCTAATCATCACGGTTATTTGTCAAACTTTGTAGAAGTCCATAATCTCCATAGTGCAACAATGATGGCTAGTCCTAATGAAGATTCGTTACACGCCCCTAAACCTAGCTATAACCCGACATATATATAAATATTCAATTATTGTACTATATTTTTCAAGGAGGGTCTATGTATATATATAGAGAGAGAAAATTGATATAAAGTTAACCCTTTGGACTCCTACGTCGAGTGTGACTCGACATCAGTTTTTATCTCAGGAGCTGTTTTGTCGAGTCCCACTCGACATTCTTTCAGTGCCACCCTTTTTTGTGGAACGTACGAAAGAAAAGCAGAACTGCATCCTGGAAATTGTTTCAAGATATATGATACATTTAAAAATTAGAAAATACCAGAATAGTGTGAATAAAACTGCTATGAATGTTGTGAATCTCTTTCTTCCTTTATTTATTCAAATCGTTTTATTTTTTAGTTAAAATAAATTTCAAATAAAACATTGGGAGCTGCTGGTAACGAAATTGAAATAAAATTCGCAGTGCAAAGGGTTAATGTAATTCTCTCATTGTGCAAATACCTGGCTCTGTTAAATTCCGCCGCTATTTAATTCTTTTTATTAAATAACATGATAAACGAGCTTGGAAGTCGTAGATAAGCTGCAGCGTGATGAAGCGAAATAAAGTCGAACTTATCGTGCAATTTCACGCATGAGTGAAGCACGCAGTGCGTGAGTCGCGCACCTTCCAGCGCTCAGCTATGTCGATGCTTCCAATGTACATGGTATTTTCGTCGACTCGAGCGAAGGCGTCCAAAGGTGGTTGAAAAAAGAGGGCGATTAACTCGTCGGAGAAACCTATTATTCCCTTTCTCTCTCTCTCTCTCTCTCTCTCTTCAAGTAATCGATACTCGTAACATTCCACCTACCTCGTAATGCTGGGAATATATAAGTTCGTTTGATTTGCCGAAGCAGGTGAAAAATTATTACGGTCCTGCTTAAATCTCTCGACTACTTTTAAAATAATGTCGACCTTTGAATTTCCTGTGTTCGATTATTAGTAGACTCCTCGTTAAAAATTCAGCGAATGGGAAATATTCATAATCCGCCCACGTCGTGCAAAGGGCACTCGAGAAGCTGGTACATCTTAACAGCATCCAGGAGAAACGAGTATTAACGAATAGCCGACACCCACACTCCTCTGTGCACTTGTCAATACAAAAACCACACACACACACACACACACATCCGTTGGAATCGCAAACGCAACATTGATCTATCGTGCGAAGCGTAGTCACTTGTTTTAATTCTGTGCAAACTCGTCCCAGTGTGCTTGATACTAACATTTTCTGCTCTCGAAATATCGTTTAAACGTATTCTCTTCAACGTTTGAAAGAAATTTCCGCGCCATCGATTTATGTAAATATCGTGCGTAATACATTTCGCAAGGATTTTTAAGCGTCAGATACGAGAACGATACAACGACGAGAACTCGGACAGATTAGAAGAGAATTTATCGTGTATCTGGGAAAGTATGGATTTATTTCCGTGACTAGTGTTTTTGTTACGGTCAATTTTTGTTACGACCGTTCGCGAGGAAACGCGTCAGCGAGAGGCGTAAATTCTCGTTGTGATTCCGATAGTCGACGCCGCGAAACGGTCGTTCCCTGTTTCGATTAGAGGCAGTTCGAATGATTGTAACACTGAATTAACAGGGTTAATGTGAGCTTCTATTTTTAACAATATTTAAAATTATAATTAACACGTTACAAATGGTTTAACGATGATACATCTGGTTTATTATTACAATTCGACTCGAGCTTATGATATTTCTCGATGTATTCGTTTGACTAGGCGATCTTGATTTTATTTCTCTGAACCTCTCAATGTATTCGGTTTGAATCCTCGTATGATTCTCTTGGAGACGACCCCCACCGCGCTCGGGTCTCGCAACCGTTCGCGCCTTAGCTCACGTTTTTTTTTTTTTTTTATTTTATTTTGTTTTTTTTTGCAATTTGTCCTGAAGGATATTTGGTAAAGTGTTATATCTTATTGGTGAAAAAAAATAAAATAAAAATAAATATAGCATGTGGGTGGCTACCCCCAGCGGGGTGCCAGCTTTGTTTTTTCTAAGTTTTCTTTTATGATTAGCTCACGTTGCCACCTTTTTTGTGTAGGTAAAATAACGAACAGATGTTTTTTAGAACTCGCTGCTTGACGACTATGCGCTTATCGCTACTTCGTTTATATCTCTCTGATCATGTAATATGATCTGTCTGCGAGTACTGTAGTCCAAGAGAGACGATTAGGAACACGGCCTATAGTAAGCCTCGGGGCGTGAGAATTCTAATGCGCGAACAATAAACGAGAATTCACTTTCTTCTTGCTCTACAGCGTTGGAATAAAAAATCCGTGTAGATAAAAAGTAGCGACGTATTTGTGAAGTTGAGATATTAGCGCGTAAAGACGCGTTAAGAAGTTGCTGTTCAGATGATTTCTCACCCAACTTCTTTTCTTTTTATCTTCTCTGAAAACAGGGAATCAAAGCTTATGCCACTTGGGTGTTTTACGTTCACTTTGCTGTCTTTTGCTGAAAGTTTACATTACGAAAAATGTTCACATTGCCATGAACAAACATCACCGTAAATGATTCTAGATGGAATTGGAAATTGTCGGATTTTATATAGAACACACAGTTGCTTAGAAACTCGATACCGAGTTTAGTTCGTTTTTGCACAAGTATGAGATTCTTGCGCCGAGCCATAGAACGCACACTACGACATCCTTTGTTCGTGAACTTAGTTTTTCGTTGCTGAATCGACAAAAAATGCTGGAATGTTTACTGGCTTCGAAGAATCTTCGCCAAACACTATTCTTTACAATTATCATGTATTTTTGTGTGTCTTATCCTATCCTGTTGCATACTATGGTGCACGTAACGCGGTTCTAATTCCAACATCGTCACTGTCCAATCCGTAAGATCATCTGCGTGAAATGTCAAGGTGAAAGGGACTATAAATCTTTTTTTTTGTGTTTATTTAGCCAAGATAAATTTTTTTATACATTAATTGTGATTCATTTAAACTATGAATTAGCATAAGGTGTGTTAGGCGACAGCCATGCTATATTATGTGTCATAGTTTTTGCCGTTAGTTTTGTTTCTGGCCGCAAAACAGGACTGGGACTATAAATCGTGGAGCCTAAGAATGACGGACACGTGAGACTCGTAACAAAGATCCCATCGATATTATGATCCTCGATACGTTTCAATTACTGGCTCGTATGGAACATAGCATAACGCGAATTAACAGCTCGCGTCCTACAAATGCGTGTAAGAAATTCAAACACATTTATCAATCGCTTCACTGGTAAATTTCGCGCATCTCACGATACGCGAGCCCGCACGGCCGCTATTGATCGACACATAATCTACAAATCCATCCATCATAGTCCACTCGTTGATAGATCATGGACGCGTTATCATCCGCTACAGTGACAGTGATAGTACAGGCCTACTACACCAGCCACTTTTAATGTAGATATTTTCATTAACCGAGCAACATTATTTTCCGTGATAATCTTTTTCTCCCTGTTACCCTTTTCTGTGTGTTCCTTTTATTTTTTTTTTTTTTTGTTTTGCTTTTTAAGAGTCATAAGTTGAACGAATGGGCGAACAAGCGTAAAGCTTATCTCTCCACTGATAACGCTTGTTAATGTAATTATGGAAGGTTGCACGAGCGGCGTGCTACAAGTTAATTAAGTTCACTCTGACGAAGCAGCCACTCTACGATAATTCTGCTATCTTGTTTTACTTTCAATCGAAGGGCCCGTAACAAAAATGCCCGCCATCCGCGTTCCCCCTTTTCAGGCAAACGAATCGACGCTTCGGTGTCTGCAATTCTCCATACGTTCCCAACAAAATATATTTATCAAATTACGCAGTCGCTGCGATTCCATGTTTTTCAGTTTTCCACCATACGTTTCGATGATTTTATCGAAATATATATATCGTATTATACGATCGCGGAACAACGTCTAATTAAATTTGGAAACTGTGACAAAGGTGATTGCCATGGAGGCGGCTAATGCTGGCGGTAAATCAGGATACAAATTATTTTTCGCAATATCGATGTTAAATTGAAACATCGGACTTGTTGCTCGATAGTAATTGGCCGTGATTGATTATAACGTGTTCCTTCGGATCGTCGAATGCCAATAACGCGGCGGAGGAAGCGCGCTCGTAACGTAGCGCTAATTGCATCATATCAGATTAAGGAAATTAATGAAAGCTCGCGTGTAAGACCAGCTGAATAATTACATCGCATACCGTTAATTGCTACATCGAAAAATGAAATAAGTTTCGCGGGTATTAGTGGCGATTAATCCACGGCGATCAGTCAACGTCGAAGCGAAAAGACGCCGGAGGCAAACTTATCTTTCCAGCAACCATATCCTTTCGTCGTCTATTAATCACGTTTATCGTCTTTTTCGTTGCTTTCGATTCCGTAGCTCCGCGGACGCGTATGAAACACCGGCCGTTCAATAACACCGGATTCAAACTCTCGGAAAAAACACCGTTGAAACGCGCATAATTGATAGCCTGTCGCACGTGCCGCTTTGCATACATTAACTTATCTGCCTCGCGGCTTATCGCGTCGCATTACGCCACGTAATAAACGATTAGCGTGCGTAACAAGCGCGTGTGTGCAGTGTGCAAGAACCACTGAACGAAGGCTAATTGTTATTTAAAGCAGTATGCTAACTGGGAATAGTAGAAAAATCTTTGTCTCTCAATTTCCGTGGGCGTTTTCGCTTCTTTGGAAGAACTGATTCTCGGAATTGTATTTGCAACGACACTTGCTCGCATTTGTACGATTGACGAAGGTGTGGAGATTTGGAGAAAACGATACGCATGGAAGGCGCAACACGCGAGCTTTAAGCACAGTTTCAGTGGAATCTGGATTTTCTAAAATAGCCGCACGCGGTATCTCAGAATGGTCGAGAAATTATTCTTTTTTCTTGTTCTTTAGGCTAGTTGCTGACCATGAAAAGGTTGAGAATATCAGACACTGGAAGGTGGGGAAGCTGTCGTTTAAAAAATCGTGAAATTTTCTATATTTTCCCTCGCAGTTCTCATTCACGTTTTAACCACACTTATGTTAATTAACTCTTTGACTGCCACGTTGGTCATATATGACGCCACAGGGTCATTGGTGACTGGAGAGCTTCAACTTCTTACAATTATAAAAGTTGTATGGCAATTGACAGTTAGGGTATTTTGAATATAATCGATAAAAAGAAGATACTTTAAAATAAAAAGTGCCCCTTTGAGCAATTAAACATTTTCATTAGAACAACAATAAACAAAATGGGAACAAATGTTGCATCTAACGGTGCACTGTGTTAAAACACTATAAACATAAATGTTCATCGATACAATCTGGACCATAGGTGGTCACTTTTTGGTTCGATTCGTAGCAATTTTTGATCCTAATTGTTTAACATTTTTTTTATAACACTCTCTGCGAAATTTTCGTGCCAGCTACGCTTGTCCTTCTTTCTTCTGCATTTCGTGTGGCAATCTTTATCGAATAAGTATATTTGACGGTTTTGGTGAATGCCACTGTGTAAGGTGCATTGCGAGTGCCATTCTAAAATCTGGTACCTTGATTTTTGTTTTTGTTACTCAATTATAGAGTATCATCGCGTTTGAAATTGATGTATTTAACAATAATTCTAAAGTTAATTTTGTATGCCACTCGAGGGTTCTTCTATGCGCTGTAGAATATGCTATCATTTGATCTGATAAATCTACAGCACATTTTCCTCTGTCGTACTCTACCACTACCTTTGGTTTATCACAAACATAATTTTTTCCTGGACCTCTGCCATCTCAGCCGAATGTTTCGTCGCAATCGTAAAAATAATCATAATGCTGTTTACTAATATCTTTCACACGTTTCAACGATATATTCTGCACGTTTTGCTTACGACGAAATGACAAATGCGAATGGTTTGTTGAAATAAACGAAACCTCGTTACAATATGTCGCTATCAACTGTTACCAATACGCCACGGTGGTCACCCGTGACCACCAATAAGATAAATGGTCCATCGGGGAAGAATGTTGTCTTACAACATCGATTTATTATTATTTTACCATTATACATTTTGAATGATAAAAATACTCCCGTGGCGTCCTGAGCGAAACGTGTGATTTCTGCGTGGCAGTCAAAGTGTTAATACGTGTGGTAATTAAATTGTGATATTAGTTTCCAATTTTATGCAAAAGATATCCAACGATTATGGAATTGCAGATTAAGTTGCAGCAAATGTTAAAAGCATATATTGTTTCAACTTTTATAAATTATTGAAAATAAATATTAAAACATATTTATTAGAATATTTTCTGGAACAAACGGTCCATTTAGGAAGAATGTCGTCTTACATCGTCAATTTATTATTATTTTCCCATTATACATTTTGAATGATAAAAATACTCCCGTGGCGTCCAGGGCGAAACGTGTGATTTCGACGTGGCAGCCGTGTTACGAATAGTTCTGCTTCTCGATTCGAATAAGTGGAACGACCATGATCGTGTCAGCCAGTAAGACGCGTTTGCTCCGAGTGCAATATGCAACTCGGTTAATCCCACTTTCATTTCTACCTTGAGCCCGCGAATCCTCTTAAAACACAGATAAATAAAAATCAATTTTATAAAAAACGTCTCACTGTTTTTCCAATAAAAAAAAAAAAAAGTGTAAAGAGCGATGCTGCCGAACAGAACTGTGAAGCACTCGATCAAGAACTTAGGATTTTCCTGAAGAAACACGGCGAGAGGAACAAGTTAATCTCACTTTTCCTTGCAGCTGTAAAGTATGAATATTCGTGGAGGATATTAAATATTCCGATGGAAGATCGAACACGGTCAACTTTCAGAATCAACCTACTGCTATTAGGGTATTGTAAAAGCCGGATATTAAGGCGGATAAGCGATAGCTGAAGATTTTAAAAACCAGCTGCTGCGATTTATTACTTGGGAAAAGCCAGTAAAATCTATGTATTAGAGGGTTACATGTGGTAGCCTTGTATTATGCTCTTTTCTTCCCTATGGTACTTATCTCCTTTATAATTCTACGTTTGTTAGAGAAATTTATTCGCGACGTGGATATATGTACGTTGCTTCTAAGCCGAAACTGATTGCACGTACATAAATGGTTACGCGACATGTTACCATAATAAATCACGATCTCGGTTAACGAGTCACTTATTGCAGATTTATTCGAACTTTGCTTTTCAAATTATATTCCGCGTATGCGTGTTCATAGATGAAAGCTACGGTATTTTCTCTGTAATTGATCGCCGCTATATTCCTCGTAATTGATCGGTCGCCAGTTCCACTGCTGGTTAACGAAGAGATCAGCCAGTGTTGCTTTTGACGTACCGCAGGCAGCGTAACCTGACGCCAATTCCACCGATTTGCATGAAAAATACTAATTACCCGTTAGACAACGACGAAACTTTTTTACCTCTCGTCTTTCCAAAAGTAAACTTTCACTGGCCTATTTGTGGAATTTTTCTGATTAAAACGAGACCAAACGCGATATAATTCGAACCATATTTACGTGTATACGTAGCGGACCAAAGCGTTTGATCTCGTTTTAATGAGAAAAACCACGTCGATCAATAACCTGTCATAGATGTTTAGATATTTTTACAACGCATATTCCACGGAGTTAACCTGTTCCGTGGAATTAAATGACAAACAGCGTGCTCTAGAAATTCCCAATTACAAGTCAATAAATACACCAGTGTCTTTCTAATCGCTCGTCTTTCTGTTCCCCGTAATTAGCCAGTCGTCGTTCTCGCTACTGGTGCAATTTCCCTCGAGCTGTGCCTCTGTTCCCTTTGACACGTCGCGAAGTTCCCTGAATAGCGTAGCCAGATCCAATTATTCATGGGACAATGACGAAGATCTTCTTAATTCTGACTGCTTATAGACTGAGCTCTTGCTAACGTATTTATGAGATTTTTCTGATTGACACGAGGCCAGATATAGTGTTACGACCGTTCGCGGAGAGACGCGGTCGCGAGGAAACGCGTCAGCGAGAGGCGTAAATTCTCGCTACGATTCGGCTAATCGACGCCGCGAAATGGTCGCTTCCCGTGCTTCGTTTAGGATAACCGGGGTGATTCAATGAATGCAACTTATTCTACGGTTGTAGAATAAATATGTATATTTGTATCAGAGTAACACTTACAGTTTATATAAGGTGTTGGTTTAGATAGTATCGGAAGTTACCACTAGAATGTTCGAGTTAAATCTTGTACAATGTGACTGATTTGGATGCGACCGTACAGAGTTTTCGACTGCGACTGATCGGTTAGAATGTTAGATTGCGACTTTACGATGCTTCTCAGTGAGTTCGTTGGACTGAGCGATCGTTGTAGACGTGTTGACTGATTTGACGACGAAGACGAACTAACTCGATAGTGACGATGCTGTGTCGGAGGTGAGCTAAGGAAGGGTGTGTCTAACGCACGGAATCATCTGATTTGTTGATGACAATTTTTGGCTGCAGAAGTGAGGGTAATAGAAATTGTTTCTATTGGTTAGTAAGACTATCGATGGACTAGGAAGGGTCTTAGCCGCCCTCGATGGAGAGTTGGGAGTAGGAAGCATCGCACGTGTGCAAACTTAGCGTTCACGTGTTTTCCAGACGCGAACCAGAAACCTTAGAAAACGCTTTCGTGAAAAAACCCTTGTTTGAGATGAAAGACTTTCGCCAGAGTTTTCTGAGATTTATGGTCAGTCCGCGAGCGTCTTCAGGGGTACGCAATAAAGATGTGCGGACGGTCGACGTAACATATAGTTTGTATCACATTCATATTGTATATTGGGCTGGCAACTGAGTGATTGCGGATTTTGTCATTATCACCTAATGACAAAATCCGCATTCACTTAGTTGCCAGGGGTCCTCCAAGAGGATCAACCGTTTAGCTGTACCGTTAGGACTTTGCAGCTTACGAATTGCCAAACCCTCGACGTACACGCGCATTTGCACTTCTCTGGCATCCTCAACGACTGTACTGTGTGTCTTATGCACTTACAGCAAACTCAGGGGCGTAGGAATTGCGCAAAATGTACACACGTGCATGCATACATAGTCGCGGTTATGTTTCCCATTGTAGCATTCAAAATTTACACCCGTTATATTCTTCTGTCTTTGTGAAATCATCGTATCGAGGAGCAGCATGGAATTCAAAGAGTTGGCAAACCGCTCGAAGAAGGAGAAGACGGGAGTTCGTTTATTTGTACGCGTAGAAACAGTGAAAGCGCAGCTACGTGGCTGGCAAAGACACACCGGCCGTTTCATCTTCTTCCCAAGCTCCGTGCCGGTTCTTTGTGCGTTCGAATTTCCACCTACCGTTTCTTAGATGCAATTTGCCAGCAGTTACGTAATTCACGCGAGCGAACTCGCCTTCCTTTCTCTTCGCCCCTCTGATTCGTAAGAAGATCGTCAGGACACGCTAAACAAATTGATTCGAGATAAACGTAAGAGCATGAAACTTGTCAAAAAAAAGTCGCAGAGAGAAAGCACAGTTCTTGTTGGATGTAACAAAATGGACGATAAACGTGGGAACAACAAATGCTGTGAGCGGACAAGCTGCGTTTTTTGCTGCAATCTGATTCGAGTCTCGTCGTGAGAAAAAGCGCGGGAACTGACTCATCGCGCACGACGATTAGTTGCTGTTGACAAAATCCGCGTTTCCTTAGTTGCCAATTGAAAAAAATTTGTATTTCCATGAACTTTGCCAAGTGGATGGTAAATTGGTTGTTAAACAAATTTTCCTCTCGTCTGGCAAATACTCGGCGACTATACTCGACGTATTACGAATTTATGTGGATTTGTTATTAGTTGGTATTGACATACAAGGCGTTTGTAGACCTATGTCTGAGTATAACGTTTGACCATTTAAAATGAAGACACCCTGTATAACGTAGCACGAATAATTTCAATGACGCCTAAGAGCTTTTTCTTTTTTATTTTTTTTCCAATTTATTATTGGTATTGACATACCATCTAATGACAAAATCCGCATTCCAACCCAAAAAATTCCTATTTTCATGAACTTTGCCAAATGGATAATAAATTGGTTGTTAAACAAATTTTCCTCTCATCTGGCAAATACTCGACGTATTACGAATTTATGTGGATCTTGTTCTTAGTTGGTATTGACATACAAGGCGTTTGTAGACCTATGTCTGAGTATAACGTTTGACCATTTAAAATGAAGACACCCTGTATAACGTAGCACGAATACTTTCAATGACGCCTAAGAGCTTTTTTCTTTTTATTCTTTATCTTTTTTCCAATTTATTATTGGTATTGACATACCAACTAATGACAAAATCCGCATTCTAACCTAAAAAATTCCTATTTTCATGAACTTTGCCAAATGGATAATAAATTGAAAAAAGTGCTACGTTATACAGGGTGTCTTAATTTTTAATGGTCAAACGTTATACGTAAACATAGGTCTAGAAACACTTTGTAAAAAGAATTATAGCAAAAATATACCTACAGAGTAAAATTCTTAAGTATCATTCAAGTAATTCATAGAAATTCATCTACCTTATCCGGGTTGTCCAATTTTAAACGATCGAACTTTATTCCATGAAGTTCATTCTACGAAAGAAATGTTTAAAAAATGTTACACGCAAACGCCGGTTTATAAAAATGCAAACGCTTTATAAGAAAGTTAGGACAAAACTGTACGTATAGACGAACGTCATGGAAGATGTATCGATGTGTTCGACACATTGTTTGGCCCGCATGATCACCGCGTCGAACACTTTCGTCCGCGTGGAAAGATAAACGCGATAGCGCGAGAAATTTGAGACAAGAACCGGCACGGAAGATTTACGGTGCGTTCGGTGATTAAAATTCGGAGAAATTCGATCTTTCAACCACACGTTCGAAAGCAGCAGACATTTAAAAAGATAAACATGAAGTCTCAACTCGAACCCACCAGTTTTTATGCTTCTCGCCTACATTTATACAAAGCGTTCGCACAACCTACGTTCATGTGCTTCCTCCTTTCACATTCTTCTTCACATTTTTTCTAACGTTTTTTTCTCTCGTCGTTTATTACGTATATTGTTAGAAACGATACTTATATATCCTGCATCACTATCGTTTGATAGGAAACATCAAACAGTCTTAACTAGAACGTGAATCGGTCGACAAACTTTGCACGTGTTTGCTTGTCGAAGAAACAAGACAACGTGTGGCTTTTTCAGTAAGTTTATCGTACCGTGCGGAAAGTATTCAGAAAAAGGAGTTTTGCGGAAGGAGACGACGGGGCATTGTTCCTGCCAGCGCCGGTTCATATTTCTGCAGGTGGCCGGCTGCCAAGAATGCATCCGCGCTTTGCCTGTTATTACTCTCAACTATTCGAATTTTAACGACGCTGCTCGTTTGCCAGCGGCCAAGCATAACGGACGTATCTGCAAACGATTAGATAAGGAGACAAATCGAGAATATCCGTGAGGAGAGGGAGGCCGGGGACGTTGCTTGGTCAACGTAACTCGCACGCCATAGTATAATTCGGCCGACGTTATCGCCCTTGCTACATCAGAACGCGCTCAATGCAACAAACGTTGCCTACAATGCACGTGGCCGACTTGGATTTATCGACGTGCCAGAAATTGTGTTTCTCTCGGTTTCGTCCTTTGGATACCTTCGCGGCCACGCCCCTGCCAACGTCCGAGATTACATTCATCCTTCGTGTTTCATTCGTACACGGACGAGTAGTTTGTGGTTCCATGGAACTCGCCACGAATTCCCTCCAACGAGACGAACACTGCCACGCTAAATTGATATTGTTGTAAGGAATATGAAGTAAGGTGGAAGCGCCAGACAGCGAGATTTTCATCTACAACAATGACTTCTATTAACCCTCGACTGTCGACAGCTTGTTTTCTAATGCTCTTAACACGCCTGTGGCTATGACACTGACCAACAGTTGGCCACAAAATCTTTCCAACACTGTACACTTTTAACAATTCTTAGCTTTAGATCTTCATTTAGAATTTCATTTGAAACGTGCGAGGACAACAGTGTGGTACATCGTCACATTGTGCTGTGTGGATAACTGTGTAGATAAGTGGAGGGAAAATTATTATTTATATTTATATTGTTATTATATAGTGTTTAGGTTAGGGGTGTATTTAGGTTATGTAACGCCATTATGCAGATAAGCTTTTGGGTTATTATTTATCTAAATCTGAAAGGAAACACTGAAAAAGAAAGAATTCTTACTCTAATTTCAAACTCTAATTATATGATACTAATTATAGACGTTAAATTAAGCAACAATTAAATTGTGCACAAGCTGAAACTAATAACGATGATTCATAGTTTAATATTTAGTTGGGTTTCCCATATGATACAAACGGTTTGGCATAGGGAAAATAATTTTTTTTTTAAATAATCAACAGTGATTCTTTTTCATTTTACCAAACGTTCCTTATCAATTCTCACGAGTTTACTTTTTCTTCTCCTAGTGAAATATTACTAATTATTTGTATTTCAAAATTTGTGTATATTGACTTCGTTCGCTCATTCTGAGCACATTGGTAACTTGTGACTCAACGTGCGTACAAACACGTACAAACATCGAGAATATTTGATGGAAAGATTGAACTAAGAAATTGCTGAATGTGTATCTTGCGTTCGAAAGACTTCCGACATAAAATTCGCAGTTTCTCGGTATTCCTTTTAATATTTAGACAACGATAAATAACAATTCGAAAGGTTTCTTCTACCGTCATTTAGATACTGCAGCGCATCGCGATGTAATAGATTTTTGTTGATTCTTGTACATCAGTCAAAAATATTCAGCTTGGGAATTAAAATTGTACAGCGTGTTTCGTGACCGACTGTAGGTATTACCAACTAAGTGATTGCGGCTTTTGTCATTAGGTGGTATTGGCAAAATCCGCAATCACTTAGTTGCTAACCTAATATTTATATACTGTGTTCGCGTTTCAAAAGGTTCCATAAATAAGAAGAGTATTACATTTTAAGAATCACATTGATAAAATGATTTTAAACACCTGTTACGTTAAAATAAGACGTGTTCAGAGCGAAAACGACCCTTTTCGATTATGCAGCATATTTCTACAAATAAAGTAGCGTACAAAAGATTTATTATAGAAAATTAAGGTGAATGTTGGACAGGTAAATTTCCAGCCGAATGTTAGCGAACGTATGTTTGTTCGAAAGCCACGGATCATCGCGCAACAATGTGATTCTCAAAATGTTACGAGTCTCGTAGCATCGCGTGTTTAATCCGCCGCGCAACCAGCAACGGGATATTTTGTAATTGACATCTCGTCGACCATAGACAAGGTTTCGCTTTAATTGTTATGCAATTTTCGAACAGAACGGAATTATTCACGAAGAAATTTCAAACAGTCAGCCGCGAGCGCCATCGTTTGAAATACCGAACGTTTTAAAATCCGAATAAATCCTTGGAAATATACTGCGTTCTCTCACGGACGCGTCTAAGTAGTTGCAGCATGTGCGGTTTCAGACAGGCGCGCCCGTAAAATCCAGCTAAACGTTAAATTACTTTTAGCAGTTTATCGTTGATTTACGCGGCCGATTTTCTCCGAAACAGTTGCAAGAAAAATAAGCTTCGTCTTTTTGATTAACGTAACAACCACAGAGCCTAACAAGTAGTTCGCGTCGCTCTCCTCTTTGTTATTAAACAAGAGTCCGTTTCAGAAAACGAAGAAGGGCGGAAAGGAATTTTCAGCTGTAACTGTGTGCGAAGAACAAGAAAAAGACCATTTCATTTTTTCGTCTTCTTTTCTACCTTTCACCTTTTATTTATTTTTTTTTTTTTCATTTTCTTTTAAACGAGCCCGCGTCACGAAGCACCGAAACGGTGTCAGCAGCGTGCGTAACAATACGTCCGTGCGATGGCTGGCCCAGATTAACGTGGACGCAGCCAATTCTTGATATCTTGCAGATGAAAGTTATGAAATTTTTCTGGCGATTACACGTGACCGATGGATTTATGTTTAGTATTGACAAAAACAATTTTGTCATTAGGTGGTATTGACAAAATCCGCAACCAATTAGTTGCCAACCCAATAGATATTTTTAGTGTAAAATAAAATGTTTATAATTATAAAAATTCACGAGACGGGAAGGAAGTCTGAAAGGGCGCTTTTCGCAGCAATCGTTTCCATCGTTTTCGTGTCTAAAGTCGACTGGCAATTAAGTAATTGCGGATTTTGTCATTAGACGGACCACTAGTTGCCAACATAATAGATATTGTCAGTATAAAATAGAATGTTTATAATTAGAAAAATTCGCGAGTCGGGAAGGAAGTCTGAAAGAATGCTTTTCGCAGCAATCGTTTCCATGATTTTCGTGTCTAAAGTCGACTGGCAACTAAATGGTTGCGGATTTTGTCATTAGGTGGTATTGACCATTAGTTACCAACACAATAGATATTGTCAGTATAAAATAAAATGTGTATAATTAGAAAAATTCACAACTCGGGAAGGAAGTCTGAAAGGAAGCTTTTCGCAGCAACCGTTTCCATCGTTTTCCTGTCTAAAATCGACTGGCAACTAAGTGATTTCGGATTTTGTCATTAGACGGACCACTAGTTGCCAACACAATAGATATTTCCAGTGTAAAATAAAATGTGTATAATTAGAAAAATTCACGACTCGGGAAAGAAGCCTGAAAGGACGCTTTTCGCAGCAATCGTTTCCATCGTTTTCCTGTCTAAAATCGACTGGCAACTAATCAATACTACCTAATGACAAAATCGCTTAGTTGCCAATCCAATACTTCCATACAGAGCGCCACGACGTGCAGTTAGAATTTAATTTATGATAATATATATGAAATAAATCGCGGAGATTCTTATGTTAAATAGCGCTTAAACGATGCCACGAGTATTCCGAATATCAAAGTAAAATGCTGCTGTTATATCCGGACGTGGTTAACATGTTCCAGTGACAGATACGTAGAGAAAGAGAATGTTGGTGTATGGAGGTTGGTAAATCGTGGCACAACTGACTGGCGGATGATTGCATGGAAACGAAATCGGTAAAATATATACAGAGTAGTCTAAGGACAAAGAAAACACGCAAATTGCTCACTAAAAAGCTATTCACTGTATGAGAAAGCGGTTCGCATAAGAACCGAATGCTTTCAAAGGGGACATAGTCTGACCTAGTTAATTTTTTGTAGATCACCAGGTATAGGTCATAGGAAGGCGACATACGTTTCTTTGTACAAATATATCATCGTCGACGTACATCTTGAACAAATATATTTTTTGCTTTTCCTACAAGTTATCTTGGGAATAGTAGTTTTCTCTACAACTGACACGTGACACGTACAAATACGGTCATTTTTCCGATGAATTTCCACCATGCTGGTGCAAGTGGACTATCGTACACTTAAGATCCTGTAATAATCAGATTAAATTCTGAAAATAATTTTAAATCAGAACAGCTGCTTCCCACTAGTACAGAATTTGATGCTCGGTCCTTTGCAGTGTTGTCTATGAGAAGCCTTCGTTTATGTGAAAAAGCTGTTGGTCTGGCAGGTGTTTCAACTCTAATTTGACAAGTTCGATGTGTGAGTATTGAAATATGTATAATTTTGTGTGCTGGGCTGGATTGCCCGCGTAGAAGTATATGTGTGCGCATCGTCTCGAAAAACAGACGAATGTAACTGATCCATTGGAATATGGAAGATGGCGGGACAAAGAGAGCGCTGAGACGCGAGCAAAAGTATCGCAGAAGATCCCGGCAATCCTTTATTAAATTATTCTGACATTATTTTTATATCAATCCTAAGTGTAATGTAAATGTTCCTATACATATATTTCGGCGATTAAGATCCACAATTCTCAGCAGTGAGAGACAGGAAAGGACGCGATATTCTCAGGTTCACATCGTCTTTGTCTTTCATATGTTAAATTTGACCACTCAAAGTTGTAATATCCGCTAAACTAATACATTTTCCATATAAATAGCTTAATATCTTTTTCCAGAGGTCGATTGTTGCATTTAAAGCTACACACCGTGCATCACCTTCACATGACCTCTACCTAACCTAAAAAAAAAAGAGACTAATTACGCCAGATTAGCGTAGCCCCTACGAAGCCACTTTTTCATACAGTAGATAGCTTCCCAGTAATTTGCATGTTTTGTTTATAACTGGACACTCTGTACATAGCATAAAAATTTGTTTGTTACTGACCTGCTTTCCGAGAGAAATCATTTTGAATGTCATGAACATGTTCGCCATACGAATATCACGTACATGTTACTTGTTTGAAAAATGAACTTAGACATTTGTGTCACAAAATCACAGTAATATATCGCTGGTTTCTGTCCCCAAGAAAATCATAGACTTGGATTATAAATTATTTACTTGCTACTGTGTTAACTATTTATGCACGCACGTAAATATTTTACAAACTACGATACGTCGTCGCACGGTTAAGCTACCTGCACGGAAATGCCGAGAAAAAGAAGAGCAACTCGGCTATCGTCGATTGTCTCGAACGACCATAACGTTCGTATAAACGTAATCTCGAAGCTTTTCGAGTTCCACACACTGCGAACGAAGTACGTGCATGCGTTCAATTTTGCAATTTTTCACTCGTCAAATGTTCTTTTATTTCTAAGTGTTTCGTCCAAAATCTATTGGATTGGCAACTAAATGATTTTATCAATAGATTGTATTGATACAATCCGCAATCACTTATTTCTTACCAAGAAGAACGCCATAGAAGAGCCACTTTAAATCGTAGAATATAAAGTACACTGTACTATAACGACAAAATATAGCCATGTGTATGGGGGGGATCTTAGATTATCCGTGTAGTTATTGTAAATTTGTAGTTGCCAGGTAAATATATTCTCAAGAATATATTTCAGCTTGTGCATGCTGCTATCTGGAAATTGAGCTTTGAACATCTTGTTCGTTGCGCTGCTCGTTTATCGATGTATTAATCTTTTGCTGGGCAGGAAGTTTTTGAAAATACTAAAGCAAGTAAATAGAGCTCTAGTTTACATATTGTGGAATAAGATTGCTGAGAAAGCAGAAATCAGAAGCTAATATGTGGTTTTTAAGTGAACCGAGAACAAAGTAGCAAAAAGGATGAAATGAGTTTATTATTTAACGAGTAAAATTGCTCCTTTGTGGATAATCTGATTAATATCATACAATTAAGTAAGAATTATTAGTTTTCAGATGAAATTCTAAGTAGCGGTATTAAAAAATATAAAATAGCAACTATCGTCGTATTCATTTTGCCAAATGGTTTGACAACTTTGTTCGTCAACTGATAATTCGCACATACGTGAAAAATGTCAGCCGAATTTACAGACGAGATGTCTCCTAACAGATAACAATAAACAGAACTAGTTTCCTCGAACAAGCTAAATATTTCGCTTAAGCCAAGTCAGGCTAATCCACTCCGAAGATATTTTTCTGGATCGAGGACCTCGAAACGAAAACTTTTCCCTAACAGGAATCACAAATACTTGGAGAAGGCCAAAAATAAACTGGCCATTAGAGGAGTCACTGCATCGTTTTATCCTCTCTGCCTATTGATCGGCCGTTTCCTGCTATTTTTGACGTAATATTTGAGGGATGGGTTTGTCGAGTCATTGTCAAGCAAACAGGCGCAAAACGCGATCTGCTATTTCCATTATTACACGCGTGGTATAAAATTTGTCGTTGAAATTGGAGGATCTTACTGATGGAAACGTGGAATGTTTCTTAGCGATCACGATATTTCTTAAATCAGATCCTACTCGCCTAGGGCCATTAACGAAATTGTAAATTTCACTTGTTTATCTCACCACACCTAACGAAATTATTAATATTTGCTTCACACAACAATCTTTTAAATTCGATACCAGAGATCTAGACAATAAGGAAATACCCAGTTATTTCCCAAATCGTCAAAATCGTTGCCAAAAGGATTACCGTGAGAATCTGCCACGGTAACTAAGTGATTGCAGATTTTGCCATTATCACCTAATGAGAAAATCCGCAATCACTTAGTTGCCACCCAATGTATCAAAAGTCTGCATCTGCTTGGCCATTGATGATGTTATAGAATGAAAGTAACTGTACAAGAAGCGGTATAAACAGAGCTGGCGTAGCACGTAAAATGCATAAAATAGAAGAACACTGTGGATTTTTTATAACGCCACGTTACCTTAGCTCGTTACGTAACGAATATTTATGCATCGTTGGTAGTTGAACGTTGGATATTGCGTGGTGCAACGATCACCCTTTGTGAATCTCACTGCTCGTTCTATTTCTACGCTACGAGAGTCGCAACTCATTCATCCCTATCGAGTCTTTCATATATCCCACGCACAAGTAAATATACGATGCGCGCTCTATTCATCGCGAACAATCGCCAAGTTCATTGTTAGCTGACCTGAGAGGAAGAAAGATTTATTTACCTTAGCGTCCCGGCTCTTCATCTCCTGCCTCCTGGGCACCATGTTCTCCCCGTCGGCGTACACGAGATTCCTGATGAATCCGTTGAACCTGGGCTCGAAAATCACACTGGGCAGAGCCAGCAACGTCAGTTTGCTGTTGTACCAGCTGGGCATGCCGCCCACGTAAACGTCAGAATTGCCAGCCAGTTTGCCGAACTCGAACTCCTTGCCGCGGGACGTGGAGATCGCGCTAACGCCGTCCACGGTCAACGTGGTGTTTTCGTTGCACCTGGTGATCTGCACCTTGTGCCAGTGACCGTCGCCCAGGTCGTGGCCGACGGTGACGATCTGTGCACCGCCTCCGAGATTGTATCTCAGCCTGAGCGCGCTCTCCACAAGTTTCACCTCGAAGAAGTCGTAAGTGCCGCCGTCGTCGGTGTACAGCAACAGACCGTTGCCTTGCTCGGTCTTGAACTCGAACTCTAGCGTGCCGTTCAGACCGGCGTTCCATTTTCTGAACTGAGCGTAACTGGTGGCCGAGCCCTCCAGCACGAAGGACGTGGCTACCTGGCCGAGCAACACCACCAGGAACGGCATCAGCGCGCCTGTGTTGCTGGTCACGAGCGAGGAATGCATAGTTGCAGGTCGTAGCTGTGGCGGATCGCACTGCTAAATCCTGTTCATCAGATTGTTCAACAGCACGTGTTGTTTCACTCGTACGTCAAGGACACTTGGCTGGAACTTTGACAGTCGATTAGTCTGCTCTTCTTCCCTTCGTCACATTACACCGGATAAATGCCCGCAGAGGATGATCAACAGCGGCGGTTTGACGCTCGGCTACGAGCTGATCCAGCGAGCCTGATAACTTGGATCGGTGGATGTGCAGCGTTCGATTAGCGTAGCTACTTTGTGTACTCGTTCGCTAGCCACGTTGTACCGGCTGCAGTCGCACGTGAGCACGCACGCGCGGACGGTCTCGGCTGCGTGCGTGGGTGGCGGATATGGAAAGAGAGAGTGACTGTGCACACGTCCGTGCGGAATCGCTTGGCGAGTCTTTCTCCTAGACGCTCGTTTGTTTCGCACCCTTCGCTAGGACGTGTCTCTGCGTCCGCTTTGTCCGTCTTTTATGGAATCGCGCTGCCGACGACGAGCGATTATCGACGAGTCGGAACAAACAGCAGAGATGGCGAAAGGAAATTGTCGATCAAACGAAAATCCTACGTTCCGACAAGTTCGTGAGAGAACAAGTGGAACTCTTTGAAAATTGTCGCGGTAGTTGGCCAGGCAAGTTGCTAGAGAAACGCAATGCAGCACGTTCGATTCGCTGTGCTTGGCAAACGGCAGTGCAACTGGATATGTATTGGACGTTAACGGTCTTTTATCTTGCCGATCGCAGAGTGAAATCGGACGAATGGAGAGTAGCCGACCACACGAAACACGCTTCGAACACGCTTACCACCCGATTCTTCTCTTAACGCGCGTACACACGTTCGAGCTACACTTGGATCCGGTGTAACGAACCGGATGCTGCTTTATGAGAGTATCACTTCACAATCACGTTATGCACAATTTGATTCTGACGAATCTTCTGCGGCCTCTCGTATGTGTGCAAATCGACACTAGATTTCGCTTAATGAATTCACTTTCCAGTAATCAGATGAGCAAAAGCTCGTTAGCGAGATTTTCATCTAGCGAATCGATGTGCAGTCGGTATTTTCTCACCGAGATCATGTTCACACTGGATGTACAACTCTGCAAGTTCTTGCCAGCTTGGACGATTTTCTTTTCAGATGCTTCGTTGTATCCGTTAATTATCTCGAAAGAAACGCGATAGCGTCAAGGCTAAACGGTTGTTACACCAATTGGACGATTCTTTTCTAATTCGATACTTCTCCGAGAGCTGCTCGAATCCGATGAGAAGCTTTAATTATTTCCGTCATCGCGTCAACGTTTCCTTCTTTTTGTTTGTCTCGTCTAGTAGCGTTTCAGCCCGAGGAAAGAATTTTAATTCCAAGATAATTAACGCGACATTTGCTCGCGGGTTTGTTATTCTATCGTCGCCTCGCATCAAGGGACTCTAGCAGCGACCTAACCTAAGGCACCTCGAGGCGCCTCGTACCACGTCGCTGACACACTTTCTCCGTCTGTGCTCTCGACAGAGTCTCTTCAAGTAGCCCTCAACCTGCACTTGGTCGATTGCTGGTGTCGCCTCTCTTTCTTCTGCCACGATCGTCCTGCTATGGCGATGTCGAGTGAGTCGCAGCAATTAGTCGAGTTTGCTCAGGGTCACGAGAGATCGCACGATCGAAAGGGAATCATTCGACCTCGAAACAACGATACCCGAGATTCCTCGAAATATCGTGCTACTTGGATACGTAGCACGACCTCGACCTCCTAACACACGTTAACACGACCACTTTCACCACGCACCCTACGCAACATCAACAGCCAACATGTCACGACCATTGGAAAACCTCGCACACGCTCCGATTACGCGCACAACTCTCTGTGTCGCTCACTCGTCACGCAGCTTGCATTGCTCGTACAAACGTGTGCTGTTTAACGTTGTCTGTCCTCCGCACGAAGAAAACACACGGACTCAGCAAGGATCTCGCAGGAATGTAACGAGCACCGCCACGATCCACCGCACTATGGCGCGAGTACTTTCGCCAGCGCTGAAAACCTTGCGTAGCCTCGTACGTTGCCTGCTGTTTCGACTCTGCAGACAGGTTACTCCACGTCGTCGTCCATCCAGCGTACGTTTATTTCGCGATCGATCCGGCTCTCGTGGCTCGGCGTACGCCCCATTTTTCTCATCCAACCCTGTCGAGTTCTACCGCCAGCCACACACACTGCACCTGAACGAGAGCGGCGGCTCTCTGTACAACCGCGCGCACGACTACTATCGTTGGCCTAGTGTTGGTCGAGCGTGGGCCTGATGATACGTTTGGTCAGATATGTACGTGGTAAGAGCGTGAGCGCCGATTGCGGAGGTGGATCAACCCTCTCGACGGCTCCCGGCTTGATACTGGCCTAGCGAGAGGAGAACGCTCGGTCGAGACGGTCGGTCGGTTGGCCGACGACGTTGGTGCGACGCCCCCGGCACGACGCCGACGCCTCGCGCCGTTTCCATGCGCAAGCGCCCGCTTAGACGCGCAACGAACAAACGCAGCGCCGAGGACGACGAGCATCGTCAAAGCTGTAAGGCTTCAAGTTGGAAAAGGATGCTACTACGTTTTCGAAGATGCGGTGGAGAGGATTCGCCGTCGTGTAGTCTCTCTCTTCAGGCTTATACGCCAAGTAGATGGTTCATCCGTGTGGTGGTGGTGTATAGCAGCGAGATTGCTCACGGCTACCTTGAAGCGCCGCGGAAAAACGCTGGCGACGAGATGCTCCCGTTGAAAAATTGCTGGGTGCAAGCAATGATCGGCAAGCGTTTGTTGCTTTGCGGATCCACTGAGCTGCTTTTCTACGTTACGACGGGTCAATCATTGCTTCCTCCCCTGTACAATCCACTACTTTTGTTTGCCATAGCATTCGCGCGATTAATTTATTATTTATTGATCTAGCATCGCCAGTTTGCATATTCGAAATATTTGATGAACGTTTGTAACGTTGACAATGGGATTTCAGTTGCGTCTGTCGTAATAACATTTCCGGATGCTTGAAACGTATTTTATCATGATTTTACGGTAGACCTCGGATAATTAGGCTTCTAAAATCATGATAAAATACGTTTTAAGGGTCTATGGGTGTTCATGAATCAAAACAAAATCGCAGGATACGTTTTGATAATGCGATACCGTACCTGCATTTAGGTTTAATTAATTAATTAATCGATTGAAAGTTTAATTAAATTTCGCGATACACGACCATTTACATCCTCGTAGTGTTCGTGTTAAAATTTCGAAAACGGATGAATTTATGTTCGAAAGATAATACGAGACTTGGGTCAAACAGGACCCGGATGATCGAAACTCCACTGCAATTAGGAATCTCGGATTATGAGAAAAGCTGTTCGATAGTGGAAAATAGGATAACGTGAAATTATAAGAATTTATTATTGCCATATTTTCAAGCAAGGAAAATAGTATGTATAACATGTAACACGTAGAATAATAGTGAGTGGCAGCCATGACCGGAATCGAATCGTCCTTGAAGCGAGAAATAGTTGAATAGTTATGGCCTCATAGAACCATTCGAGATCGGCTGAAAGAAATGGCGGATATTAAATTTTACGATGAACTGTTCCAATAGAGAACATTTGTTCGTAAAATGGTGTGAGAGAAAAACAATGTCGTGTAACTACGATGAATCATTGAACGCAATCGAACGAGCTTGCATTAGCGTGACATAAGCCCCATACTCAAATTTTAAAACGTGTAATGACTATTTGAAACACTCGAAACTGGGTTAAAAGCACCTTTTTAACGTGCATAACATTTTTAAAGTGAAAATGGGATGTGTAAAAAATGTTGACCGTAAATAATAACAGTTACATAGGAGTTTCGCTGTTATTCAATTCACGTTTTTCCATTTCCACCTATATCTACGTAAATAAAATAGAACAGGACATTTGAAAATGTCACCTAAGTCCTTTCAACTACGTTTAAATTACATTTGGTAATCTCTTTGATTAATTACGATCGGGCGATTAGGACGTGGAGAATTTGGCACAGGAAAGGTAATTGTAAAATATATAAAAATGATTATTATTTATGGCGATGCTCGTAACAAGATGGAGCAAGTAAATAATTGGAAAAATAATATCCCTCTTGGTAGAAGATAGACAAAATAGTTGCAAGCCCTGAGCTTCCTCGAAATAATAAAAATACCGGATTATTGTGCGAGCTATGTCAGAATAAGTTTACGTAAGTCGTTGCTGCAGTGTCATGTACAATACGTATAAAGAATTCCAAATTTCTGAGCGCGTCTCCGGTGAACCTTAAAACCTCCTCTCGTTTTATTGCGTCTGCTGTGTGATCTAAACGTCTCGTGTATTGATATCGAGTGTGTCTCGAATTCTAGCGTTCGCTACTACAAATCTTGCAACGCGAATATAAGAAAACAAGTGGTTCGTAAATGCGAGATCGACGATCCAACCGTTCCAAGGACATCCAAAGATACGTAGATGTTTGTCCTTTTAGAACAATATCATAGAAACAGTTAAAGCAATCGCTTCCTTGAGATTCCACTATTCCAACGTCGTATAAAACAGTTGGATTTGTTGGAATGGAATATACTTCTACCACTTCCGGTCAAATTAGAAATTTACAGGACTTTCGCTTCAAACACAATCGCATGAAACTTATTTTGTTAACAATACCTAATGGAAAAATGCGCAATTGCTTAGTTGCCAACCCAATAGATCCCGCGAAGCAAATAAACATTTTACGCGTGAAGCGGGGAATCTCCTTAATAAATCCGGGACAGGAAATATTTAATCGACCTGTCGGCCATGCCCGCTCATAAATCAGCCTATTACGAGGGGACCAATAAACCGATAGTAAGGGTTTCGTTGCGCGATCGATTCATCGGACAAATGCGCGAATTCAATTAATTGCCGCAAGGCAAGCAGCGGGATAAACGACGACGAATCCGCGTAGAGAGGCGCCGGTGAAAACCGCCGAGCCACAATGCGCTGAAACGAAGTGGAAAAGCGCGGCGGGGGTTGCAGCGCGAGGCGCGAGAAGACGCTACGACGATGGAAAAGGGCGAGAGGATAAGAAGGAGAGAGTGGAACGAGCAACGTGGACCAAGTGTCCGAATAAGAGTGGGTAGACAGAGGGGAAAAGGGCGCACAGGCGGCGTACAAAGGCGGTTGCAGGCGAATAGAAGGATGGTAGGTGTCTGGCAAAAGGTGGAAACACCGACGGGCCAACCAGCAGCGGCAACACAGCGACGAGGCAATGCTGAGAAAGCATGGCACAAGCCCGTGAAAGGCAGCGATCCGCGAGAACGATACAACACGAACATCCAAGATGGCTAACGTCTTTCTTCTCCTTCGTCTTGCCCTGCGCTTCGTCTTCCCTCGCCCCTTTCCCTCTTCGGTCTTTTATAGCCGAGGGAGGAGCGGATCGACGCTGAAGAGAGGATTGAGTGTCGAGCGGAGTGTATTTGCCGAGATATCGTTGACGCTGGTCGTCGAGGATCAAGTGTCAATTAGAGGACTTTCACGTTAATTAGGAGAGGCGTCGCGTCGCGGCATCGTTTGACGGGTCTGTTGGTTCTTCGCGCAACAAAGGACTTTTTCATCGACGTCCACGTAAGGTGAGATTTGTGCGATGATTGTCAAAGAACAGGGCTGTGCTGCTTGGAAACGGTGGTTCGTGTGCTGGTGAAATATCATGGAAATAGCAATAATCATTTCGAGCATGTTGCTTGAGATTATGCGCGTCATACGAGACAAATTCCTGTACAACATGATTCCCCATAACGCGAATTCGTATAGCGCGTAACGTATTAAGCCGCGTTACACTGCAGTCTGCTGTGAACTATCGAAGCTTAACGTTCTATCGAATTAAGCGTGAAACGTAACGGCATAGTTGCTACTCCACTGTTGACCTGCGTTTATACGAAACGTCTTTCTTTTATTTTACGACACGTTTACTCGCCAATGGTATTAAACGCTTCGCTACAACGTGCTACAAATTATTAATAATTCCGCACGAACTCTAAAGGCTGCTCCGTAAACAGCTGTCTCTCGATTCTCCGTGCAGCTTCAGCCGAGCTTCTCCCAATAGACTAACCAGCATCAACTATCTTCAGCGGCTTTCAACTATCTTCAACGGACTATCGCCGACTTTAACAGGCTTTAACAAACTCTAACCGAGTTTCATCGACTAACTTCCTCTTCAGCGCGCGTTGCACTTTTGATCCATTACGCGCGCATCCTGCAGTCCTATCGTCTACCTTTCAACTAAAAATCTACTCCACGCTGGCAGAATTCGTTAACCTATGCCGTGTCACCGGAACAATTATGAATTTTTCGCGAAACTTTAAAAACTAAGCGGCAAAGTTACCGCCGAGTATTTAATTAAAAAAAAAAAGCTATAATTGCTGGGATTGCGTTGAATTCTTGCCACTTTGACCTGCTTTTACACCTGGTTTACTCGAACCAAAGAAAGTTTCACCTCTACTAATTATATACACATGTATATGTACATATATATCGTGTATATACAGCGTGGGCCATCAATAAGCCACGCGATACTCTCACTTATTTCGTTCTTTTCTAAACAGTCATAGTTAGGGCTGGAACTTCCAAGAACTTTCCTCTTTCTCGCGGTAAAGTTTCTTCGTTCAGCAGGAGTGTGGGTTATACGCGTCGCTGTTCGCTTATTCACGCATAATTACGTCGCTGCTTTCCACCAGAGACCGCGGCGAATCGTTTCGAACGCGTTCGAATATTTATACCGTCAGTACTGAACCAGGTTATCGGGGACTAAAAGTTTCCCAAATAAAAATCTATGGGCGAAAGTTTGACCCGGTTTCTGTTTCTTTTTGCACGCCAGCGTAAAAACGATTTACACTTCGCTTAAATTTCAATACAGGAAACTTGAAAAGCTTGTGCGCGACGTGCAGTGGCTCGTCAAAGTATCGGTACAATTATCATGGAATAGCTATTACGTATACGGTCGGTGGAAAACGTATGCGTTCGAGTACTTCGTTTTAACAAAATTAAATCGCGAAATATGATTCAGTGAGAGAATTTTAACACACTAGAAATATATATGTATTCTTACGAGCGTACGGAATAATTTTTCAAGAATTGATCTGATTTCAACGATTAATTTTACTTTTAAGAAAAGAACGCGATAACTGCTCCTCTTCTGAAGATATTAACCACTTGGCTGTTTTTGACGTAGAAATGGCAATATCTTGTGTTACGACGAGTATACTCGTCATGCGTAGAAAGTAGTTACAATTTGCTGTTTTAATTGCAATTTACTAATTGTAGTAAATTGCAGTAATAAGATTAAAAAAGAAGACATTCATTGAATTACAACTTAGTTTTGTATTATAATAGCTACACATACTCTCTGTCTGACGAGTATACTCGTCATGCAATTTACTGTTTTAATTGAAATTTAGTAACTGTAGCAAATTGCAATGATAAAACCAAAAAATAAGACATTCATTTAATTACAATTTAATTCTATATTATAACAGCCACACATACTCTGTCTGTCGAGTATACTCGTTATGCATAGAAAGTAGTCAAAATTTGCTGTTTTAATTGCAATTTAGTAACTGTAGTAAATTGCAATAACAAACTAAAAAATAATTCAATTTATTTAATTACAACTTAATTCTATATCATAACAGCCACACATACTTTCCGTCCGACGAGTATGCTCGTCATCGTTTACGTTTTGCAATACGTTTCCTACACACTTCTCAAAGAAATCGCAATAACCAATTGATTAATAGACATCTATCAAATGATAAAACTATATGCGTATTAAGTATTGCTTCACAGAATAAGATCTGCATGTACATCGTACATGGTATCTTGAAACGTCATTAATACTGTGATGAGCATTAATACTGCGTATTCGAAACCAGATTTGTATATAGTATTGCAGCACGGATACTGTAGTATAGCACCGTAGTACTATCTAACATAGACAGATAGATAGATCGACACTGTAATCTAACACGGTCGTCATGATCAAATTTGAAACCAATGCGAAAACGTATCCAGAAGTTACAAGATATTTGCTGTATGTTTCATACGATATGAGCAACTATCGTAAACTTACTATAAGCGTTAGAACTGATCCCACAGAACGTTGATGCTCATTGATGCAACCAACTGTCGACTATTTCAATACTTTAACGATCTCTGCAAAACACGTACACTTTGTACTCGAATATTTTGTAGATTCACGAGCAACGTGCATTTTCACACTTCTGTCAAACTTTTGGCGATCTAATCGAGCCTCTTTACACAATTAACGAAATTTCATGCAACAATGTTTCATGCTCTTTTGAGTTACTCGTAAAAGGTTTGTATAAATGTTTGTACACGGTTTGTATGAGGATTAAACTTAAGGAAACTTCGTTGTCTTTCGATATGGCAAAGAAACTTCTATACTCTGCCACGCAGTTCTATAACAGTAGGATTGTTTGTGGTCCGTACAGCCAATTCACGCGAACTTTCCACCCCAAGACCGAATTTCGTTATCTAAATGGCTTCCGGCAACTTGTACGTCGCCTCCAAATTAAGGTATCGCATATTTGTTACGTTTAACTATTAATTGCAGGATTAATTGGGTCAGATTATATTGTTTTCGTAGAGGACACGTTTAACGTGTGACTCGTCCATGTGATACAGATACGCATATAGCTTCTCAGGTGTTATACATTAAAATATTAAATACTATAGGTAAATATAGTAATTGGTAAACATAAGAATATTAAGTATTATATTATTATTTTGAGTTGGCAACTAAGTGATTGCGGATTTTATCATTACCGCCTAATGGCAAAAGCCGCAATCACTTAGTTGCCAAGCCAATATATCTTTATGCAGCTATTATATATCATTTTTTCAATCGAAGAAATTCAATGCAGCAATGTACATTTTATGATCGCTAGATACTGATCTTCCAGTGATTTATGCATCGAATTACATGCACATACAGAAATTATGCCAGTTATATCTTCCAATTTATCTGCGTACGTCGCGATATTGTAACACGGTTGTCTCGTTGCAAAGAAAAATTCCACATTTATTATTAGTTAAATCGAGAGTTATTTGCTTATGAAAGTTACCCGTATATGGAAAAGTATGCGTAAAAGTTTGTATTGCTTTATGGGGGTGTCCTGAATTAGAATGTTCTAATTCTAGAAGCGCTTTTTTGTGATTTTTTTCAGAAGGGAAAGAAAGAAATGAAGTCGTTGAATTTTGAGATGTGGTTTTATATATATTTAACGAATACAGAACAATTTTTTTTTTGAAGAAAACAAGAAGAATTATAACAAATTTCTCAGCCTACTTCATGGACGTCTTATCGTTGCAGTTTCCAACCAGCGGAAAAGACACACCTCGTAATTCTTGACTGAAACAAAAAACCAAAAAAGGATTAAATTATTATATATTTTTCTTCTGAGCAACTAAACAACGTTTCTACTAAACAACGGCAGAAAAAAATGTGAAATTAGAAACTTTTGCGGGTTTAAAAAAAAATAAACTTTAAGCTGCTATAACAATTATTTAAATAAACTTTTTTCTGCCTCTGTTTAGTTCACCTAGAAGAAAAATATATAACAATTTAATCCTGTTTTGGTTTTTAGTTTCAGTCAGGAATTACGAGGTGAATTCCGCCGATTGAAGCCTGCAGCGACAAGACGTCCATGAAACAGGCTTAGAAATCTGTTACAATTTTCTTTTCTACTTAAAAAAAAATATTTTTGTATTCGTTAAATATATATAAAACCATACCTCAAAATTCAAGAACTTCATTTCTTTCTTTCCCTTCTAAAAAAATCACAAAAAACGCTGTTTTAGAATATTCTAATTCAGGACAACCCCGTAAGTTATTTGAAATTTTTAGTTGAGAATTTTTTCACGTCTCTTCGTCGTTGTGAATGTAATATACGTATACAGTAGAACGTGGGTAATTCGAACCTGTATAATTCGAAAACCTCTATGAGACTAGAATTTCGTTCATTCGGTTGCGCTTCGCTGTGAAAACCGCTGTAAGCCGAGATATAAGCTTCCTCTGACTCGAATTATTTTCCCCGCGTTTCCATCCGTTATTTTACCTCTGTAACTCGAATCGAGGCAAGTCCAAGTTCACATCTACACGGTGCTCTAAAAATCAGTCAGTTTCAAGCATTCGCGATAGCTCTCCTCGAAGAGAAAGACGTTTCCATCAAAAGTCTACCAGTTTTCATATATACACGAAGAAAGCTACGTATACGTACACGCTGTCTTTTGTCCTTGTTTCTCTATCATTCAAACTGATTGTTTTTCGTCAGTGTACGTAGGATTTTCATCTTTACGTCTTCGACTATCTGGCTTGGCAGCTAAGTGATTGCGGTTTTTGTCATTAGATAATAATATTCAAACCCGTAATTAGTTGCCAAGCCAATAGAAACCGAAAGACCTAACCGGCGTGTAAAGCCCGTGCAAGTCGAATTTCCACTGTTTCATCGAAGCTCTGTTATTTGAAAACCTGAACCTACGTAACTCGAAGACTGAAACTCTGCCCTGAAGATTGCAAATTTACCGAGGTTCTATCGTACCAACGTAGCACGCTGGAAGAACCTAACGCTGAACAGTCCTTGGAAGCTGGAAAACCGCTATACTTTGACTACATCGCAGGAAGAAAAGGTTGGCGAACGAAGCGCTGAGAGATAAAAATCGTGGAAATAAAATGGAAATCATCTCGATAAGGATGGAACAGCTTTTCTTATTTTCATTCTCTTCGTAATCTCTGTCTTCTTTGTTATTTGCTCTTATACATTTGTATTCGACGTAGACGAACCTTCTCTTATTTCTGTAATGCGAAAGTCGCATTTTAATAAGTCGTTGGCAAGTTTAACTAACTCGAACAAGAAGGGCGTCACCCATATTTGGGTTGCGGGCCCCACGAAGCATACCCGTCACACATATGTGGGTGACGCGACGACCAACGTGATAATTAACTCGAACAAGAAGAGTGTCACACATATTTGGATTATGGGGACCCACGACGCATACCCGTCACACAGATATGGGTGACGCGGCGACCAACGTGATAATTAACTCGAACAAGAAGTGTGTCACACACATTTGGATTACGGGGACCCACGAAGCATACCCGTCACACATATATGGGTGACACGACGAACAACGTGATAATTAATTCGAACAAGAAGTGTGTCGCACACATTTGGATTACGGAAACCCACGAAGCATACCCGTCACACATATGTGGGTGACGCGGCGACCAACTTAAAGTGTTAAAGACGCCATGGATCGCGTGTAGCAGATTGCCTCGTAAAATTAGGGGGCATTCGTTTTGCCTAAAACGTGGAGGAAACGCCAAGCCCTGCGAATGAAGAAAATAAGGTTGCGCTGTATCAAAGGGCAGATGAAATGGGGAAAAAGTAATCCCTTAGGGTTGGAAGTTGACAAAAGAGGGCGTAAAGAGAATAGACGGACGCGACCATAGACGAAAGAGGAAGAAAGTGACAGAGCAAAACGATGAGCATCATTCAATCTTGCCGAATGAATCCACTTTGCACGCGCGCGTCCCATTTACATTCGAATGATGAAGAATGCTGGGAAATAAGCAAACCGGGTTCTTCGTTGCAGCTGAAACATTTACTATTCTTCGACCGGTTGATCCCATGGAATTTTACATTTCCCCTGTAACGAAGATTCCAAAGGAGAAACAATCGCGGCAATCGAACTTGCGTTTAAATCAAGATCGACCGCCGAGGCAATTTTCTTCGAACGCGATTGCTTCAACTTGAAAGTATCTCGAATTTCTAAATTGCTTGGAGGACGGAAAACGCGAGTCGGAGCAAGTGCAACAACATTTTGCTGTCTGAATTCCCTTTCTGGAGAATTCGATTGCATCGACAGATTATTCAATTAAATTGCAATTTTAGCGAAGACTAAAATACCTTCGTAAGTTTGACGATGCTTGCAACAGTTGCAGGCTAAGACGAGATAAATGGGACAAACAAACAGATATAAATAATTATTAGGAAAAAGCTGTACACACGCAAGAGCCAACCAGCTAAAACGTTTCCTATATCCGTCGAACAATCTAAAGTTTCGATCGCGATCGAAGTAATAACCGATTAACCGATTGGTCTGGATTTCTGGAACATCGGATAGCGTTCGTGGAGCGCGTTTACGAGGCAAGCGGTGAAGATGTTGAAAAGAGCGGAAGAAAAGCGGCGTGTTCGACGGCAGTTAAGTTCGCGAAAGTTCAATCCATGGATGATGCACGATGAACTCGTCGAGCTGACCTCGTATCGGCAAAAGACCAGTTCTGAATTTCCAACTTGGCTCTCTTAAACGTTGTTGCTGTGTATTCGTGCGACCCGAGTTCCTATCTCGAATAGAGTCGAGCGTTTTGACCCATAAAGCGGTGGATCGAATTAAATAAAAACAAGCAGAATATCCGCATTAAAGTGGTAAATGCATTGCCATATATTTACACGATTTTCTTAATAACATTTGGCATGTTTATTTTTCAAATGGCGTGAGTCGAATTTTTGTGAAAAAATTCAGAAGACGAGACGTTGCCATGTACTTTGGCGCTAGCTTTTTATTTGTCAGTCAAACATGTAACAACAGTCAAACAATAAGATGGTCAGCTAGCAATTTTGCATAATGTACAGCTTGTTTTGGGTCTATGTATGTATTTCTATGAGAAGGAAGAGTATCGGTAGAATACTTGATAATTTTGAAGAGATCGTTTCACGGACGTGGGTCAAGATGAAAATTAATTAACCGAAACGAGAAAATGGCAGCATCGATGCTGGTGACTTCTACTTGGTCACGGACACTGTCGCCTGTAGTAATTATAATTATAAAGTCCACCGTGGCCCGTGTTGGCGTGTAATTAACCTACAACAGACGACGCCATTTACTTGAAATGGAAGAAATTTAAATACCAATAACCGAGCCAGGAGGAGGAGGGTGTCTTAGGAAGCGAGCAGAGTGGCGGCAACCACTTGAGAATCCTCGAGCAATCTAGCGAGAGAACCAGATGCTACGGAAAGCTTTATCAAGCCCAACTTGCGAATATCATGTTTGAAACTAGACACTTTATTTTCATTAGACATATATATATTTTTTATTCTTCAATTTTATAATACATATAATTCATTTTATAATCTAAATGAAATTGATGGATTATTTTCTTGTATATAAGAAAATAATTATGTGTAAGATATGTATAATTATGATATGTAAAAAAATAAGAAAAACTAATGTTATATATATACACACACACATATTTCTTTTCTTTTCTCTAAATTCTTTTTTTAAAAGCCTTATAGCTATCTCCATATATAATAATTACATATATTAATTTTCTTATATGTAAGAAAAATAAGAAAAACTAATGTTATATATATACACACACTTATTTGTTTTCTTTTCTTTAAATTCTTTTTTTAAAAGCTTTATAGCTACCTACACCCTTCGACAAAAAGATAGCACATGTGTGCTATCATTAATTTCTCATAGATAGAGTCCGAATTTCCCAAGTTTGACGAATGGCATATAAACAGTACCTTGTAGTAATAAGGTATATGAGCTTGAAACTGTATCTTCGCTATTCCTCTTGTATTTATCAACAATGATTGTGAAATCCGGTCGGCGAAATGATAGCACACCAAGCATTTTGTTTCCATTCCTTAGTATTTCTGTGTATTCTGAGTGGTGTAGACGTAGTGAAAAGTAGAAGAATTTCATTAGAAACCTTACAAATTTCGATTCAAACAATGGGACGTGGAAAACAGCTAAATAGTGAAGAGATTCAAACAGTTTTGAAATTAAAGAAAGAAAACTTTACTATTTCTAAAATTGCAAAAGTTCTCAGTAGAAGTCGGAAAGTCATTTATAATTTACTGAAAGATGTAAATAATTATGGAACAAAAAAAAGCAGTGGGAGACCTTCCGCGATTAGTACTCGTGAAAAACGTGCAATTTTACGTGCCGCGTCAAATTCGCTTCTCACGTCACGTGAAATTGCAGAAAAAGTTGGCGTAAAAACTAATCCTCGGAATGTCAGACGTGTACTACAACAATCCGCGCACATAAAGCGGATGAAATTAAAACGAAGACCAGCTCTAAAGCAGATTCACAAGGAGCATCGATTATATTTTGCAAAAGAACATATACGGTGGAACAAGAAGTGGAGGAAAGTTATATTTACAGATGAAAAAAGATTTAATTTAGATGGCCCAGATGGATTCAATTTTTACTATCATGATGTAAGAAAAAAAAAATTGTCACAAATACGGCGTCAAATGGGTGGAGGTAGCATTATGCTTTGGGCAGGTATTGGGTATAACGGAAAGACTGATTTAATATCAATTCGCAGCAAGATGAATGCTATAACCTATCGTAATTTGATACAAAATCAAATTGCAAAGTACGCAACACATATTGCGAGACAAGATTTTATTTTTCAGCAAGATAATGCTGCAGTTCACACCGCTAAGGTTGTGAAAGAATATTTTTCAACAGAAAATATTGCAGTTTTGGACTGGCCTGCATGCTCCCCCGATTTAAACATAATCGAAAACTGTTGGAGTAAATTAAGCAATGCCGTTTATAGAGAAAATAGGCAATTTGAAAGTATTAATCAGTTAAAAAAGTGCCTTGAAGAGGAATGGAGAAATATATCGCTGGATTATATTAGAAAACTATATCGTTCTTTGCCGAAACGAATGCTGGAGGTGGTGGAGAATAAGGGAGGATCCACACATTATTAAATTTTAAAAGGTTTTTTATTTTTGTACAATTTAGTAGATAATAAACACTACAACTTTTGAAAGTGTGCTATCATTTCGCCGACCGGATTTCACAATCATTGTTGATAAATACAAGAGGAATAGCGAAGATACAGTTTCAAGCTCATATACCTTATTACTACAAGGTACTGTTTATATGCCATTCGTCAAACTTGGGAAATTCGGACTCTATCTATGAGAAATTAATGATAGCACACATGTGCTATCTTTTTGTCCAAGGGTGTATATGTATATAATAATTTTTTTATGTATAATAAAAATAAAGAAAGCAAAATAATAGACATAAGGCGTTTAAGAAAAGAATTTATCAATTTCATTTAGATTTATACATACTTGTATTATTATATTTATTATGTGTATATATTATAACTATACATATATAATATATAAGGCGTTTAAGGAAAGAATCTATCAGTTTCATTTAGAGTTTACAATGAGGCTAAAATACTTCCCAGCAGAGGTAGAAAATGTTTAACCAACAGAGGTTCGTTTTCTTGTATATAAGAAAATAATTATGTGTAAGATATGTATAATTATTATATATAATAATTTTCTTATATGTAAAAAAATAAGAAAAACTAACGTTATATATATACATACACATATTTCTTTTCTTCTCTCTAAATTCTTTTTTTAAAAGTCTTATAGCTATCTATCTATATATATATATAAATATTTTCTTATGTATAATAAAAATAAGAAAAAGCAAAATAATATACATAAGGCGTTTAAGAACAGAATTTATCAATTTCATTTAGAATTATTATAATTAGTGTTATTATAATTTATTATGTATATATATTATGTGTATATATTATAGCTATACATATATAACATGTAAGCGTATTATACATGTATTATATGAATATATGTGTGTATATATATGTATTATATATAATAATTTTCTTATATGTAAAAAAAATAAGAAAAATTAATTTTATATATATATACACACACATATTTTTTTCTTTTTTCTAAATTCCTTTTTTAAAAGCCTTATAGCTATCTATATGTACATAATAATTTTCTTATGTATAATAAAAATAAGAAAAAGCAAAATAATATACATAAGGCGTTTAAGAAAAGAATCTATCAGTTTCATTTAAAGTTTACGATGAAGCTGAAATAATTTCCAGCAGAGATAAAAAATGTGTAACCAACAGAAATTCGTTGTATCTTTTGCATTCTGTAATTTCCTCGTTTATAATTAATATACTGCGAGCGTTTGTGTATTTGTGGAAAATTCGGAACTGCAAAAAAGAAAGAAGGACAAACATAATACAAAGATATCCAAACAATGGGAGATGCGATGTTTGTTATTGTATATTTAACATTTGACTGATACGACGACAAATCGAATGTTCAGTTACATCCGCGGCGCTTGGAACGTAAAACACCGGGTCTGGGAGCCTGTCAATCTCTCCCTTTGACATTTTAAAATGAGCAGAGACGACAATCGGGCGAGACAGAAGTACGCAGCCGTAAAATGAGGAAAAATAAGGTGGAGATGAGGCGGACGATAAAACTGATACAGCCGTGTCTACAAAATCGCACATGTACAATATATTTAATATAAATTGTACGTTTCGAGAGGAAATTATATGCTGCAGGAGAAATTGTTCGGGTTAGAAAAGAATCAGCAAATGAAGTGGTTGTTTTCAACGATGTTGCATTATGGTTTAAAACAAATTTAGTATACTTAACAATTATTTAAAATATCAGTCTTTCATATGGAACATTTAACGCTGTGCGCATAGGTTGCCATAATTTATAGAATTGTACGAGGATCGCGGTACGAAGATTTATTATACGTAGAATTATAAATAATGTAGCGAGTCCAGAGCCAATATTTCGCGTTTCATTATGCGCAGCGTACGGTACTTGACGCGGATCATTTTATTATGTGCGTTGCACGAAACATTTTAAAATTTCATCGCCACTGCAATGAAACGCGACTATCGGGATTACATTGATAATTGAAACGAGTCTGGAAATTTATACGAAAGCTGTGATATTGAAATAACGGTAAAATAAAGTTTTCTTATTTTAACGTCGTTTTGTGTCTCAACAAAAAAAAAAGAAAAAAAAAAGAAAGGAATTTTTAGACAAAACAGCCAAAACTAGGGAACTGGTAAAAGTCTGGTCCAAAGACGTAATTGAAGAGTGTTTGCAGAGAAAACTGTAAGCTTTTGCAGAAACGAGCTTTTCCGGAGGGAAAAAAAACCTTATGCATCAGTGTAACCTAAATTCGTGAAAAATAAAAACCTGTCTGCATGTGGCATTCCTCGGTTGTAAAGAAAACTCAATGTTCCATTCATTTAGACAGATGGCAAGGACAAGAGCGAAGAAATTCTTAACTAATCTTTCTTGGTATTTATTTTTTTCTCCTACAGAGACGACGTTGCGACAACATTTTTTTTAACATTATCAATAACACTTTCTTAATTGCACTTTTACTCAAATTTCCAATTCTGGCGCCTGCGGTGTTTTCCGCAATTTAATTCCATAAATTTTCTGGCCATCAAACGTGTACAAGATTTGCAGAATTATTTTGAGACAGTCGACAATATTTCATTGTCCTGGATATTTCAATATTCCGACAAACCATATTTTGAAACTTACATGGAACATCAAACAGAAGAAGAACTTTAACGGGCGATTAATTTACAACGAATGTTAAAATTGCTTTTCTGTAAAAATGGAAAACCTAACTTATCCTTCTTATCCGCTGTGCTCGTCCAATTCAGCCAATACCACGATAAATGTTGCCTTCAAAGGCGGAACACTTATATCGTGTCTGACCTATAAGCCACTCGTACTACTGATAACCGACACAAAAGAAGATCGTTGAACGCCAAAAGCGTTATTACAGCTACGATCTATATATATATATATATATATATATATATATATATATATCGAGTTATCATTAGGGTTAGAGCGTTTAACGAATCTTCATTTGGATTAGCCATTGTTGTTATACGGTATAGATGATAGTTAACACGAAGCTATTTCTACTAAAACTAGTGAAAACTGGTCTTTAAAAAATACGTAATAATAGAATATTTTTATAGTTATTGATTTACTACTTTCTTACAGAAGCAATTCCATGTTATGTAGTACATTTTTGATATTATTAATCCATCTGGGACCATCATCCCTAAACGAGGGTTGGTACATTTATAAAATTGTAGGACCAGTCGTTTTGACTGCTGTGGTATTTCTAGCGTTAGCATTCAGCGATCCAGCGATCGATCGGGAATTTTCCTGATTACTGATATTGTCATATCGAATGATACGCGGTAAAAATTTGAAAAACGCGTGGCAAGTTGTAGAAAACGAGAAAGCTGGTTAATTGGGGTTCGATGAACAGAGTGCAGATCTCCTGTACACTTTGACAAGTACCAGTCATTTTCACTGCTATTGGTATAAGATAAGTAGCCTTGATACAAAATTGTTTTCAGTTTGAATACATAAGAAACAAAATAGAATTTACTATATTATTCTTTTAGTTATCGTTGCGAAAGTTATTGTATAATTGTGGAAAAAAATATAACATGAAGTAGGAATTTTAAAATAAAATTATAAAACCAGCACAATTTGACTGGTGTGGTAGTTCTAGTGTTAATGGTACTAATACGATTACTACAGAATTTGACAAGCAACCGTGGTAATTAGATACTCGAGATGCTAATGACAATAATCTTAGGTTCAATAACGAATATGGTCAACGGGGTAGCAAAATATGCTTACTTCTCCAAAGCCCAAGTGGAACTTACTTGTCCACTAATAACTTTTATTTAAATAAAATAGTTATAATAATATTGTAGGTAACATAATTTTTTTAAAAGTAAATTAAAAAAAAGAAATTTTAATTTTAAAATGTTCTCAAAATTTTTTTTAAATTTTATTTAAAAAAAATAAATTTAATAAACCCCTATTTAATTTTTATATAAATAAAATATTTATAATAATATCGTAGATAACATTCTTTTTTTTAAATAATTTTTTTTAAATTTAAAAATCCTATTAAAATTAAAAAAAATTATTTTTTACAAATTTAGTTTAATTTAATAAATCCCTATTATTAAATCTTTCTTTAAATAAAATAATCATAGTAATATTGTAGATAATATAATTTTTTTAAAAAGTAATTTAAAAAAAAATCAATTTAAAAATCCTGTTAAATTTTTTACAAATTTAGTTTAATTTAATAAATCCCTATTATTAAATCTTTCTTTAAATAAAATAATTATAGTAATATTGTAGATAATATAATTTTTTTAAAAAGTAATTTTAAAAAAAATCAATTTAAAAATCCTGTTAAATTTTTTACAAATTTAGTTTAATTTAATAAATCCCCATTATTAAATCTTTCTTTAAATAAAATAATTATAATAATATTGTAGTAACATAATTTCTTAAAAAAATAATTTAAAAAAGATTTAGTTTTAAAAATCCTATTAAAATTTTGTTAAAAAATTTAATTTAATTTTAAACGTACACCCTTGGACAAAAAGATAGCACATGTGTGCTATCATTAATTTCTCATAGATAGAGTCCGAATTTCCCAAGTTTGACGAATGGCATATAAACAGTACCTTGTAGTAATAAGGTATATGAGCTTGAAACTGTATCTTCGCTATTCCTCTTGTATTTATCAACAATGATTGTGAAATCCGGTCGGCGAAATGATAGCACACTTTCAAAAGTTGTAGTGTTTATTATCTACTAAATTGTACAAAAATAAAAAACCTTTTAAAATTTAATAATGTGTGGATCCTCCCTTATTCTCCACCACCTCCAGCATTCGTTTCGGCAAAGAACGATATAGTTTTCTAATATAATCCAGCGATATATTTCTCCATTCCTCTTCAAGGCACTTTTTTAACTGATTAATACTTTCAAATTGCCTATTTTCTCTATAAACGGCATTGCTTAATTTACTCCAACAGTTTTCGATTATGTTTAAATCGGGGGAGCATGCAGGCCAGTCCAAAACTGCAATATTTTCTGTTGAAAAATATTCTTTCACAACCTTAGCGGTGTGAACTGCAGCATTATCTTGCTGAAAAATAAAATCTTGTCTCGCAATATGTGTTGCGTACTTTGCAATTTGATTTTGTATCAAATTACGATAGGTTATAGCATTCATCTTGCTGCGAATTGATATTAAATCAGTCTTTCCGTTATACCCAATACCTGCCCAAAGCATAATGCTACCTCCACCCATTTGACGCCGTATTTGTGACAATTTTTTTTTTCTTACATCATGATAGTAAAAATTGAATCCATCTGGGCCATCTAAATTAAATCTTTTTTCATCTGTAAATATAACTTTCCTCCACTTCTTGTTCCACCGTATATGTTCTTTTGCAAAATATAATCGATGCTCCTTGTGAATCTGCTTTAGAGCTGGTCTTCGTTTTAATTTCATCCGCTTTATGTGCGCGGATTGTTGTAGTACACGTCTGACATTCCGAGGATTAGTTTTTACGCCAACTTTTTCTGCAATTTCACGTGACGTGAGAAGCGAATTTGACGCGGCACGTAAAATTGCACGTTTTTCACGAGTACTAATCGCGGAAGGTCTCCCACTGCTTTTTTTTGTTCCATAATTATTTACATCTTTCAGTAAATTATAAATGACTTTCCGACTTCTACTGAGAACTTTTGCAATTTTAGAAATAGTAAAGTTTTCTTTCTTTAATTTCAAAACTGTTTGAATCTCTTCACTATTTAGCTGTTTTCCACGTCCCATTGTTTGAATCGAAATTTGTAAGGTTTCTAATGAAATTCTTCTACTTTTCACTACGTCTACACCACTCAGAATACACAGAAATACTAAGGAATGGAAACAAAATGCTTGGTGTGCTATCATTTCGCCGACCGGATTTCACAATCATTGTTGATAAATACAAGAGGAATAGCGAAGATACAGTTTCAAGCTCATATACCTTATTACTACAAGGTACTGTTTATATGCCATTCGTCAAACTTGGGAAATTCGGACTCTATCTATGAGAAATTAATGATAGCACACATGTGCTATCTTTTTGTCGAAGGGTGTAGAATATTCGCTGACCACAAACATGGTATGTAACTCACTGATAACATCACACGTGAATGACTTTCCATCACGATGATGCTGCATAGGAAAACTACAATGGGGTGTGTCTAAGGATACGAGATCATCAGATTCGTCGAGAAAAGCCTTCGTTGGGAAAGTAAGGGAAGTGGACGTTGTTGTTAATTGGTTACTTCCTATGCTGATGGTTGAAGAAGGATGCTAACTGCCCTTTAGAGAGAGTTGCTAGCGGGAAGCGTCGTTCATAAGTAAAGCAGATTTTCCGTATCTTCTCATAGTAGGTGATAGACTTAGGGACTGTTAGGACAGTGACTATTTGTCCGTTTGAAGCACCTTAGTTAACTAAATCCTAAGATTTATAGAGGGTCCTTAGGCTAGCTGGAAATATACTGTGGAGATGTATCGACATCTGGCAATCATCTTATCTGAAGGATGGGATCTGTGTGTGGCGAGCCACGGGACAGAAACCATTGGAAAGTTTACTGTCGCGTGTCGCTACAACTATATTTTTTAAAGAGAGCTATACAATTAGTCCATACCTCTGTTAGGTTAAAACGTTCATCCTGTGACCGCGGCTAAGTTTAGCGACCAGATGTGTCACTTCGAGCCCAAGCTCATTGTCACAAATCTCGGGCAAACATAATCGGATTAAATCATAAGCAATTACTTCAGTACAACTATGATAAAAACTCTAGCCTTTAGTATTGGGGATTTTCCCAAAAATTCCAAAGGAAAGGTCCCCGTGTTCTTTCATCTCCAACACATCAGGAACCAGTTCTTCAGAAAAGAGAATGAAATGTGCAAATTCCCCATTAAATACAATTACTATCGTCATCGAAGGTCGACTTGTTTGATGGAGGTGAGCGCGAACGCGTGCCACATCCTTCTTTCTTAATTTTCTGAAAATCCGCTGTAATTTTGCCCGACTGCTGACCTCAACCACTGTCGTTCAGCTCTTAACCTGGTCTGATATAACCGAGAAATAAATGGAAGCAGAGCAGCGCGATTATCAAGCCGCGATGCAGATGAGGTGGGACGTGAATGGCGGCGACACGCCGGCCCGGAAAAAGCGGAAAATAGTTGCTGTCGAAGCCACGCGACAGCAGGGCATATCATTGACTGGTCCTTTCGATTTCTCATTTCCTGCGGGTCGTCAGACCGATCGATCATTGCGAGCAACATCGCTGCTGTGTAACGCGCACGCGAGATGCGTTGCGAAGATGTTGTAACAGCTTGTGAGGATACAACGCGGCGATACCGCGTCCACACAGTGCAAATGACGCGCGTTATTTTTAACGTCACAGTGTTGAGAATTGGAACGTTCACGCGGAAAATTTTATGTTTCGTGGACGATGATCGTGTGACGCCAACCACATGGGAGACCAGGCCGCGCTTCGGAACCGATGGGGTGATGACGGAAATAAAGATGTGGTGGCACTCGGCGACAATGTATGTCGCCTAATGAACCCTCTATATCCTAACGGTCCTTTAGCCGAATCTTTGAGAACGCTAAGAAACGCGTGGATAGTGGGGATATTGAGGGGTGACAAAGAAAAAGGATCAGAGTTGTGAGAGCTTCAGTCTTGAAGAGTCACGCCTAGAGTTCAGAAGTAAATTATAAACAGTGAAAAACAAGCGTTAAAATAAAAAGGTAAAAATAAAAAAAAGAGAATTTATTTCTCATCTTTTATTTAAATTCTCCGTGGTATCGAGATCGAACGTGATATGAGTTTCACCGGCAGGTCAGCTAAACCTGTGCGAGTAATGCGCATTGCATGATTTGGCTTGCTCGTGATAGATCGCGTTCAAATAGCGTACGATCTTCTTGTGTAGACTTTGGACAATTTTCTTTTTTCGTTTTATGTTACGACGACCAGGTTTTCTTTTAAGAAGCCGATAGAATCAGAATAGGAAATTGTATTAGGTTGTCGGAAAAGTTTCTTTCGTTTCATAAGGTGATTATATATATGAACAGGAATTTTATATTATTTTGTTTATAGAATTTATATTATTTTATTGAATTAAGTATGATGCATTTTGTTATATTTCTATTATTACGTTCTTGTATGATTCAATAAATTAATGTAAAACAAAAAACATTGTTCATTTATTATTTTCTTATAAAACGAAAGAAACTTTCCGGACAACCTAATAGGATTACTGGGTAAATTTGCTGGAGTCTAGCAAAGAATTGACGAGGACTTTTTAAAATTTTCCTGTGTGATCTGTTGCAGATTAGTTTCACGCGTACAAGTGTTTGGAAAGATAGTAAGTTACAAAGACAGATTTTGTTACGTCGCGTGAGATGGTCCGCGCGACATCCCTTATGGTCAGGCCACCTAGGTCATCGTCACGGTGACCCGTTTTAGGCCCAAGGAACCCCCATAAACCGCATCTGTTAACCATTAAGTTACAGTCATATAAACAGCGCTGGTTTATGGAAGGTCCCAAAAGTCCGTTAGTTTATTGCACATCCTCGCTAATTGCGAAGAAAGCAGATGTGCCCTGCGAAACGGCTGGGTTTTCCCTAAGAACAAGGACACCCATCAGCCAAATGTGCAGGAGACTTTCTCCTCTTATTGTGTGTATTAATATTAGCCAAGACCAATGGGCATCGCGGATCGTTACCCTCATTATTCCACCAAAAAGTGTGGACAACGAATCCGCGTTCTGAGTTCCAAAGGGAACACCCACACCGAGCTTTCTTCTTTGATGGTACGAGTCCGTTCAAACAGTTCTATTTCTAATTTCAATCCAGTTACAATATTGACCTCTGTAATAAAACACTAAGTCTGAACTCAACTTTTGTGTAATTACTTAAAAAATTACGTGACACGTGCATCGTAACGGGAATTTACGACTCCCGTTGACGCGTCTCAAAGCGAACGCGTCTCCCCGCGACCGGACGAAAATACAGATTTGATATTGGAATGAGAATGGAAGGAGAAATATTTGCAATTTCGTCTCCAAACAATGCAACAATAATAAACGTGTCCTTTACGTGTATCGATTATTACATTTACAATTAAATATTTATTGGACTATATTTTTTATTAGCAGTACAAAATATTATTGTATATTTATTTATTCAATTATACATAATATTTTTAGTATATTCAATAAATTGAATAAATTTTGTTGAAATATACAATTATTTTATTATTTTTTTAGAGTTATTATATTTTTAATTATATTTTTAGAGTTTAAGTTAAAATATTTACTTAGGTTAGGTTTAAATATACAATCTTTCTAACATTTTAATTACAATATTGAAATGAGAATTGAAGGAGAAAATATTTGCAATTTCGTCTCCAAACAAAGCAACAATAATAAACGTGTCCTTTACGTGTATCGATTATTACATTTACAATTAAATATTTATTGGACTATATTTTTTATTAGTAGTACAAAATATTATTGTATATTTATTTATTCAGTTATACTTAATATTTTTAGTATATTCAATAAATTGAATAAATTTTCTCGAAATACACAATTATTTTACTATATTATTAGAGGTTAGGTTAAAATATTTAATTAGGTTAGGTTCAAATATACAATCTCTCTAACATTTCAATTACGATATTGGAATGAGAATTGAAGGAGAAAATATTTGCAATTTCGTCTCTAAATAATGCAATAATAATAAACGTGTCCTTTACGTGTATCGATTATTACATTTACAATTAAATATTTATTGGACTATATTTTTTATTAGTAGTACAAAATATTATTGTATATTTATTTATTCAATTATACATAATATTTTTAGTATATTCAATAAATTGAATAAATTTTCTCGAAATATACAATTAGTTTATTATATTATTAGAGATTAGGTCAAAATACTTAATTAGGTTAGGTTCAAATATACAATCTCTCTAACATTTCAATTACGATTTAGGTTATGATTTGTTTCTGTTTGTAGTGATTGCGGATTTTGTCATTACCACTTAATGACAAAATCCGCAATCATTTAGTTAGCAAGCCAATACTTGAAGATATTTGGCTGCAGGTTTTTGCCTGATTAATTACGGAACAGCTGTTGAGATTCATAAGGACAGAAACGACTGAAATATTGTATGATTTATCTGGAAGATTGCCCATCGTTACTTTCATATAAATGGTCCGCGAGTTTGATTTAATTAATAACGATGACGCGGTATGTAATATCCATCGCGGTTGCGAGGTGTGTTGTGGCTATCCCATCGATTCAAATTAATTCTGTTAATGGCTGTTCGTAGAGTTAGCGATCCTTCGCTATTGATTTTCACGGGACGCGCAAACAACTTCTTCTCCAACAGTTCTACTTGCAATTCTTATTCGATATCGTATAAATAAAGCGATTTTTCCATTTGTTATCCTACAACATTTTTCATTTTCTTTTCTAATTTGTTTTTTTTAAATTATTATAATACTATACTATAAATAAGTAAATTAAATGATTGTTGTTGAATTAAGCAATTTAAATTTCCAATTACGCGGAGGCTTATAACTAGCATAAGCACGTCGTCTAATAGAATAAAGCGAAATTAATAACAGTCCTATTCTGTTTGTTACAGCATTTGCATACTATTAGTTAATTAATAGAAAATACGTCAAATGTCGTATTGTCAAGTACCTGGTGATTTTACACGACTAAAGACGCCCGATACTACGACAATTAAATACAGAATCTGATAAACACGCGTCGTATAATTTTTATCGACGAACAAGTAGTACGTAGAAAACACGTATATAGAGCAAAAGAAAAATTGTTGTTTCGAAGAAGTAGGTTAACACTTTACTAACCGATAGCCTACTAATCGGTTTCTTGTCTTCGATTTTTACCGACCGGTAGCCTACTAATCGGTTTTTTGTCTCCGATTCTTACCGACCGATAGCCTACTAATCGGTTTCTGGTCTTCGATTCTTACCGACCGGTAGCCTACTAATCGGTTTCTTGTCTCCGATTCTTACCGACCGGTAGCCTACTAATCGGTTTCTGGTCTCCGATTCTTACCGACCAATAGCCTACTAATCGGTTTCTTGTCGCCAATGCTTACGGATCGACAGCCTATTAATCGGCTTTTTGTCGCCGACAATTTGTCTCTATTTGAGCAGTAATTTGTTATTTCATACTAAGATACTTTGCTCAGTTGCGTCAGTTGCGTTGCTTTGTAAGCTGCCACAGTTTCATACGAATTTAAAAAACTTACCGTTCGCGATGAACGAAAAGAATGGTATTGGAGAGTGTAAACCGAAACAAAGCCGGCGCCAGGGAGAATCTGCGCCTTAGCTGCCGGTCGGACGTGCGTATGCTGTTGAACCGCTAGTTAAAATATCTCGTCAAATTAGAATGAGCGATATCGTGTACAATTTCTATTAAGAAATACGTATTATACACACATACAAGTACTATTGGTTGGCAACTAAGTGACTGCGGGTTTTATTATTAGGTGGCAATGATAAAATCCGCAACCACTTAGTTGCCAATCCAATATTTATCACGAACTAACAGAATAGGAAATATCGTGGAAAAATAAGAAAGGGGGGAGTTTCGCGAACGAGGAGGTCGTTCCACCATCGTTCGAAATTCAATAATTACGGCCGGATAGCCAGGAGAATTCGTAGAAATTGGTGGAAGCGAAGATACGTAGCGGTGGACGCGATCGATCGCCACTTTATTAGTTTTCAATGGCGCGACGAGCAGCAAAGAAAGGGCGAAAGAGAAACGAACAGGTCCATAATAATATCGCGCTCGATCGTGCATCCTAAAAATGCAGCCTAAGGAATTGCGCGGTCTGTCGAACTGCGAAATGAACCGAGACACTTCATTCCCCTTTCTACCGTATCGTCGTTCGAGAGGGAAAAACTTAAGGAGCCAATACGGTTCGTGGCTGGGCCGGTTTTATCAATAAAAATATTCGCATTTCTCTTTGCCCGCGAAATTGATACTGCACGCCGCTTCGCTCTATTTCTTCGCGATATTCCTTTTTTCCCTTCGACTCGCTCGGTTTTGATCGGCTTTCCGTTATTTCCTCGTTCCGAAGTCTTCCTTGTGCTTGAAACGTATACGACGCCAGTTTTATCTTTCGATTTGCAAGTCGTCCGATTGATTATGAAACGTAGAATTTCCAGATTTGGCAGAAATTGCTCAAGTCGCATGTACCTTTTGCTGTATTTTTTTTTATGCTAGAATGTTTTGCAACAGCAGCAAATTTTGCCCATTTATCCATGAAAATTGTTTAAAAGTAACATGGAATGTACAGAGAAGACGGTGATCTCTGTCGTTTTTTAGAATTTTGTTCAGCGTTCGATGTATCTTATTGTTAAACTGTTCAAATAACGAGGATTACAGTGATATGTACAGGTTCTCCGGAAATTAATTGTTTGTTACATTGTGATGTGTCGTTTCGAAACGTAGATGTGAATGTTTGTTATTTGTTAGCCAGGCTTTTGTTCTCGTCGTTCGTTTCCTCTTTTTCTATCAGAATTATGTCGTAATTAAATGACTGTCTTATTTTTTAATTTTAGTTCTGTAATTTATACTACAGTTACCAAGTTGCAATTTAAACAGCAAATTGTAGCTACCTTTTACGCATGACGAGTATACTCGTCAAACACCCGTCAAATTAAATGACTGTCTTATTTTTGTTTACTACAATTAGCTACAATTTGTTACAATTTACTACAATTGCCAAGTTGAAATTTAAACAACAAATTGTAACTACTTTCTACGCATGACGAGTATACTCGTCAACACTCATCAAATTAAATGACTGTCTTACCTTGAATGTTATTCCTGCAATTTATTACAATTACCAAGTTGCAATTTAAACAGCAAATTGTAGCTACTTTTTACGCATGACGAGTATACTCGTCAACACTCGTCAAATTAAATGACTGTCTTACCTTGAATGTTATTCCTGCAATTTATTACAATTACCAAGTTGCAATTTAAACAGCAAATTGTAGCTACTTTTTACGCATGACGAGTATACTCGTCAACACTCGTCAAATTAAATGACTGTCTTACTTTGAATTTTATTCCTGCAATTTATACTACAATTACCAAATTGCAATTTAAACAGCAAATTGTAGCTACCTTTTACGCATGACGAGTATACTCGTCAAAAACAGCTAGCTGTTTAAAACAGCGTTCCTTTTGTTACTCGGAGACTCAGCTCGCTCATTCAGTTTCTAGTTCAATCTCGCCTTTAATCAATCTTAATTCGATCACGGTCGAATGGAGTCCGAACGCGATAGAACACGTTCGACAGAAGTTGGTGTGAAAATTTCCTTCGCGCGTCTTTTTCTTGCAACGCATTCTTATTCCGCAGGGTGCGCGCGATAACGAGTCCGTGGCCACGAGGCCGCGACTTTTCTCCTCGAATCTCGACCTAGTTTCCCACTTACAAAGGACCGTCACGGAATATATCCTCGTTTAATTCCAGCGCGCGACGCGGCACGTCCGCGTGTGTGCCGTACGACCCGCACCGGCCATCCAGCAACCGGCAGCATCGAATCGATGAAAGTTTATAGAGACTGGCTGTATAAACGACCAGCAGGCAACCGATACAGTACCCGCAGTCCCACGAACATCCCTCGAGCGTCGTTGCGTCGATCTCCTCGTCCATAGTTGAGGACGCGCAACGTTTTTCGTTTCCTCGAGCAACGACAGACTTCCTCGGTGAGTGCGTGATTCGCTCAAAATTCTGATATGGTAAACACGGAGAAAGTAAACGAAAAACGCTCGTAGAAAACACCGTTAAAATTGAAGAATTTTGATTTTCCATTGGAAATTGATAGAAGCTTCGAAACAGTTTGTTTAAAAATCGTAGTAAAAGTTAAATAACTTTTTCAAGTGACACTATTTTGGAAATTGCACGCTTCTCTCTTAAACTTGTGATTTGTGGCAGAGCCACGTGTCGTTGCAATATTGGAAAATTTCATTTGTATTTTTTTTTTTATCTCCTATGTAATTTGTAATTTGTCAACGTCATCGCTTGTGGCTTAGAGCAACGATACTTGTAAATATCGTGTAGTATTTAATTTGTTCGACACGGCGGAATTGCTTTCCTCGATTACAAATTGTTGGGAATTGTAAAAGTAGATGGTATCATCGTTACAGTCTGAACACGATTGCCCCTGTGGTGGGAAGCCAGCAATTTAAAATTCACCGGTTAGGATAATGTATGCATGTGCTGGAGCAAAAGCGATATTTTCAAACGAAGAGAATTTTACTGGAGAGACTGCGACCCAATTGCAACGTAAGTGAGACGAGGCAATTTCGCGTCATCTGTTAACGAAAGCTCGTCTGATATCGACATGTTTCGCCTTGTTTAAAGGGGACAATTTCCTTCAAGGTCGAATACGTGTCCAACGCAAGACTTTCCATGTACGACATACTTATGACCGTATAAATGTCGCTGTCGCGGGGAACACGAAAATAAATGGTATTTATCAGGCAACGTCGTTTTCAATTTATATCTGATGCTTTAACAGCACAGAGATTTCATAGCAGGCGATGTAATAGATCGGATACATTGGGAACAAACTGTTTCTCTTGAATTATTACTTCGTCAAATCCAGATGTAAATGATTTTCAGGAATTTTTCAAACGCGTCTGTGAATTAAAACACGGACCATCCATCACAACTGCGAATTAAATCAATCCGTTTAATATTCATGTTTCCTGGCATTCGGAAGTCACGTTGATCAATTTTGTAAATCGAAGGGTAGCGCAATGTGACAACGTTACGAACGCTGTCTCTTAGATCTGCCTTAGCGGCAGAAAAATGTAAATGGTTCGTTTAAATGGCAAAATTAGAATTTGACTGTGCTTATGATTAAATCCTTCGTTGAATTTCAACAAAATGTTAACCAGTTGGCTGTTTTTCACGAGTATGCTCGTCACGAAGGAATGACAATATTTCCCGTTACGACGGATATACTCGTCACGAAGGAATGGCAATATTTTGCGTTATGACGAATACACTCGTCACGAAGGAATGGCAATATTTCCCGTTACGACGGATATACTCGTCACGAAGGAATGGCAATATTTTCCGTTACGACGGATATACTCGTCACGAAGGAATGGCAATATTTCCCGTTACGACGGATATACTCGACTTTCTTAGGACACAGAGAAAAGGCAGGCAGATAAACGAAACACGTGTCTAGCGAAAGTAATAGACTATTCGAAGTAATTAAAATTACAATAATTATAAAACGCGAGAAGCAGAATAAACAAGAAGAAACTGAGAAAGTATGGCATTTCCTGTGTCGTGGTGACATCTGTACCCATCGAGTGTACACGATATTCTATGTAAATGTACATGATAGATATGTATATATAAAGCTGAAGGTTACCATTCCATATTAATTATTATTATTTGCTACTATTTGTGTCATCTACCTGTTTGATAGATCAGCCTATAGAAGTGAATTGTTTAGAAGCGAGTCACCTCTGACGCCCCTAGCAATTCAACGTCATTTGCTAATCGATCTCTTTGATGATTAATTCGTCGCTTATTCATCAGCAATTTGACCCGCGCTCATCGGATTCCGAATTAATTTCCATTTGTAAACGAAAGATTCTATGCTCTCCAGAACACGGGCATGGATATTGGATAAACAAAGACGAAGAAAAAAGGAACAAAAAATGGGAGAAAAAGGCGGCAGGGGGAGAAAAATGACACGTGTCCGCATCTAACCATGGAGAAATGGCAGAAACGTGCTCGAAACGTAGAAACGCAGAGGGATGATCGTCAACGATGGGGCTGACGCAGAAGGCAATTCCGCACATTCGCAGCTAGATCTATCGCTAGTTAAGTGTCGCAACATCCGTATCGGGGAATACGTTGTTAAGCCTGTACCACACTCATCCATACGTTGAATCCCCACATGAAACTTTCCGCCGTAGCGGCCATGCAACCCGATGCTCGATACTGTGTAATTCAATTGAAACTGTGGCTCGATCGAACGACCGGAGTTGCCTGGTTGTCGATTAAAAAAGGGAAAGAAAGAAAAAAAAAAGAGCAGTCGTTGGAAGGAAAAAATGGGCGCAGCCGTACTAACCGGCGCGACGCAGCTATCTCAACGCAAACTACTCGAATCGTATTGTATTTGCATCGTAGACGCCCCTAATGATCGACTGATTCTACGCGCCCACCTTTTTTGACAGTGTGTTGCTATCGCAGAATCGTAGAATTTCACTGTGCTTATGGTTAAATCCTTCGTTGAATTTGAATAAAATGTTAACCAGTTGGCTGTTTTTCACGAGTATACTCGTCACGAAGGAATGACAGTATTTTGCGTTACGACGAGTATACTCGTCCTGCGTAAAAAGTAGTTAGAATTTGCTGTTTTAATTGCAGCAGTAACTGTAGTAAATTGCAGTGACAAAACTAAAAAATAAGACATTCATTCAAGTACAACTTAATTCTGTATTATAATAGCCACACATACTCTGTCTGACGAGTATACTCGTTATGCAATTTACTGTTTTAATTGAAATTTAGTAACTGTAGAAAATTGCAATGATAAAACCAAAAAATAAGACATTCATTCAAATACAACTTAATTCTGTATTATAATAGCCACACATACTCTCTGTCTGACGAGTATACTCGTTATGCAATTTACTGTTTTAATTGAAATTTAGTAATTGTAGAAAATTGCAATGATAAAACCAAAAAATAAGACATTCATTCAAATACAACTTAATTCTGTATTATAATAGCCACACATACTCTCTGTCTGACGAGTATACTCGTCATGCGTATAAAGTAGTTACAATTTGCCGTTTTAATTGAAATTTAGAAATTGTAATAAATTGCAGTAATAGAATTAAAAAATAAACAGTAATTTCGTTACAACGTAATTCTACATTGTAACAGCCACGAGTACTTTTCGTCTGACGAATATACTCGTCATGCGTAAAAAGTACTTACACATTGCTTTTTTAATTGCAATTTAGTAACTGTAGTAAATTGCAATGATAAAACTAAAAAATAAGACATTTATTCAAGTACAACTTAATTCTGTATTATAATAGCCACACATACTCTCTGTCTGACGAGTATACTCGTCATGCAATTTGCTCTTTTAATTGCAATTTAGTAACAATTTAGCAAATTGCAATGATAAAACCAAAAAATAAGACGTTCACTTAATTAAAACTTAATTCTGTATTATAATAGCCACACATATTTTCTGTCTGACGAATATACTCGTCATCGGCACACTTTACGCACATTTTACAAAGAATCATAACAGCCAACTGGTTAATTGATCACGTAATAAATGCATTTGTTTCCATGAAAAATAATTGCCGAAAGGAATTGCGCATTATTTAAGCTGTCAGAAAATTCCCTAATTTTATGAAACAATTAATGACAGCAAATTAGTAGAATTCCACTCATCGGAACTTATCTGCGAACAAATAGTTCACATAACTCAAGTTTGTTGATTCCGCTTATTACTACGATTTTCCCCTCAAATGGCAGGAATTTGCCATTAAATAAATTGATTCGATCGACAGCAGCCCATTTAACCGAACGTTAATTGGAATTTCGTTTTCGTAAATGAAGTTCTACCATAATACGTTAACTATTCGAGTTAATCAAGAGCAGATTCTCTTGGATCATGCAACTTCGTATTGAAGTTTATATGTAGATGGCAAGAACTGCGATATCTCGAATCAGTCAGCTGTACGTTCATTCGTTGCTTTGGGTCGATGGTAAAACAGCCTCAAAAGGATTTCAATGCATGACCCTTTGCTCTCGAGAAATTAATCGACAAACGGTGTTCTTGGTGCAGCAATTTCTTACGTTTCAAACCTTTCTCTTACAATTTCTATCCGGAAAATTGTAAAAACATCCAGCAGCGTTTCAATAAATGAAATTAATCAAAAATTTACCATAGTAATTTGTAAGAATTTGATATCACGGAGCAACATAATATTAACGTTAAAAGAATTTATAAAACAAGATAGAAAGAGAAGTGAATTCCTCCAAGACCACACTCAAATTCTTTTCTCACTGTTTTACCATCAACCTGGACCATCGAATACACATAGGGTCAACTCATTGTGGATTTCCCGGCTCTTGCCATCTGCTTGTTAACGTCTCGTTGCCAGTACAATGTTTTTATTCCACTTTGCTCCAGGTCGCTTTGCGTTAGACAGTGTGTCGAAGTTTTAAGATTATGCACACAGTTTTTGCTCAAAATATGCAACCGACCCGGTAGGTTGCTTATTACAACTCAGCTATGCTATTTGTTCTCGGACAGGACAAGAAACAATACATCATGGTCGCTAGTACCGCAATGGGAAAGCTGTTACAGGTATTCTATTCGTCTTCTACTAAACGACGTGGCCATGTTCATTGGACCACACAAATTTACGATTTCTCGCTTGCTTTTGAAACGAAATACAAGGAACATGGCGAGAGTAGCCATCCACATGTTATTCAGCAATTAAGTTAGACAAATTTACCATATGTCCAGCAGGGCAAAAATTGTAAATTAGAAATTAAATAAAAAAAAATCCTACCTTGTCAGGCAGTGCGCCGAATTCCAGAAGCTTGGAAATTATTTTACGCAAATGTTGCTGTTATTTGAGACGATATACTCGCGCAGCTGGGGGCGATGTAGCGAGGTCGTAAAATCGGTCAGGCGTTGAAGTAAAAACATGGTTGAAGAGCGAAACACGTAAGTTGAGACATTTTAGGGGAGATAAGCGGCTCGAGCCTTGTTCAGGGCCGACCATGTCAACTCGCAACTAGTTCTTTCTTGCGAGTAGGTAGGTCGACGGTAAAGAATTCCCTGGCAACCCTGGTCACGGTATGCAAACGACCCTGAGTGCGGTTAGATCAATCGGTGTCACCGTTTAACATTTTCATTTACGACCTCGTTGTGTATATCGCTGCTAGCTATGCGAGGCTCGCGCTGGTAGTTTGTGAGACACGTACAGACAGTGTCACGTATATTTCAACTGTACGAATTTTTTACCTACGCTTAACATTTTGCACAGTCAGAACGTTTTAGAGATGAAACGAATTTGCATACACCTCGTGGCCAATTTTCTATTTAAAAAAAGAAAAGTGGAATCTGAAGGGGAAAATGGCACAGTAACATTTCCTTTTAATTTCTTTTTTTTAATATCTTAGGACAGTGTGGGTAGAAATTGAAACTTAGAAAATGAGTTGGTAGTGCAAATGCAACTTGATAAAGGGAGAATTATTTTTGTGAAATTGAACGATCAGAATCGACGACTTGCAGGAGAAAAGATGGAATTTGAGGTGAACGAAAAATCGTCCATCCAGAAACTGACTATCGACTAATTATTTAATTAATAGATTTTACGATCTAAATGACTAATAATGTTTAAAAAAAATTTTTCAAATTTTCTTCTTACATATGTCGCGAGGAAAATTAATATTTTCTCGGTTCGAACATTCGACGCTCTTGGAACATCGGAAGCCTCAGTGCCCCGTCTCCGGGACATTTTATTTTCGAGCAGTAGCTTCACAGCCGCATTAGACCTCCTCTGTCCATTTTCCTTTCTCTGCGCGAGAAGCTAGAAACAGAATTAAACAAACGTCTTCTAATTTAATTGCGGTTGCCAGTAGATTGAACTTGCAGATAAAAAAATTTGATCTGTGGCGATCGACAGCCGATTGATCGGTACTGGTTGAAACGTGGTTTTAGATCGTAATGTACGTAAAATACGAAGAAAATTGGGAAACTGCGGCTGGTAATTACACTTAAGCTCTATACATTGTGATATTATGTAGGTTACATTATATTAGCCATAGATAATTAGCCGAGTTCAAGTATACTTGATCAGTTTTCAAGTAGTAGAGAAAAAGTAGAGGTTATGCCGCGAATAAAGTCAAACAAGTAGCAACATATTGTGATTGTTGCAAGGGCCAGCCGGCCCTCCATTTAACATATTTTAAAAAATTACATAGGAAAGGAAAATAATTATACTCAGTTTACAATACAAATACGAGCCACCGATGATGCACGTCGCTTCACGGGAAAAACTCGCGTGAGCCATCGGTGGTACACGCCGCCTCAGGGGACGGACACGCGCGACCCATCGAAGATGCACGCCGGCGTCAACATGTTAATAAACTAGATGTAGTATACGTAATAGAACAAGATCATTTGCCTCTCTGAGTAACGAAATATCAGCTGTAAAAGATGACTTGGAACGCTCGACATACGACGTACACGTTTAACGTGTCAGAACAGCGAAAACGATGGAAAGGACAATATGCTTGCAAAGCATGTCACACGCAATTCTTACAGTTATTTTTATTTCCATTCAAACAGAAGTGCTGATGTCTAAGAAATAATTATTTATGGTTGCTGCTGTATGTATAGCAATGGATGCTGCACGACACTCCCATAGACATTTTTCTTCTGTTGGTCCACGAGCATATTCAATGTTCTACAAAGAAAGAGAAGATTGAAAAGAAAACACGAAAGACAAAGAGAAGCAAATATTGCAATATATTTTAACAAATATAATCACGTGGAGTAAAAATGTGTTAGTGTTGTTGGCAGAGAGAATTGAACAGACGCAAGTAAAGAAGTTTATCCCTGGCCAATCTCACTGTCGGATTTATTATTCGAGGATGCTTATCAAATTCAAATACACATCCATCTCTGACAAATCCCCTTCAAGATGTCTCGTACCTAATACCTTGTCGCAACTTATTGTTAGCTATCGCCTTTTTTCGCATTGAAACTGCCGTTGAAGCTGACCTGGATCGCTGGAGATCGATTGGATCCGATCATGGAGATTTTCGGGGCATCGGCCAAGCACGAAGGAACACAGCGACTGCGTATTATCTGCGTTTCGAATATTCCAAGCGCAGCTCCTGCTCATGTCGTGTCGTACGCTGGGAACTTGGCCTAACTCGGTTGAAACCATAGGCGGATCAGACGATTGGAATGGTCGCGTGGTCCTCGATCGCTGGGTCAACAACAGGAGAAAGAAACGGAAGAGGGAAGCAGAAACTTGAGAATGTAAAATTTGACAGAAAGTTGGCTGGAGTATTGAAATATCTGATCCATTTAAGTTTCTGAAAACGATGGTGGAAACTGGGTGACGCGGAATTCCCAGCCGCCATCTATCGCAACGATTGCTGGCGTGTCAGGCGACTTTTGAATCACACGGAATACTCGAATCAATCACGTCGATTACGTCGCGAAACGTCAGCTGGCCGACGACGAGACGCGCGTCACACGGCTGATAGCCGAGTCTTATTAAAATTTGTTTCTTATCTGCATCTGCTTCCAGAGTGCTCCTCACGTGTTCTTTAGAGCTCGTGGCTCTTGCCCTTCGAAAGAACGTCCGTGTTATTTCGGTTTCACGCCATCGACGATAGTTCCACGCTTCGAGACAGCCAGCGTTTGATCCTGGAAGCATCAAAAGGTCATCGATGATACAGCCAGGTCCTATAATGAGCTCTGTATGGTGTTCAGCTTGCAAAATCAACGTGGAGCCTGTACAGAGTTTGAAAAATTAACATGGAGCCTGAACAAAGTTTCCAAAATTAATTTCCACAAGAAAAGAAGTCAAACAGAAGCAGATACGAAGGAGTCTCAAGGATGCATGAGGAGTAATCTGACTGCGTAAAGAACACAGCCCAGAAGTGCTTTTTATTTTATATTAGTTTACTAAATTATATAATTATAGAAATAGAACGAAATGAATCATACCTAATTTAATAAAATAATATGAAATAGAAATAGTTGTTCACCTACTATCACCTCATGGAGCGAAAGGAACTTTCCGGACGACCTAATAGAAACTATAATTAGAGTTCAGAACAGCAAGAAATCAGGCAAATGGAAACATGGATTGCCTTAGGAGACTAGAATTTAAAAACAGACTAGTGAGAACAGAATTTGGAAGACTGACCAGCTGGAACTACTGTTAATATTAATCAGCCAATAGGACAAATGAGTGTAACACGTGAAGATTAATGTTACAGAACAAGACGTTTTATTTAAACTATTTGCTCTTGCAATGGAAGAAAGAAATCGTAGAATCGACGTACTGAAATATAAACAGAGAATAGAACACGTGTCAAAAGAACCTAATCGCAAGAAAAATATTCCTCGATTGTGTGACACCTTTTCTGCTCAAAATCCACAACACTTGCGAGCATACAGTGGGAATTAAAAATTGTAGCAAAACAACAAAGTGTAACATTGGAAACTACAATGGGAGATTAGGCTACAAGTGGGAACCTCTGTATACAAAGACCTTGGACAATTATTAATTACTATATGCAGTTACGTATGTTTGTGTATTTGTTATAAACGTGAAAATTTTTATAGATTCTCGAACAAATTTTGTTTGATCGTAATCGATAATACAGGCTGTTTAAAAAATGAACACGTACTTCATGGTACAGTGAAAATTTAGCCCACCCCTTTCTAGGATTTATTTCCAACAATTTTGTTGCTCGCACACGGTCACGCTTTTTATTTCTTGCGTAGATTTCTCCTATTTTTGTATCACATTTATTACGCAGTGGAGAAAACATTAGAGAAATATACAGTGACGTACAAAAATACTTGAACGCTCAGGTTGCCTGAAATCGACCTTGTCACCTGCGCTGAACGTTTCAGTGGAACAATCGCGAGTAGTCGCAGATTACTCAACTGCGTGGAAAGTAGAGAGCAGCAGGAAGAAAAATTGCAACAAGCCACATCTGATATGTTCGGATATTCACCTGACCGATATTCCGCCATTCTCAGCAGAGGACACTTTTGTGCTTTAAACTCTACTAAAATTCTATTAAAAATCCGGAAACTCGATTAACACACATTAATGTCAATAATATTGTTACGTCGCGTGAGATGGTCCGCGCGACATCCCTTATGGTCAGGCCACCTGGGCCTACCCATCGTCACGGTGACCCGTTTTAGGCCCAAGGGACCCCCATAAACCGCATCTGTTAACCATTAAGTTACAGTTATATAAACAGCGCCGGTTTATGGAAGGTCCCAAAATTCCGTTAGTTTATTGCACATCCTCGCTAATTGCGAAGAAAGCAGATGTGCCCTGCAAAACTGCTGGGTTTTTCCCAAGAACAAGGACACCCATGAGCCAAATGTGCAGGAGACTTTCTCCTCATATTGTGTGTATTAATATTAGCCAAGACCAATGGGCATCGCGGATCGTTACCCTCACTATTCTACCGAAAAGAGTAAACAGCGAATCCGCGTCCTTAGTTCAGAAGAACACACCCTCACCGAGTTTTCCTCATTAAGAGCAGTAGAGCAGACAGTCAGTGAGGTTCTCGGGCTATAACGCGCTAACATCTAAACCCTTGGGTCAGATCGAAAACTAATTTCTGTAAGTCCCACGTCTTGTTAATGGTGTTACATAAACATATATTTGGTAACTGTAGACTACGGTTATTCAAACACAATCACCCCTATTCTCGTAACTGAAATCAGGGGATCGCCCTGCTCGCGGTGTCGATTCGTACATCGTAACGGGAATTTACGACTTCCGTTGACGCGTCTCAAAGCGAACGCGTCTCCCCGCGACCGGACGAAAATACAAATATCAAGAAAGTTTCAATAATTTACACAGTCGTCGTCAGTTTCTCAATTTTCTCGTCTGAGGTTCTTAGCATAAAAACGTCACCAAAACAACGTCCCGAGCGATTTCAATTTCGCGTCTCGTGTTACACGTTGTATACGTTGAAAAACAGACCACAAGTTGTAATACACTGGCGTATCGTGTTACACTCTGTCGTTCTCATATTTCACCTACGTTATCGGCTGCGATCTGCAGATCTTAGCGACGTTTTTACCGATCAGACAAAAATAGCTCGCGAAAAGAAAGTAACGCGCGAGATAAGATAAGATACGAAATAATTCTGAAGCGAATTCGAATTTCCACAACAACGAGGCTTCCTTCCCTGAAATATCGAAACTTCGATTTGTACGTGGCTGGGCGCCATTGAAGAAGCGATTCACCAGCTTACGATGGTATCCTCCGTTAATAGAGGCTGGCCACGGTGAACTTTTGATGTATGTAAATGGATGAATAATGGCCAGGTGAATATGTAGATTGCAGGATGACAGATCGAGAACTTGCTTGCATCCACTTTAATGATTTATGGCTGGCTATTATCCCGAGACTTTGTCTTGCTTCATTTCTTCGCTGACGCTAATCACGAGATCTTGTGCAAGTTTTTCGTCGCCGCCGACAATCAATTCCAATTAACTTTCGGCAGAAGAGAGGTATATGGAAAATTCTGCGCTGAAAAATGTAGGATGATCTGGATTATTCGTGTCTAACGAAATTTCAATGCGATAGCAGAGATATTTTTGGCATTGAAGGAAAGTCACTGACAGGTGAATAAATGCAAATATTTGTATATATATATTGTATATTAAACGTAGACATTGTCACCTTTTCGAAGATTTATTTTGACATATAATTTTGACGTAAAAATATATAAATTTTGATATGCAATATACATGTTTAATAATAGTGTTTAGCAAGCAGGTGTGTAATGTTAATCGTTGTTATATATTCGTGTAAATTATAAAATGATAGGAATTAATTGGTATGAGGTTGTGAGGAAAGATTTTTTCGTATTTATGAGGAAATAATAGACGTTTTATATTATTTTCTCGAATTACGATCCATTTTCTTCTGTTCAGATAAACGCATTTCACGGACTTGGTTTCACGTTTGTATGGAGGTGTAAAAAACACATTTTTTCGGACAACCTAATATTTTACTTCTTGATAGATATTTTTTGGGGGGAGGGGATTTTTATTAAACTTTAAAATCTTCAAATTCGCAAATATCCAGGTTTTCAAATTTGTTGATATTTAAATTTTCAAACTCTCAGATCTTCAGGTTGTCGAGTTTATTAATTTCTAATTTCTCAAATATCTGAATTGTTGATGTCGTCAAGTTTTCAACCAGGTCACTCGTTAACTTGAAACTTCTACATATAATCATGAAATTAATAGATAACGAAGAAGTAGACGTTTTTAGTCTTTGCAGCTATAAAATGAACGTACGAAGTTCGTTATTTTGATAAAACGGGAGCGTGGAATTAATAAATTAAGGATTAATAATAATTTAGTATACTTTCCTTTCGTTGTGAAATAAGAATAGTTAGACTAATATTGGATATTTCTACTTAAAGCTTGCACAGAATATTAAAATAACATCCTCATTATATTAGACAAGATAATCCATTCTAATTTATTCAGACAATAAAAGTGTTAAATAGTAATATTTAATACATTTTGTATAAATACAGTTGTGACATTCAATTCGATATTCAACGAATTCAATGTGCCTCATTTATTGTTCGTTTAAGAAAAGATTCTGACGTCAACGTTAGTAATTGAGTAATTTTTCTGAAACAGGTATCTGCATTGTCATTGTAATAAATTTATTGTAAATATATAGGCAGGTATATCTTCTTGAAATTTGTATTTATTTCTTAAATATGAAAGAAGAAATTTCTTTTAATATTAAAAGATTGAAATTAGAAATTCCACTTTTTTCCCAGAAACCTGAATTATCCTGACGATATCACAATAATTGCAATTTTTTAATAATTGTAATAATTTACAAATATTTGATTGAATTTAATCACCGTCCATTGCCAATTACTCAACAGGGAAAAACAAAAATGATACAAAAGTACTTAAATATCAGTTTTCTAAAAGTATTGGGTTGGCAACTAAGTGATTGCTGATCTTGTCAATACCACCTAATGACAAAATCCGCAATCACTTAGTTGCCAACCCAATACACAGGTCGAACATGTACAAATTCAAACAGGTATAATTACGTATATAATTATGTATAATTGTATAATATCGTAAATATAACAAAAGGAAGTCCGTTTCAATATCAAAATACTAAAATTCCAAATGCCATGTTATCGCAAAAATGTCGATCATCGTAACGAAATTACAACTTGTGGCGGTACTCGACAGCAAATACCACTGGACGACACCTACTGCAGTCTGACGATTGCAGCGCACTGGTTAGCGTCTTAGGTTACGAACGTTTAGGGACTCGGGTTCGAATCCCGACGATCAGAGTTCGATTTTTCTTCCACGCATTTAAATTATAAGAAAAGCAACAGAACCTAATGTCTGCCTCCATACGAGCAATAGCACTATCACCCACAACTATACCAGGCCTACCACAACTAACTACTATCACAATCCATCATAGGCACCTCAAACTGTAATTTCAATCGTGAAGTATTTCGTTCCTTGCCAATTGCATAATCTTACGCGATATCGTATAACAGAGAAGGACAAAAATGATATAAAAAATACTGAAATTTTTCAGTTTTCTAAAAGAACTGGAAATGTACAAATTCAAATATAGGTATAACTATGTATAATAGTATAATATCGTAAATATAACAAAAGAGAAGTCCTCAATATCAAAATACTAAAATTCCAAATTCCATGTTATCGCAAAATGTCGATCTTCGTAACGAAATTACAACAACTGTAATTTCAATCGTGACGTACTAACGTTCCTTGCCAATTCCATAATCTTACGCGATATCGTGTAACAGAGAAAGACAAGTATTCTACAAAGTACTGAAATATCAGTTTCCTAGAAGTACGCAGCTGAAACAAATTCAAATGTGTATAATTAAATCGCGTCTCGGGTTTCGTTGAATTCAGTTGCAACTCTTGCAGCTACTGGAAACGCGAAGAAAAGGGAGGAAGAGGACATCGAAAGGGAGCTTTCCGGCTCAAATTTCGAAAAGCAACATAATATTGCGGCCACGGATACGTACGCGTATTTCGTTATATGTGTGCATGTTAATACACAAACGTACACACACAGACGATAGATAACGATGCATGTGTAGGAATATGCACGGCCAGTGTGTGCTACTTTTAAAGCGAACAGACACGATGAGTATTACGCCAGCTTCTATATAATCCGCAATATTCACCGTGTACGACTACTCTATCGCCGAAACACTGACCATTCACTTGCACCCACGCAGACTTTTCCCACTGTGTAGATTGTTAATATTTAATACGTCTGCTACATAATACCAAACGAGTATTTACCTCTGAAAAGCTTTCAGGGTGGCTTTAAATACTCTGGCCAGATTTACGACGCTCTATAAGCAAATGTTTCGTCGCGAAAATTTCAATACGTCATTAATACGTGTGTGCTAATGTTTCTGCAGATTACGACTTTTTCAAAAATCCTAAATATCGTGCACGTACGACCAGGTCCACGAACATGTTCCGCCGATTATGCGTTACAGTTTCTGTTGCAAGCTCTCTGGTTTCTGTACTTACAGGGGGAATCCCCCGGTGACTGAGACAGGCGGATTTTCATGAAACTTTGTATAATTATCGGTGAAACCTAGTTAAGAATTTCACCATAATTTGTTTTTTGCTTTAAGGAAACATTTTTTCTCTCTTATCTCTTCTGATGTAAATGATAAAAGCTACCAAAAAGTGGTTGAGGTAAAAGTTTGAGCGTGTTCAATTTTTAGAAACGAGAAAAATTTAATTATATCGAGCTACGTAGGTAACTTTGATCGTTGTGAGTTGTATGAATAAAATGATTTATATTTCGAATTGCATTTTTACATTTGCATTTTCAGTCGACGACGAAATCTGTACGAAAAATGATGCAGCTGGATCGTAAGAGTTAGATACAAAGATTTATTTCCCTTAGCAAACATGTACGAATAACACCTATACATATTGCAGGTATTTTGTATAGCGTGCCGCGAACATTTCGCGAGACTTATATTGGGCTGGCAACTAAGTGATTGCGGGGTTTGTCAATACCATCTAATGACAAAATTCGCAATCACTTAGTTGCCCAATAGATTAGTCTGCGAGGCAACCTTTTCGTAAAATTTCCTCCGTAAGGCGTTGCGATTATCTGCGCGGAGGAATTTCCCTGTGCCTTGCTGCTCGTCCTTGGTTCAACTGGATTGCGGAAATTGGATTAACGAAGCGGCTAGCCGCACACCGGCATCGTCTGATTATTTCCAATGACAAATGAGCCGCAAAGGCCTACCGTTTTGGAAATTCAGGTGGATACACTTTGCCGCTGATAGTGTGACCGCGACACCATTGCTGAATTCTCGGGCGTTCAGGTGCGAATAAAGACGATGCCACATCTCGTGCCCACATATATTTCGTTTTAGAACCGCAACCATGGTAAGGTATTACGGACGTGATGCATTATGAGCGCGGAACAGTCCGAAACTAGAACAATATTTCCTGGATAAATTTTGCCTGGAATACGAGGTCACGAAGCAGCGAAAGAAGATGCTAGTTGAAACTGTTGGAACTTGCTACTCGCTGCCACGGTCCACACGAATAACACTACGAGGTTGATTTAGTGTATTTATACAATCGGCCGAAAGTATGAAACGCAACCATCCACTTGGTTATTTTTCCACGTGGTATAATTTAATTCATTAGAAAATTAAAGAGGAAAGAATGTATGACGGTTTTATTTTACGTTGTGCTATTTTTGCCGCTAGATCGTATTTTAGCTATTCGACCTTCGTACAATTGATTTTTCAAATTGGAATTCGAAAATACACGTACCTGATCGCTTGGAATTGGATTTTTCATACGCAACTCTGTCATGAGATATTCAAATCGTCATCGAGATGATCGTTCGTCCATGATTCTTAAAAGAATGTAATTGACCGTAAGATTTCGATGTTGGGAAATTTAATAAAATTTAGATATTTCGACAATTTGCTGCATCGCGAGAAAAAGTTTGTAATAAAAATAAAATAAATAAATGAAATAAAAATAAAAGATTGTAATAAAAAACAAAGATTAGTGAAAAGCATAATTAATCTGCCTGATATGAAGAAATTAAGTATTAAATATGTGAGCATCATCCACTTTTCAATTCAATTTTCTCGACAATTGTAGGTGAAAATGAAATCCTTGCGTAGGAAAATATTTCGAGCAATTTATTTCTGATTTGCAAGTCGATTTACATTGCAATCCTCTTGTAAACTGTGATATTAATTAACCAGTTTAGCTGTTGCAACCTGTTTAAAAAGCGTGTACCTACAATATGTCGTATTGTTCACATTGTACACATTTTTTCATGACAATTATTTATATTTTTTTATTTGTTCGTTTTATTTCGATTTGGCCAGCAGATGTTGAAAATATCTCCAAATTTACGAATATATTTTAACTTTCGCTAAAATTGCAATTTAAACAGCAAATTGTAACTACTTTTATTCATGACGAGTATACTCGTCAAACACTCGTCAAATTAAATGACTGTCTTATTTTGAAATTTATTCCTGCAGTGTATAGTACAATTACCAAGTTGCAATTTAAACAGCAAATTGTAACTACTTTTTACGCATGACGAGTATACTCGTCAAACACTTGTCAAATTGAATGACTGTCTTATTTTTATTTGCTACAATTAGCTACAATTTGTTACAATTTACTACATTTACCAAGTTGCAATTTAAACAGCAAATTGTAACTACCTTTTACGCATGACGAGTATACTCGTTAACACTCGTCAAATTAAATGACTGTCTTATTTCTAAATTTTATTCCTGCAGTGTACAGTAAAATTACCAAGTTGCAATTTAAACAGCAAATTGTAACTACCTTTTACTCATGACGAGTATACTCGTCGTAACACAAAATATTGCCATTTAAAATATTGCCAAGAACAGCTCACCGGATAAAAACGAATAATATCGTTAAGGATAATTGGATGTATACAGATCGGTAGACCGTGTGACTACCGTGCAACATAAATCGCAGGAGATTTAGCGCTGCTTGGTCAGACGTCCCATCGCATTACACGGAGCCTTGCGAAGGCTACGTGTTTGTGACTGAAAAATACCTTTGTATCCGCAAATGTGAAAGGAAAATAGGGGCATAATTTCAAAGACAATTATTTAATAAAATTTCATTATCACTTTAGCGAAGATATTCTGTACAAATTCAACATTAGCCAGAAGGTGTTACATTGTTCTAATCAAATTATTACACTTACAATTATTACAAATTGCTAATGAAAATATTACCAGAGTACATTTTCAAACGTATTTAATTATACAATTATGCATTCAATGGAAAATTATTAAAACATAGTCTAAACTCATTGTTGCAAACAACTTCGAACAACTCGAAGTAACTTCGTTGTTATTGCTCAACGACTATTTTTTACGAACGAATAACCGGATTAACCACAAAAATGTGGAAGTTTAAATCGTAGCAACAATATCGAAAATAGAAGAGACAGAAAAAGACTAATGTGTCTTCTGTAGCGACCCATGGCCATAGAGGAAGTTCCAGGTTTGAAGTACACGTGTTGGCCACGTGACCCGCGAAACGAGGTCCAAGGACAGGACGTCGTAGAAGACCAAATCTTGGAATTTACTGAAAAAAACCACAGGCCTTCGAAGAGAAAATTTATTGTTCTATTAAGGGAACCGAGGAAAAGCTCATAGTATAGCATAATTGTTACGCAGTCGTACAGAGTTTATATCGATTCAATATCAACTTTGTATCGCTTCTGCGTCATCAACGCTCGAGTTCGACCTGTATCACGTTATAATCTAAAACAACACACGTTCGGCATGGAAATAAATGTTGTTCAAGTATCGGAGATAACATCGAACACGTGCTTACCACCTCGCTTCTAATCTCGTGCCACATAAATAAGCTGATCTCAGTTTTATAAAACAAAGTTTCAGTTTGATTAAAGAGAAAGCAAAGTAACTTGTGATACTATCACAATTTTCGGATATTTTTCATTTCAACGTGTTTCCGGCACTCGCCGTTTTAATATTCTCCCTTCAAAATTATACGAACCCTCTGTGTTGCCAAACATATATGTACATAAAATTATACTAAAACATATTATATTGTACAACCCCTCAAAAATACAGTACGATAAATATAGTATATATTTCAATTAACCTAAATTTAATTTTTATATTTTATATGTACAGAGGGTGGGAAGAGTCACGATAAACATGGCTTTTGAACCCATAAGTTTCAGAGTTAAGTAAGTGACGTTTAATCCATAAAAGTGTCTCTCTACCCAGTCTACAAATTTCGCTTCAGTAGCGATGATCCTTCTAGCTACATAACTACACGCATAACGATAATCCTTGTCACGTGTAGAGAATATTATTCGCCGTATTAGTTGTCTCTATCCGCTCCTCTATTTCATCTACTTCAAGCAGAATATTAGAGAGCAGCAGCCTCTGTGCTACCTGAACCTTGCAGCGTTCTATTTAACGAAGCAGCCTTCAGTGGACGGAACTTGCGGCTATTCGGAGGTGCATGGACAATTAACGAGGCAAGAGGCTCGTACGCGTGTAATGGAATTATTATATAAGTAGGACACACGAGATACTTTTATATATTTCATAAATATAATAGGAATTTTGCATCCTTGTCTGTTAACCAGTTAGCTGTTTCCGACGAGTATACTCGTCACGAAGAAGTGGCAGTGGTTTGTATTACGACGAACCCTGTGAGTAATAAAATTAAAAAATAAAGAGTCGTAATGGAGCGAACCTTTTATTTTTTAATTTTAATTCTAAGAGCCACACTTCTCAAAATTTTCAGCTAACTGGCTAAGGATCCTCTGTCTGTTTGCATGTTCGCCACGCGCTAGCAAAATTTGTCTTCGCCTTTTCCCTGCACCCTGTGCAATAGAAATACAAGCAATAAAATTTCATCGCGTATTTATCAGTTTCCTCTGCACTTACCTTCTATCGAGAAAATTAAAACGTGTGAAATACTACGCGCCACGAGTGCCAGCGATTCGTCTTGGCCGGCCAATGAAGGAAAGAAAAGCGGTCGAATAAATAGCGCGTGAGCGGAGAGATGCTGCAACGAAAGGAAACATGGCGGATATTTCTTCGTCGACGTTTACCCACCCCGTGAATACATCGTCGATGAACGAGAATTTATCTAGCGGAATAATGCGGGTCGTTCAGTGTGTCGACAGTTGCCTATCGTTGTATCGGCTTGGCAACTAAGTGATTGCGGGCTTTGTCAATACCACCCAATGGCAAAATCCGCAATCACTTAGTTGCCAAGCCAATAGTTGTCAGCTCGGCGACACTTTTGTAATTCGCCGAAGGAATCGACTGTGTCGTTGCCTCGTTCTTCGCGCGTATCAGCACAAATCGCTCGGCGAAGTAATTTTCACCTAGCAAAACGGTTTTCTCCATGGTCGATGTGTTGCCTTCACCCCGTGTCGTATCCTGTCTACGTTCCTCGTTCCCCGTGACACACTTCGCCCTTGGTTGTTAAATATCGAGGGCGTTTTTACGACCCAGGTAATGGCCAATGTTTGGTCGATTACGCGATTGGCTAGTGGAAAAGTTTCGGTACTCACGTTTCCAGGGATATGTGACATTTATGAGCAGCCTGGCCATGGGGTCGAGTACATTAGAGAATAGCTTTACAAATATAAATGTTTACGTACGAAGGAACTATGCTACATATATATATGTCAGGTTATCGTTAAGACTTGGGTTAGGGGCGTGTAATGAATCCTCACCGGAATTATTCATCGTTGTCACACAATCGAGGTAGCGTTTATTAACACAAGTATGGGTGTTACGAGATTGGCAAGTGGCCGCGGTGATTAGACGCTAATGACGATGACCTTAGGTTTCCTTATGACGAATCCGCGGTCAACGGGATAACAGATATACTTTGCTACAAAGTGTAAGTCGGACTCGACTTACTTCTCGCGATACAAGGATTACTTGACTAACTCTTTATTGAAACGTGCATCATTCACCGATCGTACAGACGCTAGGCGACTGACTAACGAGACTGCAAGAAAGGAATGACTTTCCGTCACGATGACGCTGCAGAGGAAAGCTATGCTGGGCTGTGCCTAAGGGCACGGGATCATGGGATCTCAGGATCAGGAAAGCCTCCGCTGGGAAGGTGAAGGAAATGGACGTTGCTGTTAATTGGTTAACTTCTATGTTGGTGAGGAAAGCAGATCTCCCGTATCTTCCCATAGTAGGTGATAGATTTAGAGACTGTTAGGATAAAGACTGTCTGTCTATTTGAAGCACCTTAGTTAACTAAATCCTAGGATTTATAGCGGGTCCTCAGGCTAGCTGGAAATATACTATGGAGATGTATCGACATCTGGCAATCATCTTATCTGAAGGATGGGATCTGTGTGTGGCGAGCCACGGGACAGAAACCATTGGAAAGTTTACTGTCGCGTGTCGCTACAACTATATTTTTTAAAGAGAGCTATACAATTAGTCCATACCTCTGTTAGGTTAAAACGTTCAACCCGTGACCGCGGCTACGTTTAGCGACCAGATGTATCACTTCGAGCCCAAGCTCATTGTCACAAATCTCGAACAATTGTGTTTAGGTTACTTTGTAAAGGCTACAGCATTGGGGGTTTTTCAAGGAATTCTAACGGGGGGCCAGTGTCCTTTCATCTCCGACATATATGTCAGGGGAACGTTGTAAGTCGGGGCGTGTAAGGAATCTTTCTGCGAGTTGTCCATCGCTGTTGTATGCCGCATGATACTTATTGAAGCGAATGTATTGCAAAGGTTAACAAGTGATCTCGGTGAGTGAACGATCGAGATGTCGGTGACGATGGGTTTAGGTTCAGTAACGAATACACGGCCAACGGGATGACGACTGCGATTAGGAACTCGATGTACGTGTTCAATGAGATTCAGACTCAGTCTAAGTGGAACTGCCCTTATGTACCCCTCTCCGTGTCTCTCTGTATCCCTCGGGTCAATCTCTGTTTTTAAGGAGAGTTATTTAATTATTTCATACCTCTGTTAGGTACACGTCCCTCCCGTGACGTGGCTACGTTGAGCGTCCCGTTATGTCACTCCGAGCCCAAGCCCACTGTCGTAAATCTCGGACAATCATAATTGACGTAACTCATAAACAGCTATTTCTCAGTTTTATTGTTAAAATATGGCTATAATAAAAAGTCTGCACTAAAGTATCGGGGACCTTCCCAAACATTCCGAAAAATAGGCCCCGATGTCCTTTGACTGAGTCTCCTAACACTTTACCGACCGATAGCCTACTAATCGGTTTCTTGTCGCCGACGCTTACCCACCGATAGCCGGTTAATCGGTTTTTTGTCGCGGATGCTTACCCACCGATAGCCTATTAATCGGCTTTCTGTCATCGATAATTTTTCTCATTATTTGAGCAGTAATTTGCAACTTGGTACTAAGATACCTTGCTCAATTGCGTCAGTTGCGTTGCTTTGTAAACTGCCACAGTTTTGTGCCAATTTGAAAAAATTAGCGTTCGCGATGAACGAAAAGAATGGTGTTGGGGAGTCCAAACAGAAACAGAGCCGGCGCCACAGAGAATCTGCGTCTGAGCTGCCGGTCGGACGTGCGTATGCTGTTGAACCGCTACCGGTTGGTAGAGTGTTAAAACAACTCGTAAGTTATTGGTTGTAGGGGAAATTGTTTTCCTTCAGAAGGGAATTCTTATCGCGATGTTTTTCACTGAAGGGATAATACATTTGGGACAGAATATATGAATATACAGAATGTAATTATTTAAAAATACATACACAATTCTCTTGTGTATTGCGATATTCCTGTATATTGAGAGAGGATCTAATTTTTTCTACGGCAACTAAGTGACTGCGGATTTTGCCATTAGGTTGTATGGACGAAATTCGCAATCACTTAGTTGCCAAGCCAATAGATATTAGTTCGCCCGGAAAGTTTCTTTTGTTTCATAAGGTGATAATGGACGAACAACAATTTGTGCTTTATATTACTTTATTAAATTAGATGTGATCCATTTCGTTCTATTACTATTATTATAATAATTCAATAATCCAATGTAAAACAAAAAAAAAATTGTGCCTCTATTATTTCTGTATGACACGAAAGAAACTTTTTGGACAAGCTAATACATTTCAAATTACTTTATTAAATTAGATATGATCCATTTCGTTCTATTACTAATATTCATATTATTATTCATTCATTAAATATTACTATTAATAATTCAATAAACCAAAGTAAAACAAAAAACATTGTGCCTCTATTATTTCTGTATGATACGAAAGAAATTTTTCGGACAAGCTAATACATTTCAAATTACTTTATTAAATTAGATATGATCCATTTCGTTCTATTACTATTATTATAATAATTCAATAATCCAATGTAAAACAAAAAACATTGTGCCTCTATTATTTCTTTATGACACGAAAGAAACTTTTTGGACAAGCTAATACATTTCAAATTATTTTATTAAATTAGATATGATACATTTCGTTCTATTTCTATTATTATAATAATTCAATAATCCAATGTAAAACAAAAAAAAAATTGTGCCTCTATTATTTCTGTATGACACGAAAGAAACTTTTTGGACAAGCTAATACATTTCAAATTACTTTATTAAATTAGATATGATCCATTTCGTTCTATTACTAATATTCATATTATTATTCATTCATTAAATATTACTATTAATAATTCAATAAACCAAAGTAAAACAAAAAACATTGTGCCTCTATTATTTCTGTATGATACGAAAGAAATTTTTCGGAAAAGCTAATACATTTCAAATTACTTTATTAAATTAGATATGATCCATTTCTTTCTATTACTATTATTATAATAATTCAATAAACCAATGTAAAACAGAAAACATTGTGCCTCTATTATTTCTTTATGACACGAAAGGAACTTTTCGGACAAGCTAATACGTTTCAAAAGTTTGTTAGGTAATTTCTTGTTTTTTAAGCCGGATACTCACTGCAGGTGGAAAGTCATGGGAACGATAGCAGCGTTCGGACAGACAGCGATATTTGCTACAAGTTAAACGGTTTTCGCTGCTTTTATCATAAATGTGTGGCGATGCGAAATACCAAATGGAATAAAGTTGGAGATTTCCGATAAAGCAGTAACGACTAGTTCTCCAAATAATCGCCGACAGTGGCATTTATTACGACAGCGAAAATAAATATATTTTATGTAATTGCGTGAAATTAATCGAGCCAAGTTCGTAAGTGAATCGTTTCCCAGAGGATGGAGCGCCACGACAGCGGATAGCATCAAATCCAAAAAAAAAAAAAAATGTCAGCCGCGTATTGTTCACCAGTTGGCTGGCAATCATCGAGCAGGACCACATTTACAAACCTGCGAACGTACAGCCGTATAAATAACCGGGACACGTCGGTGTTTTCTGTTTCGAAAAGCGAAAACCGACAAAATATAAGCGTCGCTCGCTATTTCCACGTATATGAATTCCCTATGTTCCGCAATTTCTTTCCACGGGGATAAAATCGACGATATCATTGCCGGTTCGTTCATTTTACGCGGTATGTCCCATACGCCGTTTATGTGAATCATTGGAACAGCAGACTAATCGCAAGTAACGAACGTTGGCGCCAAAAAACACGTCGTAGTTTATATTTTCTAGTTTATAGGTGGATTTTCCGCTGTGACGAAGCGGCATGAAAATCCACACGATCCCATTGACAACAGTTGCGAATGTTAGTTGCCAAGCCAATAGTCGCCAGCTTTTGCAATTGGTCGAAGGAATCGGCTCGTCGAAAAGTTGCATTTGTGGCGGCACTCGATAATAAATACCGCCACTAGACATTAAGTAGAACTGGACGGCGATAGCGCAGTAGCTAGCGCCTTATGTTACGAACGTTCGGGACCCAGGTTCGAATCCCGGTGCCCCCCCGTAATGCGATATTTTTCTTCCACGATAAAATAATTAGAAAGTAAATATAATAGACGACCCCCAGCAGCGATATGTACAGCCAAATATAACAACATAACTATCACGGGCCTAGTCAGCCATACATTTCTTCGCGCGTATATCCACAAATCGTTCGGAGTTTTTCTGGTTTCCTTTTCTCGTTAACGTCGAAGTGGTCAACTTTGTAGAAAAGATAATAATCCGAATCTTTGCGATAGTACGCATAATCGCGCGTTAAAGCAACGAGGCTTTTTTAGAGGACTTTTCAAAGTTACACTTGCCATAGTTTTATTCGTAGGATTTTTTAACTATGCATATGCTTGGAATTGGCGAAACTGATGATCTTAATGGAAAAACAAGTGGAATACGCGGCGTTGAGTTATAAATTGCGCGGATAGTAGGAGCGAGATGGGAATGAAAAGTGGTGTTTTTCAAGTTCGATGAGAGATTTCGTGAAACAGGTGTAATTGTTCGAAAGGTAACCGAGTTTGAAAAAATAAATATTGTGCTAAACCGGTGAATGGATAAAACAATAATGGAAGATGAATTTAATGGAAAATTCGGGTTGGCGAGTTTGCCGGTTCGTGTGTTCCAGGAGTTCGGTAAAACACGGTGAGCGTAGGCGAATAATAACTAGAATTTCTGGAATAATAAGCAGAATTCGTAGACTTGTGCGGACTCAACGACACAACGAACCGGCACCCCGCAATTATTCCACGTGCGAGCAAGCCTCATCGATCTTCGTCGTGAACAACAATAGAGCAGAAACCGGCAAATAGGTGCAAACAAATGCATCAAGCTAAGCATGCAGCACAGACCCGGAATATCCTGTTGGACGTATAAATAATATCCTCATGTTGTGCGTTCGTAACCTGTTTTTAAAGCAGGCATTCTGTTGGCTGTGTTTCGGAAATATAGAAATTTTCAGTCCAAAACAGCAGCTATAAGGAGAAAAATAGATAGATAGAGATAGAAATTTAAGTAAATAAAAATGAAATACATAAAATTCTAAATGGAATTATAAATAATATAAAAATAGATAGATACAGATGGAAAAATAAGTAAATAAAAAAGAAATATAGAATATTCATTGATAAGTTCAATTCTAAATGGGAATTATAAATAACATAAAAATGGATAGATAGATACAGATGGAAAAATAAGTAAATAAAAAAGAAATATAGAATATTCATTGATAATTTCAATTCTGAAAGGGAATTATACATAACATAAAAATGGATAGATAGATAGAGATGGGTAACTAAGTAAATAAGAAAGAAATATAGAATATTCATTGATATTTTAAATTCTTATTTGGAATACAAAAATTCATTGATAGTTTCAATTCTTATTTGGAATACAAAAAATTCATTGGTAATTTCAATTCTAAATAGGAATTATAAATAACATAATCATAGATAAATAGTTAGAGATAGAAAAATAAGTAAGTAAGAAATAAATACAGAATATTCATTGATAATTTCAATTCTTATTTAGAATACAGAAAATTCATTGATCATTTCAATTCTAAATAGGAATTATAAATAACATAAACATAGATAGATAGATAGAGATAGAAAAATAAGTAAATAAAAAAGAAATATAGAATATTCATTGATAGTTTCAATTCTTATTTAGAATACAAAAAATTCATTGGTAATTTCAATTTGAAATAGGAATTACAAATAACATAAAAATAGATAGATAGAGAAAGACAAATATGTAAATAAGAAAGGATACAAGAAGTTCATTGGTAATTTCAATTCCTACTTATAGTTATAGTACAAAAATTTCATTGATAATTTCAATTCTAAATAGGAATTACAAATAACATAAAAATAGATAGATAGAGAAAGACAAATATGTAAATAAGAAAGGATACAAGAAGTTCATTGTTAATTTCAATTCCTATTTATGGTTATAGTACAAAAATTTCATTGATAATTTCAATTCTAAATAGGAATTACGAATAACATAAAAATAGATACATAGATAAGGAAAGAAAAATATGTAAATAAGAAAGAATACAAAACATTTATTGATGTTTTCAGTTCTAACTAAGAATAATAAATGAGGAGACGGATGATTGGATAGATAGAAAATTAAAAATAAATAAATAAAGGAAACACAGAAAATTCACTGGTATCATCAATTATTATTTAGAATACAAATGATTCACTGATAGTTTCAATATTAAATATAGCAGCGTTAATTAGGCTGTGCTTCGTGCAGGCAACTAAAAATGAACAAGGACCGATCAATAATATCTGATTCCATTGAACGGATCTGATCAATTCTATAATAAGGACAGATCAATTTTAATTAATTTACGTCGTTGAAATGTAAAATTAATGTAGTTTATTTTTAGTAGATCTCTAAAAAGGGAAATAACGAAGAGATTGATAATTTGAACGAGATGATTCCTTTTCTTCATGAGGCAACGAATATAAATGTCTAATCGTCCACGTTAATTATTATTTTCTTCGGTTGTTGGAATCCAAAGTGGAAGGGACATTTTATATAAATTTATTTATCAATAGAATGCACGACTGTTCTTAACAAAATTTTTATTCCCGTTAATATCCAATTTTATCGTTCTATTTGTTAATCGACGAAAACTCACAAAAATTACTTCTTCAAAATTTGTCATCTTCCCTGTTGAAACGAAAGGAAACGATATAAGAGTCATAAAAATGATCTAACAATTTTCAACATACCGGACGTTCTACAACAAATTGAATTATCTAAATCTACGTGGTCTGGCAAATGGAAGAGTAGAGCTTAATGCAACTTTATTATTACATACCTACTTTAGTTTCAATTTAAATGCAAATTTTTCATTTTCACAAATTCAGCAATTTAAATTAAAACATTCGTACTGGATGTATTATAAATAAATAAATATAAATATATATAAATATATAATAAATATATATATATGTCGGGTTGACGTTAGGGGCGTATAATGAATCTTCACCAGTGTTGTTCATGGTTGTCGCACAGATATTTATTACACAAGTATGGCTGATACAAGATTGACAAACGGACGCGGTAGCTGGACGCTAATGACAATGGCCCTAAGTTCGATATAGCGAATCCACGGTCAACGGGATAACGAATATACTTTGCTTCAAAGTCTAAGTCGGACTCAACTTACTACTCGCGATACTAGGAACGCTTGATTGACTCTTAGCTAATCAGATTGCCAGAAAAGAACGACTTTCCGTCGCGACGACGCTGCAGAGGAAAACTATGATGGGGTGTGCCTAAGGGCACGAGATCGTCGGATTCGTCAAAGAAAGCCTCCACTCGGAGGGTGAGGGAAATAGGCGCTGCTGTTAATTGGTCAATTTCTATGTTGGCGGTTGGAAAAGGATGCTAGCCGCCCTAGAGAGAGAGTTCCTAGCAGGCAACGTCGTACGTGACCAAATCAGGCTTTCCCGTAACTTCCCGCAATAGGTGACAGATTTACAGGCTGATGGAACAAAGACTGTTTGTCAATCTGAAGGACTTTAGTTAACTAGGTCCTAAGATTTGTAACGGTTCCTCAGGCTATCTGAACATAAACTGTAAACGATGCATCGGCATCTGGCGATCATCTGGCCCAAAGAATGGGGTCTGTGTGTGGCGAGCTGCGGGGCCGCTGGAATGTCTTATTGTCAAGTGTCTGTACTGCCAATTCTTTAAAGGAAAGCTATGTTACTTTATGTCTCTGTTATGTGAAACGTTCATCCCGTGACCGTGGCTACGCTCGGCGACCGGTTGTCGCCTCGAGCCTAAACTCATTGTCTCAAGTTTCGAATGACTGTGTCTGGGTTATTTCGTAAATGCTACAGTATTGAGGCTTTTCCAAATAATTCCAACGGGGGGGAACCCGGTGTCCTTTCATCTCCGACACGGCCATCCTGACTATCACACGTCCTCGGGTGTATCTAGAATATTGGGTTTCCCCAATGTTAGATTCGATATAACTGTCGTTATTTACAATTTAGTTAAGTGTCAAAATAGGTCAAGGGTCCAGTTTGACAGCAAAAATTCTGGTCGGACGTTTGATAAAGAAAGAGTTAAAAGAGAGTGGAAATCCGTAACGTTACGATTGATATTCGAAGTGCTAGTCGCATTTTGTGAATCATCAGTCTGGGCGTAATGACATGATGGACCATTCTCGATCTCGCACCTGGACGACCCTCAGTTCTCTGGATCATGATACCACACTGAGCTTTTGTTCAAACACTATGTTAGATGTTATCTCCGTAGTGTTAACGATACTTGAATTGAATTCGGTAACGGTGTGTTGATCCCACACTTACTTTGTTTGGGCCGTATGCCCCCCGTAAGCGTGTGTATGCCACTATGTTCGATCCGACACCTGATTACCGCACTGGACATGTATGAAGACATTGTCCTTTGCCATATCGCCACACTACGTTAGATGTTATTTCCATGATACTTGAATCGAATTCGGTAACGGTGTGTTGATCCCGCACTTACTTTGTTTGGGCCGTATGCCCCCCGTAAGGCGTATGTGAGCCACTATGTTCGATCCGACACCTGATTACCGCACTGGACATGTATGAAGACATTGTCCTTTGCCATATCGCCACACTGGCATATGCAAACTCTTTCTGCTAAGTGCTGTGGTCAGAATGATCCTCTGAGACCAAGGTACTCGCATCGTCATGGTCACTGTTCTCGTCATCACCGCAGACGTCCAACTCAGTAGGAACGCGACTATCTGGCATTTTCTTTAACCTATCATGACTGTATTTATATGACCGTTTGCCGTCTAGTGTTTTTAAAATGTACCTATCTCCTTCCAAAATTTCCGCTATCACAAATGGACCGCTAAATTTCGGATCTAGTTTCGTTTGGTTCCTTTCCTCGTTTTTCTTTAATACAAAGTCACCGAGATTGAATTTAATTACTTTGGCTTTCGTTTTATCGAATCTTTCCTTATCGTACTTAGCGCTATCTTCCATATTTCGTATGGCCTGTTGTCTTACGTTGCAGATATCTATTTCCTTTTCTTCGGTATTTTCAGATAGTAGTAACCCGTAGGGTCTCGCTGTTTTACCAATTAATAATTCTAGCGGACTCGATTTAGTCACACGATGAGTGGTGCAATTTAAAGCTAACTGTATTTCGCTGATCGCGTCTTGCCATGATCGCCCGGTCGTTTCTACCGTTGTAAACATATTCTTTAATGTACCCATAGTACGCTCTACTTGTCCATTCGCTCTACTAGCACCGGTTGCTATTAGGTGGAGTTTAATTTGTTTATCCTGACAAAAATCTTGAAATTCTTTGCCGGTAAAACATCGCCCTTGGTCCGCTATTATCCGAGAGGGACTGCCGAATAGAAATATGGCGGACTTAAGTGCCTTAACGGTGCTAAGTGAGTCTATTTTACGAGTGTGGTGTAAGTATACAAATTTGGTAAAGGCATCGATCAGGACAATGACGTATTCTTTCGAGTCGTTCTTGCCGCTCAGCTTTCCCGTTATGTCTACGTGAATGGTATGCCAAGGTATGCTGGTCTTAGGTATGGGATGTAATTCAACTTGCACTTTGCCTGAATTCGCCTTAGAAATCTGACAAGCATGACAGTTCTCTACGAATTTGCGAACATATTTCGCCATCCCTTCGAACCAGTAATACTCGTACAGTTTCTCGAGCGTTTTATCCCAACCTAAGTGCATAATTGACTGGTGTATGTGGTTAATGACGGACCACCTAAACCCTCTTGGTACGATGGGCAGGCAGAGGGTCTTGCCTCTCCTTTGTATTTTACGGTAAAGGGTACCGGATCGTAACTCGTACGTAATCGCAATGTCTTCCGCGAGCTCGTCGTTTCGCAGTTTGTTGACGATTTCAGAAATTTGAGGGTCGCGACGTTGTTCCGCTAGTAGCCAATCTTCCGAGATTTCGGCCAGATTAATTTTCTTTTCTTCGATCTTGTTGGTGGGGGCGCGGTCGGTGTCTACAAGATTACGCGAGAAGAAATCTACGTGGGCCATTCGTTTGCCTTCTCGATACATAATGTCGAAAGTGAAAGTTTGCAAGTAAGCCCACCACCTATGAACCCTGTCACTTAGACTTACTTTATTACGAGCTGCTTTTAACGAGTTACAATCAGTGACAACGAGAAATTCCCGTCCGTGTAAATAGTGGCGAAACTGTTTAACGGCGTTTACAACTGCCAGGGTCTCTAGTTCATATGAATGATATCTGGATTCCGCGGGGCTCGTTCTCTTACTGTAATATTCTATTACTCGGTTTCTGCCGTCGATTTTGTGCATTAAAATAGCGCCGTATCCGTCCGAACTAGCGTCAGTATGTAATTCTATCGGGTAATTCGGGTCAAATATCATCAACACCGGCTCGTTGGTCAGGATGGAAATTATCTTTTGCCTTATGGTTTCGTGTCTATCTGTCCAAGTTAGGTTTTTAATACCGGAGGTAAGTGCGTACAATGGTTTCATTACCTGCGAAAATTTAGGGACGAATTTTCGGAAATAGGAGGCTAAACCTATGAACTGCCTAAGTTGAGCGACGGTCGTTGGTGCCGGTAGAGAACTCAAGGCTTGTATTTTACCCGGATTTGGGCGAACTTCTCCGTTATGAACTACGTACCCGAGATAAAGTACAGACGTCTTGAGAAAGGAACACTTCGAAAAATTGAAGGAGAACCCGGCGTTTACGAGGGTACCTAGTACGATGGGTAATCTTTCTAGAGCCTGGTCTACCGATTCAGCGATGATTAGGACGTCATCCAGGTAGACAACAACGTACGAGTGGGCGAGGCCGCCCAAGGCATTGAGGATAGCCCTCTGGAAAACGGACGGTGCGTTTTTCAATCCAAACGGCATCGTCGTATACTCGTATTGCCCGTCGGGGGTGACAAACGCTGTGTATTCTGTCGAATTGGGGTGAATGGGGATTTGATGGAACCCGCTGGCCATGTCGAGGCTAATGAAGTACTTCGCCCTTTGCAATCTCGCGATTTGATCCGCGATAAGAGGTAGAGGATATCGGTCCGCGACCGTATTTTTGTTTAGCTCTCGAAAATCTACGCACAACCTATCCGAGCCGTCCTTCTTTTTTACGAGTAACATAGGGCTCGCGAACGGTGAGTTACTAGGCCTTATGATTTCTGCCCTAATTAATTCGCTTATTCGTTCGCGCACTATGCTTCGCTCTGCCTCGCTAAGTCTGTAGGGGCTTCTTTGTACGGTGATATTAGGATCGATCAGACGTATCTCTAACTGTCCCGTATTTACACGTGCGCGCGGGAAACCCGTAATAAATGAACTTTTAAATTCTTCGAGGATGGAGATCAATCGGTCTTTATCTTTACCGAGCACCTCGGTGTCGACTCCATTAATATCGATTTTACTTTCGGCGGTTATATTGTAAACATTGGCAGCTTTTGCCCTGCAAATACTGAGGCTATTTTGGGTAATATTGACGTTAAAGCCCTGGCTCAAAATTTCGCGGCCTATCATGATGTCGTAATTTAGATAGCCGTCGGTAAGGATGTGGAAAATTATCTCCAACGCAAAATCATTAATACGTACTATGGATGCAATTTGAGACGTACAATTAATACGGTGATTTCCTATCCCTCGCATTACTACTACGTCGGTCGTTCTTTTGCCGGAAAATTTCGAGGCTACGGACTCTTTGATTAGCGAACATTCGGCTCCAGAATCGAAATAAAACGAGAACGACTCACCCAGATGGCTTAATTTACCAGTTGAAGACTCCACCACGCAGGAGTTGACTCGACGTTCGTTATCGGGGTTGCGGTTTGTTTTCTGCAGCAGCGGGCAGTTGAGTGCGATGTGGCCCTCTCCGCGACACTTGAAGCATGACACCTTGGACGATCCAGCCGGTCGGCTTTTCTCCTGGCGTCGTGCAGTCTCCTGTCTCTCGGTTCTCATTCTCGTACGACACTCCGCTATCTTATGCCCGGGAATACCACAGTGACGACACTTGATCCGGGGGTCAGGTAGCTTCTGCCGTTTAACTTCGGGGCCCGTTGATGGATTTCCTGACGAAGGCGCCAGCCTCTTCTTCGCGTAGTGGAAAGCATTCATTTCCGTCAAAAATTGGTCCAGAGTCTTGATGTCGCTTGTAAGCGCTAGTTTCTCGACACGTTCGTCGCGCAGACTCAGGTGATGAAGAACGGTGGCGATACTTCCTTAGGTTCCGCACCCGCCTCTTGCTCTTTCAATTGACTCACGATGGCCAGAAGCTGCTCGGTAATTGTAGACGGTGGTGATCCCACTTCTGATGTCGGGTTGACGTTAGGGGCGTATAATGAATCTTCACCAGTGTTGTTCATGGTTGTCGCACAGATATTTATTACACAAGTATGGCTGATACAAAATTGACAAACGGACGCGGTAGCTGGACGCTAATGACAATGGCCCTAAGTTCGATATAGCGAATCCACGGTCAACGGGATAACGAATATACTTTGCTTCAAAGTCTAAGTCGGACTCAACTTACTACTCGCGATACTAGGAACGCTTGATTGACTCTTAGCTAATCAGATTGCCAGAAAAGAATGACTTTCCGTCGCGACGACGCTGCAGAGGAAAACTATGATGGGGTGTGCCTAAGGGCACGAGATCGTCGGATTCGTCAAAGAAAGCCTCCACTCGGAGGATGAGGGAAATAGGCGCTGCTGTTAATTGGTCAATTTCTATGTTGGCGGTTGGAAAAGGATGCTAGCCGCCCTAGAGAGAGAGTTCCTAGCAGGCAACGTCGTACGTGACCAAATCAGGCTTTCCCGTAACTTCCCGCAATAGGTGACAGATTTACAGGCTGATGGAACAAAGACTGTTTGTCAATCTGAAGGACTTTAGTTAACTAGGTCCTAAGATTTGTAACGGTTCCTCAGGCTATCTGAACATAAACTGTAAACGATGCATCGGCATCTGGCGATCATCTGGCCCAAAGAATGGGGTCTGTGTGTGGCGAGCTGCGGGGCCGCTGGAATGTCTTATTGTCAAGTGTCTGTACTGCCAATTCTTTAAAGGAAAGCTATGTTACTTTATGTCTCTGTTATGTGAAACGTTCATCCCGTGACCGTGGCTACGCTCGGCGACCGGTTGTCGCCTCGAGCCTAAACTCATTGTCTCAAGTTTCGAATGACTGTGTCTGGGTTATTTCGTAAATGCTACAGTATTGAGGCTTTTCCAAATAATTCCAACGGGGGGGAACCCGGTGTCCTTTCATCTCCGACATATATATAAAATAAAAAAAATATATAAAATATATAAAATAATAAAATAAATATATATATAAAATATATATATATAATTGTTAAAAATAAATAACTTGTGAAACACGACAGCATTTGAGGAATGTGTAATCGGTTTCAAGTAGGAATTTCGTGACGAAAAACCTGTGATGAATTTGACAAGCACGCACGTTTGCCTTTTATCATGTACAAGGATGAACGAAATTGAACAAAGTTCTTGCACGAGACAACTGTCAGTGGCCGTTGCTCGGCGACTAATTAAAAATGTTTGTTCGATATACTGGCACTGAAACGTGTTATTGGCGAATCTGTCATCGGTGCAAGCAACCACCGACGAAGAAAAACACGAAAGGAGAGAGGATAAAAAAGAAGGAAAAATAATTGGAACGTAGTCGCGTGTAAAAATGACACGCGCATCGAGCGAAATTCGTTGCGTTCAACTTTCCGGTTTTAATGAACGAAAGTAATGGGAAAATGTTTAATTGGAACGAGGAAAATTAAAAATCCTCGATAGCCATCCAAGTGCCAGATACAACAATTTGCTCGATATTATATGACGTTTGTTAATGCTACGAGTATTTTCAAAATATCTTTAATGAAAACCACTTTTATTACGTTTTTAATCAAATTATTTCTCCTTGTCTGCCTCTTTATCTATGGATTTTCTAACTTTTCATCCTCTGGTAAACCAAACGTAACTGCAGGTGTCCTATAGTCGTCAGACTATAACCTCATCTAACCTCATCTACCTCGTACGATGAAGAAAATATAAAACGATAGTCTGGAATATCTAGCAAGAAAATTCTACAATGTAGACAATTTTCCTACAGAACAAATGCAACTTACAATCAATTGCATAGACTACGGAGAATTTATTAAAAATAGAAAGCGTCTTTAACTAAAGACGGAGCAGTAACATTGATGTTACGCCCAGAGGCCATTATAGGCCGTGTTCCTAACCGTCTCCCATGCTACTACGGTGTCGTAGACAGATCGTATTACATTACAGGCCAGCGAGATATACACAAAGTAGGATAAGCGCATAGTTCTGCTTGTTGTCAAGCAGCGAGTTCTAAAAACATCGATTCGCCCTCGGTCCGTTATTTTATCTACACAAAAAAAGTGACGACGTGATCATAAGCGCGAACGGTTGCGTGGCCCGAGCGTGGTGGGGGTCGTTTCTCAGAGAAAACAAAGGACAAAATCGAAGGGCAGTCAGTGGCAAATGAGAATTCAAACCGAATGCATCGAGAGGTTCAGAGAAATAAAATCGAGGTCGCTTAGTCAAACGAATACATCGAGAAATAACATAAACTCGAGTCGAATTGTAATAATAAACTAGTTGTATCATCGTTAAACCATTTGTTACGTGTCAAATATAATTTTAAATATTGTTAAAAATAGAAACTCATATTAACCCTGTTAATTCAGTGTTACAATCATTCGAATTGCCTCTGATCGAAAAAGGGGAACGACTGGTTCGCGGCGTCGACTATCGGAATCACAACGAGAATTTACGCCCGTCGCTGACGCGTTTCCTCGCGAACGGTCGTAACAATTGAGATTCCCAATTTCGATTAAAATTAAATAATCAGAAGAATAAAAGTGAATTGCAAGATAAGAACCCGAAGAAAGTACAAATTTCGAACAAAAGGACTTTCAGATAAAAAAGGTAACCTTTCCTTAGTCTTTCTAACCTCCAATGCCAAGTGGCTGCGTCAGAAGAGGAAAAAAAATTCAATAACGTGGGAATAAAACGTTCGCGGGGGACTTGCAGTAAATATCGCGTTTCGAAAGAGAAGAACGGACAGAAAAGTGGAAGAAGCGAGTAGCGAGAGGGACGAGTTTTCGATAGAAAATCGCTATCATCGTCTTTTACCGGCACTTCATCAGAGTCGGATGATCGGTCTGACGCTTGGAACCGCGTTGGAAACGCGAGATGCGAAATGGCGATATGCATGTGGAAGTAAGGAACGCCGAGTCTGGCCCCGAAACGACGCTGGATAATTAGAAAGTTTATCTGAGGAGAGATCTCGTCTCGTAATCTTATTCGCATTAATTATTTTCCCTGCGCGCTTCGGATCTGATTAAGACGGGCCCGCCCCTCGTCCCTCGGCGCCCTCGTCGAAAAATGTCGAGGAAAAGAGGAGAATCCCGGACCGGGGCGCTCGTCGACGACAAGAATAAAAAGTCAGACGGAAGGAGGGAAAAAAGGAGGGCGAAGGTTGGAAGGAGTTCAAGGGGCGAGAAGATAAAATGTGCGGAGGAAGAAGCGCACGAAGTAAAAAAGGAGGGGAGAAAGGAAGAGAAAAAGAGAGGGAAAAAAGGAGGATTGAAATAAAAGGATGGCGGGGAGGAAAGTTTCGTGGAAAAAGCCTGCACGGAAGTTATCCGCTGTCGCGGAGAGTGGGAAGAAAATGCTGAAGGAGAAAGAGCGAGGCAAGGACAAGGTCGATGAGAAATTTACGAGATGTACGAGTGGAAAACGAATTTTTAACGGTCGCCTCTAACAATGGAAATTTCGCCTACGGTCACGTGAGTATTTTGTCTCTCTGTGTCTTGTAATCTATTTTTACAATTTCACGAATCATTAGAAAGAGAAATTTCCTCCATTTTCTTCTAATCTTTCTTTGAAAAGTCACTTCATACGGCAACATTTTTTGCACCCGGTATACAATGAACGTTACGAAAGCAATAGCTGGGAGAATTTTTGTAGGTTATATTGGCCTAGCAACTAAGTGATTGCGGTTTTTATCACTAGGTGGCATTGACAAATTCCGCAGTCACTTAGTTGCCAATCAGTTAAACGTCGTATTCCTGTTGTTAGTGATTTTGTTATACGATCTTTATACCATACGTCGAAATATTGTACAATCTTGCTCTACTTGTCTTTGATTGCGAACAGAGTTAATTTAAGTTTCTAGTATTTCGTGGTTTGATTAGAACGTAGGTTTTTGGCTTATAATGGCGCGCTTCCGGTTCTTAGTGAACCTAAGGACACTGGGTTTTCACTGAAACTCGGTTTTCTGCGTTTGAACTTCGAGTTTATGCTGGTTGCTGGTAGATTACATGAATTGATTATTTGCAACGTGTTTTGCAACGTGGACAATACGCGAGTCTTGAATACGTCAAGAACTATGATATTTGGCAATAGCTTTGGTTTTGTTTTATATTATAATTTTTATAATTATACGAGCATTGTTTTAACGCGACGAAAAGTCAGAAAACAATGTTGAGTTTGTAATTATTTACGGCACTGTGTAATACCATTCAACAATTCTTAACACCCTGCGTAAGCGTAACAATTGTTTAACTGTTGGCAAATTCGCGTCTTACGTATTTGATGCGGTATCCTATGAAAATGTTAAATGAAACTGTTAAATAAAACAGTGAAGAAAACAATGAATACTACAAACAACATGTTACTACAAACAACATGTTTTTAGGCTACATGCGTGAACAATACCAAACCGTTGTCTATATATTAAATATAATATCAGACGCTCGGAAAGTTCGTGCGGATTTTTAAGCAATTTAATAAATTGAGGAGTTTTTCTTAGTACCTGTTCATCGGGAAAATTGTTCTCACGCTAGAAAACTAGAAATATCTAATTCTTTTCAATTTCTAAGATAAATAAATAATTTCTGATACATTATTACACATGTTAAATGCTGTTAGAAAAGTTCATTCCGATTTTTGAGCAATTTAATAAATTGATAAATTTTTCTTAGTACCTGTTCATCGGGAAAATTGTTTTCACGCTAAAAAACTAGAAGTATCTTTAAATACAATTTCCAATCTAAATAAATAATTTCTGATACGATATTACATATGTTAAATGGTACTCAGAAAATCCGTTCCGATTTTTGAGCAATTCATTAATTTGATAAATTTTTCTTAGTACCTGTTCATCGGGAAAATTGTTTTCACGCTAAAAAACTAGAAGTATCTTTAAATACAATTTCCAATCTAAATAAATAATTTCTGATACGATATTACATATGTTAAATGGTACTCAGAAAATCCGTTCCGATTTTTGAGCAATTTATTAATTTGATAAATTTTTCTTAGTACCTGTTCATCGGGAAAATTGTTTTCACGCTAAAAAACTAGAAGTATCTTTAAATACAATTTCTAATCTAAATAAATAATTTCTGATACAATTTTACACATGTTAAACACTGCTCGGAGAGTTCGTTCCCATTTTTGAGGAACTTGGTGGACCTAAAAAATTCCATTGAAACATTTTTCGCCGAAAAACCCGGGAGATTCTGTGGGGATGGTATATTCGAGTCGCGTGAAAGGTGAAGAAAGGTTTTGGAAGAAAATGGCGACTATAGAATTCGACAAACGTATATAGAATCGAAATGTAAGTAGGAGGAACGAACTTTGGAATCTTCTGGATCATTCGAAAAATACGCGGCAATTGAAGCTGTATGCTGGTCAGATAGTATGGTCCTCAAAGCGTTAACAGTCGGCGTTACTTTGATCTGGAAACAAGTCAGCTTCGACGAGCCATCAGAGTTTGCCAATTGAGTGTCGAAGAACAGAACGAGAGGATTTCTGTAATCGATGAAAATCGAAGAAATAAGATTGACAAAACGAAATTGCGGAGAAGTTGTGGGCGGAGGGGTGGGGGCGGTTTTCCCGGAAGAATAGCGCGACACGACGGAGCAAATTGATAAAAGCGGGCGGTTTAACAATGAAAAAATGGAATTGGCGAGGAGACGAAGCGGGGAAAAGAAAGAGAGGGAGAAAAGTGGAAAAGGAAACTTGCTCCTCAACTTTTCACTTTCAGCTCTTGTCTCGCCGGCAGCAACTGACGTCGTTTCGTTTATTAATCGCCTCGATCCTGCAACAGCCGAACGTAAAACTTGCAGCTACGCAATTTGTCACGAGGACGAAGCTTCCATTAAAATTGACGAGGCGATGACTGACTCTGCAAAGAGCTAACTTCTCAATTAAATCGCGGCGAATCGAGAAGTTGGCAAATAACCCAATGAACGCTATAGCACTGCCGTTCGTGCGGCTATGTTTTGTCAATGAAGTAACGAAAGAGTAATTAACGTGAAATATTACGTCGCCTTATGAGTCTTGTCACTTTTTTTCGCCGAGAATTTGACGCCGTGAAATTGAAGAACGTTGCTACTGGCAAAATCGAAGAATTTTGATGTTTTGTTGCAGAATGCTCTACGTATCGATGAGAATACTGTTGCAAAGAATTTAGCTGGAATTTTATGCTTCTAGATTGTTATTGAAGCGCTAGAAGATGATGTCACAACGTAGCATCTGTAGAAAGAAATATTAGTGTTAATGAGCAATTAGTTAATTGTTTCTTGGCTTTTGTCTCTATGACGTCGTCTAAGTCTAAATGGATGGAACATGGGACGAATTGGTCGACTTAACAGCTAAATTCTGCTTTGCGATTCTTCTTTTCCTTTGCGAATAGCGAGTGCCACACACAGGCTTTTTTACTGCTATATTTTTCTTTGTCATCAATTTGGATGAGATTAACGCACAAGCTACTTTTCCTGCCCTTGAGGAACTTGTTTCTTTGTATTTATAGCATTTCCTATAAAACAAAAAATTAATAACAAAATTATAAACAAATATGTAACATGCAACCACGTGGTGGTTGGGCTATTATAGTTAACAACAAAGACACCTAAGCATACTGTTCCATCGTAAATGAGAGAAATAGGTTTATTAAAACAATCGATAATTAACATAAAGTTTACTGCATGGTGCTATTATTTATGTTAATTGTACAGAAGCCAGCGATTTCTTTTATCAGAAAAGCTTGCAGTTGTTAATTCCGGAAAAATTTGGGGAAAAATGGATTAAAAATTCCAATATTAAAAAATCCCATAAATCCGAGTGGGTCACGGTTGGTCGACCGAAAAAATCGGACAAGATTTCCATTATTTTTCCTTCTTCTGTACGTATTTGTCTGAATTCTCTAATTCTTAAAACGCGATAAAACGAGTCCGTGTTATGCGAGGGATATTTGTATTTATTTTCAATGGCTAAATAAATAATTAAAAATATTGTACGTGGAAGCATTCAGAACGAAAGTTCTTTCTTGATCTGGCAATTTCTTTTGAAACGATAACGCTTCTGTTCCCTTGACAAGGATAATTCATCGACCTAGCATTTTCTATTATTTACAATCGATATCTCCGATCACCCCTTTCGAGATAGCAGTAAAATTTCATTTTTCTGTGCGTTTTTCTGGGCTGGCCTCGAAACGTTAACACGATTCTGAGACACGTCTATCGAGAAGAATGATCGATTGCCCTACCAACGCGATTTCCCGAAATAACTTCCACGATTTAATATCTTACAATCAATCAAGATTATCTTTACATTTTCATGCTACATCAATACATACACTTTATCAAATTTTTCCAAAAACGATTGTACATCAAAATTTCATAAAAGTATTCTACTAGGCAATCAATCAATCAATTATTATTATTATTATTATCATTATCATTATCATCATCATTATTGTCATTGTCATTGCTATAGCCACTGTCATTGCCACTGTCATTGCCATTGCTATTGTTACTGCCATTGCCATTGCCATTGCCATTGCCATTGTCATTGCCATTATCATTGCCATTGCCATTGCCATTGTCATTGCCATCGCCATTGCCACCGCCATTGCCATCGCCATTGTCACCACCATTGCAACCGCCATTGCCACTGTCATTGCCATTGCCATTTTCATTTTCATTGCCATTGTCATTGCTATTGCCATTGCCATTGTCATTGCCATTGCCATTTTCATTTTCATTGCCATTGTCATTGCTATTGCCATTACCATTGCCATTGCCATTGCCATTGCCATTGCCATTGCCATTGCCATTGCCATTGCCATTGCCATTGCCATTGCTATTTTCATTTTCATTGCCATTGTCATTGCCATTGTCATTGCCATTGCCATTGCCATTGCTATTTTCATTTTCATTGCCATTGTCATTGCCATTGCCATTTTCATTTTCATTGCCATTGCCATTGTCATTGCCATTATCATTGCCATTGCCATTGCCATTGTCATTGCCATCGCCATTGCCACCGCCATTGCCATCGCCATTGTCACCACCATTGCAACCGCCATTGCCACTGTCATTGCCATTGCCATTGTTAGTGCCATTGGCATTGCCATTGGCATTGCCATTGTCATTGCCATTGCCATTTTCATTTTCATTGCCATTGTCATTGCTATTGCCATTGCCATTGTCATTGCCATTGCCATTTTCATTTTCATTGCCATTGTCATTGCTATTGCCATTGCCATTGCCATTGCCATTGCCATTGCCATTGCCATTGCCATTGCTATTTTCATTTTCATTGCCATTGTCATTGCCATTGTCATTGCCATTGCCATTGCCATTGCCATTGCTATTTTCATTTTCATTGCCATTGTCATTGCCATTGCCATTTTCATTTTCATTGCCATTGCCATTGTCATTGCCATTGCCATTGTCATTGCCATTGCTATTGCCATTGCCATTGTCATTGCCATTGCCATTGCCATTGTCATTGCCATTGCCATTGCCATTGTTATTGCCATTGTCATTGCCATTTTTATTGCCATTATCATTGCCATTGCTATTATCATTTTCATTGCCATTGTTATTGCCATTGCCATTTTCATTGTCATTTTCATTTTCATTGTCATTGTCATTGTCATTGTCATTGCCATTGTTATTGCCATTGTCATTGCCATTTCCATTGCCATTTCCATTGCCATTGCCATTGCCATTTTCATTTTCATTGCCAGTGTCATTGCCATTATCCTTATCATTGTTATTGTTCTACATTCTATTTGTAATAGCTTTGAAGAACTTAAAATCATTCAAGTCCGTCGCTCGTATTACGAAATCAGAAGAAACATTAATCAAGCGTTGCGAATAAATGATCGACGTTACGTCATAATCTCGCAGATAAATTCAAATTGTGCTTTTAAGGCGCTTTTTCAAAAATTGCAAGTAACAAGGTTGTATTACGTTTAATATTACATATCGTTTAAAGACACAGAATGGCAAAGTTCAAGTTTCGTATCGAGTGCTACAAGAATTTCAACAATTACAAGTTTCATGTTCTACGTACGCTGATAACGTTGAAACTGCGTTTCGTTGATTTCAGCAGCTTTGAAATTTCAAAAACAATTCAGAAACTATAACACACGAGTATACATTATCATTTATTGTTTCTACATATTTGTCGTTTCCATAATTCTCGAAACTCGCGAATCCCCAAACAAGTTTCAATTTCGTTGGGAAATTTCGGGAAAATACCGACGACAGCCACAAAGTAGAAAAGAACAGAAAAAGCGAAACAGCTAACTTTCCACGCATTTTACTCCACTCCTTCCTTCGTTTAACAATTAAATTCGTTTAACCTCGTGCAACCATAAAATTCATTTCAGGCGACGTCGTAAACCACAAAACGTATCCCCAAACGCAGTCACTTTGTCGAGGTACGCGTTCGATGTAGAAAGTTCTGAACGACGAAACTGAGAGGAGAACGCGGCCAAATGATAGCTTCATAACTTAGAACTTCTCGTTGTCTTACGCATAGGACGAGGAATTCGTGACGAAAGCTGAGCAGGAGAAGGGAATTCATGGAATTCCGTTGGGGAAGTGCATAGCTACAAAAAGCTTGTCCTTGGTCGTGCGACCGTGTCTCTCTTTCTCTCTCTCTCTCTCTGAAGCCTTGAAACGGGAAACAGCCGCGTTCCAGCTCGCGTGAGAACCAACCTTAAAGCTGCGAGCTTAAGTGCACCGGATTTCGAGTCGCGTCTCGTTCGCGAAACAGCCGATGCTTTGAGGCAACGTACAGAGGACAGCGGATGCTGTAAAAATACGAACGCGTGACGCAACGCCACCCTGTGACCGTGGAACCATCCTCTTCGTCCCTTGGTCCTCCTCCTCCTTGTTCTACTACATCGTCTCCTCTTGCTTCTCTCTCTCTCTCTTTTTCTATTTTCCTGTTCCGCCAGTCTTATCTTTCACGTTTGCGGCAACGTGAATTATACCGGCCGAAAGCGTTCATTCGTCCACATCGAGGATCGAAAGTCGGACGAGCTTGCACCCTCGATTTTAATTATCGCGTCCGGCGAGGATCTTATCGCCGCTCGGGTTCGCGTGGAAACGGACGGCGGTTCTGCCGTGTTATTTATTTCGCGCGTATTTCACCGCTCGCGCGTTCCTTTCCTCTAGAGGCGCGCGTTTCTCTATTCGACGCGATGGTGCATTCGAATGTTCATGCAAGCGCCGGAACCGGTTGCTTTGCGTCTCACACCCGACGACTTTGCGATGGCGCGTCGAAGCGTTTAATGGAAATTCTAATACTCGATCCGCTCGAATCATCAGGCGTCGCTCGTGTCGTACTCGAGCAGAACGCACGTAGAAATCGTTCGTCACAGTGATCGGCTTCTAATTTCCAACCGATTCTTCCCGCCTCAAGCTTTGCTTCTCGCTGGCGACTTATTTCACGCTCGCGTACCGAGAGACACGAAGTCGGTGAATGCGAGAAATAAAGCGGTCCGATAAATGAATCAACGAATCTCGTCTTTGTTTGTCCCTTGCGGCTGCAGTTCTGCAATTTTAACCTCTTAACTCGTATCGTTGAGTCATCGGGGATCTTGAAAATCTGGCGTTGAATTGCTCGATGTTGGAATTTTGAAATCGATTTAAATCCAGTGCTACGCTACTGTACCGCGATAGAGATTCACTTGGAAATAGCGAAAAAAGGGAAACATACAAATGCAAGGAATGTAAGAAGCAGGTTGTCAATTATCTTGACCAGTTAGCTGTTGCGACCTCTTCGAGAAGCATGTATCTAACATGTGTCGTAAAACGTAAGCAATGACGAGTATACTCGTCACAGCACGAAGTATTGTTATTTCTTCATGACGAGTATATTCGTCATAGCGCGAAGTATTGTTATTTCTTCATGACGATTACACTCGTCACGGCGAGAAGTATTGTTATTTCTTCATGACGAGTATATTCGTCGCAGCGCGAAGTATTGTTATATCTCCATGACAATTATACGCGTCAAAGAACCAAATATCTCTATTTCTTCATAGCGAGTATACTCGTCACAACGCAAAGTATTGCCATTTCTTCGTGACGAGTATATTCGTCACAGCGCGAAGTATTGCTATTTCTTCATAACGAGTACACTCGTCGCAACGCCAAATATCGCCATTTCTTCGTGACGAGTATACTCGCCAAAACAAAAATATTTCATGTCTTCCTGCCATTCGTATTACGGTGCACGTATAAAGAAATTGATTTTCAACATGTTGAATAATTTTTGCCGTCACTGACTAAGCACACGCACTCATTTTTCGTAATACTAATTAAAGCAATAAAAACCTTCCTAGTGATTGTCACTAATACTAGCGAAATTCCCATGCTATAGTAATAAGCAAATGATACAAAAATGTAAATATAGATAGAAACAAGTAGGAACGTTGATGAAAGAAAATTAAAAAAGGAGAAAAAAGAATTTCTCATAATGACCCGATGTTTTCGGTCTGAAAATGTTACCAGAACATGATTTTTCGTAATTTTTGTTAGGAAGCCATATTACCCTCACTTTTGTACGAATTCCAACAATGATTATTTTTACCGGATGGATTTCGGATATGGAAATTAAATATTTTAGATTTATTTTCATAAAACACGACAACTTCAATTAAATCGCTCTTTTTTTTTATTCTCACTGTCATCCCGGACAACCTCGTTAGTTCACCAACACCTTTAAATTATTAATTGAATTTTAAAGAAAAAATATAAAAATAGGAGAAGGCCATACCACCGTCCTTTCCTCTAATATTTTTCCAGTGCGTAACCAAAAACAAGTAAACTTTAGTTCCATCAATTAATCGTGCAGTGACTGTAAGCTGAAGAATATGAAGTTGAAGATATCCACGTTGCTCCATTCTTAAACAATTTGAACTGTTCGAAGAGTTGCTATTTCACGTTTATACAGTTTACGAGCTCGATATCCCGCGCTATGTCTACAAATGATTTTCCAATATCGCGCGCGATTCTACGGCCAAGTGCATACTTGCACAGTCGATCAGAAAAATATTACAGGGAAAGAACGACTTTTAAGTGATAAACGGCATGGGCGAGCGCATAATCAGACCAAAGTAGAACGAGAACGATTTTGGTCGGACATCATCGCGTACCGCCATCTGAAGCATGATCGAAGAACTATAAAGACCGCTTGTCGGAGCGGGAGTTTTCTTTTTTCTATTCTATCGATTTTATACGATAAAACGTTGCAACTTTTTCGCCTGTACTTGATTTTCACGGTACAGTAAATTCTACAAAATACGATGTATAGGAAAAATAAACAAATCGTTATACGTTATCTTTGCTCGCAAGGAATATACGCGGCAGATAATATTATTGTACGAAGCTCTGCGTTTTGGTTTCGTAACTCTTTTTTATCGTAGAATTGCTATCACGTTGCGGCACACGTTTCATTTCTCAGTTTATTGCAAGATGTTTGCGTGATCGTTAGCGTTTACAAAGCAAATATCGATGATTTCATCTGGAGTTTTGCGTGGGCCGTTGTTTTGCACCGCTGCTTCCGCTTATTTCAATAATTTCTTAGCTACGGAACATCAATATTTTGCTGACGTCTGTAAGAAAAAAAAGTGTATTCAGTCGTAAGAAATATCGATTCAAGTAGAAACTATACTACAGATTACACGATAAAACACAAGGCGGAATAATGTTGGAATACTAAACGTCGCTGGTAAACATTGGTATGTAATTTGATGGATTTCACGGAATAGAACGGTGACGATAACTGCTTGATTATAACTTTACTGATTACATCATTAATAACACATGCTTAGAGCAGGCACAGTAATTCAAAAATTCCCATCTTTGGTACAGTGGCTACGAAAAATATTTCCATACCGTATTTATTATCCTACCTGCTTGCCTTTATGGTATTTATATTATCTGTACTATGCTTACAATATTTTAATTAGATGCAATTATACAGAATGCAGTTGAATTACGCGTAAAAGCGGCTACGGCGTGATTCCTTCTGGAAAAACAAGAAAAATATATAGAATAAAATTTTTTCATTGTTGACAAAGTTTTTGAGAAAATCGAGTTTGAAAATTTATCGAGTCAGGTCAGGTCCACGTTTTTGTAGCCAAAGAGCAGCCTATTTCGTAATATACTAATAATAATTACAATAATAATATTAGTAATATAATACTAATTAATATATACTACTATCTATTGAGTTTGCAACTAAGTGATTTTGTCAATACCATCTAATGAGTGTGTACAGTACAATATGTATTATACAAAGTGATATATGTAATACATATTATATTACATGTTAGTACTTTGTATAGTATATATTATGCAAGTGACAAAGTACAATTTGTTATACAAGTTATTTGTTATACAAGTAACTAAAAAGAAAATGTTTAGCATTATAATATAATTAGCAATTTACAATAAATTGTATAACATGTATTGTACAGTACAATGGATTTGCACAATGTATATTATACAAAGTGATACATATATAATACATATTATATTACATGTTAGTACTTTGTATAGTATGTATTATACAAGTAACAAAGTACAATTTATTATACAAGTTATTTATTATACAAGTTATTTATTATACAAGTGACTAAGAAGAAGATGTTTAGCATTATACTATAATTAGCAATTTACAATAAATTGTATAACATGTATTGTACAGTACAATGTACTTGTACAATATGTATTATACAAAGTGATACATATGTAACACATATTATATTATATGTTAGTACTTTGTATAGTATATATTATGCAAGTGACAAAGTACAGTTTATTCTACAAGTTATTTGTTATACAAGTAACTAAGAACAAAATGTTTGGCATTATACTATAATTAGCAATTTACAATAAATTGTATAACATGTATTGTACAGTACAATGGATTTGCACAATGTATATTATACAAAGTGATACATATGTAACACATATTATATTATATATTAGTACTTTGTATAGTATATATTATACAAGTAATAAAGTACAATAACTAAGAACAAATTGTTTAGTATTATATTATAATTAGCAATTTACAAGGAATTGTATAATATGTATTGCACAGCACAATATATTTGTACAATGTATATAATACAAAGTGATACATATAATACGTATTATATTATACATTATTACTCTGTATAGTATATATTATACAAGTAGCAAAGTACAATAACTAAGAACAAAATGTTTAGCATTATACAATAATTAGCACTTTACAATAAATTGTATAACATGTATTGTACAGTACAATGTACTTGTACAATATATATTATACAAAGTGATGTTGGCAACTAAGTGATTGCGGATTCTGTCAATACCACCTAATGACAAAATCCGCAATCACTTAGAATACAAACCCAATACAAACTTAATAATAATATAATAATAACTGTAATAACTTGTACATAATGACGATGGATACAGCGAGAGAACGTTATCCTTTCGTTCTCCTCTTATTTTCCCACGTATAATCACCAACTGATCGGTCGTGACACGACCTTTTGGCACGCCCTGTATACCCTGCAACATCCTTTGCGCTTGTGCCATGAATTGAAAAATCTCACGATCGTCGATCTTCCTCCATGGGAAATTTCACTTCGCAAAGGCGATCGAACTGAAAAGCCTCTTTATCAGAAGCTATCGAGTCGTATCGTATCGCGGCAGCTTCTCCGAGCGTAACGTTATCGCGTGCGCTCCGCGATGCCGTGCAACGGCCAAGTAAGTCGAAATTTCGGAACAATGTATCGCTGGGATTCACGGCAGAGATCAGAGATGGCCCGGTTCTCGCCATTTCGATCCTCGGATCGTCTCAAACAGAAGAATAAAGAAAAAGGGAGAGAGAAAGAGAGCCAAATACGGGCGCGACACGGTCCGCTCCACAAAGGCGGCGCATTTCGTGCCTCGACTTCGTTTTTCCCCGGTGCAGGGCAGATCGAATAACGCGAGACGTGACTCCGAAGATTGCATTTCCGCGAGATGAAAACTGCAGAAATAGGGATAAGCGGGCGTCGCTCGTGCGAATAAACCGTCGGGGCGTGCGTGAATTCAAATAAACCTCGCCGAGAAAGCGATATGACGTGCTCGAACGGAGTGCCGATGATATTACCGTAGCCTTCCTTCGCCTCGGCAACGATTGGAAATAAAGTCGGCCTCTGGCAATGGCAAGGGACGCGAGCCTCGCCTCCGGATTATATCGCAGGAGCCGCGGCTCCACAGACGCTGAATTAAGAGCCTCGCGATATTTGAAAACGCCGCAATACGGTGAATTAAGGCAGCTGATATTCGAATCGTGGAAGGTAAGAGACGCCGTGGAAGTGTTCCGTTTGGCTGACGTACAGTGGTTGGGAAAAACATCGTCGCGAATATTTTTATATATTTCTTTTTTGTCAAATTTTTGCAGACAGTGCGTACCGCTGGATGTAAAAGTATCTTTGAGTATTCGATCTTTAGGAACGCGTCAGCTCTGAAAATTCTTCACAGCGCGCCTGGAACGCTGCTCTCCCATCCGCAGTGCTTTCCAGGTAACGCGTGTCGTCTGCATTGAGTGGATTTAACGTAGTTTTCTACGTCCCTTTTGCCGCAAAACTGCATAGCTCGTTCCCATCTCTTGCCGCGTAATTGCCACACGGTGCTAACATCCCAAGGATTATTCACCTTGGGCCAACGTTGATTCGTAGGTGGTGCCATATTAGCGTACAAAATTGCAAACCATTGCCATTGACCGGCCAGAGGTTCTTCAGCTTGTTAAGCGTACTGCTTCCATTTGGGGCTTTTGGGAGTTTCCCAATTTTCCACGCATCCTTACACGGGACCAATTACGCTTCCAGTGGTTACATTAATCGCGTTTGCAGACACGCTAGTATTTATTAGCAGTTATGGCATTTCAGAAAAATGCTAGAAACGCAGTGCACGTGATCTTTTGATACCTCCACAACATTTGTCACGTGTTATTCTTGCCTATTGCAATTGTTTGTTCTTTTATGTTACTATAAATTGTTCTTTTCGTTTCAAATAATTAATAATAGTGATAATAAATGGTATGAAATTTAACATAACTTGGACCCAATTAATTGTTGCTGTGATGAATATAATAAAACCTGGGGAGTTTTAATGTGTTCCGAATAAAACACAGTGGAGTCTCGATTATCCAACGTGACGTGGGCCGAACCTACCGCGGATAATCGAAAATTCGAACTGCTTAACTGTTTAATAGATTGAAAATGTCTTAATAAATAATATCTGACTGCTTACATTTCTTTTAGGATAAATTTTTGAAAAAAACATGCTGTTATGGCGAAGCTGAAAGTACCTCGGATAATACGAAGCTTCGGTTAAACTGGTCTCGCATAAGCAAGGCGCCAGTGTGCCTCATATTGCGAGAAGGAGAATTTCGTATGACTTTTTTATTAATACTAAATATTGGCAACTAAGTGATTGCAAAATCAGAAATCCGCAATCACTTTGTTGCCACGACAATAAGAATGAGTTTCGAGTGACGGAGATGCGTGAAACGACTGCGATAGAAAGTACGACTGATCGTGTTTTTTGCCTCTAGTCCTCGTACATTATCTGTACGTAATGATTTACGAAAGAATTCGAACAGTGTAGCCTTTATTATTACATTCTATTGAGATATGTGTAATTTTGTGTGCTACGTTAGATCAGCCGCGTAGTAGTGACACACGTATATGAGTATGGGTGCGTTGGAGTATGTGCGTGAACAGCATCTCGTAAAATAAAAGAATGCAACTGTTCCGTCGATAAGGAAGGTGGCGAGACAAAGAGAGTGCTGAGACGCGTGCAAATTGTATCGACGAATATCTTGTCAATCGCATATCAAATAAATCTGAAACTATTTTTATATCAATTCTAAGTGTATTCTAAGTGTTCCTATACATTTATTTCTGCGATTAAGATGCACAATTCTCAACACATACATTATGATCGTATTGATTTTATCGATAAAGTCTGAAATCAATCTGAACATGTAATACATAAAGATTGTAAGATATTTGGTACAAGTTTATATTTTGCAGACATATTTCATTTATTATAGTGTTATTTATAATGGTATTTATAATAATACATTATTATGTATAATACTAATTTCTTATATTTATTATCTTATCTTATAATTATAATTTCTATAATTTTAAATTTAATTATAATTTCTATAATTTTAAATGTAATTAAATTTCTATAATTCTATAATTTCTGTAATCTTAATAATTATAATTTCTCATAATAATAACACAAATATTTGAGCAGTCGATTTTATATATTGCACTATAATTTATTGTACGAATAAACCTGGATATTTTCAATGGGACTTTCACACGTTTTGCAACAAATGTCTTACAACTCCATACACATTTTCAAGCTGGTTGCAAATTTTACCGATCACGACAGTCGCGTCTCGTTATAACGTCAATGAAATCTCGAAATTCTTCCATACGACGCATACAGTATCGATATGAAAATTTTGTACGATAAGTGTTCCGATACTTTCGTGTAATCGAATTATCTAATCTGTCAGAAATAGATCGGCGTGTTGGAAAATATAACAACTATAGCGGCAACCGGTTGCAAGCTGATAAAAAGGCAATTCTATTCTCGTATAAAGTCAAATCAGCTAACGTTGTGCACTGAATTTGAACAGATATGCAAATGCAACGCGTTAATTGCACTTCTTTCGCCACTATTTTACGCTGGTAGAGTCGTCAGACTGCTCTGTTTGTATTTCATCCGGTGATTAGCTACAAATTGACCGTTAAAGAGTTAGCCTGCGTGGCGAGATACGCAGCCACGAATTATTCACAGTGTTTTACTTTCGAAACTTCGCGACACTTAAGCTGCTTGGATGAAATGAAGTTGCGTCGCGTGTAACCGCGAATCGTTGACAGGCTGCAATTAACTTTTCTAGAACGCGATATCCTTAGAACAAAGTTTCAGGCGAATACACTGCACACATTTCAGACTATTTAACCCTTTGCGCTGGAAGTTTTGTTTGATTACGAGGAAAGAAATTCCAATGAGTTACAATTTCTTATTATAATACAAAAGTTCAAAGACTGATAATTATAATTGCTATGGGTAGGTTGTTATTTTATACTGTTATGTAATCTACATATATAATATACTATACATATACTACATGCAAGTGTCTAACATATATATACTAACATATAATATACAATAGTATATTATTGCAATTATTATATTACTATTTATTTATTTTACTTATTTTATTATTATATATCATACTGTTATAAATGAATGAAATAAAGATAGAAAAATACTTGTACACGTTCATGTATAATTTTCGAATTGTTCTAATTAATTGTAGTTTCTTCCTATGACATAAAAGTTGGCTAAGTAAACTATTTTAAATTAGATATCAAATAAGTAGACTATTTGGTAACAGCGATGAATAAGTAAAATGCAGATAAAGAGATACTTGTATGTGTTTATATATACTTTCTAAATTATTCTAATTAATTCTGGTTTCTTGCTATGACATAAAAGTTGAATACTATTAATTGCTTAAGTAGCCTATACTAAATTGTATATTAAACTAGTAGACTATTTGGCAACTGCGATGAATAAATAAAATGGAGATAAAGAAATGCTTTTATGTGTTTATATATACTTCCCAAATTGTTCTAATTAATTGCACTTTCTTGCTATGACATAAAAGTTGAATACTATTAATTGCTTAAGTAGCCTATTCCAAATTGTTTATTAAATAAGTAGACTACTTGGTAATAGCGATGGATAAGTAAAATACAGATAAAGAGATATTTGTATGTGTTTATATATACTTTCCAAATTGTTCTAATTAATTGCACTTTCTTGCTATGGTATAAAAGTTGAATGCTATTAATTGCTTAAGTATACTATACTAAATTGTATATTAAACTAGTAGACTATTTGGCAACAGCGATGAATAAATAAAATATAGATAAACAAATATTTGTACGCGTTTATGAATAATTTTTAAGTTATCTATTATTTATTTATTCATTAATTTATTAAGAATTAATAAAAGGATACTTGAGACTGATTTAATGCTGCCATTGTTTCTCGCGGAACATTAAATTCGATAATCAATTAACAGATGTTCTTGCCCCATCTCAGTAGCAACAATTCTTTTTATAAAACTATCGTTGTATAATTTTTTAACGCGCTTAGTTTTATCATAATTTCCTAAGTTCTACTATTTTCTGTTCAGGTCCCCACAAAATCTTCAAAATCTCCAAACTGTTCCCTTTTCTCTCCTAACTTATTTCGAATAATCCCATGCATATTTTTTCTAACGCCTTAAAAAAAAAAAAAAAAAAAAAAAAAAAAAGGAAATATATATATATAATATATGTGTTGTATTAATATACAGCAGAACAATCCATAAATAAGAAACGTCCTCTAAAGTACATAGAATAAAATAACAATAAAAAATACAATAAATATAAACGATTGAAGATTTTGCTCACGGTGTATAAGGTAGACATACGCAACCAATTCCCAATATAGTTTTCCTCGAATAATAATTGTCGGATGAAAAAATCGTATACCAGACTTTTGATTTATTTTTGCATAAGGAATCGCCTGCTGCCTGTTTGCAAGATACATTTGACCGCGCCTTATATAAATCGATAACAATTACATAAGACGTCAAAACCAAACAGGTGAGTCACTTGACGCGTTTCCTGCCACCCACGTTTGTCGTAAATTATAACTTTATGACGAACCCATTCAATGGCGAGAGATCGCCAATGATGACAATTTCATTAAAACGAGCCTTGCTAGACACACTTGCTAAAGAGTAAAACAAACTATAAACCTTCTCTAAAAGTGTTTTAGAAGACTCGAAAAAACGATTGTTCCTTTTTTTATTTTTTTATTGTTGGAATACAACGATATTACACGCATAGGCACAATACTCTTACACAGACACCCACACAGGCATTTGAACAGGACACTTACACAGGTCATACTCATTACTGTATAGAGAGTGGGCTTCAAAGTGTTTAAGGGATCATGGGTCACTACCTAAGTCTAGTCTGAGAGTAACTGGCCAACAATCAACAATTCTTACATACTTTGTTAATTATATCACTCGCTTATATACATTTGGTTCTGTAGTTCTGTTTAATAAACATCACTGAATATTATTTTAACATAAACATTGTGTCTTCCACTGATTATTAGTCTTAACTTTAAGATTAAATTCTAACATTTTTTGTAAACGTTAAACGATTCAATGTTTGCAGGTTACAATAGATTGGAAGTAAGACGAACTAAAAACCTTCTCTAAAAGTGTTTAAAAAACGATTCTTCTTTTTCCTCTTCTTTTTTTGTTTTTCTTTTTTTTTTTTTTTTTTTTTTGTAAACGTGAAACAATTCAATGTTTGCAGGTTACAACAGATTGGAAGTAAGACATACTAAAAACCTCTAAAAGTGTTTTAAAAGGCTAGAAAAGACGATCCTTCCTTTTCCTTTTCTTTTTTTTTTTTTTTTTTTTTTCTTTGTAAACGTTAAACCATTCGATGTTTGCAGATTACGACCGACTGTTCAGGAGTTGTTTACGAGCACTAGGCGTGCGTAGACGAATAAGGAGAGCTGAATGTGACGGCGTTTTATCATCGAAATTCTTGGAAATAAATATGCGCATAGTGGTACATAAAGTGGTATATGAACGATGTCATCGAATGGAAAAGTGTGTATTAGGAAGAGTTCGTCTGCTTTTCAGCATTCAGAAAATAACGAAGGAAATTTCAGTCTCGTAGAATCTATTCCCCGGAATGTTATTCCTTGCAATTCCGGTGAAGTGGAGGAATGATCAATTCATAACTCTTTATGGGAATTTAGATTATCCGCAGATTTTCAACCGTGCATTTGTAGGGATTTAAATAGATTTACAATGCATTTTCGAGAATTTGAATAGTTTATGGCCTGGTGTGTGGATAAAGTCTCGTTTTATCCTATCACGTGCTTCTTCCTATATCTCTCGTTTCGATTGCTTTTCCCACTCGCTGGTAATTCCACAATGAAAAAGAAAGAAATAAACCGATGGAAGCTTTGTTGTTCGATAATAACGTCCACTCATTTCTTTTGTATTTCTTTTATATTTCTTTCATATTTATTCTTTAACCGATAGATACAACAAGTTCTCAGAGATATAGATACTTTACTTGCTATTATTGTTTCGTGCGACCCAGTTTCTCGAATTAGAAACTCGCAACAATCGTAAATTGATTGTTCTCTGTCAAAGATCAATATTCGATTCAGGTGTTTCTGGCTTCTTCCTCGTTTTCTTTCCTCAGGGCTTTCTTTCTTTTTTTTAATAAACAACTTCTCGAATCCGAGGAATTCAGAAGAGAACCAGCAAACTAGCATTCGTAGCTTAAAAAAAAAAAAAAAAAAAAAAATGAGGGAATGTTGTAATTTCGAAATGGACTTTTGCTCTCTTGTTTCCTGCTCAAGTTGATTCGGTTCTTCGGCTTTAAAAACCAAAGAACAGGATACCTCGAGGCTCTTAAATCGATACGTGTCTTAGCAAGTTTTATTTCTCTATACGCGTGATAAATAGGATTGATAAGAATTCCCCATTAAAAATAATTTGTTTATGTATATTTACTATAGTCGAGTAATCAATTTTCACATTTATAATAATAAATGCAAATTTATAACAATTTTCATCATTTGTGAACTAGTTTATCATCTCTCTTTCTTTTATCCTTTTCATAATTTTTGCTTAGATCAGTTGTTCTAATAGTGTAGATAACAGGTTGTTCATTGCCATTTAAACAAATTCATAAAATCGGTGTCGACCCTTTGCACTGGGAATTTTATTTCAATTTCGTTAGCAGCAGCTGCCAACGCTTTCAAGTGTTTTATTTGAAATTTACTTGAACTAAAAAATGAGACAATTGAAATAAATAAAGGAAGAAGGAAATTCACTTAAATACCAGTTCTATTCACACTATTGTTTTCTAATTTTTAAGCATATGATATATCTTGAAACAATTTCCAGGATGCAATGGACATCCTGCTTTTCTAGGACATCTATTGATCAGCACATGAAAGAATGTCGAGTGGGACTTGACAAAGGAGCTCCTGAAATAAAAACTGATGTCACACTCAATATAGGAGTGCAAAGGATTAATTTATGACAGTTTACCAACGTGGAAAATTTTCATTTGAATGTAAATAAAAAATTGTACTGTGTAATATAATTATTTATATCTTGCACACATGTAATATGTATATACACATAATGCAAAGGTGACTGATCTATTGATCAACGACCAGCCTAAACCGCTACATCTGGAGACATTAAATTTGGAAAATATATTTATTTTTTGGTATTGAATAAGAAAGGATTTTAAAAAAAAAAGCGATAAAAACAAGGTAAAATTTTCTATTTACCTGATAATTGCATTTTCATGTCCACTAAAGTTAGAGACCTGAAATTCAGCGTGTGATCTTCTTATGAAAAATAAACGAACACGTCTTCCAAGTTTTTTCAAAATTCAACCCTTACGGGGGTGAAAAAGGGGAAAATGTTTTCAAATGGCAACTGAACTTTTTTAAACGTGAAACTTAGTAGACGATCGTCTCACTAAAAATAAGCGAACACGTGTATCAGCGTTTTTCGAAATCCTTATGGGAGCAAAAAATGCGAAAAAATCAAATATAAGTGAAAAAACCAAAGTTGCGTGCTGGAAATTTGGCGCATCTACTTCCCATTAAAAATACACACGTTTTTCGAGATTTGACCCTTTCAGAGATAAAAGAAGAAGCTTGTCTTGGAGATTTGGCATCAGGCGAACGAACTGTTCCTTTAAAAAACCCAAGTTCTAACGTTTTTCAAAATTCGACAAATTTCCAAAGGAAGTTGAAACAGACGCCAAAAAATATAAATTGGAACATTGTACGTGTATTTAAAATACACCTTTGACATCTGTTGCTGCGTAAAAATAACGATATTTGTATATTGGCTTGGCAACTAAGTGATTGCGGATTTTGTCAATACCACGTAATGGCAAAGTCCGCAGTCACTTAGTTGCCAACCCAATGGAACACATTTAGAACGCAGGACAACGAATGGTTTCGTATTCTTCCACGTTCTCCATCTTCAGCCTGTTCCCCTTGCGCGTCTTATTCGATGCACGCTAAACGCTAAATCCTCCCTTACGCAACACCGCTAAGCGTGGCTCTTACAAAGATGGCAATTTCAGCGACAAAATTGCGAACGAAGGGTAGCGTGCCAACGCCTGTGCCACATTCCACTCCACGTAAGGAGCAACTGCGAATGCAGTGCAGCTGCAGTATCTCGATTTTCCTTAAATACAGTGTCGCAGCACCGTAAGCTCTTACCACGAAAGCATTAATTCGATCCCCTTTAACACTAGAACTACCGATAGTTACCACGAAGCTATTTCTACCACACCAGTGAAAGTGACTGGTCTTTAAAAAACACGTAATGATAGAATATTTCTATATTTACTAATTTATTACTTCCTTACGGAAGCAATTCCATGTTATGTAGTACATTTTTGCTATTTTTAATCCAGCTGGGATCATCATCCCTAAACGAGGGTTGGCACATTTATAAAATTGCAGGACCAGTCGTTTTGACTGCTGTGGCATTTCTAGTGTTAGCATCTAGCGATCCAGCGATAGATCTGGAATTTTCCTAATTACTGATATCGTCATATGGAATGATACGCGGTAAAAATTTGAAGAATGTGTGGCAAGTTGTAGAAAACGAGGAAGCTGGTTAATTGGGGTTCGATAAACAGAGTGCAGGATTCCTGTACACTTTGACAAGTACCAGTCATGTTCACTGCCATTGGTATAAGTAGCCTTGATACAAAATTATTTTCAGTTTGAATGCATAAAAACAAAATAAAATTCATTGTATTATTTTTTTAGTTATCGTTGGGAAAGTCATTACATCATTGCGGGAAAAAATGTAACACGAAGTAGGAATTTTAAAATAAAATTGTGAAATAGTTCTAGTGTTAATTAAGGGCTCGCTACCACGCGCGGACATTTCCGTCTACCTTTTACCGTCTTTCCATCCCGGAACACTATACCCAATGTCGTTTTATCCTGCTTTATTTTCCTCGAAAGCAGAGACGAAAGAAAATGATCGGTTGGACGAAGCGAAAATTCTAATTCGAACGCAGCGATATATTGATCATGCAACCGCTTGATGGATCCTGTGTCAATGGATCGAGATTATCGATAGTCTCGGTTGGATTATGGACGCTGCACGACGCATTCTTTGGATAATTAGGGGCTCGTTGTTAGGAGATTCACGTAGGAAAAATGCAGTTGGATAAAGAAGCTTCCCTGGGAAACATTTGCTGTGGAGAAGTTAGCAATTTTGGTTGAAGTTTCCAAGGTATTTGGTTGCATAGATTTTGCTGGAAATTTAGTTGAGAACTCGAGGCAGAAAAAGGCGAGCCACGGTTTCCTCGATTTTTGTAAGGAACAACTTACTTTCAGATTCGGTTCTTTGATAACAGCGATGTGTTTAATTAAAAGTACGTAATTTAAAGTGGTAATTTAAATTAATTTAAGCGGTTTAATTATAAGTAAAACACTGGATCTTCTATGGGATTACGAGTCTTCCTGTTTGGCTGATTATTATCTAGCTATATTGTATAATACATCATTTATGCTAATTTATCTCTACCTTGTTTCATTGTATTCTAATTTACAGTTAACTTACGTCTACGTTATTTTCCAACCACATACATAATTCCATAGTCTACAATATTAAATAGTATACAATTGTGCTGCTTCTTACATGTATACTATCTTTAATATTCATGTATTGTGATAATAAAATTATTGCAAATAATCTTTCATAATATTTGATGTTAAAAGCAGAAACTAATCCTGCTTCACTGCCAATTAAATCATATGGTTATTAGAAATTTATTTGCAATTAAAAATATATATTTTTCCTACCCTTCTGAATAATTGAGAAACGTTAATTGTCAGAAAAATTGTTGGAAATAATATTCTATATTTGATGTTAAAAGCAGAAACTAATTCTGCTTCATTGCCAAATAAATCAAATGATTATTAGAAATTTATATGCAATTAAAAATATATATTTGTCCTACCCTTCTGACTAATTGAGAAACGTTAATTGTCAGAAAAATTATCACAAATAATCTTCTATAATATTCAGTGTTAAAAACAGAAACTAATTCTGCTGCATCGCCAAATAAATCAAATGATTATTAGAAATTTATATGCAATTAAAAATATATATTTGTCCTACCCTTCTGACTAATTGAGAAATGTTAATTATCAGAAAATTTACTATTAGTATTTGAACAAATTTCCTAAATTCGCATACCATTTATTCCCATTTCAATTTCATACTGAATTGATTCCTTTCAACCATAAATTAGACAGTCAGGAAAAATGAACCTATTTTGTCCTATGTAATCAAATTAATCGTTCGCCTGTGGCTTTGCCCGTTTCAGTATTTGTTTAATAACAATTTATGTCTATTAATCTGCGTTGGAATAGCCTTCAGGGGTTGCATTGAAACAAAAGCGCTGAAACATTTTATTTTTATTTATTTTTGTTTGCCTGATCCGAAATCTTCAGTTTTAGCGGATATAATGATACGCCTGTCCTTTGAGAAAAAACACGGCTCTTTTTCACCCTCCTAAGGGTTGAATTTCAAAAAACCCTGCACCACGTGTTTATCTATTTTTAATGACCAGTTCATATGCCGAATTTCAAGCCTCTAACTTTAGTCGATATACAGATACGCTTACCCTTTGAGAAAAAACCTTGGCACTTTTCCACCCCCGTAAGGGTTGAATTTCAGAAAAACTTTGGAACACGTGTTTCTTTATTTTTCATAAGAAGTTCATATGGCAAATTTCAAGCCTCTAACTTCAGTGGACGCAGAGATACGACTATCAGGTAGACATAAAATTTCACTCTGTTTTTACCCCTTTGGAATTCGCATTTCTAAAAATCCTCTCTTATCCAATATGTACGTCATGAAACAGCTATTCTGTCCAAATTTCACGTTTCTAGGTGCAACGGTTTGGTCTGGGCGAATTTGGTTGAGTGAATCAGACACTTTTGCATTGTATATACCGGGTGAGCGAATAAGAAGTATCATCTGAAATAACTCCTTAGCTATTGGTTTTGTCGAAGAACGCAGTTTTATTTTCTAATCTCTTGTATTTTAATCGAAATATCAAGGTAACCTCGAGTATTCCAAGTGGAACTGTATATTTCTTACGATGTTATTCAATCCGATCGAATATTTTCTATAAAAAAACAAGTATTAAATTATAATGAGAAATGTGTAAAAATGGAGTTGAAATCCTCTTTGGCGGATATTTCAACTGAAAAACTATTTTTGCGTTTACGTTATCCTTGTGTTTTACACGTCAATTTTGAGAAATTCAAGTTAAAATATTTGCCACACGGTAGATATTTCTTGGATATAAATACTTATTTAATTAATTGGTTATTAATAGCTTTTTGCATGGAATATTCAGTTTGGACAAGTAATGTCATGAAAGATATACAGTGCCACGTAGAAAAATTGAGGTTACCTTGACATGTCGGAAAATGTGAAATGTAAAAAGATAAAATTGCATACATCCGACGTGTTGCTTGAAATATAACGTAATCCGTTTAAAACGTTTTTCGGTAAAACCAATACGTCCATTATTTTTCATAGTACAATTTAAGTATCAGTTACGTACACATCAGATATTGATACTTCTAGATAGATGTATTTATTGACTCACCCGCTACATAGGTAAGCACATTCCTTTTAGAATTCTATTGACTAGGGAAGTGTATTTTTGAGTGTCTTTTTATACCGATTCGTATTTCGGTCTTGTCTCTTTTCAACACAATTGTACATACTCGCTGATAACCTAGAGAAATTTTTCAACAGTTTTTCTTTGACGAACGTTTTCCCGAGGCTCATATTTGCCGACATTGTCAGCGCCTTACGAAATTATGGGACGACAGCGACAGACACTTCCGGTAAGTTAAAGTAATAAAATAATAAAGTTAATATTAATTTATGACAACTTACTAACGTGGGAAATTTTTATTCAGATATAAATAAAAAAATGTACGTAATCTTGTTTCATCTTGTTTATAATTGTTTATATCTTACATATATGTAATATGTATGTTGATAATAATTTCCTATTAAAAATAATTTGTTTATGTATATTTACTATACTCCACTGATCAATTTATAATTTCTCGATAATAATTTTTATAATTTATAAATTTTATCCACTAGTTTATCATCTCTGTATTTTTTATATTTTTCATAATTTTTGCTTAGATCAGTTCTAATAGTGTAGGTAACAGGTTGTTCTTGACATTTACAAAAATTCATAAAATCGGTGTTAATTTATGACAGTTTACAAATGTGGGAAATTTTCATTTGGATATAAATAAAAAAGTGTATGTAATAATTATTTATATCTTACATACATGTAATATGTATATACACATAATGCAAAGGTGACTGATCTAGTCATCAACGTCCTGCTCAATTCGCTGTACCTACACACGTGAAATTTGGAAGGTATATTTATTTTTTGATGCAGATGTCGGATAAGGAAGGATTTTTAGAAATCCAGACTCTAAAGGGGTAAAAAGAGGGTAAAATTGAACGTTTACCTGATACTTATACTTCTATGTACACTAAAGTTAGAGGCTTGAAATTTGGCATGTGAACTCCTCATTAAAAATAAAATAATACACGTGTTTGAGCATTTTTCCAAATGCAACCCTTATGAGAAAGGGGTGAGAAAGGGGCAAGTTACTTTTTCAAAGGACCCTATTTCGACATCCACCAAAGTTAGAAACATGAAATTCGACATGTGAACTCATTAAAAATAAATATGCACGTATTTGAGCATTTTTCCAAATGCAACCCTTATGAGAAAATTGTGAGCAAGGGGCAAGTTACTTTTTCAAAGGAGCTTATCTGCATATGCACCAAAGTTAAAAACATGAAATTTGGCATATGAACTCATTAAAAATAAACATACACGTGTTTAAGAATTTTTCTAAATGCAACCCTTATGAGAAAGGGGTAAGAAAGGGGACAGTTAGTTTCTCAAAGGACCCTATCTGTATATCCACCAAAGTTAAAATCGTGAAATTTGACATATGAACTCATTAAAAATAAACATACACGTGTTTAAGAATTTTTCTAAATGCAACCCTTATGAGAAAGGGGTAAGAAAGGGGACAGTTAGTTTCTCAAAGGACCCCATCTGTATATCCACCAAAGTTAAAATCGTGAAATTTGACATATGAATCCATTAAAAATAAGCAAACACGTCTTTCGGTGATTTTCCAAATGCAACCCTTGTGAGAAAGGGGTGAACAAGAGACAAGTTGCTTCCTCAAAGGACCCTATCTCTACATCCACCAAAGTTAGAAACGTGAAATTCGACATATAAACTCCTCATTAAAAATAAGTAAACGCGTGTCTGAGCTTTCTACGAAATGCAACCCTTATGAGAAACTTATGAGCAAGGGGCAAGTTACTTTTTCAAAGGAGCCTATCTCTACACCCACCAAAGTTAGAAACGTGAAATTCGACATATAAACTCCTCATTAAAAATAAGCAAACACGTGTCTGAGCGTTTTGTGAAATGCAAGCCGAGGCTAAAATTTCCCGACGTCGCCAACGCCTCACGAAATTATCGGGCGACAGTAACAGATACCTCGGGTAGATTAAAATAAGCGTAATCCATCGAGAAGCGCGTGGGTGGACAGGCGCGAGGAAAGTGGCTTATTTCACCGAACGCAGAGAAGATTATCTCGAGCTCGTCCCGAGCAGAAACCTCCGGTTTCCTGATTCATAGGCTGCCTCGTGTTACAAGCTCCTCCTGTCTTCACCGGCAGCTCAACGAGCATCTTACACCGTGCACGCTAATTAAAATTACGCCCGGCTGAGCTCGGCTCGCACGCCTATGGCTATCGCGCGTACTATAGGAAATCGTAATTGGTACTCGTTAACCGCCACCGTAAACGTATCACTATGCTTCGTATCCGTGGCCTGTTTACGCCAGAGAGAAAGTATCCTGCCGGATTCTTCAATAACCGTATTCTTCGCTCTTGATAACTTTCTGTTGAATCTCTCGCGTTTTCAGGAAATCCTCCGCAGGCGCGTGTTACTGTTCGATATTTCCCGTATCGTATTATGTGAAAATTTCATTGAGAAAGTTCGTTGCGAGGGAAAACACTTGTGGTGTCTATTTGGCTGTTAAGGGAAAATTAACGAAGCAATGCGTGAGTGTTTTTTGTAATTAACACTAGAACTACCACACCAGTCAAATCGACTGGTTTCACAATTTTATTTTAAAATTCCTACTTCGTGTTATATCTTTTCCCGCAATTATGCAATGACCTTCGCAACGATAACTAAAAGAATAACATAACGAATTTTATTCTGTCTTTTATGCATTCAAACTGAAAATAATTTTGTATCAATAGCAGTGAACATGACAGGTACTTGTCAAAGTGTACAGGAATCCTGCACTCTGTTTATCGAACCCCAATTAACCAGCTTCCTCGGTTTCTACAACTGGCCACACGTTTTCCAAATTTTTACCGCGTATCATTCGATATGACGATATCAGTTATCAAAAATTCCCGATGTATCGCTGGATTGCTGAATGCTAACGCTATAAATACCACACCAGTCAAAACGACTGGTCCTGCAATTTTATAAATGTGCTAACTCTCGTTTAGGGATGATGATCGCAGATGGATTAAAAATAGCAAAAATGTACCAAATAACATGGAATTGCTTCTGTAAGAAAGTAATAAACCAATAAATATAAAAATATTCTATTATTATGTATTTTTTAAAGACCAGTCATTTTTACTAGTTGTGGTAGAAATAGCTAGCGGTAGTTCTAGTGTTAAGGAAAAATTAGCGAAGCAATGCGTGAGTGTAGCATTCTTAGAAATTAACGTTATTTAAAAATAAATGTAATTAATTATGCATAGGTTATCAATTGGCAAAGGTAGAGGAAAACATAGACGATACAGGAAATGTGTTCAAAGTGAGAAGGAAGTTGTACGATTGGAAAAGAATGTTTGTAAGAATAGTAGATCGTCCGTTAGTCTGTGGAAAAGAGTATTCGTGGCGCTTAGTTGCACTTCGATTTCCTGAAATTTCATAAAATTGTAACGTGTAGGTTGAGGAAGAAAGAGTAAGAAAAATAATGTTAAACAAACTCTTGGAATTTTACGCTTTGATTTCCTAAAATTTCATAAAATTGTAGCGTATAGAGGGAGAAAGAAAGAGTAAGAAAAATAATGATAAACGAGCTTTTGGAATTTCTTTTTATAATGTGAATAAATAGATCAAAAGGAAAATACAAAAATCGAGTAATTATTTAATTGTTATTATCAATATTACTTATGAACGTAATTAAACCAATAGAATCTAAATAGAAATTTGTTTCTAGGAAACAAATCATCTTAGGAAATACTTCAATTACCGCGTATATCTTTGCATATTGTACGTACCATGTAGGTTTTTGGAGTCTGAAATTTTTGAAAAATGCGTAAACATTCGCAGTCTAAACGTAAGCGTAGGTACACGTCTTTTGAAATATGTAGACTGCAGCTTTTTTAACGCGAATTTAGACTTTTCTATATATCGTTGAAGAAGTAGGACCTAAATAAACGTTCTTTTCAGCCTCTAATTACTATAAACATTTTCTCAGGATATTTCGTATGTTTTTGCACATTTCGTAATCGACATTTTTCGTACTTATTATTATTATTACAAATTACAAATTATTATTAACAGGAGTGTCCAAAATTCTGGTACAATCAGTCGGTCGAGGATTCTACAAAAAAGGAAAAATAAGCCACAAAGGAAAAGTAAGATTTTTTCGTTGAAAACATCGTTTTCGAAAAGAACTAGGTCATTTACCACGAGATAATTTAGGTCAACGAGCGGACCTGTGGACGATATTTCCAACACTCGTTACATTAACAAAACGATTCTCAAAAAGCACCAATCTACACATTTGATGATACAGACAGAAGTTTCAGCTACGGTGACCTTTTTATTTTAAATTCATTTTTCTCGAAAGCGAAGCCTCGCACGAAAAAATCCTACTCTTCATTTTCCACCAATTTTTCCACGCAGAATTACCTTTCGATAGCTTGTAGAAGAGATGCGACGGTTTTGCACACTCTCTGTATAATCATTTTTATTTCCTCTTACGTGTGTTTCCTTGCAAATAATCATAGGAGACATAAATATTGAAAATTTGATCAAAAATCTTCAAAAATTTCCAGTCTGGAATTTTATAAAAATTTGGAAGAACTCTGAGATAGATGTCAACAGGAATATTTCATTACAACATTCGCTTAATACTTTCATTATTTTCATTACGTCATTCTCTTTTAATACAAATTAAAACTTAAATAAATAATGTGATAGAAGCTTAATTACAAATAAATTTATTTAGAATCCTTTTGGTTCGTATTGTAGATACATTGTCGAATCGTCAATAATGTTTCATTGGAGTTTCGATGGTCGATCTAGCTATGATAAATATACATAGGAAGACCGTCTTAATTCTCAAAAATGGGCATATTACGTAACTGTAATGCAAACCGAGAAGCAATTTTATATGAAAAAGGCGTCACGCGTTTCTTACATCAGCGTGTGTTATTTGCGATGGAAGATAATGCGTATGTTCGGCATTGATTCTGAAACCGGCTGAAAGGTTGTGGGTGTACGTAGAGCGAATTAGAATTGGAAGCTACTCGATGACTCGCACGCTTAGTCACCTGATGAATATTATGGCTGAATGTTCAGGTGACAGCGACACAAGAAACGACCGGCAGGTTGTCATAAGCCTTTTCCTCCTTCCGTCAAACTTCTCTCTTTTCTGTTGCCATTCTATATCCACTTGCAAATTAGCGATAGCTATATAATGACAGTATCGTTTACTCGTCATTACACACGCATATTACAGGTACAGTCAGTCACAGAGGTAGTGGCACACCCTTCAACCAGTGTTAACTGTTTGCGAGCTTTTTGAAAATTTTGGAAAGTGTGGCAAAAAGTAAGCGATGACGAGTATACTCGTCGAGCATAAAGTAATGTGCGACTGTTATAATGTAGAATTAAGTTTTGCTGAAACGACTGTTTTATTTTTCATTTTATTACTGCAATTTAAACAGCAAATAATAACTATTTTTTAAGCGTGACGAGTATACTCGTCGAGCACAATGTATGTATGACTGTTATAATGTAGAACTTAGTTTTGACGAAACGACTGTTTTATTTTTTATTTTATTACTGCAATTTAAACAGCAAATAATAACTATTTTTTAAACGTGACGAGTATACTCGTCGAGCACAGAGTGTGTGTAACTGTTATAATGTAGAATTAAGTTTTAATAAAACGACTGTTTTATTTCTTCTTTCTACACAGAATAGTGTCATTTCATCATGACGAGTGTACTCGTCAGAAACAGCTGACTCGTTACGATAGAACAACTTGTCTAAAGTGTGCCAAACGACTGGAGCTTCTTTGAGAAGCTAGAAGCATTAGAAAATTGAATTAGAATTTTGAGAAAATTGAAATTAAATATAATTAGATAGAAAATGGTAAAAATTGCGGTTTTTCACGACTTTCACGTAACCGTAATAAACTTAAAGGTTCCTTTTCAGAGATCTTTCGCAAGATTTCGAGGAAATTTTTGGCGTGTACCCATCCTACACAAATCTACGAAACGTGCTTTCGAAATTTTCGCTACAAGCTCGGATAAAAAAGTTATACATGGTGACTTTTATTACTTTTATCGCCACTTGTACCAATTTCAATTTCCTCAAAATTTCTTTCGCGCGTCATCCAAATGATCTAACGTTAGCTCCACGAGAAGGCTCAAGTCGTTTGGTCCACTTTTTAAAAATGTGTACGAATACCTTTGCGACTGACTGTATATTATTAACTTTGCTGTGCAATAAAATATACTTCTGGCCGATACGTATTACAATTTTTAGTTAAAACGTTGTTGCAGCAAAGTTTTCAAGCGCAGGTAGAAGAATTTAATGATTTGGTAAAATTCATTAACCGATGATTGTAGCTTTGCTCGTATCGTAATACAGTGCAGTTACGTTACGATGTTTGATTAATTAATTAAAGATTAAATTCTGAATATATCAGCACTTCAATGAGCAATTAACATGCTTTCTCAAACTTCGCATAATGATTAACATGCAACAATGTTATTCAATGGCAGTGCAGTTATTTATACGTAACGATTAATGATAATAATATACAAGGAATGTTAAACAATTAAATGCGTGAATCGGTATTCGGTAACCAAGTTCAAAAACCACATTTCTTTCCTCGTGCTCTCGCCAGTGCGGGTCTCTTTCTTTCTCTGAACCAGTTAAGTGCGTTTGACGAGTATATACGTCGGGGAGAAACTTTGTTTCGGGCTGCGTTTCACGCGTATACTGGTCGTGTAAAATACAAAGATTATTTAATATAAATTATTAGTTATAGAAATTCCAAATTTTAGTAAGAAGTAATAGGTTTAAGTAGTCGAAAATCCCATTATCCTGAAGAATTTTCCTGCCGCAATTAGCTCGGATAAGGGAAGCTCTAGTGCAATTAGTTGAAATACGATGAATTTTTGGACACACGGTACGCGATGTGTACGTCGTACAGACATATAGTGCAACGTTATAGTCTTCTTTCTCTGTGTGTCTCTTTTTTTGTGAAATTTTGTGTTGGCAACTAAGTAATTACAGATTTTATCAATACCACCATTACTGTGTACTGTATAAGTGAACATTGTATATATATATAAAAGAATATTTCTTTGCAGTTTGACATATATATATAGAATAATATTGTATAATATACAATAAATTTCATAACATGTATTGTACAGTACAATGTATTTGTACAATATAGATTGTACAAAGTGATATATATAATACATATTATATTAGACATTATTACCTTGTATAGTATATATTGTACAAGTAACAAAGTATAATAACTAAGTATAAAATGTTTAGCATTATATTATGATTAGCAATTTGCAATAAATTGTATGTCATGTATTGTACAGTACAATGTACTTGTACAATGTATATTATACCAAATAATGCATATATTGTACATAACATGTATTGTACAGTACAATGTATTTGCACAATATATATTATATATTACACTATACATCATTGCTTTGTATAGTATATATTATACAAGTAACAAAGTACAATAACTAAATATAAAATGTTTAGCATTATACTATGATTAGCAATTTACAATAAATTGTATATCATGTATTGTACAGTACAATGTACTTGCACAACATATATTATACAAAGTGATATATTTATATTATATATTACACTATACATTATTGCTGTGTATAGTATATATTGTACAAGTAACAATGTACAATAACTAAGTATAAAATGTTTAGCATTACACTATAATTTGCAATTTACAATAAATTGTACAATGTACTTATACAATACGTATTGTACAAGTTGATGTTGGCAACTAAGTGATTACGGATTTTGTCAATACCACCTAATGACAAAACCCGCAATCACTTAGTTGCCAGCCCATCATAGAAATACTATTTCCACAGGAAAAGCAACAAAGGAGTCACGGTTGTCCATTTAGAAGATTTGAAATACAGCTCTCGTTGCATAATTAAGAAAGACTGGGCGAAGCTTTGAATCATTAATGCCTGTAACTGCTTCAACGCCGAACAATGCGTACACGAATTAAAGCGGAATCGCCTACCGGTTCTAAACGGACGTGTGCCTTTCTAACTGTTGGCGGCGCACAATGGGCCGAGGGGAGGACCCAGCGAATAAAAATCTGCGCCATGAATCACAGCTCACAATAACAGAAAATTTTGACTGGTCCTAATTTAGTCACCAGATAGCCTGCTGCTGTAGCTTTAAATCTTCCGCCACTCGCACAATAAATGATCTCCGTTTTCAAATTAACTATTGTCCGGCGTTAGGTAAGAGGGTCAACTAGTCTCTCGGCTTTGCTTTATTTCCACAACGAGTATCGTTCTCGCGTGCTCTTAGCGATACAATGAGGTAGCAGTGGTGGAAAAATAACTCGACCTAAGGCAATAGCCAAGCACACCACCTTCACAATGTTACGATAAGTTTTACGTACATGACCTGTGGCAACTAAGTGATTGCGGATTTTCTCAATATCATCTAATGACAAAATCCGCAATCACTTAGTTGCCAACCCAATACAATGCGCTTTATCTGGCGAGAAGGTTTTATCACACGAACGACGTTCCATATCGTTCGTGTGAAAGCCGAGATGAAAATTGCTATAATACGTTCTTTGCTATTCTTCGTGTGTCGTTAATTAGCATATGGCTGGAATTATCGTTCGTTGACGGATTGCCTCTGTTTTGAAGAATGTCAGTTCGTAATATGCACGCGTTACTGTTTATCGCTATTGTGAGACACATTGTGCAAGTATTATACAGAAGTATATTAAGTATATTAAGTTAACGTGACTGTGGCGCGACAAATTGACGCGATGCTGCGACATCGATGAGATGAAAAGCTGAATAATTCATTTCCCTGTTGTTTGTCGCTCGCGTGCATCCGCGCTTCAGTCACATTGTTTTCAGTTCCTCGAAAAACGAACGAACAGAAGATATAATTTCGATATTGGGAACTGTAGCAAGAGTGGAAGAATTTATATGGCTGGCAAAAATGGAAGCTTTAGAAATCTAATTAGGCGTTAATGACAAAATCCGCAATCAATATTTCATTGTTTGCTCACTTACTTGCGTATCTTTTCTCATTGTATTATTAATGAATTTTTTAAACAAATAAACATTTTGGACAACCTTCTGCTATACATATAAACCAGGCACAAGGTGGAATTTGTACGAGCATTGGAGACAAAGAGCAACGTAACGAGCATTTTTCCTGAAACTTGATATCAGAGGATCGGGCGCGTGCAAAAGTCTGTTTATTACATCCTTGTTAGTAGTTTTCCTCGGTGAAAATATCTGCAATATCTATTTGTTTGTCTGACCACACACGGCGACGCTTAAGTAGCGCCTTTTCTGTTGGTGAATGCTACGTAAAAATCATTTATTATCATATTAAAATCAGATATTAAAGTTGACATTGAATAAAAGAACAGTGTTCCGTTGTAACTGAACAAATTCTCTTGGAACAAACGTGCAAAGCGGCGACTACGAGTGGATTTCGTCAGAAGAATAAGCAACACCCTGTGCAGTAGCACTTTGTAGCAGAAGTAAAATATACAGCAACTTAATGCAATATGTTTTTGATGCGGAACAATTAAAATTAAAATAAAATTAAAAATAAATTTAAAACAAATAAAATTAAAACTAAATTTAAAAATAAATTTAAAACAAATAAAATTAAAATGCAGGAAGCTCAGAATCGCCTTTTTGTAAGTTGCTCTTTGGCAAAGGAAGGAGCTTCTGAATTTTAATTCTACGTATTTTTGTTCAATATTTCTATATTTGCAGCACCTTTTTTAACTTCACTAGCCATTTAAGTCTAATAAATCTACTAATTAACTTAACTTAAGTAACTTAAGCAATAACTATTGGGCTGGCAACTAAGTGATTTTGTCATTAATGATAAAATTACCAAAATCAGAGAAGAGGTAGCTTCTCTGCAATTGCTCCATTGCTTTATTGCTTGCTGTGCGATGTTGCTGGTTGAGAAACCCATTTTCGATTCAAGGCTTCCACAAAATGGCACTTGTTCCATAATAAAGAGAATTCTAAGTCGAAAATAATAAAGAGAATTGCTGTGAACGTTTCACGGTAAATGTCATAATCAGCGCGCATCCTCTCGACGAGGATGACTCAATAACTGGAAGCAAGGTCGTGTTACTTTCCTCGGCTCGAAACGGATCGAAGTTTCAGCATACTTGGGCGAGTAATCGGTTTACAGTTACTTCGAGCGAGTAAAAGGACTACGTCGACCGATGCTGTCTATAAATCACTTCGTTTGTACAACGTTTCCGTTTCGCTGATGATCATGAACGATCAGGAGAACGTTTCTAACGTGTTCGTTTATCGATGGCACTTGACGATACGCGTTTCGCACGTTCCTTTTCGCCTCTTTAGCCGGATGCGACTTAAAGAAGTACTCGTGGCCATTTATAGATTTCGAAGGAGGCGCCGTCGTCTTGTGTTCGCTCGTTACGCGCACGATCCATCGCGGATTCGCAATCGATCATTTCGACGTTCAACCTGCCTGTCTCTTCCACTCGAGTTCCTAGACGAAGCCTTATAGGGATGCAAGTAGCAGGCTGTGTCTGTTGGCAGTCGCTGTGGGACCTAAAGTCGCTCTAGAGACTGCAATTTCGATCGTGTCCTGCTCGCCATAAATTACCTTCGCGCCGCGATTATTAATTTAAAAGGGTAGCTTCCTAGTTTCTCGTCGAAATGGACATCTCGCTATCCGTTTCCACGCCTACGTTTATAATTAATGGACCGCTCGTTGCGCCTATTATACAGCGCCGTATTATACGTCCGCTTAGACGTTTTCGGATTAACTATTATTAGACTATGGATGTTTGCACAGACTAATATTCTTAAGAAGAGATACCTCGTTTCGTTTGTTGAAACGTTACGTCGCATAATAATACATAGGGTAACTGTACTTTTTCCTGTGAATCTACGCCAGCGTATGCTACGAGTCGAGATGAGAGAAAAATGTCGTGTGAGTGAAGGTTTTGTTGAAACGCTGTATTGAGTTTCTGATGAGTTTCTGACGAGTATACTCGTCACGAAGAAATGGCAATATTTTGTGTTACGACGAGACCTGCCAGTAATCAGATTTCACAATAAAACAGTCCTTTTGATATAAAATCACAACTTGATTTTATATCAACATTCTGTATTTGACGAGTATACTCGTCACGAATAAATATAAATCTTTTGCGTTACGATGATACCTGACATCAATCAAGTTTTACAATAAAACAGTCCTTTCGTTACAACTTAATTTTATATAAAGCTCTGTGTTTGACGAGTATACTCGTCTCGAAGAAATGACAATATTTTACGTAACGACGAAACCTGCCAATAGTCAAATTTTACAATAAAGCAGTCCTTTCGTCACAACTTAATTTTATATCAAAATTCTGTGTTTGACGAGTATACTCGTCATCGCTTGCTTTTTGGTACACGTTTTAGATACACGCTTTTCAAGGAGTTCGCAACTGGTTAAAAGATCGTAACAAAAGTACGAAATAACAACGATGATTTAAAAGCGTTCTACTCGATTCTCGAAGCTTGTGGAAATTTTTCATTTAATCTAATCTGATATCTGCGTTTACCTTCATCTTCGTTCAGATCAAAGTCTGAAAGAAACAGAAAAATTCAAGCAAAAGGAAGAAAACAGCTTCATAAACTAAATGTGATCGCTAAATTGCGCGTCACAAAACACAATCGAAGTATGCATATATAAATTTGCCACGGTATCGTGCCAGGACTCTTCTTCTGATCCTTCTTTGGACCCATTTATCCTGCAGGATCTTCGAAATTTTCAATATCGTACCGTAAGTGAGAATTTTCCTTCTAAAATTTTCCTACTAAATTTTCCCCCTGTCTTTTTCATCGCGTCACATAAATCGGCATAAAATTCATTTTTATTTTATTCCGGCTGTTGTGTACGTCCCTTAAAGGTATTACAAATTCATATCGTTCCGAACGACTGTGTTTCATGTAAACCGAGATGGACTGATCGTACGACAGTTAGCGTACGAAAGTATCGTGAATCATAATCGAAGAATATTGACACTGCAAATACAAAGAGACGAGTTTCTCGCGAAGGAAAGAAAAACTATGCATTAACGCAAAGAAAGCTCCGACTACTCGCAAAGAAATCTCAATGTTTCCTTCGCTTAGATTAAACAAAATGATATACACAAAAGTGAAGAAACAATCAGCGAAGAAAGCAATGTAGAGGCGAGTCACATCATTTTCTATCATTATCAATAACCATTGGGTTGTCCAAAAGTTTCTTTCATTTTATGGGGAAATAATTTCTTTCGTACGATTTCTCTTGCAACAATAAAACAAATATACTGTGTATATATTATAATTCAATAAAGAAATATTGCATCCATTATTTACTTATAAACCGACAGAAACTTCTCGGACCATGTAACATCTGACAGCAGAAAATTCCACCTAAACGTTACTCTACGATGTTTTCATCAGTGATAATCCAATAAAAGATTTCTGCGCTTACAGGGTCCTCTACGAACACTGTTCGATATCGTGGATCGCTGGGAATGGAAGAGCCGACACAGAAAAGAACGCGTAGCGTGTCCATTTATGTCTGGTTCGTACAAAGTATGCAAAAGATCCGCAGCTTAGACTCGCAATTGGACTATCGGTCGGAAACTTTTTGCTGGCGCGGCCGCCTGCATAGGAAAATTTTCACCCGCGACGCTTAAGTGTAAGGAGCCGTGACTTTCTGTTTTGATCCGCTTGAACTGGTCGCGGCCACTAGTTCTGTCCTCGTCTCGGTATATTTGAGACACGGCTGGTGGGAGAAGGACGGAGAGGGAGTCGTAGGGCCAAGCAGAGTGGGATTTCGCGCGAGCGAGGAGAGAGGGATGGCGGAACTGTCAGTGCTACATCGGTTCTCTTCACGTAAGGACGAGCCACAGGGATCACCTGCGAATCACCTCTCGTCGGGACACCACTTCTCAGCCAGGTGAGCCTCTGCTATTTTTTCTTTTTCTCTCTCTATCTATCTATCTCGCTCTTTTCCTTTTTTCCACGCTCGTCGCAAGATTAATCGTCGCGGATTCGCTTGCCCGCGAGTTGGATAATTTATGGCGTCTCTGGTGGATCGGTCGCTTTGTAAACACGAGTAGGTATTTTGTCCGGCTCGGGAGATTAATCGTTCGACCGGCAGCGAGCTGAGTTTTGTCAGGCGAGGGGAAGGTTTTAAGGGCCCGGAGATTTTCCCCAGGTTATGATTACATCGGAAATTTAGTCCGAGGTCTGCGGAATTTGGGAATTTGTCATCTCCGCGTCGCTTGATAGATCGTAGCTTGGCCATTCAATGTGCAGATACACTGGCTGCCGTGACTGCACTGGCTCGCCAAAGCCGTAGAAAGCTTCCACGTCTGCCACTATACGTTTCATTAGGCTACGTAGACAAAGTTTGAAATAAATCTGAGAACGAACGTAGAAATTGCAGGATATTTATTGCAAACCGTATTTCGTACGCCAATTAGTATACAGCATGAATAACCGGCTGAAGCGTGTAAGTGTTAAACATCGTAAGAGATCGCGTCGAATACCGAGGTTTGTTAATACAACGTACAGTTCATTGTTTAAAGGTTCCTGTGATCTCTACGATTGTAATAAATGTTTATTAAACAAATGTGATTAATGTATATGTCTATACACATATATTTCCACATTTGCGTGAAACGTCATGAAATGAAGAAAAAAAAAAATATCATGAGTCGTCGATTTTCCCAACAACGTTAAAGAAAATTCTAAAACGTCTGGTGTAACAGCTACATTAGAAATACGGACCTAACGTGAAAAGTATAAGTATAGTATAGTATTGGAAGGAACTTATTTAATGTTCGCGTGTATGCGTGTTGATATAATACCTCAACCGGTTTCAAGATACGATTATATCGTGCTTAACTGCACATTTCGGTTCCACTGACACTCTTACGGCGGCAATCGTGCATTTTAAATCGACTCTACACTTTATTGCGCTAGTATTATGTCATATTACGTTAGAAGATATTCGTACAATATTTCTGGTTAAAATAAAAAAATTAAGAAAATGAATGACACAAACGAGATATTTGAACAATAGCAAGGGTGTTCATCTGAGAACTGCAGAGGAGGTTTGCACGTTTCTGGGAAGTGTCTGTCTTTATCGAATACTATAGTTGACTATTTATTATAGTGGTATTTTTTTTTTTTTTTTTTTTTTAATGTTCACTATACGGAACAGCTCTGTAAATGGCTGTGCAATGCGCTGATCGTGTCGTTCCTGCACTCCAATTCACTCGAGCGATCTTCATGAACGCACATTGTAAATGTACTTACGTTGTTCTCAGAGACGAGTCTGGCTTTAGTTCCTCGCAAATTATGAGACGTAATATATTGTCCCTATAGTCATTGATTTTAACGGCACATTTGATTCAGATAAAAATCTGTGTGAACGAGACGTGTGTCGTGCAATTATATTTAAATACACATTTGTAGAAAAGTTGAAAAATTATTGAAACTTGGAATTTCAGATAAAAGTTCACACGTTTATAATTAATATATACAGTATATGTCTTTATGGTTGATTATTATATCGTGCATATTAACTAATTAATTAATACACATAATATCAACATGTAAGATTGATTGTTATATATAATGTATACAGTATCTACTTTTATGTTTGATTATTGTATTATATAAATATTAATTAACGTGTACAATATTAACCTGTAAGGTTGATTGTTATATACAATGTATACAGTATCAACTTTTATGTTTGATTATTGCAACATATATATACTAATTAACGTGTACAATAGCAAGCTTTCAGATTGATTATTACATTGCAAATATTAATTACGCGATATATAGAATATCAAACTTTGAGTCGATTATTATATTGTATTTATTAACTATATGATATGGTATAACCAATTAATTAATACATACAATGTCAACCTATAAGATTGATTCTTATATATAATGTATACAGTATCAACTGATTAATTAATACACACAATATCAACCTGTAAGGTTGATTGTTATATACAACGTATACAGTATCAACTTTTATGCTTGATTATTGTATTATACATATATTAATTAACGTGTACAATACCAACCTGTAAGGTTGATTGTTATACATAATGCATATAGTATCAACTTTTATGTTTGATTATTGTATTATATATATATTAATTATATAACAAGATTGATTAATGTGTACAATATCAACCTATAAGATTAATTGTTACATACAATATATACAGTATCAACTGATTAATTAATACACACTGCAAGGTTGATTCTTATATACAACGTATACAGTATCAACTTTTATGTTTGATTATTGTATTATATATATATTAATTATATAACAAGATTGATTAATGTGTACAATATCAACCTATAAGATTAATTGTTACATACAATATATACAGTATCAACTGATTAATTAATACACACTGCAAGGTTGATTCTTATATACAACGTATACAGTATCAACTTTTATATAGAATATCAACCTTTGATATTTATATTCGATAATTATATTGTATACAATATAGATATAATACAATACAATCTATAAATAAATACAATAGAATACAGTACGATATAATAATCAAGATTAAATGTTAATTATAAATGAACATTGAAAACTTTATTTCCCTATTGATGAATTAATATTAACAATACACTTTCTTTATTACTCGTGAATATTTCAAAGTGACAAATGTGGAAAGTGTTGTGCGATATTTTATGCGGGGAAAGAAATATTTCCTGCCACTGTAAGAAATATCTGATTACATTTCGTATGCATCCTAATAATATCTTTATTACCTGAAATTCCAAGATAACAGCCGGTCTAATTTATTTACTAAGAGAATGAAACTTTCTACTAAAAACGGCGTTCAATTTGCATAAAATGTATATAGAACACACCACGTTTCGTGTACACTTATTATACGCGAACGAATCTACGAGCTATCGGTGCGCTCCAATTCCCTTGAACAATTCTCTCAGACTGTGTATCGCTTTTTTTTTCTTTTCTTTTTTTCAATGACAGTTATGGCTTTAATTATCCCTTGTTAATCAGCGTCAAGATCGTTACTAACCACGTTTTTATAAAACATGCTAGAAAATTAATTTTCAACTCTGCGTAACTTATTGGGTTGACAACTAAGTGATTGCGGATTTTGTCATTACCACCTAATGACAATATCCGCAATCACTTAGTTGCCAACCCAATAGAATTGAACTGCTGAAACTTACCATTTAAGCTCAATCTTCTTCGCGTGAGATTTTATTTTCAAAACGTTCATCGCGTTTGACATAATCTTAAAAATACAATGAAACAGTTAATATTAATAAACTTGTCTGAAATCATCTACGACTCGATGACTGCAATCATAGCAGCTGATGGTGAAAACTTATTCTAAGATATAGAGAAATTTCAGTGGAGAATCTTGACGATAGTACACAGAACTCTGAGATTACGGTCAGTTGATAATTAGCATACTGTACATTTGCATATTATGTACACGCTTCCTAATGTTGTTATTATTAGACTTCTATGCAAATTCCTATGTTCGTGAATTGAATTAAAGAAGCGAAATCTAAGCAGAAACATGAACAGATATGCGCAAATATTATTATGCATATCGTGTGTATACACTGTGTGCATTGTTGTTATTCCTTTAAATTTCCCATAAATGCATAAACCGCTGTTTTCACTCTGATCGTTACATTCCTCTGATCCTTTCAAACAGATTTGTAAAAACGCAGTGTGTACCAAAGCGCTAAGCTCCTTATCAATTCTTCGCATTACGATCTTTTCAATGGCTGCGCACGTTAGCACCAACTTACTCGCTGATTTTACACGGTGTCAAGTGCAAAGCGTTGAAATATCGCATACGACTGATAACGATCTATCTGAGAGAATTGAAATCACTGGGAAAGACACACAAGGTCAAAGATAAGCTGAGATAGCAATAAAGCAGAAACACGATGGAATTGATTAAATAAATGTGCAATTAGTTAACTAAGGATCGATGGTAAGACAGGTATGATAAATATATAGAAAGGTGAATAAAATAAATAATACAACGAATAAATGAAGAATAATAATGGAAATATTTCCTTTTAAATATTTTCTTTTACCGAGCCTTTAATTAATTTTTTGTAATTTAGTTTTTTATCAAGTGGAAATATAAATTAATTAACGAATTAACAATTTTTATTTAAATGCTCAAAATGATAGTTATGATACTAGTTGCAAACGTCTAATTTATTATTGGGATTCGATAGTGGAACAGCCTTTAGGGCCGAATCCGTGTTTCACCTAAATTACCTGTGTTTCATGTTCCTAGTTGAACATAATTCTCTTCGTACGCTATAAAATCAAATTTATTATCACATACAATGAATTTTGTATTCAAAACCAGGTTTCGCGAATAATTTAATTAATCCATTAATCGAAAGTGTACAAATTTTAGCAATTTTTATATGTTCAATCAAATATCCGACAATTTCGCAACCAAGAAAAACAATATGACGAAATGACGAAAATTTTTCTAAAATTTTCTAAAATTTCACAGCTAAGGCCCACCGACCAGGAGCAATTTTTATTTAAAAAAATCGCTGAAACGTCATTTGCAAAATGACCTGTAACGTTTGTGAGCGTGAAATTGGCAGAGGATCCACGAAAATACGAACACTAAGAAAATTCCTTCTATGAATTTATTACACGTGTTGTAGAAAACATTGTCAAAGTTCACTCACACGTATATTCTAATAAAACACGACTAACATGATCGTATTGATGAATTAAAAAAAAGAATCCTAAAGTGTACGGTACATCCGTTTGAACTGTATACGCGTGGTTATTTCTGTAAGCATCTGAAATGGGGAAAAAAGTTTCGGCTGAAAGTAGCTCGACTTCATAAGAGAAACTTAATAAGATACTTCAATTTTCTTTTTTATTTTGCATTCTTGTTCAAGGAGATTTCAATGGGAACGTAACTTCTTTTAGTGGAAGCATATATTTTTTTTATACACCATTTCTATTCTCCAGAGGAAGATGTTATGGTACTTGATGTTAAGGTCGAAGAGTGACTAGTTTAAAAGATATTTTAGCTTTAAAATATATATCAAAAGCACCGCGTTGTATTTCCTTGGCTACATGTTTTAAACTAATCATTGTTCGACCTTCATACTTTTTCCAAGTGTTTTGATATTCTTTTTCTAGAGAATTGTAAAGTGTAAAAAAGGGTACATGGAAAAACGTATAGTTCCATTTAAAAAAGTTGGTAATTAAAATTTCTTTATGTTAAGAATATTTTGAAAAATGTCTTATTGAGTTTGCTTCTTGATGAAGTGAAATATCGTTCGTCTGAAACGTTTCCTCGTGTTTCTGATACTTAGAGAAATAGTCACGTGCATGCACTTAAAACGGACATACCGTATACTGAATTTGCGATATATTTATTTTGAATAATAAGTACATCGATTAATGAGTGAGATAATATTTAGATGTAGTGAGTAATTACACGGTTAAAATGATTATTCATGTTGCAGGAAATGATTTTATGATCTGTACAAAATACGTGTTTTAATATCTTGTATCTGCTATGTTCATATTCAAATTTGTTCTGAAACTCTAGCCACGTAACTATAATAATCGTGTTCCACTAAAACGTTAATGAAGTTGCAAAAAGTTTTTCATATATCCATAAAAGTTTGCTTCATGATATGTGTTGAAATACTTTAATAAAACAGCGTATGGTTGCAAGCCAATATAAACTTCATGAACGAATATAATTTACATGTTGTAATTAAAACGTTGTTTTTTCTGCTACGATAACGCATTAAACCATCAAACATCGACAGTTTGTCGATAAAAGCATTTTATCGGATTTCTTGTTGTTTCTCCCTTTACGGTTCAATCGATTTCTTTCCTTTTAAGGAAGAAAAACAAGGAACTGTTGGAGACTAGCCTGATACAACAAATCATAGTATAGCCAGACAAACGATAAACAGAGTACGCGCCATCCTTCGCCACCCTTGTACAGAAACGTCTGTACGAAAGAAGCCAAATGACTCACGCTCGTTTCAACGATCCTCTCGAGCGGATTCGCGCGATTAACATTCGTGAGCACGCGAACTCCGAGAGAGTTCAAGAATATTCAGTGTCTACAAAAAGCAAGTGTCTAAATTTTGGTATCATTTAGTAGTAGTTTCACGTAACTACAAAAGGTATTAACAGACTATTTTGTATATTTGTTACCTTATTATTCTACTAATTAATGAGATGGAATTTTCGTAGTAATTTTATATAACTATGAGGAGTATTGGTACGTTATTCTATATATTTGTGAAATTTGTTAATTTCGTATCATTTAGTAGCAGTTTCAAATGACTAAAAAGGTATTGACGGGCTATTTTGTATATTTGTTACCTTATTGTTCTACTAATTAATCAGATTCAATTTTTGTAATAGTTTCGTATGACTACAAGGTGTATTGACACGTTCTTCTGCATATTTGTGAAATTTCTTAATTTCGTATAATTTAGTAGCAGCTTCAAATGACTACAAAAGGTATTGACAGGCTATTTTGTATATTTGTTACCTTATTATTCTACTAATTAATGAAATGCAATTTTCATTGTAATTTCGTATGACTACAAAAGGTATTGACAGGCTATTTTGTATATTTGTTACCTTATTGTTCTACTAATTAATTAGATGCAATTTTCATAGCAGTTCCATATGACTAGAAGAGATATTGACAGGCTATTTTGTATATTTATTACTGTATTATACTACTAATTAATTAGATGCTACTTTCACTGTAGTTTCGTATGACTACAAGGAGTATTGGCACATTATTCTGCATATTTATTACATATGTAAATTTCATATAATTTAGTAGTAGTTTCATATGACTACAAAAGGTATTTGCAGGCTATTTTGTATATTTATTGCCTTATTATTCTACTAATTAATTAGATGCTATTTTCACTGTAGTTTCGTATGACTACAAGGAGTATTGTCACGTTATTCTGCATATTTATTACATATGTAAATTTCACATAATTTAGTAGTAGTTTCATATGACTACAAAAGGTATTGACAGACTACTTTGTATATTTGTTACTTTATTATTCTACTAATTAATTAGATCCAATTTTGAAATTTCGTATCATTCAGTAGCAGTTTCATACGACTACGAAAATTTTACATTACGAGAATGCAATGCAAATCCTTTTTATATTAGCAGAATTCGATCAAGACGTTGATATTCTTATTATACCTACCAAATTTTGACCGAAGAGCTGTTCATTCTTTATACCTACATTATAATTCATCTGCAATTTCATCTATCTGTAACAAATGACAGACATTTAAAAAATCTATACAGATTTTTAAAATGTGATAAAAAAAAACATACATTCGAATCGCTGGAACATGCCAACATTGAACAGAAAATACACAACAATGAAGGCGGTTTCCATTGTATTAACCCTCAATTGTCACACTTGTTTTACGAATCTCGATTGTCACGCTGCATCACCCGAGACCTATTCGATTTTCGAATAGCTGTCGTTCAAAAAATATCACTGATATCGAATCGAAAAAATTCGACAATGTAGTTTGAACGTCGAATATGTTTTGCTAAAACAGGATTAACAAACGAAGTAACATCACTCTCACAAAAAAAAACCTTTCCCACTGCACGTTTCGAGAATAAAATATTTTTACGAAAACAAGCTATTACTCCTTTATATTCGCCAAAAAATTTGAGACGATGCTTCCGAGGCGTATTACTCCAAGGAAATTCATAGTTCGTCAGTGCACGTTGCAGAAAAAATATCTACCTCAATTTTTCATCAAGGAGAGCAGCTGCTAAATAAGGAAAATGATGCAATCAATTTATTCGTAGACTCGGGTAGAACAATCTTCCATTATTTTTTTACATGTCGATTTACATGTGGAAAAATATAATCATGATTTCAATCAGTTCCTCCATAGTAATTGCACAAGAGTGTGTAAAATTTGCACGCAAATAAAATACGTCATTGCGTCAAGAAGTACGTCTTTGTCGTGCTTGGCTCAACACAGCGCATTACTATAACTTTAGAGAGTTGTCAGACGCAAACTGACGGGATTCTTAGCAGCGTAATCATCAGACATTATAAAAAAGAACACTTGGAATGAATGGTAAATTGCACACGTAGATTCCATTATAAACGACGTCTCGAAGACGTGTCTCTGCAAAGTAAGACTGTGGGTCACTTAAGACCCGTAATCACATTCCTGAGTTAAGAGAAACTTTTTACTTCAGTTTGATCCTTCTGCGTTGCGAATTCCATACAGCAAGCAATTCCCATAACGTGCAGCGTTAAATCGGGTGCCATCGTGTTCGCGTTAATTTGCGATAACTCGAAAGCGTCGAAAATACATCGGCTCATCCCACAAGTAACGCGGTCGTTGGTCTACGTTATTTTGATGGAAACTAAACCGACTACTTTATTCTTGTTTATTTTATTTTTATTTCATTACCAATTCTAATTATCATTCTGATGAATCTTGTACTTTTTACAAGTCGCTATACTTCTCTATTAACTTTGCACTCTATACCGAATGTGGCTCGATATCAGTTTATATCTCAGGAGCTCCTTTGTCGAGTCTTTCGTGTGCAAATCAATAGATGTCCTAGAAAAGCAGGATTGCATCCTGGAAAACTCCTAAACATTAGAAAATACAACAATAGTGTGAATAGAACTGGTATTTAAGTGAATGTCTCTCTTCCTTTATTTATTTCAATTGTCTTAGAACTTGAATTGCGTAAGACAATAGAATAGTCTTAGAAATGTTCTGTAAAACCAGGATTGCATCCTGGAAATTGATTCAAGAAATATACTCTTAAAAATTAGAAAATACAACAATAGTATGAATAGAACTGGTATTTAAGTAAATTTCTCTCTTCCTTTACCTATTCAAATTGTCTTATTTTTTATTTCAAATAAAACACGCAAAAGCGTTGGCAGCCGCTGCTAACGAAATTGAAATAAAATTCCCAGTGCAAAGGGTCAATATTCTTCCATCCGAATGTCATAAAACTGCGATGGTAACGACGGAACTTGTGCACCGAGGCATCTGTCGTTCGCTGAAAAGCGCGTTACTCGTGGCACGAGCCGATACTTGTGGACGACAGTGCACCTGCCATATACTGCGATATAGTCGCGCGTTTAATCGCCGAAGTGGACAAAGCGAGCCGCCTAAGTATCGCATCGCATCGCGGTTAATTAAAGACGAAGCAACGAGCACGAGGGGAGCGGGAGAGGGGCGCGGCTGAAAAGAACCGGAGAGCTACGTCCGGCGCGCGCCACCGAAGAGAATCGCGTCTGCCACACGTCTGCTTTGTGCTCGAGCCACGATGAAAGATAGGAAGGCTGGCTGCCTCGGATGACCAAGCCATCATCTCGAGACGCGGCTCCTAAGTAATTGCACGCGTTACGTGTCGAACGACCAACCGTTAAATCATCATCATCGCGCGTTTCGCACAAACTTTCCACGAATTTTCCTTTGTTCACTGGCATGTTCGATCGCAGTTGCCTATACACTTCTTCGGTCGTCGAATTGCAACCACTGGAAACTTTCGGTGTTCCTTTTACTCCTGTAGTCAGACTAGCCAGTTTAACACTTTACCGATAGCCTATTAATCGGCTTTTTATCGCCAACGCTTACCGACCGATAGCCTGTTAATCGGCTTTTTATCGTCAACGCTTACCGACCGATAGCCTGTTAATCGGCTTTTTGTCTCCAATGCTTACCGACCGATAGCCTGTTAATCGGCTTTTGTCGCCGACGATCTTTTTCATTATTTGAGCAATAATTTGTTAGTTAGTTCATTCAGGTTTAGTTTACTTTGTTCAGATGCGTCAGTTGCGTTGCTTTGTAAGCTGCCACAGTTTTATACTAATTTGAAAAACATAGCGTTCGCGAAGAAGAAAGAATTGTATCGGAGAGTGTAAGCCGAAACAGAGCCGGCGCCAGGGGGAATCTGCGCCTGAGATGCCGGTCGGACGTGCGTATGCTGTTGAATCGCTAGCGGTCGGTAAAGTGTTAAGTGCGTTTGACGAGTATACGCGTTGCAGAGAAACTTTGTGTCGAAGAGTTTCACCTGTACACTGGTCGTGCGAAATAAAAAGATTGCTTACTATAAAACATTTAGTGTTAAGAGACAAAAGAGATAAAAGTTTGTCATTTAGTGGTATGTTTACTTTATATTGGCACGTTAGAAGTATTGTGTATGTCGGGTTATCGTTAAGACTTGGGGCGTGTAATGAATCTTATTCATCGTTGCCACACAATCGAGGTGTAGTGTTTATTAACACAAGTATGGGTGTTACAAGATTGGCAAGTGGCCGCGGTAATTAGACACTAGTGACAATGACCTTAGGTTCGATAGCGGCTAGAGAGTCACACGTGATGAAGGCGCATGGAATTTTAAGTTATCGCATAGTTCGTAGAATTTGACCTGTGACATACGCGTAGCTGGAATCTTCTCCGTCGGTTAATTACAATACCTTTGGTGGTTAGATCGAACAGATTTCCATGGCAATAGTCGGAGTAAGCGAACTGGATTAGCAATCGATTAGGGTACCGTATCAATTAGCGGCGGGAAAATAGGATTAACGCTGGTGTGCACCGAGCAACAGTGTTTTCTGGTCGCTTCGAGCAAACACGTGCGTGCCATGTGCGAATGCGTGACTAATTGTACATGCGGAGCACGGCTGTTGCGTTTACGTTCTACGTGCTTTCGCTAGTCGAACACTGTAAATCATGGTTTTTAGTCGCTACTTTTTTTAATTGCGTTTATTTTACAATCAATTCTCGTTAGAGAATTTTAAGTAAATTTATCTGACGTGGCACTATGACATGATTAATAAGTGTTCATAGTATGTTTGATTCTATTTGAATCTAGTGCTTAGGTCTAAGGTGTGATGTCTTTTTAGCCTGCGGATCTGCTCCGACCTGTCGAGTAGTCGAGTAATTAGAGGGTTTTGGTGGTTGTTAACTCTTGTGCTGTGTCTATTGCTGAATTTCGATAATTCTTCTTTGACTGTGGGTATCTCGAGGTCGTGATGTATCGTTTCGTTGGTGACGTACCAAGGTGCATCTGTTAGGGATATTAAGGTTTTGAAGAATTTCTATGTTGGAGTTACTTGCTGTTCCCCATGGTTGGATTCCATAGATCCAAACAGGTTTCTATATGGCCTTGTATAATGTAATTTTACTTTGCGTGTTTAAGTTGGAACTTAAGTTGGGCCGATGAGCCAGTAGAATTTTTTAAATTTTGCTTTGAGTTGTTTGCTTTCATCTAAGGTATCTTGTTTCCATGTCAATCTTCTGTCCAGAATCATGCCCAGATATCTGACTGACTCTTTATCTGGAATAGGGCAAATTTGTTTTCGTAGCGTGAAAGTTATGTGGCTAGATTTGTTTTCGTTGACTTTGAAGCGCCATTTGTGGAACCACTCTTCCATAGAGTCGAGACCTCGCTGAAGAGTAGAGGAGGCAATTGTCGGGTCTGAGTGCGAGGCTAATAAGACTGTATCGTCAGCAAATGTCGCTGTGGTTATATCTGTCGAAGTTGGTAAGTCTGCAGTGTAGATGTTGAACAGCAGAGGTCCGAGAACACTGCATTGGGGTATGCCAGCTTCTATTGGGAATGTTGAGGTCGTAGCGTCTAAGTGTTTTACCATGAATTGTCTATTAGTTAGCTAGGATTGTAGAATGGAGTAGTAGGTGTGTGGTAGGGTTTTCTTCAGTTTGAACAATAGTCCTTCGTGCCATAATTTGTCGAATGCCTGTTGAATGTCTAGAAATACAGTGCAATATTTTTTCTCTTCCAAGTCTTGGGTGATTTTGTGAGTTATACGATGAATTTGCTCTATCGTAGAATGTTGCTTTCGGAAACCGAATTGGTAGCCTGGCAGTGTTTTTAGATCCTCTAAGAGTGGAAGGAGTCGAATCATTAGCATCTTGTCGAATAGTTTGGACAAGGTGGGCAGAAGACTAATTGGGCGATAAGAGCTGGTTTCGTGTATTGATTTTCCAGGTTTGGGAATGAGAGTAATCAATGATATTTCCCAGGGCTTGGGACAGTATTGAAGGCGGAGAATTGCATTAAAAATGGAAGTGATGATTGCAATTTATTTTATAGGAAGCTCCTTAATGGCTTTGTTACTTATCAGATCATGCCTTGATACTTTTTTGGGATTTAGGCATCGGAATAATTCTATGACTTCTAGAAATGAGAAAGGCTCGATAGGAGGAGACATCTGGAAGGAAGAGTATTCAGTTATTTCGTCTGGAGTAGTGGGGGAATTTGGTTAGAAGTTGAACACGTACGTCATGGTTTGTAGTCGCTACTGTCTGGAAATCTCGTCCAGTTAACGTTAATCGTCGTTCATAGTACAATACACAATACGTTAGGCAACAATGTGTTCTGTGAAATAATTTGGCAACTAAGTGATTGCGGATTTTGTCGATACCACTTAATGGCAAACTCCGCAATCACTTAGTTGCCAATCCAATAAACAGGTCGAACATGTACAAATTCAAACAGGTATGATTACGTATATAATTATGTATAATTGTATAATATCGTAAATATAACGAAAGGAAGTCCGTTTCAATATCAAAATACTAAAATTCCAAATTCTATGTATCGCAAAAATGTCGATCGTCGTAACGAAATTACAACTTGTGGCGGCATTTGAAAGCAAATACTACCGAACGACAATTACTACAGTTGGACGACTGCAGCGCAGTGGTTAGCGTCTTAGGTTACGAACGTTAGGGACTCCGGTTCGAATCCCCGGCGATTTCTCGGAGTTTTCGATTTTTCTTCCACGCATTTAAATTATAAGAAAAGCAGCAGAACCTAATCTCTCGGCCTCCACACGAGCAATAATAGCACTATCACCCACAACTATAATATACCGACTAGCCCACAACTAACTATTATCATCACAATCATCATAGCACCTCGAACTGTAATTTCGATTGTAAAGTATTTACGTTCCTTGTCAATTCCATAATCTTACGCAATATCGTATAACAGAGAAGGACAAAAATGATAAAAAGTACTGAAATTTCAGTTTTCTAAAAGTATTGCGGATTTTATCGATACCACCTAATGGCAAAATCCGCAATCACTTAATTGCCAACCCAATAATAAGTTTCTGCTTATTTTACGCAAACACGATAATCGGTAAAGTTTGAACGACCGAGTCTGAATATAATTTTATGCCATGTTCAATATTCGGTTATTTGTCAAATCGATTAAATCACAGAAAATATTCATTGTTACGTCTCGTTTCAATCTGTGTACGTTAGAATTTAGTATTATGTTATGGTTTGATTCCAATTTAGACATTGACTTGTTTCACGGATTATTTCAAGCGGATGGAGGTCGATAAATTGAATAGGAAGAGTTGAATGATAAATGTATATTTCTGCGTCAAGTGAAAATTCCTGGGAAGCTATGGAACTGTGTAATTATACAATTTGACGAATTCGATAGGAAAAATTCATGACAAAGGTAGGTTTCCGCATCGGGTCATTTCTTCATCGAACATTTCAACGAAGATACACAGCATACTTGCAGTCTTATTATATTCATCTTATTGGCAACTAAGTGATTGCGGATTTTGCCATTAGGTGGTACTGACAAAATCTGCAATCATTTAGTTAGTCCTATGGAATCCAACTATGGGGAACAGCAAGTAACTCCAACATAGAAATTCTTCAAAACCTTAAGATCCCTAACAGATGCACCTTGGTACCAACGAAACGATACATCACGACCTCAAGATACCCACAGTCAAAGAAGAATTATCCAAATTCAGCAATAGACACAGCACAGGAGTTAACGACCAGCAAAACCCTCTAATTACTCAACTACTCGACACGTCGGAGCAGATCCGCAGACTAAAAAGACATCACACCTTAGACCTAAGCACTAGATTCAAATAGAATCAAACATACTATGAACACTTATTAATCATGTCATAGTACCAAGTCAGATAAATTTACTTAAAATTCAACTACTTACTAAATACTAACTACTAAAATTCATTTACTTAAAACAGATAAAAAAAAGAAATTTAGTTGCCAATCTAATAGAATGTACTATACGTGGCATAAAAATCAACGAACTGGAGTCGGTCGATTTGACTCGTTGGATTTTCGAACGTGTCTCGTACGAAAGTACTGGCACGCCGCGATCATCTTTAGAATCGACGGGTTAAAATCGACTACGACGAATTAGAAACGAGCTACCACGTGCCCGGTGTATTCCGAATGATCATTTTGCACTGACGCGTTAATATCTCGAGCACACCTGAGAATTGGACTGTAAGCGGCCTGGTCGAATTCCATCGCAAGTGGCCTCGCGTTCACGCACGTTTAATTATAGAAATGAAGTCGTGTACCTGGCCTAACCATACTCATGGGAGTAGCGTATGGTAATCCTAGCGAAGTAAGTTTTAGTAAAACTATAAATAATCCCGGCAATAAGACGAGAGGAACATGGTGGAATACCTGGGTCAGCAGACGTTCTGGTTTAGACGGTTAGATTTAAAGGCTGCGGTGTTCTCATCTTCGCCTTCGAATTTCCTCCCACGATGCACAGAAAAAATCTGTAAACCTACGCTCGTTATACGCCGACGTTGCCCAAATTTCCAACCTACTCGTTCGACCTGAAATCGCCTCGAAATCTTTGAATTTAAATTTAATCTGGACCCTTGTCACAATATGCAAATCATCGGTCTTTACTTGTTGTGGTAGATAGGAAATGATCAAAATTTAAGACAGTATCGTATTTAGAATCGTTGCGCGAATTCCTACGTCTATTTTGCTCAGTGAACCAAGTTTGAAGTTTCGATGGAATTGGTAGGCTCGGTGCAAATGTTGTGACGTATTTTCTTTATTTAATTTTTAATTTGTCAATTATTTTTTTTATTTAATTTTACAATTTGTCCAGCTGGACATTCGGAAAATGTTTCTGGCACTGTGACATGCGTTTATACTTGATGTGCTTCCATAATCAGTTGGCTATTGCGATTTCTTTAACAATTTTGGGAAACGTGTACCTAAAATGTGTTGCAGAAAGTAAGGGATGACGAGTATACTCGTCAAGCACAGTGTGTGGCAGAAAGTAAGGGATTACGAGTATACTCGTCGAGCACTTGACTGTTATAATATAGTTATAATACAGAATTAGGTTGTAGTATACTCGTCATAGCTCGAAATATTGCCATTTCATTTTGACGAGTATACTCGTCGAAAATAATTAACTGGTGAAGGATTGAACGATAGAATTCGATTATTTTAAATGTCGATAAGCGAAGAAGAGTAGAGAATCTTCGCTTAATTCGCTTAATAGGGAAAATAAGGTGAAAGAGACGTAGATCGAACGATTATTCTAAAAATTCGTATTAATTACAACTTATGGTCGTTTCTTCCGATTATTCTACACTTTTTATCCGGCATTTTATTCCATCCTCTGCCGTAGAATTTTTCCTATTTGTTATTAAAATATCCTTGCAACGCATCCCGTACTTCATCCTCGGTATTGAGTTTTTCTGTTCGCAAAGGAAAAATGAATTTTCTACCTCTCTAAACGAAATACCAATCAATCTGGAAAAAATCCAGAAAGCTGCCTCTGTTGCAATCTATTCGATATTCCTGCAAAACCCAATCCCTAAAATGCGCGTTGTCACAGAGAATGTAGTTGTGTGACGTTTGCTAACCGAACTCTCGATAAGAACTAATTCTTTTAGCGATGTTGCGCAACTTTGAAACAACTGTACGACCTCTGACTTTTAATCAAATTACCTAAAAATAACTCGTACTATCGCAAACGCTATTTTCTTGCTTTGCATTCGAATATCTAAAAGATGTACAGGGTGGTGAACATGAAAAGTGCTTCAGATGTCCGAGGACAGATAGTGCGTCAAAACCACTGTATAGTTGAACGTATCGTATCAACTTCTGTAAGCGATAGTTCCATTTTCTAAGTAGATGATATTCGAAATAACAGAAATATCTGAAATACACAGAATTTCTGCGACGAACTGTACACATGATTATAATTAACACGCACAAAAGTCGACTGAAATTTTCTGAGAAACACGTGCGTGTTGCCGATGCGTGTCAAAGAAACCAGTCGCACATTCTAACATTCCATTAATTTTATTAATGGAATTTTTCAAGCCAAGATTAGAGTTATTAATATCAAAAAATTGTACAATCAAATTTGACAAATTACAAGCCGCCATCCTATTCGACGTAGAATGGTAAAGTTGCAAAAACCGTAAAATGGAAGTCTGTAACCTGCAATTCGTGTTTTGTCAATTCGCTAATATCGCTCGTTAGTTGGTTATTGCGCGAGAAAGCTCTTATGGGGTTAAAGTTTGTTCGTGCTTTATCTACTTCTTAGCTTTTAGTCTTTGAATCGTAAACGCGTGGCAACTAAGTGATTGCGGTTTTGTGAATACCAGCTAATGACAAAATCCGCAATCAGTTAGTTGCCGACCCAATAAATATCTCAGCAGAACTCTGCTGCTTTCGTCAACCTAATGACACGGTTCGACGTAGACCTTCGACGATGATAACGAGCGGAGATCGGAGAATAAAACGTGCGTGTATATGGTGGTCGATCGACGAGACGCAGTCGCCGCTGCTTTCTCCCTAAACGAGCTAAGGAGGCTTCTAATTGCAGCCAGCGATGACACGAACGAGTTTCCATCGTTCGACGAATATATCGAAAACGAACGACGATGAAGTCGGTGTCGCTCGATTCTTAACCATAAAAGACCATCCGCATTACGTCATGAGACGTGAGTCACGATAGCTACTGGCCTAAAAACACTATTGCGACGACAAACCACATCGCGTCGATATAATTTCCTGCAGAGAGCATCGTCAAGGCTGTGCACGTTAATTCGAATATAAAGGCGCCGATTTGCCCTCCTCCGCCGAGCTCAGCGAATACACAGCGCGGATCCACCGATCGATCGATCGATCGATCTATTTTCGTGTTGAATTAGAAATGGCCATCGGTGAAAAACTCCTCGATCGCCATTTTTGGTACGAAGTTTTTTACTAGTTGGCTGTTGCAACCTGTTCTTCAAAAGTTTACAGCTAAAATGTGTGGGAGAAAGTAAGCGAGTATACTCGTCAAACACAGAGTATATATGGCTGTCATAATATAGAATTAAGTTGCAACGAAATGACTATTTTATTTTTGAATTTCATTGTTGCAATTTACTGCAATTTAAACAGCAAATGGTAACTATTTTTTACGCGTGACGAGTATATTCGTCAAACACAGAGTATGTATGGCTGTCATAATATAGAATTCGGTTGAAACGAAACAACTGTTTTATTTTTGAATTTCATTGTTGCAATTTACTGCAATTTAAACAGCAAATGGTAATTTTTTACGCGTGACGAGTATATTCGTCAAACACAGAGTATGTATGGTTGTCATAATATAGAATTCAGTTGGAACGAAACGACTGTTTTATTGTGGGATTTGATTCCTGACAGGTCTCGTCGTAACACAAAAGATTTATATTTCTTCGTGACGAATATACTCGTCAAACACAGAGTTTTGATATAAAATTAAGTTGTGACGAAAGGACTATTTTATTGTGAAACTTGATTACTGCCAGGTCTCGTCGTAACGCAAAATATTGCCATTTCTTCGTGACGAGTATACTCGTCACAAGCAGCTAACTGGTTGAGTAGGTTTCACTGATGATTTCCGTTTAAATCGACGGTATGTATTTTCAGCTGAATTCAACCTAGTCGTTGCTAAGAATATAATTAAAATTCCATTGGTTTTTTTAAAGTGACAGTGTTTATCTCGTTTTAACTCTGCTTTCATAGCTGCGCGCTACAAATAGCAACAAAATTTCAAAAGCTTAACGCCATATTTCACGTATGTAGTACACCAGGAACTGGCCTGTCAAAAATGTTGAAATCAGATAGGATATTCGTGATATTCCGCTTACTGGACCGGATTTCAAGAAACCGGCGACGTAAAACGAATTCAGTTAATATCGCCAGGCAAGGAGCGAGTAAGAAGGATCTTTTGGGACGAATTCTATTTCAAGAGAGGTGGATTTAACGCTTGAAAGCGGCACAAAGTATTCACACAGAATATACAGCCCGCATGGCCTTGTTTTCACATCATGCGTTAAAAATGGCTGTCTTTCATCTCGGTGTAAGTGTGCGCGCGTCTGATCATTAACCTTTGATTGGAAACCTTAAGTTATCATCGATATTAAAAGCTTCGTATGCTATTTCATCGAACGTTTTAATTTTAACAAAATCGATAACTTTATATTTTATATTATATAAGAAGTCTATGATAAACGTCTTAAATTCTTTTTCAGACGAGTAGTAGCTTTATCAAAGAATTCTATATATATATATATATATATATATATATATATATATATATATGCTGTAACATCCAAATTTATTATCGAGCATGTTGTATACAATTTTCGATAAATTCATTGATAATTTTAACTTGCTTAAAATTGTGCAAGAAACGCGCCGAAATCTTTCGAAACGCGTAAGAAACATAGAAATGCTCAGAGCTGATTCGATAAGTCGTATATTAAACGAACAGACTGAAACATTGGTTTGACAATTAAGTGATTGCGGATTTTGTCATTGGGTGGTATCGACAAAATCCGCAATCATTTAGTTGCCAACCCGATACATATGTAGGTACATATACGTATAAATAAATCAGTTAAATATGTGTAAATTGAAATAAATCAAGGAAAAAGCTGCAGACAATAAATAAAGCAGATCCTGTCACTGTTTCAATGCAATTACGATAGTAAATTTTATGTCATAATTATGAAGTCTATAGTGACAGATAAAAGACAGTTTACGGATTGGCACACTATGAGTGGCAGTAATTTTTATGAAATATTTTTTATGCAGAAAAGAACTGTTTATATCGCTACTTTATAAAAAAGAAACATTTCAGAAACGTGCAAACAATTTCGTATCATTTTGATAACAACCGCGTGATTTGCAACATATTGGGTTAGCAACTAAGTGGTTGCGGATCTTGTCATTATCACTTTATGATAAAACCCGCAATCACTTAGTTGCAAAGACAATATTATATTACGTTTATTAATTGTATCGTTTGAACGTCGAGTATAATTTGATTTTGTAAAATTATCATCTTCTCTCGTACTTTTTAACCGTCAAACTTTCTTCTGTTCGCCATTGTGTAATAATCATGAAACTCTTAAAACTTGTAATTTGTCAAACAACGTTGTAGTAGAAATAGAAACATAATGTTTCTGTCGCGATCTGACTATCGTTGAAATTCGTTTGCAATTACGTCATCATTTCGAAATATATCACAATTACGAAATTGTGATTTTATGGTGGTGAAACGTGGCACACGTATTAACGTAAGTACAGTAACCACAGTTGTTGGCACTGTTATACGTTGTTACGCAATTAATAATTGATTTATTTGCGTATTTGATTATCGATTATCAAAAGTAATTATATTTGATTCCCGTGGCTGTGATGATCAAGCAATTTCCGCGTTCATTCGATTACGCTGATACAACGATTGAAAAGCATGGTGGGAATGATAAGAGCATACGAAGAGTAAATGTAATTGGGTTATAATTTGTAACAATGTTTCGTTGTAACATTATGGTCCCTTTCTCTTGCAAATATTTCTGTAACGATGATTTGTACAGTTAGACATTAATGTACAATGTAATATACGATAACATAGAATAATAGACACTTAATTGATTAAGAACCAAGCAATGATAAATAAAATTGGACAAAATGGGTTACACGTTGCTATGTTAAAGTATAAAGAATAGAGGGAAAATCATAGATATAAAACAAATTTAATATAATAAAATAATGTAGTGTCTTGCTTCTCTTGAAAATATTTCTGCAGTAGTAAGATATATTATTAGACACTTTGATAGTAACAAGTTTAATGTAGTAAAATAATATAGTGTCTTGCTTCTCTTGAAAATATTTCTGTAGTAGTAAGATATAACATTAGACACTTTAATAGTGAGAAGTTTAATATAATAAAATAATATAGTGTCTTGTTTCTCTTGGAAATATTTCTGCAGTAGTAAGATGTAACATTAGACACTTTAATAGTAACAAATTCAATGTAGTAAAATAATATAGAGTCCTGCTTCTCTTGAAAATATTTCTGCAGTAGTAATATATAACATTAGATGCTTTAATAGTAACAAGTTCAATATAATAAAATAATATACTGTTTTCCTTCTCTTGAAAATATTTCTGCAATAGTAAGATATAACAGTAGACACTTTGGCCTTCTTAAATTATATTTTGGTAATAAGCAGCAACAAGGAAAAATAAACTGAGGTAAAATGATGTACATGTTACTGTACCAAAGTACAAGCAATACAGCATGAATCACAAATATAAAACAAATTTGTCATACAATGTCTGTCAAAAAAGTAATTTAGAGATACTTGAATGTCTTCGAATTTGGTAGAATTGTAGAATAAAAGTGGAAGAAAAAATAGCAAGAAACGAGATAATGTCTCAAATATTATCTTATTTATATTATATTATATATCACATAAACAAATATAGAGTAGAAGTTAGGATTAAAGCGTAAAGCTTGGCAAAAGAGATCAAAGCTAAAGGTAAGTAGAAAAATATACAATGAAGGAAGAAAAATAAGTTTCTACATGTAAAACACGTTTTACGAGAGAAATCATTCAAATGTATATAAAATATTTCCAATAGAAGGAAAACAGTATATTATTTTACTACATTAAACTTGTTACTATTAAAGTGTCTAATGTTATATCTTACTACTACAGAAATACTTTCAAAAGAAGCAGGACACTATATTATTTTATTATATTAAACTTGTTACTATTAAAGTGTCTAATGTTATATCTTACTACTGCAGAAATATATATAAAATTTCCCTAAAAAATAACAAAAATTGCTCATTTTCAACGTTTCTATAATTCTAATATTCACCAGATTCCTCGACATTAAAATAGATAATTATCCAGTAACGTTAAATTAATTGGAAAAAAGAGTAAAAGTACAAAACTATTTGTTTCTCGTACACGACATATTCTGCAAATAAATTAACAATAAATTATAACAATATAGATGCTGAGCATCGAATCAATTAATTTCATGAAATTAATGATAAATTTAGATCTTGCCCTGGCTAATCCTCTAGGCGACCTCCTAGTTTACCGAAATCAAGAATCAGTCTCGAAGCTATGTATTAAACATCTGAGTAACCAGAAACTCGTTGAACCGAGTGATCCTCCATTTGCTCGCGAAGAACGCGTGTCCATTACCAAATGTAATTCGCAAAAGTTCTATACTCGAAAGAAGAGGAACGTGAGTTGAAGGTGGATCGCCAGTATCGAAGTGAACCTTCTCTCTCTCTCTCTTTCTCTCTCCCTCTCCCTCTCTCTCTACTCCGAATGAAGATCGAAAGATCTGTTCAGTGGTGGGTGGGACGAGTGGGCGCATACAGCTTCGCCGCAATTACATTTCCTCGTGCGATCGTTTTCGTGCTTCCTTCGTCCACGGTCATTCGAGTACTTGACCCCGGAACTGGCATGGAATATCTGTTAAATACTGCAGCCACGACTGCTTAGGATCGATATGTTCGAGTAGCTCGATTAAAATACACGTAAATTGGTGTTATCCGACAGCAAATATTTACCGAGACTTGTATTTTTCTGAATATAATCGAATCAATCGAGTCCACATATCGTTTTCTTCGTCAGATGTATTGGGTTGGCAACTGAGTGATTTTGTCGATACCATCTAATGACTGTGTACTGTACAAGTGAACATTGTGTATATATATATATATATATATATAAAAGGACATTTCTCTACAGTTTGACAAATATATATATACATATGTATAGAATAATATTGTATAATACACAATAAATTTCATACATGCATTGTACAGTACAATATATTTGTACAATGTATATTATACAAAGTGATATAGATAATACATATTATGTTATATATTATTATTTTGCATAGTATATATTATACAAGTAACAAAGTACAATATATGAGAACAAAATGTTCAGCATTATACTATAATTAGCAATTTACAATAAATTGTATAACATGTATTGTACAGTACAATGTATTTTACACAAAGTGATATATATAATACATATTATATTATGTATTCTTATTTTGTATAGTATATATTATACAAATAACAAAGTACAATAACTAAGAACAAATTGTTTAGTATTATACAATAATTAGCAATTCACAATAAATTGTATTGTACAGTACAATGTATTTGTACAATGTATTTTACACAAAGTGATATATATAATACATATTATATTATGTATTCTTATTTTGTATAGTATATATTATACAAATAACAAAGTACAATAACTAAGGACAAATTGTTTAGCATTATACAATAATTAGCAATTCACAATAAATTGTATAACAGGTATTGTACAGTACAATGTACTGGTACAATATATATTATACAAAGTGATATTGGCAACTAAGTGATTACAGATTTTGTCATTAGGTGGTATTGACAAAATCCAATATTCTCGATACTTCATATATTTTTGCAAATTATCTGAAAAATCATGGTGCAAGCGACCGGCTGTTGTTTCTACGTGCAAAAATAGATCAAAGAGAAAGAGCGACGTTTTTTCGTTTGTGGCTTCGTTTTCGAGAAGAACGAGCTTGAAGATCCGTCGGGTGCTCGTATGCTAATCGCAAGTTTCCAGCTGACTGACTGCGTTTTCTCCTCATGTTCGTATTTCTGAACATGGACAACATCACGATTTGCTTCCTATCGTTGCTGTTGTCTTGTTTCCTTATGTTCTCTTATTGGCAACTAAGTGATTGCGGATTTTGTCATTAGATGGTAATGACAAAATCCGCAACCACTTAGTTGCCAGCCCAATATATACTGTATTCGCGTTTCGAAAGGTTCCATAAATAAGCAGAAGAGCATTACATTTTAAGAATCACGTTAATAAAATGATTTTGGACACGTGTTACATTAATAAAACAACACGTGTTCAGAGCTTCGACCGTGTCGAAAGAACAGTCGGTGCCTCGAAAGATACTTCGAAAATCGTTCGCTTTCAAGCAAAGTGTTCGTGATTCTGCCTGTAATATCTGTTTCCGTTTTACTGCCTTGTAACAAATGTCTGTCGTGTAATTTTTATTCATGGGAGGTTTGAGTTAGGAGTAGGAGCATTGTTATTTGCCATGGGAAGCTAGCTACTATTACAACAAGTATAATAACACGGCGGGGAATAAATCGCATATATTACAAAAAAGACCGTGAAATATACCGTGTTACGTAGAAACCAAATAATTTACAAACTTGAATCTGTAAAATTGCATCACGAAAAATATAGGCGAGGGAATCGTTGCAAACTTTTCTCCTGCTTATCTCAATTATTAAAATCTTTCAATATTAAAGTTATCGCAATTATTAAAAATTCTGAACGAAAAGGAAATATTTAACTCAGCAACAACTCATTAAAAAATAAATACCAGGTATTTATTAAATACTAAACATACTTATTGATAATAATAAGAAAAAATAATTGACAAATTCACTCGCAAAATTGAATTCTAAATAAGCGAAAAGCTCACTTTTCTCTTACTTTTAAACGACAAATACTGCGTTCACTTTTCCCATTTCGTTTTTACGTTGTATTTGCACATGAAACGCGCTGCAACCGAGACACCGCAATAAATTTAAACAAAAGAGGCGTCCGATCGCGTGAGTCTGCTGCGTCCGGATTTGCGTGCACCCGGATGCAACGAACTGTATCCGAACTAATAATTACAATGAACGTTCAGGTACCGGTACCCTTAAAACGTAAAACAGAGTTCGCTGATAATTTTGCTTTTTTCCATTGCTTTCAAAAAACGTCACCGCGCTTTTCTTTTTCCAAGCATACGTTGCTCGATTACAACGTTTTCAATTGACTGAAGATTTTATTCACGAAATTTTCACGCTACGTAGATTGTTCACAAATGCAACGCAAAGGTCATTCGTCGTTGTGGAATTTCCTTTCTACGTACGTTTTTCTGTACGTTACGAGAACAAGATAAAATGAACTGTCGTGGACGAGATAATACGTCGCATCGTATTTTATGTGAATTATTTTTTGCAAAATAAAGTGTCATAAAATTGCACAAAATATTGAATAAACTAAAAAAAAATATTAAATGAAACTTAATTATGTTTAATTAATTGCTCTTCGACCTACGGTGTTCAGTCTAAAAAGCCTAAAGTGTCTTTTCTATCTATGCTTTGTGACACAGGAATGTTATAATAAATAATTTTCTGAGATCAACATGATCGGTAAAAAAATTACTCGAAAATGTAGTCAATTTGCTGGGAGATGGACGCGATGATTAAAAAACGTAAATTGGAAAACCGATGGAAATTTCAAATTGGAAATTTGCAGTGGGTTATTAATTAATTCGAGAACTGTATCGTTAGAAATCTTCTTTTTCTTTTACAATTTTTTGATAATAATCTTTCGCTTTGATAGATAATAGAAAGATAAAGAAAAGTTTCTAAATATAATAAAAAATGTTGCTTATTACCGAAAACAATTTTTGTACTGTGACATTCTTCGTATTAAATAGCGTAGTTTTAATTTAAAAAGAAAATAGTTCACTATTTCAGTTAATTTTTTCATTATCTCAAAATTAATACATTATTATTCCTCAACATTAATACAAAACGAATAACTATTTCATTTCAAAATACAACTATTATTATTACTCTGGCGCAATGCATCTTTCTGGCCGAAAATCCAACAAATATTCACGTAATTCGAGTGTTATCCAAAACACAGTAAGATAATTAACATTTTACCGACAAAAAGCCGATTAATAGGCTATTAGTCGGTAAGCGTCGGCGACAAAAAGCTGATTAATAGGTTATCGGTCGGTAAGTGTCGGCGACATAAAGCCGATTAATAGGCTATCGGTTGGTAAGCGTCGGCTAAAAACACCGATTAATCGGCTATCGATCGGTAAAGTGTTAATTTTCGCTTAAGCGAAACACGGTTTATCTAAGTTTCCAGAAATTTTATTATTAAACGTAACTCATGTTTGGCCATATTTTGCCATGTTATATATCATATATTTTCTATTGGTTTCAGAAAAAAAAAAAAAAAACGGATCACCCGTCGAGTGGTCGCAGAACGATCGTCGTTTAAGCTACGATGGCAGCACCGCAGGCCTCCTCGCGTTTGGAATTGTTGCAGGTAGGAATATTTCCTCTTCTCACGAACTATTTCTTCGATAAACTCGGTTATGTGTATTAAAACCAGCATAAAAGTCTCGTATGAAATTGTAATCTCGATAGCTTGTGCATCTTTGCTGGTCTCTTCGCCTTTTACAAATGACTCTACTATTATTAGGTTGGCAATATTTAAACAATTCTACGAATATTCAAAGTGGAATCTTGAAACGATATCGATGACAAATTAATAAGATTGATTAGGCACAAGTTGAGTACTGGACTGTGGTTCGTTTCAATATTTTTAGAATATGTGGCGGCACTCGACAACAAATACCGCCACTAGACATTAACTAAAATCGGACAACGATAGCGCAGTGGTTAGCGCCTTAGATTACGAACGTTTCGGGTCCCAGGTTCGAACCCCGGTGCCCCGATATTTTTCTTCCACGATACAATAATTAGAAGTAAATACAATAGACCCCCAGCAGCCGACATCTACAGCCAATTTACAACTACCCAGGGCCTAATTAATCCACAAATATTTATTACATTGCCCAGTTAGTTATACATATACCTACATAGTAGATGTGAACATGAACACTGGAAAACTATAAACACGTCGTTGAAAAATAATCGTTGTGGACAAACCTTAAAATCTAAAACATCTTCGTGCTTCGTCTGTATCAAAATTAATCGTAATATCCATTAAACAAACTTTAATGGACGAACTTAAAGGACGTTATGGAACGTATTGAAGCGCACGTGTGCACGAGATTGTTGTTGATTTTCCAAACGTCCGCTTTACGATATCGTAAGGAATACGAAAGTTCAACAGGAGGAAAAACCACGTTCTACTCGTAGCCCTTACTTCAACAGCTCATGACCAGCTCGTAAATTCATTTAAACAAAATAAGAAATATCGAGATTAAAATACAACTAGGAGCTTCTAAGGTTCCAGTATTATCGTTAACGCAAAAAAGCCACACTTGGCAAAGTTCAGATACACGCGATAATCTTCTGCTTCTTTGGACGTTGCGCTGGCCAAGAGTGTGTCTGATCGTCTCGTAGAATGAAATTCCATGGAACTGGTGTTCGAGGCCAGGTTGGCAACGATAATGGTAAAATCCGTGTAGTTGCGTTAGAATCCAGGCAGGAGTATTCGTTTCGATTACCTAACCGTGTCCACGATCGCAAGAGTCCTTGCCAGTCCTGTAATCTTGAAATGCTCGAGCTGGTTAAGGCGGTGCGCCTTGTATCGCCTTCTCCTTTGGCCCACGTAGCGCATATATGGCATCTTGTTCTTGGCTCGTATACACACAGCTGTACGACTAACGACTAATACGTACAGATGTAGCCGAAATCAACGAGCACCGACCATGTGTTAGCAAGTGGCCACGCTTGTCTCCGACCTCTCCCAAGCCGGTGATTTGTCAACACTGGAGTTTCGGGAAATGGTCACGGTTCGACGAGACATTCGATAGTCGCTAAACTGAACGATCATGTTTCAGTTGTCGCAACATTTGTGTTCGATTACGTAGTATGTGTCATGTACTTTTTATTATTATTGTCACATTATGATTATCAGTGAGTCTTTTTTTACTTGAACCGATGATACGTGCACCTTATATGTGCAGGGTGGCTCCTAACGTTTTTCTTTTTTTATTTAATTTGTACTTTACAATTTGTCCAGGACATTTGGTACATTTTTCTAACTTAATTGCAAAATAACATGTGGACGACTTTAAACAGCTGAGTTATTCGTTGTATGAAAACTTGTTTCGAGGGAAAGTTGCATGGTATCCAGGGAGACGTACAGTGCTCTAATTCATTTTTTATTATCTTAACTTTTTAGCGAGATATTAGGGTCAGCATGAAATTTTTTTAATGCAACGTCTAATATTTGTTTCTCAAACTAGTAAAAATCAATTATGCAAAATTTGATGACTTACCCGATACTATGCAACTTTCGTTTCAAACGCTTTTTCATACAACCAATAACTTGCGAGTTATTTTAAGTCGTGTCAAGAGCCCCAGCCTGTATATTACTAGAAAACACATACAGGGGAGAGTCGTGCAGTAGCGAGCGTTTTAAGTATCTTCCCCATAAGCTTGACCATAGTGGGAAAAAAATCAAAATTTAAAACGTGAGTTTAAAAAATGGAATTTGATAAAAAGAGGGAAATCAGTTGGTAATGAAATTCAGTAATAAGAATGAAAAAAGTTTCAAGAGGAAAAATGTCGTGATTTGTACGATACGTACGACATATTTTCAATGAGATTCTTCTTCCTTTCAATTATTATATTTCTTGCAATATACCAGTGTAACAACGTGTACGTGTAAATAATTCAATGAAGATCAAGAATTATGATCAGGTCAATTACGGTCATGAATGAAGTTTGCAATTTTGCGTGCCATCTTTATTGGATGATACGTATATGCATCGATCATCGGCAATCTGGATCATCTCGCTGGGAAGTTCTTAAGTGCTGAGCTTGTTGACTTATTGCCAGTCGTGTTGCCAGAGGCAGAGGGTTCATCAGCCTGGCCACATCCTGCTACAGTCTAAAGTCTAGGCAGAACTCTTATCGCTTTTCACGTGCCACGCCAAGGGTCACCGTGACCCCGTGTCCCCGAGTCATCGCCCCGTGCACGCGATCCTCGCATGCGGACAGCAGAGAGCGCCAGGCCTTTTGTCGTCAGCCAGAAACTATAACATCCGCGACTACATCCGCGATTTTTAAACTAACTTCTTAACTAACTTCTAACTTCTTAAAAGTATTCTGCCACTCACAGTTGCTATGCAGTTTGACACTCTGGAGATTGGAAGCGCCAATTCGCGTTTTTCGTACTTGATGCGGTGTCCTATAAAAAATTTAGCTGTTGTTAAATAAAAGAGTAAAAAAAAGAAAAGATAATGGACATTGGACGAAATGTTACGCAAGTGTTTTTACACTATATGCTTCGATAATTCGAAACCATCAATTTCAGTATATTAGATGTAATATTGGTCGCTTTGAATATTTTTCAATCGCTGCGAAACAGCCGGGAAGTGAGGCTACGTGGTTGCCAGAGCAGCGGGTCCCCAGAGTGTTAAAACCTGACGACACATTTATGCTTCCGGCTATCGACGATTTACTTTTGGAAACAGATCGACGCCACGCCGTGCGTCGACCTTCCACACGTGCACCACCTCTACACGTGGTGTCTGTAATTGTGGTATAATTGGCGACACGGTGCTTCTACGTGAAAAAGTACGTCGAAAGTGTGGAATAAAATTTATTCATTCGAGGCGTCGTTTTCGAGAAAATCGAGCCTGTAAATTGGGCGGGTGTAGCCAAATCTGGTTAATTCCGGACTCCACGGGACGAAATAATCGACAGTAAATTGTTCTTCGTGAAAAAATAAGTGGAAGGTGTAGAATAAACCTCATTCATTGGACGCTTGGTTTTGGGGAAAACCGAGCTTCTAAAGTTGTCGAGTATACTCCAACTTAGCTAATTTGGGGCACGGCAGGACCGAATTATTGACAGGGAGTTTTCTATATGGGTGAAAATGGGTCGAAACTTACATTCGTCACTAGCGAATAAATATCCAATTATTTTTCTGAATAGAATATTATTTGTGTAAGAATTTATCTGAAGGAAAATTTAATAACTTATTCGGATAGAATTATATAATGTATATAAATATTTACGTGTTACATCGTGGAGAAACATGATACTAAACGTGATTTCCAATATATTTACAAACCTCGTTCTGCAATTGCAATATTTATTGACTTTGTTAATTGCCAGGTTAGAAAGTTTATCGTCACGTGGAAAATTATTCGTCCGATAAGCGAATAGTGAGAATTGTACCGGTATCTGTATACGCTTGTACAAAATTATATGGAAACGGATAATTAATCAGTCAGCTGTTGCAACCTCTTTGAAAACTGTGTAGTTAAAAATGCGTCGCAGAAAGCAAGAGATGGCGAGTATACTCGTCAAACACAGATTATGCATGGCTGTCAAGTTGTATCAAAACGACTGTCTTATTTTTAATTTTATTGCTGCAATTTACTACAATTCTAAGTTGAAATTTAAGCAGCAAATAGTAACTATTTTCTAAGTGTGACGAGTATATTCGTCGTAATACAGAATATCGATATTCCTTAGTGATGAGTATACTCGTCAAACATTATATATGCATTCCATAATATAGAATTAAGTTGCATCGAAACGACTATCTTATCTTTTAATTTTATTGCTGCAATTTACTGCAATTCTTAAACTGCAATTTAAACAGCAAATGGTAACTACTTTTTACGCGTGACGAGTATACTCGTCAAACACAGAGTATATATGGCTGTCATAATATAGAATTAAGTTGCATCGAAACGACTATCTTATTATTAATTTTATTGCTGCAATTTACCACAATTCCTAAACCATAATTTACTGCCATTCCTAAACTGTAATTTACTGCAATTCCTAAACTACAATGTAAACAGCAAATAGTAACTACTTCTTATCCGTGACGAGTATACTCGTCGTAGCACGAAATATCGTCATTCCTTCGTGACGAGCAAACCGGACAATCGTATTATCGCTCGAATAATTCTACAATCGTTATTCCAATGAATCTAGAAAACAATTTCTCCCCCATAACAAACAATTATTCCACATATAAAATACTCAACTGATACGAACCTGCTCCAATAATTATTTATCTGAAGTAAATATTTTTATTCGAAATAATTCGAATAATATCCAACTCCGAGGAGAACCGCAGACCAGACGACCAACGTGCCGTGTTTTTCGAGCGGAACCAAAGTCACAAGGGCGATCTCTCGAATAACAGAAGCTATGGAACAAAGGGCTGGCTCTTGGTGAAGGGAAGAAAGAAGCGGACATGGCGGTAAGGCGGGTAAAGAATATCAAAGAGATCGAAAAGAGTACGGTGGACGCTTGGCTTGTCAACCGCGACTGGTTACCAAGAGCCGTAACTATAATAATGTGACGTCACTTCCTTCGTCTTCGGTCCGTCATTCGATGGCCCCTGCGCTTTCTACTTCGAGTAGATAGCGATCGTCTGAATTGTTCTTGACCTCTCGCAAGAGGCGCGTGCATTTCAATGCGACTGTAAATCGGAAATTGTCCGCGCAAGCGTAATTTCTCTACGAGCAGAGATAGTCATTAATAGTCTTCACTACTATGATTTTTCCAGCTAAATTCCTCTGTTAACTGGTTCAGTCAAAACATGAACATCCAACCAGCACGCGTACATGTTGTAGCGCGTAGAGAACTTATTTATATCGGCGACTTATTAGAAGAACCATACGATTAGGAAAATTAAAGTTTCTCAGGAAGGAAATTAGCCTACACTGAGAAGTTACCAACAACTGGACAGTTTAACGCGAGGAAAAAATTCATTCTACTTTCGTAATTGAAACAACGATCTCGCAGATTAATCTTGCCACTTGCAGAGGTTTCCACTTGTCGAAATTTCCGAGGAAATGAAGAACGGTGAACGAAAATCCGACGTACAGCATTCTCAGTATTCTCAGCTTCCCCTACGTTAAAGAGATAGTCAAAGACGCGGCAGAAGATGAGAACTCTGCGTTCGACCGACGAGAAGCGATCAGCTTGCGCGTGGTCGAAGGGCGAAGGAGCATGCGACTCGCCTTGTCTTTTCTTGACAGAACCGAACGACCGATTTCTCACATCTTGCGACACACGGCACAGTTGTAGGTTCACTGCGAGTTGCGCAGGCAGCTGCGATACAACTTCTGTCGCAGAGGTAAACCTCTACTCGACTATTCGAAATTCCAACCACGCAGGTAAAGTGACGCACCTGGACACGTGGCGAGTAATTCGAATTGAAGTAAATTCTATCTCGCAGAAATATTTATTATATTATTATAAAAATCGTTGTGAGACAGCTTCCACTGTATGAACCTTAACCTGTTAGCTTCGCGTTTGATGAGTATACTCGTCGTCGCTTGTATTTATTTGCGCACTCCGCGGTACCTAAAGCTGTGAGTGTTTTCTGAAAGTAAATTCTGCTTATAATATTGCTTGTTGCTGCCACATGATGTGCATCGCCATACGCAGAAACCAGACTTCGCTTCGAATTTGATAAATGCACGAAGTGCGACGGATTGATTTTTCGTGGGTGGACGAGGAGGAGAGGATTTTCTATGCGCTTTCGATACATAAATAAGGCAGAAAATGTGTGCATATCAATAACAGAGCTGGCGTAGGTCGATTCTTACGGTTCTTCAGCTACCCACGTTGGCCTAAATCTCGTGACACGTTCTTTTTATCCTTCAAAATCCTTGTCGTCGACCTCTTGCTGAGATTTTCCGACACGAAATCGTGGCCGGTTGACGTCATCTTGTAAAAATAGTCGTCCGTCAACCTGGCCAACGTACAATAGTTATGAGCGCTGCGCATAATTGCACGCTTCGATCGCATAAACGTCGCAAGCATATCATTTTTAACGCGATAAGTGAAATAAATGTAACGTTGATACATATACAGCGAGTATATTATTCATTTAGCTGTCATCGTGTAGCTTATTACAACGAAATGGGATAGTAGCGAAGGGATTACGACGTGTAATGATCTTGTTAGTATACAAATTTAATTGATTCGATGTAAATTAGCGAGCACGATGTGCGAGTAATGTGGACGAGTTTAAAGTATCATGCGAATATGTAGCGGCATTAGAATTGAAACAACGAGATTATGTACTTACGTAACAGTATATTTATTAATTATTTTAAAGCATGATAAGATGATATATACATCGTTAACTTAGACCTTCAATTTATGCCAGACGTAATTAATGACGTGAATGTTGTACGTGTACGTTAACGTTTGATAACGTGATAGTAATTTATCATGCATCTACGTTTGTCTACCATCGTGGAATACGTACTCTGAAAGAGGTTAAAGTTCGTTCGCTCTCGTCAGAGAAAATACTTGCGCTTGTGGAAAATAGAATTCACGAAGTGAAACTACTTTATTACGTGATAACACGTGAAACGTTGAATTTCTTGGTTGAATTTTCTTTGGCTTGGCTTTCGAATAAATTTACTTATTCCTTTTCGTATAATACGATCTTTCTAACGAAACCATTTCAGTAAGATGTTGTCGAGTTTTACAATGTTGGTCGCGATCTTCGTTTATAAAAAACAAAATTGCTATCAGTAGAACATCATTTTGAAAAGCAACGTGCTGGAAAACTATATGTAACTATAGGGGTAGCAACTATTGGGGATTTTGTTGATAGGGCAATCAATTACATTTAGAATTGCGTTTGTTCCAGAAAATATTCACATGAGAGTAGTAATTATAATAAATATGTTTTAATATTTATAAAAGGTGAAACAATATATGTTTTTAACATTTGCTGCAACTTAATCTGCAATTCCACAATCGTTGCATATCTTTTGCTTAAAAATTGGAAACTAATATCACAATTTAATTACCACACGTATTAACACTTTGACTGCCACGTAGAAATCACACGTTTCTCTCAGGACGCCACGGGAGTATTTTTATCATTCAAAGCGTATAATGGTAAAATAATAATAAATCGATGTTGTAAGACAACATTCTTCCCCAATGGACCGTTTATCTTATTGGAGGTCACGTGTAACCACAGTGTCGCCTTGATAACAGTTGATAGCGACATATCGTAACGAGGCTTCGTTTATTTCAACAAACCATTCGCATTTGTCATTTCGTCCTAAGCAAAACGTGCAGAATATATTGTTGAAACGTGTAGAAGATATTAGTAAACAGTACTATGATTATTTTTATGATTTCGACGAAACATTCGGCAGAAATGGTAGAGGTCCGGAAAAAAATTATGTTTGTGATAAACCAAAGGTAGTGGTAGATTACAAGAGAGGAAAATGTGCTGTAGATTTATCAGATCAAATGATAGCATATTCTACAGCACATAGAAAAACCCTCGAGTGGTATGCAAGATTAGCTTTAGAGTTATTGTTAAATACATCAATTTCAAACGCGATGATGCTCTATAAACAAGCAACAAAAACAAAAATCAAGGTACCAGATTTTAGAATGGCACTCGCAATGCACCTTACACAGTGCCATTCACCAGAACAGTCAAATATACTTATTCGATAAAGATTGCCACACGAAATGTAGAAGAAAGAAGGACAAGCGTAGCTGGCACGAAAATTTTGCAGAGAGTGTTATAAAAAAAATGTTAAACAGTCAGGATCAAAAATTGCTAGGAATCGGACCAAAAAGGTGACCACCTATCGTCCAGATTGTATCGATAAGCCACGTTTATGTTTAGAGTGTTTTAACACAGTGCAGTTAGATGCAACGTTTGTTCTCATTTCCTTTTTATTGATGTTCTAATAAAAATGTTTAATTGTTCAATGGGGCACTTTCTATTTCAAAGTATCTTCTATTTATCGGTTATATTCAAAATGCTCTGACTGTCAATTTTCATACAAGTTCATGCGCTCTGATTAGAAATGACCCATGAATCTTACTATAAATTCTACTTAAATAAATGTACTATTTTCTACAAATAATACTTTGTATATTTGTTATGTAAATATCACTGCTTCTATTAATATGAAAACTGTAATATTAGTTTAAAAGAATTTTTTAAACCAACTTGCAATTCGGAAATTAGAAATATATAACAAATAGATAATTATATAAATTCCTATAAATACTTCAAAATACTTGTACTACACAGTAAATAATTTCTTTATACAGAGGAGCTACAAATATACATTCAATAGGTCATTCAGTTCATCAATAGCATTCATCAATGGTATTGACATAATTCCAATACATGTAGCATCATTTTTCTTTCTAACAAAATTTACCGAATTAAAGTGACGAGAGAAAATAAGACTGAACTTAATGAGAAAATAAAACGCCAAAGAACTGGTGACACTGCGGAGCCAGAGATGCGCGAAACATGGAAACGCGAAATGACATTTGATTTCACGTAAATCATCGCGTAGACAAATGACACGCTTCTTGATCGACAATCCAATAAATCTGAGACGTTGGAATTGGACTGAAGTAGCGACCTAAGCAAGTTACGCAGTCGTAATACGATCGGACGAAGTATCTTCGCTAATACGTGGCTGGGAAGAAATGATAAAACTGGCGATTCATCGTAATAAAACATCGTGTGGTTGTCGGAGCGACGAAGCTGCGGCGAAGGTAATTTTCCCGGGGTGGACAGGTGCGATGAATCGTTGTGTCTCCTGTCTCTGATTCGATGCCACCGCGTTCCCTCCGTAAAAAGAGAATTCCATCTGCAAAGATAGACAGCTTCGCGTCCCCGTAAGTCGCTTGAGCGACGAGCTGCCAACGATAACGAGTCCGCTCGGTAATTACGTTGCTTAACTGGCCAAGTATCCCGCGGAATTACAATTACAAATCGCCGCCAGGCTTCTCATCAATTATTTATACGAGATCACCGTTACGGACGCAGTGGCACACACACGCACACACGTACACACACACAGGGCGTGCTCTCTCGTTGCAAACCTACATTTTGGATTTATCCGCGTTTCAGCACGGATAACACACTTCCAGTCGCGTTATCGCCTTCTCTCCTTCTTTTCCTTTTTTCACTTTTTTTCCTTTCTTTTTCTTTTTTTTTTTTTTTAACTTCGCATTGTGCCACGCATGGGGAACTGTGAAATTCGTGTAAACCACAGCATGTGAGAAGAGAGAAGTAACAACAGGAATTGTATTTTTGTAAGGACTGTGCTTCGCACGTTCAGTGGTGTGAAAATGGGTCGAACATCTGGGTCGATTCGTAATAACTGTATTTGTAGGAATTGATGATGAATTCACGATTGGAAACGGCAGTGTATTTTAGCTTTTTATGGAATTAGCGGATGATGGATTTAAATTACGCATTAAAATGGTGTAATATATTATTTATAATGTACAGTACCGTTTTCACGTCACTGCTTCTATTAATTTGGGACACTTAATATTAATTTGAAAGAATTTTTTTAATGCAACTTATAATTTGGGAGTTAGAGAGTGTGAAGATCAAGAGGTTGTAGAATAGCAAAATAGATTTACATGTAGATTATAGTGATTCAGTAACAAACATTTGTAATTTATCAAGCAAAAGTAGATATTAAAAGACATAGGAACAATATGTTTCACTATTTTCTATATATAATACTCTGTATACTTATTATTTAAATATCACTGCTTCTATTAATTTGGGACACTTAATATTAGTTTGAAAGAATTTTTTTAATGCAACTTATAATTTGAAAGTTAGAAAGTGTGAAGATCAAGAGGTTGTAGAATAGCAAACAGTAGTTTTGCAGGAAGGTTGTAGTGATCCAAGAATAAACATTTATCAATTTATCTATCAATCAAAAACACATATTAAAAGACATAGCAGCAATATGTTTTACTATTTTCTATATGTAATTTTTTGTATACTTGTTATTTAAATATCATTGCTTCTATTAATTTGGGACACTTAATATTAGTTTAAAAGAATTTTTTTAATGCAACTTATAATTTGGGAGTTAGAAAGTGTGAAGATCAAGAGGTTGTAGAATAGCAAATAGTAGTTTTACAGGAAGGTTGTAGTGATCTAAGAATAAACATTTATCATCTATCAATCAAAAACATATATTAAAAGACATAGCAGCAATATGTTTTACTATTTTCTATATGTAATACTTTGTATACTTGTCATGTAAATATTAGCATTTTTATTAATGGGAAACATTTAATATTAGTTTGAAAGAATTTGTTTAATGCAATTTATAATTTGAAAGTTAGAAAGTGTGAAGATCAAGAAGTTGTAGAATAGCAAAATAGATTTACATGTAGATTATAGTGATTCAGTAACAAACATTTGTAATTTATCAAGCAAAAGTACATATTAAAAGACATAGGAACAATATGTTTTACTATTTTCTATATATAATACTTTGTATATTTGTTTTTTAAATATCACTGCTTCTATTAATTTGGGACACTTAATATTAATTTGAAAGAATTTGTTTAATGCAACTTATAATTTGGGAATTAGAGAGTGTGAAGATCAAGAGGTTGTCAAATAGCAAAATAGATCTATATGTAGATTATAGTGATTCAGTAACAAACATTTGTAATTTATCAAGCAAAAGTACATATTAAAAGACATAGCAACAATATGTTTTACTATTTTCTATATATAATACTTTGTATATTTGTTTTTTAAATATTACTGCTTCTATTAATTTGGGACATTTAATATTAATTTGAAAGAATTTGTTTAATGCAACTTATAATTTGGGAATTAGAGAGTGTGAAGATCAAGAGGTTGTCAAATAGGAAAATAGATCCACATGTAGATTATAGTGATTCAGTAACAAACCTTTGTAATTTATGAACCAAAAACACATATTAAAAGATATAGTAGCAATATGTTTTACTATTTTGTACATATATTTATATGTAATTGTATATGTATATTTATTATGAAAATATCACTGCTTCTATTAATGTGGAACATTTAATATTATTTAAAAAAAAAACCAACTTATAATTTGGAAATTAGAAAGTATGAAGATCAAGAGCTTTTCGAATAGCAAATAGTAATTTTGCAGGTAAATCACAGCGATTCAGCAACAAACATTTATCATTTATCAACCAAAAACACATATTAACAGGTGTAGCAGTAATATGTTTTACTACCTACAACGTGCACTATTTCATATAATTGTTATATAAATATCATTGCTTTTATTAACGTGAACAACTTCTACCAGCTCAAGGGAATTGTTTTATTACAATACAACTTATAATTTAGAAATTAAAAAGTGTGAAGATTAAGAGATTATCAAATAGCAAAGTAGTTCTACAGGTAGAAGTACATCTATCAACGAAAAGTACATATTAAAAGCTTTTAATTTACACGCTAGCCTTTGTTATTTCCACTAACGATAAAGCCCTTGTTAAACGTATGCACGATGTGAAACAATTGTTATACGTGTGCACACAGTTACTGCTTTCTGACTTTTAATATGAAAATAAAAAACTGCTCGCGACACGAGTCGTAATTTTTCTCCCCTTTAGCAAACAACTACAGATTACAGAGAGTAAAAAGCAAAATCTCAACAATCTGTAAAACCTCTCAAATAAATCATTGTTATTAATTTATTTAATTTAGAGATTTTAGAAATTCTTGAGATTATAAATTATTATAAATTATAAATTATGTTTCTTTTTTATTAAATGTAAATTTAAGAGTGTTAGTGTTAGTTATTTATTAGCAAAATCTCAACAATCTCTAAAATCTTTAAAATAAATTATTATTATTAATTTATTTAATTTAGAGACTTTCGAGAACGTTGAAATTATAAATTATTATAAATTATAAATTATGTTTCTTTTTTATTAAATGTAAATTTAAGTGTGTTAGTGTTACTTATTTATTAGGAAAATCTCAATAATCTCTGAAATCTCTAAATTAAATAAATTAATAATCTCAACAATCTCCAAAATTTCAAATTTTTTCAAAATTTTTAATTTATTTAATTTAGAGACTTTAGAGAATGTTGAAATTATAAATTATTATAAATTATAAATTATGTTTCTTTTTTATTAAATATAAATTTAAGACTGTTAGTGTTATTTATTTATTAGTAAAATTTCAACGACATCTAAAATCTCTAAATTCAAATAAATTAATAATAATTATTATAGTTTAGAGAAAATTAATAATTTAATTTAAAGAATGATTTATAAATTATTATTATTAATTTATTTAATTTAGATATTTTAAAGATTGTTGAAGTTATAAATTATTAGAAATTACAAATTATGTTCCTTTTTTATTAAATATAAATTTAAGAGTGTTAGTGCTACTTATTTATTAGAAAAATTTCAACAATCTCTAAAATCTCTAAATTAAATAAATTCATAATAATAATTTATTTTAGAAATTTTAAAGATTTTAAAGATTTTTTATTTAATTTAGAGATTTTAGAGATTGTTAAAATTTTCCTAATAAATAAGTAACACTAACACTCTTAAATTTACATTTAATAAAAAAGAAACATAATTTTGTAATTTTACCAGTTCAAATTTCAATAAATCTTTTATCAAAACAAACTTCATAATAAATAAATCTATCCCCTTCCTCCAACAAATTAATCACCTCGATTTACGCTTACTATATTACGCTTTCTAAATCTGACGTTTAATGTTGGTAATATTAATAAGTTGCAAACCAGTTGAACGCTTCGAGCACGAGGATACTTTTTTATTCAAGAGACTCGCAACTCGTTACATCGAGTTTATTGAGTGTTTATGATTTTTTATTTAAGGTGGAATTTTCCATATATATTTTTACAACATTCGAACGACTAAACGTAATGTAAATATACGTGAAAAATTCTAAACTAACAGCAGAGTACGAAAATAGAATTTTTATTGATGTAACGAAGGTCACGTTAATGTTCTATTTTCGTACTCTGCTGTTAGTTTAGAATTTTTTTTTTTTTTTTTTATTTTACTATCAAACATATTAACTATACTTATTAATACACGTTTAGGCTATGCTCAATTATTCGAATTATTTCAAGCGTGATTTTTATCGTTCACTGTATTCCTTTGATACATAATTTCACGTAAAATTTCAGCAAAGTAACAGCAGTCCAATTTATCATTTCGATGTACCATGTCAACTTGGAAACTTTCCTTCTCGTGAACGAGACAGAAATTTAGACAAATATAGCTCGACCGTATGATACCTCGTCAAACCGACAGGATGAAATTCAATTTAAACTGTAGCTCACCGCAGCTCTAATCGACGCTTTCACGAACGACGAGGAATTAAACGAGAAAAGAACCATAAACGATATTTAAAAAATTGGTACAAATTCGGTGGATAAAAAGCAACGCTTAATCGTTGGCTCGGTGCGCGTTCGCCGCTAACGATCCGAGGAAAGCAACGATACTTACGTCTTTTTTACGTTCCGCGAAACGAGGGAAAAGCGAACATGTTTTCCTATAGCCTTGTTCCCTCGCGTTTTCCTGCGCTTTGACCTTTTTCTATGGGGACCGGCCTCACTTCGAAGTTGCTGTTCGCAGTTGCAGCTCTCGTTCCATACTCTAAATGTCTGGAACCGTAAGAAGAGACGGCGGATCGCAATCGACAATTAAGTTCTTCCGCGTTATCCGATAGCGTGCGTTCATTTTACGCGGATTTTACAGCCTTCGGATAACATGTTTCAGGATTAGATTGTTCGTCGCGATTTTACTGCTTGTGTGTTAGGAAAACATTATACCGTGAACACGTTGCCTCTTAAACCATAAGATTGATAAATGGTACGATCGTTTAAATAAATTCTTAGCGGTAATTGGGCGAATGTATTGCGCTTAACTGTCAGCGAGTGTTTCGTGATGCTCTTAAACGTCAGATTTAGAAAGCGTTGGAGGAATAGTTAACGTTAGTCGAGGTGATTAATTTGTTGGAGGAAGGGAATAGATTTATTTATTATGAAATTTATTTTGATAAAGGATTCAGTGAAATTTGAACTGATAAAATTATAAATTATGTTTCTTTTTTATTAAATGTAAATTTAAGAGTGTTAGTGTCAGTTATTTATTACGAAAATCTTAACAATCTCTAAAATCTCTAAATTAAATAAATTAATAATCTCAACAATATCTAAAATCTCTAAAATAAATTATTATTATTAATTTATTTAATTTAGAGACTTTAGAGATTATTGAGATTATAAATTATTATAAATTATAAATTACGTTTCTTTTTTTATTAAATACAAATTTAACAGTTATAGTGCTATTTATTAGCAAAATTTCAACAATCTCTAAAATCTCTAAATTAAATAAATTAATAACAACAATTTATAAATTATTCTCTAAATTAAATTATTAATTTTCTCTAAATTATAATTATTATTAATTTATTTAATCTAGATATTTTAGAGATTGTTGTGATTTCGCTAATAAATAACTAACACTAACACTCTTAAATTTACATCTAATAAAAAAGAAACATAATTTATAATTTCTAATAATTTATAATCTCCACAATCTCTAAGAAATATTTCCCTCGAGGAAAGGTGTGCAATTTAAACGACACGTCGGTTGTCATTGCAGAATAAGCAATTAATCAACAGTAGGCTATAAAGTCACGAAGAACCATGGAGCTAAGCAATTGCAACAAAATCGACGATATTTCACATCGGCCCGTTGATAACCGGGGGAATTAGATCGTCGACGTTGCGCGTATTACGTCGGTGCATAATTGCTGGTATCCTCGGTGCTATAATCACGTAACGAGCTCTGTAAGCGGATTTTTTCCTCGTTCGCGCCTTCCAACTTGGGAAGGTTAAGCGTGGGCATCGCCACGTAAACGTATCGTACTTATGGTGAGGTCATTTTGCGCGTTTACGTCGTCATTCCCTGCGAGAATGCGTCTGTTTCACTTCCTAGAATCGGATCACCTACTCGCGTTAAATCTCGATCAGATTAGTCAAGTTACTGGAATTCGAGTCGTATAAGTCGGAGTAACCTGATTTCAAGTGGATGTTTAATGGGAAATGATATCACGGTAAAAGAAAGACAATTTGGTTAAAGAAATCGGTGTGAGCAAGCACAAGGCTGAAAATAACATTACACGCGACTACTTTTCATCGCGATACAACTGTTACGACATTGCAACTGTTGTTTCTCTGGAGTCAAGGAACAGTTCGATACTCTTCACGTTGAATTTTGTGGAAATATGGAAATTTGGTTCTAACTAATCTTCCTGAAGTAGCAACTGACCTGGAAGATGCATGTAAAATGCAATTCTAAATATTTATAGGTTCGTGATTGCATATTATTTATATTTAAATTAGTAATTATTAATGTTGGTAATATTAGTAATTATGCGTAGTATATTTGATATTAATTTTAATACAATCGAATACTTTTCTAATATTTATACAGTGCTTTTGTAAAAATAAACACTGCGACGTAGATTTTACGTTGCTGTATCTCTCGGATACACCGCAATCTTCGCAGAGTTAAAGTAAAATATAAAAAATTCATATTAAAGTAAAGTGGCACTCCAAGTCTAGTGACTTGGTTAATATAAATGAAAAGAGAAATATGAGAAGATATTTCGAATGATTACTTCATGCTGATAAAAAGGTTTCGAGTTACTTGAATTTAAATTGCTTTAATTCAGGTAACTTGACTAACTCAAATGAGACTTCGTGTTTGTTCGAATTCAAGTTGCTTGAGTTCATCTATGCGAGTACAAAGTTCGCATGCAAGTTAATTGAATAAAAAAACTTGGAAGACTTGACTTCAAGTAGCAACATACTGAAATATCAGCGATAATACTTGAAACATATATTACTTCACACTTTTTATGTTTATGTATATAAATTGTATCTTGGGGAAAGTAAAAATTAGTAGAAATTATAAGAATCTCAACTTCCTTTAAAACTGGAAAGATATTTCAAGTCAAATAGAATAACACACCAAGAGGTTTCAAGTTAGTAGGATCTAAATTGCTTCAATTCAGACAAAGGACTCATTCAAAGAAGACTCCAAGCTTGTTTTCCAATTGAAATTGCTTCATCTATACGAGTACAAAGTTTGCATGCAAGTTAAGCAACTAGCATTCAAGTTGCTTTAATTGAATAAAAGAACTTAAAAAACTTGACTACAAGTAGCAACATACTGAAATATCAGCAATAATACTTGAAACATATATTACTTCACACTTTTTATGTTTATGTATATTAATTGTATCATAGAGAAAGTACAAATTAAAAGAAATTGTGAAAATCTAAACTTTATTTAAAACTTGAACGATATTTCAAGTCAAATAGAATAAAAACAAGACAAAAAGGTTTCGCGTTGCTGAATTCCAGTCGCTTTTCAATTCAAGAAACTTGACCAGCGTAAACAAAGTTTCAAACTGAGAGGACGATCATTCTGATGTGGTTTACGCGATCGCGTAATCAGTTACGTTGCTGGTAAAACGAAGAATAACGATTTCGGTTTAATAGCAACGTAAAAGTTATACCTGCGCTTCTATTGCTAGCGGCGAAAAGTTTGAAGCTTCTTATGAAACTCGTAAAAGCCGACGTTTCGTGATGTTTTGCTGTTTTATGACAGGTTATCCAGTACCTAAGTGCACGGTATAAGTGTAATGGAAACTTAAGTTCTCCTCTCCAGTGATTTGATTTATCGCTTTCTTAACTTTATGGAGCGAGGCGTCGAGAATTATGGTGATAAGAGTGTTTAATAATTTAATAACTCTTTCTTGTAATTACAGTGTTCGGCATTATGGTAATTTTGATAACGAGTAGTTCGTAACAAGGCAAAGGATATCGAAAGTTAATCTCGAACTATCTGTTCACCCATTAAAAAGCTATTTCTTTAATCATTTCTTTATCAAATTTATTCAATCGAATATTTAATATTCAATCCACTTATATCGTTGCATTTTTTATTCAATTCGTGTTATTCCATTTTCCTTGCAATTGAATGAAATTTCCTGTAACCTCGTGGCAAACTTTTCATAAGAAAAGCAATGAAATTTAGCAAACTACCCTAAACTACCCTACTCAGATACTGCAACGTACTTATTTTATAAAATATATCTATTAATTTATAAACACTTCAAATTTTGTCGAACAAAAATTATTCAGAAGATAACAATGAGATACAAAAGACCGTCGGTCAGTTCAAACGTACTGGGACTGTTCCACACAAAATCTGAGGCGCTGCTTGGGACTCAAACGATTAAAATATATCGCCTATGGTAAAAAAGGAAGAATTTTCTACGTGTCCAGATACTTTTAGCATCCCAGTGCGTTTGCATTTAAAGCACAGAAAATTACATCTGCAAGAACCGAAGTCTTACGTTAACCCAATATCAACAGACATTGGACGGTTCGTTAACCTTGGACGTGCAAATGGGATGAGACTCGATGCGAGCTAAAAACACCATTTAATTTAGCTGCACATGGAATTGTGTGGAATTGTTGGCGTCTGGCGTACGTCAACGTGCAAACTGACATACTCAGGGAACGACGTCTGTCAGACGTGTTTGTGTGCCAAGGGGTTAACTGCATCGTATCGTTGCAACGATGACACGGGTCAACTTTATCGATTGTCTTCATCGCGCACGCTAGTCGAGGCTAACGTGTTTACGAAGCAAAGTGAAGGCTCGCGTACGAAAGGACAACGTAAAATGTAATTTCGTTGCACGTTACCGAGCAAAGGAGGATCCGCAGTCGAAGGAACGAGCTTCGTGCTGCAGCTGCGTAAGGGGTGGGATTTTATCGGACGCGATCGAGCAAAGTGGTCGTTTACGGAGACTTTTGTCATTCGAAGTAGGCAAGCAATCTCGAGTGAAGGTTGCATAGAAAATAGCATTTTTCAATTTTATTGCTGCAATTACCAGGTTGCAATTTAAACAGCGAGTTGTAACTACTTGCAAGTGCTTTTTAAGCATGACGAGTATACTCGTCAAAAGCAGCTAACTGGTAAATCTTGTTATTCTTTGAATAATTCTGCGAACAATATTTGCAAAACGAAAGAAAAATGCAATTGTGCGGACAATAGAATTATTTAATAATAACAATAGAATTGTATGAAGCAATTGAATTCTGTATGAAAGACAAGAAATTCTATGTAGAAGCAACTATAATGGCATTCGTATGTGTAACAATTTTTCACCAAATAAGCTTCCTACGAGATAGCAAACGCGAGGAAAATAGCAAATAGCATGAGTTTCGATTCTGCCTTTCTGCGTCAGAGAAGAAATTCGAAACAGCAGAAATTTATATGTCAGAAATTATTTGATCGTGAATTTTGGAATATTTAAGTAGCAATATCTCAACTTTATAAATATTGACATTGACTACTTCTTTCACCAAGACATAGAAATATAACGATATGAGCTGTTTCTAGCGGAGGCAATAATTATTGGGTTGGCAACTAAGTGATTGTGGATTTTACATTGGATGGTATTGACAAAATCCGCAATCACTAAGTTGCCAACCCAATATCATCAGTCGTAATTATAATTAGAAAATATAATTAAATTGTAATTAAAATTACAATAACGACGACATTTAATAATTGTAATAAGTTTAATTTAATAATTTTAATAATTTTAATTTAATAATTTTAATAATTTTAATTTAATAATTTTATTTATTAACAATAACGATTACAATAACGAGCTGAGCCTATGAAGCGTAAATGACGACTTCCATCATTAAAAATTACCAGATCAGGTCAAATGACCAGTTCCAAAATTAAATTAAAACAGTAAAACTTCAATTAAAAATAGTACATTCATCGTTACTTTATGGTTCGCCTATTCTTCTATTATCTGATCAATAATTTAGTAATCTGATTAATAATTTTGTTACGTAACTTTTTACAATTGTAAAACTTCTTACAGTTGTCAAAATTGAATGAAAATTGACAATTAGGGTATTTTGAATATAACCGATGAATAGAAGATACTTTGAAATAAAAAGTGCCCCATTGAGCAATTAAACATTTTTATTAGACAAACAAATGTTGCATCTAACAGTGCACTGTAGGTGCCCTGAGCGAAAAATGTGATTTCGATGTGGCAGTCAAAATGTTTCAATTCCTCGATTTTCGTTGATATGATTAGGCGAATGGAAAGGATACAAATGAGTGTACAATCTTAAATTAAATTTTGAAACCGAGCCCGGTAAGCTTAGTGTTAACACTAGAACTACCACACTAATCAAATAGACAATCTTATTTTAAACTTCCTACTTCGTGTTATATTTTTTTCCACAATGATGTAATGGCTTTCGCAACGATAACTAAAAGAATAATATAATGAATTTTATTCCGTTTTTTATGCATTCCAACTAAAAATAATTTTGCATCAAGGCTACCTATACCAATAGCAGTGAAAATGACTGATACTTGTCGAAGTGTACAGGAGTCCTGCACTCCGTTTATCGAAGCCCAATTAACCAGCTTCCTCGTTTTCTACAACTTGCCACACGTTTTTCAAATTTTTACCACCTATCATTCGATATGACGATATCAGTAATCAGGAAAATTCCCGCTCGATCGCTGGATCGCTGAATGCTAATTTTAGAAATACCACAGCAGTCAAAACGACTGGTCCTACAATTTTATAAATATGCCAACCCTCGTTTAGGGATGATGATCCCAGATGGATTGAAAATAACAAAAATGTACTACATAACGTGGAATTGCTTCTGTAAGAAGGTAACAAATCAATAAATATAAAAATATTCTATTATTACGTATTTTTTAAAGACCAGTGATTTTGACTAATTTTGGTAGAAATAGCTTCGTGTTAACTATCGGTAGTTCTAGTGTTAATAAATTTTTTCCCTGGAAGCGAGCCGGTCGCGTGTCACTGAAACGTTTCACAGCGGCAGAAAGTGCATGACTCGCCGCGTCGTTGGCAACGTAATTAAACAATGTCATAAAGGAAACAATTTGTCGTAGCGACGGCGTGTTCATGTAACATCGTTCGGACACATCAGTGTAATAATTTCTGGCCAATTAATCATCCTTAATTTTATTTACTAACAATAAACGCAACTGAAAAATCCCAGACAATTTTATTCAATTTTTTGTTCGACCAACGTTAAAATAGAGTTTCCTTTTTGCAGTTTATCGTCTCTTGCATAATAATCTCTCTACTTGCTCTGCTTTAAACCACTTCGTTTTTTCTTTTCTTTTTTTTTTTTTAATAATCTTTCGTTCTTCCCTTTACACCTTTGCGCTTTCGACTTTTTCATTTACAATTGGAGTAAGAGTAGAATTAATGTAAAAATGTGGTTGCTGCGTAACGAATTGTTGTTGCATATTTAACTAGAAATTTTAAATATGGACAAAGTTTCCAATGGAAATCCGGTTTCCACCGCCGATCATAATTGATGGATCGCGCACGGATTGGGACAAACGT